>NC_084473.1:1418333-2821666 GCF_027409185.1 Cynocephalus volans | reverse complement strand
GCAAAGAGCTTTATGCAGTTCTTACAGGAGATCTCTAAGAAGGGCTAGCAGTGTTATGATTCCCACTCTACAGATGAGCTAGCGAAGGCTCTGAAAGCCTAGGTCACCAGCGTCACACACTTAGTAGGCAGCAAAGCCTTCACGGGCACCAGGGTGTACAACTTCGAATTTCATGCTGATCCTCGTGTGATTACCAAAGCAGTGTGCACAGTTTGCTCTTGCAACACTTTGTCATTAGAGCCTGCCACCAAATGCACACTGGAGGCAGACCGTGCCCTCATGGTGTTCAGGGGGGCAGGGACCCTTCTTGGCTTATTCTCAGCTGCACGTGTCAGCGTGCTGTGAGACCATGTGGAGAAGCACATCCGTTTTTGTTTTAATCTCCTAGGGGGAGGTAATTTATGAGTGGAGTGAAGAGATGAATAGATATCTGATTATCAAAGGGTTGAGAGGTACTCCTTAACTTTGTGATGCAGAAGACGGAATGCAGGAGCAAATAAATTGGAGGTAATCCTGAAACTTAGCCTGTGGAGAACTAACAGTCGTGCACATAACGAGTTTGGTGGGGCTGAAACATTAAGACGCGGGCCACTGTCGTATTGCAAGAAGCAGCAGGGACAGGCTTTGCTCTCCCCGCTTACCACTTGCAATGACTTCCTCCTTTCCAGATTCTGCAGGACGATCTGATGAGTTCTATCAGAGAACTTTAAGAGAAGATCATAAAAAGCAGAAGTCGTGCCTGATTGTGGTTCTTCTCTGAGTCAACATCCAAAATGCTTGACATGTTGCCTGTGTTTTCTTGCTTACAAATCATAATTTGTAAGTTTATCTAGTGGTTGGGTCTTCATAGGTACCATGGTACTGGCTGACAAAAATCACCATTGCTATTGTGCGGAGATAACACAGCTTGGTTATCCTAAGGATACTTCTCTAATCGCAGCCCATGAATATAACGAAGTGCATAAATTGAGAGGAGAATATAACTTGTACATTTCCAAAGACTCATTAGAATAGGATTGATTACTAAAAGCTTGAACCCTAGGCCATGGCAAGGTATACATTTGAGATTAATGTTTCCACAATATTTCTGATGCACTTACTGGTTTGGGTTTTGTTTGTTTGTTTGTTTGTTTTTGGGGGGTTTGGGGGGTTATTTGTTTTTTTGTTTGTTTGTTTTGTTTTTCTTTTTGCTGCTCTTTGGGAATATCTCTATCTTTATAATAAAGAAAACAATTTATGGTAATTATCCAGAAGAGAGACAATATTTGTTTCATACGATTAGTGATGCTCTATGACTAATAAATGGTGAATTGATTTGCTGATGTTTAGAAAGGTGTATTAGATCTTAAATATTTGTTGATTAAACGTGGGATAATAAGGATGTTATTTTCCTGTTACTGGCCTGTTGAGCTCCAAATCTGTTTTTACTAACAAAAGTCTTTTCTGCATAAAATCTACTAAGATAGCAGCTTGAGTCCCAAATCTCAGCTCTTATTCAACTCATATTTTTCCACTAGTCAATATACCTCATTTCTTCAAATCATTAATCAACTTTAAAAAAGATTTTCTGCTCTGGCTTTTTAACCATGGAAACAAAGAACAGATGTGAAAATGACATACAGTTAACCAAATCCAACCTGAGGGGGAGGGTCCATTTGAAAGCCCATTTACTATTATCTTTTTGCAATATACACGATAGCAGTTACGTAGAATGGTGAATACGGGTACAAATTTCAAATATTCTTTGTGTTCAACAAAATATGTTTCAGAGGAAACATAGGTGTTTTATGCAATTTGTCACATGGTCTTTTCTAGAGAGTATTTTCTAGATACCTTTTTGAGATTAAGCATGGCACTTATTCACATATTATTTCTATGAGCTCACCGAAATTTTACTGAGGCTCTGAGATGGACAAATGAAGCAACACTGTGTGTCACATTAAGTCCCGAGCCGTGCACACCACAGCTGTGGCGTCTCCGTCCTAGTTCTTTACAGGCTTTTTACCCATCGCTCCCTTCCCTCCACTCTCCAAAACTGCGGGGAAACATACTCAGGCACCGCAGTTCACCAGACTGACTTTCCACACTTTTGCTGTAGAATTCCAGTTGCTTTACTGTGTCTCAAAGGTGTCAGCTTCAACATAACTCTTAATTCAGCCCCAACATGTGCTTGTGACACTGAGCTCCCAATATAAGTGGCATCCCTGCGTGATTCCGCAGAAACCTGAGGCTTTCTTCTGTGTTGCCGAAGCATCGCTGTGAGAATAAACAATTTAAAAGCCATTGCTGTGAACATCTGTTTAAGATTCGGCAACACGTAAAGTTCATGAACTCTTAGAAAGCCTAGTAATTTGGTGGATATAATCAGTACGCATCTGGCTGGGATGTAAATAAATAAAGTCAGGGGAGTCAGTGAGTCATCCTTAAAATTTAGAAATAATACAAAATCAATATTTTGAAGTTATATCCACCATCTTTACTGATTCACTTTAAGGAATTAAGGAAATTAAGAGTTCACAGCAAGTATTTCAAAAGGCCTCTTGTTTTTCAGCACAACCGTTTCCTCTAGGTCAACACTCTGAACGCAGCTGCAGTGGGACGTGAGGCTCTATTGAGGGTAAACGGAGTTTGACTTGCAGTTAACTTGTATCCGTGCTGTTCCAATTAAACTTCACGTTCTAGCCGCTTGTTTCTTTTCTTTTCTTTTTTGTCTTTTTTGTCTTCTTTGCAGAAGACCATCAAATGGATTGTCACAATGCTCGGATAATGCAGGACACAGAGCAGGATGACAACAATAACGATGAATATGACAATTATGATGAGCTGGTGGCCAAGTCCTTGCTAAACCTCGGCAAAATTGCTGAGGACGCAGCCTACAGGGCCAGGACTGAGTCGGAAATGAACAGCAATACCTCCAACAGCCTGGAAGACGACAGTGACAAAAACGAAAACTTGGGTCGCAAAAGCGAGCTCAGTTTAGACTTAGACAGCGACGTGGTCAGAGAAACAGTGGACTCCCTTAAGCTGCTAGCACAGGGACACGGCGTCGTGCTCTCAGACAGCATCAACGACAGAAGCTTCACAGACGGCATGTCACAGCAGGACAGTCGGAGCGTGAACTATGTCATGCTGGGGAAGCCCGTGAACAACGGGCTCGTAGAGAAAAGGGTGGAGGAGAGCGATGAGGAGGTGTGCCTGAGCAGCCTGGAGTGTCTGAGGAACCAGTGCTTCGACCTGGCCAGGAAGCTCAGCGAGACCACCCCGCAGGAGCGGAACCCGCAGCAGACCCTGAGCGGGCGCCAGCACGCCAGACAAGAGGACGACTTCCCGGGCAGGACACCGGACAGGAACTACTCAGACATGATGAACCTCATGAGGCTGGAAGAGCAGCTGAGTCCCCGGCCCAGAACGTTTTCTAGTTGTGCAAAGGAGGACGGGTGTCACGAGCGAGATGACGACACCACCTCCGTCAACTCGGACAGGTCCGAGGAGGTGTTTGACATGACCAAAGGGAACCTGACTCTTCTCGAGAAAGCCATCGCCCTGGAAACGGAAAGAGCAAAGGCCATGCGGGAGAAGATGGCCATGGAAGCGGGCAGGAGAGACAACATGAGATCCTACGAGGACCAGTCCCCAAGGCAGCTTCCCGGGGAGGACAGGAAGCCCAAGTCCAGCGACAGTCATGTCAAAAAGCCATACTATGGTAAAGGTAATATTTCTACCTAATGTAAGTGGCCTCATGAAAGCATGGGCTAGAGTGAAAAGTACTGGTGCTAGTCTACAATTAAAGTACGAGTTACACTCAAGCGTATATCTCTCATGCACGTTTTTAGAGTTGATTTCAGAATTACGTTTTGTGATTATGTTTCTGAAGAGCAAATAAAATATTTGTCTGAGAAGAAGACAAAGCAGTTCCATGTCATGTTACTAGTGCAGATAACCATTAAAAGGTTTCAGTGGGAAAGTGCACTCCCTGGGAAGGCAGATCAAAGCACTAACCCATCATGGGATAGAAAATATTAG
Organism: Cynocephalus volans; assembly: GCF_027409185.1. Classification (NCBI taxonomy): domain Eukaryota; kingdom Metazoa; phylum Chordata; class Mammalia; order Dermoptera; family Cynocephalidae; genus Cynocephalus; species Cynocephalus volans. The sequence goes on along the minus strand of NC_084473.1, from coordinate 2,817,643 downwards.
GATCAGCCCATGATGTTATAAATGAACCACAATCTATGCTGAGTATCAAGAGTTTCTGTAACAATTAGTTAATCAGAGATAAAGCGCATATTTTATAAACAAGATTGAGAATGTGGCATTGTGATTTATAAAATTATCATCAAATGACACTTACTGATGAAATCAGCCCCACAGAAAACACCCCTGAGAGAAACTGAGCAGTAACAGAATGACCGATAACATGAGGTTAGGGCAGTGACTGCACGTTCATCGCTCGGGGACAGTAAAGCACTGGAAGCCTTTTGCTATGCAAGGCTCGGTGTGGCCTGCAGCTGAGATCAATAGTGATCTATTCAGCATGTCCCTTCCTCCTCACCAACCCCACTCCAGTGTGGAAACTGTTATGGTGCTTTCCTCAAATGCAATTTATTATAAAACACTCAAAACTATCCAATATGATAGTTTTAGCCAAATTTTCTTTTATGGTGGGCACATATTTGTGTGTATCTATAAATTAAACTGTATATACATATATATATATATATTATACATATATAGTAAGTATGTCATATCTATATATGTATATATATATCCAACCTGAATGACCGGCTCCATCTTTGCAATGACAGTGCCCACTGTCAGTACCAGGCAGGTTCTAATTCAGCTTCATGTACAGCCTTGGCATTATCAATACCTTGATCACAAGTTTCTTTTATAACTAAGAAGCAATTTTAAGAATGAAATTGGTGATTCCTTAAATACTTCTACATTAGTACCAAAAAAAATCGTTTTTCTTTTTTTATTTTATTCTATTTTTATGAATACTGAGTTTCCTCTCTGTGGATCTGACAATGCAGTTTAAGAATTTGGTTTGAAAATCAGTTGCTGTATAAACTTCAAACAACTGCATTTTTTTTCCAGAAAAACTGCAGTTTTTCTAATGTGACATAGGTGTGTATTCTCCTCTCAATGTGTGCACATAACTTCTGTGGCAAGTCGGGCATTGCTATAACCAAATCCAAATTGGAGACAAACCTTAGCCAGAGGCTCAGGGTCTTCTTGGTCTGGCAGTGCTTGGGCGTGAGAGCTGTTTGAGGTGCACAGGTGAAGACTAGACTGTGGCAAGGTGTAGCATATGACAAAAAGGCTGGGGTTTTTTCAGGGGAAATAGGGTCTTTAGCTCAGCAGAGCTTTGGGCATTTTAAAATGATAGTGCTATCATTGTAAACAAGATATGCCAAAAATTATCCATTAGAAAATTTTAGTCGAATTTCTGAGAATCGTACGGGAGCCACATATTTTTAGGAAGAAGTGATGTCTTCTCATGTGATTGCTCAGTTGGACAAATGTACTTTAGGCTTGTGTTTTGGAATTCTGAACAGCGGGTTCCAGGATGGAGTTTTGGCACTGTGATTCGGGACAGAAACGTGGAGGCTGACTTGGCTTTGAAATTCTACGTCGCGGTGGCTTCTTTGCTTTCTTGGTGCCTTTAAGCTCAGCGTCTTGATGCAAATTTGGGCTCATTTTGTTTTGTTGTTGTTGCTTTGTTTTGTTGCAAGGAATGAAATTCAAACTACTTGCTTCCCCTCTGTAAATGGGGTAAGGGTGGGAACAAACATTAGAAATGGAGACATGCTTTGGACGTCAAGTGGGGAAGGGCTGGGGATTCAGACTTTCCCGTGAGTTGGAAAGCATCGATTTCTGTCTCTCCCGGTTTTTATAGATCTTCTTCTGATCAAAGTTCATTTGCATTTTCTATCAGCATTTCCGACATTGTTTCAAGTTTTTTTTTGAAGATGTCTATAGTTACATTCAGAACCAAATACATGAAGCCAAGCAAGGCCAACAAACTAGAGCAGAGAGATCAAGGCTCCCTTTAAAAACAAAAGCAGATAAAAAAAGGAATGCTATAATCTCTCAGGAACATCCACAGAGACTGCCAGTAGTCTCTACCTGTAGCTACCTTTTGTTTTATAAAAGATGGGAGAACATTCGTATCAACTCCCATCCCCACACAACCTAATAGAGCTGGTTTAAATTATCAAAGAGTAACATTTCCAACACCTTGAGCTAATACAAAAGAAGTTAATTGTGGAACTCGATAATCTGCTCCGTAAAAGGGTGTTAAAGGGGAGCGAGCCAAATCCAGCAGACGATTTTCTTTTCTAGAAGTTGTTGCAAGGTTTTTGGTTAAATTGTTGTCACTTTGCTTGCTTGGTTGTGTTGTGTTTGCTTGTACGTTTGCTTTTAAGTGAACTGAGATTGCAGGAAATTGGAAATCCGGGGAGGGTGGTAGTGAAGGCAAACACATAGCCCACCTCCACCAGGACTCATGCATCGAGAGGAGACTATACCCTTGTTGTCTTCCAAAACTTCAAATAGTTTTGAGCCACATGGTTTTTGTAAAACTCTGTACTTAATTTCAGGGCACTTTCAAAATCTGTGAAATAATATAATTTGTTAGAAAATCAGAAGTGTCCTTATGAAATAATCACTTGAAGATTTATAATAGCTACGACTTACTTTTTTTATCCTTTACAACTCATATGCATCTAGTTTAAAACCTCTTATCTCCCTATAATTTTAAATAATCAATGATTTTCCTTTGAAACTGTTACTGTGCATTTACTATTCTATATTTGTATTAATTAGATTATACCAATATTATTATGAAATGTCTCAGAAGACAGTAAAATCCTGGGCTTTAGTTCGCATGTGTAAGAGAAGGTCTAATGAGGTAATTAGAAAATGAAGCCACAACCACATAGTTTTAGGTTTCTTTTCAGAAGTTCTTATCAATAAATAATGGTGGGAAAGCAGCTGACAATTGTGTGAAGCGTATTTCCCTCAACACCAGCACTGGTTTAGGAATTTTCAGCACCTGAAAGGCACATTATGTAGAACAAAACGCTAGCTAAAAGAGAAAAGGAGAGTGCTTTTTATATAAACATAATAGCACTTATATATTACTGGAGTTCTTTGTCTATTTCAAGTTCAAGTAAATGACTTGAGAAGAAAAATTGTAAAACCAAGCTTGTTTTTCTTGATATAAAGTAAATTCTTAATCAAAAGTAAAACATATATTTTTCTAACATTCATGATTGGCCTGATTAATGAGATGCCAATATAAAAACAAAAAGATTAAGTCTCCAAAGAAGATTTAACCAGAGCATTCTCTGGACCAAATTATAATAGTTACTACCTGTTGGTGATCTGAGCAACTGGTTTTCAAAAACTGGCTCAAAAACAGTGCATCACACATATATTTACCATTCGGTCTCAGTTTTAACTTAGAAATATTTTCTGGAGATCTTATACTGCACATCTATGAACTGTGGTAAATTTGAGGTATAGAATTAATTTTAGTAGTGACGTCATTACATTTCTGGCACCTAGCGTTCAATTTTTGACCAAAAGTCTGCTCTACCCCACCCTTGACCGGCCCTGGGAGAAGCCAGCAGGGCTGTAGACGCCAACACCTCTCAGTCTCGCATATGCATGCACGGCACTCTCTGAGCCTCCTCTGGTCCCAAGCACAGATGAAGAAACCAAAACGAACGGTTGCTCCAATGGCTTCTGAAACATTTTTGATTGCCCATCCCCTCCGTCAGGTGGGGATTTCCACCCTTTTGGTCATTTGCTTACAGTGCCTTCTGAGAGTTCAGTTTGTTTTCAAAAAAGTGCTGAATTGGCCTGCTAAGAAACAGTGTTCCTTAAGTTCGAGAGATCAAATTTCGACACCAGCAAAATTTTGCAGCTTATGCTGTATACGATCAGAGCACTCAATAAGAAAGAAATTCAGCTGAAGAGCTTTTGAACGGAAATTCACTCTCTGGTTGAATTTCACAGAAAAACTTTGGAATGGCAATGGAACGGAGTTTTGTCCTCTAAGAAGGTCACTGTCTCATCACTCTTTACGCTGATTTCTTTGAGCAACACAGCTTATCATGTAACACACGGGAAAACAATTAATCAAGAGTTAAGGTTAGGAGCAGGCTTTTCTTTCTTCTAGGATGAAAACTAAAATACTTTATGATTCATGATCACACTGTGTAAAGTGGGAAAAATCACCCAAAACCAAAAAAAAAATGACCCAAGCAAAAATCTGATGTCAACTCCTGTCCCCCTGACACCTGCTTTGTTCTTTCTTTAGCAAAGGTCTCTTCAGATTGTTGAATAACCACATTTGTCTTCAGTTGGTAAAAACATTCATTCTCTTGGCACCTGTTGTCGCTTTTAGATCCCTCAAGAACAGAAAAGAAAGAAAGCAAGTGTCCAACCCCCGGGTGTGATGGAACCGGCCATGTAACTGGGCTTTATCCGCATCACCGCAGTCTGTCCGGATGCCCGCACAAAGATAGGGTCCCTCCAGAAAGTAAGTCCACGTCTCATCACTACCCTTGGGAGTGCGAGCACCCATGACTGTCTCTGTCATCCCTCCCACCTGGTGTCATTTCCATCATATGGCTCAGTGCAACTTTACTTAACTAGGCCCTTGCTTATCTCCATGGGCAACTCACCCGGGACCTGTGGGTCTGCCATGCTTCCACGCGACGGAAGCCGCCTCCTCCAGCTCCTGGGTTTCCTGGGTGTCCATTGCTGCTAGAGCAGCCCCAGCCCCAGGCGGGCAGCACACCACGAAGACTGTCCATCCCCCTCACAGACTGCTGGACAGGCCTGGGTGCTGGTCCCGACTGCAGTCCCAGCCTGCTCTGTGACCTCAGGAAGGTCACTGCTCTTCTTCCCTTCTCCCACATTATAGAATTGAATTCCGTAGTCCCTAGGACATCCCTGCTAGCACTGAACTGCTGGGAATCCCTGAGGAAAGGCCTTGAGACATCTCATGCCCAAACATCTGGACTTCAGATATCATCCGAGTCAATATCCAGATTGGAGGTTTTGTTGCATTTTGATTTAGAGTCTGTTTCATGTCAAAGTTGTCCCAACACTGGTATGCTATAAGATCTTAAATAAGGAGATTTAAATCAGGTGGGTTTTGATCTTATTCTTTTTAATTAAAGCTCTGATAACATGGACTAAATCTATGAAAACAACTGAATTTATTTTAGAACTGAAATTATATATAACTTTTTTTAAAAACTCTCAGCACAAGAAGTATGCCAACTATTTAAATACAATTAGAATCTGTTTTCCAGGAAAAGGACACATTTTCCAAAATGAGCATAGGAGTTTAAGATCTTGATTTTGAGTCTAAGGCACGTAAAGGATGTCCCTCATCTGAGACATAGTTTCCAGGGGGAAAGTGTGATAGCTTGGCTTGAGATATGACAAGTTTGACCAGTTGATTATTTAAAGGAAATTTTGAGGATTGTCTCATTAAAATGGATAACTTTGAAATACTTGAGAAGCAAATCTGTCAGAACAAGGAAAAGTTCTTAGTGGTATCTGAGGCTTAGAAAATAGGTTTAGCTGAACATTTTCAGGTGCAACATTTTTAGAAGCTATTGTGGCTCCAGGATTTCAAATACCTACTGAAAATAATAAACCCATGTTTCGTTTAACTTTCTTACCAATTTGTGAAAATAAACACATTTGAGAGTGTGGCTACAATCCCGTGTGTTACATGAGCAGGGAGACAGCATGGTTTAACAGCAGCAGCTTCCATGTCCTGAGCACACCCCTCTGTCAGGAGCTCAGCTCGCACCAGCAAACACTGGTTCATTCAATACCCAGTAAACCTGCAGGGCAGTGTCGGCCCTGTTTGTCAGATGAGGAAAATGAGAATCTGAGACTTCACTATTCTCTATGCAGGGATTAGCACAGTACTTGACAAATTGAGAATGATTGTCATCTCGTAAACTAATCTGAACAGGTGCTACCTTGAGAAATAACTGAGCTAAAATGTAAACCCCTCATCTGTCTGACTCCCAAGTCTTCTGTTTCCTCTGAGACCTGGCTGTGATATTTCACTTTCAGTCCTAATACGCCACATGACATCTGGCATGTTGCACAGTCTCTGTTCTTCATCTTCCTCATCTACAAAATGAGGCATCAAGACCAAGCTGTAGTGTTTGAAGAAGAAATAAGTTTCTTTATGCAATTTTTCTTTAAGCATACATTTTGACCTTCAAGGTAGAATATCAATTCTTTTTAATATTTGAGAAATTCTCGTGACTCCATATTTTCACAGGAAATATGGAAAAGTCTAAATATAGTAACATTATGGACTGTGTTCTGACAAGGTGCGTATTACAAACTTGCACCTGCCATGGGGCAGATCATTCCTGGTGTCACCTTAGCCTGGGAGGAAGTGGAAACTCAGTCTTACAAACGTATTCCAGAGCATCCACAGAAAAGCGTTTCTAAGTATTTGTTCATCTATGATGCTTTATAATACCACAGAAATGTAAAATAAATAAATAAATGAATGAATAAAGGATTCCATAGTGGGCTTTTTTCCTGGGCTAGCTTCCCCTAATCATCATTTTTGTCCAATTGAAGATTAACGCAGGACTCTGAGGCACACTGTTAGAACCACAGAGAACCCACCGTAGAATGAGGCACAGTTTTGGTTCTCAGAGAGCACCCCACTGGCTGTGGAGGGTCACGGGCACTCCATGACAGCACCTGGACAGCACGCTCCAGACGCAGGGGTGGGACACTAGAGAGAAGGGCCCCCAGGACCCCAAGGCTTCCTTGGGCTGATCATGCCATGGCTGTCCTGTATGAGAGAGAAGGGGTCCACGGCATCTTCCAAAGGCCGTTGCAAAAGTCCATGCGTGAGATCAGGGCATGAAGAGGACAGGGGCAGTGGGAGTGGAAACACTGGAACGGATTCGGGAAACGCCCCAGAGACAGGATCCAGACGCAAAGACCACCGTGTGTCAGGACCGAAGGAAGGGAGATAGAGATGATGCCGAGCAGTCAGCTTCGGTGAGTGTTAGCGTGGTGACACCAGTAACAGGCGCAGGAGATTGATCAGTAGGGCCGCGCTGAATAGGGGTCGTGACTCGTGTCTCCCCCGTTTAAACTGGAAATGCTGCATGGCATTCCCAGCAGACTCTCCGCAAGTCAGGTCTGGGGCCTGTAAGAGGTCAGGTGCCGAGGTTGCTCTCTGCACACTGTCCTTTGAGCAGCATTCCTAGAAACTGAGAGTGAAATTACCCAGGGAAAAGGCAAGAACGAAAGAAGAATCAAAAATGGGAAGTTTGGCCATGAGTGTGTAGAAAGCGGGGCAGGAGAAGAGACGCGAGTGGAGGGGGAGCCAGAGGCAAACGGAGAAAACTGGGAGAGGACAGTGTGTCTGGAAAAGCCCCACGATGGAGGCGATGCCCAAGGTCCCAAAGGAGTCCAAGAGGAAGGACGACAGAGGTCACTGGATTCATTGACTAAAAGTCCACTGTTGACGCCTGAGAGAAGGACGTGAGGGCCTTGTGAGCAGCAGGAGCCACACAGGCTGCAGGAGTTTGAGAAAACGTTTGTGGCTGATCAAACTGAGGCAGGGCACAGAAAAGGGATGGCAAAGGGACCCCACGTCAAGTGTAAGTCCCCCCGGACAGTGCTAGGAGCCTGTGTCTCCACTTAGCAGGAGGCAGGAGCACAGTGAACTGGATGTCTGCGCCATAGGTGAGCCTGAGAGGTGTTTGCCATATCCAGGGAAGACTATTTATTTAAAAAGTTGAGCATAAAGGACAAGAGAGCCACGCATTAGTGTAAGAGGGAAGCTGTGTCACAGGAAGTGTTTGTGTGCTGTGATGACAGGGTGATGGGAAAGTCGTAGAGGATGAGGAATGGACCGTGCAGGTGAATCGGGGTCCCAGAGGAAAGGGAAAGGTGGGAAGGGTGCGGACTGAAGAGCTCACTCGGAAAGGGGAAGGGACGCTTCCTCCTCCGAGACAGAGAGCAGAGACAGGGGCATCTAGATGTCTCTGGGAAGGAGACCTCCTGAGCCCACTGCAGCCGGGTCCCCAGCACAAGGCAAGCCTCGACCACAACTAAGAGCAAGGCAGGAGCTATGAGAGCCGTAAAGATAAAACCTAACGAGCTCTTTAATTAGGGAACTGACCAGGAGTAAGGTGATAAGACGCAGACTCAGGCACAGCCACGTCATGTGGACATAGGATGCCATACCAACAAGGCCTGTGGATTTCAGGGGGAAGAGTGGCCATTGTAGACAAGGAGGGAAAGCATAGAAAGTACAGTTATACGGCTAGTTTGGGCAGACTTTGTTTAGAAAGGGTGCTGCACGCTCACCTGGCCTTAGGTGAACCTTGCTGGCGTTTGCAGACCGCCAGCTCAGAGGAGCGGAGCCTCGTGCTGAAGGGCCAGTGTGGGGGTCAGTTCTCCTGACTTCCCACAGCACTTCTAGCCCGACTAGCCTTCCCCCAGAGTAGTGGAGTGTTCGTGAAGGACCAGAAAAGAGAGTGCAGGTAAGTCAGGTCCATCATCACTGCTGGGCAAACGTAAACATTTGTCCCCTAACAGCAGGCAGGCAGTGTCCTTGCACCACAGACAGTATCCGTGCTGTCTCTCCACTTGTATGTTTCACAGGGTAAAAGTGCATAGCACATACTATTCTAGCTCATTCTATCGAAAGAATAATAAAGTACTTAAATCCTAAATACAAAGTCATTATTTATGTATTTTATTTAAAAGTAAGGTTTGGGGTTTTCGTATTACTCATGCCCACTACATTTTCATAATACTGTGTGTTTGCAAAGCACAGGCATGTTTTTAACATTGCTGTGTTATGTGGCTAATCAATATCCAGTGCTTATGTGCAGGTGCTATCTTGGGAGGCCCTTGCTTCCTGTCCCATCTGGAACAATTCGGTTACTGCATCCTCTGGCCTCCACACTGCCCCTGCCCTGTGCACCGTGCTCTGCAGGCACTAGTGGAGGGTCCAGATAACCTTCTCACACTCCCATTGTGTCTTCCCAACCATGCCCATCCCAAGGTTTGCAGGGCCCTCGGTCATAGGCTAGCACAGCCCTTGTCTTCTCTCGGTCCTGACCGTTCTCTGTTCTAATGCCGGGCTCTTCTCTTTGCCTTCCCATCAAGTTCTCGCCATGCATGAGAATGTGCTCAAGTGCCCCACACCAGGCTGCACGGGGCGTGGGCACGTGAACAGCAACAGGAACTCTCACCGAAGGTAAGCCAGTGCTGCGGGCTCCACGCTGCAGCCTGTCCTCCCTTGCACCCTCCTCCTGACCAAGGGACAGACGGCCCTCAGCACATAGTCCTAGAGGGCACAGAGGGCCGCCGCATGGGGCATGGGAGTACCAGGAGCTCAAGTGCCTTCTTTTGCAGAGTGGATATTTTTAGTGGACTCACCCACCCTGTCATAGCGGGCACCACCCTTGGTACATGTCAAAGGTGGGAACTGTGACCATTTGCAATGACTGGAAGCAATGAGGCACAGGCCCCCTTGTCCTCCGGTGTGCAGAAGGCGCTGTCCTGCTACGTGTCACACAGGACGATGACCAGATGCAGTAGGACCTTACAGTATGGGCTTTAACTTGGCTGCCCATGAAATTCTGCTGAAACCCCTAGTTCCTCAGCTTGCACATCATCAAAACGCAAGCACATGTCCTGAAGCGCTGGTGAGGGAGCACTTGGGATGACAGTGAGCTGGGGAAAGGGACGTTCTCTGCACTGCTGCTGGAACTAAACATGCTCAGAATCACACTTCTGTTTGTGACAAATTTCAGTTCCCTTCACTATTCAGACTTTATAAGAGACACTTAGTCACTCATAATATTCAGTTTATATGAGGTACCTATTTTTTATTTTCAGAAATAGAAAAGTGATTCTGTTAAAATCTGTTTCAGTCTACGGTTTCAGCTGTACAAGCTCATGTAAAATGTTATCAAAATGCAGGAAATGGGGATAAGTTTTACCTTAAATTCTCTCACCTGGCTGGTAAACTTGGTTACCAGTATTAAATTCATAACGAGGCAAATCACAGCTCTGTGTCCTTCAGAGATCGTCTGGTGCCTCGCAGAAAGAGGAAGGTACACCGACGGCGCCGAGCGCCCCGCGCGCTGAGCCCCGTCGTGTTCAAGAGCACGGCTCCTCCACCAAACCTCGCACGCACAGTCACTTATTTCTGAGACGCAACATACACTTGTAGTGGTCATCTGTACATGTGTGCAGACGTGCACATGGACACACACAGCAGACCTCACGATTCCATGAGGCGTGAGCTCAAACGCAGATGCGCCCAGCTGCTGCCTCTTCCACACAGACCAAGTCCAAAGGAATGAGTTCCAGAAAACACTTTCTTGCAGTCCTAGACGTTATTCTGCGATCTTCCCCACTTCTATTTCACTGCTTGTGGTGAACACAAGAGGTCTAAGGTCAGACAGACTCGTCAAAGCCCCACGAGCCAGTAACACTCACAGGACCAGCTCAGCACCCCATCTGCTGGGACTAGTCAGTCGGTGGCCGTCCCTGGGCCTCCTAAAGACTCACCCTACCCAAGCCGCTAATTCCTCATCTCCCAAAATGGTGACCGTCAGAAAATGGAATCTGTGTCTAACACTTTAACTAGCTCATTCTCTCTCGAATAAAGGAAAGCTGGCTCGCTCTCATTGGAGAGGACTGAGAATGCTTTACACACAGTGTTACCATCAGCATCGTCTGTGGAAAACCAGGGGAAAAAACATGCAAACCAGAAACATGATTACTTATCCCTTTCCCACGTCACCCTCTCAGGATTCCCTATGACAGGTTTGGGAAAGTACCTCCCAGCCCTACCCTCTTCAGTGTCATCTTTGCTAAGGGAGGATCACCGTGTTGTAAATGAGGCAATTAAATCCCCTTTCTGTAATTGCAGCCTTTCCGGATGCCCTATTGCTGCAGCAGAGAAACTGGCAAAAGCCCAAGAAAAGCACCAGAGCTGTGATGTGTCCAAATCCAGCCAGGCCTCGGACCGAGTCCTAAGGTACCCACACAGAAGTGTGTCACCTCACATGGTTCATCTACAGTCCATCCAGATGCACTGCAGAGCGCTCGGGACACTACATGAGGTGGCCGTTCCGACTTAGCAACAGGGACCAGGAGAGGAAGCCATGGTGGGAGCCAAGACCTGCTCCCAGCCCTCAGCCCTGGCAAGGCCATGTGAGGGCTGGCGAGGGGGTCGTTTGACCTGCCCGGTCTCCACTGACCCACAGAGACTTTTCAAAAGAGAGAACTGAAAAAATTATTTCTATTTTTTTTTCCTGGCCCTGATATTTCATAATTCTAAGTAAGGGGAGCTTTGATAATTAATGAGATGCTCTGAGTAATTTTATCCTAATTTGGGAGACAGGACATGACACCAACCTACAGGATAGTGCTAATGTTTCTGAAAATGGAAGAGCGGTGCGCACCACGGTGTGCAGACATGGAAGCTTCGTCTAGGAAAAGCCATCAAAGCAGCCATCTATTTTTTCCTCAAACACCCTGAGACGTAGTTGGGAATAGATGTGATTTCCACCACTTGACCGGCGGAAAACCCAGAGTGCATAGAGGTTAGATGACTCACCTGACATCACTTAAGCACTGAATGTTAAAACAGGAAAGATCTTGAGGACTGGGTGGTTGAATCCACCATCTTTCACGTTTAGGAAAGGCTAGCGGTGGGGTATGAGGTAGAGGAGGAATATCCCATTCCCATAACCCTTATACACATCTGTGACTGCTGCATGTCCCTTCAGATCCTTGTCCTCCTGAATACTGTGACAATCATCACATGTCCTGCCTGTTCACTCAATATCAGGCCAGAGCATGCTCCCTTGTCTCCACGTAATAACCATGACTGTTGCATTAACAGCTACGTTTATTGTACGGTGCAGATGTACCACCAGGGCCAAAACTAGGCTCTCACTCTTAGGCATTTAGGTTGGTTCCAACTTTTACTATTAAAGGGAGAGCAATAATAAACGTTTTTTTTTTTTTTTGCCTCTTTAATTATTTCTTTGGGATAAGTCACTTGGAGAAAATCACGAGGCAAGTAGTACGAATTTTTGGATCTTGTGTGTTATTTCATGGCTTCTATAAAGGATTTTACTGCAATAATTAAGTCCCTTTCTCCCTCAATAGAAAAGTTAAAATATATATAAGAAATTAGGAATATTTAATTAAGCAAACATAAGAAAATGAAAACCGTCTTTGATCCTACTATTCAGTGATAATTCCTCAATAAGTGTTGGTGTATGTGCTTCTGGATTTTTCTATGTCTCACATAGTTTCCCCTTTACTGTAACTCACTCATCTTACAGATAATAAGACTGAAGACTAAACCCATGACAGGACTACCCTGCCCCTCCCCTAATGCACTGTAAGTTATTGGCAGCATGAAAATCTCCTTTCCTCCACCAAAAAAATAAAAAGAGAAAGAAAATACAGGGATGCGTAATTCAAGAACGGATGGTTATTAGTCGAAGGAAACTTAGAAAAATGGTAGGGGGATATTACTTGCTGAGGTCTTTTATTGATTTTGCTCTGCCTACTTTGGCCAGACCCCCAGAAAATGGAAAGAATCCCGTGCTTGGCCTTGTCTTGAAGACACCAGTGGCCGTGCTGTCCACGAAAGTGTAGTTCTGTTTCCAGTGTTTGCATCGAACGTGGATTTCAATGAGAAGCTCATTGGCAGCTTGAGACTGAAGAGACGTGAATGTAATTGCAGATATCACCTTGCTCCAGCACAAGTCTCCTTTCTGATGTCCAGACATAAAGCAACTGCCGTTTATGTTGTTTCTGTGGCTTTATAACTTAGGATCCCTTTCTTTGCATTGATGCAGTGAAAAGCTGCATCCAACACCAACTGAACAGAAGACTGTGGGCCAACAACTGTGCATGTACAAACAGTTTTCTGTATGTGCATATGGCTAGGTGTGGGGAACTAGGGTGGGACAAGGCCCTTACCAAAAACCTGAAAGAGCCCATTCCAACCATTTAGGGAGGCGCCCAGGAGCCAGCCCAGGCAGTGGCGACTAGACAGCTGGCCGCAGCAGCTTCCTGCTCTCTACGGTGGAGCTTAACTTCTGGGCCAGCACGTTGGCCCTGCCTCCAGGGCTGCTGCAGGCTCCCTAGCACCAAAGGGCTAAAATGACGTGCCACAGTGTCTCCATGTAGGGGTGTTCATTCAGTGGGGGAAAGAAACAGACAGGAAGGAAGGACAGAGAAATAAATTTAGGTGTACAATCATTCAGTAAGCTAAGGTTAAAAAAAAATACTTAAATAAATATAAATTGTCCAACCGGCACCTGAACCTTAAGGAAGTGCTTCCAATCTCGTCCAAATCTGATCTAAAACATTGGTTCGAGGCCGCCACCAGGGCCTTCACTTTGTCGTTAGAGTAAACCACCTTCTACCTGAGGCCTCTACCCACTGCTCCCTCCTTCCTCTGATCCAGTCCTAATCTTTTCAAGGCTTGAGAATTATGCTTTTCCCAGGCCCAAGTCTTTTGGCTTTGCCTGCTGGGTAACTGAACAGATTGGCAACCTACTGACCTGATCCAAGCTCCCAGGGCCCTGCTCTCCCTGAAGGGAGCTCTCGGCTCTCCCGCCTCTGCACCTGCCCACTTGGTCATTCCTTTTCTGGAATACTTTCTCGCCCCACCCTGGGTCTTCACCTGTTCTGCAAAACCTTCTTCAAATGTTGGCTTCTCCATTGAAACAACTGTGTCCCATAGCCTGAAGTGACCTGTCCTCTCCAGAATTCTCACAGCAGCTGGACTCTCAAAACATTATCCCATCCTACGTGATATTTCAAGGCAAGACATAGAGTTTATTCATTTATGTATCCCATGCTGACTGGTAAAATGACTTAAAAATAATAAATACTAAATCAACTGTAACATTATTTTGTTGATTTTACAAGTACGTAGGCTAAATTAATTAAATCAAAATAAATGTGTTAGTGAGGGAGGGGGGAAAGAGGAACAGGTAAAGGGACACAAAAATCAACTACAATGTATATTGAGAAGTTAAAAGGAAAAAAAATAAAAATAAATGTGTTGGTGACTTGATAAATAAATTGAATATGTAACCATTGTTATGTTATAAAGGTGGCAGAGATATGCTATTATAGAAGTGACATATAAAAGCTGACTTGCTTTTCTTTTTTAAAAATCCAGTTATCAAAACTTGTAACTGCCCCAACCCAACATCAATTTATGAAATAACTAGAGAAGAAAAAGATTACTGACATGGATGCATATTTAGTCACAATTTATTATAGCAAAACAAAAAGAAAATCTAAAAGTTGAGAAAGAGCTAAATAGTAAATATTACAATAGTCATTGATTTTAATAACATGCAGCTATTAAGAACTGTTTTTAAATACTAAACAACAAAAAGGAAAATTAATGCCATATAATATAAAGGGTAAAGTATGTAAAAGTGTAAGATTCTATTTAAATAATTATAAAATGCATTAAATTAGCCAGAAAAAAAAAATACACCAAAATCTTAATGGTTTGTATCTCTAAAAAATTATAGGTGAATTTTAAAATCTTTTTATACTTTTTGTATCTTCTAAATTTTTTTTTCAATAAATCACTAGTACTTTCATAATCATGAAAAACAAAATAATAGTTTTAAAGTTTTTAGCCCTACGGCACTTATAGATGATCTGTGTGGACATATACGTACAACCTTTGGAAAGAGAAAAGTCCCAAAGGAAAATATATTTATTCAGACACACAAACAATACATGTGAAAAATAAGTTAGGAAAGAAAAAGACCAAAACCTCTCAGATTACTGTACACAGGGAGAGCCCATCAGGATATCTTTTGCACGTCCATTGTCATAGAGGGTTTTCTAACTCACAGTGCGCATTTGTACCTGCCAGTATTATAATTACATATGTCTGCTAAGATTTCACACTGGTGCTTGGGGTGCAGGCAAAAAGCAATGGGGTCTTACTCAGAAATGAGTGCCCTTCCCAAATGGACTGTGAACATAACACTGATACACGAATTTGCAACATTTTGTCTGTTCCTACTAAAACCTCAGACTTTGCTGGTTTTTTTTTTTTTTTTTTTACATGTATCATACGTTTATAATATTTTTGGATTTATTATACATTTTACATAATTTAGAAAGATACAAAATCATCAGGATTCTGTCCTTAAAATTCAGTAATTTTTTTTTTTTTTTTGTCTTTTTCGTGACTGGCACTCAGCCAGTGAGTGCACCGGCCATTCCTATATAGGATCCGAACCCGCGGCGGGAGCGTCGCAGCGCTCCCAGCGCCGCACTCTACCAAGTGCGCCACGGGCTCGGCCCAAAATTCAGTATTTTTTATAGTGTACAAAAATGATGCTTATTTGAAAATGTCTAAGTATTTTAAAAAATATTTTACCTTGAGAAAAGTACAAAGAAATGGCTGATTAGACTACAGAATTCCATGTTTAAACATATGTCTCCATCTATTCTACAAAACGCCTGACTAGTGCTCCTCAGAAGTTTCTGGGTCGTAAGGACAGGTGAGACAGAGTAACTGTCACGGGTTGGAGGAGGCAGGAAGGCGGACAATTAAGTGAATGTGAGTTCCTGGCATGGCTGTAACAGAAAAAGGACGTTAGTGGAACTCTAGCCAGATCTGAATAAAGTCCACCTCTTAGTAAATAACATTACTCTAATGTTAATTTCCTGGTTTTGATCATTGCACTATGGCTATGAAGATGCTAGCATGAGCAGAAGCTGGTTAAAGGGAATAAGGGCACCCTCTGCATGACTTTTCAATTAAAAAGTCTAGGTCCTGCTTATGAGACAGATGGATACATAAATAGATGGACAGACACCTGCACAAAACAAGATAGACTATCAAAGAATGAGTAATACTTGAGTGCTCCCCCATTTAAATATTTCATCCCAAAGTTTAAAAGAAAATGAATACTAGGTAAAAATATCAAAAGTATATACTAATATTTGACAAAATATATGAGTATTACTACCTGTTCCATTTTATCGTCCAGCTAGACAAATAGTGATCTAGTTTTGTCTCAGTCTATGTCCTTAAGAGTATTTCTTTACTTCCTCTTATTTTTTAGGGGAAATTTCTTATTAACTCATGTCACTTGTGTGTGATTCTACTACTCTTTCTAACCACTGCAAAGAAAACACATGGATGTAAGATTCTTGCCCACACTTCTATCTTTATCGTACCTACCAGACCTCTTAAAAGAGAGAGAGAAAAAAAGAGAAAGAAAAATATTTTATTTCTTATTCTTTTTATTGCCAACGTTGACTTCTAGGCATATAGTTTATTTGGTGCTATATCATTAAAACACAATTTGTCTTTTCTGAGGAAAATGAAATTGTAATTTTATTGGAAGCTTCAGATTCCTTAACATACTTAAGAAACAAGCTGTTCTGGTTTAATTGTGAATCGTGTTTGCACCATCATGAAAAGCAAGCCGTTCCCTGTTGTCTTGTCTCCTTTCAGGCCAATGTGCTTCGTAAAGCAGCTCGAGATTCCTCAGTATGGCTACAGAAACAACGTGCCCACCACCACGCCACGCTCCAACCTGGCCAAGGAGCTCGAGAAGTATTCCAAGACCTCGTTTGAGTACAACAGTTACGACAACCATACTTATGGCAAGCGAGCCATAGCTCCCAAGGTGCAAACCAGGGATATGTCCCCCAAAGGATATGACGATGGTAGGAGGTGCACACTCTTATACACGAGAGATGCGTTGCCATTGATGATGTTGTTGTTGTGTGTATCATGTCCTACAGACCAGCCAAACCCTGTGACTGCACAATGGTGCCCACAGAACAGGGTGTGGCCATGTGCAGAAAGCCCCCAGGTCCATACAAGTGCAGGTGAACCTGGGTGGGGGAGGGGGTGGTTTTCCATCAATTATTTCCAAAGCAGTACATTTTGGCTGCTTGCAGATTGTGGAGAGAGGGGATTCTTTCTTGTATTGGTAAGACAGAGTCCTTATCATAACGAGCTGCTTTTAGACAGACAGCCCTTCAGCAGGCATGGCAGGGATGGCCAGTGGTCCAAGCCTGCATGCTGGGCTGTTTGGAGAAGCTCTGCATTTCCTGTGTGCTCTCAGACTTCAATGCACATTAAAATCATCTGGGGAGATTTTTTTAAAAAAAAATCCTATACCCAAGCTGCACCTCAGACCAATTAAATCAGAATCTCTGGGGGCATTCTCTGTGCAATGGCATTTTTTAAAAGCTTACCAGAGGTCCTAAGTGCAGCCAAGGGCTGGCAACTTTGCGCAGCCTCTGCACAGTGGCCGAGGACCTCGTGTTCTGAGGTAGCAAGGGAGACAGTGGAAAAGAAGGGAGAGCTAGGTGTTCGCCACCTGGGCGGCTTGGTTCCTTGGCTACCGTGGTGTCCACTGTGAAACAGAAATGATGGGACAAATGAAATGCCATGTGCTTCACAGGAAGAGCACGGTTTATTGTCCATTCATGCTTATTTGATCCACTGCCAATGGTATGAACCAGTTACCATTTCATTACAGAGCTAATTTGGTAAGTACTTTATCACTAGAGGGGGAGACTGTATTTCTTTGATTTTATTTATTCATCTATGTGTCTGCTTTAAATTCCAGGATATATACCTAGAATTTTAGAAATGGCAAATTTTCCCGTTTGGGGCTTGGGGTGTGAAATAATTGATGATTTGGAAGTCTCTTCTTGGTGCTCTCGAGCAGAGGGATGCAGATGGGTTTTTAAAGATATTTGAGCTCCTCTTTGGAAAAGATATTTAGTTAAAGCCACACTATACACACACAGAAAATGTTTAAATTGAATGCTTGGAGAGTTCAGAAACCATCTCATGATTCAGTAGGAGTGGCTGCGCGTCTTTCTATGCTGCGTTATTCCTTTCTTAATGCCAAGTCACGTGTGCAGTGAAAGAAATTGAATTGTCCCCAGTGTATCACATATTGATTATCCTGGTGTGTCAATTCTTAATATTCAGAACAAAGATATAAGGGAAAAAAGGAATGGCGCAGGGTATAACACAAATAATTATTTTTCTTTTGTGTTGTTTATTTTGTAATAATCACTTGCCAACCTTAGGTTTTCTTGTAATTTCATTCATTCAATTGCAAATGAAGGATCAAAAGAGATTAAGTTCACATAGCTGGAGATTCTATTGATAGGATTTCTGGTTTATTGACATTTTACAGTAAATGGATTGACACTTTCATTAGATGTTCATTTTTATGCACCTGTTTTTGGTTGCTTTTCTGTGTCCTGATTTTTTAAACTTTATTGCTGTGGTTTGACTCTAGCCTTAGATTGGAAGGGAACTTCTGGGCAGTGTGGTGACCTCAGAGCATATCTTCATGGTTACAATGCCCTTTAGTGAACTAGAAGCCAAATTTGCATGGGTCTGTTCTCAGCTCTCCTGCTATGAACTGCATGGTCGGGTGGGTTAACTTTTCTGTGCATTAGTTTCCTCACGGGTAGAGCAGGCCTAAGAGTTCCTGTCCTGCAGACTTCACAGGGCTGTCATGAAAATCAGTTGAGACGAGACAGTATACATGAATGCACTTGGCCAACTGCAAAGAAATGAACAAATATATGTTAATTATTGTTGTTAATTCTCATGTGCCTAGCAAAATGCCTATTGTCAGAAACTTGGGCTGAGCCAAGCTTCTCAGCTGACACACTAGAAAGCAACAGTCCACTGAGCCTACACGATGAAACCCCCATATTAGGTCTTCAGGAAACCAAGAAAAAAGGGAAGACAGCCTTTTACCACAATTTACTGAGAAAACAAATTGACGACTCTTTTTCTGTTCCACTAGATTCATCGGACAGATTTTAAAAACATTAGGGAAAGTTCTCTCGCAGTGTAAGATAGGCAGGGCCAGAGCTGTTGATAGGATATGATGCGAGGGGACTACTCCTGGAGCTAGACACTAACTGTAGAAGGACTGCCATCTGCAGTTACCTCCACCGTGTCTTTGCCAAGCCTCAGGTCAGGTGCACAAAGAATTGAGTCATGGCTTTTGAAAAAAGGCAGAGAAGGAGCCTATTGCAGGACTGGGGGACGAGGAGTATAATTTTTAGGGAATAAAGGGCAGGGTCATGGGGATGCAGAAGGGAATAGGAAAGTAGGGCTCCTCTCTCCAGAATGGGATATCATCCCTTAAATCACACCAACTGTGATCAAAAACCCTCGGCAAACCATTATCTAGCTGCCTGCATCCTTCCAGATGCTGCGCCAGTTGCTTGCTGTCTGTCTACCTGCCTGCCTGTCTGTCTATCCATATAATCTTTCCCTCTGGACACTGAATATCAAAGAAGAGATCACAAATAAGTACAAGATAGACACATACTAAGGCACAGTGAAGCAAAGCATCTGCTCTGCCTGCAGGAATTAGTGTGAGCTTTACCAAGGTGGCAAATTTTAAGCTGGATAATGAAGTTTGCATAGAAATCACACAAAGGTGGGGAAACCCACAGGTTTGCAAGGAGGGCCAGTGGTCTGGGAGCTGGAACTGAGGCTCATGAGAAGGAACAACAGGACCCCTGTGGGGCTTCACATCTCTGCCAGGCTGAGGGGCTTGAGGTGCCCTCCTTGCAGGCAACGGGAATTCATATGGATGTGGGGCAAAGGAGACAAGACAGGATGGGCGCCCCATGTGGGAGTCAGGGCCTGCCCTCTCCTGTGAGCACCAGGCCCCCATCTCAACACGCCCGTTTCATGGAATGCACTAAGAATGGCTTTTACAAGTTTAAATACTTGGAGAAAAAACCAAAACAACAGTAACATTTTATGATGTAAATATGATGCAAAAGTCACATTTCCACGTCTTTGGCAGAGCTGAGTCTTGGAGATGATGAACGCAGGGTCCCCAAAGCCTAAGTTATTCATTATTTGTCCTTTACAGAAAGAGTCGCCTGCCCTGACTTCGCTCTGGGTCTTTGGGGTTTGTTTAAACCGGTTCGGTCCCCAGCCCCAGTGGGCTTACTCCCAGGGCCTCCCTTTTCATCATGCTCGACTTACAGTTTCTCAAGAGCTTAAACCTTCTGATCATCTTTGAACTTTTTTCCACTGCTCAACTGCCACGCACTCTCCAGTCCTCCTGCCCCCTTACTCTGGTCCAGGCCTTCCCTGCCCCTCATCGCCTGGCCCCTCCACGCCTGCTCCCGACAATCCATTCCTCCCTCCCCGGGGGCCTTCCCTCGACTCTGCACCTGGCCACATGCTGTCCCGCCTCCACTCCCAGCAGCAGATCCTCCTGACTGCTTCCCAGGTGCTGTCGGTGGAGGACGTGATGCCCACACGCTGCGCTCGCAGTGTAGATCTGCACCTCATCCCTTGGTGATTTCACTTCTGAACGTCTTGTCCTGCTACTAGACTGTAAGCTCCCCATGGACAAGAGGCCTTCTCTTCAGATTTACTCAAACCCCAGTGCCAGTGCAGGCTGAGCAGACAGAAGCAGTGCACCAGGTGTGCGCTGACTGCCAGGGAGACTGAAGTCAAGAATCCTTGCTCTGATCGGACCTAAATTCAAGTCTTGTGAGTGAACTATTTGCATTGCAGATGTAATCTAACAGGACAGTCTTACAAGAAAGCTCCTTTGTTTTCCCATGTAGGATTATATATCTTTATTTCAGTTTACTTATGGTAAAACTATGTAAAGACTATAAGAACCAGTGCTACAAGTTATGAGGTAGGCCTGAAGGTTACCAGGTTCCACCTGGTGGGAGACAACCTCCTGATGGGTATCTTCTGATTGCATTCTTTTTTGTCTGGTTTTCATGGAAATGCAGTATTGTAAGGACATATTTATGTATTCCCTACAGGAAAATGCTAATACTTAAGGAAATGAACACTCCTACAAGAACTAGACATGTGCATTTAGTAAGAATTACCCAAGCAGAGTGGGCAAATAAAAAGATTCTGGCTGGAAGGTTTTTTGCTTTTTTAAAAAATTTATGTATACAGCCATATTTAATCACTATAAATCCTGTATTCTTTTTCCTTTTCCTGCAATAGAGGAGATAGAATACTGGAGGAGGTGTTTCTCAGTGTGGTTTAATGAGTCACATGCATATGGGGAGCTCAGAGTAAAAGCAATTGTAGTTCTCCAATACCCAGTGGCAGGCTGTGCACCTAGAAGAACATGAACAAAGTCTAGTCTGCTGATTGACTGAAAAGCAATTTGATTGAAAATAGCTTTGTTGGCCAAAAGCAAAAACGAATGTGGATTTTGTGGCTGTTAAAAGACTCTTATCTGATGAAGTGGGGACTGGGTCAGTCCTGGGGAGAGGAGGATGTCCGTGGATCTGTGGCACCCCCCGGTGTTAGTGCAGTAACCCAGAGCAACACCACGTGGAGACATTTTACAAGTAGGACTAAAGACCTTTCTTTTCTGAACAATTTAAAGTTTAAACACTCTTATCTTCATGTTGGATAAAACAAAAAAAGATTGTTTACATTTAATAAAAGGACACATATGAAAGTAAACATTGTCCCAGTTGCTCACTTGAGTGATAACAGTTGGCAGGTGCATCAAGAAGTTATTGACAGTTAAGTTACCTACAAAAATTCTGTACTGTCCACCTGGCATAATCCGACATTGCATATTATGATTTAAACATTTGGGAAAGGAGGTGCACCATCATGTCTACATTGTATAACTTTAAGATGATTTAAAGCAATCCAAGTAAGAAAAAAGAAAGGGGGAGAAAAAAGCAACCGTGTTAAAGATTCATCTTGGTACAATGTGGTCACATAGAGGCAGCAATTTTTAACATAAAAAGCTGGACTACACCAGGCAACCTGCATCCTTGACTGCCATCCAGGCTCTTCTTCATAGACCTTCATCTTGACCTTGGCAACCTCAGTTTCCACATCTGTGAAGTGGGCATGTAGCAGCTTCTTGGGGGCCAGGGGGAGGGGGCAGATGCAATCACGTTAGGACACCTGTGATCTCGGCGCAGAGGTGGAGCTTGCACTGAAGTGTCAACGTCCTTGGGTGGGCAGCGAGTTCTCCCCACCTCTATACCCACATGCCTACGACGCCCTCACCAGGGCTGAGAGTGGGACACAGCCACCCCATGGTGCCCACGGTTTGTTGGGTAGACTCATGTTGTCTCTTTTACCTTTTTTTTAGAAGTTGAAATTCACTCATTTCAAAACAAAACTTTATTTTTTTCTTATTTATGTTGATCCACTTGCCCCCCAGCCCCCAGTAGTTAGCCCTCACCAGGATAAAAGAAAAAAAAGAAAAAACACCCTTATGACTTTTATTTTATTATTATTTCATTTCTCCTAAAATTTTTATGCTATCTTTAAAAAAAAAAAACAAAATTATAGATGATGTAAAATCATGACCTTTAGTCCATATCCAGAGTACCACCAAATACACATTGTCAGTCACTCTGTGGCTTGTGATACCCACTGGCAGGTCCCTCGGGGGCCTCCGCAGGTCTCTGCTTGTCCACCTGGTTTGCCCCTCACTTCCCATGGGTGGTGTCTCTCAGAGGCCCTGGCGTGGCCTGAGACCAGGGATCACTGCCCACCCTGCATGGGGCAGTTTTGTGACTTAGATCAGGCCCATTCACAGAGGAGAGAGAAAAGAAGGGCAGGCACTGACGGACATGTGCCTCAGCGATGGCTGTGCCCTGCCAGGAGCGGGGATCACTGCCCGGGGCTTTGCTAATTCAGATTGGCATAATAGAAGTCACATGCCCTGCAGGTGACTCCTTGTGCTTCATTGGTTGGTGTGTGAATTTGTCTGGTCCGTGCAGGGGAACCCGGTATAAGATGTTTACTTGCTGTGTGGTTTGCTTTGTAGCTTTTGTCGGGGGCTGAGATGGGAGCACAGTGCCTGGATCTCGCTCTGGGCTCTGGCCATCATCGCTTCCTCTCCGGTGGCCTGTGCTTCCTTAATGTCCTGAGAGCACAGTCTTCAGTCCAAAACCGAACGTAGTCAACAATGACCTCTTCATTCTTCCCCTTTGTATCTGAATCGAGTGCTTTGGGGTAATGTCCTAGGATTGTGCACGAAGACCCGGTTGGCACTGTTGGAGGGCGTGTTGTTTGTTTCGTCTCGTTGTCTCTTCCTCTTTGGGAGGAAAGCACTGACAAAGCAGGGATGCAGGTGCAGAGCTGCTAGTGACCTACTGGAGCCACCAAGAGAGCAGCATCTCTTGCAGCAACAGACACAACTGTAGGTCCCATCAGAATTACCAGTTAGCACAACTGGAACCCCGTCCAGGTTTGTCTGTAGCCCACCCCCTCCCAATTTCACTGCCAGGTTATCTGGGCTGACCTAGTACTGGTCACGGGGAAGCAGGTGACTGGTAGAAGGAGTGGCTCGGCTGCTGAGGAAGGGGTGTAGCTTCCTGGGAGAGAGCTCTTTTTTGGGGGGTCTTTCAACACCATCCAGGCTCTCCTTTAAATAACTACTCACTCCACTGAGTTTGGGGTGAAATATCCGGCCCCTGAGAAAATGAACATCCTTGTGGCTTTACCTGACTCTGTCAATGATAATAATACGTTAGAAGAAAAGGGCCCATCCTAATAAATGATCGACTCCACATTTTCTCGTCCGTGTACTGAAGGAGATTTTTAAACAGCTCTAAAGAAGTAACTCTTGTTCTAAGTGCCTGCCTGGCTGTTAGCAAGGGTGGTTGTTCAGAAGGATACTAGAACCAGAATCCTGTAAGCCACGCTCCCCACAGGCCATTAATGTACAGAGGGGCTGGTACCACGCGTGACACTTACCCGGCGTGTCCGCCTGCCTCTGAGTGGCCACTCTGCGGTGCCCTGTTTATCCTGCACAGGTGTACCTGACTCTCTCCTTTCATTCCTGTGGCCTGAATTAGAATCACAGGATAAAAGTGCCATTTTCTGATAAAAGTGCCATTTTCTGGTCTGTACACCCAGCCAGAAATCCACTTCCCAGGGTGGAAAGTCTTCACAGGTCCAGGTCCCCTGTGAATCGGGGTCACCTGCACACGGGTTGTGAAGCCCCGATTGAGCCCCGCAGCCCCTCCTGTTGGAAGGAGCTCCAGGCTCCCGACAGAGGAGTGATCTGCCGGGGTCCCGCCCTCACCCGACTAATGAGCAAGTATGAGGGGTAGGGGACAGCCTCACTCCGGGGGGCCTCGGCCCTGGGGCATGCCCGGTCACCTGCCTGGGTCCTGCAGCTGGCCCGGTCACCTGCCTGGGTCCTGCAGCTGGCCCGGTCACCTGCCTGGGCCCTGCGGCCGAGGTCCACCCAGCAGGAGCGCGCCTTTGGAGCGCAGGGGCCCTCAATGCTCCGCTCCTGCAAACGTGAGCAGCGTTGAAAGGAAAGCACTTGGGCGTTTTTCCTTGGTGAACCGGCCCCTGGGCATCAGGAGGACCCCGCGGCGTTTGCATGTGGGCTGGGGGCGGGTGCGCGCGCGGGCTGCGCTGTCGCACGTGCGGGGCGCGGGCCCGAGTCATCCCTGTCCCTGTCTCCCCAGCGAAGCGCTACTGCAAGAACCCGAGCCCCAGCAGCAGCACCACGAGCAGCTACGCGCCCAGCAGCAGCAGCAACCTGAGCTGCGGCGGCGGCAGCAGCGCCAGCAGCACCTGCAGCAAGAGCAGCTTCGACTACACGCACGACGTGGAAGCGGCGCACATGGCGGCCACGGCCATCCTCAACCTGTCCACGCGCTGCCGCGAGATGCCGCAGAACCTGTCCACCAAGCCGCAGGACCTGTGCGCCGCGCGGGTACGGGGAGCCGGGGCGCCGGGCCGCTCACCTGACTGCAGGTGCAACCGGCCACGCCGCGGCAGCGACGGGCACCCGAGAGCAGCCCGTGCTTTAGATGCTGCTGCACCTTGCAGGTGCCGCGACCTCCTAAAAGCGTTCCCTCTACTTTGAACAATTTGTGCCACTTGGTTAGAGCAGCCTGAATGGCACCCTTGTCCTAGGAGGACTGGTTTTCTCCATCGGGATCTTTTAGATGAATGTGCATAAATGGGCCTTCCTCTTTAGGATCGAGAATCATTTCTGTAAGCAAAGGACACCACACAATCTTCATGTCGTTTCACATGACAACACAGAATGCAAAACTAAAAAAGGGACATGCCTTCAAGTTCAAGCACGAGGAAGGTTTGCTAGCACCGTTGTCAGTTAAAACGCGGGGACTGTCCCCTTATCCACACTCTCAATAGATTACCCAGTGCTAGGGAGACAAAAGAAGTAAAAATCTGACTTCCACACTCACCAGTCCTTCATGTCATCATAGCCAGCACTCATTAGTTTAAACAGCCACAGACGCTTCAGTGGTGGGCAGCGTTTATAGGGTTTTCTGTTTTTTTTTTTTTTTTTTTTCTTATCAATCGACCATTGCTTCTGCTGAGAGCAGGAGAAGAGCTGCTCGTAAGCTGCGGCAGGGAACTGAGAGAGCTGCCTCCCAGAGCCCACTGGGTGGCCAGAGAGAGCCAGGCGGTGCCAGGGGCGGCCCTACTGTGTTCTCAGGGACTCTGAGCCGCGGACATGGTCACCTCCTCTCCAGATAAACAAAGGGCTCTCTGTCCCTTGTCTAAAGCTGCTGGGCCATGCACCCTGAGCTCACAACGCTGACCATAGTTGTTCTAAGTAATTGTAATCTTACGTTTTGCAAATGCTTTCTTTTCTATTGATATTTTTATTCCTAGATATTGGAGAAGCATCAGAGGCATGCATTTTCCATGGTGATCAGGGCTGCTGAAGTGTGAGGCTAGCGTGGAAGAGATTCTGTGGCAAGAAAAAAAAAAGAAGGCAGTAACCCCTTCCCAATTTTTTTTCCCACTTTCATAAAATTAAACTAAAACTGAGACAATAAATCCAACATTATAAAGCCTGAATTAATATCAGAGCTTGAAATCAGGACGCACTTTGACAAAGAGAGATCAGGCAGAATAACTCTCCACGCGTGGGGTTCTCGGAGCAGGCATCTTCTTTCTGCTGTTACATCCAGAGGCAGGAGCTGCTAGACGTTCGAGGAAGCCTCAGCCTCACGCCGGCTCTGAAATCAAATTTTTGCTCCAGAGAGTATAACTCTTTAGGGGAAAAAACACAGAATCGTTGGCATTATTTTGATTTTTCTTACTCTCTGTCCTCCCTCTCAGCCCCCTCCTGAGAGACAAGCTCTGAAGAATTCTGGATCTGTTTCAAAACATCATTAAAAAAAAATCTCACCCTGTACCTTTTTTTTTTTTTTTTTTTTTAAGTCAGTTGACTAAATTTCAGGTTTGCTGAAACTTAGAGCAGGTCAGACTATAGTCACTGTAACAGAGGTATTTTGAACTGTTGTGGTATATCTCTTCTAAAATGGATAATTCGCTTCATCATAGAATTTTATATTAGAAAGTAAATTCTAGTTCCTTCTCCATTTTTCCTTTATCTTTGCAATTTTTGTTTTCCTCCTATTGTTTTAACTATTAGCATCAATGAAAATAAAGAATTTTTAGGTTGATATACATGTATATGTATATACAGTATGTGTATGTGTATACACACATACATGCACTCACACACATACACGTATGCACTCACACACATACACACATGCACTCACACACACGTACACATGTGCACTCACACACATACACACATGCACTCACACATACACAGATGCACTCACACTCACACACACACATGCACTCACACACATACATACATGCACTCACACACATACATACACACATGCACTCACACACATACACACACACACATATTTTTGATCTCTTAGGCATTTGAACTGGCATAAAATTGAAATTAAGCATTCTTGTGATTTTATCCTGCTCAGGCTAATTTCTAAAAGCAGAGATGTATTAGAGGAAGAAAAAGAGAGGGAAGAGAAGACAGATGGTAGATAAATAGATAATGGATTAATTGATGGATCCCCCAACCAGTTTTGCAGTTAAGCCCTGGATAGCAGAGATGTACCAACAGACCACGTCTTTTCACCTTGACAGTCTGTGTAAATCAGGTAGCTGTGAGGGATTCTCTGTCTGAATCCTGTGCTGGCTGGAGGCTGGACTGTGGTCCGGGAGGCTGGACTCCCAGTGGTTACCAGGTATTCAGGCCACTCTGAGTTACGGTGTCTCTCTGCCGACAGAACCCTGACATGGAGGTTGACGAGAACGGGACCCTGGACCTCAGCATGAATAAGCAGAGGCCGCGAGACAGCTGCTGCCCCGTGTTGACCCCCCTGGAGCCCATGTCCCCCCAGCAGCAGGCGGTGATGAACAGCCGGTGTTTCCAGCTGAGTGAGGGGGATTGCTGGGACTTGCCAGTAGACTACACCAAAATGAAACCCCGGAGAATAGACGAGGATGACTCCAAAGAGATCACTGTACGTCCGTTTCACTGAAACCCACCTGTGCTGACCTCAGCTGAAAGAAAATGTCATTTCTACCTCAAGAGAAAGTATATTTTCTCTCTGAATATGACCTTTAGCTGACTAGGACTTAGAAAGCATTTTTTTTTGTTGACCAAGAAGAGATATGTGACTAACATTGATCTGAGTAAAACAAACTATTGCCTCTCTTAAATGATGAATTTTATTTCCTAACTAGTATGTTTTGTTACAAATGATTCCTCTAAGAAAATGTATAAACAGCATACCAGTTCATTTTTCTGGGTGATCTTTTGGCACAATACAACAAATTTACTTTGTAGGTAGAGAATTATAATGAAAGCCTTAAATGCATAAATGGTTAAGTAATGATGTGCTGTTAATTAGCTAGCTCTTTGAAACTAAGGGCAGGGTCTCTTCTCTAAAAAGAGTACTTACAAGAGTATATACCAGTCTTTAATAAATTATTTTAGTACAATCAACTAAATCTTTGTTTGCGACAGTATTACCAAAACACCTATATCAAGAACGTACTTTTAAAGTAGTTACAATTTTCAAATTCCAGTTACCAAAATTGATTTAATACATCTTTGCTTAAGAAAATAACTCAAGAATTTTTTTTCTTTATTGGACTGACTTTTCAGTGTTTAGTTCTAAAACATTGTGACATCTTCTTTATTTGCTGCAAATTAAAATGTTTTGGACTACAATAGGAAGACCACCATAAAAGCAATAGTGTCTTTCAGAAACATGGAGGTAGGAAAAAAGAAACACTAGCTCCATGTAGGAATTGGAAGGGAAGGCACTTGCTTAGAAGCCTATTATCTTTATTGTACAAATTGATTTAAGTATGTAGGCATTGTAAAAAAGAGCAAAATCTAAGTGGCAAGCTAAATTTCTGAGTATTCTTTCTCTCCTGCAGTGTTAAATCATTACTACCAAATAAGGCATGCTAGTTGAGTCTCCGAATTCGTTTTAATTAAAATTAAGCCCTCATAAAATGACAGAAGTGTTTTTATCAAATAGACTGACACAGAGGTAAAACCTTACTGTGTATCATAGATTTATGAAACCCATTTGCTGAATGTTGCCATCTATAGAAATTTCTAGGTTACTGCAATCAACACACTTAACCAAAAGTAGGGACTTCTGTAAAAAAGAAAATGCTACATAAGAATAATTTAAAATTACAGCATTAGTCTAAGCTGGTCTTCCATTGCTTGAGTCTTAAAAACACATGCATTTAAAATACTTGCCAATGACTGGTAAAAACCTAAGTCTAAAATATGTTTAGGTTATAGTGTTTCTAATCTTTGCAGGTTGGTGTTGCATAAAAGTGTCGCCTGTCAGGTGCACCAATAGGTGTTTATTGAACATTGGATGAGAAAGACCCAAATAGAAGTAGTCTCTCTGGTCCCCATACCGTTTGTCTGTCCCTGTTGTGAGTATGGCCAATGCAATATTGAATTAAGGCCCTGACCCCTGACAGGTTCCTATAATTTTAGAAGTTTAGAGCTGTTGATGAGAAGTTCAGTTGGCATTTCAAGAAGGGGTCTTATTGAGACAAAGACACACAACAATTTGCAATGTGTAGTAGGAAGGGGTGGGAAATTCAGAAGAGGCACGAGGCCGCCGGGGGACGCCTTCTGCAGTCTGTGCTGTGTTATACCTGTGTTTTGCCTGCAGCCAGAAGACTTGGACCCGTTCCAGGAGGCTCTAGAAGAGAGAAGGTATCCTGGGGAGGTGACCATCCCAAGTCCCAAACCCAAGTACCCTCAGTGCAAGGAGAGCAAAAAGGATTTAATAACGTAAGCATAATGTGAGGTGAAATTATGACTCTTCTTAATTTTCCCTTTATTTCCTCTGGCTTATTTTTAAAAACCGGATGTGTACATGCCTTGCTGTTTGAGCATGCGACATTCGCAGCACATAAATGTCCAGACTGCCAGTTCAGTAGAGTGAGACGCTAACTGTGTACCTGCGTGTTCTGAATGATGCTCTATCGTATGGAAGCGTCATTTTCATTTAATTCTGTGCATTTTGCAGCTTTTCTTCAGGGTGCTTTAATCCCCTTGCAGACATTGCAGCTAAACTGGAAACAATGAAACTTTTTTAAAAGTTTTTTTTTTTTTTTTTTTTAAACATACTTACTATTTTGGCTGTTTTTGTTTTTGTTTGGTGGCAGATGTCCAACTCCAGGGTGTGATGGGAGTGGTCATGTGACTGGTAATTACGCCTCACACAGAAGGTGTGACTTCATTTTTTTCATGGTGGATTCTGTCTTTTCAATTTATTGTTTTCAGCTTACCTCAACAATGCTGTCAAAGTAAAAATGTTGAATTCTGTGTCGAACCTTTAAGTGCTATATGTTGACTTTCAAAAGCATGCTAATTTATGTGTTGTATAATGTCTTTTACTTTTAAATAAATGAACTAAATTTGCAAAACTCTTAAACATTTAAACCAAAGAGTGCAAATATCTTATTCTTTAAAAATTGTCCATTAACAAAAATGTTTTTTAAGACTTACATTTGAACATATTCGGGGGTGAATTACTCAAAAAATTCAATATACAGCACTTTTCCCATTGCTTTTCTGCATTAAAATTTTAATTTTGATTTTTATGTTGTGTTTGTTCGGGCGGTTAAGATGCTTGGAGGGGGACTCAC
Source organism: Cynocephalus volans (assembly GCF_027409185.1). Taxonomy (NCBI): domain Eukaryota; kingdom Metazoa; phylum Chordata; class Mammalia; order Dermoptera; family Cynocephalidae; genus Cynocephalus; species Cynocephalus volans. The sequence goes on along the minus strand of NC_084473.1, from coordinate 2,787,732 downwards.
CTCACTGTCCTGGCCTGTCTTACAGTCTTTCTGGCTGCCCGCTGGCTGACAAAAGCATCCGAAGTATGCTGGCCACCAGCTCACAAGAACTCAAGTAAGATTTTTATTGAAAATAATTATCTTTTAGAAACCTATTTACTCAGTAATTCACAAAAAATAATGTGTCATTGAAAAGAAAAGTGTGTTTAAAAATCTCACCTGTACACATCAGTGCCTTGATCTAGTGTCCGTGCTCTGGTCCTCAGATTTCAGCCACTGCTCTGGACAATCCACTCTGCCTTTTCTCCTGACATTTATCTCTAGTTCTTTCGTATCATATCCTCTCTCTCTCTAATTCCTGAAGCATATGTGCTTTCTCTTCAGATATGCATGAAATTAGAAGAGAAATTTTACAGTTGCTAAAGCTTTTAGGAAATGACTGTAATTTAAAGAATCAAAATTGATTTTTTTAAAGCCACACCTTAATACGATTATTTAAAATATGGATACTTAAATAGCACTAATGATAAAAATCTACTATGATAATTGCTCATTCCTAAATACACTGTGCTCTTAATTATTAATACTCTTTAGGACAGTAATAACACGGTTCACAGATCTGTAGAGTCATGGTGCTCAGCTGCATGCACACACACACACACACACACACACACACACACACACGCACATCATTCTAACACCTACAATTTTTAAGCATAAATCTGGCAAAATGATGAAACGACCTACACTCACACCACCAGACTGAGGTTTCTTACTTTGTGTGTGTATGTGTGTGTGTGTGTGTGTGTGTGTATACATATGTGTATATAGATATGTATACACACATATACATGTACATCAACATTCAGGTCCCAGACAGGTTTTAGAAGAAGTCGGTACGAGCTATGGAAAGTGTGGTGAGACGGTGGGTGCTGCAGTGAGAGCAGACACTCGGTTTTGTGTAGGGACAGAGGGCAAGACTTGAAAGACAGTTTTGCAGCAAGATGCTACCCAAGAGTCTCCAAAACAGTTGTTCCTAATTACCTGACATATCATATCATTATGTCAAATGGCTCGGTTTCCATTTTGTTTGGAAAAGGCTTTACTATCCATGCAAAGAAAATGCTGTTTTCAAACCCACACTGATTCTATTCCAAGCATCCCACCCCTTGTGGTCCCCTCCCAGCCCCATGAGGGTAGACCAGGGTATCAGGAAGTGTAGGATTTTGTTTCACGCCCATGTCATTTTTTACAGGATCCCTGTCCAAGGCCCTAGTGCCATAGATCACCTGCTCATGTTCAGTGACTTCCTGAGCTAGCCCTTTTGCCACAGGACACTTGGCGCTTTCTTCGTGGAATGTAAACACCTGGAGGGCCTCCTCTTACCCACCAGCTTTAAGTCTGTAGCGTCATCCAAAGCAGTGCCTAATGGACAAAGTAGCTTTAGAATCTCAGAACGGACAGCATTAGCAAGAACGATTCAACCCACTTTGTTCAGGCATCTTTTCTCGTGGCTTGAAACCGCATGTCCCTCATGGTCAAAATGCGATTAACTACACTTGGAACTTGGCCACCACATCAGAGCCTGGCAACAGTCCTTTGAATTTCTTGATGAGGAATACTTTCAAACGTTTGGCATGTCTCCAGGTCCAGTAGGCCAGCTGTAAACAAGAAAATGGCCTTTGCACAACTTTCATCTAGTGCTGCCTCTAACTAGTGTCTCAGGACCCCGCCGAGACCACAGCACTTTTCTGAAGGTTTAGTTTCTGGAGGCTTGCCTCCCTTAACCTTTGGGCTGGCGCATTTATGTTGGTCTGGAATTCCGAGCAGACCTGCTGTTTCTCCAGTCTCGGCACGTCCTCTTTATCTTATTTCGTCCGGGAGGATGAGGGGCAGTCCTCACCATCAGCATGTTCAGGGGAAGGCGGTTTCTCCTCACATCCTCCACCGCAGAGCAGCGTTGGTCAGTGGTCAGCTCTCTCCTTCCCACCTCTCCCTGGAGGGGAGACTCTGTCTTCCAGGGGGTGGATGGCCTTTTTCTAATTTTGGTTGATCTAAAATCCACACCCATTTCTAAACTCATCTTTGCAAAAAGTAAGTCCCATTCTGATCGACCCTTTCTGGGAAATCTAAACTTGACTAGTTTTCTGTAATGTGCCATTTCTGTTAATGGATCTTCAAACTGAAAGATTTCAATTAATGGTCTCCTATAAAAAAACAATATTCAAATGACTGATTTGTACTTGAAGCTGTGTCTTTCTAAACTGAGGAAATCACAGGTTATAGCTTTTTCTTGTAACCTTTCAGTTGATAAGAGCCTCCATTCAGCACTTATTTGTCTCAGTCGGACAGGTCTTCAGGTGGCTTTCCAGAGCAAAGGATCGTGGCCTAATCTCTTTAAGGCTTGTCTTTAGAAGGATTCATACATGCGCCCTTTTCAATATGTTATTCTTTATATATATTTAAAAAGCTTTGGTTGACTCTTACTGCAGCTGTGTCTCCCCCAAATAAGGAGGTGAAGTCACACTGTCCATTGTACAAGGCAACATCCTCTACCTGTTAGTAAAGACATATCCGAAAGTGGGTCTTGATTACTTTGAAAATGTTTTCTTTATTGTGCATCAGCTAACAAATGGAATTTTCTGGAAATTTTCTTCTTGTCACTTTCAACACTGGATTTTGATAGTTAGTCATGATCATGGACAAGACAAGTTTTGCCAGGTACACTCTGGGTCTTGGGTCCTCAAAGCTCTCAAACTTCCTGAGATAACACTTTGCTCGTTTCTTATCTGGAGCAACAAACGTGGGGTATTCTTAAAAAGAATCGATAATTTTATGTCTAAATTGTACAATATGTAAAAGAAATGTGCATTAAAAGTTAATGTGTGTGTGAATCTCAGACTCTGGAACTATGGCTTTCTCTGGACTCTGGTCCATCTGATGTAGAAAATAGAGCTCAGTGTCTCAGAAGTGAGGTAGGAACCCCACTGATAAAAGGGAGACTTTGAGGAGGCAGAGGAGAGAGGCAGCTGCAATTCAGAAAGCCCCTGTGTCTTGCAGACCTTTCCAAGTGGGTGCCTTGAGGTAGACAAGACAACATTCATACACCTTCCACAAGCCTACCTCACAGGGGTGCTACAAGGATTCCCTAGCTGTGACGTTCAGTGAGACCGCAGGCCAAAGAAAAAATAAATAAATAGAACCATGCAAATTAAAGTGATATTTTGGTGAGTACTTTACCAAACATGAGCTCTGGCTCAAAAGGAAAGTGTCTTCTCTTAAAATTTCATTTGCTAAGATTCCCTGAAAAATGCAACGTAACGAAACTTGCAAATCACATTACATCGTGGTCAGCCTTTTTTTTTTTTTTTTTTCAAGCATCATATTTTCCTGGCCAGGAATTATTTTTCTACTTCCAGATGTGTGTTTAGTTGCAGACCCATGCATGATGTAGGTATGCTAGCCATCTCAGTTACCAATTTAAGCCAAATGAAAACTGATTTCGGTCAGAGACAATTAGCTCTTAAAATGGGCCCTAGAATTTGCTTCTATTTATACTTTGGTTGGACAAAGTTAGATATCTCTTTATTATCCATATCTTTATCTTATAATACCACATGTCCTGTCATTAGTATACCTCTTTGCAGGAAAGAAAATTTTAGACCTCTGGTTAGTTTTTATGTCTTGGTGCTTAAACTTTGACTTAATTATCATGGAGGTGGGGGAATCCCACTTTTTGACTCTCTGCCATTTAGAATGTTCCCTTATGTATTCTGTATTCTCTAGACATGTGTCCTGTGTATTTTTAGCTGGTCATACAGGAATTTGAGCCACATATAACATAAACCTTTCTATTTGAATCTAGTTAGATTTATTTTAAAATAAACCATAAATCAAAGAATTAAAATTTCAAGCTTAGGCCAAGATATCAGTTTTTGCTGAAGGCTACTTATTTCTAGAATGTCCTGGGCTCACTTTGCGGCTGCTCAGTAATGCCGCTCTGGGAGGTTCTGTACCAGGATCTGGTGGAGCTCTGCCTGCCTCCGGCTCCCACTGTGCAGAGCACAGGAGGCTCGTCCACGTCTGCTCGCTAGGGTCCTGAGGTAACCCTCATCCCATAATCTTTCTGCTCTTGCGGTTTACAGCAGTAAACCCTTAGAGATTTGTGACTCATAACCGCCCTTGACACGGGCCTGGTTTCCCTGACAGACGGTTGCATATTCCTATCAGAAGAACAAGTTGACCTCTGTGTCAATTTAGCTCCTTTGTTTCAGAAGGTCATTGTGATATTCTGGCCTCCACATTCCATGATCTTTCACTTCAAAGATTACTCCCCCAGACACCCTCATTATTAGAAAAATCATTCCACTCAGCCACCGACTCGACTTCCCTGAGAGTGCCTGGGTGTGCGTGACCATCCACCTGCGTGAGTATGAGTGTCTCCAGGCAAGAAGGGGGTGCTGATGTCGGGTATCTCAAGTGCCCGTCACTCCCATGCACATGATCTGCTGGGACTCCAGCCCAAACCATCCAGTCCACTGAGATTTAGCTGCTGCTCCTGAGACTCCCTCAAATCCAAAGTGGCACCTGCTTTTTATGAACTACTTCCTGCTGGTAAGGTGCTCAGCAAGTGGATGGTGCTTTTGCACAGATTGCTGCCTTTGTGATAAAAGGCAGAAAAGCTTAGATCCATTCTACAGATGAGGAAACTGAGGCACGGGTAGTTGGGCAGCTCAGTCAAGATGTGTAGACTATAAGTGGCAGGAACAGCACTCAAGCTAAGTGACCTTTCTCACATCACGCTTCTCTGCAAAATTGACACTAGCTTAGGTGTGTTGTTTTGCAATCAAAAATTAAAGGTTTATATTTAACTGTAGCTATAACCAACCACACACGCACACGCGCACACACACACGCACACGCACACACACACGCACACACACGCACACACACACGCACACACGCACACACACACGCACACACACACGCACACACACACGCACACGCACACGCACACACACACGCACACACACACGCACACACACACACGCGCACACACACACGCACACACACACGCACACACACGCACACACACACACACACACATTTTCTTTCCACATTTGGTCTCATGCCATTTTCCCATAACCGACACGGGTTGTTAAACTTGGATGAGTCTGGTGATTGCTAATCCACGTCATATCCGTCGTGGAAATCTGTTCCCATTCATTTCCCACCATCAGTTAAGTGCATTTTGTACTTGTCGTGGCAGGGACCTAATCCACCATTTATATTTCAACATCTGCAAAATGTTTATAAAGTTTGAGCTACGGCACTCGTAATAGTGAGTAGGGCTTATTTAAAATAAGTGCAATACAGACAATATGGCTCAGTACAATACAGTAAAAGTTCTAAAGTAAAAATGTCTGGGAATGACTCCAGTTATACACTCACAAATGTAGATCCACGGACCAATAGTAACTAAACAAAGCTAGACTCCTCGGGTCCTGGTTTGTCGGGTTTCCTGTTGGCAGAGGGTGTCTGCAGTGCACTGCTACTGCCCCAGCGAGTGCACCCGTGCGAGCCCCCGCGGCCGGTGGCAGGGCTTCAGGTGGGGAGGAAAACAAAGGCTGGACCGCAAGTGTGCTGAGGAGGTCTGTCCTTCTAGCTCAGTCCCTGCTGTGACCCCTTCCACTTCCATCTCCTCTGACAGTGAGCATCAGACCTGGGTTATTGAGTGAGAGGACCAGGTGTTTGGGTTTGGGAGTCTATCTTAATCACCTTGAACTACATACATTCCCATGAAGCCAATCGAAAACAAAGCAAAACAGCAATAACAGAACTCTTCAGAGTTTTTAAAGGGATCTGTACTTTACAAAACATGAAGTTTTTAGCAATATTTGAAATAAAACTTAGGTTAGTTGGTTGGTTTGTGCTTCACCATCTTCAAGGCTTTGATTCAAGTGGTAGTAAAATTTGCAGCACGAAAAATGAGACTCAGGCAGTGAAAGGGAGACAGAAGGTGACGGGATTTAAGTTCAACAGTCAAAGAACGCTTTTTCACTAAGAGATTCTCTGTGCAAAATAGAACACAGAACTTGGGCTCTCGAGTCAGAGAGCCTTCTTCTGTGCCTCCGTTTCTTTATCTGTGAAATGGGATAGCTCTGGTAGCGGGCACATAGGAGACATCCGATAAATGTTATGATCATTATTAACGATGTCAATTCACAAAAATCCCATAGCTCTTTCTAAATTGTTGTGCCTTGTGAAGATGTTAACTAGAACTCAAAGGAGGAAATGTAAAAGCTAATTTAATATTTGCCTTAATCACTTTGCATCCATTATCTTTTATGATGTTCCTGAAATAAGGAGAACTTTAATTCACTCCAAAATATTTTGTGCCTCTAACATTGGAAGACTTTACATCAAGTCTCTTAATTAAAAATAAAAAGGACAGAAAGGACACTGCTACAGTGCCGCTTTCTAGAACCTGGAGTGGAAATGTCTCCTGATTCCTTCATTCCGTGTTCCCAGTGTGTGTGCTGTGGCCGTGTGTTTTACGTAGGTATTTTGGCTGTGGTTTTGTTCTTAATATTTGTGAATGGTCACAGTTTTGCACGTAGGGCGATGCCTCGGCCCGTCCTGTCTGCCTGTCTGCACGCGTATCCCTTGGTGCTTCTGGGAAAGAAAGGGCAATTGGAAACCCCTAAACTCACTGACTTCCAAGAAGAAAGCACAAACCATGAGGGGACATTTTCAGAGACATCATAAACTGGGCAAAGTCTCATTTATCTATTTCAAAAACATCTAAGCAGTATCCAGAGATAAGACATAGTTTCTGCCCTCCAAGAATTATGGTCAATTGCTTAAAGTAGAACGAAACTGAAAATATATGCAAAGCCAGAGATTTCCATGGTGGTATGTGAGCAGAGGAGACAAAGGCATCTTTAGTGAGATCAGGGCCAGGGAGGGCATCTGACAATCAAAAAAGTATGAGCTAAATGTGGGAAAGTGGGTGGAGCTGGCCCAGCAAGGGACATGGAAAGAGATTCAGGCAGGCCGGGCTTCCTCCAGAGGGCGTGGTCAGCCTGGGGCACAGGACAAGGCCAGCAAGGAGACAGGGATGTGATCCACCACGCACTAGTGAGGGCAGAGGACTCTGTCCTGAAGCTCAGCCATACACACTAGGGCTCTGAGCAGCAGCCTGGAGTGGCCAGACTGCAAGAGTGGACTGCAAGGCAGAAGGCACTGGAGGGAGGGGTCCCACAGGAGACACTGGGGAGGGGCTGCAGGGAGGGGTCCCACAGGAGACACTGGAGAGGGGCCACAGGGAGGGGTCCCACAGGAGACACTGGAGAGGGGCCACAGGGAGGGGTCCCACAGGAGACACTGGAGAGGGGCCACAGGGAGGGGTCCCATAGGAGACACTGGAGAGGGGCCACAGGGAGGGGTCCCGCAGGAGACACTGGAGAGGGGCCACAGGGAGAGGTCCCATAGGAGACACTGGAGAGGGGCCACAGGGAGGGGTCCCGCAGGAGACACTGGAGAGGGGCCACAGGGAGGGGTCCGGCGGGAGACACTGGAGAGGGGCCACAGGGAGGGGTCCGGCAGGAGACACTGGAGAGGGGCCACAGGGAGAGGTCCCACAGGAGACACTGGAGAGGGGCTGTGGGGAGGGGTCCCATAGGAGACACTGGAGAGGGGCCACAGGGAGGGGTCCGGCAGGAGACACTGGAGAGGGGCCACAGGGAGGGGTCCCACAGGAGACACTGGAGAGGGGCTGTGGGGAGGGGTCCCATTGGAGACACTGGAGAGGGGCCACAGGGCGGGGTCCCACAGGAAAATATTTGGGAGTGGGAAGCAAGGCTGTGTGGTTGCGGTAGTGTTGAGGAGATGGTTTTAGGGAAGATTTGGGAAGGACAAGGATAGGCAGCCCTGTCTGGTCTGGGATGGAAAATACAGTCTAGAGAGACTCTGAGCTCCCTTCAGGACGCCTGCCCGGGGCCATGTGGCAGGTTTCAGTGTTTGGTTTGGGGGACAGTGTTAAAAACAGTGGTGTCTCACAGGAAAACCCCAATAGCCACACCTGAGAGGAATGAGGTTTTCAGTACTAGATGTTTGCTTGGACAGTACTGGTCAGTCCACAGGAAGGATTTGCATGGCTGGGTGCTGAGACCTGCCGTGAAAACATCATCTTGCTCATAGAAAATGAAGTTGTTAAGTTTCTCATTGATATTTGATCACCTATTTTTATGAAAACCAGATCAAACGTAATGAATGTAGGTAAGAATCCCCAACCCACAATCAACTAACGAAATAACGAGAGTCTCACCTAAAAATTTTCTAGATAGGAACCCTCTTCATCGGCTGCCGTGGACAGGAATTTACTTTAGCAAACCCCCACTCGGGAAAGTCAGCGCTCTGTTTACTAAAGAGAGGGTGAATTCCCTCGACATTCACACCTTATTGTACCTTTAATCTATCTTTAATCTGCTGTGTTCACTGGCTTGCTTTCTTTTTCTATTTTTCTTTTTCTTTCTTTTTTCTTTTTTCTTTTTTTTTACTGTTCTAACCTTTCATCCATTAACCATTTAGAAAGCAGTTTGCAACGACTGTGATGTGCTCAGACTTGGAAATCCTTCCTAGGGAACAGAGGTTAATTTCTAACTCCTAATCACAGCTGGATTTGCAGCTTTTATGTTTTTTAATGTGACAAAATGTGGGCACATTTTAAATTCAGTATAAGGTTATGGGGAAGATCTTTCTTATGAAATATATCTCAGCGTTCCATTTCTCCATTTCGAAATTGTGAGGCATTTAGTACAGACCTCAGAAACTACTGAAGAATATTGCTTGTTTTCAGACAAATAGAAAATCATTTGTCATCCAATCAAATGCAGAATGACATGCAAACTGCTTGAAAATTGTCCTTTGAATAAATTATTTTTTTAACTTCAAGATTACTTTTTAAAAAGTTTATCAGCATATTTGACCTGCATGAACAAAATAGAAAATTATTTTCCTTACAATTCTAAGTACATTTAAATGTCTATACCCATATTTATTAAATTATAAATATATGTTATAAATTCACAATACACACACTTTTTTCATTGTAGTTTGGTGAGCATGCAAAGCTGGACACATTTCCTTTCGTGAAACCTTTTAAATTGCCTCTGAGTTCTCTTCATGTTTCACGTCAGGCTAAATTGGGCCTCTTCTAATTACTGGGAATTCTGTCCCCTTTTTCACCGCTCCTCTGCGGTGATTCCAAGCAATGAGTGCCCGCGACTTCATGGGCTGCACGTCTGTGCCCACACCTGGCCCCGAGCGGGGTGCAAAGGAAGCCCCAGGGTGGGGAAAGTCTGGCCTTGTGAAGGTGAGGATTTAATCTAGTAAACACTTCCCTAATTTATAGTTCCCTGGAGCAAAATGAAGGAAATAGGAAATAAAGTAGATGTTGCCTTTGGGAAATTATTGACAAGGATTTTGGAGGGCATTCTTTCCTGGCAATTTCAGGAGAGAGAATCGTCCTCTTTGGGGCTCTTTCTTGAGTAGAGAGACTCTGAGGGGCCCAAGGCTGTCTGGAGGGCGGGGAAGGGCTGGGGGGAGCAAACTCATGGCGTCCCCCGCGATTTCCACCTGTCTGTGTGTTTATTCCTGAACATGATCTATGATCTGCATGAGCGACGTGCAAGAACAATCCCATCTCCTCTATCCCATTCTTTGGTTTTATTGTCACAGAAAGAGTTGTGCCCATGGCACTAGTGAATTCCACTTAATCACATTTTTTTTTTGCATTTTTTATTGATAATATGTATCTGTGGGGTACAGAATCGAATATCAATACATGTATACAATATGTGGTGATCAAATCAGGATAACTAGTCAGTCTTCGTGACCCTTAACTAGATTCTCACCAAATCCCCTCCCCCTCCTTCTGTGCCACCTCTGATGACCACAGATCTGTTCTCCTTTATTTTTTGTGAAAGTTTAATGTATTCGTGTGGTGGTTTCTCCTTCCTTCCTTCCTTCCTTCCTTCCTTCCTTCCTTCCTTCCTTCCTTCCTTCCTTCCTTCCTTCTTTCTTTCTTTCTTTCTTCATTTATTTTAACTCCCACTTATGAGCAGTATTTCTCTCTAACCCTGGTTTATTTCACTTAACATAATTTTCTCTAAGTTCCTCCATGTGGCTGTGAATGGCAGTATTTCATTCTTTTTTATGGCAGAGTAGTATTCCATTGAGTATATATACCACATTTTCCTTATCCAGTCATCTGTCAATAGATATTTAGGTTCCTTTGGGTATATACCCAGCAGTGGGATTGCTGGATCATGTGGCAGTTCTATCTGTAGTTGTTTGAGGAGCCTCCGTACTGTTTTCCATAGTGGCTGCACTAATTTACAGTCCCACCAACAGTGCAGGAGGGATCCCCTTTCTCCACATCATCTCTAACATTTGTTATTCTCTGTGTTTTTTTGATAACAGCCAGTCTAACTGGGGTGAGATGATATGTCAGTGTGGTTTTGACTTGTATTTCCCTGATGCTGAGTGATGTTGAGTATTTTTTCATGTGTCTGTTGGCCATTCGTATGTCTTCATATGAGAAATGTTTATTCAGCTCCTTTGCTGAATTTTTAATTAGGTTACTTGGTTACTTGTTACTTTGCAATTTTTTAATTGGGTTACTAGTTTTCTTACTGTTGAGTTATTTCAGTTCCTTGTATATTCTGCATATTAATCCCTTGTCAGATGCATAGTTTGCGAATATTTTCTTCCATTCTGTAGGTTGTCTTTTCACTCTTTTAAGTGTTTCTTTTGCTCTGCAGAAGCTTTTTAGTTTTATGTAATCCTAGCTGTTTGTTTTCTTTTGTTGCCTGTGCTTTTGGGGTCATCTTCATAGTCTTTGCCCAGTCCTATATCTTGAAATGTTTCCCCTATGTTTTCTCCTAATATTCATATGGAGCAACAAAACACCCTGAATTGCCAAAACAATCCTGAGCAAAAAAATAAATTAAATAAACCTGGAGACATGACACTCCCTGCCTTCAAACTATACTACAAAGCTATGGTAACTAAAACAGCATGCTACTGGCATAAAAACACTCAGACCAATGGAATAGAATAGAGAACCCCAAAATCAACCCACATACTTACAGCCAACTGATCTTTGACAAAAGCAAAAAGAACATACATTGGGGAAAAGAAAGCCTCTTCAATTAATGGTGCTGAGAAAATTGGACATCCGTATGCAGATGAATGAAACTGAACCTGTACCTCTCACCATATATAAAAATCAACCCCAAATAGATTAAAGACTTAAATATAAGACCTGAAACTATAAAACTCCTCAATTCCATTTTAAAAGTCTCTCAGTTCTACAGAGGCTTAAATGATCCTATTCATAACTGAGAGATGGAGACATCCCATTTACCTTCAAAGAGAACCTGAGAATATTGTAATAGTACAGAGAGATTAAACATCCTATGCTTAGCTGGTGTTTTTAAGAAAAAAACATTCATTGTGAATACTTTCTAATAGTCAAAATTAAAATGTAATCTGGCCATGTGAAGTGAGTACCTGTAGACTGTTTAACATATCTTTCTGGAAACAGCTCTACTCTGTCCCATAGAGTAGCCACAAGCGGCTGGAATGAAGCTCCTCTGGCTGAGGAACTGGATTCTCATAATATTTAACTTTTACTATTTCAAACTGAAATATCAATTGGATATGCATAGGGGGCAGTGCCAAATAGAGTCTTAACTTCATTTATATTGCTCTTTATGTCTTTTTTTTTTTTTTTTTTTTTTTACCACATCCTAATAAACACTTAGGGATATTTTATTCCTGCAACTAAACAGTTTTTGTTTTGTTTTGTTTTTTAAAACTTCTGAGTCCTCAACATTTTTGTTATACAATTAAACCATTAACAAATTGGTTAATACTTTTATATTTATATGTTGTTCCCTTTTTTCATTTAATGCAATTTGTATTGTAGGCAGACTAAAAATAAATATGACATAAATTTCGCAATGTTACTGTTTTCAGAATAGAATACTTGCATGTTCCATAGTCAAATAAATTAAAACCTCACTATTTGGGACAACTATGGCAGCATTCAAAATAAGCTACTGGAAAGGCTTGGTCATGTTATTTTTTAAATATATTGAAATTCATTACTTTCAGGCATGTACAAAAATTCAAATGGTTAACCAGGTGTTATCAAAGAGAGTCCTCAGCCCACCTCCTCTGGTGACTAAATAAACCGTCATAATTAGCATACAGGTTATTAATAATTGGGGCTTTGCAGTTGCTAGAAGCCTGCTCTCCACCGCATCTTAAATGTTTGTCTTTCAAGCTTGCCTGTGCTGTCAGTTGGCCTCCTATGGGGAAAGTCTTGCTACCCAGCGAGGACATCAGCCCTTATGTTGTCCCCAAACTGTCAGTGTCTGAATTATGAAGGTGTCATTTTAGTGTATTTTCTATAGCTTAGGGTAAAAATGGGTTTTGTGTTTTGGCTAACTTTTTATCTCAGAGCCAGCAAAGAGCAGCTTGACCTCAGCCTTCATTCTCACGGATGTGTCCCCGCCCCGTCCCCATCGCAGGTCCTACTTTTCATTTTCTCAGCAATTATTCTTCATTTTATCCTCCTGTGGTCAACTGCTAATGGTACTTTATTATGTAGGATAAAACTATGATGAATATAAAATCAACTGCTACTGGCACATACATATCCTCTTAGCTTGGAGCGAGAAAATACATTATGAATTGAGCTAGGATGTTTTTAAATATTTTTTGGCAATAAAACTAATACAAGTTCAAAAAGTCAAGAAAGCAGAGAAAAGAAAAAAATATTTATGACCCCACTATTCAAATAGATACGTTAGCAGTTTGATTAATCACGATGCATCTATAATCTTGAAACCAACTTTTCTGCTTGACATGTAGGTTATATAATCTTATTTTTAATACCTGCATAATATTTCCAGGGAAAAAATGTTTTTGTAGCTTCTGTTGTCACAAACCGAGCAGTTGTAGAAACTCCCCAGCACCAGAAATCCTTCTTTTTCTGGGTTTATATGGCCAGGAAGACGGTGGTCACCTCCCAGAGCTTAGACAACCATAGGTAAATCACAGCCATGAAAATGTGTTGTAACATGTGATTATTATCTGTGCTGCAGCCATATAATTTATTGCATAAAACCCATGACTGTGGCTTTTTTATCTGAGCTGTAAACATGACAGCAGGAGAAGCTCAGCCTCATCTACTGAGACTCCAGAGTAGGACCTGTCATTAGGGGAGTCTCTGGCCCCAGTAAACAAGCCAGGCTGCTGTCCTCCATGGCTCCTGGCATCTGGGGAAGCAGCAGGTGCAAAGTCCCTGCATGCTTAGAGGACACCAACAAGAGAAGTGGGAGAAGGACTGGGAGAATGTTCTAGAATGTCAGCAGAACAATGGCAGGCATCAAATCCCATCAGAGTTTGGAGGTCTTGGTAGGACCTGAGTTCTGTCCTAGTGAGATGAGTTTTCAACACAATGACGACACCTCTGGTGTGGTTTCACACATCACTCTGGTTGCCACATGGAGATCATGTGCAGGGTGCAAAAGCAGGCGGGTGGCCCATCAAGAGGCTCCGGGGATGATCAGGGTAGGAGATGAGGTGATCACCCGGGTCAGGACCAGTGCGGGGATGAGTGGTGGCCGGATTCTGGGTGTTTGCCAAAGGGATGGGTGTGGGTGTGAGGGTGGGCAGCAGAACCACCCCAGCTCCCTGGGTAGTTGCCACCCCTGAAACGAGGAGGGCGTCGGGAGTCCACATTCAGGTGTACTCCCTCTGCAGGTGTAAGTGCGAGGCTCCTGCTTGATGCCCTGTGGAGATGTCGAGGGCTGTGTGTACACGTTAAGCACACAGGAGTTCACAGGAAGTAGTCGGCTACAGAAGGCCACGAAAGCCTGAGGCTGGGGGTGAGTGGATACCACAAGAGGACACCCGGACCAGCCCCTCCATTGCCACCTGCAACTGAGCAGAAGCTCAGGCCCTCTCCTACTCCGTGGGAGGTGCCCAGGATACCCTGATTATTTTCTGAAAATGAAAATAATTACAAATTTGGAAACCCTGTCACAAATATTTCCCCTTCAAGTGTCTTTCTGGCCCTAGACTATGCACTGCTGCTGCACACGGCTTAAAGTGCCCCAGGAGGGGGCAGAAGAGACTTTCAATCCTGACCTGCCTGCCGCCTGCCCTCAAGCCTCACCACAGGTGGACACAGACAGCTTCATCTGACTGTTAAGATATCAAAACCATTTGGGGATTATTTAAATATGATTTAAATAGTGTGTTTTTGCTTTAACACATTAACAAAGAGACAGGATGGAGCGTTCCACATGCACAGTGACAGCGTGAGGCTGGTCTCCTGGAGTGGCGGAGTGAGCAGTGGGCCCCTTCCTCCCACCTGAGATTCTGCAGCAATGCAGGTGGAGGCGTAGGAGTCGCACCGGCAGGAGGTCAGGAAAAAGTAAAGATGAATGTCTCTAGTGGAGGCTTGTTCCTGGCAGCAATCTGGTTATCAGTTCCTATCTGCTTCAACTCATGTTGCAAGGATGTCCATTGGATTTGGGTCTGGTCACTGCCTGACACTAGGTGTGTGGCAGAGAAAGAACAGCTGTGAGGAGGGATGGGAATTAAGGGCCTTTTCATGAGACACATGTATAGATTTTACCTTAAACAAGAAGGACATGCTGTACTCGAAGATTTGCAGATTCCTTCACCTGGAGCTTGAAGGCTGCTTCAGGAATCCAAAAATGTGTATTTGACAATTCTTAAAATAATCATTTGTAGTGCATGTATATTCCATGGTGCAAGAACTATGAAATACCCTGTCCTCTTATCCCCTTGCCAGGTAGGCATGTCCCCTGGAAATGACCTTCCTTGGCCCTTCTGATTATCAAAATCCAATCTGTCCACCCCAGCCCAGCTCCAGCACTATTTCAGCCACTCACTGAATTTCTGTTTCCCTCAATGGATACAACATCTCACACTCGTAAACCCTGTAGCACCTTGGCTGCTTCCTACGGTGACCACATTTCATCTTGCCCTGTGGCCACATGGCAGTTTGTGCCGTGTGCTAGAATGCAGGCTCCTGGAGGGTGGGGGTCGGACCTTAAACATGTGCCTCTGCTCTCCATCACTGTGAAAGTATCTTGCACACTGCTGGAAATCTGAGCCATTGGGTAAATATTGAGGAATAACAGTAGATTTACGTGTGCAATGCAACTTGCAAGAAACCCAAGATTTCTGAGGAGAGAACTGGTGAGGCCATCACTGGTGGCAGCTGGCAGGCCAGCCAGGTGCCTGAGGGTACAGGAAGCCACTCCTCTGAGTTCCAGCCTCCTCCCTTGTGAGGCGATGGGAGTGGGTGAGATTATCCAGAAGGTGGTCCACATGCTTTTGTGGATTCTACTGCTCTTACTGTGGTGAGCTTTCTCATGTCACCTTTGCGGAGGGACAGAGAGGACCACTGTCATGGTTGCACATAAGTAGCATCTGGCTGCAGCTCCACGGGGTGGTGACAAGTGGCAACATGCACAAAATGACAAAGCTCCCACCTGTCCGTTTCCCAGTGAACTTCCTCATCGCCGGACCAGGACCTTCTTATTATTGAGCAAGCTTTGCAGAGAAGACAAGTGTCCTCGGCCACTGGACCGAAAGCTGGGGTGGAAGCAAAGCCATTGTCCACCAAGAAAGTCCAATGCGCTCATCAGAGCCCTGTGTCCACACAGCCACATCACAGCCGTGTCCTCGGGGCAGGGCGGGAGGAGCTCAGGTACAACAGAGAGATGGGGTCTGGCCACCATTAACTAGGAGCCAATAGAGTGCGAAGATCTCTACTGATGTGAAGACAAGTGTTAACGCACAGAAGAGGAGCCCGTTCCATACCATGCACCACTTAGTGTTCTCAAAGCAGGTCATCTCCTGAGCCCCCCTTACAGAGAGGAACCTAAGATGTGTGGTGGAGAAATGACTTGGATCTTTCCAATTAAACTTGCACCTGCTTACAGTGTCTTGTGGTTTCCAAAGGTTAAGGCAGGTGCAGGAGCGGAGGTCACGAGCACAGACCTCAAAGCCAGACTTCTAGCTTCAGATCCCACTGGCTGCCCACAGGCTGTGTGACCCCAACAAGCTGCTTCCCCATTCAAGTCGCCCTGTCCACGAAGTGAGGTTAACACCAGCACCTACTGGACAGGCCATTACAAATATCAAATGAGTGCATGTTTGTGAAGTGCTCAGAGTGGCATCGGGCATCCAGAATAAGCTGCAGAAACAGCTGCTGACAGAAGAGTGAGGTCTAAGACAAGACCAGGGCCAGACCCACCTGTGAATGGCAGCAAACCAAAGTTTAACCCAATTGTAACAACGAATGAAATAAGACTTCTTCTACCTGAAACTCCAACAACCAAGATCAAAATATATCAAAGATAAAAGAATTCCTTTTTCCTAATATGTCTTTTTCTCACCTTCTCACTCTTGTCTAATAAGGTGCAGTTTTGAATACTTGTATCAGACTTGCAAATCAGGTTAAGTTCATCAGATAGAAACGTCCATCACCCCATCAAATTCACACCACATCTGATCCACATTTGCTAACTTCACTGTCTTGCTGAATTCTGAAATCTTTTTTCCAACTGGCATGTTTTGATTGTCTTATTCTCTGTCACTTCTTTATTTTTCTAACTACCTTGAATTCTTGCTTCGGTTCTCTTGCCTTTTTTGGATGACATGTGTTTTAAGAAGAGAACAAGATAGAAACTGAGGCACCTTTTTCATTCCCTTGTGGACGGTTGAGGGTTGGAACCCGCCTTCTCCTGGACAATGATGGATGCTGAGAAATCCCCTCTCTGCTTTCTCCTTCTGTAGATTCCAAGCCAGACCAGAACTCTGGCTGCTGCTTCAGGCAGCTATTATACAACAGGTTGGATCCCGACTTTCTCAGTTGCATGTTAGTTACACCTTCATGAGGCTGTACCAACATTGCCTTGATCACATAGAACGGGTGGCACTGCATTGCTTCTACAGAGGACACATCTCACACAAAATCCATTCCGATTATTCCTGGTGTTATGTCTCACAATGACCTCATTTCAGCTTCAGGGTTCTTTGATGTTTGCTTCATACTATCAGTAACAACAATTTTGGTTTAACTCTGGAGCTGTCTTACGCAGAATCATAGCATCTTATACCTGCTAGCCCTTTGGTTCCTTCAGAATGCTCTGAGGTCATGTGGTCCACACACCAATTTGTTTAGCAAGTACTTTCTTAAGCATTCACCTCATGCCAAGCCCTAGACATGCTGAGGGCAGAGGTGGCATGAGAGCCCTGGGGCAGCTGGCCTGGGCGCTCACTATCCCTGTGACAGAGGGGAAGGATAGGGAAGCCCCACTCAGACCCTGCGCACTTTCCAGATATGCGGGCTTCTGCAAGTCAATTAAACTTTCTGAATTTCAGTTTTCTCATCTAGACAAAGCCACAGTGATGCCTCGCTTCAGATTCACAGGACTCTCATGGGTCAGACAAGAGCCTTGCCTGGTCCTCAGTGGGGCCAGGGGTGCATCATGATCATGGGTGGGCAAAAGGAGGGAGATAGGATTGTACCCTCATTCTCCAGGAGGGACATGAATGGCTCTTCTTGAATCACAGGCAGCTTGGGTGTCAGGCCAGCTCTGGACGTCAATCTTCTAACAGCCTGGCCGAGACATCCCAGCACACCAAGATTCCCACGGCACTTTAAGGGTTAGGGAACTTGCCTGAGAAGAATTTCAATTTAGACATTTCAGTCACTTAATTTTCAGTCTATTGAAATAATGACTTTTCTGAGAGTTGTAATTGCACACTTTGGGAAACATGCTAACAGATTCCAGCATCAGGAGGGACTGTGGTATTAATGGATAGACTGTCTCATTCCTCAGAACCTCTTCGATTCTGAGCTCCACTTAATGTCCATTTTCCACCCCTTTTTTTGTCCTTCTATGGAGATTTTGTGATGCATTCAAAATTTTTAGTGTGTCACTTTTACCAGCTAATAATTAGACCAAAGAATGTGATGGGCAAAGCAGTGAGGCCAGTGGGGAGGAAGAAACCATGAGCAGACCAGCAACCGGCTGGGGATGTGACACTGCACACTGGAGACCTTCTGCACACAAGAAACAGGTCCAGTAGGATACCCATGCGCTCAGAAATGAATGTTGTACTCCAATTAAAATTTCAGAGCTGCTTTCCACAAAGACAAGGTTTCATCCCAATCTTCCAAAAGTAGAGGAGAGAATGATATTGATTAATATTTCTAGTGTGTGGGAGGTTCTGATCAATCACATAAACAGAAAACATAAATCACCTAAAACGTCCCTTTCTGAGTCCCACTGAGATCAGCATTGTTCAGAGGTCACAGAGGACTTGGCCCAGCCTGGCCTTGCCTGCCTGTGAAGCAACACTGGTGCCCTGGCCCAGAGAAGGAAGACCCTCCTCCGTTTTCCTCTACAATGGGGGCCTTGTCTGGTCCAAAAACCACAACCAAAGAGAGAGACCAGTACAGAGGCAAGGCTTTGGGATGCTTCTGCAGGCCCCCAGCACACGTGCACCATGCAAAGCCACCTCTGCCCTGCACCTCAGCACAGCAGCCATGTGGTAAGGCAAGGTCCTCTTGTGCACCTCGTCAGGAAGCTTCCAGCTACCACTCTCTGGGGCAGAGCTATTCATGACTTTTCAACAGAGACAGGGGTCATGGAGGAGAATTCCAGAAAAAGACCAGATACAGGCAGCAAGCAGGCCCGTGGACCTGCACCACTGCTTCCCGTGAGCATGACAGGACCAAGAGTCTGATGGCTTCCCAGAATCACCCAGCTGGAACACTCGGTGTTTCTGCCGGAGTCACCAGTCTTCTCCGCACCATGAAATAATTTCAGTGAATAACTTCAGTGAAGAAATCCTCACTGTTGGAGCCAGTGTTTACATGAGTCATCACAAGAACTGGCCTCGCGACAGGTGGAAATGATACGGGGAAGTCTCCAAGTCTGACTTCCCCTCCCAGAACAAATAGTGGCAGAAGCTCGCCCACCCTTCAGGCTGGCTTTTCAACTCAAGAAGCGCACATTGGGTGAGTTGCTGGTTTCCTGACACAAGAGGTGGAGATCCCTGCGGTGGAATGAGGCAAACCATCAGCTCAGATTCAGACAGACCGGCGCTCGCCCTGGCTCAGCACCTACTAGCTGGAAGCCCGTACTAATTGCTGGACTTTTGTGAACCTCGCTCTTTTTATCCAGAAAACTGCAATGATAATAATAACCAACTCCCAAGTGTAAAATGAGGACTAACTTAGATGGGTTATCATTTAAATGCCTGATGTAATGCCTGGAAAATTGCAGGTAACCACAGTCCAAAACAGACCAGAGACAGAAAGAAACAACGTTAAATATTAGCTGCCACATTGTTACTCCTTACATCTTCAGACAGACACTTTTCCCTTAACAAAGAGCGTCTTCATTGTCTCTGAGCCTGTGAAACACGTGAGGCTTGTAGTCGCGTCTCTGTTGTACAGATCACACACACATACACATGCACACAGGTGCACACACACCCTGGCACAGAAGAATGAGCTGACAGTAACACAGCCTGCTGGTGAGAGGGCTGGGCTTAGAGAACCAGGTCTCATGAGGCCGTTCCCAATAGGCTGCATCATGGTCCCTGGACCCTGTGTTTAGGATGAATGTGCAGGGCAGTCAAACTCCAGGATTTTGTGCTTTGTCTTTGGTGAGAGTACAGCACATATAGAAAAGATTACAGCAAATGCATGATTTTGATTACATTTTGGGGCACAAAATGCCAACTGAGCTTTAAATCAGAGTGACTTAGACTCGCCCGTGGTGGATCCATCGGGCAGCCAGTGCTGGCGGCGGGCAGGCCTCTGCTCTAGAGCCCACGATTCGCTGCAGCTCCGTGATGGCTGGCATGTGTCTCAGCATAGTTCCTGGGCTCTGGGTGAGCATCATTATCCCGGTGAGAGGCTGGTGAAGCTGAGCCAGCCTTGCTGAAAGGCTGTTCCACCCTCCCTGGAGCACCCAGGCCTCCCGCCCTCAGAGCACCTTCCCCCCTCCTCAGCCCCTGGCTGCTTAGCTGCTAAAGAGCTGATCCAGGCTTTTCCACCCCCCTGCATGTTATAGAACCGCCTGCACCACAGGGATGGCTGAGGGAAGAGGGAGCCTAGCAACCATGTATCCATAGCAACTCACTCCATCCTGCAGCTCTCCCAGCCCCAGCAGGCCCTGGAGTGCATGGGGGTGCACAGAGAAGGTGGTCAGCAGAATGCCCCCCACCCCCAGCATGAATCTTCAAACAGCCATCCTCCCAGGCTGGTAACACCTGTCCTGCCTCCTTGGCAGGAAGGATGGGGCCCCAGAGACCTGTTCCACGTGATTGCTAATAAGATACGAGGATTAGAAATTACTGCAGACCTCCTGTCTTCTAAGACAGCTCCCAGTTACGAAGGTTTGCTCCATTCCTTCCTTTCTCCAGAAAGTCATTTTTATTCTTCCTTTATGGCTTACATAAAAACAAATCATTTTTAAAATGTGATTCTTTTCCTAAGAAACACATTTTTGGTATTAGGGAAGTGTACTTTCTATTAAAATACACTCTAAGACAGGCACATCTTTAAAAACTTTCTTAAAAATCAGAGCCAAAGTTGCTTCTCCTAGAAGGTTCAGTAGACAAGGACAGATACTGCTAATACTTGCTTCTGCTGCCATCGGCAGACCCACAGCGTGTTCTTCTGTTTGGAGCACTCTGATGCACATATCAGTAGAGAACAGCTGGTGTAAGGAAGATAATGTGTTAACAATGGCCTGAGTCTACATTTTGTACTAATGAGAACATCTATATTTAATCTCTGAGCTCGCATTGTATGCAGACTGTGGTGACCAGCAACTGCAGACAGAGCCATGTGCAGCCAAGACTTGCCCTGCCCCAGGACCCCTGCGTGAGCTCAGAATGCACCTGCCGGGGCCACTCTCTGACATCTGCCAATCTTCCTTCTGACAGTACATGCTTCCTTTCCCTGCCACATGCAGTGCTCTTGAGGACAAGGACATTTGTCTCAACTTTGTGATTGTAGGTCAGGAAAACCTGACAGATGTTTGAACCAAACCTCCACTACGGACTTGCAACACACAGGAGGAAACACAGGTATCTCCGTTCTGGGCCCTGCAGTACCGAGAGCCAAGCAGATACTCCAGAAAGAGCCAGGAACTTGAGTGCTGTGTGTGCAGCCCCTCCAGGGGCACTCAGGAGCTCCACTTCAACTGATGCCAACCCTGCACCAGCAACTCTGCCCAAGGCTGATGACAGGCGCCCACTCCCCGCACCCTTCCCTGCCTTCTCTGCCTTCAGCGATGCTCGCTCGCTCTGCTTCGTCCTGTGCCTGCTCTGAGCAGCTTGCGCTCTCTCTCTAACCATCGCTGCAGCCAGGGAAGCTCTAGGCAGGAGAAGAGGCATCTGCAGTGCCTCCCGTTCCTTGCGCCCATTGTCCTGACGCTCTTTTTCTCCCACCCCTATTTTAAGTAACCCTTCTTATTTAAGAAGATGCCCCTTGCTATGCTCCTACTCTGGAGTGGTCCACTTCCTCCCACCTGTCCCACTCTCCTCCCCACTGAGGCCCCTCAGTCTGCCCTCTCCTGGGTGATTACCCCAAGCTGCTCCATCCCAGAAACATTCCCTTTTGCACTTTTTGGTCTGCACCTGCTACATGTGATGCACAGAAGCATGGAGGTTAAGCTCACGGATTCTCAGGCTGGACAACTCGGACTCAAAGCCCACTCCTCGCCTTGGCAAGTTCCTGTACATCTCTGTGGTTGGTTTTTTGGTTTCGGTTTTGGGTTTTTTTAATCTAAAAAGCAGGATGATGGTAATAATCTGCTGTTCCCAGATTGTTGTGAAGAATGAGTGAGCAATTGGAACGTGGACTGACTCATGCAAGCCCACAATGATTATTGACTCTTAAGCAGTTGTCCAGCTTACTGGGTGCCTTGTAGAGCAAGGGTCAGCAAGTGCCAGCCATTCTTGTTACCTGTCATTTCTGAGCACTATGTGAAAGGAGGTCAGCAGCCTCTAGAAAATCTAGGACTACTATAATCCAGCCTATCTTTCAAAACAAAAGAAGAAAGAAAGAAAAAGAGCTGGAATTGTTTGTACTTCAGCTTTTTAATCCTAACAAGGATCCTAACAGTGTGGGTGGGTGTGACTTTTCCTATTTTATGGATGCAAAAAGTAAGGCTTGGAAAGGGTAAGGAATTTATTCCAAGTTGTATGCTGAGTAACTGGCAGAGCAGAGCTTCGACTCCAGCCAGGCTGGGCTCAGTGGTCGCCTGTGCCCTTCTGAGCTCCTGCGTGCCTCTGCCTCAAGGTAAGCAGGGCTCCCTGCAGGGCTGAAGAAGGGGCTCTGAGCACGAGGGGCTGCTGTGCTCGGGGGGCGTGGCTTACAGCCCCGCCAGCCACATCTCACCTTGTGGGCAGATTCCACCTTTGCCTCCACCTTCCTCAAAGCAAAAGCTGAGTCTCAGTCCCAACCCAGCTCTATACGGACACCTCAGGAGCCCATAGCCCAGAGAGTCAATGAGATGCTGACACCCACACAGAAGAGGTCTTCTCTCCGGCCTCCCCGCAGGAGGACTGGCGGGGAACGGATTGGGGCCCATACAGAAATGGCCACTGGCAGAAATCCCATGACAGATAAATGCAGCTCACCGACTCATGCTGGAAACAAAGGTAAACCTTGAGTGGAGGGAAGGCTCACCTGCCTAGGTGTAGCCAAACACTCACCTGAGCTACCAGAAACCCAGCTGAGAGCTGCGAAGGGCATCTGGAGCAGGCCAGCACACGGGGCATCAATCCACTCATACCTTACACTGGTTCTGAGAATCTTGGCATCTAGTTTGCTAATCGGAAAACTGAAAATGACCATGACTGCCCTGAAGTGGCTGCCTAGGTCCTCGCTACAAGGAGGAACTCATGGACCTCCTTCTGCCTTTGTCTGTTCCAAGGACACTGAGTGTGTGCTTAGCTCAAGAAGCAGTGCCAGGGGCTGGGCTTCACACAGCTCAGCCCTGTCCACCAGGAGCCCACATTCTTGATGAGCAAAAGAGACTCACAGACACAGAAGGCAGCGCTGCATGTGTGCTAAGCACAGGACTCAGCAGGCAGAAAGAGGAAAGGGCCAGTTCCCCTGGGGGTGGTTGAGAGAACATACTTGGAAGATGGCTTTCTCTTAAGCAGGTCAGACGGGCAGGTGCAGAGGGAGATGCCTGACGTGAGGAAGGCTGGAGTGGGCAGGAGGGGAAAGCAGTCTGCCTGGGGCGAGCCGGTGGATGGAGACTCCTTCTGGGGTGAGATTTGTGGCTCAGGAAGTCATGAAGGTCGTGTGGAAGACTCATGTGCAATGTGTGGCCCAAGGCAGGGTTTCCAGAAGGCCCTGGGACGGCTGCATCTTGCTGGGAGCTGCTCTCCCCACGTGTTGGAGGGAGTCCCCGTGACAAAGGCCAACTCCCACAGGATCCTGTCACCTGAGAGATGTAAGAGCCTCCTGAAATTCCCGTAAGAAGTGTGGCCATTTCCTAGAGGGAAGGGATGGATGTTTGCTGTGCTCAGCTGTCCCAATCTGTGAACAGATCCCAGAGCCTCAGCTCTGGGAGGGCTTTAAGGTCATGGGCAGGCGCTGACCTGCCCTGCCCTGGGGTGTCCAAGGCTTCCTCATGGCTTCCCACATTGCTCTTGAACACCTGCAGCAGAGCCCGGCTCGTGGGACAGCCCCGTTCCCTGGTCGGCACTGCAGCTACAATGCTCTTCCTGAAAGTGAGTCCCAGCCCCCGTGAATATGTAGAACGAGATTTCCCTCCTCCTCATAAAGTTTTGCCTTTCAAATGTTCTAAGGCAATGACTTTATTTCCCTTGAGTCTTCCTTGAGCTAAATATCCCCGAAAGCTTTTTTATTTCCCCCCCTCAAGTGAAGGAATAAATGCAGGATCCTGGGCTGCATCTGTGAGCTCTCCCGCCCTTCCTGTCCGTCTGCTGTATCACAGTTCACTTTTCGCTTTTTCTTCTAAGTGCACCTTTCTCTTTTCATTCAGTCTCTTGCCCCTAACTTGCTCTTGACAGGTAGGGGTGATTCTGTACTTCTCCAGCAGGTGCCAACACGGATCGAGCATTCTGTGCTCATGGTTTCGGTGGCCGTGGGGACAGTGCCAACAGCACATTCCACACCTGCTCTTCAAGTTAGTGATCTCAATAAAGACCCGAGAGCCAGTCAAGGAAACGATGGCTGTGTTCCTCTCCCAGAGGTCAGAGCAGGGGTTGCGTCCACGATCGAGCACCGTCACTGTGGGTCCCAGCGTCCGGACATGCCCCAACCTGCCACTTCTCAAAGGGAGACCAGGGTGACACAGCCATCGTGGCCTCCCCGTGTCCTGTGTGTACCGCACATTGTGGGATGCAGGAGTCCACGGGAGGTACAGGCTGTGTGTGAAGAGCCTCTTTTCCATTTCCTCCCTCCTTCCTTGCTCAGCTCGCTCCTTGCTTCTCTCTGTCCCCTGAACACGCTGGCTGACTTTTGACTTGCCATCGGCGGAGCACGCCCCACCGGTTCCAGACGTGGGACAGCGTGGGTGCTCTGACCACCGCTCTCTGATGTCTTCCTCATCAAAGGGAGTCCTGAGGGTCAGTGGGCAGTGCGATGTTTAGAAACTGATTATGGTGGTGCCCTTGATAAAAAGGCCTAAGTAAATCCTACCTGACTTTCCTACTGTCTCCTTAGCTCTTCCCAGTTTTATGAGGCCTGAGAAGTCTGGATGAATCAATTAATAAAAAGTGTAGTCAGAGGAACAAATGGCCCCTTGTGCTTACAGAAACCAATAAACTTGCCCCTGAAGTGAGGGGTGAACCATGTGATAGGGTCAGAGGGTGGGAGTTACTGATAATAAGTGAACATTTGACAAGAGTCTAGTCAAGTAGAAAAGCACCAGAGAGAAGTGAGACTTTTCCTGGAACCTCAGCTTTGCCACTCTGTGCGTGACCCTAAATAGGAAACTTAACTTACTTAGATCTATTTTTTGACCTGTAACATAAGGTTACTCGATTAATCTGTTTCTAAAACCTCTTGAAAAACTAAACATGTAAACTCATTTGTGAATTTGACCAAAAAGAACAAGATTTGAAAGGAGGGGAAAAGGCAGATTCCAAAAGGAGGAAGAAAGAATATGCTCCTTTTTTTTTTTTTTAATAAAGGACTGAAAAGGGAAAAAACGAATTTCAAAAAATGTTTGGCACCAGATAGTTATAAACAAGGGGAGATGATGGATCATGTGGCAGGACTTGAGGAGATAAAAGAGAAAAGATGTCAAGTGACCACGAGTGTGAGAAACAGCAGAGAATCAGGATCACACAGGTCGTGGATGGAGCATATGGAATCTTTTAATTTCTCCTGATTGGAATAAAAAATGTTTTCCATATGAGACATGAGGGACTTGTATTAGTCCTTTTCTATTGCTTACAGTAATATACCTGGAACTAGATAATTTATAAAGAAAACTAAATGTATTGCTTATAGTTGCAGAGGCTGGGAAGTCCAAAGTCCAGGGAAAACATCTGGTGAGGTTCTTGGTGGTGACAACATTGACCCAGGTGTCTCACATGGCAGAAATGCTGGAGCACAGAGATACTAACCTCTCATGTGCTCTTCTTTTAAACACCTCAGACCTATACCTCTGAGCACCATTATTAATCCATTCACTAGGCATGGTCCTCTAATCTGATGACCTCTTCAAGGCCCCACCTTTTAACTACCATAGCAGGATTTCTCGCTTTCTTAACAGTCATGGAGGGGACCAATTTACTAATACATAATACTTTGGGGACACAATCCATATCATTCAGCCCCTGGACCCTAAAGTTTTATGTCCTTCTCACAGATAATACATTCATACCATCCCCAAATTCTTAACTTGTTTCAACTCAACAGTCCAAAGTTCAAAGTCCCATTCGTGACATCAAAACAAATTACCTACTTCCAAGACACAATGGTGGGACAAGCATAGGGTACATATTCTCTTTCAAAAAGGGAGAAATAGTCAAAAGAAAGGGGTAGCAGGACCTAAGCAATTCCAAATCCCAGCAGGGCAGCCATTAAGTCTCAAAGCTGGCAAATCATGTACCTTGACTTCACATTTGATGTCCTCTGCACACTGGTGTGGGGGTTGGGTCTCCAAGTCCTTGCGCAGCTCCACTCCTGTGACTTTCCTGGTCTCAGGCCACACTTCAGCTCTCCCAGGCTGTTTTACCACCCTGATAGCTCCATAATCTAGGGTGTCCGTGGTGGTCCTGCTCTCACAGCTCTAGCAGGCATGACATTGATGGGATTTCTCTACTGCAACTCCAACAACACATTTCCTCTTGGCATCGCTCTAGCAAAAGATCTATGGGGTGAACTTGCCCCTATCACAGATCTCTTCCTGGGCCCCCAGGCTTTTCCATACCTCCTTTGAAATTGGGGTGGAGGCTTGCAAGACTTCACAGCTCTGGGATTCTGTGAGCCTAAAGATTTAACACCATGTAGATGCTGCCAAATGTTCTGGCTTTTATCCTCCAAAGCTGCAGGTCCAGCCACACCTGAGGCCAATTTAGCCATGGCTGGAGCAGCTGAAGCAACTGAAGAGCTGGTGTGGGGAGTAGCATCCTGTGGTGGCCCTGGACAGTGCATGGAAGGTGCCTCAGGCCTGTTCCCCAAGACCATTCTGTCTCCCTAGGCTTCTGGGCCTGTAATGGAAGACTCAGCCTCCAAGATCATTGAAATGCCTTCAGGGCCTTTCTCCCATTGTCTTGGCTATCAGCACCTAGCTGCCTCATAGCCATGCTAATGTCTCTACCAACCAGTCCCTCTGCTGCACCATTGAATTTTTCTCTTGAAAGTTTTCTCTCACTTTCTACCACATGGCCAGGCTGCAAATTTTGTAAATCTTTACACTCTGCTTCCCTTTCAAATTCTGGTTTAACATCATGCCTTTGCAGCCATAATTCAGCATAGGTTATTATAAGTAGTCATGCAGCTTCCTTAATGCTTTGCTGCTTAGAAATTTCTTCCACCAGATACCCTGGTTCCGCACCCTGAAGTTCCACATTCCATAAAATTTTGGGGCATGAACAGAATGAAGACAATTCCTTGCCAGTTTATAGCAAGGGTGATCTTTGCCCTAGTTTCCAATAAGTCCCTTCTCATTTACATCTCAGATATCCTCAGTATGGCATTTAGCATCCATATTTCTATCAGCATTCTGGTTGCCACCATTTAACCAGTCTCTAAAAAGTTCCAAACTTTCTCTGGTTTTCTTGTCTTCTAAATTCCCACCAGTAACTAGGCTTTTTCTATCCTGTTCCTTCAAATTCTTCCAATCTCTGATCACCACCCAGTTCCAAAGCTTCTTCCACATTTTCAAGTATTTATTATAAGAACACTCCACTTCTGGTACCAAATTTCTGTATTAGTTCATTTCTTTTGCTTGTAACAAAATTCCTGGAACTAGGGAATTTATAAAGAAAACAAAATTTACTTTGTACAGTTTCTGAGGCTGGGAAGTCCAAAGTCCAGGGAACACATTTGGTGAGGTCTTGGTAATAGCAACAGTGACTCAGGGATCTCATATGGCAGAAATGGCAGGGCAGAGACAGACCAGCCTTTCATGTGCTCTTCTTTTACAGCCCTCAGAACCAGTCCCATAGCCACCATTTTTAATCCATTGACAAGGCTCGGTCCTACAATCTAATCACATCTTCAATGCCCCACCTTTTAATTACCATAATAGTATTCCCCACCCTCTTAACACTCACAGTGGGGATCAATTTACTAATATATAAAATTTGGGGGACACAATCCATATCAGGGTTTCAACAAATAAAAGATACACAAACCTGATAAACACAGGGAAAAAAAAAAAAACTCTGAAAAGAACATTAAAGATTAGGAACAACATTTCAGCTAAAAAGAAAAAAAGTGTGCTCTTCCTCCTGTCTAGAATCTTTCCTTTCTTCTGTCCTGGAAGACCCACCTTTCCTAACTCCAACTAAAGTCTATAAGATTCTGGAAACTGACCTGCTTTTTAATTACATAAACCTCCTTTTTTAACTTAACTGGGAAGGAATGTCAAACCATCCATGGACAGAGAAATGGAACTGAATATTCCCAGGACACTGTGGCTCTGACAGCCTGAGCAGCACTGGCCATGCAGGACTTTCAGTAT
Organism: Cynocephalus volans; assembly: GCF_027409185.1. Taxonomy (NCBI): domain Eukaryota; kingdom Metazoa; phylum Chordata; class Mammalia; order Dermoptera; family Cynocephalidae; genus Cynocephalus; species Cynocephalus volans. The sequence goes on along the minus strand of NC_084473.1, from coordinate 2,759,428 downwards.
ACTACGAGTATGTCTGACCCAACAGAAGGAGCCTTTCAGATGCTCTGGACCTCTATGTCCTCAGATTGGAAAAAACAGCACCTGAGCTGTACTGATTGCTGTAGCCCTCTCCCCATCCAGAGCAGGGCGTGTAAGTTTGTGTGTGCATGCCTGTGTGTAATGGTTGCTGTCACAGCAAGACTAGTCACTGTGGTTGTGGTAGCTTGATGGGCTCTGTCTCAAATGCAATCCAATCGGTTCATGGTGTTGAAAAAATTGGCATTACAAAGGCATCGGCCCTTGCAAAGTATCCCCTCCCAGCCCCCTTCCAGTCTCATCCTAATCAATGATTTTCAATGGCCATGCCTCATCATTTACTGTTTGATTGCCATTAAAGACCAATTGGATATGATCACAAATGCCTTTCATTCTTCAAGGCAAGAACCATTTGTGAAAACATTTCTTGACCATTTAATGACTCTGTTAAGAGTAAAGTAGGGGCTGCCAGTCATTTCAATTGGTGACAGTGTGGTGTTATAACACCAAGGTCAATGGTTAAGATCCCCATACCAACCAACGCCCCCCTAAAAAAGAGCAATCTAGCAGAGCTCCATTTCATCCATCTCAATCCCATTCCCTTGGGCAGAAAAGAATTTCCTACAACAACCCTCATAAAAGTCCTTAAAATGTGCTCTTCACTCTGTGTGAATGGTACTGACTGCCTTAGGCTCAATGCAGTCAACTACAGGTGAGTACTTCTCCTCTGCCTGGTCTCCAGCATCTGAGCCCTGTGTGAGATTCTTTGCATGTCAAATTCAGAGCCACCTGCACCATGAGCCTTTTCGTGGAATGCGTCAGGGCCCTGATTGTAACCCGCTGGTCCATGTGGGGGTGAGATGTTAGGAATGGTGGTTTCTGTTGCCTTGAGTCCACTGCACTAGTCACCTTTTGTATTTTTTTTTGCATGGGTCCTCCGAGTCCAATTCCAATACTGACCGCAGCTGCCCCAGCCTCTTGTTCGGCTGAGCCACTGCTGCTGGACGTGCATGTGCTCTGGCAGCAGTTCCCTATGGACACATCCCGTTAAATGAATGGGACGTCAGGATGTGCTAGGTACGTTCTGCCGCACTGGACAGGTGCCTATTGCTGGGTGTTCCTGGGACGCCAATCAGCCGGGCAGCGGTTTGCAGTGTTGGCAATGAGGGGTTAAATTAGGTGCCACTCCCTGGACAACAAGGGCTGCATGGTCAGCACAGAGGACGAATACGTTAAGATGTGTAGGCTGCATGATTAAAAAGAATGTAAATACAGAACTGCATGCAGCATGAACCAGAAAGCTGCTGTGGCAGCCCCCTGAATGCTCCCCAAATAGCCAAACCTGCAGCTCAAGTGTCCTGAAGAAAATGAACGCAGGGGCAGGACCAGACTCAGCCTCAGCTCTGCTGGGGTCCAGTGACCCAGAGCCGTTATTATCTGGTGTTGGAACTCAAAGCCAGCACCTTCCAGGGCATGACAGGGCCACCAGAATCGGGGGAGGGACAAAGGGCAGGATTTGCTCAGTGCATGTAGGAGGTGAACCCAGTGCTGATGGCGGGCATGTGATCCTCTAGGTCAAAACTTAAAGCTTCAAGTAAATATCCCTGTCTGTCAATGGGCTGTCTAAGAAGCATATTGCCCAAATGAACTTCACAGAATGTGACGTATGTTCTGGTTAGTACAGTGGTTGTGCATCCGAAAACGAGTATTCTCCTCCACCCACCAAATTGCTACCTGTTTCACCTACTACAACTGCACAGTTCCTTGGACAGTCTGTCAGCCACGGACCCCCATAACCAGAACATTTTAGTGTTATCTGCACGATGACACTTACAGTTTCTTAATAATCTGAGGCCTAACCTATTCCAAAGCCTTATCTGAATCATCAAAAAGATTTTTAAAAATATATTTTACAGTTACTTTTAAAATTATTTTTCATTTGTTTGTTTTTAAGTGTAATGTAAAAAGAAAAGTGCTTAGGACCAAAAGAAAAAGGCATTTGTGTTTAAAAGTTATGTGTATCAGAAGGCAAGTTTTCCATCTAAGGACTAGTAATACAGACAAGTCTACTTCGCATTTTGAAACGTGTAGGTTTCCCTAACACTGTAGTATCCCAACCATCACATTGTAAAAGCCCGTCACCTGACTCTGGAGGAGGAATGCAAGGCCCTCAGAGAGCATCTCAAGGCCCCACAAAGGCTTCTGCCGGGAGACCTGGAGCACCTGAGCTCATGTAGGGACCAGGGGGCATTACCCCAGGCCTCCAGCTTGTTTGCGGTTCTCCTGTGTCACTGGTCTTTCCAAATAGCAGGGTCGCCCCCACATCTGTTCCAGATGAGAGAGAGGCCTTTGAAAAGAAAGGAAAAGGAAGGCTGAGAAAGCTCAGGGCAGGGAGGTCTGCAGTTCCTGTGGGGGAGGCAGAAGACAGCAGGAGGGAGGCTTGGGAAACACCGGATCCCAACGTGGGCTCTTCCGATGCTGGGTTAGACTGGGATGAAGTTCCGGGTATGCATACCCAACACTGACTTTATAAAAGGAGGAAAGCGTTGAATATATTACAAATTGAAAAGTGATTTGCAAGATTTTGTCTTTCTTTGAATTTTAGTAATATGTTTAAGAAATCGGCCAGAAACAATATATGTTGCTTATTAGGAAGTTTCTTTCTTTCTCTTTTGGGAGAAAGTTGCAGAGGAGTACATCAGAATACGAGTATACCATTTTTCCATTTTAAAATGTCTTTATTTTTTTCCCTTCTCTGCATTTCTTTATTGTTTCCCATTTATGACAAAAAGAATCGAGACAGTAAAATGTATTTTTAGAACCAGATCTGTTTAGGCAAAAAAAAAGGTTTGGGATTGAAATGTCTTTATATAAAGGCTTATATATTTGGCCAGAATCATTCTGATTTACAAATGTATTCTGCTACTATAGACAAAGCCTAACTTTACATTGCATTTTTATAATTTCTTTTAAAATCGAGGGTATTAAATATATATATATATATATATATATATATATATATATATATATATATATATATAGTATTTTACTAATTAAGTCCCCATGTTGGAGCTTTTTCTTACAAAACAAGGAAACAGAAGTGACACTATTCAAGGGACTCTCTGTGAAATTCTTTAAAGAATCCAGTCTGACATGTTATACTGTATTCCAAATACTCTTGTTTCTCTGTATGTTTTAGCTACTAAGCTCAAAATCAGGGCACTTTTGAAAGCAAGCTGTTTAGGGCTGACTCAACCAGGCTAGGTCAGCTACAGAGATAATTAATTTAGGTAGAGTCCGGACATGCTGGTTGTACTTTATTTATAAGATTTTAAAAAATAAGGTGTTAATGCTATCAAGATGACAAATCATGTGTCTGTTCAAGATATTTTTTCCTGTCAACTGATTTTGGGGATAGATTGCACAGTTGACTGGCTCAGTGTCACCCAGCAGGTATGGCCTGGTTAGATGCTGCGTCAGACACTGATGAAGGGCCCTGGCTTGCTGCTCTGGGCATCAGTGGGAGCTTATCCTCCAAGTAGATGGTGAGAGAGGTTGGCCTCAACTTTCTCTGGACATTTAACCCACATTATGTCCAGCAAGGGCTCATGGCAGCTTATTCTAACCCCTAGAAAACAAATGTTTCTGAAGTTGGATGTGATTGGACTCCTTCTTGAGGAGTTATGACTTTTACAGTTAATGGAATTGATACACAGTAGGTTCCCCCACCTCTGCCCATGATGTGCAGCAAAATGTATTTTACTGTGTGCGTTCATTTAAGCAGAGGTCATTCCCATTATGAAGAAAGTGCCATATTTTAAATGTCTTAATACAACTTTAAGTATGTATTTAATTCTCATGAGAATGGGATGATTGACTACAGGGGACATACTTTCAAGACATTCTTATGAATAATTAAGCAATAATAACAACTTTGGTCAGTAGATTTCTCTGCTTCCATTTCTACTAGCCTGTTTCAGGGTTCAGGTTTTGTAAGATGGGAGAAAACATCACAGGCAAATTTGAGCAGCGAGCTGGCCAGTTGTCCCATCTCTGTGATGTGTGCCAGTGCAAAGTCGCATGGTTTTCACAATGACTCATTTGAGCAGATACCATATTCTTTTTTGATGTGAGGAGACGTGCCATAGGACCTCCATGTAGGTGTGGTCAGTGATGTCTGAAGTGCAAATAGAGTGTTTCTTTGGTCATGAGTGATGAAGAGGGAGCTAGTAACACACGGCAGATCCGGGGCTCAGGCTCACAGCTCTCTGTGGTGTCAGATCTGCAAAAGCGACAGAACTCAGCTGCTCCTATTTGACAAGGGCTATTGCCGTGAAATGAAATACCAAAAGTCTGTGTTTCTCGTTGTTGTTTTTTAGGTTTTGCTTGAATTCTGCATGTCACCCCTAACTTAAACCCTGTCTAAAACATTTTGTTATGATTCTTCCACTACCATTCTTAACTGGCTACACAACACCAGTTTCTCCAGCCAGATAGTAATGCGGTAGCTTCTAACAAAAACTACAAGGCAAACACAAGACCAGAGAGAAAGCGAGTTAGAGAATATTTTTGTCTTGAATTTATCCAGGAGGTAGCAAATATAGATTTTGAGATTATTTATTCATCATTTTCTCTCTCCAAGTGTTTCTACCAATAATATATTTGGAGTAGAAAAGAAAAAGTACATATAAAGCCAAGTATTTCACTTAACGCAACTGTACATCCTTAACGGTGGGAACTTAAAGTAGCCTGGGTGCTATTGTTTGTGTGACTGTTAGGAAGGCAAGAGGACCATCAGGAGAGAGCTGATCTTCAGACCTCTGCTCTGCTCCCGGGCCACCCGAGTGCTTCGTGCTTCAGCACTAAAAGCTTCTGCCTCCTTTAGAGGGAGTGGGGGGCCGTTTCCATGGAAACCAGTCAATCTCTTCTGTCATTTGAAAACCCAAGCTGTGCAGCATGTGCAGCCATCTGATTTTATCTACAGGGTTTGATTGTCCCACATGAGCCTCCCTTCGTGGAAAAGATGTGCTCTTAGATGGGTAGATGCCAATCAAGTTTTTGTAAATCGATTTTACACCACTCCCCTTACCAAGGATCCTGGAGCTGACTCCATCCGAGAAGCAGAGATCCCTTTTGTTAGATGAAAAATCACTTCCTCATTCATCGACTTCAAAAAATTGTATTTTTGAATGTGGAGAATTCTTGTATGGGAAATTTGTATGTAAATCTAAGAGTTTTAAAAAGCCTTAACAAGAGAGAACAGATGAAAACCATTCTGGGCTGCATATGCAATCCACAGGCACCACCTAAAGATGGAAAGGCTGAATTACTACCTGCAAAAAAAAAAAAAAAAAGCAACAAAAAAACCCACCAGAAAACAGGAGTTGGCCATTTCAGGGAGAGGCAGTCAGTATTTTGAGCATGTCTTCATGCCCAGCGGTGAGAATTAAGGGTGCTGAGTGCAGCTATTGTGTCTAGGGAGGAGGTGCAGACCCTCTCTGGAGACAGGCCCTGCCCACAGCCCATCTCATTTTCATCCTCGTCACACTGAGGAGACAGGACGTGTGCCTCAGAGGACTGACTCTTGGCAGGTTAGACAGTTGTCCACGCTCACGTAGCTGGCAAGTGACAGATCTGAGATTCACACCCATCTGCCCAACTTGAAATTCAGAAAACAAAAACAAACCTTTTAAGAAAGAAAGGCCTCTTATCTGTGATTTATTTTTAAGTTCCCAACACAGTGAAAGCTCTAAAAATGAGCCTAATCAATATCTCTTTGTTTGTTTTCATGGTGAAATAGGACGTTTTAAACACTTCTTTTCTTATCAGTCGATGGATTATACAAGATTCCTTGATCAGTTGGTGGAAAGATTCACAGCGTCTTTTAATTCTATTTTTCCATGAACATTTTGAAGTAGCCTTGAACATTTGTAAAATGTCATTCAGACACAAAAACTACAGTAAAAATTGTATACGTAGTAAAATCCAATTTCATTGTATTACTTTGGTTATAATACCACCCTTTCAATTTGGGCAGAATATGTCAACGTCTTTCCACCCCCACCAAAAAACATATAAAAAATGTTTACTCATATTAAAATGAATAAATTTTAAATAAACCTGAACTAAGTACTTAAATGAGAAAGAGGTTAAAAGCACAAAGTAAAGCCAAGTATATAACAGGCTGATAGAAAGCATTTGTGTCTCCGGATACGTTTTCAAAACGGATTCGCATGAAGGGCCTCTCTTGGATAGAATGGTTTTATTGCTTTCACATGTCCTTCCTTGTGTGAGTGTTCTGCGGTTGGGTTTATCCACGTGAACTGCCATTTAGAAAATCAGCTAGTTAAGTTTAGTCATTTGAGTTATTATTTAGAAAGCAATTATTTAGGAATTGGCTAGTCTTAATGAGCAGAGTTTAAGTGTATATGGACAGCAGTTACTTTAACAAAAATCAGGTCAACAGTTAGATTTGGAGTTTTTGTTCTTGATCCACAGACACTGTTTGTTTGTTTATTTATTTATTTATTTATTTACTTACTTACTTATTTATTTTTTATTTGTTTTGCCTTTTTATTATGAAAAAACTTAAACATACCAATATATAAAAAGAGTGGTTTAGCAGTGATATACTCAACCACAGTGATAAAATTTTCATCATTTTTGGGTCATATATGCCATCTGTCTGTCTGTCTGCCTGTCCGCCTGCACAGACACTGTTTAAGATCCCTCATCATCATCCAGCCTCCAACTCCTATTTCCAAGGTCTGAATTCTGCTTGCCTGAAAGGGGTGTTGACAGGAGCACGCTCAGGACTTGTCCCTTTCACTTGGTTACCTGCTCACTCTCCCATGACACAGGCCACAGATTAATCTTCATCCTTCAGTACAATATGGGAAATATCCATTTTTAAACCTGAGGTCTAGAATTATGTTCCTTTTCTTTGGACTAGAGAAGAATTAGAAAATTTCTGAGTACTGAAAATTGTTTACGCATCCAAATGTCAAAACACGACATTTATATACTTGAAAATTAGTCCAATTTCCTATATTTCCACTCCACTTCCTGACACTTTCATCTGATCTGGAGAAAGCCTGTCTCTGAGCCAGGGAATTTCTGGCCTGGTCTCAGCATCTGATATCCAGAGTGGCTTTCTGAGTGGAAAGCAAATTGACATCTCTAGAAGCAGTACACACTTATTAAATATTCAAAATCTATGATTTTTGTCCTTGGCAAGAATCCGGGTGCTCATTGACCAGGGATAGAGTACAGTATATGATCTGAGTCTTACTTCTAGGTGTAATCTTGCTTACTAACTCACTTATCCTTGTTATATTCAGAGAGTTTCAAATTTAAAGGAAAGGGGATTTTTTCCTTAATTTGTACATTTATGGTGGGTACAAAGGCAAGCGAGATAACTTCAAGTGAAGATGTTTTTGCCGTACTGATTACTCTTGAGATGGCATATTTAAGAAGTTATATAAAGGGTGATAATTATAAAACTCTTTTTAAAAAATTCTGTCCCATTAGAGCCATGGCACAGCTGAAATTAGGGAACTGGCGAAGTCGCCGAGGCTGGTCTAGGCAGCTGTAGGGAGGGCATTCAGGGCCATGTTGAATATCTCCCCGACTTGACCTGCTTGGTCAGGATCCATCTCCCACATTCCCCTCAAGTCAGGTAATGGAACAAGCACTTTAAGGTCAACCAAGCCCGCTCGAGGGCACAGTGACAGTCCACATACTGCGGACCTTCGCTCCATAGTCTGGATACAGGCAGCTGCCTGCACTGGCCCCGGCCCCCAGACCACCTGGTCTGTGAGCAGTCAGTCTAAGGGGAGCCTTTTGCAATGTCAGAAGTGGAGCTCCCACAGAATCCACTCTCCCAGACCCCGAGCACATCTTCTCATGGAGAAGTCTGGCTTCATATATGTGTGGGTGTGGTAACAAGCCCTGTCGTAACCAGGCTCCACTGAAACTAAAGTAACAATAAGAGGAGAAAACGTGGGGTATTTGGAGGGAATAGAGATTTCTGGAGTCATCGGCCTAGTGACCAAGGATGCTGTGTGTTCCAGAGGCTGTAGACTCCTTAGCAGTTACCAAAATTCACGATCCTTCTGGAAAATATCACTGTGCTTGGAAGGAAGGAGGGATCAAAGGTTTGTATGTGGGGGCAGCGACTAATGATCGAGGGAGCTTCCAGCTCAGTTCAGCCTCTTCCAAGCAGCGAGGGTGAGCCATTAAGAGGGTTTGCTTTTTGGATGAATAGGAAAGTTAATTGTTTGAGTAAGTTACCCAGCTCGCATTTTCAATTGCAGGTGCCCCACGCCTGGCTGTGACGGTTCTGGACACATCACGGGCAATTATGCTTCTCATCGAAGGTATGTAGAGACACCGTCCCCCTCGTCAAACCATTCTTACTCCTCCAAGCAGCAGCCCCTCCCTGCGTGGGCTCGAGCGCATGCTGGGTCTGACTCCACCGGAGAGATCCTTGATCTGGAGACTCTCAGTGCCATAGGGCAGTGCTGCCCTCGCGGGGCCCTGCAAAGAAAGCAAACTTCCACTTTCCAGCACCAACCGCTCCTCCCTTGACATCTCACTTGTATCGCAAGTGGCTCCACTGAGAGACATGTCTAAAGCCATCTGGCAGTACCTCTTTCTAAATTGAAAGAGTAAAGGAAAAGCATTATCTCTAGAATATTAAAAGATCCCTGAGAGCAGCCATTCAGCGGCAAGCGTTCTAATACCACTGAGAGCTGATCTCTTAAATATTGAGATTTGAGCACAAAGCTGCGTGTTACTATAAGCAGGGATGAGCAGGGCTGAAAGCCTCAGAAGTGCTTAACCTCACAAAGTCTAGGTACTGTCACTCCCAAGGAGAGGGCAGCGTCTAAAACGCTGCATAGAGACTCAGTCATGAGCGATGACGAAAAGACTATGCTTCCTGGCACTCAGTGAATACCGTATGAATGTCTATTTTATGACAGATTCTATGACAGAAGAGAACTGAAAGGAACATTTCATATTATTTAAAAAATTACCCAAGCCCCTGTTAAAGATGTAAGGAAGACTTTATTCGAGGAACCACTGCAACGGGGTCCTGCAGTGGGGCAGAGAGATTGGACTCAACTCTGACTCCAACAGGACAAGTGGGGATTTATAGCCAAGGAGCAAGGTTGGGGGTCAGTGGATGGAAACTTACTGAGGAGACACTGAGGATGGGGGTTTCTGGCCTGACTGACTTGATACGATTATTGCTGAAGGCAGGCGGGCATGATAAGTCATCCAGGGTGGTCAGACTCCAGGGGCGGGGGATTTTTGCTAAACTGACTTAGCAGGATTCTTGACCAGACTGGACTCTATAAGGACAGAGAGGGAAGCCCAAGGTCAGGCCTGGGCAGGTGGAGGACTCGGAGGAGGCTGATGAGAGTTTGGTCAGAGGAGAGAGTCTTCATCAGCTCGTTGTCCACACAAAGGTGGACCTATCACATGCGGCTTAGTTAGCTCCAATGCCCGGTGAGGAAGAGAGTGTTCCTGCACTAAGACCGACTTACAGTGAGGTCTCCCACGACAGAAAACGGTGCCGTGTATGAAATAAACCAAGCCACAGGACATGTGCTGCCTTTCCTCTCTCTAACTTTCAGATTATGAAATGGGCAGTTCAAATGCAGATGCTCCCTTCTGCTTTAAGCACTTCTCCCACAAGGAAAGATAAAAGAAAGAAGGAAAGTCAGGACAGTCTCAGCCAGTGACAGCTCCCACGCCCCACAGGGCCAGGGTGTCTGCGCAAGTGGAGCAGTGACAGCTGACTGCCCAAGCTGTGTGGCCACCTGGTGACCAGACCCCGGTGGTCAGAGTGGGGGACCCTCACCCGGCTGCCCAGCAGGGTTTGGACAGGACTCACACAGGGATTGCTTGGTCATTAAGATCCTACTGCAAGTATCATGTTCTTGCATTCACTCTCCAACCACTGGGAGCAATGCTCACACAATGCACGTCACCACATGGGAAGCACACACTGTGGATGCCACCAAGGAGAGCAGAAGTGTGACATTTAGGGGGACTGTTCATTCTCAAAGAAACCATCTCATTCTCTTGATCAGGGTGTCTCAACCTCGGCACTGTTGGCATTTGGGGCAGATGATTCTCTTCTGTGGGGACGTCCTGTGCACTGTAGGACATTGAGCAGCATGCTGGCCCGCCCATTTGTGACAACCAAAGATGTCTCCAGACATTGGGGAATGTCCCCTGCAGGACCACTGCCATAGATGGGGGTCAGGAGAGGTCGTATTGCATTGACCTGGCTTCTCCAGGTGGTATTGAGCCAGCTGCTTGAATGTAGAGCAAGAGGAAGTCGTTCCTTCCAGAAAGGGGGGCCAAAGCAGGTACCGGTTTACATTAAACAAATTTAAGAAAAAATAAATAAAAAATAAAACCCTCCAGTTAATTGCAAAAAGTCAAGTACATTCTATACTGGTTTTTATTTTATTTTAGGAAAAATGTCTCGGTCCTCACGTGGACAGAACTTCCAGCATTTTGTAATGTCCACACGAGTGAAAGTGAGCATTTCCTGGTCATTTCATGTCCAAATATCTATTTTTCTACTAATGTTTTCTTTTTGGTTTGGCATCATGCAAATTTAGTCATAATTTAGTTTAAAAATTTGTATTTATTTCACTTACATCTTAGAACGCTAGGTACTAATATAGCACAAACCTGTGATTGAAATATAATTTAAGTTTAAATTTAAGCTGTGACCTATGCCTGGAGTAAATAATTCCAGGGTTAATCAATGGAGTTGGAAAGTAAATTTTGTTTTGTTTTTGGCAAATTTGAGTACTATGTACAAGCCCTGTAGAGTTTTAGCAGGATGAAAGTAGAGTACATCTGGTGTCGTTTCTTTCCCTTGTGTAGGCATTTAAATGGAGTTGGACACTTTGTTAATCAAAAAGAAAGACTGAGGCCTACAGTTAAACATTTTATGTAAATTGGCCGCTAAAGACAGACAGAAGCCAACAGTTAAATAAGCAAATTCCAGATCTTTTTATTCTTCCTGATTTTTTTTTTTTTTTTTTTTTTTTTTTTTGGGGCAGCTGGCCGGTAGGGGATCCAAACCCTTGACCTTGGTGCTATAACACCATGCTCTAATCAACTGAGCGAACCAGCCAGCCCTGGTTCATTGGTTCTTGATGGCATAAATACAAGAAGAAACACTGCGTTCAGTGTTAATCTGCTACTGTCCATTTCCCAGGAACATGAAATAATGTTACTGTCTACTGAAATTAAGGCTGTTGAGGCAAAAATAATTTTGTAAAGTTTATTGGAAAGCCAAATGAGAGGATGGACCTGGGAAATACCATCAGAGAGACAGAGCAGTGCCTGAAGTCTATTAGGAACAACAAAGCCTTTATAGACAGAAAAGGCTGAGGAAAGCAGAAACAACGAGCAGAAAGCGGGTTGGTCATTTCAAAGTCATTTTCCTTATACGGTAGGGAAAGGGAAACAGAACAGTAGCAAACTAACTGATCAGTTAACATCAGGTGGCTTCAGGCTGTCCTTTTCACTAGGATTAAGTATTGTCGTACCTACTGAAGATTTAAGCTGGCCAGTTCATAAGTTGTCTGTCACCTCTTTCTCAGATGGTCAGACCACGGCCCGAGTGACGTGAACTTTAGCAGGAGTGACTCCACTCTGATCTGTACTGTGGACCTTCGGGGTCCAGAGCAGAAACAGTCAAAAACAATGGCCTCCTGTACTTTTTATTTAACATCATCTATATGAAAACTATAGAGGAAACTTTACTGAGACAGTGATTCATTGGCCTTTTACTTTTCCGGTGGTGCCACTGGTCAAGTTGGTCATATGAGTTCTATGCACCTTCATGGCCCTGTACAGGCCATCATGAGAAAAGAAGTCACAGAATCGTGATCCTCGGCACACTTAGGGTCACAGATCCATCCTGAGCCTCCGTGGTATTTGTGGAACATCTCCCTCCTGCTCCCAGGACAGATGCACACATTCAGATTCTGTCCAGTTACAGGACGTCCACTCCTGCCGACTTTAACTGTCGCAGGGACTGTGAGTGTGGGGCCAGCACCAGCGTCCTCCTGCGTGCTGCTCTGGGAGTTGAAGGAAGCGTGGTTTGTCTGTCCTCCTCCCGGCCACGCTGAGCATCAGGAGGCAATCCCGTTTCTTTTTGAATTGGAAGAAACCAAGGGGTTAAGTAGCAGAGATGGGATGCAAGCCGCAGACCCACGTGCCCGGGATGACCACGGGAGAGGGGCACCGAGGCCCTGGAGGTGGGGCCTGACTTGTCCTTGCTTTCGTTTTACTGGTGATGTGTTCTTCTGGTCTCTACATAACATCTGAAGCTTTTCTAAGTTCATTTTAACAAAGATTCGACTGTGATGTGCTTTGAAAGCTTTGCTCTGCCCGCTGTCTGCAGTGAAGAGAGGAACCTTGTTTACTGACATGCCTAGAAAGGTTTTCACTTAGTTCACTGTTAATAACAGGGTTTGTTGTTTTTGAACAAACAGAAGGTTTCTTAAGGTTTTCCTCGAAGATCCTGTTTTCCAGGCATCTTTATACTTTCCTCTGACCCTTCATTGGGGCTATCTTTTCCTTCTGCAGTTCCAGGCATGCTGGCCAGAGACCGCTCAGCAAGCCTACGGACAGGTTTACTCTCGTTTTCCCTGATCCAGTTCCATGCAGAAGTCATGTCTATATCTTCCACAAATGATTGTGCTGTAGGAGTCTGACTCCTGCAGGAACATGCCAACAGTCTTACTGGGCAACCACACCCCATGGCAATCTGAATGGCTTCAACAACGAAAGAGTAAACTTACCTAAGCACGTACTATGCACCAGGAGCTGCAGTGAGCATCTCACATGTGTGATCTCCCTGTCCTATGAGATTGTTGTTATCCTAATTGTGAATGAGGAAACGGCGGGGGGGCACGAGATCCCAACCTCCTGGCCCTGTCAGCTCCGTGTTCTCCTGGGCATGTGCAGTCACTCTTTCATGACCACATGCAGAATCTCGGTCCCCAGGATGGCAGCCAAGAGCCTGACAGTGTCCATCAACTCAGGTCTCATGTGCTTTGGGGAGTCCAAGCTATGAACCCAAAGCCTTTCCTGCTGTGAACTGCAGGAATCACCAGGTCCTGAGGAAGACAGTGAAGAAGCCAGGCTTGAGGACACCAGAACAAGGAGAGAGTCTCCCTTTGAGGTTCTTGGGCCCTGGTCACAAAATTAGATGTTAGTCTTTACCAGGGAGGCTCTGGAACCTATCAGCATGTCCACTGTCTCACAGGCCGCAGGCCTGCTCAGCAGAGGGTCAGCTGAGTGCTTCCTTTGTCCTGGGTCTCCTGGTGCTATTACCGGCCTGGCACCATGTATGGTCTGGAGCTGAACCTTGAAGGGTGGGAAGGGTTTTCAGGAGGTCATAGGGAAAAAGATATTCCAAGCAAAGGAACGGCATTAGAAAACACGTTGTAACAGCAACAAATCAATGGACATTGACGGTCAGCGATTCAGTTTGGTAGAGTTTGGTTGTCAGTATGTGGGAGGGGCTACAGATGGAACTCATTTCAGGAGTCTTGTTAAATTCAGTACAAGAGGTTTAATTAAACCTTGTTCTCCAGAAAATAAGGAGTCACCCGTGTGAGGGTTGCAGGGTGGGCTAGAGAGTGTGCTGCTGAGACAGGGACAGCGTCCGAACGCCCACCTTGCAGGAGACAGTGCTCCCTGGAAGACTTGGCACAGGTGACAGAGAGCCCACCAGGGGAGAAGCAGGGACGCAGAAGGGCGGCGTACGAGGCCGGAGTGCCCGAGGTCCGGGTTGGACAAACAGTGAATGGTGACATCACCGTCTGAGATGGGGAAGCCGCCAGGTAAAGTGGGGATTAAATTCTGTTTAAACCCACTGACTTTGAGATTCTTATGGTACATCCAGGCCAGCAAGGAGGAGGCTAAGAGGAGAAGCCAAGCTTTCGGGGTCACCAGATGTGCCGTTTGTACTCGTTGAAAGAACGAGTGGAGCAAAAGGGAAACAGCACTTTCTAAAAACGAAGATGGTCCAAATGCTAAGAAACAAGCTCTCAAAGCGAGCCCTGGGCAGATGTGAGGGGCCACAGCTCCGATGCCCGATGCCCGCGGAGGGAGCACGTGTGCTCGCCGGGGAAGCATCTGCAGGGGAAGGAGCAAACAGGCTGAGCGACTTTCTGTCGGGGTCAAATTTGGACCCTAAAGAAGGAATCACAAATACAGATGAAAGGTGAAAGTAAAGGATCTAGAGTCACCGAGCACCTTCCCTGTGACAAGCATCTTACACATTGTACCATCATGCTCTGTAGACTTGGCCAAGTCCACCCAGCCGACCAGGGTCACAATGACATTTCCAGGTACCGTCTGATCCATGTCTGCAGTCCCCTCCCTCAACACCGCCTGCAGCAGGGCAATTCTGTACAGAATCTCCATGCTGGCGTCGGTAGCAAGTAATGAGTTTTCATTTCCATGTTTTAAGCAGAAAAAGAGATAGTTAAACACTGAACAAGTCTGTGTCCCATTATTCCTGGGGTTCCAGTGCTTACTTAGCTCATGGGTAGGGAATGTTCTCTCATTTCCATCGAGCATGACCATCAGCATGAAGCAGCGGTGTGAAACCTGCAGACCAAGCGTTGAAATTCCACCCATGAGCACAAGGCCCCATGGCCCCAGACCTGCAGAGGTGCTAAACGCTGAAGCGAAAGCAGCCCAGCTGAGCCAGAAATGGAGCAGGGCTTCCACCATGGCAACCAGAAGACAGGCAGGGAGAGGACCCTGGGCTGTAACGGTGTCTGGCGGCCCACCAGAGCCACACAGACACGGTTAAGGCCTCTGCTGAGCCACAGAGCAGGTGTAGGAAACAAGAAAAGTAGGTCTGGGATCCTCTGCCCTAGAGCAGGCATTCTGGGGTTCCAGACCAGCCCGTTGTGCCAAGGTCAGGGCTTCCTGGGGGACTCCAGTGTTGTTGGAGCTGGGCCTACCTCCGAGTTTGTGGTGGTGGTTGTGGGCTTGTTCTGTTTTGCTTATTTTCACTCCCAGCTGGGCCTTGGTGATGGTCAGAGCTGCACCTCACTCCTAGGGCATGGGAGGATGAAGGACAAGCAGGACGCAGGCTCTGAGAGGAGCTCTGGGGGACACGTCGCTGTCCCGGCCATGCCTCTCCTCTCATGAATCCACTGGCTTGTTCGTCAAGTACACGGGGGAACACACATGTTGTCACAGTCCCGTGGAATGACCTCTCGGAGGATCCTGCAGACAAGGAGATGGTGGTGAGCCATGCAGGTGTCAGCACCGGGAGGACCCACAGAGCCAGTTGCAGGCAGCCTGAGGGCCAAAGCCTTCCTGAAGGAGGTGACATGCACACACGTCAAGCAGATGAGAATGGGAGAGTGGACGAAGAGGGCTGTGGGCAGACCAAGGGGACAGGAGCGAGGCTGGGCAGATGGCACAGATACCCGCTGCACAAGGACCGTGGGGCGGGCTGGAGATGAACGGTGCTGGTGGCCCGGTGGACATGGAGGAGCCACATAAGCTGTGTGCAGGAGCCAGGATTCATCCTCGGGGACGGGAAGAGATGCGGGAGAACTCTGACCAGGGACGCGTCAATGGAAGGCAGGGTTAGCACCAGCCTGTTCTGAGGCAACATGCATGGACACAGTGGCAGAAAGGCTCAGAGGACACAGTGTGTGTCTCGGCAGGACCTGTGGGACGCGAGACCCAGTGAACAGCCAAAGATGAGCCAGTGCTCTGGCGTGGGGAGTGGATGGACGGTGGTGCCGGTCACATGGGAGCCAGTGAGAACTGGGGCAGGGCTGGGGTGGCGAGGGGATGGGAGCCTGATCGCAGCAGGAGCACGAGGCCCAGGACATGCGCTGGACATGGGCAGGGTCATTGCAGCACATGGGCTTGTGTCCACATGGCAGTGGCCTGAGGGTCCTGAGCTGCAGGAGGAACAGGGAAGAGTGGGGGGCGCAGGCAGGCCCCCCTGTCCAGCCTCGCCTTCCCACTTTTTTCTCCTCTCTTCTTGTTCCTGCAGAAGGTGGCAGGTAAAGGGGGGCCGCTGTGGGCCTGACGTTCACTCACTGCCCTGCCCCCTGTGCCAGGACCCCAGGCCAGCCCAGACTCCTCCTGCCCCTGACCGTGCCTGCGAGGGCTGGCTCTGCCCAGGAGCACACCTCCCAGGAGCAGGAGGAGCAGGAGGCGGCCGCATCCTGTAGGGAGGAGCCATTCCACCCGAGCGTGGGCACACTGAGGACAAGTGGGAACTGCAAGAAAAGCTCCATCACGAACTCCAGAAAGAGAGGGAGGGCAGCTGCTGCCCAACCAGGACCAGCTTAGCCACCGGCGCCAGGGACATGGCTTCCGAGTGGTTCTGCAGCATCTTAGTAAACGTCTAATTTCTGATTCTTTGATTCTTTACCAAAAATTCCCATTTATTCTGTACATTCTCATGTATGTGTGTTTCTGTTCCAGCTGGTAATTTTCCTTTAGAAAAATTTCCAAGCCACCATATCCAAAATTTTAAAATAAGATAAAATAAGCAGGTTGGGCTTCCATTGCTCCTTCTGCAGATATAACCAGAAGTTTACAGTCCAGGTAGACCGGCAGATGTCACTAGCAGTTCCTTCCCTCTCAAGACAGCTTTGAGACGGGAAAGCTTGGCAAGCTGCTGTCAGACGACGAGTCACTGAGAGAGCTGGCGGGGCGGGTCTCCTGCGGTGGTGACCCTGCTTCTGCTCGTGTGTGCGCCCCGTCTCTCTGTCTCCCCCTCTCTGCCCCTCTCTCCCAACTAGGCATTCGCTGGCATCTTTCCTGGTACTCCTGACTGCTTTCAGTTCTACAGGCCAACCAACGTCTCCCCACTTTCCAGCGTCCTAGCCTAGTCGGTCTCATAATTCCCTTGAAGGGAGCCTTGAGAGGACGGGGCGGCCACATCTGAAAAAACCCTCCTCCTGGTGACTTCATACCTAGAGCACAGGCTTTGGGAGAGAATAAGGCAGAGCCTGCACACTCGCCAGGAAAGCTTGCGGATCCGCAGTTGGGATGCTCGCTCACACGTGTTTCTTGTTTAGCCTTTCAGGTTGCCCGCGAGCAAAGAAGAGTGGCATCAGGATAGCGCAGAGCAAAGAAGACAAGGAAGACCAGGAGCCCATCAGGTACGCGTGCCAGGGAGGCCAAGACACCTGAGTGAGCAAGCGAACGTCCAAAAGAAAAAGAGACCTTAGGCCTTAGTGGCACTCCTTGAAACTTCAATAAACTGCAGGATCAGGTAACTTAGACCCAAAACCAGAGCATATCTGCTAATCGGCCAAAAAGCTGCAGGTGATGTCCAACAGTAAGTTGATATCCTAAGTGACCAAAATCACAAGGAACTTCCCTATGTCCTTGGTGGAAAAACAGCTGAATTTACTGGGAAAGCCAGATGCTTAAAGGAGGTGTTAGATATAACACCAAAGGTGAGTATTTTAGTTGAGCTCTAGCTTACAGGAGCCATTTGGTTACATCCTGCCTAGTTCAGACGCGGGACTTGAGACGGTGGTGGGCACTGAGCTTCCAGCCTGCTGGACGGCAGCCCTGCTGCTCAATGGGGACGTGCCCGGTACCAATGCCTGGTGGGGCTGGGTCACACACCCACAGGAAAGCCTGGCACCACCTTCTTAACTCTTGAATCTCACGTTATATCTTTGGAAATAAATTTTAATTAAAACCAAAGAAAAATGAATTAAAATGTAAATATTAAGATACATTAAAATTTATCAAAATAAGGAGACAAACTCTGTAGAATGCAAACTTTGTCATTTAAAATAAATTCAAGCAAAACCTGCCAACTTTGGGGCTTGTGAGGCACTGAGCCTGAGCTGTCCCTTCTCTGAGACACTTGTCTGCTTCTTGGGGTGGCTCCGGCCTTCACCATCACCCGTCGGGGAGAAGGTTGGTAGCACGGGCAGCCTCTCGCCGAGCTCCAGCTCTAGCCGATGATTTTCTGTCGCTTTCTGCACCAACACTGTTCCAGGAGCAATGAACAGATGTTATGTCTGCAGCTTAAAATCTTATCTCATCGTAAGTGTATCTTATGGCCTCCAGAGAACACAGCCAAACAAATAAATATTTTGTAGCTCTTGAGAAGGACATAGATTTACAAAATAGCCTTTTTTTTTTTTTTTTGTCTTTTTCGTGACCGGCACTCAGCCAGTGAGTGCACCGGTCATTCCTATATAGGATCCGAACCCGTGGTGGGAGCGTCGCTGCGCTCCCAGAGCTGCACTCTCCCGAGTGCGCCACGGGCTCGGCCCCAAAATAGCCTTTTTAAAAGTAATCTCCCAACTGCCCATTGACTTTGCATTTTTCCACCAGAAAAGCTACTGTTCTGTCCAGAGCAGTGTCTTTCACACAGATGCCCGTGTGTCTCTGCTGAGTCCATCTCTCTCACAGCGCGCAGGCAGGTGACCCAGCAAAGCTCCCATCAGCTGCGGGCTGAGCCTGCTGCGAGGGTGAAACGTTCCATGTTTCCACTAGGTGGTGTCTTAGTGACGTCCTTTCTGCCTCTGTTCTCTCTTCCTCTGGCTCAGCCAGTATAGCATGGTTGTTCTCTTTTTCCTTTATGTACGGCTATTTTGACTTTGTTCCAAGGCCACCAAGTCTACGAAGCAAGACAATAAAGTTTGCCTCCCGTGTCCCATGCAGGTGTCCAGTCCCTGGCTGTGATGGTCAGGGCCACATCACCGGGAAGTATGCCTCTCACCGCAGCGCGTCGGGATGTCCCTTAGCAGCCAAGAGGCAGAAGGACGGGTACCTCAATGGCTCCCAGTTCTCCTGGAAGTCGGTCAAGACGGAAGGCATGTCCTGCCCCACACCGGGATGCGACGGGTCTGGACACGTCAGCGGCAGCTTCCTGACGCATCGCAGGTGAGTGGTCACCGCCCGCCAGCCCGCTGGGCGATCCACGGGAGTATCTCATCTGACATGTCCGGCTGTGACGTGAGCAGGTTTCCACCTCTGTTTCACGTGCATTTAGAAAGACACCTGTCATACTGAACTAATGAAATTCAGAGGTTTGGGGAAAGATGAAAAAGTCTTCAGTTTATTCTGAAGAGCACAAACTCTTTCAACCACACCTATATTTTAGGGGAGTGGTTTTCTATTTTTTAAAAAAATCAGAATCCACAGTAAGAAATAGATTTTAATCTTACACATGCACACACACATACATATCTTTAGTTATTCTTGGTGAAATTTGCAGGCAGGCTTCCCTTGGGGAAAGAGGATGGCATTTGCACAGTGACCTCATGTGCAATGCCTGGGCCAGAGATGTACAAGAGAATATCCATAACAGCCAATTGACCCCATTATTTTTTAATTGCTTAGTTGAAAAAGAAATATCTGCGATTAAATAATCGTAGAGGAAGAGGCCTATTCTGTGTACTCAGAGGGTGCTGGATGGGCTCACTGTAGTGGACAAAACCTCAAAGGCTAACAGAATCCATTAGGCTCCCCCAGCTTTGTGGAAACCAGCTGGAAAGGACGATCAGGAGCAGACACGGGTGCCACATGCACACGGCCAGTGGCAGGTCCCTTGGAGGGATTTTTCAGGATTCCCTTCTGCTTCTCTATCAAGCTACTTTCTGCAAAACACACACACACATGCATCTGAATCAATCTATAGAAGCATGTCAAGTATAGAATGCACAGAGGCTGACAGGCAAACCTGTAGGAATCATGGTGTGTTCAGGAGTATGTGACCCTGACCCTTAAAAATGTTTAAGGAGAATTTATTTTTAATTATTAAAGAAATTTCTGCTCAGGCAGAAAGTTGAAGCAGTATAAATGGGTTTAAAGAGGAAAAACTGAATGTGCTTTCCCTGTCCCAAAGGCAGCTGCCCCCACCGTCTTCTTTTAGAAACTGCCCTGAACACAAATGCACACGTGCGATGGGGACACACACACATGGACACTCACGTACCCCTGCATCATCTGCTCCACTCTTACACACACAGCTCATAGTGTCCCCCCAATCCCTGCACAGGCACGAGGGCCTGGCTTGTTCATGGTGTACTCCCAGGGCCAGCAGGCAGCAGGCGTCCCATGTGGGGGGATGTGTCCTGTGGAAGCACAAAGCTGCCCTCCCACACATAGAACCACCTGTCTGCTTTCTAGTCTTGAATGCCACAGAGAACTCCCCAGTAAACTTGCATCAGCACACATCTGTGTGTCCTTGTGCAACCCCCTCTTCAGGAAGCATTCCTGTAATCAAAATTTAAAGTTTTGGCAGCTAGTGCCAAAATGCCCAGCACAAAATTCCTATTTCCCCAAATCTTTGGATCAATATTTTTTTTTTTAACTTTAAAAACCCAGCTCATATGGCATACGTGTACGTGCATACGTGTTTTGCTAACGTGACCCCAATAAAAACAAGTTCCATTTCTCTGACTAAACGCAAGCATGCTTGGGTCCCCCACTGTTCTGGGGACGGGCCTCTGCCGAGGCGTCGCCATCTGGGAAAGTCTCCCCTCATGCTTAGATTTTATCCACGTGAGTTTGCGAAGCTAACATGTGGTACGAGATGTGTGGTGTTTACGCTGATTTCCACACACTTGGTGGAACTGGCGTGTCCGGGTCAGGAGACCAACCGCATGTCAGGAGGCTCCGTAGAGCTCATCGGGAGGAAGAGCCTGGAGCTCGGGGGCCACAGAGGTCAGGGCACAGGGCCTGGAGGCGGCACGGGAGCGCACCCCGCCTCAGACCCATCCCCAGACACACCCCCCACACCACCAAGTCTTTGTTCAAGCCCCTGTCAGCCTCCCCGTGGCTCCTCTGTCTCATTTCTCCATCCCACGGGGCGCGTCTCCCCAGGGTCTCTGCGGAGCGGAGAGTTTGTTTAAATGCATGCACTGGCTGTAGTCTCAGGGGTGGGCCATAGCTCGCGGGCTCCTACCACCAGACAATTTCCACACCAGAAGCCCTCAGTCCAGAGCTCCGGGGGCCTGGCCTCCACTCAGTGGCCACACGCACTTGCCTCAGGCCTCAGCAGATTCCCTCTTTCATGGTCCCAGGTCCCTGGAGAGCCATACAGGTCCAGGGAAGGACCCTACCCCAGCCCAAGTGCCCTGCCCCAAGCACCCTGCCCAGCCTGGGGGACCACAGCTTGTGCTGGGGACGGCCAGCCCTGGGCATTCGCATTCTACATGCGAAAATCTCAGTGTCTCAGACACAATTCCTGTTAGGTGTTCCACCGTAGGCTGGCAGAGCTACACTGAGACGCGGACGTGTTATTTCACCTGAACACACGATCGGAATTCTCTCAACTGCCAGTGCAGTCGCCTCTGAGGAGGTAAAAGGAAGCTGCCACGTGTTGACACCGGGCCGGGCAGCGGCACCTGTCTGTAGGCATGAACATGTCTGTGTGTGATGGGAAAACTGAGGGAAGAGGACACGTGGTGAGAGAGAAGGCAAAACACGAAATGTACCATCTTAGCCATTAAGTGCGTGGGTCCGTGTGTTAAGTTTACCTGTTGCTACGACACCGATCTCTGGAACTATCTCCTCCTCCCAAACTGAAACCCTGTCCCTTTAAACACTAACTCCTCATCTCACTCCCCAGTCCCTGGAGACCACCCTTCTACCTTCTGTCTCTATGAATCTGGCGACTCTAGGGACCTCGTGGGAGCGGAATCAGTCGGGTCTGTCTTTATGGACTGGCTTATTTCATTCAGCATATGTCTTCAGGGTTCAGTCGTCCCGTGGTAGCATGTGACAGGATTTCCTTCCTTTTTAAGTCTGAGCAATATCCCACTGAACATGGTTTTTATCTATTGAGCAGGCTTTCATTTATTTTATTAGGTGGATCAAGTATTATTTTCTGAAAGTGTTAAAATATTAATACCAGGCAAGATCAAGTGTGTGAAAATTAGCTTATTAGGGAGTCTACAACATCTCTCTTGCCTCGGAAGCCCGAGGACTTGCCCAGGCCACCTGTTGGTACGTCCAGACATGCATCTGCTCGTGTGACCCACGTGCTGGGAAAACACAGTGGCTTTACGATCAGAAGCTAAGCTTAGAGTAAAACAGATATTACCCAGTATATTTCTCTTTCCCCCCCAAATTGGGACAATCTAGTTAGAAGATAAAGAGTTGATTTCTAGCACGTGCTGACATGTAAACAGCAGAGGAAGCAGTAACATCTGCCATGGTGTCCGCCCTGTCGGACACAGAGCCTAGAACATTCAGAGCCAACCCCGAGCTTCTGAGTCCCCATCTGCCATCCACACATGGACTGTCTTCCAGTTCATGGCTGCAAATCCTAAAGCAGTCACCTTCTCTATGCATTTCAGGGATTGGATGGGGGGGTTCTTTCCCAGTCCCTGATCCCTAAGCTAAGTCATGTCTGAACAAAGGCAGATCTAATATAAAGGAAATAGAAAACGTTTTACTTTATCTTCAGGACTGGCTAGATCTCCTAAAAAAACAGTGCTTAAAATGAAAAGTCCTCTCACATACGTCAAACAAATGTCTCTGCTAGACATGCTACTGAGACTAAAACAGTAAAACCCAAGCCTTTGTTTTCCTGATGACAGACGGCACATCGTAAACTCATGCCTGTCATGATGCATTCACTTCTGCTGTTTCTCAAGTATCTGAGGTCAAAGACACTTCCCACCGGGAGGCTTCTCCTCACATGTGACTGAAGATCCACCTGTCATCTGCACATCAGAGTCACAGCCGAGTCCCCAGTAAGCTGACGGCAGGACCAAGGTGCCTATCTGCATGCTGAAGAACAGTCGGGCTCCTGGTGCATGGATCCATGGTCCCTATGGCCTTCTCAGTGGACATAATGTGTGGCTGTTGAAGCGACCAAGAAGAGATCCTCTCAGTTCCGGCGTACAAGGCCTGTCCTTCCTAGGAACGAGGGTTACAACCGGGGACAAGTCAAAAAGCCCAGAAAGGAAGAGTCAGTTAGACAATTCTACATGACAGAAGTCAGTATGGAGAACACCAACTCTGTGCATGAGGAAGTGGAAGTTCAGAAGACACAGGACAGGATGCTGCCCTCAGTCCCAGAGCACAAGTGAAGGCAGGGCCGGCCAGCAGCCGGGAGACCAGCAGGGCTGTGCAGTGCCCACGTCACATCCAGAGCCGCCCATCGGGCACAGCAGAGCCCTCCACTCCCCCAGCTCGAAGCCTTTGTCTCCATAAAGACCTCAAGACATGAGGCACGTTGAGTGGATCGTATGCCAAGCCCAGGGTCCATGCAGCAGGAGCATGCAGCTGGGGATACCAATGATTGCTGCAGGGAAATCAGAGAGGCTTCATGGGAAATGGGATCCTGTAGGTACGTTCGCAAGGAGAGCTCAGCCTGCAGCCCAGCCTCCCTCCTGAGCCCTGAGTGACATTATCCACTCGCTTCATTCAGCCAACACAGTACAACCAAGCCCTGGGTGAGGGTCTGGTTTACAGGGTGAGCACCATGGTCTCCGCTCTTTGGAGGAGAGGAGGAGTCTGGGGTCTGGAGGAGACTGTGCACAGATGGAAAGGATATCACAGCACAGCCAGGCAGCACTGGCTAGAGATCAGGAACACAGAGAAGAAGCATCCAGTCTAGATGGGGAAACAGGGTTGGGCTCCCTACAGAAGTGAGGCCAGAGCTGAGTTTAACCACAGGGAAGAACGGCTATGTCAAGAGGCTTTGAGCCTGTGTTTGGGGACCTGGAGACAAGTCATCAGGTGCCCGGACCCCAATGAGAGGCACTAAGGACAGATCTTTCATGTGGAGGGAAGGGCAGAGATTAGAGCATGTTCAGGAAGGAGAACCAGATAGGCCTGGTCAGTGCATGTTGCCAGAAGAAGTTGCCAGGAACATATGCTGCTGCAGGGACCGGTGAAGCTGGAAGCCAAGAACTGGGGAAAGAATTAAGCTTTGACAAAGGCAGGCATGTTGGTCAGCTTGTGCCATCATAACAAGATGTCATAGACTGGGTGGCTTAAACAACAGAAATTTGTTTTCTCCAGGGTTCTGGAGACTGGAAGTCTGAGATCAAGGTCGCAGGTGATTCAGTTCCTGGTGAGGGCTCCCTCCTGGCTTGCAGACAGCCGCCTTCTCACTGTGTCCCCACATGGTGGAGAGAGAGCGACAGCTCTCTGGAGTCTCTTCTTACAAGGGCACTAATTCCATCAGATCAGGGCCCCACCCTAATGACCTCATTTAGCCTTAATTACTTCTTTAGAGGCCCCACCTCCACACTGGAGATTAGGGCTTCAACTTACAAACTTTGGGGGATACATTCAGTCCATAACAGGGGGAAAACAAATATTTCATTTTAAATATGTTAGTTTGAGATTTTGTGGGACCTTTAAGTAGCAATGTCCACCAGGTAGGTGGAAACAGGGTTGGAGGAGTGTCGTTATGTGGCGGAAGACAGGAGGACAGGAAGGGGTGCACTCTCTGTGAAGCCTTCCATAATGTCACTAATCCTACTCATGAGGGAGGAGCCTGCATGACTTAGCACTTCCCCAAAGACCCCACCTCTTAATAGCACCACACTGGGGAATAGGTTTCAACACGAACTTTGGAGGGACACACATCCAAACCATAGCATTTGGATATGAAAGCAGGAGAAAGAAAGAAATCCAAGACATGGAAGGGGAAAGGAGGCCTAAACAGAGCTGGGTCTTGGTGGAGGCAAGAAAACCAGTCACTAGAAGGACGAGTGCAGATGTAAACACGTCAGGAAGTGAGAGGTGCGAGGAGAGGGCTTCCTGCCTCAGGTGGGGCTTTCCTGAGTCATGCAGATGAGCACATCATCAGCCCCTGAGAGCAGGCAGGGCAACTGAGGCAGGTTCTTTGGGGAGTGGTGATATCTGGGGTCATCATCAGGGGCAACGTGAGAGAGGACCAGACGGGAACCATTTGTCAGTTGTCAGCAAGGCAGGGTGGCATCTCCCTCCATGACGCTCAGCTATCGATGGTGGAGAAAAGGAGCAGAACTGAGTACTGACCAGGTGCAGGTGCAGGTGCAGGTGGCAGAAGGGGCAGGAGGAGGAGAGGAGGTGCTGGTAGCAGAGTGCAGTGAGCAGTGGGCAAGGGACAGAGACTCTGGGAGGATGACTGACCGAGAGGTTCTTGCCAGGCACCCATGGTCCTCCTCGCCCCAGGCCTGCTTCCGTCTCCAGGGTCATCTCCTCTGGTGTGCCATCCAGAGCCACCAATGAGTCTCCTGCAGGACACCTCATGTAACCCAGCCCTTCATGACCCTGTGCCTTCCCCCGTACCTGTCTGCTCATGCATGCCACCTTATCATCCAACATCATGCCAGCCGTTGATTCCTAGGACTTATGATGTGCCAAGCACCCTAGTGCATTAACTACTTTAGTCTGCTCCACAAACCCAGTGAAATAGGGATTATAATTATCCCTATTTTAAATGTTAGTGCATTGAGCCAAAAGGACCTTAATAACTGCTCAACGTCCTACAGAGTGTAAGTGACAGAGCCAGGGTTCCTGGCCAGGCAGCCCACCTCCAGCTGCTGGAGCCCTTCTCTTCTGTGCTGTTCTGCCCTTTGGTGACTTTGATCACTTTCATCAACCTGTGAACCTGCCTGTGACTCTCTCTCCATGCACAGTGGTCCCTCCCTTTCTGCCAAGTGCTGGGTACCTGCAGTATACCGTGCTGCACTGTACACCTGTCTGTGTGTGCAGAGGGGCCACGGCTCCGCTCCTGCGTATCCACAGTGCCTGCTCGGCACCTGCACCTGTCAGCATGTAAGAAATGTCTTCACCTATCTGAGACTCAGTTCATTTTCTGAAAAGGGGTTCAGGTCTGTGTTTAAACTAAGAGGTAGCTGTGTGTCTGCTAGATACAGACCTGAGGGACCTGGAACCTGACAGTAGACATGAATGCATCAGCAGGGATGTAGAAACGGTCCAGAGGTGTGAGACTCCAGGACCTTGGCCAGCTGAGCACAAGGGAGTGAGGTGGGGAGGACAGGGAGGGAGGCAGCGTGACCTGCTGTGCCCCGGCTCACACTGACCCACCTGTCTTCCTGGAAAGGCCCTCACTGTGCCTGGGCGGGGAGCGTTGGTAGGTGCTGAGCCCAAGGCTGTGTACATGGAGGGCCCAGTAAATGCAGGGGAGGCACATGATGAAGGGCATGAGGATGGGGAGGGGGGAGTTACTCAGCTGTCACACCCACTCCTTCGCACCATAAGTACATTGAACATCTTCCTTTGCCACCCCCTCAATTTTACTCCAGTTTAAGTAAATTTGGGAAGGTTCTCCAAAATTAAAGTTTACTGATTCTAACTCTGAAAAGCAGATATTTTTAGAAGTAAGTCGTATTTTTCACAGGGCCTTGACGAACATAATTTTTTTTTTAAAGTCACTTTCTAGACCCTCTTAAACTTTTTCTTCCTGGACCATGTGAATTAATCTGTTTATTTTCAGTTCCCCTGTAGCCCACTATGAATGAGGACATGGCCTTTTTTAGAACATTTGTTTTGCTTGATATTTCCCAAGAGAACTGTAGCAAAAACAAGGCATGACATTGAGTACCAGCATGTGAGTGTTTGTAATGAACCGTCTCCTCTAGTGTAAGTACGAGCTAGGACAGGCTAACTGCCAGAACACAAAGACCCAGCACTGGCCCAGCATTCCACTCACGTGCAGAACTGGGCAGGGGACAGGAGAGATGGCTCTGGCATCTTTAACACAGTTTCCATGGGTTGCTCTCATTGCACAGCCAGAGAGAGGGAAGGGACGCAGAGGGTCCCAGGGGAGGCTTGGGGTCCCTGTCTGGAGGAGCGCCTCTCACCTCGTTCTCAGCCCGTGGGTAGAATTCGGTCCCATGGCATCACCGGATGCAGGGGATGCCAGGAAGTGCAGCCTGTGCCCCTGAGAGGAAGAGCAGACCCTCGTGCCGTCTCGAGTCTGTGGTGCTGAGCAGTCGTGGCTTTTGCAGAGGCGCACACAAGCATTCTACCAAGCACGCTGAGACCTGCCTAGTTCCTAGTTTGGGGATGAGGAACCCACTCACAGAGGACAGGCCACGTGCCGTGAGCACACCGCCCATGAGGAGGAGGGCCGGGACCTGACTGAGGTCTGTGTGGCCGTCCTCAGCAGAGGACCATCCTCACCCCGTCCACTATGTGTGTCTGCAAGGTCTGGCCCAGGCCTCTCACAGTGCAGGTGTTCAAGAAACAGTCATGAACAAGCAGCCCGCAGGACTGACAGCCTGACAGGACAGGCTCTGGGGACAGAGGGACAGTACGGTGGGAAGATGGCCCCCAACTCTCCTCTCTGGCTGGACGCTCACTGCCTGTGGCCCACCATGAGGATGTCCTCCTGTTTGGTCCAGGACCCGTCTGTCCTGTGCGGAGACCACACCGTGACAGGACACTGGGAGGGTCCCATCATTCTTCACTCAAGACCTCCGAAGCTCAATGCAAATGCCCTGCGTCAGGGCGTGGAAATCCACATGTCCTGCAGCTCTGACACTGCCGTGGACAAGTCCCCGAGCCTTGATGCCTCCTGGCCTTTCTCCTGGGCCGGCCTGGACACTCGTGAGGGCCAGAGGGTGGAGGGAATGAGGACATTGCCAGGGGCTCCTCTAGACCCGGTGGGAGCTTTTTGTTTTGTTTTGTTTTCCCCAAGTGTTTTAAAACAGTCGTACTTCCTTTACAACACAGGGAGAAAGATCTAGATTCTGGGTCTCCTTGTGATTCTCAGGAGATGAGGGAGGGCGGGGGGAGGGCCAAGGGGACAGTGGTCCCACCCCAGGAGCAAGTGCTCTGGAGGGGGTGGAACACGGTTTCATCCTGGGAAGCCACCTGTGCCCCATCTCACGCTGGGAACGCTTCAGCGTGAACCCCTCAGTCATGCTGCCGGGTTGCCATGTCTGGGAGAAGAGAGAGGGACATTCTCTGTGCTTTGTCGAAGCCTCAACCTCTGCTCCTAGATTTGTTTTGTTGCCAAAGGTGGCAGGACAGGCAGCATCTGCCCTGAACCCTCAGAACTACCCTCTACAGAGGGCTGGGACACCCGAGGGGTGGGGCATTCAAGCAAGATCTGCTGAGGACACGCTCCTCCTCGTCGCCTCCAGAGAAGAGCCCAGGACGCGGCGGGCCCGTGGTGAACCGCAGCGCTGATAGGTACAGCCCCGTCCCTGGGATCCTCATTCCCATCTCCCCGCGTCCTGAGGGCTGCCCGCTGTGCACAGCCGGAGTACTGCTCCCATCACTGCACGAGGAGGCTTTCGCTGCCCTTTGGAGTTGATGCGCCTCCGAGGGGGAGGCCCTGCAGCAGGCACCCTCAGCCGCGCCCCCGATGCTACCTCTGCACTGCCTCCTGAATGCACCCCAGACATTCCACTGGTTTGATTTAAATCTCCATACATAAGTATTTGGAGGAAAGCATTTGGGAGAGAAAAGCTCAGATAGAACGTCTGTCTTGAACTGCAAATCCCAAAGGGCCCCGTGAAAAGCCTGAAGCTGAAGGTTACACCTGCAGGACCTCCTCCACCTGAACAACAGAGCGTGTGGCACAGGAGTGACTGGGGCTGAGACGTGACTGCTTTCTATTTGCAGGAGTTTTTCCTCCGGAAACACTGCATATTCTCCATCATGGCTGTGCGCACGGGGGTCCAGTAAGCATCGACACTGAACGGATGCACGTCAGCTTCTATAGAACCTTCTACGTCAGCCTGGTGCATGAGCACGGTGCTAGCATTTCAGTAGTTTCCTGGAGTAGTGTTGTAATTAGTTCTCTAAAGTAGCACAAACAGAGCAGCTTAAAGCAACGCCTGGTTATTAGCTCAGTTCCTGTGGGTTGGAAGGGTGGGTCCTCTGCTCAGACCTCCCCAGGCTGCAAGCAGGGTCCCCAGAGCCCATGGTCCACTCCACAGCTCACTGGGGTTCTTGGAAGGATTCAGTTTCTTGTGCCTTTAGGATTCAGTCCCCATTTTCCTGCTGGCAACTGGCAAGGGTCATTCTCAGCTGATAGAGGTGCCCTAGTCCTGGCTGTGTGGCCCCCTCACAGCCTGGCAGCTGGACCCTCCCTCTATAGGCCAGCATGGGGTCCTATATAGTGTCACCTAGTCACGGGAGCAACTCTCCAGCATATTCCCAGGCCCACCTACATCCAAGGCATGTGTATGTGCATCCAACAGCTGGGGAACTTTTGGACCACCTTGGAATTCTGTCTGCTCCTTGGCCACTGTGCTGGGATCTTTAGAGAAATACAAATTTCAATATAGTCTCTACCCCCCAAAACTTGGCCTGTTGTAATTCTATAGGGAAAGCTAAAGTACAAAAAAAAAAAAAAAAATTAAGAATACACACAAATGAGATCATTTTTATCTCCAATAAACTGATGGAGAATCCAACCTCTTCGAGGCTTTTGGGTCCCCATATATGTAAATTAATCTCAGTGAAAACAAACAAACAAAAACTTCGAAGTCCTCCTAATTAGTGTGAAGCTAAGACTATAATACCGATCTTCTCCAGATTCTAGGGATTAGTAGGTTTTCAGGAACATGGCAAACGTTCAATGTGATTGATTGTAGCATACACAAATTTGACAGGTACGGCTATTTTCTGTAAGTGAACCGGTATCTGTCCTCACCTCCACCGTGTGACAGGAACCTGGTCTACTTCTTCTGGGCCAGCTCGGTGCAGTCTCCTCTGTTGTAACCATGGAGCATCTTAGTGCACGAGTGAGGCTGTGCCGGGGTGTCCTTGTCCCATGAGACCATTAGCCACATGGGTCGCTCTGTCATGTCCCCGTCGCCCAGTGTAGGCCTTGCAGCAAAGGCAGGAAGGCAGGAGGGTGGGGCACCTAAAGGATTCCCTGTTCTCAATGACAGGGAGAACCTCGGGCACCTGGGCCACCCTGGGGAGCAGGAAGGCCCGCGAGTGTGTCCAGGACCATACATTCCTGTCCTCAGCACCCATTTCTCCCTGGGACACAACCCGTCCTGGGGTGCCCTCTCAGGACCTTGCAGCATCCACACACCTTTGCTCTCCCCTCTCTTCCCTCCTCCCCTTCCCTGAGACTCGCCAGAGCTCCATTGAGCAGGACGCATTCTTCCTCATCAACAGCTCATGCACTGAGTTCCCCTGTCTCTAGGATTCGGCATCTCCAGAAAACTAAGCCTTTGAAAATCACAAGCCTTTGCTCTGATTTTCATCTCTAACAGCTGTTCCTTGAGTCAGCAAGTGCTTCTTGTTCTAGCAAAAATGGTGGTAAAATAAATTGGGAGAATGAACTACGCATCCGCGAGGACACTGCCGACGCCTGTCCGCTCACTGTCCTCTGTGACTGCCTGCACGAGTCCCACCCCAGGAGGAGTCCACACCACTGGGGCAGCTTCTGGGGGCCGCCTCCCATGGCCTGGCCCGGGCACCACGGTGTGAACCCTGAAGGTCTCACTGGGCCCATGTAGCCCAAACATTTAGGACAATAGCAGGAATGCCTCTTTCTCTCAGTTCCCCACAAAACCAAGGACTGGGTGAATCACCATAGGCCTGTGTTCTCCATGCCCGCGCAGCAGGGGCTTACCAGGGAGGACCACACGGCAGGTGCTGAGCTGACTTTCCATTAACCTCGTCGAAAACATGGCGAGGGTCCTTCATCCGTGAAGGGTTATTGTCCAGATTCAGTCTGGGTCCTTCTTCCTCCAGGCCTGTTCCTGCCACATCCAGTAGACCACGTCTTGTGGCACCAGGCTCAGGACCCTCATCACCATCTGCAGGGATGCGTGTATAAGTGTCATTAGTTTATTTCTGCTGAGGTTTGCTCAGATGCAAGGCTGGACTGGAACATCCCCTCGTCTTCGCTATCTCAGCCTCTCTCTGACCTGAGCTCTCTGTCCAGGCTAGTGCTGACTCCAGACATGTCTCATCCTGCTCTGCCAACCACTGAGCACTGTAGAGTGGGAAGACCATTCTGGGAATCTGACACGGCACAGTGGCCAGAGCTCGGCCTCCCTAATGCTGGAGGAACGTCCTCCTTCACAAAGTGCAGAAAACACCTTGTAGAATCTACTCCATGGGCTATAGAAAGAATTGCTGGGATCATGTATCAGAAATGTTTAGTAGAGTGTCCTAAATATAGTGAGGCATTTAGCAAGCCTAGCCTGGTTAGGAGTGACTATTTAAATGCCTTTTGCAGGAAGAATCACTCTCTTTAGAATCCAAACTAAAAACATCCCCCAGTTGCCAAGGAGAAGGCAGAGTGCTATCCCCCAAATACCATATAACAACCCCTCAGTTCTCCCGACAGCTTCACTCTCACATACCTTGTCATGGGGGGCGTTTCCCAGGCCTTCACTTCCCTGTGCGGTGGTCACTGGACACACGAGGCCACCAAGCTCTGGGGCTTTGGCCCATGTGACAGAGGAACTGACTTTGTAAGACTGCTTGGTTTCAGTCAGTATCAGATGACTGATCTCTGGTGGGGTTAGGGGCCACCACCACGGACAGTGCAGGTCTGACAAGCACTCCAGCTGCAGCTGCGGGCATTTCTGCAGGTGCACGGTGGTCCTGGCTCCTGTCCGGAAGAAAAACACAACGCTCCCTGTGCGCAGCGTTCTTCTGCTTCTCAGGTCTGCAGCTAGACGGTAATCTGTGCCCCAGCAGCCTGCTTCCCAGGTCACATCCCTCCTGAGGGACCTTGGAACCAAAGGCCTGACAGGGTCCAGCCAGACAGGGTCCAGCAGAGCACACTGCATCAAGACAAGTATAACTACAACCGCTACAACATCCACCACTGCAACCACCCCCGAAACTACAACCACCACAACCACAACTGCAGTCACCACAACAATTATCACCACCACAACAACCACTATAACCACCACAACTACAGCCACTACAACCACAACTGCAACCAGAACCACAGCTACAACCACCATAGAACAACCACTACAACCACCACCGCAACCACCACACCCACAAATGCAATCAGTATGACAATTACAACCACAACTACAAACACTACAACCACACTGCTGCCACCACCACGTCTACAACCACAATAACCACAACCAGCACACCCACAACTGCAATCACTATGACAACTACAACCACCACAACTACAACCACAACTGCAACCACCACCACAACTACAACTGCCACAACCACAACAGCAGACTCTCTGGACCGGGCTGCTAGGTACAGCCAGCACAGCACTGAGTGTTGTCCTGGAAATAGGAATGAGAGGTGGACAGGGAGGCCCCCCTCTCCCTCTTCCCTCCTTGGCTCCCAGAGCCCAGCTGCAACAAGGGGCTCCTGCTCATGCTCTGCGTCCTCTGCCTCTCACAGCCCATTCCCAACAGGAGAGCGAGGGCTCGCCCCCAGAACCCACAGACCCAAGAGAAGGGCACGGTCACTGCAGTGTGAGTGAGCAGCTGAGGACGGCCAGCCATGCAAGGGGAGCACCAAATAATGCAACAGAACCAGAGTAAATGAGCAAACCTGGAAGGTGGGTGAGGAGAAGCTAAAGGAAACAGAAGCACTTCTGCAAAGAGAAGAAATCTTTTGTAAGGTCTACAGTTTGTCATCACACAGGCAAGGAGGACAGAAAGAATGTTAAAATTCATTGTAGTTATAATTCAAAGAACAAGGAAGATTTCTTTTATAAAATAAGTAAATTAAAAAGTTCCCTTAGAAAGTTAAAATGCGAAGTTGAGGAAATCTCCCATAAATTATGAGGAGATGAGGAAAGAAGATAAAATATATTATAAAAACAATAGAGAAACAATTCAGGAGATTTCATAACCAACTAATAGGAGTTTCTAAATGAGTTTCTGAAAAGGTAGAAAGAATAGAGAAAATGGAAGAAAGAAAATTAAAAAGAAAAAAGAAAACAAGTCCAAACTCTGTAGGGCAAGCTGGCAGGCTGGAAACTCCGAGACAGGAGCGGACAGTACAGTCCACAGGCAGAACGCTCTTCCTCGGGAAAAACTCAGTCTGTTCTTAGGTCTTTCAGCTGATTGGGTCAGGCCCACCCTGAGTACTCAGGATCATCTCCTCTACGTAAAGTCAGCAGACAGTGCATGCTAGTCACTCTGCAAAATACCTTCCCAGCAGCACTTAGATGAGTGCTTGATTAAACAGCTGGGTATGTACTGTAGCCACTGCAAGTTGATGCATAAAACCGACTATCACAGACAACCACACTGAAGCTCATCATCATGTTTGCAAACCTGGGGTGGGGAGACGAGAGAGAGAGAGAGAGAGAGAGAGAGAGAATGAATGAATTCTGGAGGTACACTCAACAGCAACACTGGAAACTAAAAACAAGTAAGACACTGCCTTCAAAACGTTTAGGAAAACAATTTACCCCCTAGAATTCTATACCCAACCAAACTATCAGCCAAGAATAAAGGCAGAAAGGCTCATCTGGCGGGTGGCCCAGGCCCAGCTCTTCTCCTCCTGTTCTTCTCACATGGGGGCTGTCTCTTGCACCCTGGCTGCTGCTGCCCCAGGCTCCTTTTTCATACCCCCACACCTGGCTCTTCTGCCAGTGTTCTGGAGGCCTCTGGACCCCTGGCCCAGCTCTCTGCAGCACTCCTGTGCCACCGCCACAGTGAGCTTCCCACAATGCAGACATGACTGTGCTGTTTCTCAGACCATGCTTTTCCAGTCCTTTTTCATTGCCTTGAAGTTATATCTCATCTCCTCAGCAAGGCAAGCAAGGTCTTCAATGATCAGCACCTGCCATGTCCCCAGCCCCATCTGTCCCTCCACCCTGGGTCACACCCAAATTCAAGGCTCTCAATATTCTGCTCATGCCTCCTCCTGCTGTCCCCTTGCTCTTCACTACTCAACCAAGCCTTTGTCTTTAAACCCCCATCAGACTTCACCCCCTGCTGAGCACCTTGCACCATCCGACCACACCTGTCCCCATGGGACATGTGGATTCCCAAGACTTCTGCCCTTCTGGACCACCAGCTCCTCGAGGGCAGGCCCTGGTGGACTACCTTGTCTCTGCCAGGTGAATACAGAGGGGCCAGGATGGAAAGTGAAGGACTGGGCAGCCTGGTCCTAGTGCAGCTGCACCCTTACTGACTGCATGGCCTGGGCACCTCAGTGGTCTCCTCTGCTAAAGGAGGCAGTAATGGGGTTTGTACCCGAGGGCTGCCATAAGGGCTGTTTGAGTAGTTTGTCAAGGCCTGGGAACACACCTGGGACACGCTAAGCAAAACATTACAAACAGGTTAGCCACTCCCACTCATGCCGTGACCTCCACCCTTCTTCTGTCCAGCAATAATCGCTGCACTTGAGGGCACTAGTAAATACTGTTGCATGAATTCATGCAGATGTGCTGCTTGACAGCCCACACAGACGGCTCTGCCAGTGTCTCTTCTTGGGCTCCTTTTCCTGTCGGTGTGTTGACTCTGCAACGTGGACTCTCAGGGTTGGAGGAAGCTCTGCCTTTGCTCATGGAGGCAGATGCCAGGCACCGCCACTGGACAGAGCAGGCACTGGGCAGGGAGCCGGGGAGCAGAAGGAGTCTGGGTGGTCACACAGCAGCCCACGGCCATGGTCCTGTGTGCAGGACCCTGGAGGAGGCTTTCCTCAGCCAGGCAAGCAGGGCCTCTGTGTGGTCTCTAGTTAAAGTTCCACAGCTGTAAGAGTTTGCAGCTAATGCAGAGGGCACTCCTGCCTCTGGGGAGCCTCAGTTTATCAGTATACACACAGGACAGTCTCATTTTTCTGTTGACTCTCTCAGCTGAGGTCTCTCAAGCCCTCGCTTCCATCTGGGGAACAGACTTCCCTTGATGACATCTTATTTTGAGATTATACGTTTTTGTTACTAAAGTAGTTGCATTTCAGCTCTTAAGACTCCATCCTGTTCTCATATCTTATTTAAAGCACCTCCTCACCTAGCTTGACTCTGAACTTTGGCGTCATTGGAAAGGGACTCACATCTGTGCCCGCCATCCCCTGCTGTCCCGGAGTGCGGGGAGGTGGAGGAGGGACGGGGAGGGCTCCCTCAGTCTCTTAGGTGCAGGGCTTTCCAATTCTGCCCTCAGGCCTGTCAAGCAGTCCTATGGGGAGGCAGCCTACCCAGAGGCCAGGCCTGGACACAGCCTGGTCCTTGCAAAGGTGCCTGTGGAAGAAAGAAACCTGGAAAATCTTCCACCTTGCGGGAGAAAGACTTCCGGACAAACACGGTCCTACACAACAGCCAGGATCCAACTGCGCACAAAAGCCTAATTCTCCTCAACGCAATCAGAATGCGGCTCCCTGCTGTCCTGCCGTGTTGCTACCATTCACTCAACAGAGACGCTAATTGCAGGCCAGCCTGCGAGAGAGGCCAGCAGGGTGCCGGGCCAAGCGCATTTGTCCACCTGGCACCAATGGACCTGTCCTGGAAACAATTCCCTCTGCCCATGGCTCCAGGGCTCCCTGTTTGGCACAGATTATTTTTGAGGGGAGATACTCCAAATTCCAGATCTCGGATTGAGAAGGGGACACAATGGCACCCTTCACACTGAAATGGTAACAGATAATTGGAGAGAGAAATTATGGGGGACTCAGATGACATCCTTCTGCCCCTTCCCCACATGTCCTGCGGAGCAGAGTCCCAGGAAGCAAATTCAAACAGCAGCTGCTCAGTGAGTTCTCGATGTTCTATGCACGGAGGCTGTTGCTGGTTACACGGCGTCAAGGTTTTGCTTATTAATAAAAAGCTCTTGGTCATGTGGGTCAATTAATTATGAAGATGAAATTTAATGTACAGTAACAGAATTAGCATAATGTACATACTATGCACGGAGTATATTACGTCTCATAAAATTACATATTATGTTGTCAGAATATTATCAAAGTAATGGTGGAATAGTGAATAGTTGAATAAATAAAATATCATAATAGTGAAACTCGGTGTAAAGGAAGCTTTTGCCTCTGGACGTGTAGAATTTTGTTTCCTAGGAATGCTGGTCAGAGATGATTCCTTGCACTGTCCAGGGTTCTTTGTCTCTGGGTTTCCCCTCAACCCGTCACCTTCTGGTCCGGGCAGTGAACAGAAGTCTGTACACATGCACACCCCTACTTTCTCTCAAATTACTTATTTTCCTTCCTGGTGAACA
Source organism: Cynocephalus volans (assembly GCF_027409185.1). NCBI lineage: Eukaryota > Metazoa > Chordata > Mammalia > Dermoptera > Cynocephalidae > Cynocephalus > Cynocephalus volans. The sequence continues at coordinate 2,723,288 of NC_084473.1, read as the reverse complement.
ATCCTCCCCCCATGTCTTATTAACTTCATCCCCCCTGAAAAGCTTTACTTATTTAGCTATTTTCAGCTGTAATGTTCTCTAGAAAAAAAGGCCCCTCTGGGCTGATGTCCTGATAAAAATCTCAGGGCCTCCCCAGATTTCCCTTCAAAACCGTTTAAAAGCTTTGCCTGGAAGCTTCCTCTGGAATTCCTGCTGCTGGCGCCTCGTGCCAGACGTCTGGAAGCTGGTGGAGCAGGCGGTTAACTATTTGCTGCCCGGAACTTCCCAGCACTAAGACCCTGTGACTTTCCAAATCTAAACTCAGAAGCAATTAGTCTTAGAGAAGAGTTTCTGTAATGGCTGCTTGCAATTCATTTCAGAACTTAGCCGCTTGCTGCACCAAGACCAGGCCTGGGTCTCCTTCCCGGGCAGGAGACCGGCGTGCAGACTTTTCTCCAGGGCCACTCCGACCCCACCGCCCGTGGGCTGCCGGCCCCACGACGGAGGCCAGCGCCAGCCACCAGTAGGTGGCAGTGCACCGCGCCATAAGCCCGCCACGCTCCGCCAGAGGTCTGAGCCAGGCCTGCTGGCAGGATTTACTTCCAAATTTGACCCACGCTGGTGATGCAGTCACTGGATCGGAATGGAAGGAACCGAACCCAAGCGTGTTTGAACAGAACGCATCATTCTTTGGGCCTGTGTTTCCTAACTTAGTTTCCAGACTCTCGCTTAAGTCTCACACTCTGTGAATGACTCTGCTATTTGTTATTCCCAGCTGGCAGTTTTGTTAACTGAAGGCTAGGAGAAGCCATGTGAGACCTTCCTCAAGTCCCACCCTGCATCCCAGCACGGGACTGTGCGGCGCACTCTAAACAGGGTCCAGCTCTCTCAGAGTCGCCAGTCCATTTACCCGCGGAGACACTGGTTCCCTTTGCTTCTGCTGGAGTTAGTTTCCATCGGGATTTTCTATCCATGCCCTTAACTAACTACCCATAACTTCTATTTTCATGGTAGGAGAATGTGCGGTGGGAAGATAACTGATATATATGACTATTTAAATACACTTAACAAGGAATTTTTTTTTTTAGTTTTTAATTGAAACATAATTGATTGTACATACCTGTGTGCAATATGCGATGCTCAGATCAGGAAAATCGGTACGTTCATATCACACAATGCAATCATTTTTTGTGGTTCTTTACCAATTTCTCACTAGCCACCCCTCCACCTCCGAGAACTTCAGTTCTGTTCTCTCCTTTTGAAAGATCAGCACATTATTGGGATCGTTGTATCTTTCTTTTAATAAATTTTTTTTAGCTCCCACTTGTAAGTGAGGACATGTGGTATTTCTCTTTCTGAATTTTTAAAATATCAAGTCATGAGGAAATGTGATTTTTGGGGTGAGGACAATGAGGTATCCCAGCACTGCTGCTGGTGCAGCCTCTGGCACGGGCACACTTCCCAGTGGGACCCACCCTCTGAGCAGACCCATGGGTTTCAGGAGCTGGAGCCCACAAAGAAGAGTCAAAGACAATGTCACATGTGCTCAGTCCTATCTTTAGCAAGTCCTCTCTGGGATGACAATAGGTGCTACCAACACAGAAAGTTCTAAGCATGGGGGACAGAATCCTGAAGGCCATCTGGTCTACCTCTCACCGTACAAACGTGGGACCTGAGGCCCACACTGGGCAGTGAAGCCAAATGCCATGCTGGGTGCCTGAGCTGCACAGAAATGGTACCCAGGCCCTGCTCATGGAACTGCCACTCAGTGCGAGAAGAAAGTGAGTGATGGGGTTTCCCTGGAGTCCCGTTCAAGGAGTGAACCGGGAACTATCTATTCCTCACCCGAGAGCCTTGGTTGTTGTTGGCTGCTGCTCTTCGATGTGAAAGTGTTTTCTGGAAGCTTCCTCGGCATCCCCATGCAGGGCCTCTGCCCTACTAGGCTGTTTCCCGGTTGGCTTCACAGCTGGCTCTAGCACGGGAAGAGGAAGGAAACGTCCTAAGTGGTGCTGGGTGCTTGAAGACCCCTCCCCGTCTGAGCAAGGCTCGCCAGGACCCCACCCTGTGGAAGCCCTGAGGGGAGTTACGCTCCTAATCCAAGAATCGTTGTGCCCAGGTTCATCCGATTTTATGTCATTTCGTCATACGTAAAGCTGAGCAGAATCATGGTTTGCCTTGGTCCCCCCAAAACTATCCAAGCTAGAAAACATTTAAGTAACGTGTTAGGAATGGATGATGCAAAATTTTCCCTACGGAACTTTAACCTGTCAAAACGTCAGTTTGGTCTCTTTTAAAAGAAAAAAAAAAAAAAAGGTAATGACTCTGCTGCAGGGTTGCTCCCTCGAGGATGAAGCACACGGATGCAGAGGGTCAGGAAGGCACAGCCCCGCAGTGCAGGAGCTGTGCGTGCGCAGAAAGGTCTGAACGCAGGAGAGGCCACCTGAGGCCAACAGGGGTATGGCAGGCTGGAGCTGCGCAGAGGAGCGACTGTGATTGCAAACTCCTTCCTCCAGGCAAACAGGAGGCCCCTCGGAAACCTCGAAAGTTTCCTGGAAAAGTGGAATCTTGAAGAAAAATTACATTATATGGAGTCAGTAGTTTTTCACTTTCTATCACACGCATTTTGATGAAAGATATGCACCCTACAAATCCTCCTGGAGCACCTGGGTGTGGCTGGCACGTGCTTGGCATCCAGAGAGCACGCCTGGGGGCAGCAGGTGCAAGAGGAGACAACAGGCCAGCCACCCCGTGCGGAAGGCGGCTGCGCTCCACAGCACCTCGGGCTTGCAAGGAAGGCCACGTCCTGGTGGGCTGGGGTCATGGCCAGAGGTTTTGTGGTGGGAAGGGCCTGTGTTGGGGATAACTAAGTAAGAAGAGTTGGGAGGTCAGTTGGATGAGGATAGGATGGCAGAGCAAACACAGAAGGACAACTGTGGGGAGGGAGGACCCGCATGCAAAAGGCCTCCAGGAGATGACTGGGTGTTGGACTCTGCTCTGGAGGAGCCGTGGAAAGCTCTCCCAGAACGACATTAGCACTGAGTGCGGGCCATTCCACAGGCTGGGTGGGGTGGCCTGGATGGAACCCAGGCTGAGGTCCACGGGCCTCGCCGAGGGATGGCTCGGGCTCACAGTGGGAATAAAGACCCCACAAGGACAGTTGCAGTGAGAAAGGATGGGCTCAAGACATGTTGGCTCAGGAAACACCATGAGGCTGGTCACCTGGCAGTTGGTGGGATGGACGGCTCTGGGGACATTTGTCCCTGCACACTCTACCCTCCATGGCCAGCTCACTGCCATCCACAGACATGCTGAAGTCAAAGTGGCCAGAGAGCTGCAGGTGGGAAAAGATGCGAGCTGCTCCCCCATGCTTTCTGGAGGCTCCCAGTGAGCACGGCTGGGCCAGAGCCACAGTGGATGGGTGCATCCTTGTCCCACAGTCAAGGTCACTGGACATCTACAGGACGTTCATCCCCAGCCATTCCCACTTCTCAGCCCAGGGCTGCAGGTGTGTGGCCTTCTGGGCAACACCACTGAGTCTTCCTTAACATGGGAATCTGGTGCGGTCTCACTGCAGTTATCTTGGGGACTCAGCCTTTATCTTCCAGGACTCCAGGCATGTCTCAGAGCTGTTCCTGTGTGGCCCTCACCTGCACACGCACTGGTACTTGCTCACTCATCCATCCCAAAATAACCTCATCTGTAGTAGTTCTTTCAAAGCAGTAACTGAGACCCTGTATTTCAGGCACTGTCCTCGCATGGGGATTTGTAGCAGTGCCTGAAAGTACAGACACAGTCAACTTGACATCTGAACTTATTCTCATTTTACACGCAAGCAGACACAAATTTGTTAAAATCTTAACTAATCTGCTACATGCATTAGTCCCTCCTGCCTTCCCGTCCCCTGCCCGCCACGCCTCAGGGACGGAGGGGCTCTGCTGCTGGGGCTGTCTGTGGGGGCCCGCCGTGGGGAAGGGGTGAGCAAACACAATTCACTATCACAGAATTTTGGTAACAGCAATGGTAATGATGACTGTCTTAGACCTTTTGGGTGGCTAAAAAAAACTGCCTCAGGCTGGGTGGCTTATAAACAACAGAAATTGATCTGTCACGGTTCTGGAGGCTGGAAGTCCAAGACTGAGGCACAGGCACATTTGGTCTCTGGTGATGATGGCACCTTCTCCCTGTGTCCTCACATGGGGAAAGGGCGAGGCAGCTCTATAAGGACACTAACTTCAATCATGACAGCTGCACCCTCATGACCTGATCACCTCCCAAAGTCCCCGCCTCCCAACACCATCACCTTGAGGGCACATGAACATTCAGACAATACCATGATTTATTTAGCATTTTATGGAAATTCTAATACAGTTAGTAGATGCAAACATCATATCAAAAAGACAACTTTGGGTGGATGAAGAACAGTGGAAATAGTTTATACAAAGATATGTCTTCCCCCAAAACAGCTGCTAATATCCCCATCGGAAAATGTATTGGAAAAATTTGTCTGAAGAGATATTTAGAAAGCTTCAATATATTAATATAGACATTGCAGAGATATTCCTAATAATGTTGTGATCTACCTGCACTATCATCGAGTGTTGGATGGACGTAGATGTAGATTTATCCCTGACACACCATCACTGTGCGTACGGACAGGCTCCTTCTAACGCTCGATGTATAGGGGAAATGCAAAATCACGTGTATATATATGAAATAAACATGTATGTTCTATATGTAATATTACATGCATATATATATATATGATATTTCATCTCGCCCATACATTAAGCACCGGACGGGCCTGCCGTGGCTACAGTGAGGGCTTCCTGGAGACAACCCACACCACGCTGCCGTGATCAGTGGAAACCATGTGCGTGAACACACAGACACACACAGTACACACACATTCACCCTGGCGTGTGCGCGACCAGTCATACTGTATATGGCCTTTCTCGTTTCTCCCATTTTAGGATAGCCTTTTGCTGGCAACCAGCCTGACACCGTAAAGCTGCTGTGTGCTTTGCTATGGCCACTCTCTGTGCAGGGCTGGGGGCTCTGCTGAGGCCTGTGATTAACGACCATCTCGCATCTTGTTCCCTGTAGCTTGTCGGGATGCCCGCGAGCCACGTCAGCGATGAAGAAAGCAAAGCTGTCCGGAGAGCAGATGCTGACCATCAAGCAGCGGGCCAGCAACGGTAACACGCCCCCAGCCCTCCCGGCAGCCCCCACCAGCAATGGCCCTGCGGCACGACCGCACCTGCCCTGAGTCCCCCGGCTGCACGGAACCGCTCACTTTTCTCAGACAGCAGAAGCAGAAATAATTTTGGCCCGATCTATAAAGTTAGTCAACCTGGGTGAAAGCAGACTTTCCCAAAGCCACGTCCCCGACTTCCCCATCCTCCAGAGTCACAGCCCAAGCGGCGCAGGTCTGCAGCGCTAGGCGTCTGCTCCCCAGACCCTGCCTCTGCACTGCAGGCCCTCACCCCAGAGTCCCCCCGCCACCACGCGGAGCACGGACGGCAGCACCCTCTCCCCGGCCCTCCCCCGTCACTCTCAGCACATGGGGCGCCTCATTTTTCTGAATCCATCCCAGAGCCCACTTCCTTCCGAGTGTCTCTGCGTCGGTGTGGGCAACACTCCACAGAGCAGTCAGAGCTCCCCTCAGAAACACCCACGGTCCCTCCTCATGTTTCCTAAACTCCAGATTTGCGAATTTACCTGCTTCCTGAAGCTCACCTGTGATCTCAGAATCAGTGTTCACGGTGACTTAACTGTTGTTCCCAGACACGTGCAGTGCAGAGAAAACGTGCTGTGCTCAGTGCGCAGGTCCCAGACGAGGTGGGGCAAAGCCATGCTGGGCCTTAGATTTCAGCCCGTGCTGTGAACAGGGCTTCTTTCCGTGGTCTATTTAGTGACACATTTTTTTGTATTTTTGTGTTTGTTGGTGGTGATTTTGCTGTTTAAACTGGCCCCCAGACATAGTGTTGAAGAACTGTCCAGTGCTCCAGGCGCGAGAAGCTGCGATGTGCCTTGTGGAGGAAATACATGTGTCCCGTGAGCTTTGTTCAGGCAGGAGTTACGGTGCTCTTGGCCATGAGTTCACTGTTAATGAACCCACAATACATGTTGAATGAGGTGTCTTTAAATGGAAGCATACACACTACATGGTTGTTTATTGATTGGTTGACAAAAATGCTCTGACTAGAGGCTAGCAGGAACCTAGCCCTGTATTTTTTCTAGGATTGGTGTTTCAGCACTGCATAGATGTTGGGGGTGACTCTATAAAATGGGACTCCTATGAGTAATGACACTGACCATAATTGTGGCCATTCAGCCAACAGGCCACCTTTCACAGCAGAAGTTCAGCCTCCCACACTGAAGCTTCCCTCAAGGGTCGTCTCCTCCCAAAATGAACTGACAGTGAACCGGGGCCTGAACATTCCCTGGTGAGCAGGTGCAGGAACCTGGGTCTTCCCTCTGTTACTTAGGTGTTTGTCTGAAGTCATGAGTACTGTCTGGCTCAGCCTGTGTCTGCCTGCAGATGCATTTTGCTCTGCTAGTGGCAGGCAAAAAATATTCCTCAACATGTGGCCCAACGTTTACCAGAAAAATAATCAGATTCATGACATTCGTTCCCAGAGTCTTGGATTCCTGTGAGCCGGCACCCTGCCTCACCAGCTCACATCTGTCCAACACAGGGTTAAGTGCTTAGGTGCTGGGAAATGGAAGTCAAGTATAGACAACACCTGCCTTCTACAAGTTCTCTGCTCCACCTGCGCAATCCCTCCCCGCAGTCCCGAATGGCCAGTGTACACAACCCAGCTTTGAGATACCAGGACAGCAATGTCCCTTGTCTCTTTGTCCTTAAGGAGCTGTGTTCATGGCCAGAAAAAAAAAAAAAAAAACATTTAGTGAGCAACGTCCATATACCATGCCCTTCTAAAGTACTTAGCGTGGCATTTCAGCTCCACACAACCCTGGTCTTGAAGCAAAAGTCCTCAGACAAGTTGATCTGAGTCTGTGTTCACCTGTTACTCATTAATGAGGGAAACAGCGGTGAGCTGGGGGCCAGTTCAGAAAGGCAAAGAGAAAAGAAAACTGAGAGCAGATTTGCAGAACCTAGAGGAGGCTCCCGAGCATCCACCCGCCCTCTCTCTGCCAGCGGGCCTGAGTTAGCATGAAGGGCACTGGGCACTCAGAACCTCTCTCGCGTACCTACTGGATGTGGGTTGTGGATCAGAAAAAGCAAGTGCCACCTTAGCCACCAAGGAGGGTTGCCTGTGACGATAACTGGAGGACCAGCAGCCAGCTTCCTCCTGGTGGGCATCAGCTCACGCACGGGCGCTACACATCAACTGGCCACCTGCAGGCCCCACTCCTCCCTGCTGCTGGGCAGCCGACAGCCATACTTTGTGTGCTTAGTCCCAGTCGCTGAACTCTGTGTGCATAGCCCTGAGTTTTAGCACAAGAACATTTCTTTGTGCTGTGGGTGCTCACACACATGTGTCCACACATGAGGAGGCAGCAGCCCAGGTCACTCCAAGAGAGGGGCAGATGTCAGCCCAACTGGTCTTCCTAAGCCCGAGTCCGGGCTGCGGCCAGGCTGCCGAGCCTACTGTGTCTCGTGTGTCTCGACGCCATCTGTGCCGAGACCAGAGATCCTTCCTGCTAAACCCCACAGTGCAGTGGGCATGACTAGGCTCCTTCGCTGTCTGTGTGGCTAACTCAGGCCCGCGGTCTTTCCCGCTGCACCTCAGGGTCGGGAGCACAGTATGCCATTTCCTGCTGAGATGGCACCTTCCTTCCAAATCAGAAGATTTTGGTTTTGACGTTGCCTAGCTATAGATGTGGAAAAGAGGATCTCTCTCTCCCTGTCTCTCTTTTCCTGAATATTTTGAGTGTAAATCCTTAGCCAAGGTCACGTTTACAACTTCACACCTCTCAAAGATACCCAGAAGCTTCCCTCTAAGCCTGGCCCAAGAAGTCAGGAGCACAGAGACACCGAAAAGGGGCCAAGGCTGACTTGGGCGAGTAAGAGCCTGTCCTTAGACTTTAGCTTTTTCTCTCGAGCATTTATCTGAAAGGGAGGTGAGTTATTCTAAATGTCTTTGAAGCTCCCTCTGGCTCTAAAATATTTTTCTATGGTTTGTGCTTTTAGGTTTAGCAAAAACTTACTCCCATCTCTTCCCCCGCAAGATTATATTATTTCCTTTATCCCCGTGCGTGACCTCAGGCAGTCGATTAGCTCTGGCTCTGCTCGAGCAGCCAGGTGACACCTGTGTGCTCAACAGTCCCCTCCAGAGCACTTCTGCAGAGGTTCCCGTGTGGCTCTCAGCACCCTCAGATGAAGTTGTGCCACTGTGGGTATTTTGGGGGGGAGGGGTTCTAGCCTTTAGGAATAAATGAAATATGATAGCGCTTTATTTTTCTTTATTACCACAGAAGAAAGGATGCCAGGAGGGGGGCTCTCACTTTGTCGCGTGCTTGGAATGTGAATCCTGTGTCAGGAGCTCCGCATACTTATCTCGTGCTTGTGGCCCCCTGGGGGGGCTGGCATTTCTACCTCACTATAAAGAAGAGGAAATGTGGCGAGGTTGAGTGCTTGCACGAAGGCTTGCCTCCATTCAGCACAGAGCACCAGTCTAAGCCCAGAATAAATCAAAATCTGCCTGGGCCATGTTATGCTCATTTAAGTAGGACTTTTTTGTCTGTCTGGAGTCTAATGGGCACACCTTACGACTCAGGGAAGCTGCCTTACAGCAGGGACCCTCTTTATTTAGGCCCGTCCTTTGTAAAGGCAGTTCCCTTGCTGAGAGCGAGCAGGTCAGTCTGCGGGACTTCAGTACAAAGTCTAGTTCTGGCTCAGCTGTGCACAAGGCGAAGGCTCAGCAGAGAGGCCCAGCCAAGAGCTGCTTCCTGGGGCCAGTGGCGACCTGCTGCACCCTAGCGAGGGCTGAGTGAGGGGACCAGGGTCTTTGCCCCAGGTCTGGCGTTCTCCTCATCCTAAGTGGTCTTCCCCAGAGGTGCAGGTGCCCTGGGGGCTCACAAGGATGTCCTGGGGCACACTGACAGCTCTAAGGAGCTGAGTTTCTAGACCCTCCAATTCCACACACCCTCACTGTCTCCAGATTCCTATGAACCAAGAACCTGTCCATAACCTGTGGTTCTTCCCCTCACCCGCCCCAGCCACCTTCCCCACCTTACAGAAGAGCAGCCCAGGACGGGTCAGAGACTCTTAGGGGACACTCAGCAGGGGGCAGCTGACCACGAGGGCAGAGCAAAGCTTTGGGAAGTAATACTGAAGGTAGAAACACATCTCTACCCATCCACCCATCTCTTCCAGAATAGAAGTTAGAAAGGAAAGGTTGTCATGGGACCCATGTCAATATTTTATATAGATTTAAAATGACATTTACTTTGGTCATAAATGTGATTTGTTCTTTCAGATTGGTTGGATAATGAAGTCTGATTCGCCATTAGAGTAGACATTATATAGTAGACATTTCTTTTACATTTTTAAGACTGAATATTCCAGTCCAATGTTTTGATGGAAATATTTTGAAAACACTCTACGACATACAATTTTCTAGAAATACATAAATATATATCTTTGGCAACTATTTAAACCCATAATACAAAAATTTAGGTGGTGACATTAAGTCTTGTGAGGGGGAATTTTGTTTTGTTTTAAATTTTTTATGGTAAACAAATATGGAAGCCCAATCGCTATACCACATACAATTATTTTTTCTTTTTCTTTTAACAATTTGTCAATTCCCATTACTGGATCAGCAGGACAAAATCAGTTCGTGCTACTGTTCAGTCAAAACACGGAGATACTTGCAGACACAAATGCTTTTGTCCTCTGGCTAGCTCTTGCAATACTTGATACTTAAAAAAATTTTTTTAGCTCTCATTTAGTGAGTGCTCACTACAGTCACATATTTCATATAAATTAATTTATTCCTTACAATGACTGTATCAGATAAGTATGATTATTATCCAGTATTTTGCAATGGGGGAGTTTGACAGAGGGATTAAGAAAATTGCTCATTATGGAACTCTTACGTAGTAGGATTTGGGTGTAGATTCCAGGTCTTCATGTTCAAAACCCAGGATCTAACCCTGAGTTCTAACATGTCTTGTCACGGAGGTCCAGAAATGCCTCCACACACCAGGAAATCTTGCCAGGCAGTGTGAGATCTGTCCCCTGCCAGGTGTTGGCATTCCAGGAAAGTTAAATGGGAAATTATAGTTGCTAGAAACTCATTTATAAAAATCCGGAGTAAGGAGCAATGGCCCTCCAAGGCTTCACCTGTATTCAAGCAAGACCACATTCTCTTATAACTTTATCCACATTCTTCTCAGCTTTAATTTGCCAGTCTAGCCCCAAGGCAAAGACATTGGCGTTCCTGATTGTTTTGAATGCTTCATTCTCTGTGAGCTGCGTTGATCAAGTTCCTCCAACGTGCAGGTGAAGGTGACCCCACCGGAGCTTGCAGGCACACCATTCTTTTACACAGTTCTCTGGGTTTTGTAGCAGTGCAGTGAGCCTCAAATTGCCCACCCAGAAATGGATCGTTCTGCTTATAATCAATCTCACACATCCACTTTCCAAGGGAACACACCATCTTGATATTAGAAACAGGCAGGTGGGTAACATTTTTCATCTTTTCCATAAAGAATTATCTGAAATTATGTATCTTGATGAAACAGCCCTGAGGGTCCACAGTTGACAGACCCCGGGGAGAGCTGCACCCCAGTGCCCCAGCTGTCATGAGACTCTGGCACCTGCTCTTCTTCATTGAAATTGACCTTGTCAGCTCCTCGGTACCTTTTGCTACCATATATAACTAAAAATTTGAATTTTTATTTAATTTTCAGAAGAGACTGCTGTTCTTTTATTGATTGTGTTTGCTTTCACGGTGTGTCCCACGACCAGAGGGACCTTGGAGAGCAGTGTTTTTTCTCAGGAGACTTTCACAAGAGGGTTAGGATGGTGACAGTGGCCTCAAAAGGACAACCTGAACATTACATTGTGTCCCGTAGATATATACAAGCCTACTTCAAAAAGGTCATAGAAAAATAGAATTAAAAGGTAATACGAATATTCCTATGAACTTTTTGAAGTACCCTCATACAATTATTATTTGCCAGTTAAAGAAATAAATTTTAAAAAGAATAGCTTGGAGGGCCGGCCTGTGGCTCACTCGGGAGAGGGTGGTGCTGACGACACCAAGCCAAGGGTTAAGATCCCCTTACCGGTCATCTTTAAAAAAAAAAAAAAAAAAAAAAAAAAAAGAATAGCTTGGGTCCGAAGAAGGATAGAGAAGTTTCAAAAGGCAGCTAGACCCCAGGGTGTGGGAGAACAGGGGAAGGATTTCCTGTGCTGTTTAGAAAAATGTGATTGAACTCTTGTGTTCATGGTTTTAGTCTTCAACAAAAAGTATGACACACACCCATAAAAAGAGAAGTTTAAAATTGTTCAAACCTAAAAAACTGGAGAAATATGGGAAAAGGGATTGTCCAGAAATATCCACAGAATGTACTTGGGAAATCCACCTAGACGGCCCTAAAGGGTCGAGGTGTTGTTGCATGCAGTCTGCACGGGCCTCAGCTCACACGGGAGGTGTTCTCGGTGCATGCGAATGCTTGCCAACTAACAGAATTTTGTGGTGAATCTGTGCCAAATGATACACTGATTCCTAATTTAGTTGCTTTACAAATCAGGACTTTTCTGCGTTGGGATCCTTGTCTTGGGGCATAACATTTTTGTTTTTTAATTTTGTAAAATTAAATTTTGTAAAATTAAAAAATTTTTTAATTTTTGTAAAAAAACACCACCTGAGGCCCCATCCCACTGAAGCCTCCACTTTTTCTTTTTCTCGTCTTTGCAACATCTCAGCAGAGAGGCGCCCCAGGCTCTGTTCAGCTAATTTCTACAACAGCATTTTGGGGGTGGTCCCAGGAGGATCTGCTCCCCAAGCCCCTCGGAAGCCTGGGCTGGATGCATTGTCCTTTGGTTTTGAGTTAGGATTCCTTGTTGTGCCATGGACCAATGGAACAACAATCCCAGGTCCTGGATTTCAAGGGCAATGGGTTTCTCAGAACGTCTGCTCTTCTTCCGCTGCATATGCTCAATTGTGTGAGACCAAATGGCCACCAACACAAGGGAATCTCCACCTCTCTGATCTTGGCAGTGTCATGTTGCCAGCAACAAACACAGCCAGCCCTTTGTAAATCCAGGACGGGGCCCGTGTGCTGGGATTGCCGGATGATCTGTGCAGCCTCTCAGGCCACACCTGGGCAGTCCCCTGCCAGGATCACTCGGGTAGTCAGGTACACACCTTGCTAGAGGCCATCATCTAGCAAAGGCGCCAAATTGGCAATTATGTCATTGATAGGTATTTTTTAGTTATTCAAAACAAGAGGACTTTTTTCACTCATTAAAAGTTGAATCTTTAGAGAAGGCTTTCGTGACCACCCTCCCAACATGCACCCCTGCCCCTACGTCATGCTCTTCCCATTAGATGGCTTTGTTTTAGCTGCGAGGTAAGAAAGCCCCTAGTGCTCAACAAATCATGATTTTGGTTACACGTCTATTGCCCATTTTCCTACCCAGAGTCTATGGTGGTGAGGGAAGGTGTCCTGCAGTCTTGCTTGTGGATGTGCCTGCAGAGCCCAGTCCCAGGCCTGGGACATGTGCAGAATGACGAGTGACCAAGTGACAGGACAGACACAGGGGAAAGGGATCAGGCTGAGCTTGGTCAATCGCCATCCAGACACAGTGGTTTCTGGCCAGCATCCAAGCCAAATCCTGAGACTGTGGTGACTCATCCTAGGGAAAATCAGTCCTCAGTGACCATGGGTTTCCTGTGTGCCTCGGCGGGTTTTCTTAGGTGCCTTAGTTGGGCACAAAGGGCAGACGTAGGGGATAAAAGACACACAAAAGGTGCCTTTTTTTTTTTTTCACTTTCAAGGATATATTTCCAGGTAAACTCAATTCCAGATATAAAAAGAACAAATGAAACTCTAACTCCAATACTTTCACATATGCTAGTTTTAACGTGCTCATATTTCACCATCACAGGTATAGAAAACGATGAGGAAATCAAGCAGTTAGATGAAGAAATCAAGGAACTAAACGAGTCCAATTCCCAGATGGAGGCTGATATGATCAAGCTCAGAACTCAGGTAACAGTTTCTGCAGCCCACAATTTTAGCTCTAGCACGTGCCATGGCACCAGACAAGCGTGGCCCGAGCGGCTCTTAGAAGAGATGCATTTCGTTTCTTCTTGCGTTCTATGTTTCTTCTGCTGTTTTACTTCTGTCTTCTTCTGCTGAAATAATTTCTGTGGCAATGTGAGCCGCAGCAGAGCAGCCGCTGGTGGTCTAGTTTTTTATGTGTGTGTTTGTGTTTTTTAATGAAATATCACTTGAGAAGAGGCATTCCCAGAGGACGCTGTTCCTGCAGAAGATAAGGGGTTTTCTTTTTGAGATATTTTATGTCCTAATGTTGTTTAACCATAATATTAAGTACCTAATGACAGTGGATATTTTGGGGATTTCAAGTAAGGAGAGGCTGTCACTTAAGCCCCCTCGGTGTCTGGGGATTGGAGGAAGCTGCTGTTGCATGTGCAGAGTTCAGGGCTTGCGGGAAGGGACCTTTACTGGAGCCAGTCAGGGTGGCTTTCCTTGTGTAACCCCCTGTGTGCTCACAAGCTGCCCACAGGAGCATTGTCAGCGTCATCCCACATATGCAGCAGCTGAGACTCAGAGGGGCAAAGTCCACAGCCAGGCCAAGGCCACCAAGGTCCAGCTGGACCTTGTCTGACCCCAAGACTTGCCCTGCCCCCATGCCTTGTGCGTTGGGGTTCCAGCCACCCAGTGCAGGCGCTGGGAGCAGAATCTCCTTGCAGGAAAGTGGTCCTCTTCCCATCGCTGGCACAGGTGAGCTGAGGCATTTCAAACCTCGCAGAAACCAGGTGTCCACCGTAACCTGTTCCCATGGACCTGGACCGGCCCCTCCCCAGCAGTCCATGGTGTTCCTGAGGGTTCTCGGGAGACACTTTCCTGACCGCTAGAAGGTAGATTCAGTTCACTGGGAATGCATCCAGAGGACTAGAGACGATGACAACACACAGCTAACCAAGTGACTGACAGAGACCTCCTGCTGAGCTCAGGGTAAGCGCTGCGATCTTCTGGAGCTGGGCTTCCCTGAGAACAGCGTGGCAGCCCAGGACGCAGAGACCAGAGAAACCCGACTGTCTGCACAAGCTTTGCCTCACTCCTTGGGAATCGTTTTGGCTGTTTACTATCACTGGTTTATTTTTGGCTTTTTTGATAGTTGAGGTAAATATTTGCTCCCTATGGCATCTATTTACATCCAACATCAGAAGTGAATCTTAAGGGTTAATATTTATTCTCAGTGATGTGGCCGATGCGAGAGGCGACTTCCCCAGGTGTGCCTGGGGTGGCTCTTCCTTGACTCTGGAAGGCACGCCGGAGCCTCACGAGTGACGGGGACACATTGAGCAGAGTCCCTGCACTCTGCATTCTCGGGGCTGGATGTTGAGCTGAAGCACACATGTCGTGTTCGTGAGCAGCAGCCCTGAACACGGAGACAAGGTCAAGTCGTGGTCTTCCCTGACGGGTCAGCCCTGGTGTAAACTCACTAGACAGCGGCCTGTGCCACCGCTCTGTGCACCTGCCTCTCCTCCCGTGCCGCAGCCACGCGGCCAGGCATGCCTGCAGGTGGAAGGCGTCTGCCGCCTGCCCGGAGCCCGGGCCATAAACAGCCCTGCGTCCTCTGTGGAAAGCGGAAGGTCGTGAGGTGGGGCCTTCTCCCTTCCCACACCCTCCTTCCCTCATGGAGGAGTCCCTGGGATGGGAGCAGACCCAGGCCACAAACGTTCCTCTCCACTCTGACCCGAGGACATTAGACCCAGCTCCTGGGCCCACGGCTCCCCCAGGGCACTGGGCCCTACTGTGGAAGAGCAGGTCCAAGCAAGAGCGGGAAGCAGGGAACTCCACTGAGCATTTCTAAATTTTAGCTACCTGTCCTGCTGAAAAGACCCTGCCATTCTCTGTCAAAGGGGCTGCGTGTCACCATCTCTAACCCAGGAGCACGCTTACTAAAATGTCAAATGTATTTTGTTCACTGCCCAGTTGTGAGAATTCAGATTTAGGACAAATGCACTTGTGTTTGCTTGATAGAGGACTTCACCAATTTGGAATGTGTTTGAACAGCATTTTGGGTCAAGTTAGTGTGACTAAGATAACTTCTACATACCTGAAAAATCCAGACATTCTTATGCTCTGCAGCTTGATAAGAAGGGTCTGTCTCTAGGTCTCCGAATGGCTGTCCACCAAGGTCTCTGCCCCCAGCTTCACCCCACAGCTGTGCAGCCCCAGCAGAACGCCACGGTGACGCGAGGCCCAGCGTCCCCATCCCAGCCCCACTGCGTTCGGAGCAGCAGCCAGGCAGGGCATGCCGAGACTCCATTCCAGATTCCACAGGATTACTAGGACACATCTCACCCGAGTCAGCTCCATTCACACCGACAGACAGGACCACGAATCCCCAGGGACTCAAGCAGAGAGCTGAAAAGATGGCAGTAACTCATCTCCGCCCCACGGCACACATGGAACTTGCTTGCCAACGTCCAGAAAGCAAAGTGTCCATTGAGGAATAGGAAGCGGGCGACTCGGGTGCGAGGGGCGGTCCTATCTCCAGCAGCATGAGCTGAGCACGGCTGTGTGAGCCCCCAGGTGCCGAGGGCCCCGGAGCTGGGGAGGCACGCAGCGGCCCATAGGAAGGGCCCGAGGAGGAATGAATGACTGCACAGACCCAGGTGCTGGGAAGTGAGAGGAGTGTCCCAGGCACAGGACACGGCGGGAACACAGGGAGGATGCGCTGGGGCGTTTGGGAAAAGGTGCTGCTGCCTGCAGGGGTCACACTATCGGACACCCACAGCAGTCTTGTCAGGGAGGTGGGTGGACAGGAGCATAAGCCTGCAGGAGGTAAGGAGCATTTTGAGGCCAGATTGCTAATAGGAGATCACATGGCTTCTGGATTGGTGGCCCCCAGGGGCCAGCTTTGTAGCTCCGCCTCTTCGGAGTGTGACAGGTTGGTTAACCCTGCGGCTAGTCCTGGGCCACAGTCTCTCTGCAGCACCTGTAAGATTGCAGATTGTTCTCCTGGGACCAAAAATACTCTGTAATAATGCAGCCTCCTGATAATTCCAAATACCTGTTTCTGTTCCTCTTCAAGCACATGTGACAGCAAAAGGCAGTGGAACCTCCACAGGGACACGTTCCTGGAGTTCCACCCTTCCACCTGCTTACTACTGATGTGCTAGAATTCTTATCATGTTATGCTTCTTCTGGAAATGTCTTTAAAGCATGTCACACCATCCCGGATACTTAGTCTGGACCAGAGATCAGCAAACATTTTCTGCAAAGGACCAGAGAGCAGATACATCAGGCTGCTGGACGATGCAGCCCTCGTCACGGTGGCGCTGTTGCTGCAGTGTGGACACGGCACAGCATCCTCTGGCAGGTGTGGCCACCTGCAGCGCAGCGTCACCAGGGTCTGGACTTGCAGTTCATGTCCCTTATGTGCCTCATAAAATGTTGTTATTCTTTTCATTTATTTCTAACCATTAAAGATGCAAAGCCCATTCTTAGCTCTTGAGCCTTTAAAAGTCAGGCCAGGGCTGGATTTGACCTTGGTGACCCCTGGTCTGGACAGAGACTGCCCATCTTCAGAAATACTTTGCTCTGAAAGACAGCGGTGTGAACAAGTCTGTGAAAGTGCAGGGTTTGACCTAGGCTCGTGGACCAGCCTACACTCACGCGGAAGCTGTCCCACGCAGGGTCAGAACACGCGCTGTTTGCCAGCAGCCTCGCAGACCATCAGTGTTTCCTAAACAGAGTCAGAAACAGGACTCACCTTCCTGGGGGAGCCCCTGCCTTCACTGCATGAGCCCCTGCCTTCACTGGACGTCCTTAAAATTTAGACTCGGATTCCCCTGGGGGACCACACGCTCGGTGATGGGGACAGTGTCTTCCTCTCGGAGGAAGGACAGTAGGAGACACATGGCTAGTGACCCATTCCATCCCCGTCTTGACCCTGAATTATCTGAATCTCCAACTCATAAACCTAAACTCTAAACTCCAAGCTGCTCGAGTTCAGCAGATGGCTGTGAGACCTGAGACATCTGGTAGCTCCAGAAACCCCCTCGGAAGCTGGCAAGGGCTTGAGATGCAGCTCAGGTTCAGGAGGTCAGTTTCCTGAGCCATGGAGGCATGACACGAGTGTCTGTTGTGGCTTTGGCTGTGCTGATGTTCAACTGCATACTGTGTCCCACTGTCAAGTGGAGTCAACATGAGGAGGTTTGTCCTGCTCTGGAGACGAGCAAAGATTTCATCAGCCCCGGGGTTCACCCAGCGAACACCTTCGCATAACTTCTTGGGCATTTATGGAGATTCCTCAGCACAGGGAGACACTTCCACCTCCTCTGAAGAGTCTGGACTTGTCAGTAGAGAACAGAGGTTGAGGAGAAATTGATCTAAAATGTGTCCCTACTGATGCCAGTGGAGGACGTCAGGCAAAGGCCTGCACACTACAGAGCAGCCCAACACAAAGCCTAAGGCGTAGCGCCCGCCCCAGACCTCCCAGAAGCTGCTTTCTCTGTTCCCATGGAATCAGATTGACCAGGAGAAATGACCGTGGGCGGCCCAAGGCCAAGGCCACGGGGCTGGCACAGCCCAGAAGGGCTTGCAGAGAGCAGAGGACTGGGAGGAGGTAGGAGACCACCCCAGATGCAAGTGGGGGAGATCCTTCTTCTCCTCTGCCTCCTGCCTGTGTGGTCCCTAAAACCCGTGGGCCCTGTGCCAATTATGCCATTTCCCTAATTATATTTCAACCTTCGAAAACCCACATCTGCTCAAATCAACATTCTGTCCAGTAACTTACCAGCCAGCTGCCTCTGCTGGGTGTGCAGGGACCGCTGATGCCCTGGAGACAGCGACCAATTCCTCGATGGAAAAGAGGACGTGCGTCGGCCACACGTCCTCTCCCAAGCTTCAAGTGATCATTTGAGATGGGATCACTGCTTTGGTTGAAGATCACAAGGAAAACAAACAAACAGGTGAGTATTTCAGGGTGTGCTCGGAAATGAAGCCATGTGATTCCGAGGGCCCTCCACAGGGCAAAGTCCCCAGGAGAATGGCAGGACTGGGGATTCCTCCAAGGGGACACCCACACTAACTCTGCGGCCCTGAGAGGCGTCCCCAAAGGGACACCACCAGCTTCCAAGAAAGGATACGGGCCAAGGCTGGTGATGACAGATGGAAGGCACTCAAAAAGGAGAGAACCTAGAATTAAAACCAAATGCAAGACAAAAATAAGAAAATGGGGAAAGGAGAGATACAGGGAAAGAAGACAAGCTACGAGAGAGGGATCAGCAGAGACAAGAAAGGAAGTGGAGGAAGGAGCAAGATGGACAAGAGAGTCCCACAAGTCACAGGTCCATCATCCAGGTAGAAGGGCCAGCGAAGGACAGAGACATGCCTGCAACAGAGCCGCGCTGTGTGGCGTCACACAGCAGAGCCCTGCAGCCTGAGCAGTGCTCCTCCCCCGTGTGGCTGCTGATGGAGGCCCCAGCACACCTCACTCGAGCCCCTGGACCGTGGTGAAACGTAAATCCTCTTTGGAACACTAGACAAGGGAAGAGTGGGCCAGGAAGCCAGCAGCCCCTTGTCTGTTACAGGAACGCATTAGCACCAGTCCATGCAGACACCAGGTGCCTGCCTGACACCCGTGCGGGAAGACAGTGACATGCCCAGCAAGGAAATTAACATTGTTTTAGGACTTACCTGTAGCAGAATCAGATTCAGGATAAAGAATAAGTATTATCAGGAATTCAGTAAAATACTAACCAAAATAGATAAGGTAATCCCTTTAAGCCAGCAGAGAGGACAGGATAGCACAAGGAAAGAGTCATCGTGTAATGCTCTGTGCACGGCAACAAAAAGAACGTTAAAAACTGAATGAAAGTCGACACAGCCTAGGAATGTACCTAGCATCAACCGCACCCCAGAATGACAAGCTGTCATAGTTCAGTCACCAGTTCCTCCTTGTACTTATTTGTGGGCTGCAGGGTGTTGTTTCAATACATGCACCTGCTACGCAATGGTTCACTTTGGGTAGACAGTGTAGTTTGGTACCCGTTAGTCCATCACTTCTTGACTCCAGTCCCCTCCCGGCCTCTGGTGACCATTGTTCTACTCTACTTCTGTGAGAACCACATTTTTTTCTTTTTCTTTTCTTTCATTTTATTTTAGATTCCTCATATCAGTGAGATCAGGCAGTATTTGTCTTTCTGTGCCTGGCCTACTTCACCTAACACCATGGCCTCCCACTCCACCCCTGCCAGTTACCAAATTTTCAATTTGATTTTCAATCAAAGCATAAAAGTCAGACTCTTCAAAAGACCAGCTTTCAGCTGCGCAGGCTTTTGATCTAAGCACAGAGGTCCTGGACTGTTGTGTTACATGCCATTTCGAATTTGCTCTCCATCAGATCACCACGATGGAGACCAACCTGAAGACCATCGAGGAGGAGAACAAAGTGATCGAGCAGCAGAACGAGTCTCTTCTGCACGAGCTGGCCAACCTGAGCCAGTCCCTGATCCACAGCCTGGCCAACATCCAGCTGCCACACATGGTAAGTGACTGACGGAGCAAGACAGGAGCTTGCAGGCCTCCACAGCTCACCACAGTCTAGGTGCCTCTTTTATTATTATTTCCATGGTTCTGCAACCTGTGGATATTTATGGTTTCCACCCCAAAACCACAACGTTAACTGCTAGACACCTTGGTGGGGCTGATCCCATAAAATTAAGTGTGCTCAGAATAGGCTTTTAAATATTATAAAAAAACAGTGGCCCTATGCTATTATACTATTTTATGCTTTTGTGAATATACTATTAAGAAAATAAAAGTTGTATATGAACTACTATTTAATATCTCGTAGGATCCAATCAATGAACAAAATTTTGATGCTTACGTGACTACTTTGACGGAAATGTATACAAATCAAGACCGTTATCAGAGTCCAGAAAATAAAGCCCTACTGGAAAATATAAAGCAGGCTGTGAGAGGAATTCAGGTCTGAACAGCTGCTCTAGTGATGAAAACTCTTGCTTAAAAAAGGATGCCTCTTGTTTCTTGCTGCTGTAATTTACCAGAAAGTGTTATATATTTATTTCTGTTTGGAACAGTGTTATGCTTACAAGACTTCATAATGATTTTATGTCTTGCTTTAAAGATAGTACCTGCAGAATAGTTTTGGAATACATTCACATTTTGTACGTTTTCATATAAGCTGACATAGTGTGTTATGCCATGTAATGTTTATAGCTGCTAATGTATGCACATTTGGGGGTATATATATTTCTGAAGAGGTAAGCTGATCAAAATAGAGTGTAAATTCTTTTTAATGCTTAAGTAATTAAATGTTTTAGTATTTTGAACTGAAATGGGCAAAAATTTAAAAAAAAAAAAAAAAAAAACAGCTTTGAATGATCATGTTGTGGCCTTGCAGCCACTTTTGAGACATTATCATTTTGCCTCATGTTGGAGGACTTTATGGAATTTAAGAAATACATTTTGTGTGCATATTGTTTCATAGCAAGAATTGGTTGCAAAAATGCTTTATTTTTGAACAATGCTTGGAAATATTATGTGATTTTTTTGTTTGTTTGTTTTAGGAGGATGGTGTATGGTGGGGGCAATAAATCAGGTTTTTTGCATTCCAAGGAAATGGCATATGGATTAACTGTAAGAAATGAAATAAGTAATTTATTGTAAGACAACATCAAGCCATGGAAACTTGGCAGAAGATTCAAAGCAGCTTAAACAGCACTTTTAAATTAACTCCCAAACATTACATGGTGTGACTATGGAGCTTATCAGAGGTGGACAACATGAAGATTTCCTTTTCCATTTTCAATAAACTTTGGAACAACCTTCTCTTATCTCCTCTAAACTTTCTTGCCCCTCTGAACTGTCTGTGATTGCTATGTAGTTTATCTAACAGAATTTGTGTGTTTTCAATTTAAGCTAAAAGATCATTTAAGAGCCTTTATTTCCCCTTTTTACTTTTAAAATCATTATGGATAATTATTGTTATTACTCTTATTATTTTACAATTGAAGGAAAAAGCAAATGATTTGTGAGTATTCTGGTTACTGGACTGAATTTTCTGCTGGATCGGGTGGGAAAGCAGCTCAGTAAAGTTCCCCTCCCCGCCCCCCACCCAGACTTGACTTTGAGTAGCGTTTGGTCCATTCAGAGTACTCTTACAGCAACGTTCATGTCGCACCCTTCGCTGGAGAGCGGCTGAGCCCTCGGCCTGCGCTCGGCCGTGGTGTAGCCTTCTTTGATTTGTCGTGACCTAGTCTAAGAATGAACGCAATCAGACTTTAAAAGTAACTAAATATACTTCAGCACTTTTTTGCTTTAAACTAGATCATCGTAGACTTGTTTATACCTTCAAGATCTGATGTTTTATCCAGACGACTGCACTATATGTATGCATAAGACCACTTTCGATTGCTGCGTTTTCCCCTGCTGAGTAGTCCTTGGACGATGTGTTGTGTTTTCTGACGTTGACTTGATTTACGCTTAATAGCATCTCTTCCTTCCATGTCTTGATGTTATGCAGGAAGTACAAAAGTACTTTAAAATTTTGTTATGAAATAAAAAAAAAAGATGGGTTTTGTAAAAATAAAAAAAAAAATATTTTTAGCAGAACAGGACTTACAGGGTCATTGTCCCCACAATGTGCCAGTCGACTATTTGCACTTACCGTGTGCTACACACCCGTACGGAGGTGTGCATTCCTTGTGTCAGCAGCCTGTGACACTGAACCTGGAGGAATTACAGAGGAAGCCTCGCGGCTGACCCAATAATGTTGCTAAGGGAGACTACAGGGATCTCACAACAAATATTCTGATACAATACTCAACCTCGGTATATATATATATGTATAAATATATGTATATCCCAGCGGCACTTTATACTGCTCACTGTACAAAAGCTTACAGTTTTCCACGAGGACTTTAATAACTAGCTGGGAAAAGATTATGTAATTACTTTGGGGCTCTGGAGGACCTTCTCTGTACAGCGCCCTCTTTCTGTTGTGCTATTAGTTGTAGCTGCCATGCTCAGAATTGCCTTTTTGAGAGCTGAAGCAAGGTGCTTGCTGTCACCTGACGCCATATACATGGTCCAGGGCCCAAGCCTCTCTTAGGGCCGCCACTGTTCATAACGGCATATGCATTTCCCCACCGCGTCGTGTCTGCAGCTTCTTTCCCAATATAGTAATGCTTTTAGTAGAGTAATAGGTAGTATCAGTTTCGGATTCTTATTGTTATCACCTATGTACAATGGAAAGGGATTTTAAGCACAAATCTGCTGCTCATCTAACGTTGGTACATAATATCAAATCAAAAGTTATCTGTGACTATTATATAGGGATCACAAAGTGTCACATATGAGAATGCTGACCTTTCATATGGAATTATTGTGAGTCATCAGAGTTTATTTATTATAACTTATTGTTCATATTCATTTCTAAGTTAATTTAAGTAATCATTTACTAAGACAGAATTTTGTATAAACTATTTATTGTGCTCTCTGTGGAACTGAAGTTTAATTTATTTTTGTACTACACGGCATGGGTTTGTCGACACTTTAATTTTGCTATAAATGTGTGGAATCACAAGTTGCTGTGATACTTCATTTTTAAATTGTGAACTTTGTACAAATTTTGTCATGCTGGATGTTAACACATCTTACTCTAAATAAAAAGGTGTTGCCACATTTGTAGCACGAAGGGTCTCTAACCTGGGTCTACGTCTTCACTTGAGTCTGGGAAACGCCATCTGGGGCCCCGCAGGGTCCTCTCAGAGCATTTTCACCCCAAACTGACCTACTTTTGTTTTAATATTTTTCAAGGTTTAGTTCTCCACTCTGAGGTCTATAAGAGCAAAGGAATTTTTTTTTAACTATATCAGTGCTTGGTGTCCTGCCCTGTCCACTTTTGCCACGTTTGTGGCTGCCCTGCTCCCGCTCCTCCCCAGCTGAGCAAACCTGGAAGTGAGAATGACCTTCTCCTCGCTGACCAGCCAGGCCTCTCCTGGGGACACAGATGTGCGCCAGCCAGCCACAACACAACCCTCACACCTCGATAGGACATGAACCTGAACCCAATGTTCCCACCACAGATCATGTTCCTCGTCTGGAATCTGACCGAGGATCACACGCTGCTCTCAGTTAGCCGGTCTCTGTCCCTTCTACCTCCAATTCTTGGACAGTTCCTCGGCTTTCCTATGTCTGCAGAACATGGACCATTTTCTTGTGTCCGTGGCAGTTGTTTTGCAAAATGTCCCTAACCTGGCTTTTATGATTTCCACCTCCTGTTAGAGTCGGTTTAAATGAGAGATGCATCCTTCTCTGAGTACATCAGGGTTGCGTGATGTCAGATGACCAGCTACTGTGACCTGGTGTTTAAATTAATGTACTGTTGCTTCTGCACCATCAGCGAGGACCCAAGCATCAAAGTCACCCATACACCCGAATTACCCTTCACTTTCACAATAAATTTCCCACTTTCACACCATCCATATGAGTCAAAGTCAGGGTTTCAAATTCCAAAAATACCCTCCTAGGGCTGGCTGGTTAGCTCAGTCACTTCAAACATGGTTAACATAGGTCAAGGGTCACATCCCTGTGCTGGCCTGCTGCCAAACAAACAAACAAAAAAAACCTTTTATAATAGACACAATGCCCCAAAATATAAAATTTGAAGAGGAGACCCCATAATCTATGTTGAATTCCAAAGTGTATTCCTAGTTGCATCTTCTGCTGCTTCAAGCTCACAGTCCGTCCCCTGGGTGCAGCGTCAGGCCAGAGCTTTCTGAGGTTCTGAGTGGCAGCCAAAGCTGTCCGATGTTCTGCTGCTCAGGGACTCTGAGGGCCACTGTCACCCTGCCGAGTCCTCCGTCTGATTTCCAGAGCTGGTAGAAGTGGAGTAACTGTCATTCCAAGAACCCTTCATCTCAGTCTTTCTAGACCTGCAGACCCAAAGCTCCATCATCATCTTTAGGAACAAATAAAGTCTATGCAGACGGTGGCTGCTGGTGACTCACGTCTGTTAACCTGATTATTAAGACATTTTCCCCTAGGAGCAATGTGCCTGAAAATTGTATGAGTCTTTTAGAAAGCAGTTTAACGAGAATTCAAAAAATCTTAGAAAATTCAAATTTTTACCTATTCATTCCTGAAGTCTATTCTAAAAATACCAAAACAGTTGTAAATGCACAAAAATAAACAAGAACAACTCTAAGGTCTTATTACAGAAAAAATTACAGATTAAACAATTCATGATAAATGCTCCTTATGAAATTACCTTGGAACTATTAAAAATGATGTTTATAAAGAGCCTTTAATAAGATAATTGTGGTAAAATAAATGGATAGTACAGAAAACAAAATTATAAACGCATTAAGGAGCATGTCACTAGCGGCAAGTTTAGATTGAAATGACGTGTGCGTTCATGGCTGACAGAACAGGCTTTGGGACCCGCCAGCCCCGTGGTGCCTGGGTGGGCTCTGCAGGTGGCTAGGACCGGGACAAGTTCACCAGGGGTTGGCCTCAGGGAGGTCGAGTTAATTGTCAGGAAAGAAGCAAGAGAGAAAGTGGTGGAGGACAGTCGGGGAGCACAGGTCAGAAACCAACTATCTCCAGGAGTAGGAAGGGAAAACCATGGAGGCAAAGAAGAGCAGTAAAGAGAGCTGTGCCCTGCCCTTGGCTGCCAGAGTCCCTGTCCACGATGGGCCTACTGCACACACTTTGTTGACGAGTGCTCAAGGAGGAGGCCAGGGTCACATTTTTCTCACCATGGACACAGAAATGAATTTTAATAACCAATAAAAACAAAAACAAAAAAGCCCGAGTGCAGTGAGGGTTCTGGAGGTTAGGAGAAGAAAGCTCTCAGGCTAAGGCTATGTCAGCTGGTGAGTGGGTCCTCAGAGCAGTTTCCCAGGTCTTCCAGGAGGACCTGGGGGCTGTGGGCTGCGTTTCTCCAGCCTCTGGGTACAGAGCACACGCAGTGTGGGAAAGAGAGCAGATGCTGGGTGTGAGGTGCTGAGCGGCCAGGCTCCTGCAGGCAGGGCACCTGCACTCAGTCCTGGACCACGCCAGGAGAACCTGCTGGACCCTGACGGCTCAGCCTCCATCACCTCCTGGATGCCCTGTGTTGTGCTTCAATTGTGTCCCCCAAATCTCATGCGCTGGAAACTTAATCCCCAAATTCACATGCTGAAGGTAGTTGGGGTAGTAATTAGGATTAGATGAGGTCCTCCAGGTGGAGTCCCCGTGGCAGGACTGTGGCTCAACAAAAAGAGGAGGAGAGACCTGAGCTGAGAGATATGTTCCCGCCCTCTTGCAACAGGACACCCAGCACAGCCTCAAAGCTCTGCAGAGGTCCCCTCAGCAAGAAGACTCTCACCAGGTGTGGCCCCTTCCCAGCCTCCAGAACTGTAAGGAATGCATTTATTTTTTTCATACATTTCTCAGCCTTAGATTTTCAGCTATAGTGACAGAAAATGGAGTAAGACCCTCTTATAGCTGGGAAGGTGGGCAATGTCCTCTTCTGCTCTGAGGTAGTTCTTCTGATCGCACAGGAAGCATTTCTCACCCTTAGCACAGCTTACATGTTGCGTCTCTGAGCTCTCACCAAATGCCTCTGTCCTGTGCACAGTTGATTTGAGGCCATTTTTGCACAAGGAAGGCTTATGAACAGGTACGGACCCCTGTCAGCAGGAACTCTCCTGCACTTAATACCAATTATTGTTGACGTGGGTCGATGTGGCATTTCAACACACAGACTAATGCATGAGAGCCCAGGGTCTTCAGCAGAAAGCAGTTTAAATATATACTGAGGGAAAAAACCACAAACTTTCATGCTTTGTCTTGTCCTATACTTGTCTATATTCATTCAATCACCATGACACACACAAAAAGTCATTGGTCTCTGTATAGACTCAGGACGAAGCAGAAAAACTAAGATCAAATCCCTTCCTTAAAAAGTGCAGGGAGACTGACCATGCCAGTTCTTGGGCATCCTTTTCTCTGTGTCTCATGCTGCAGCCAGGAATGAGGCCCCGAAGCTGGTCTACTGGAGCTTGGCTTGTGTTGGGGCAACATGGGGAATGCTAGCATCTCCTCTGGAGTGACCTCGAGCCTCTGATCCTCTCTTTACTGCTAAAGTTCCTCTTCTGCTAAAGTTCCTCTTCTCTTCTCTTTTTCTCATCTGCATTTCTTTCCCTCTATAGCGTTGTTTATATCCTCTAAGTTGTCTCAGTCATTTTTTGATCAAGGAAGGATAAGAAAATAAAAAAGGATGGGTGTTCAGACAAACGTGTGTGTGTGTGTGTGTGTGGTGTGTGTGTGCGTGTGGTGTGTGTGCGTGTGGTGTGTGTGCGTGTGGTGTGTGGTGTGTGTGTGGTGTGTGTGTGTGCACGTGTGGTGTGTGGTGTGTGTGTGTGTGTGGTGTGTGTGTGTGGTGTGGTGTGTGTGTGTGGTGTGTGGTGTGTGGTGTGGTGTGTGTGTGTGTGGTGTGTGGTGTGTGTGTGCGTGTGGTGTGTGTGTGGTGTGTGGTGTGTGTGTGCGTGTGGTGTGTGTGTGGTGTGTGTGTGCGTGTGGTGTGTGTGTGCGTGTGGTGTGTGTGTGGTGTGTGTGTGCGTGTGGTGTGTGTGTGCGTGTGGTGTGTGCGTGTGGTGTGTGGTGTGTGGTGTGTGGTGTGTGGTGTGGTGTGTGTGTGCGTGTGGTGTGTGTGTGTGTGTGGTGTGTGTGTGCGTGTGGTGTGTGTGGTGTGTGTGTGCGTGTGGTGTGTGTGTGCGTGTGGTGTGTGTGTGGTGTGTGTGGTGTGTGTGTGTGTGGTGTGTGTGTGTGTGGTGTGTGGTGTGTGGTGTCGTGTGTGTGTGTGTCGTGTGGTGTGTGGTGTGTGTAGTGTGTATGTGTGGTGTGTGGTGTGTGGTGTGTTTGTGTGTGTGTGGTGTGTGTGTGTGGTATGTGTGTGTGTGTCGTGTGGTGTGTGGTGTGTGTAGTGTGTGTGTGTGTGTTGTGTGGTGTGTGGTGTGTTTGTGTGGTGTGTGTGGTGTGTGTGTGTGTGTTGTGTGGTGTGTGGTGTGTTTGTGTGGTGTGTGTGGTGTGTGTGTGTGGTGTGTGTGGTGTGTGTGTGTGGTGTGTGTGTAGTGTGTGTGTGTTTGGTGTGTGTGTGATGTGTGCCTGCGTGCGTGTGGTGTGTGTGTGTGTGTGTGTGCGTGTGGTGTGTGTGTGTTTGGTGTGTGTGTGTGTGTGTGTGTATGATGTGTGCGTGCATGCGTGCGTGTGTGTGTGTGAACGGCATGATAAAGGGGGAAATAAATTAAACAGGAAAAGAAAGAAGACAGAAGACAGCAGGTAATGGAATCCTGAACCAAGAATTACATCTAAGAGCCTGAAAAGAGAAATAATCTTAGGTAAATCATAGCCGTCTGTCACCAGTAAGCATCCAGGAGCTGTCCCCAGGGCTTATGATGCCGTTTTGTTTGTGACAGAATGGTAGTGCGCCCACGGCTACCGGGAAACCTGGTCCGCCTCAGTGGGGCAAGTGCAAGACCTCCAGCCACCCGCAAAGCCGCTCCATCACCAGCTGCCCCAAAATGCTGAGCATCTGATAAAAAGTCCCAGAAATCATAGTTGTTGCCTTTTCTCAGGTTTGAAACAAATTATCGTTTCTCGTGTGTGAGGTAGAAACAGCAGGTATTAAACTCATATTCTTCACCTAATAGGTGGGAGACAAAAACACACCCTGGGCATTTGGGGGGAGCCAGGTAGAGCAGTGACAAGTTTCCCCTCCGGACCGTCAGCCCTGCTGAGCTTCTCACTTCTCGTCCGCACAGAGACACTTGAGCCGTGTCCACCCCTGAAGTCAACTTTGCCAGGCTGAGGGCAGGCCATTGCCCAGGAAATAGCTCATCTTAACTTAAAGGACCCAAGGAGAAGCCCCGTGGGAGGGGACCCTATTCCTGTCCTCGTATTTCTCCAGAGGAGAGAGGTTTCTGCTCCCCCACGCCGGAGGGGACAGCGTGGGGGTGGACAGGATGCCCTGTCCCTCCTGTGTAGGTCCACCTCTTCATAGAGACTCAGCCTGTAATGTTACAATCCAAGCTGATGCATTGTAAATATCGATTGAAGTCTTGGCCTATCAAGAATGAAGGTTAAGGGAAGAATGCAGCATCATCGTGTTCAAAGATATTCAGAACTTCAGAGCTAGTCGGTGGTTAGTTAGATCCAATTTAGTGCCGAGGTTACTCGGGGGATGTAGCAGTCTGGGTGGAATTTACTGACTTCAAAGTAAACTGAAAAATTTAGGTCATGGTGCTAATCCCAAAGGTCCTTAGAATGAGGCCGTAACCAGGTAACATGTGTTTCCCCAGACAATGGGTTCCAAAACCTCAGCAGCTAAGGTGATCCCCCAAATTACTCGGGAAGGTCAGCCCCAAATGGTTTTCTTAGTCGTGTGGAAATAAAGACCGTCCAAATGAGAACCAGCAGAGGCTGTTTGTTCAGAGCTGGCTAGAGCAAGGGAGTCTCCATCACCACCTGCATTGGGCAGAGACTCCCAGGCAGGTGGAGAAGTGGGAGCTCCTCAGGGCGTGGGGTGGCTCAGGTGAGCCCTGGTGGGGACTGTGGGCCAGGGTAGGGGCGATCAGGGAACTGGAACCCGGACCTCCCACAGGAATGGTGAGGGGGCATGTCTGTCTTTCTCTGGTTGGTCCTCAGTTGGAAGTGGGGACAGAATTAGAGCCAACTTGAGTTACTAAGTCCTGATCATTTGGGGTTAATTGTTGCAGGGGTGACTCTTTACCTTTCTGAATTGTCACTAGGAACAGCAATCTGGCCTCCCGCAAGTCTGACTTATAGAAAACAGGCCGACATCCTGAGCTGCTTATTGCAGATAAAGGGGTTTATCTCCTGTGCAGGTTGCTGCAGTTTGTGAGACAAAGTTCTATTTACGTATTTGGTCTGTCTACTTTGCCTTTGTATGTTTAGCCCTTAATAGTTAGTAGGCATTTTTGAACATTGCAAAAATTTAGAATTAAGAATTAAAGCACTTTTGTGTTATAATTGGGCATATTTGGCATTTTATTTATTTATTTTTTTAATTTTATTTTTTTAAAGATGACCGGTAAGGGGATCTTAACCCTTGGCTTGGTGTTGTCAGCACCATGCTCAGCCAGTGAGCAAACCAGCCATCCCTATATAGGGATCTGAACTTGTGGCCTTGGTGTTATCAGCACCACACTCTCCAGAGTGAGCCACAGGCTGGCCCTCATATTTGGCATTTTAAAAGAATTAAAATATTATTAAAAATCTGGCCCATTAGAGTGATGCTTTAGCCTGTGTTACAATTTTTAATGTATATTTTAGTTATTGATCTCATTGTGATTCTGGCTAAATGTATAAATAAGCAGAAACATTAAAAGAGATATCTCACCTGCTTACAACCTTAATTTATTGTTATATTTATAAAAATAATATGAGGTGTTCAATAGACAACAGGAGTACTTTTACGAGAAAATGAGCACATTAAATTTATAAAAAACTGTGTGGCAGGTTTAAAGAGGCTCAATTCACCAAATTAGTAGGTAGGACCCAATGTTAACCAAAGGGCTCCTAAATAGTGATCATTCAAAACTTTTATATTTAAACAGAAGAGCAGCATCTGTACGTTGAAGTTCTAAAAGCCCAAGAATGAATATTTTAAATGTGTCATTGTTAAGCTAAAGTAGTTTCCCATATTGCATTTAAAAAAAAAAAAAAAAAAAGAGCAAGGCCTCACAGAAACCAAACTGACCATTAACATGTTGCTTATTTCCTCAGTTCTGCAAAGATTTCCTTGCCCAGACTCTAGTCAGGCTCCTTCAAAGCCTCTAGTCCTTGACCTTAGTGTCCGTCCTCGTTGCACCTGTGGTTAGAGCAGGAATCTTAAGTCACTTTAGAGAGAACTCCCACCCTGGATCCCTGGCCACCCTCCGTATCTGATGGGGTTGCTTATCCCCCACCATTTTCTAGATGAGGTCTGATGACCCTGGCTTGTCTTTAGCTAGAATCCTGAGGTCAGTTTATCCAGAATCCTCCTTACTCCTTGGCTTAGTCCATTCAGGATATACCAAAATACCTGAGACAGGGTTTTAAACAATGGACCTTTAATTCTCATAGCTCTGGAGGCTGGAAATTCCAAGATCAAGTCAACAGCAGATATGATGTCTGGTAAGGCCCAGGTTCTGGGTCACAGATGGTGCCTTCTTTCTGTGTCCTCACATGGTAGATGGGACAAGACTGCTCTCTGGAGCCTTTGTATAAGGGCACTGATTCCATCATGAGGACTCTACTCTGGTGAACTAATCACCTCCCAAATGCCCACCTCCCAATGTCCTCACCCTTCAGCGCCTTGAAACTTGGGTTCCCATCTTGCAACTCAAGAGGGACTCTCCAGTCTCTTGGAATTGTACACATGTTGGAGACTTTAAGCTAAAGCTGACCATGGAAATTTCTCTCCTGAAGCAGACGGCGTCAAAGATGTGGACAGCTTTCCCAAGAACACAGGTCAAAGTTTCTCTGCCGTCCTGAAACCCTTATGCCTTTTTCCTTTTCTCTCATTTCCTGCTGCTCTAATCCTTTCCTTTCCCCACAGAGAAATCCATAGGACCAAAATAATAATGTGGCTGGCATTAGTGCGAGCTTGTGTTCTAGCACAAAACCAGAGCAACTGTTGGGTTCGTGATCGAATACCAACAAATCAGGAAATGATTCCACGGATACCAGTGCCTCTTCGTGTTCACAACGAGAGTCACCCTGAAACTCCACAGGAAGTGTGGAAAACTGTCCTCATTATTCTAAACATCACTGCTACCTGCTTTCCTCCACTCACTAGAAACAACACTCTGACTTTTCCAATTAACAATCTGGTTGTTACAAAATATAGAAAACCTATGTGAGTGATGTCTGCAAAAGGTCCATAGTGCTTTTGTGTATCACATACTCAAGATCTGGGAATTACCTACATGGTGCAAATAATGGTTTATTTAATGTGACAAGATTAAATCCAGTAGGGTCCCTTTTTTCCAAGTGTGGTTATATACCATTACAGCATGCTATGAAGCAGCCCTGGGAAAGTAAACTTCCCACCAGATGCTGTTCAGAAGCCACGCAAATTTGTGGACAAACAGATTTAACTGGCCCTTGCTCCACTGCAGCTAGCTGGCCCTCCTTCCAACTCCTGAGGTCTACATTGGGTCTGCAAAGAATCTGCCTCCTCACTGGTTTGGATCTTGGCCTGGCTCACTCCTGCCTTTCAAAAAGCATCCCCTGAAAGTTATCATAACACCTTCTATGATCAGAAACCAAAATGTTCAATAATCAGAATTAGCACCAATCTAGAAATAGATGACTGTACACCAATTTCTACTGAGGAAAGATTCCAGTGGGGCCCCTGGGAGCCCACTCTTGGTGGTAGTGGGGTCCCAGTTGTATGAAATTTGAAGTTAATTTGTAAATTGGAGAAAATCTTGGAGTGTGTAGCCAGTCAGACCTACCTGAGTTTCAGATGCATAGAAGCCAGTCTTCAAAAGGTGAATGATAACACACGCATTCAACAAAAATACTTAATGGGATGTCATGCAGCTTTAGGCCTCTGTTTTGCTCAAGTTGGGGGCTTACGTTTGATATTGAACGAAACTTAATGTGGTACCTATCTCTCCCCTGATTTTGTACTACAGAAAGCTTAATTGGAAAGGTTGCTGACAGTGCTGTTTCCTTCGACTCTGCCACCAAACACATTAAGGAAATTTCTCAAGAGAAACATGATGTGTTTACAGGAGCAACTAACAGTTGGCTTGCAGGCATCCTAAATGGTGGGTGGCAAGCCTGCGTTTTCTGAGGTTTTCTAATCTTTATATTTCTTCTAGTCGGTCTCCACATTACTGAGACTTGTGTTACTAGGCTAACAACAAAAATGAATGCTTCTTTAAATCAAACCACTTTACAGTGAACTATGATCCTTAATCGCTATCATATCCCAAACAAGGACTATGACCAAACAGATTTAAATACTGCTGAACTGCCTGGATTGTCTGAACCCTGAACGTATCTGCTTTGGTTCAGTTCATTTCATAAGACCTCCCATCTTAAGAATGCGCTTTGGTCCTTTGATATTTCCTTTTGATAGTCATCTTCGTCCCCCTGGTGTGCTGCATTCTCTCAAGTCTTAAACGTTTTGTTTACAGCCATCCATCCATCGGTCGCTGAATGGTCTCACTCTGCCCAGATCAGCATTAACATGAGAACCAGTCAAAAGATGTGATGTTGAGACAGGGGAACTCCATACTCAGACCAGAGAAGACTCATTAGTTCCAAACTGAGACCAAATAAGTCATTTGCAATGGTGACAGAGAGTGGCATCGATGCCCAAAGTTTTGGCCAATCTCTCAAAATTGAGAGGCTGACCTAAAGGGGAGAATTGTCAAATCAAACTAAAATTTGGCCTGAGAACATCTGCCTACTTTCATTCTTGAGCTCTTATGAATGAACAGCAACCTGACTTGGCACGTAAGCCAATTGAAAACCTAACTTAGAAGAGTGCTTCTGTGATGACAGCTGAGTCTCAGCAGTTCTGGGCGTCACCTGTGCTGTAGGTCACTTCCATTTGCTGTCTGTAAATTCTAACTGACCACACGGCAGCAGCAGAGTCTCTCTGAGTCTGTTCTTACTGTAGAGGCTGCCTGGTTCGCAGATCGTTTTTTTGGTTTTTGTTTTTGTTTTTTCTTTCTGTTTCTTGCTCAGTGAAACTTTGTTAAATTTAATTGGTCTTAATTTATTCTTTCATCAACACAAAAGTTCAGACCATAAACCCTGATGTTTCCTCTTAGGAATATTCCATCCACTGACCCCCATCTGCTCCTTGGCTATAAATCTCCATTTGTTGTATTTGGAGTTGAGCCCAATTTCCCTCCCCTACTGCAAGACCTCATTGCAATAGTCCCTTAAATAAAGTCTTATTTATCTCCTTTAACAGATATCAGAATAATTTTTTCTTTAACAGTCCCTTCTAGAAGAAATGACCCCTCTAATTAGTGAGCTGAGGCCTCAGTAGTAAATGAGAGGTGGCGTCACCACACTGAACAGATATTTAAAGTGTCCCCCCTCCTGTCCCCCTGGGGCCCAAATTGTAGATTGTTCTTGTGTCAAAAGGAGGAGAGCACCTCCCACCCCAGCCATTTATTTATTTGTTGATTTTTATTAAAGCATAATTGATTATTCATATTTGTGGGGTAGAGTTGAATATCAATACCTGTGTACAATACGTGATGATTGAATCCGGATAGCTAGCATGCTCATCGTTACAAAACTTAATCATTCTTTGTGTCCATTAAACACTTTCTCACCAACCCCCTGCCCTTCCCCTTTCGACCTCTAGTAACCACAGTTCTGCTCTCGCCTTCTGAAAGTTCAAGGCATTGTTGTGATTATTTGTCCTTCCTTCCTTCCTTCCTTCCTTCCTTCCTTCCTTCCTTCCTTCCTTCCTCTAATTCACTTATTTATTGATTGATTTACTAGCTCCCACTTTGGAGTGGGGACATGTGGTATTTCTCTTTCTGTGCCTGGCTTGTCTCACTTGTCATAATTTTCTCCCAGCTCACGCATACTGTGGCAAAAGGCAGAATTCCTTTCTCTTTTATAGCTGAGTGGCATTCCATTCTGTATATACACCATGCCTTCCCACCCCTTTAAGACACTTGAGATAGTAACTGCTTTCTTTGTCCTTTGACATGTCTGTAAGTCGTTCTTAAACCTCCATGAGCCTCTGGCCAGTGTTCTTACTGGGAACAGAGCGTCCTCCCCTGGAGCCACCTCTCTGAGATCCAGACATCGGGGGATGCCTCCTGTCTCTCTAGCCACCCTTGGTGTTCCCTCCTGGATGTACCTTCCTGCTGAGGCTTTATTGTCCTTTGGGTGAACTCGGTCAGCTGGTGTGTGATGGGTTGTTTCTGCTGGACCACGCGGGAGGGCTGAGTTTCCTCCTGTCTTTGGGATCTCTGGAGTGGGTCATCTGTGAGGTGTGTCCTGGTCTGACTTCATGCTTACTCAGCAACAAACTCTTTTTCTTTTGCTTTGTAGGGAGCTTTTGTGGGTTAACAGATTTTATTTCTGATTACATTCCCTGGGCACTGGGTAAGTCATTTGGAGTCTCCGCAGACTCCATGCTACTGCAAGGGGTATTGAGGTCCAGCTGGGTCTAAGGGAGGGTGCGAGGCCACACAGTGTCTTAGGGCCCTGACACCCTTCCATCCAGCAGTTGCAGGGATCTTCAGTTCAGGACAGGTTGTCTTTTTCCAGAACCTGATGGGGAGAAGATTCTTGATAACCTCAAACTTTGGATCAAGGTTTTCTGCCAGGGAGAAAGAGGTCTCTGTCACTCACACTGAGTTTTGAAAAGCATACAGGACTCAGCAAACTTTTCCTGTGAAGGGACAGATGATAAATATTTTGGACTTTGAGTTCCATTTGGCCTCCATCTTGGGGCACACGACTGATAATGGTTAATTTCCGAAAAGAAAAAGATGAATTTACCAGAGAAAACAAAACAGAAACAAAGCTGTCCACTATCTTTCTACAAACCTGCAAAGGTGGGCATCATTAGGCATTTTGAACAAACAAGGAAGCTGGCTGAGAAAGTTCTTAAATTCATTATTCCAAGCCACACAGTGGGTGAGTGGCAGTGCTGAGAGCCCTGGTCTGAGCCCCCTGCACCAATAGAGCTGCCCCCAAATGAGGACCCCTCTGGCCTGCTTGGGACTCCTGCAGCACACTGCTTCCAGCCCCTAACATGGCTGGCCCATGCGTGTGAGTGGGACAGGAGTAAGGAGCCCCCACGGGGCATCCATTTGAAGATGGGCACCAAGCAACCGTATCAACTTTCAGGTCAAAAAAAAAAAGATGGTAAAGAGAGAAAAAGAATAAGGCAGTGTCAGGGTGGAAGGAAGGACTGGAAAGTAACATCGGCTCAAGTTATCATAGAGCCACAGGACCAAGAAGTGAGGCAGCACTTCCCATTGTGACATGGAGCCAGAAATGGGCCCTGCCTGGGTGGAGCACAGGTGCGGGTCCTGCCTGGGTGGAGGACAGGTGAGGGGCCCTGCCTGGGTGGAGCACAGGTGCGGGTCCTGCCTGGGTGGAGGACAGGTGAGGGGCCCTGCCTGGGTGGAGGACAGGTGAGGGGCCCTGCCTGGGTGGAGGACAGGTATGGAGAATGTCAAAGTTTTAAAAATGTGGACTTTCTGCTTCTCAGCAGAATGACCATTGTTCTCAGATATTTGAGAGTTGACAGTGATTTTACATACAGAATATCTGTATACAAATTTCCTGGAAGAGCAGTCTTAAAATAATTGCAGGCTTTTTGCAATAATGAACAATTTCCCATTTTAATTTGACTGTGGACAGCATGAGAAGCTCCTTATGTAAATAATGTCAGATGAATACAATTTCGTTACTAATTTGGGGGTTGTGTTGGAACATGGGAGGAAATTTGGGATAAATAATATACCAGTTAATTTATTTTTCCACTTTAACAGAAGTGTGTTCTGGTCACAGGGGCATCAAAGGCAGTGAAGAGGCTGATAGAGCGTCCACCGAAGGACCCAGAAAACAGAGACTCGTTCTCACAGGTGGCAGTGCCCTGTTGGAGCTGTGCCTGCTGGTGCCAGCTGGCAGGTTTCTCTCCCATCTCCCTGGGCACCTCTGTGTGACGCGTGCCTCTGACACATGCTGGTTTCCATCTTCTAGCGTCGCTACGTCCGCATCAGATGACAGCAGGAGATCTTCTCACCTGACAGCTTGGTTCTTCCCTCCCGTCCTCACTGTCGAAGGGCCTCTTGGCCGTTCAGTCACCTGGTGATTCACATGTTCCCATTCGCTGTATTGCCAGAAATATGCCTGGAATCCAATGAAACGTTGATCCAAAAACGTTCTTAAATGCCTTAGGTTTATCTGACCGAAAGTATGAAAGATAAGCCCACAGTCACGTTTTTAAAATTCTTTTATTCCTGTATAAGCAATAGGTTCCCTTTCACTCTCCAGATCTAGAAAGCCTTCCTTCAGTCTGGATTTGAATCTCCATCTCCTGTTCTATTATGTTTGCGGGTGGGGTTGGGGGGGGAGGGCAGTGCAGCTGGCCGGTACAGGGAACCGAACTCTCGCCAACCGAGCTAACCTGCCGGCCACCCATCTCCTATTCTCTGATAAATGAAAGAGTCGTTTTCTCAGCGCCACGGGAAGCCCGCTCATCCCCGGTCTCTGGTCTTCAGCCAGCGGAGGGCCTCCCCTGCTTGTCCTTAAGGCAGCCTCAGCTTCCTGGCATAACACTGTGTTTGTTAGCTCTAGGTAAGCCCTTCCCAAGACCTGGCTGCTTATAGAATAAGCTTGCAAATCGGGTGTCTGCAACTTACAATGTGCTCATGAGAATTTAAGAGCAGAGATTATTAATGAGATAATCTGCTCACGGGGATGTGGCTGAATTCTTGAGGCTGTGAGGGCTCTGGTGACAAGCGGTACTGCTTTTGAGGAAAAACGCTGCAAAATTACCACAGGCCTCTGTTTGTAACTTTGCTTGGCACAATACCAAATCTGGAGGCCAGGACCCCAGCTGTGTTTTCTTGGTCCATTGCTGGGCTCCTTTTACTCTGGCATGCTCTGGGTGAGAACAGGCCAAGTCTAGAAGTCTTGAAACAATCAGCACTAAAAGCCACTCTGAAGGTGAGCCTAGGAAAGCAGCATTTAAGATGCGGCCAGAGAAATTCTACTCTATTGCTGTTTGTTATTTGAGACAGAAAATGTCCCTGGAACAAGGATCCTTGGGCCCATCTACTGGGAGACCTATAAAAATGTTAACCAAAAAAAAAGACAAAAGTAGACTAGCCCAATGGGTACCCACCACTAGCTCCAACCTCTCTATATACAACTGCCTCGGTTCGAACTGCAGAGCCAGTGGGTCCCTGTGACACCTACCAGCCCTCTATCGGGGACTCTGGTCCATTGTCTAGAGCCATCCTGCAGGCTGCAAGGGGGTCCCGTGTGTGTCGCTTGGCTCCATGGAATTTCTTGTTTGTTCACCTTTGGTTGCTTGACAAGGCTTCCCAGAATTAAATAGCCTAACCTTTTGGCTTAGTATGGCTTTGGGAAATTCCCTGGAGTTTCTCAAAGGACATGTTAAAATACATCAAAATTAACTGGTTTATTTAAAGGGCATTATCAGTACTAAAGGTGTTTTGGATGCATGTTCCCGGTATGGGTTGGGTCAATTTAATTTTGTTATTAATCTTTCTTGTTAGTGATGTGTGCATGGACCCATTGTGGCTGTGGTCATGCTCTTGTACATGTGGAATGAAGTTATTATGTTGGATTTCTATTCACATCCCCCAGGGAAGTGATGGGTCCGAGTGCAGTGGTGTTTACAATTATTTGATCATTAACCAGTTACAGATTTCTTTGTTTTTCCCCACTCCCACAGTTTCACTTGATTTACCAAGAACATGTTGTTTCCCTAGTAATAATAAGAATGATATATTGCGTTTTTGTTAGTTTGAGTAGGATCATTTAACTTTTCACTTTGTCCCCTGTGCTGTTCCCGGAGTCTATTGGCAGGGAAATAAAAGGTATAAACATTGTGATTTTGATTATAAATTAAAATGATCAATATAGAGTATAAGCAATATTAAACTGTTAGCCATAACTAATCAATGTTATTAAAATCAAGTATAGTAAGTATAAGTAAGATTAAAAAAGGGTTAAATTGTAAGCTAAGAAGGTTAAGAATTATAGTTCAAACCAAAAGTCTGACGCTCATTAAAGCCGAACATTCTGCTATTATATAGTGTCCTGGCCACAAGCCACAGGCTTTGGGGTGAACTATTGATGCAGGAGTGTGTGCTTTTGTCACAGCGTGAGTGCTTTGGAACATTCTGATTTTCTTTTTCTATAGAGATGAAGTAAAAAATGTTTTGATTAAAAGATAAATCATCATGTAAAATGTTAAGTAAAAATATAAACAAAGCAAGATTCTTGTGGTTGTTGTCCACACTTGCACTACTAGACATCTGTGGTCTGTCTCTTCCTTTTCACCGAATCCACACCACCTATTCAGGTCCAACGAATCCTGCGGAGCTGGTCTCCAGCAGTCCATGGCTCCCAAGTGCCCACAGCACCTGTCACTCCTCCCAGGACATCCCACAGGTGGAGTGGACAGAGACAGGTGTGGTGCATTCCACCTGAATACCAGGATTCTAACAAGTGCAGCTAAAAGGGCGAGACCACGTCTGCCTCGTCTGAGCTGTAAACACCGCCTGCCTGCAAAATCTCTCCAGGGTGATCTGGGGCACAGCCCGGCAGGTGCACTTCACCAAGCTCCCGGCGTAAGGGCCAATGCAAAGTACACACACGAGGCTCACTTCTCCCTGTTGAAGGTGAGGGAGAGACTCTCCGTGTCCCTTTTCCTCAGAAATTCTTTCTCTGTCCTTTTCAAATGCATGGAAATCTTTTTAGTGGCTATGTTAGCCTCTGGCCAGTCTCAGGACTCAAGAAAGTCTCCTCAAGGACCTTCGAGCCATCTCCTGAACCGAGACAGTGCCCCATCTCCCAAATTCCCAGGTGGAGACAAACTTAACTTGTCACCTGACTCCAAATTCACAACCTTCCCAAGGTAAGGGGCTGTACCCCCTTAACTACATGAAGTGTGAGATTTCTTTCTGTCTTTGCTTATGTTCCCTTGCACACTGTGGGGAGGCTTGGGTTCAGAGGAGGTTTCTCTTTCACTGTGTTTCTCCAACACCTGCCAGGTGGGCATTTGTGTGCATGGAGCTTGGGTTCTGACCACTCCCAGGTCACTGCTCGGTGCTGGCCTTACCCAGGCTTGGCGTGCTCTGCTCCTCCTGTCACAGAGGAGCACGTGGAGGCACAGAGACTATGGGACCCACTTAACATCACCCAGCTACCAAGCAGTGGATGCAGAGTGTGATGCTGGCTCCCCCCCCCCACCCGAGCTGCTTTGACCACCAGTGACCTGGAGCCTCGGTGCTGGGAGCAGCAGCCCAGCCTGTGGGTTCTCCAGGGCAGAACCAGTCCTTGCTTCAGTGCTGCTGCCCTGACTTGCAAGTGAGATGCCCACAGGAACCTCACTTGTCCAGACTCCACCAAGCATCTTACCCTCTTTCCAACCTACTCCTAGAGACCAGGCCTCTGCCGGCTTCCCTTCTGCCTGAACTCTTGGCCTGCCCGCTTTCTAGCACTTTCTGTAACAAGTTCCTGTTGTTACAATAAAATACCTGAAACTGGGTAATTTGTAAGAAAGTGAAATTTATTGCTTACAGTTTCAGAGGCTGGGAAGTCCAAAGTCCAGAGAAGACATTTGGTGGGGGTATTCTTTTGTGGTGGCTTTACAGCAATGTAGTGATCTCGTGGCAGAAAATGTCAGAGCAGAGAGAGACTCACATCCCATTCACTTTCCTTTTCAAGCCCAGGAGCAGGTCCCTGACCTCCATGCACTGCTGCATGCTCCTACAGTCTGAGCACCACTTCAGGGTCTCCCCTTTCTATGACCATAATAGGATTTCCACCCTCAACAGTCACAGTGGGAGTTAAGCTTCTCATATGTGAACTTTGGGGACACAATTCAATCCATTCACAGCAAGGACCAATTCACTCCCCCCATGGTTGCCAGACAGGGCCTTGGACGTCTGAGCAGAGCAGAAGGCAGAGGGAGCCCGGGCAGCAGGACTCACGTGTGCCAGCCCATAGGAAAAATATATGACACTATAAGTATGCAATAGAAAAAAAATGGAAAGAAATGCAGTGGACTT
The DNA here is from genome assembly GCF_027409185.1 of Cynocephalus volans. Taxonomy (NCBI): domain Eukaryota; kingdom Metazoa; phylum Chordata; class Mammalia; order Dermoptera; family Cynocephalidae; genus Cynocephalus; species Cynocephalus volans. Next base: position 2,683,278 of record NC_084473.1, on the reverse strand, counting down.
CTTAATGAGTGCTTTTAATGTTTTTTGTTTCACTTGAATTTACCATTTTTTCTACATTGACCATTCATTCCTGTTCTAAGAAAAAATATCCATAAGCGTTAATTTTAAAGGGAAGCATTCGCCTAGTGGACGCATCTCTGATGGCCATGATTTCTCTCAGGAGCGCAGAACCTAAAGCCCTCTTCTGCCTGGCCCCTCCCAACACTTGCGATGTGGATGGGAAGGCCGTTGCCTCTGGTTCCCTTTCTGTAAAGGTGACTCAGTTTCCAGTTAGCAGCATTGGGAGAAAAGAGCCTGGGCCGTGAGTCAGAGTGCTCCATCCTCAGTGCTCCCCAGACCTTGCCATGTGATGGGAGGGGTAGATCACTTCCCCTCTCTAGCCTCAGTTTCCCCATCTGCAGTGCAGCAGCTGGGTGTGTTTGGGCTTAGAGACTGTTACCCCCAAATATGGCATTTTAATATCTGAATAAAGGAGCATCCTCAAGGTCTCTCTGACATTCCCCTCCTCCTGTCCTGCAATCCTACGTCTCTCTCCAAAGCACAGCATGACACTGATCTCTCACCTGTCTAAAGTCCAGACCCGTCAAAGAAGACAATGACCTCTGGTCCTTTCCCTGAGTTTTCAGTTATTTAACTCCTGTCACAGGAAGAAAGACTGGAGTTTATCAACACACCTGGACAGACTTTTGGCACAGACCATTGTCTATTTCAGTCCCATTCAGTATTTAGAGGAAAATCATTTACCAGTTATTGTCTGCTCTGCAGCCAAATAGACTTTGTCCCAAGCCATCATGTGTCCTAAACCCACTGAGTCCCCTAAGAATCACTGACTTCTGCACCCCTCTCCCCGTCCCCTATGAAGAGGGGCATGTAGGCTCTGCACCCCACTGGTTATTGGGTGATAACTCTTTTGAGATTACCCCATGCACGGCCCCCCAGCACACTGAAATAAAATTTGCTATGACTTTTCTTCCTTTTCACTGAATCTTAACAGTTGATTTTTCAGTTAACCTTCAGGGGCTTAAAGGGGAGTCTTCCCTTGGCCTTACAGTTGTGTGTGTTCTGGCAGGTTCACCCTACGGAGCACAGTGACACAAGGAGGTCACCACTTAATGCAGTAGATGCTTCTAAAAGCCCTCGCAGCCCCCATACTTTACCATTTCATTTGGAATTATTTTCTGCTGGTTAATTCTGCCCATTGCCAAGGCTGGTTTCAGGTGTGTGGGTTGATCTGTCCTCCTTCAGGAGTCTATGTGTCATTTAAGTTAAGGGTGAGTTGTGCAGAATCTGCAGAGGAGTGGTGTTCTTCCCAACCACACATGCAAGGCTCATCCATTTGTCCAAGTCAGACCCACTAGAGCGACACACACGTCTCTGAAAGAGGTTTCTGGGAGCAGAGATGCTTCCCGCTGTGGCTCTCCTTAGTAGAAGTACCCGAAAAAAAAGACTTCTGTGAACTTAGGCCGAAGTCCACCTCGGGCACCTGGACAAGGAAGAGGCATACCTCCAGGGAGCAGTGCCTCACTAGAGCACATCTGAACTCACCTGAGCTCACCTGAGCTGGCCTGAGCAAGGGAGGAGGTAGGCCTGCAGCTTCTGGGACAACTCTGGGAGGAACAGGAGTCCCACATGTTTAGCACTGGGGTTTAAAGGGAAAAACAGAAATCTCTCTGGGCATCTCAAATGCAAGATCAGCCCAAGCTAACCAGGTTTCCTAATGGTGATCTCATGAAACAGCAGTCAAGACAAAGTGAGAATTACTACAGGCATGAAATTTAGCTCAAAATAATTTAATATCATGCATTTTTTTCTCATTTATTTCTTGACCCCTGTATCATTGGAGCCCCAAGTCTGAGAGGGAACTCGCACAGTGTTTGCCTGTTCCCAAGAGCTCACTGCTGTTATAATAGATAGAGACATCGGTTTATCAGACTTATGGGAGGTGATGGTCCCATAAGTCCCATAGACTTATGGCTGGTCATCCAGAAATCTGCACTGCCATGGGGTACATACAATGGTTATATAGTGAACAGATCAAAGTAGATGTGTAAATCATTTGCATGCTTATGGTAGACGCTCACCCAGCTCAGAGCCCGGGAGTTCTGGCTGAGTAGATAAGGTAACCTACCCGCTACCCTCCTGGTGCCAGAGTGCTTTAACACCAGTGTGCTAACTCACCTACATGCTGATTCATTTACTCGGGGCTCTTGCTTCCTCCAGTCTTCCGTTGTCTTAAAGGAGATGTGCCATTCCTTGGGTAACTACCATGGCCAGGGGTAGTTTCCCAGGGATGAGAGGGAATGCTGCTATGCATGGGGGTGGGTGGTCTATGTCCAGCATTTGCCCTCTAGCCCCCACATCTAGAATCTTTCCATCATTTAGAATTCCCAGTACTGTACTAGGATTGATTCTCTACTCCACTAAGCAAAGTCTTCATCATGTTCTGGAAAAGGGACAAATGTCCCACATAGGAAGCAAAAGAAGTCAGTCCTTGCTGTCAGAGCCCATCAGGAGATCAGACATGTGGCCACATCCCAGACAGCTAGGGGAAAATACAGGTGTGCCAAGCACCAGACCCCACCATGGGAGCCTGAAAAAGAGCCAGGATTCTGCAACCTCAGTGGGAAATGAGGTTCTTGGAGGAGGTGCCGTGGGTTTTGAAGGATCATTAGAGTCACAGAGGAAAGTGACAGAGACACTGGGTGATACAAATAATCGCCCGGCCTGGAAGAGGAAACAGCAAAGATTGTGAATCAAGAAGGAAGGACGCACGTCCAAGCCCCACCATCTACCTACCACATGACCTTAGAAAGCTGCTCAACTTCTCTGGGTTTCCACTTCCATATGTACCAAGCAGGGCTAGTTACACATACATGAAATTGTCATAAAGATAGTCAAATCTATGTGTAAAGAACTTGGCACAGTGTGTTAGGGCCTGATACATGCTAGCTGTCCACAGTGGCAGCTGCATGCAGGATGCTGACAGGGACAAATAGGAGATATAGCTTGAAGGTGGACTAGGGAATATACTTCTCTGGCATATTTTGATATGGCTATTCAGGGGACTTCAAATGTGAGAAAGGCTATTGTCATGGGGGAGATTTGCATCTGCAGAGGAAATAAAGTGAACAGCAGATGCAAACAGGTTTTCTCTGAGGCTGCAGGAGCTAGGAAGATCATTTCCCAGGAGGAGGGGTTTTCTGAGAGCTGCTGTCTGTGAGGTGCCATTTGCATAACGAGACAGCCTTTGCTGGCCAGGACTCTCTCTCCCCACTTCTGTAGCTCCTCTTGCCAAGCTCCGCATCCCTATTCTTTCTGTAACCTCAGGGTGGTAGAAAAACTTCAGCTATTTGCTCCTTTTATCAGTTTTTATAATTTGTATGACTCCATGAACACGTGTGCATGTAATAAATGTATTATGCTTTTCTCTCGTTAACCTGTCTTTTGTTTTGGGGGCTCGCCTGTGACCCTTTGTGATGAAGAGGAGAGAGATCACCCCTTTTGTGACTCCGCAAGATAAAAATCACCTGGTGCCTCACCAGACCTACTTGGTCTGATTCTGCAGGGGGGGTGAGGGGGACAGTTGGGAAATGATTTTAACCAACACAGCAGGTGATTCTTACCACTGGGTACAGCTGAGAAATGTCGCACAGGAAGAGACACAGGTAGGGCGGGGTCTTGACCTGGTCCTGCACCTCTTGTGCTCCAGATGCTGTTGTCATCCTCCTGTGGGCAGCAGCCTGTGTGGCTGGAACCCAGGAGACAGGAGGACCTGGCAGCCTCTGAGTGGAGGGTAAGGACAGAAGCCAGGGACAACTTGAGGCGGCTGACGGAGAGGGGTTTGTCATTATTTTTCCATTGTTTTTTTCTAAGGATAAAAATTGTGGTTTACAAGAAAAAATTCAAAGCAGCATTTTATAATCCACTTGTCCCACGTGTAGGGGCCAAGAGAAAGCCTTCCCTTCAGTCATGAAGGTTCACTAAAATCACTGGCCATTCAGATGAATGGGAAGAAGAGGCATAAGAGAATTATTTTAACATGCATAGCAGAGGGGAATCGCAGAACAACTGCCCAGTTACCAGCGGGGTGCAGAGCTCACGGGCCCCTCTCCGTAGGGGATAGTGAGAGGGGGTACAGGAGTCAATGATTCTTAGGGGACTCAGTGGGCTGAGAGCACACAATGGCCCGGGACAAAGTCTACTTGATTGCAGAGCAGACAATGACTGGTAAATGATTCTCCTCTAAATACTGAACGGTACTGAAATAGGTAATGGTCTGTGACAAAAGTCTGTCCAGATGTGTTGACAGGCTCCAGTCTTTCTTCCCGTGACAGGAATTAAGTAACTGAAAACTCAGGGAAAGGATCAGGGTACATTGTCATCTTCTTTGGGGGGTCTGGACTTCAGGCAGATGAAGGACCAGTGTCATCCTGTGCTTTGGAGAGAGACGGAGGATTCTAGAACAGGAGGGGTGGAGTCATAGAGACCTTGAGGCTACTCCTTTATGCAAATGTCAAAGTGCCGTATTTTGGGGTAACGGTCTCTGAGCCTCAACACAGGCATGGCTAAAACCGTTTCCCAAGCACAGATGTGGCAGTGCTGGACCTTCTCTCACTAGAAGCCGATTGCCTGGCCCCAGCTTGACTGCATTCTCCTGGGAAAGGCTTGTTCCCTTGGGAGGCAAAAGAGCAAACCAGAGGTGGTTGCTCCTGGCATGTCTCGGTGGGAACCGCTGTGCCCATATTTCTTCTAGGACACAAGAGGCAACCTGGGAGCTTATCCACGGGGTGGGAAGGCTCTGCAGAAAGACTGACACAGCATAAGGGTCCCTTGGCAGGCCCAGCTTGTCCTGCTATAAGTCTCCTTCAGGCCATAACAGCTTGGCCCACCCCACCCTGGTACCTGCGTGAGCTGCTGGCCAAAGGCTGAGGGGACTCCCCCGAGATTCACACGGCTGACTCCAGAGGCGGGCTGGGCATGCTTATCCATCCTGCATGTCCCTAGATAATTGCTATAAAGCTGCAAGATGTTTAGAGTCATGAAATTGGGCCAAATTTCAAAATGTTCCCTTTACCACAATGGCAGCATCAAAAGTCATGTATAACCCAAACAGTATTGATTTCTAATATTCTGTTCTTCTTAGAACTCATACCCTAATGCCTCCTGATGGCTTTGATGATGTGTCACAGTGACATTGAACTTTAGACGGGGGGAGAGGCTGGGGGCTCACCCCTGCCCACACTGTGTGGCCCTGGCTTCTCCCCAGCCTTTATCGGTTCCATTGGTATCATGAATGGATCCCCAAAACTCCTACAGCATCAGCATCTGGGGAGCACGTCAGAAACGCAGGTGCCCAGCCCCTCCCCAGGCTACAGAATCAGAACATCAGGGGTGGAGCCCAGGATTCTGCATTTTCAATAAGCACTCCAGGTTTTGGATATAGTATGTGAAAAACTTTGAAGACCTCTCTTGTGATCTCACCATTGCCTGGTCTAAATAACCTAACACACATCTTTAAGTTTACAGAAGAAGGTCTGTAAGCTCTTCAGGAGGCCGTGATTGAGAGATGATGCTGCACCCAGGAGCCCTGGAGACCAGGCAGGCCCGCCGAGGTGAATCACACACGACAGGACCACATTTCCAGGAAACTGCAGACTGAGTGGTTGCAGAGGAAACCGTGAAGTTCTGCTGCAACACGGAGGGTGAACTTGACTAAATGGACGGACACCATTACCTGCCTGGAGACTGGAGGTTCATGCCTCCCTCCACCGCCTCCTAGACTCTCACTACCTCCTATGCACGGACACAAAGGGGGAGCATTTGCAAAAGGACGGAGGCATAAAAATGTGCTTGTGCTTGTGCATGTGCATGTGTGTGTGTGCATTTGTGCACATGTGTTTGAGAGGCAAGAGATCTGTCTGTCAACCAAATCATTCACACACATTTTTGCTCAGTTTTGTTGACAACCATTAGCATTTTAAATAATGCAAACTCTCTCTCCTACTTACTTTTCTTTTCCCTCCCCAAGAAACTTAGAAAAATGTAATTGCAGTTGTATGTGCACAGCCTAGATAGTGTCAACTACCAATAATCCAGTAAGCCAGGCCCTAGCTCTCCTGTCATTTAATTCCAAAATGAAGTTTCTCACAGGAGCGAAAAAGTGAACGTCACTGAAGCTTCTTTTTAAAAAAAATTTTGTTTAAGCAAAATTGACTATACATATTTTGGGAGCACAGAGTTGAATGTCAATCCCTTTGTGCAACATGTGATGCTCAAGTCATGATCAACAGCATGTTTGTCGTCACACAGCACAATCATCCTTATGTCCATTAACCAAGTTCCACTAACCCCGTCCTCCTTTCCCACCTCTAGTCACCACTGTTCTGTCCTCTCCTTCTGAGGTTCATGTACTAGCGTGTCCTCCTCCCTTCTGTCCTTCTTTCTTTCTTTCATTCCCACTTATGAGTGAGGACATGTGGTGTTTCTCTTTCTGTGCCTGGCTTGTTTCACGTAACATAATGTTATCCAAGTTCAACCACGCTGCTGTGAGCAGCAGAACTTCGTTCTTTGTTATGGCTGAGTCGTATGCCATTGTGCAAATACACCACAGTTTCCTCATCCAGTCGTCTGTCAGTGGACATTTAGGTTGGTCCCCACTCTTGGCTATTACAAGTGGAGCTGAGATGAACATGGGGGTGCAGGTGTCCCTTAGACATGATGATTTCCGTTCCTTTGCAGCTTCTATTTGACTCGGATGTGACATGTCCCTTAAACCGGTTTGTGCTATAAGACAGATTTACCACCCTGCTGTGCACCTAGAGAACATCCTGCCTTTTCTTCTGAATTTTCTCCATTAACTTTGCACTGGCTTGTCGTCTATGACTTTATCTACTACGCTACTCAATCTGTATAGTCTCCTAAGTATGACGAGGTGTATAAACCTACAATAAACTGTGAGAAAGGGGTGGCGAGGCCTGTTCCCCGCACCCATCACGGCATTTTGGGGCGACCCTCGTCACAGGCTCTTTGGTGTCCATGGCTTCTGCTATGTCCTCCTGTCGCCCGCCTCCTCTTTCTTCCTGAGCTCAAGGACACCAGCTCCTGGGCTCTGTCTCACATGTTTTGGCTTGCTTAGCCGTCTTCAGGACCACCCTCCCAGCGGGTCCGCATGGAAGTCCTTTGGGCGAGGCCACCTCACCTCCTCTGTCCACCCCAGATTCTGTTGTGCCTGAATCTCTAAGGAGCACGCCCCCCACCCCAAGTTCTCACCTTTCTCCTGACCCGTCTCTAAGACCCCACTGCCACCACAGACTACACTTTGCCACCTCTGCTACCAGCGCTGTCCCCACCCTTCCTCCCCCGTCTGAGACCACAGCTCTTCGGTCCCGGCACTGGCCGGCCACAGCCGCTGTCCCGTCCTCCTGCTCCTCCTTTCCCAAGCCTGCCTGACAAAGCCCATACAGCCACTCTTCCTGCATGCAGGCCGTCACAGCATGGGGACGGCTGGGGACCGTGCAGCCTCAGTTGTGCTTCTCTGCTCCCCGCAGCCCCTCCCCTCCATCAGCCCCCACCTCCTTCACGCTGCACGCCCCTCCCCAGGCATCTTGTGACATCGAGCCTTACCAGATGTGGTGGCCAATCGTGTGGAGGGGCAGCCCCTGCCCTGGGGCCGCCGCACACCTCCCCCCTCCCCCCACCCTTGACGCAGCCCACCCCAGCACATCCTCGGGAGCATGAGCACCTGGGGCCTCTCTGCACTGCCAGCCTTCTCTCCATGCTCCCCCATGAACACCCCAGCAGCCTTCGCCCGGCCCCCTGCCCTCCTATGACAGCCTCCTCCCCGCTCTCCCTCCACTGCCCGCTCAGCCAACATCCGGCTTCTGGGCCCGGACTTCTGCAGGGCACCCATCTTTGAGGTCCATGCAAGCCCCGTGTGGCAAGCCTAAGGCCACCCCACCCTCCTGCTCAGCTCCTCTGAAGGGCCGCTGAGATGCCTCATGCTCCTCACCTGCTCTCTGGGCTCTCCTGTGTCCCCTTGCTCCTCTTCAGCCCTTCCTTCCCGTTCTCCTCCATGAGCTCCTCTGGGCTTCTGCCTTCGGGCGCACTGTCTTAGCCCATTGGCTGCCAAAACAAAATGCCACTGGCCTCTGGAGGCTGAAGTCCAAGTCAAGGCACCAGCAGATTCAGTGTCTTGTCAGGGTCCCCTTCCTAGTTCACAGATGGTGCCTTGTCACTGTGTCTTCATGTGGTAGACATGAGGGCTCGGCCCTTACGGCCTGATCCTCTGCCAGAGGGCCCCTCCCCCAACACCATCACATTAGGGGTGACGATTTCAACATATGAGTTTGCAGGGGACACAAACATTCAGACCAGGGCACCCATTTTCTTCTCTTTTGTACATATTTTTTAAAAAATAACCATCAGCAGGTCTGCAGTCCTGTCTCAGACCTTGATCTCACGATCTCACTCACAGCCTCGGACCTGCGTTTCCAGCAGCCATCTGACAACAGATTTCTAGACACTGCAAAATGCACTGCGACTATTAAATTCCACGTGTTCCCAGGAGATGTTTCCAGTTACAGACGTCACATCACTCTCTTAACCAGGGTTTTTGGTCCTTTAGTAGCTTTCGGGAAGGGAAATCATATTCTACTGGTATGCCATTTGGATGACACTGTGTGAAAATATCAGCAATTCTGTCAGTTTGCAAGCTCCTGCAAGCTCGTGTGCCCCCTGCCCTACCTCACACAGCTGGATCTACTGCTGGAAGGGGTCTGGCTGTAGACGTGGGAAGTGGGCTGTGGTTTCCTGGCTTTTCTGCACAAGTGGAAACCTTCAGAATGCTGGACAGCTGTTTGCTGGTGCTGAAGATGGAGGCCAGAGTTTAAAAAAAAAAAAACAAAAAAACCTGAATGCTGGAGTGGAGCAGGAACAAAGAAAGAAAACAGGAAAGGAAATTATTCTGCCAGTAGAAAAGAGTGCATTCCCCCTACAAAAGCAACAGGAGCATCCTCAGAACAAGCACCTAGCCTCACACACGCACCCTGGCACTGACCCAAGGGCTCACAGGAAAGCATCTGCTCCCACAGGCAGCTTGCCCCCACCCAGTCCCCACCGACAGGGCTCTTCAGGAGAGCAGGCCAGGTGGAGTCCATGGCCCCACGGAAGGTTTCATGGTGTGTCCTCATGCAAAGCTGGCCATGTATGGTGCCTGGAGCCATTGCTCCTCAGGGGGTGGGGGGTGAACGGGGGTGATCTCATAGAAGCAGGACACCAACATGGGCACACACAGACCTCTGGGTAGGACAGACACGGGCTTTTCCCAGATTTAGCCATGCCTTGGCCACAGGACCCTGAGTCAGTCACGTCATGTCTCTGACTCTGTTTACTCAGCAGTAAAATGGGCCTGAGAAGTGCCTCTGCTGGGGTGAGAGGGGTGGGGGATGCAGAGCCACAGGAGGCCACGGCACGGGTATGGCTCAGACCACCCCAGGCATTGTGCTTTCTCTGGTGGTCATGATAGTGAAGTTGGCTGCTGTAACAGAGCCCACAGGAGGGGGACTCACCAGCTTTCTTGCAGCTTCACTTGGCTAGTACCTTCCCATGTGTTACGACAGATTCATCTGTCGCCCTGCAAGGTGGGAGGAAAGGGACTTCTGTGGCACAGGCCAGCCGGGAACTACACTATCTACCTGGTCAAGGGCCAGGACCTAAGGGGTCCACTGGTCAGGAGCCAGGACCCCAGGAGGCCCACCTAGTCAAGGGCCAGGACACTAGGAGGCCCACATGGTCAAGGGCCAGGACACAGAGAAGCCACTTAGTCATAGGTCTGGATCCAAAAGGCCCACCTGGTCATGCTCTGGTACCTTTCCCTCCCTTTCTCCCAGGGGCTTGGCTGACTCAGAGCCAGTCCAGTGGGGCCTGGGGTGGGGGTCGCTGGAAGACAGGGGTGAAATGGAGGGAGGGCCAGACCCCTCGAAGCAGGCTGGAAACTTTTCCCTGGGCCCTGGGTTTGCTCACTGGCTGAGGCAGTTGCTCGCTGGGTGAGCTGAGGAACAAGCAGCCCGAAGCCCCAGCCTGGCCCCGAGCTGTGAACTTCATCCCTGGAGGGACCAGACCGACCAAGGTTTTGAGGAGGGAGGTCCCCGAGGAAAGGGAGGGCTTGGTCACTGGCCCAGCAGGACGGTCTGGGTAGTGGGAGGTAAGAGGACAGAATCCAAAGGCAAAATAAACAAAGGAAGGTAGAGAAGGGTAAGCTAAGAGAGTAAGTGCGCCCCAAAGTGTCCAAAATGCAAAAATCAAGTGTGAAGGCGGAGCAGAGGCCTCCAGGGACAGCACTGGCCAGAGAGACGCACCGAGGCTTGAGGTTGCCCCTCGCAGCCAGGCCCGTCCTCTGAGCAGCACACTGCCAGGGCCAGTGGTGCTTTCAGACCTGAATGACCCTGTGAGAAGAGCCAGCGTCCAAACAGGTCGTGCATGAGTTTCCTGTGGCTTCTCTAACAAAGCACCCCAAACCAGGGGACTCCTAGACAGAATCTCACTGTCCCTCAGTTCTGGAGGATGGAAGTTCCAGATCGGGTGGTGCAGGGCCATGCTCTTCTGTAGGCTCTTCCTGCTTCTGCTGTTGCTGGGCGTTAGATGCACCGCTGCTGTCTCTGCCTCTGTGGTCACTGGGCCTTCCTGGGTCTCAGCCTCCACACTATTGTCCTGCTTTTATGATGACAAGGTCTCACCCTCTCCAGTGTGACCTCACCCTAGCCAATCACATCTGAAACAACCCTATTTCCAAATGTGGTCTCCTTCTGAGGTGCTGGGGTTAGAACTTCAACATATCATTTTGGGGGACACAAGTCAATCCATAACAGATACCAGGACCTTAATCCCAGGAGGACACCTCTCAAGAATCTCTGCAAATTATTGGAGAATGCCAGGTTTAGTCACAGACATTCATTTAATTTGCAATCGCCAACTTGATGTTGTTTATACCCTGTTTACAAATACCAGGGTACTTTGAAAAGTTCATAGATTTGTATTATCTTCTAATTCTATTTTTCCATGAACTTTTTGAAGTACCCTGGCACATTTTTACATAAGGCATTGTTGATACCCACAGTGACTGACGTGATAAATTAGAACAAAGTTAACCACTTCTCCGGGACCTTGGTTCTCTACTCAGAACAGCAACAAAACAGCAGAAGAGCATGCACTTTTGATCCGTACTGTGGGAATCAAAGTCAGAGACTTCGAGGCTGCCGAGGAATGCTCAGTACAGACAAAGATCCCTTTCTAATTAACGATTTTGTTTCCACCATTTCCCACTTAGTATTTCAGATAGTATATTGTCAAAACAATGCTTCCAACTCATGCAGTTCCAAAGAACAAATGATCCAAAAGGAAAACAAGGCACAGTTACACCGTTCAGTTAATGCCCGGACACCTTCACACGCAACACCTGCACTTGTAGCTTCTTGATGAGGACCTGGCCACGGCCACTTTATTTCCCAAATGTGAGAGCGATTTCCTGGCATTGAGCAGTCCCTGCACACTGCTTGAGCTCAAGTCCAACCCGGGCCAACCCATGCTCCTGCTGGGGAGGAAGGAGAGACTGAGGAATCATTACTCTACCTGTGACTTCAGTGGGAAGGAAATTAAGTGCCAGCAACAGTGTTCCTGTCTCGCCTCCCCACGGTTTTATCACCTTGTGCTATGGAGTGTGGTTTGAGTATAACAAGCAGAGTGTGTATGAAACGATTTTGGACTGAAGAAGGTAACGCCATTCAAAATCCTAATGGGTGCTTTTGCTGGTTAATTAAGATGATTTTGGCAATGGGACTCATAGGTCAAGAGTTTAAAGATGTGAAGTTGAAGTCATTTTGCACATGTGACACCTAAATTCCCTTTACCAAAAAGAGACTGTATCCCTTGCCCAGTTATTGAGAAGGAAAGTTTAATTTCCTGGAAAATTCCAGACTGGTAGGGCGGAACACGGGTACTGACCTTTGCTGTTAGTAGTTCCAGTCCACTGACGTGTGTAATCGTTTCCAGCCTTTTATCAGTCCTGGGGGATACTATTCCCATTTCGTGAATGAAGATTCTGAGGTTCCGAGTGGCCAGTTTGTCCAATGGTGTGCAACTGTCAGAGCTGAATTTGGAACCAGCTCTGTCTGGCTCCAGACCCTAAGCCCCTTCAACCAAGCAATGGTGCCCCCCACACTAAAGAACTTCAGATATCCAGTGAAAACCACATGCACCTTCACAAGCTGCAAATGTGGAGGGAGGCAGAACGGGGCTCCCACCCATCAGGCTCCAGGGGCCTGAACTGTGTGGCAGACTCTGAGGTAGAATCAGACAATGAGGGAAAGGTAACCCAGTTTCTCTGCCCGCCACCCTGGGGCCACCTCTGGCAGTCATGGGGCAAGAACCTTGAAGTTCTGACTCTCGGCCGGAGCCAAGCCTTTGAAGTCAGGGCTCCAGTACACTCAGCTACTTTGTACTATGTGGATGATGGACAGATTCTTTTGAAGTCATATTGGATTTACAAAGGAGGGTCCTGGAATTTTCTCATAAAACAAACTCATTAGTTCTATAGTCTGGAATGGAAAACACATTTGAGGCTTAAGTTTCAGTGGTTACGTGGTGTGGCTGACATTGTCTGGCTTCTAGGTACTGTAAGACAAGACATATCTATGACGATTATGTGCAAAAGCTCCTGACAACTAGAAAACAGTCTCTGAGGGGCTGCGATGGCCTTGCTGAGTCAACAATGCTCTGGCTGCAGCTGGAATCAGCCAGCCTGCCCACCTACAGTTCTTAAAGGAATTCATTTATTATGAAGGCTTGCAGGCACATTTTTGGCAGGATCTAATCATGGTTTTCATCCCTGTTGGCCAAATGCATGCTTAGCCTCATACCACATACTTTTGGCTGGAGGGTACATGCATTTGCTGGAACGGAGGAGCTGCTCACTAAAGACTGCGGCTCACCTCCACCCTGGAGGGCCACAGCAACTCTGCAGCAGTCCACGCCACACTGCTCAGTGACTTCCAACCAAGGCAGTTTTGTGTTTTGTGAAAATAATTCATTCTTGAGGAGATGTTGGCTTTTCCATGCTTTTCATGGCCTCGGGTTACTTGAATTTTCCACATTGGCCACAAAGGCGATGCGTCCTTGGGTGGTCTTTGGGGTTTCCAGCTGACGTTGCTGTAGTGTCTGCCCTGGCATCTCTAGTCCACCACGTGTGACCTACTTCACTGTAATCATAACAACATAATGTGTTGTCATCTGTTGACTTGCTTATTTGGGCTTCTCTGCAGATGTGTCCACAAAGAGTGTTACACTAAAGAGAAAGGGCTGGGAAGATCCACAGGCACCGGCACTTGCTCTGTGGTGTCCTCAAGCTCACTCCAGAACTATCCCTTCCAGTCCTCTGCCGAACTGCACGAGCTCTGCAGTTCTGCTCACAAAGTGCCTTTGGATGCTGAAGAGCAATGCTTCTGCATCTGATTTCCATATGTACTGCTCTAGTGTGGAGGGGACACAGGGCGCGGCCACTCAGAGGGACCACTGAAAGCCCACCCACTCCCTGGGTTCCAATACGTGTCACTCAGCCTGCATTTCCAGGGAGTGTGCTGGGTGGGGGCCTACACAGGTGAGTCAGACCCCCTGTCCCAATGCGGAGCACAGTCCAGAGTGGAGGTCCTCACCAGCCAGAGGTGGCAGGTGCCCTTTGCATCCACCAGTCCCTGCATACATGTTGACTTGTGGTTACCAGCATCTGCACTGATGACATATGCAGACCTCACAGTCAGTCCAGAGCAGGGCGCAGCCCTGTTAATCAGCAGGGGAGATGCTCGGTGCTGTCATGGGGGAACAGAGACAGGTGCTATGGGCATGGAGGAGACCAGCCTTTCCCACAGGAGGGCAGAACACAGAGGGCTTTTCAAAGGGGGTGACCTTAGAGGTGAGGCTTGGAGGAGGAGGGCCAAGAGCTGGACATCTGGGGGTCATAGTCAGTCCTGCAGTCGGGCAGGAGCATCCAGGTTGGGGGCAGGAGGTGGCAGGGAGTTGGGCAGGGGTGGGGCACAGTGATAGAGCACCCTCACGTCCACATGGCGGGCCTCCCCTGCACAGAGAGCTGGAACAGCTCAGGCCCTGCAGCGCCCGGACGCGGACACCACTTCATTTTGTAGAGGAAGACGCTGGGGCTCAGAGAGAGGCGTCCTGCAAGAAGCCACAGCGGGCAGCTGACATCGTGGCTCCACTCCCTCCTGCCTCGGTGCTTCGGGAGCCCACTTCCCGCAGCTGTGCGCATGCTCCCCCCTCATTTATTTCTTACAGTTCAAGGTCGTTGTGAAGATTGAGATGGTGCCTTCTACCAATTTCCTCTGTAATTTTAAAAGTTTTAGCCAGCTTTTTAGTTTGAAATAATTACAGGTTCACGGTCAGTTGCTAACAGTAGAGAGAAGGGAGTCCCCCGTACTGCTCCCCAGCTCCCTGCTGTGGCAACACCTTAGCAAACCTACACACGGCGTGCGCATGGTGATGCTTGTTCTTTTTGATTTTAAGACTATGGCATTATTTTAATTTATTCTATTTTTAATTTTTATTGACTCAAAATTGATTATACATATTTTTGGAGCTCAGTATTGAGATATGTTGATCAAATCAATATCACTAACATAGATATTGTTACAAATCGTAATTATTCTTTATGCCCCTTGTCCAACCTCTCCCCTTCCCCCATTCCTCTCCCCCCATTACCCTAGATTTCTTCCCTCCTTCTGAAAGAGTAATGGTTACTCTGTTGACTTGTTGCCTAGGTGATCTGTCCAATGCCTAGAAGTGTGATCAGGTCCCACAATATTGTCATAGAGCAGATGCTTCTTCCGTCACTCTGCAATGGGCTTTGTGGAGAGAGACATCCTCTTCTTTTCTTTGGTCTCTGCTGGTGACTCTCCTTGTGTCAATGCACTCCAGTGGCTGGTGGACCATCTGAGTGGTAGTTGTGGCGTCTAGCTGCTTTCGTGGCAGCCATGGTTATTGTGGTGGCTGTGGTGGGCCACCCACATGGAAGTGATGTTTTTGGCATGGTCTTTGGCACTGGCAGGGTGCCTGCTTGTGGGGGGGGTCCAGTCCCTGACTCTATCCCTTGAGTCCCCGGGCAGGCCCTGAGGCGCTAGTGCAGTGTGCCAGGTTGTGGCAGGGGGTACTGTCCCTGGCTCCAGACCTTGGGTCTCCAGGCGGACCCGAGGCACTGGCAGTGTATCTGAGCTGGAACTAGTTGTTTTGTCCTTTGCTTACTTCTGGGGGAACTTCCTGTGGGAACCAGCACTTGAGCCCTGTGGTTGAGCTGAATTGCTGCCTTGCTGCTGCTTCCCTAGGGAAGGCTTTTTGTGCAGCTCGGGGTTTACTGATTGACCTTATAGGTATTTCTGGCTCTCCAGACTCAGTGCACCTGGGTGTGTAGAAACTCCGATCTGGGTCTGAGTCTTTTCATCAAACTGCACCCCATGCAGTCCTATATTCCTGACCAGTCTCCTCTGAGTGGTCCTGTGCTGATTGCGGGGCAGATCAGCTGTCCTTGCTGTGCCCCAGTGTTCCCCCAGTGGGCCCATCTATCCCACTGCCCGTGCTGCAAACATTTCCTATGGGACAGGCCGTGCACTGGTCACTTGCGATGACTCACCAGCCTCTGAGTGGCTCCACTTTTCAGTTGTTGTGGCTCCTCAGTCCTATGTGGGTCCACAGAAACCCTGTTAGCGGTACTGCTGTCCTGGGGGCCACCAAGGCCCTCTTCTCCCCTGCTGCCTCCAAGCAACTCCATCCAAAGGGCGCAGCTGTGGCTTATGCCGGCTCCTGCTCCATGTGCTCAGCAGTTCTAGCCTTAAAGCAGCCACAGCACAAAATGGTCGGAGCAGTTTTTTCTTTCTCTCATCATGGCTTCTCCTGCCTTCATGAACTCCATAGGTCTCTCTACGTCTTCCCCTGAGCTCCAGCGGCTCCACCTTGGCCGATGTTGCTTTTTCATATAGTTGTAAATTGGTTGATTTCTGGGAGAGAGTGACGCTGGGGACCATCTGTTCCACTGTCTTGGCCAGAACTCACAAGGTGATGCTTCTAAAAACTCTTACCTGGTGCCAGGCGCACAGTGAGCACTAAACACTGGCTCTTGTAGCAGTCATTTGACATCCTTCCTACTGTCCAGGATGAATCCTTTCTCAGAGCCTCCAGAAAGAACCACCCTGCGACATCTCTGTCTCAGACTTCGGGGTCCAGACTGCGGGAGGGTCCACTTCTATCGTTTGAACTGCCCGTCTGTGGGCCTTTGTTGCTGTGGCCCAGGAAGCTGGTGGCCCAGGAAGCTGGTGGCTGAGTGCCTTGCAGGCAGGGAGACAGAGGAACTCTTGACAGCACAAGGAGGGCCCCCAGAAGCAAAGCCCCAGCAGTGTGCACATGGTGGGTTGAGGGGCCTTTCAGGGGTGCACAGAGCCCACTGAGCAGGCAGAAGCTAAAGAAGGTCTTGGCAGATGTGTAGCCTCAGCCCGGTGCTGCCTGGATCTGCTACAGAAATGTGCAAACTCCAGGCCAGGGCCAACACTAGATCAGTGGATCCTGGGCTGTGGGCTGCAGGGCGCAGGGGCAGAGCTCCAGTATTTCCAGGTGGGATGACTCCTGGTAGCCGTGAGCATTCTGCAGAGAGCTTTAGCTGCCCACACTAACAGCAATGGGGGTGTGAGTGCAGCTGCCCAGGAAAGAGGATCTAGTGGGCCCCACCCGTGCCTGCTCAGTGCAGAAAGCACGTGGTTCAGTGCCTGGCGCATTGCGAATGCCGAGTCAGAATTATTTTCCCTTCTCCTTCCCTCCCTTCCTCCCTTCCACACTTCCCTCCATTTACTAGTTACGAGTCCTTGGGAAAGTTTTTTGAATTCTCTAAGCACTGTTTTTCTCATCTGCAAAACGGAGATAATACTTGCTTCACAGGTTGCTTATGAGGATTAGAAAATAAAATGTTTGTGCACAGGTAGTTGCAGGCACCACATGGTGAGAGGACCACTCGGAGCCCAGCATGGCTCCTGCCATGGAGTGAGTTTCCAGACAGTGGCTGTGGCTGTTCTGTCCCAGGCCCAGAACCATGCCTGGCCAGCCCAGTCCATCATGGTCCTCAGTGTAGTGTTCCAAGAAAAGAGAGAACTGGGGATGAGACAGCATCTGCTCACTTGCTAACCCGTGCTTCATCGTGTAAATACATAAAACAACTAAAGGTCGTCAACTGTACAACTGTCACCTGAATGTTTGCTATAGGATAAACAGCAGGATTCGGGGCAGATGATAAGATTTGGAAAGTGGCCATCAGAAGGAAGTGGGACTATTTCACCTGGGTCCTGGGAAAATACTTAATACTTAAGTGGCTTTAAGATACTTCAGTGGCTTTGACCTCCTCAAACAATTCGCCTGCAGAGAAGTCAGGACCGCAGCTGCCCTGGGCCTCTAGAGGGCAGACGCGGGAGATGAGTGAGAGATACGGGCGCACTCTCAGCTCAGCAGAGGAAAGAGCGATGCCCCAGTGACTCGCGTTCTTCCAGCGGTATCACTGTCAGGCCTCCACTCCCCACCCCACCTCCTTGTCCAGTGCAACAGGATGGAGGGATGGACGGAAGGGTGGGTGGGTGGGTGGCTGGGTATATATAGATTTATTTTAGGGATCAGCTCATGTGATTGTGGGGGTCAGAAGTCTGAAATCTGCAGGGCAGGCCAGCAGGCTGGAAACTCAGGCAGGAATAATTTCTGCAGTCTTGAGGCAGAATTTCTTCTTGTCTGGGAAACCTCAGTCTTTATTCTTAAGGTCTTCAACCGATTGGACGAGGCCCACCCATATCCTCAAGGGTGACGTCCTTTACTTAAAGTCAACTGGTTATAGAAGTTAACCATGTCTACAACATATCCTCAGAGCAACATCCAGATTAGTGTTTGGTCAGATCACTGGTGCTACAGCCCAGCCAGGTGGACACGTGAAATGAACCATCACAGCTGGCATAGGAGATGGCTGTCCAACGGAAAAGAAAAGCTAACAATCTGTGCTGTCCTGAAATGCCACTGCCCCTGTGGCTGGCCATAGGTTGAGGGTGTTTGATATGTCAGGTATGAGACCCTGCCTCTGAGCCAGGTTGGAATAAACACCGGGTAACTGAGGAGTCGGGGGATCTGGGTGACACTCTGAGAAGTGCCACTCAAAGGTGGCATCAGGCCATCGAGCTAGTTTTTGAACATCTACAATCTCAGTTTCCCTCATCTCAAATGAGATACCAATACCCACTACCTCCCTCGAGCTTTGCTGAGATGAGATGATGTAAAGCATCGTGATTGTAATTATGGTTTCTCTGATGACCCCTAAACCTAAACAAACTTAGAGCAGAGGATGTCATGGTCTCGCCTGGCTGTTTCCAGGGTGTCACCCGACCCTGGTCAGTGCCAGGGTGAACTCAGACCTGCAGGGCTGCTGAGAGCCACCAGTGCCCAGGGGTGGGTGGCAAGGCATACCACGGGCTGGCTGCCTTCAGGCAACGACAGAGATTCCCCATCCTTCCCCCAGGGCTCCCGGCCGTGATGGGAGCTGGGCATAGAAACGTCATCCCAGCGCTGTGTGGAGGGGGCATGTAGCACTGGACAGGTATTAATGCTGGGATGGGGGTGTAACAGAGGCCTCGAGGGACTCACCTGGTAGAGCTGCCACATTGAACTGGGGCTGGAAGGTTGAGCAGAAACGAGAATTAAAGTAATTTGGTGTCTGGTGAATGGAGAGTGCACAGAGCAGCTGGAGACGAGGGTCAGCTCGTCTCCCAAACCCACCAGTCATGCTGGAGGAACCCAGAGGTGTTTGCACAGAGAAGTGGCAGGGCCAAGGTTATGACATCTGCTCTGTCAGCTGCAGGGAGGACAGGCCAGGCAGATCCCAGAGACAGGTGCGTGGGGGAGTCAGGTCCAGGGCCACAGGAAAGCCGCAACTCAGTGAGCAGTGATGAGGAGCGGTCAATACTGAGTAAAGGGAATCAACAGGATTTTGTAACTACTTAAATGTGGGGTGAGGACTGAGGTGAGAATAACTTCCAGGTTGGTGGTTAAGAGAAAGTGGTTTGGAGATTAAATTAGTGAGTCAGGAAAAAAGGCACATACTAACCTTGAAATTCTTGTAGGACGTGGGGGTGGAAATGTCCAGAAGCCATCTGGAAGTGAGTGTGGAACCCAGGATTGTGCTGTGGGGGCGATGTGTGACTCTTTAGAGCCCTGGATGGCTTGTTATGGGTCCCCAGATGATGGGGAGGGTGATCCCATGTGGTTACAGGGATCCTGGCTTCCGTGACAGACATGAGGGCTTGGGTGCCACTTGCCAAAATACAAACATCCTTGTTAAGCTTGTGTTGTATAAGAAAAAAATTGTCTGTTTTTTTTCCTGGGCTCCTGGGACTGAGCTTCTAAAACCCTTGGAATTTCTCCAGTGATAGGAGTGTCCGATATTCACAGTGTGCCCTCAGCCACATCTGAATGGACACTGAAGAGGTGACTCAGGATGGGGCTGGCCACCAGAGAGACTGACCATGTGATTTCAGCCTGACCTACTGGGCAGAGTGGGAGCTGGAGGCTGAGTTCAGTCAATCACGCTTATGCAAAGAAAGCCTAGTAAAAGCTGGAGACCCCGAGGTGCAGTGGAGCTTCCTGGCTTGGGAACACTGGAGGTGCCAGGACAGCAATGGCTCTGACTCCATGAGACTAGGGCCCCGAGGCTCTGCATCTGGGAGCCTCCCTACTTCTTACCACGTGTCACTTCGTTTGGTGGGTCCAGATTTGTACCATTCATTATAGTAAAGGTGTAAGTGTAACTATAACACTTTCCTGTGTTCTGTGCATAGTTCCAGAGGTTCACCAACTGGAGCGGGGGCATGGGAGCCTCTAAATTTGT
Source organism: Cynocephalus volans (assembly GCF_027409185.1). Lineage (NCBI taxonomy): Eukaryota > Metazoa > Chordata > Mammalia > Dermoptera > Cynocephalidae > Cynocephalus > Cynocephalus volans. The sequence goes on along the minus strand of NC_084473.1, from coordinate 2,663,324 downwards.
AGCCAGGTGGTCAAAAGTGTGGGTGGCCTGGAAGGCCCTGAACTTGCAGCTGGTGCTGCAGAAGGGCAGTCTTGCTGGTGTCCCCCTGTGCCCTTGACCTGTGGGGTCTGTACTGACCCCAGGTAGTTGGTGTCAGGATGGAACTGACAGAAGTCTCTGCCCAGGCCTCTGCTTGTGCCACTGTCTGTAATTCCCAGCCACTTGCTGCTGTCATGCAGACTTAAGAAAGTCAAGTCTGTGGAGTCTGGAGACTTTGACCTTTACAAGGTCCCCTGTGGCAGGCAGCCTCTGAGGCAGTCCCCAGTGTTCCTGCCTCTGGCCATCCATGCTGTTGTGTGACGCTCTGCCTGGAGTGTGAGCTGGACTCACTTGCTTCCACAGACAGATGGAGCAGAAGAGATAGCATGCTGCCAGAGGTCAGGTCAGGAGACTGTAGCTTCTGTCCTGGCGTCCTCATTCTTTTGTTCTTCCTTGGAATACTCTCTCCGGGAGGTCAAGCCCATGTCCTGTGTGCAAGCCATGGAGAGACTCAGCTGGGAAGGACCTGAAGCCTATCTGCCAACAGCCCTGGAGTGGCTTGGAAGAGGAGACTTGGGTCGTCAGACCATGTGGCCTGGCCACCAAGGCATCTGCAACCTCGGGAGAGAGCCTGAGCCCCCCCACCTCCAGCTGCTCCCAGACGCTGGACCCCCCGAAAAGTGTGTGTTGTTTTAAGCTACACCTTCTGGTGATTTGTTAAATAGCAAAAGCAAACTGAATAATCACCCTCCAATCCCACCCCATGATGCCTTCAAACCACCTGAGGTTAGAGCGCCAGCGTGGTGACCTGCTGGAAGCCTGAGGGTGCGCGCCTCGGAACAGACCTGGGCTCCACGTCCGCATCCGTGACGCGGAGATGGACTTGTGAGGATAGTGGTGAACTTTATGAAAGTGTCTTAACTACTCTCTCTCCCCCTCCCCTCAAGCCCCAATGTCTTCCCTCCTTTCCATGTCTTCTGCTGTCTCTATACACACCAGACCTGGGGAGGGTCCACAGGTTTCCATCTGGGCCAGTCCCACAAGGAAAGGCACTAAGGCGCCCCAGCACCCACCGGCGCTGCACCTCCGAGGACTCTACACGAACTCTCTTTGGTTGTCCCAATGGCGCCCTAGTCAGGCAGGTCGCAGGTGGTTAACAAGCCCCAGGAAGCAAGACCGCCTGGCTTCTAACTCTACCCCAGCGCCTCCCAGACGTGCACCCTGTGGCCCGAGCCTCAGTTTCTTCGACCGGAATGGGGCTGTTTTGAAAGTTTAATGATTTTGCTGGTGGGGGCGGGGGGGACTGAGAGCGCGCTTGGAAATGTGCCTGGACGCGGTGAGCTCGCCACAGGCGCTGCGGGACGGCAGCGAACGACGGGACCCTCCTCGCACACCCGCACGGCGCGGCCGAGACACCAAAGGGCTCCGCTGAGACCCCTCCCGGGTCCCGCGCGCAGCGTCGGGGACACACACCGGGTCCCTCCTCGCCCCGCCCCGGCCCCGGGGAGTCAGAGGGGAGCGGGGAGGAGCCGCGCGCATGTGCACAGCTGGCGCCCCCCGCCCCCGGCGCACAGCTGGACGTGGGCCGCGGCCGGGCGGGCGCAGTCGGGAGCCGGCGGTGGACGCGCCGGCCGTGGGTCCCCGCGTCCGAGCGTCCGTCCGCGCCGTCTGCCATGGCCGCGCGCTCCGCGGGCCCCGTGCGCCGCTGCCTGCTGGCGCTCGTGCTGTGCTGCGGCGGGGGGGCGCTGGCGGTGGTCGCCCCGAAGCCGGGTGCCGGGTGTCCCAGCCGCTGCCTGTGCTTCCGGACCACCGTGCGCTGCATGCATCTGCTGCTGGAGGCCGTGCCGGCGGTGGCGCCGCAGACCTCCATCCTGTGAGTGCGGCCTGGGGCGCGGAGGGACTCGGGGGACCCGTGAGATCCGGGGTCATGTGCTCCGCGGGGTTCGAGGGGCGCAGGGGTGATCGGGGACCTGGGGCGTCCGGGGGACATCGGCGGCGCGGGGAGCCCGCGGGGGACCGGGGGTGCAGGAGGAATCCTGCGCCTGGGGACGTGGGGGGTCAGGGCTTCAGGGGGCCAGGCGCGGGCCCGCCGGGCCTTTGTCCACCCTGGCGGGACGCCGCTGGGCGGACCTGAGCGCTGTGCGCGCGGCCTCGGGAGCCGCCTTTGTTCGGAACTCGGAATCCCCCGCTGGAGGGGGAGGCTGTCGGGAGCAGCCAGGGAAAGCCCCGCGCGCCTCCCGCCCTCGCCCCGCCGCCCCCGCGCCCGGCCCCCTCGTGCCGCCCCGTCCCGCTCCCCTCCCCCAGCGCAGCGCGCCGCCGCCCCCGCCCGCGGCTCGCTTCCCCTCCCCCTCGGCGCTCCCCCTCCCCCACCCCGCTCCCCGCCTCCCCTCCTGCTGGAGCGGCGCCCTCACCCCCACCCCTGCGCTGGGGAACGTCCCTCGCGGATGCCGCAGCCCCCACCCCGAGGGTCCCCGCATCCGCCCTGGGAGCCGAGAGCCTCCTGGCGCTGGGGTGTCCCGGGGCCCGGCGGCGCGCAGCGGTTCCCTGGGCCCTGGCGGCCGAGGCTCCCGGGAGGGGCCCGGTGCGGGCCACCGAGTTCTCGGGCAGCCCGGTCTCCTCCGAGCCGGGGCTCAGAGCGGGTTTGTGCTCCGGGCACGTCTCTTCTTTCGGGACTAACCTGGGTTGGCTGTGTTCGGGCCTGGGCTAAAGTCCCCCGATCCTTTGCACTGAGTGGACACAATGTATCACGTACTCCGCGGGCCACTCTGCGGGCCTCCCCGCAGGCCAAGAAACTGGCACCTTCGCGCCACCCTTTCCAAAGAAGGAACTCCCATCCCTCCGCACCGCGGGCCTCTGAGGAACCGAGATGCCACCAGAGTTCGCTGCAGGCCTCGGTGTGTGTGATGCGACTTGGATTAGGAATTTGCAGAATGCGTAAGGGCAGGCTGCGATGCGTTTTAGTCGCCGACTGTAACTCGGCGTCCTGCAGCTGCCCTTCTGCGTGCCGAAAATAGTTCTCACTTCTCGGGGCTGAGCCAGGGACTTTGGGCACCACCGAAGAGCCGGCCAAAGCTGCAGGAATTGAGTGAACTCCGCAGGAAGTGGGCGGTCATTGACAGACCACCTCTCCAGGGGTCACTCAGCCTGCAGGCAGCTTCCTGCGGGTTCCGGGGGCGGACGGGGAGGGGGCGGGCCGAGCTATTCTCAGCCTGTGTCATTGCTCCTGGGACAGAGAAGTAAGGCTTTCCTTGCAGCGTGTGCGGACGGTCACTCCGACGCCGAGGCAGTGGACTTCCAAACAGGGCAGGGCGAGGCTTCTCCGGATATGAATACCTCCGTTCTGCAGTGAGTCAGTGGAGAAAAGTCGGACCCAGAAGCCTTTCTCACGTCTGGTCGAAGTCCAGTCCTTGTACTGTGCTTTGCTGTCAGATCCTGACTGTGTTTTGAAAAGAGCAGCATTTTGAACTGAGCCCTGGAGAACCACGGCTGGCCCCTCGCCCTGCTGTGCGGAATTTGTGAAAGTAGCCAAGGATCGATGGAAAGATTTCCTGAAAGCGCACATTTGCATAAATGTGTCCTTTATACCTTCGCGGAGTTTTGTAAATTTTCAAAGTTTTTCAAAAAATTTTCCAAAAATGTTTTGAAGTGGCTGTGCTTGGTGTTGTTGATGCTGTGAGGCAGGTAGAATAGTGTCGAACTGATCAAATCCCTTGCAGAACTCAGCAGTTACCGGTGAAATGCGCACGCCTATCTTACAGCCGGGAAGACAAAGGCGCCCTCCTGCTATTACTACAGACACATGGGGTGAGGGTAGAACAAGTAGCCTGAGGTGAATTTTGGATGGTCACGTTCTAGGTTGGTGACTTTGACCCCTCGGAGAACATGAGCACTTAGCTGTGTGGACCGAGGGCACACGTGGACAGGTGGCAATGACGAGGTGGTAGGTTTTGGGAAACAAAGGAGTCAGTTCCCCATGGAGTGCGCTGCGGGCAGTGGGAAGTGGGAGAAGAAGACCATTCTGGGGGAGGCTTCCTGAGGTGGTGTCTGGGGTTCCAGTCTTGAATGTTCTTGGGTGGAATTGCTTGATAAGACACAGTCACGTCACAAATCCCACACATGCAGAAGCATCTCATGTCCCCATTCACCTGTCCTCCTGGGCCTCTTTACTCTCATGTGTATGCTATTATTTTTTATTTAAAAAAATACTTGGTAGAAATTAGGAACATAAAAGATATGAGAATAAAGAACCCGGCCCTGGAATGAGTTGGGCCATCCAATCGTCACGTGTCCCTTTGCTTTCAAGATCCAACCTCCATCCAACCTCCCAAAAAGATGGAATGAGAATCACTGGAAAGTACCAGACTCCCCCCAACCCCCTGTTTTTCAAGAGTGTGTTTAAGCAGAGCCTAATATTGGATTATTTTTATTTGTGGCTTTGGGGCTTCAGGAAATAATGGCCTAAGACCACCTTGTGATTCGGGTTTGGGTTGACTCTGAGCTCCCTCCAATTGCGAGTACAAAGTGGTGTTCCAGAATCCATAGCAGCCCATGCCCCGTGGCACCAGCGGGCTGTGTTCTGCTGGTGGGCTGCCCCGCCTTCATGGAGCGTCCCTGCACACCTCCGTCGGGGTGTATTGTCTGGTTCAGCTCAGCAGGTCTCACAGAAATGCTTCTTCAATTTTTGAGTGTCGCACTGTACCCAGCACTATGGTGGAAGTCGGTCACAGTGATAGAAAGCTCTCATGGGAAGGTAGGTGTGCCTGTTTGGAGAAGTAACATTTTAAACACTCTCCAGCAATGGTGGCTCTGAGCTGAGTCTGGCCGTGCATGTGGGACCTTTGCCCTCTCCACCCTTCTCCTTTGTCGACTTCTTTTCCCCGTAGAAGAATCGAGGTCTACTGTTGAGGTTGTGGGAAATGGCTCTTCAAAACTTACGTCCACCTGACAGTCCAGGCCACTGCAAAGCCATGGCATTGCCCAACACTGCAGTCTGCATGGCAGAAGCCCTGGCACTGGAGGGGGCCTGGGGATGTGGTGCTTGGGTGGGCATGGTCTGCCTGGGAGACACCTGTCTCTTATGTATCAGTTTTCTGATCACCTGCTGCGTGTTTGTGCCTGTGCTGTATTCTGGACCATCCAGTTAAAAAAAGACCCAGTTCTGGCCCTGGTGGGGTCCCTGGAGAGTACGGAGGACGGCTGTCCTGGCAGAGCGCTCTGGGCACTGAACCTTGGTGATCTGGGGCGGAGTGGATGCCCGCCTCTGGCTCGTGTCCACATGGGTGGATGGTCCCAGTGTTGCCACTTCACGGATCCCACCCACCTTCAGGCCCAGCAGGTCCCTCTGGGGTCAGGACCAGAGGTGGAGAGGTAAGTCTTCGGACCACTTCACCATCTGCCTGTGTCCCATGGAGACTTGTGTCCTGAATCACAGCTGCTCCTGCAGCTTATCATCCTCCACTGTAGCTTCCCCGAACACGGCTCTCAGGAGAATATGATTTTCCCACCAACTTCCTTTGTAAAATTGGTCACCTTGTTAAAGAAATGAGCCCTCCTCCTTGCACGTGGATGGAGGTGGAGATGTGGAGCCCGGCTGGGCTGGGCAAGGGAGGGACCTGTGTGCAGGGCCTCTCTCTCAGCACTAACCAGGCTCACCTTCTCCACTTGATTTTCCTGCTTTCTCCTGAGTGTGTCCCCTGGGATTGCCATCAGCTGCGGGCCAGGGCTCTCCTCTGGGCAGGAGACTTCCAGGGGCCAGTGGGTGTGAGAGGCAGCATTGCCGCTGCTCCGGCCTCTGTAGGACGCTCAGCGTTCTGGCTGGGGACAGCAGTCTTTAGTTTGTCTTTGCCTTACGTAAAACAAATTATTACTTTACTTTTGTATTCATTATTATGTCAAAGCCAAATACTTTGTTATGGTAGCTCAAATACACTTGAAAACATGCCATAGGGATATTTAAAATATTTAGATATTGATCATTTAACTTCTCAAGATGAAGGGTGGACCAAATATTTTCTCTCGCCACTAATGGCTGTGCAGGGCTCTCATGCCGATACGTGGCTGCAAGGCAGCTGGTACTCAGCCTTGAGCGCTCCCTGTGTCCAGCAGAGGAAGATCTTCAGTGCTCAAAGTAAGCTTAGAGGGAGCCTGTCTCCATGACAGTGTTTGCCGTGACATTTACTGGGAACTCTGGTTTTTCATCCAGGGAGTACTTCTTTGCTTATGCAGATACACACTTTAACCTTTGAAAGTTGCATCTGAATGCAGTGTCTGGAAAATACTCTTCTCCTTAGAAACTCAGAGCAATTGAGCCGTAGTTCAGTTGTTAGAACTTGCCTCCCTCCTGTGATTTTATCCGTCAAGGAAATCGTTGTGAAAAGAAAAAGTGTATCAGTCTGTGTGACTTTAAATCCAGGGTCAGCTCTGACTTCAACTTGGCTTGATCCAGGGTCCAAATGCTGCCGTCACTGTGTGGTTTTCTCCCCCGGATGCATGACTTGGCTCCCTTCTCTGTTCTGACTCGGTTTCCCTTCTTGGTGATGATGAGCAGCTGTAGAGTTCACTTCTGACAGAGCTAATCCAGCAGAAAGAAAATGAGTGATTCAATGCACAAGCAGAAGTTTTGGGAATTGTCTTAATTGACCGGGTAGTCAGTGTGGCATGTCTGTCTCCAGCCCACCAGTGGAGGATGGGAGGCCTTGCTCACCAGGCCAGAACCAGGGATGGAATCTGCCCTGCCCCAAACTTGTGGGCCAGAAGCTGGCGAGGGCTCACTGCCCCTGGGGGAGGAGTGGGGCGGAACAAGGTGTTTGTATTAGAAGGAGTGTAGGCTGAGCGGGCGGGTGGGCTAAGGCAGAACTGTCCACCGCACTGATTCAAAGATCAATGTTAAGAATGTAAATAAAAACAATGACAAAATTCCAGTCTCCAGAGCTTCTCTCTTTAATTTGAAAGCTGGGTAGAAGTTTGAGTTATGCTGATTCCCATTGGCTAATGATGAGTTTTTATCATTTTGGTTGCAGCCTGGCCTTTTCTTTTGCACTTGACGGTGAGGAGGAAGTGGATAGATGTGAATGGATATGCAGAAGTGGGGCACAGCAGGGCTTGGCAGTCACAACTCCCGGCTGGAAACGCGGGATCTTTGTCCTCTCCCACTTGGTGTGTAAAACTGAAGAGGTCGTTGTGTGAAGTCTCCTGTCTTCACAATGTCCACGTTTATTAATTATTTTAATAGTGACTGTTTCATACGCTTTTGGGGTACAGAAGAAAGTGTGAGTTATTTTAAATACCTTTTTTTGGCGAATTCAATTTAAGAGCAGTTAAACTTTGCCATATTTGATGTTAAGTACATTTGATGTTAAGGACATTTTGTGTGCTAGCGATCTCTCTCCTAGGATCACGACTGGATTGCCAAATTGTTTGCTGTTTACCACCTGTACGTAACTCAGCATAAACATGGCAGTGGGGGTGGATAATTTTTTGGTGTTGAAAATATGGTTTAAAGTCTTTCTCAATCGATAATTCCTATGATTTATATTTTCTGTCTTGAAGTTTATCTTGAAAAATATGAGTTACATTTTTTTCCCCTACTCACTTGGTTGCTCTTCAGATGCTGCAGTTCTACAAACAATAGATAAAGCCTAAGACAGTCTCAAGGGAGTCATAAACTGAAACTGGCAAAAACATTAAGTAAGAATGTGTTAGTTGTTTCACAAGTTCAATCTCCAGGTCCTCTTTCCTGGCTTAGATACAAGATCAGTTATCACTGTTATCTTGTTAATTAGTCTCTTTATTTTGGAAACTTGCCTTTCCTCTCTATTTGCCACTGCTCCTCAGGGCAGAGAAATGGGAGACACCAACCCCCTACCCCCCCACCCCTCGGAGCTTAATCAGGATATCTTGGGTGATGAATAGTCAGTCCCTCCTGTGATTTCCTAGGGCCCTCTTTGTTTTACTCTTGCAGGAATTTACCTTAGTCTTTTTCTTTTTTTCTTTTTTTTTTTTTTCCTTTTTCCTTTAACGGTGGTTTGTTTCAGATTTGATGGCCCACTGCATAATCAGCTTATGGCATTACGGCAAACAGGAGTCATGCCCTGTTTCTGTCTAGGTGCCCACCCATTTAAGAGGCTCAGAGAAGGAGTGCGGGTGTTTATGACATAGGCAGACAGTGATTTCTCACTCTGTGACAGTGACTTTCCAGTGAGGCCACCTGCAGAGCTTAGAAGGCTTACAGAAGATGAGATAGCCTGCAGGGTACAAAAGATGAGATATCCTAGATCATACCTTTTGTTCTATAGAAAGGACTGAAGTAGAAGTTTAAACAATGACAATTCTCTTATTTAACCTTTGTCCGAATACATTTTCACTTAAGGGGAAAAAACAAAAAAATAACCTTATCAGGACATGATTGCATAACTGGTATTTAAGTAGGTGCACATATTTAAAGTGTGCACTTGGTAAGTTTTGACACATGCTCTGTTCCTGTGGATCCATCCCCACAATTAAGATAATGGACAAAGTTTTCTTGTTCCTTTTGCTAAGCTTTCCCTCCTGCCTTTCTGACCTCGTGCAATTTTTGCATCTGTTCATTAGGGATATTGGTCTTTTGTTTTCCTTTCTTGGAATATCTTTTGTCTGATTTTGATGCATTAGGATAAATATTGCCTCAAAGAGTAAGTGGGGAAGCATTCCTTCCTTTTCAAATTTTTGGAAGAGTATAAGTAAAATTAGTTTTATTTCTTCCTTAAATATTCGGTAGACCTTTCCAGTGAGGCAACCTGGTCTTGGACTCAGTGTGGAAATGCTCCTTATGCACTTGAAGTGAATGCGTATTCTGCTGTTGTCGAATGGACTCTTCTACAAGGTCAATTAGGTCAAATGGGTTGATAGTGTTGTTCAAATCTTCTGTGCCTTTGCTGATTTTCTGTCTACTTGTTCTTCCAATTATTGAAATAAAAATATTGAAATCTCTGATTATTGTTATTTACCTATTTCTCTTTAAGGTTTCATCAGGTTTTGCTTTGTCTCTGTTGAAGTGATGTTATTAAGTGCATAAATATTCAGGATTCTAATGTCCTCTTGATAGGTTGATTCCTTTATGAAATAATTTTCTTTATTCTTGGTAATATTCTTTGCTCTAAAATCAACTTTGTCTAATATTAATATTGCCATTCCATCTTTTTTTATGGTTAATATTAGCCACATCTATTTTTCCATCCTTATTTGTAGCTTATTTGTGTTTCTATACTCAAGAAATACAAGTGCATTTCTTGTAGACAGTATATAGGTGGGCCTTGTTTTGTTTGTTTGTTTAAATCAAATTTGACAATCTCTGCCTTTTAATTTGGATATGTAGATCATTTACATTTAATGTGGTAGTTGATATAGTTGGGTTTAAGTCATTTATCTTGCTACTGGTACTATTAGTTATTTGTTCCTTTTTCTTACTTTTCTTTTTTGAATTAAATGCATTTTTAAAAATTATTCAGTTTTATGTTCTTTGTTGGCTGTTAGCTGTAAATCTTATTAGCTGTTATTTCAGTGGTTACTTTAGGATTTATAATATACATTTACATTTTATTACAGTTTATGCTGCTGAGTGTACAGTATAAGAAACTTACAACAGTATACTTCCATTTCTCCCTAGCCCTAACCTTTGTGATATTGTGGTCATACATTTTAATATTGCATTTATTATAAAGCACACAGTTTTTAAAATTATTTTGTATAGACAGGCAATTATCTTTTTAGAGATCCAAATAAGCAGGAAAAATTCTCCCTTCTTCCTGGTGCTTTTCATTTCTTTGTGTAAGTACATATTTCCATCTTTTCACCTGAAGGATTTTAACATTTCTTGTAGTGCAGATCTGCTGGTGATGTGTTCTTTCAGCTTTTGTATATATTTTTAAAATATTTACTTTGCTTTCATTTTTGAGGACTACTTTGCTGTGAACAGAATTCTAGGTTGATAGTTTTTCTGTCACTGCTTTGAAAATTTTGCTGTACTCACTTCTCACTCACTTTGTATCCCATGAGAAATCTGTCACACCCTTCTCTGTGCTCCACTTGTGTGTTTCTGATGGTTTTTAAAACTTTCTTTCTGTCACTTGTTTTGAGGAATTTGATTATGATACGCCTTGGTGAGATTTAGTTGTTCTGCTTCTTTTCGTGCCTGATAATTTTTTGTTAGATTCTAGGCATTGTGAATTTCATTTTTTGAACACAGGATATTTTGTGTTCTTGTAATTACCCTTAAACTTTTTTCTGGGGTGCAGTCAAGCTACATGGAAACAGTTTGGTTCTTTCAGGTCTTGCTTTTAAGATTTGTTAGGCCAGATTGAAGCAGTGCTTAGTCTAAGACTAGTTATTCTCAACATCTGAAGCAAACCCATCCATGTTCCCAGTGCCCCATGATTCTTGAGGTTTTTAGTCTGGCTGGTGGGGTACTTTAATTGCTAGCCCAGTGTGAGTGTTGGGCATTGTAACCTCAGATTTATTTGGGTGGTTTGTTTCCTGCCTCAGGTAGTTTGCCTACATGCATGTGCTTGCTAATCAGTGCTCAGCTGTATACTCAGTACTCTGCAGGTCCTTGGAGTTCCCTTCTTTTTCTCCCTGGAGTGTTCAGATGTCTTATCTCTGGTACTCTGTCCTGCAGCTTGCACCTGCCGTGGTCTCCCTAGGTTCTTAGCATCATTTTCTCTCAGGTAGTGGGCTGGGACAGCCTCCCGCTCACTGCATTTCTTCTCTGTCTCTCAGGGATGTACAGTATCTCAAAAAGAGTCACTTCCTATGTTTTATCAGTTTGGTAGTTTCAGACAGGAGAGTAAGTCTCACCACTTACCTTTCTTTTCTATTAACTTTTTTTTTAAACTTCTTTAAATTCTTCTGCAACAAAGTGTGGTAAAAAAATAAATAACAATTTGAATAAAATGATTACTGAGTTTACATTCGAAAGTTCAGGTTTAAAAAAAATTAAAACTACTCAACTTGGGTGTTTTCCATTTGTCTTTGTAATGCTGTTGTATTAGGCAGGGTAATGTAATGTTAGCAGTAATAATAAACAATGACAAAATCTAAGTGGATTAAAACAATGCAAGTTGCTACCTCAGTCACACAAAATTCAGTGCAGATGTTCTTGATTGGACAGCTCTTCACTGGAGATCCTGCCAGAAGCTAGCGGTCAGCGAGCTGTGGCCCCTGGGGTAGCTGCCTGTTTTGTAGATGGAGCTGTGTTGGAACAAGCCCATTTGTTTACATTTTGTCTTTGCTACATACTAACTACAAAGGCAGAGTTGTGTAGTTGTCACAAACCAAACTGTCTATGGTCTGACTCTTTAAGAACATGCTTGCTCTGACAGTAACTCACAGGTCTTGGCTGTGTCCATCCTGAAGCTCTGTTACCCTCAGTCCCTGTCCTTCAAAACTCTTGGGGAAGGGAAGAGAGGGAGAGTGATCCTGGGGAAGGCTCACTGCTCTAAGCTGCCGGGAGGTGACACATCGTTCTGCTCACATGTTGGTGAGCACTAGCCACGTGTCCCTGCCTAGGTTCAAGGGCACGGGAAGGGGAAGTGGACTTTGAGCACCTCATCAGTTTCTGCTACAGCTGGACTTTAACAGTGTATAAATTATTGTGCTCTCTCTTAATACTCCCCCTCACTTGTTCATTTCCTTGTTTTGTGTGCTCTGTTCACATGTGTGGAACAGCTCTGAGCGCATCACTTTTCAGAGCGGTCTACCAGATGTCTGTGATGTTGATGGAAACCATTGTTTCTAGGTTCTGTGACTTATCATGACTTTACCCCCTCCCCGACTCAGCTGCTAGTGGAGGTTGCAGCAAATACTATCACAGATAAATGCAGTTTAAAAGACTTTCCTTTTTGTAAGAAGAATTTTATTCCTTATAATTTCGGGACTAAAGGCAGTTTATTTGTGATAGGCAGTTGCCCAATGTGATTATTTGTGATAAGTGTAGAATAGTCTCAGTGAGTGTAACTAACCCCAAAATCACAGGCAGATTTCTTGTAAGCCAGTTGCTTAACTAAAGGCTTCTCCAAGGGGTGAGCCAGATTTGGGTCTGACACAGTGTCTGCCCTGGGTAATTACAGAAGTAATGAGAGGAATGGTGACGCCTGCAAGGGGAAAACCAGGAGGAATCCTTAATCCTTAGGTCGAATCGTTAGCTTCTTGGGACCGGGAATCAGCTGCATTTCTGAGCGGTTTTTACTTGGGATGTAACCATGCGTCATCTGCCGCCTGTGCCCTGGAGTCTGCATGTGTTCCTGCGTCCTGGCCGTAGGACTCACAGCACTTCCTGTTTATTTCCCACAATTCTGAAGTTACGTTTAAATTTGTTAGATCGTTGGAAATTTGCCCCACTGTCTTCTGTCTTAGCCCCTCAACTGTTGGTCGTCTTTTACCTCTCACACACATGGAGTTTGGTCAGAGGTACAGATACACCAAATTAGCTGCTCTTGCCCCAAACGAGGGGTGGGTAACCTTTTCTCCAAAAACTGTAAGCTAGGAGTTAGGAAACCTGCTCTTTCACCCACTGATTTCACCATCCTGTTTATTTTCCTTTTACAACATATTTTAAAAATATTTTTATGCAAGTTGTACATGTTCATGGCAGAAAAGATTGAAGATAATGAAAAATAAAAGGAAACAAATTACTCACATTCCTATCATTAAAGTAAACTGCAGTTTGTTGTTTTTTCCCCTCAGATGCATGCATTCACAAATATTTTTCTGTGTGCATATGGACATAAATATTTGAATGCCTGTCTGTCTCTATCTATTTTTAAAACTTGGGTCATGGTATACATCCTGCTCTGTGTATTTTGTATGTTTTAACATTGGCAACCTGTCATGATCATGTGTCCATTACATAGGTAGAGGACTGTATCATGATTGTAAATGGCCAGATCATATTCACCTGTTTAGAACTGTCAAATTTATTTAACCAAATTCTTATTACGGGACATTTCTTTTTCCACTTTTCTGTTACTGTAAACAATACTTCCAAAATACCCTTGTGTGCATTGTGTGTGTGTACTTGCGTTTGTCTAGATTTTTTTGAGGGTACATTTCTATAATCCACAATGTTTCGATCTGCACCAAAAACTCTGGTTGGAATGTTGTTCATTTTCCCTGTTCCGTTTCCCTCCTGGACACGGTCCTTTTTCTTGAGGACAGATGTTCCCTGTTAGCTGAACATTGATTACTTATCTGCTGCAGAGCTGATACAATATGAATTAAACTGAGAAGAGTCTATAACTGAGGTGACAGCTAGGTGCTGAGAAGGGAGCACCATGCGAGAGGACACTTGCTCTAGCACCGGAACTGGAGAAATAGCGATCCATGCATGTGCCTCTGTCTCTGCTCAGTAACTGCACTTTGATTATTATGACTTGTTTTTTCTCTAAATGCTTTGATTCTCAGTATGCCATGAGAACTAAACTACTCTGGGGCTTGTGCCTGTCACTTATCTTGTTTGACAGCTCTGTCTGTGTTCTGGGTTCTGACAGTTTCCATGGTGTGCCTGGTGCTTGGTCTCTGCCCAGTGGTGTGCTGTTTCTACCAGACCTACAGTCACGTCATAGCGTGAGAACCTGCACCGGAAGCAGCTGAAAGGTCAATCAGCTCGGCACCCTGCCTTCTGTCACCAGAGGCCGTATTTGTGGTGGATTCTGGCTGTTCGCCAGAGTCATGTTCTGTAAAGTCATGGAAACACTGGACAAGCAAGCGCCGGATCTCTTAGGGGAGATACAAGGCCAGGTTCCTGCAAAGTCTGGTCGCACAGTTTTCATCAACCAATTAAATGATGATCATGTTCTTTGTATACTTCTGTTTGAAAACACCTTATTTATATATATTGTTGATTCGTTAACATTGAGCTCCTGGCCAGCGGCACTATAACTCCTGAGTGACGCTTCTCCAACACACTTTCTTTGTAACGCTCACCACAGCCTTCCTGGGCTTGCGAGCACTGGACGACGCTTCAACGCTTTGCTTGGGGGCCATTTTAAACTGCAAAGTCACCAATAAAAAGCATAAAAATGCGAAAAATATGGCACCAAATAAATCTTGAGAAAAACCCTGTTTACAGAGTGACAGTAGAAAGCTGGGGTCGCCATGTTCCATCAGCTGGGAAGGCGTGAGAGACGGCAGACGCTCTCCCAGTGTTGATTTGGGGTGATGTACACACTTTAGCAAGTAGGGGCTCATGTAAATATGGAATCTGCAAATACCGAAGATGAACGGCCTTCTCTCCCGATTCTAGATAGACACACTGTGGGCTCTGAGGGTGGCAGCACCCCTGCCGAGCAGGCCTGTTGCATTGTGGCGGCCCCCTTCCCCCAAGAACTGTCCACCTGCTCCTGTAGACCCTCCCTTGGAGTCTATGCAAGGCTAACATTGGTCATTATTAGTTGTTAGTTTTAAGTGTCTGGTTAAAACTCCTAGCAGTGTCTACGTAATCTTCTCCAGGGGACAAAATATCTTCCCTCTGTGCTTCAAAGTTGGTATATTTAATTATTCTTTTAAAAAATCACAGAGAGCCTGCTGTGTGAAGGCAGTGCCTGGCCGGTGCTGGGGACACATGTGGTCTGGGATGACAGGGTTCAGCCACACTGTGGTCTTGAGGGCAGGGCATGGGCACCACTGAGCACCAGGGTATGATGTGATGGAGCCTGTTCTTGAGGGGGACGGGGAGACTGAGACTTATGGAGATCTGCGCTCAGAGACAAGTCTGCCCAGCTGAGGGCTGAGGACAAGCCCGTCTGAGTGGAGGGGCTGTGGGAGGCATAGGGAAGCCTCAGTGACCCCATCTGTAGGGCATCCTGAGGAACGATGTTGGCTGCACCTGCACGTCAACTAACACACCGCTTGGCCTAGCAGGCGCTTTGACAATGGAAGCTGTAATTTTATTGTCATGATCTGGATTGTGTTGAAGCGTGCACATTTAAACGTGATAAATTTATGTGTGAGGCCGTTCTGAAAGAGTCAGAGGGGCAGCACTCACAGGTACTAGGCTCAGGAAGGGCCAGCAGGAGGGATTTGGGGTGGTGGTGATGGGCTGGGGTATCGCTCCCAGTAGAGAGCAGGCTGAGTGCATAGAGTTTGATGTTTTCATTATTTTATGTGCTGACTTTAATTGAAGCAGATGCTTGTGATGCAAACAGGAAGTTACCACGCGGCATGCAATTTCTGTGCATTCTAGATTGGCAGTTTTCTGTAACAGATAAAACCCAGATGTGTAAGAAATATCTAATTTTCCCTTTTGAGGACGGCACCTTCTGTAGTCCTGGAACCCAGAAAATACACTGTAATGCTGAGTGCCTTTCTCTTTCTTTTTCTTTTTTTATTTATAAAAGAACAACTCTCTTTCCTTAAATACCAAGCCAGGATGGATCTACTGTTAATTACTGGCCAAGAATTAAGGATGATAAAAATGGAAATTCGGACTTACTGTAAATAAATATAAGGCTGACATTGTTAGAGAAGGAAAATTTGCCTTAGCTGTGATTGGAGCTCTTAGACTAATACCGCCTCTTTCTGTGGGGGAAAAAAAAATAAGACTATTATAGTTCTCAGGCAGGAAGATTTCTTCACTCAAATGTTATAGGAAAGAAACCTGGCTTCATAGGTGAGATGGGAGAGCATCTGTGGGTCTCATGAGTGGACAACAAGGGCCGCTGTTCTTCCAAAGTCCCCGTCGTCGAATGTATGCTCCTCTTCCAGGTCACAGCCAGGCTTCCTACAGGGAATCAGATTATGCTTGTTGCTTCCTGGCATGAAGCAAATATTTCTAAAAATCTGTAACCAGTGGAGCAGCACTTTTAACATTTAAAAATAACAATTAAAGTAAATACAGTTAGTCATTGTTGTTACTTATTCAGACATGTAGGATGTTTGTATTGGCATGGCAACAGGTGGCTAAATATAAATTTTGAACACTTGTTTTTCTTGAGCATTTTCTTTTCCTTCTCATTGTGTAATTGTGTTAGGTCAGTGCCTGTGTCACTTCACTCATCCATCCGACCATCCATCTATCCTATGTTCCATCCATCCATCCATCCATTCCTTCATTCACCCATCCACCCATCCATCCATCCATCCATCCGTCCGTCCGTCCATCCATCCACCCATCCATCCATCCATCCATCCATCCATCCATCCATCTGTCCGTCCGTCCGTCCGTCCGTCCGTCCATCCATCCATCCATCCATACACCCACCCATCCATCCATCCATCCATCCGTCCGTCCATCCATCCATCCATCCATCCATCCATCCATACACCCACCCATCCATCTATTCGTCCATCCATCTGTCCATCCATCCATCCATCCATCCATCCATCCATCCATCCATCCACCCACCCACCCATCCATCTATCCATCTGTCCTATCTTTCATCCATCTATCTATCCATTTGTCCATCTCCATCTGTTTGTCCACCCATCCGTTCGTTCACCCAACTCCACCCACCCACCCACCGTCCATCTGTTTTCCATCCATCCATCCATCCATCCATCTACTCACCCGCTCATTCTTTCCTCCCTCGTTACTGGAATCCTGGTGGTTAAGTGTCAGGCACTGATGCACACACACTTTGCTGTCCAGGAGGGGGTGAGGCTGTGAGGCACACCCCATAGGGTAGGAAGTCCCTGCTGTGGTGACAGTGTGCCTCTGTGCTGCCGCAGCCCTGTCCTCCTCCTTTCTACCCTCCCTGTGATGTAAGGATGGGGTTAAAGCCTAGCTAGAGGGTTACAGAGAAGGAGCTAGCTGCAGAAGGAGCTCTGCCTGTAGACCTGTGACTCTTTTCTCCTAAGCTCAAAATGCACAGGTTTTAAAATCGGACTTCCTCGTTATTTTCTTTGGTCTTAGAGGAGCCTTCTTTGCTGTGAGGTTTCTCAGAGTTCTGTGTCCAGCAGCCTTTTTTAACTGGTTCCTGAGAGAGTGAAGCGCTACACAGAGGGATTGGGTGAGGATCCTTTGAGCTCTTCCTAGGGCCACAGCTGGCCAGCGTCTGGGTGCTGGGGTGAGCCGAGGCTCTGACATGGTGGCTGCTGCATTTGGCTGCTTCTCCCTTTCTCATTGGAACAGGACTGTGCCACCACAAGCACTCTGAAATCCCAGTGCAGGGAAAGAAGACACTCTGGCGTCAAAGTCGGAGGGTAAGGCTCGTTAGGCTGGTAACACAGAGTGACCTAAACTAAAACGAGGAGGAACAGGAAACTTTCAAGAAGGACTACTTTGGCTAAGACTTATTTTTTTATTCTTTTTACAGGGTTCTGTTTTGTGGCCTCTCTGTGAGAAACCTTTCCTGATAATTCATCTCAAACCCATCCTTGTGAACTCCTCTTGGGCTTATTATCTCTCTTACCTTTTTGGAACTGTAGTGTTTTCTGATTGATGAAACTGTCTTATTTAGCACCTTAAAAAATGTTTTGTCATTCAGTAATTAGCTTGGGTCGCATTTCTTGTCTAAGAAAACTTTAGTTCTGTGTGTGCCGGAAGCACCTGGGTTAGATATTCTCAGAGCCTCTTAGTAGGGAGTAACTATTTGGTATAAATAATTCTGTTTTATGATTCACTTCCTTGGTGGAGGGAGTTAAAAGACATTTAGCTTGATTTGAGTCTTTTAGAAAAACAACAAGGGAAAATCATTTGGTTTCAGGAGAGCCAGGAGTTGGTTACTACTTGGGTGTGGCTTCTGCTGCGCGTGTGGGACTTTTGCTTCCTGGTTAAACAAATCTTGGATGAATCAGTGGGATAACGTGATTTACACATTTATTTTACTTAACCCAAAGAGCTCTCTCGTTTTCTCTGTGCGGGAGCAACCTCAGGTAACCGCTCAGTAATAACTTCACCGCTGGAACGAGGGGGCTTCGTCTCAGCGTGCCTGCCCCGTCCCCAGACGTGCTGCCTGCATGTCTGTGATGGGGCATTTTACGTCTCAGCTTGGCTGGGTTATGGTACCCAGATATGTGGTCAGGCATTTTGCAGGTGTTCCTGTGCAGGTATCTTTTAGATGGGGTTAACATTTACATCAGTTGGCTTTGAGAGGAGCAGACCACCCTCCATAATGTGGGTGGGCCTCGTCCAGTCTGTCAAAGGCCTGAATAGATGCTGACCTCCCCCAGCAGGAAGGAATGCTGCAGCCCGAGGACCTCAGACCCAAACTGTGGCAGCAGCTCTTCCCGGGGCTCCAGCCTGCCGGCCTACCCTGCAGATACTGGACCTGATGAGCCTCCACAACCTCATGAGCCAATTCCTTAAAATAAACCTCTCTCTGCCTCTCCCTTTGTGTGCAAACACATACTGTTGGTTCTGTTTCTCTGGGGAATCCTGACTAATGCAGTATCCATGCGGTATGTCCCACGGCTCTGGGCCTCCCGGATCACAGCTGATCTAACCGAGGACGATCTGTCCCTGCACTGGCCAGTGACTTGCGGCTAGCTTAGCCCACACAGATGCTCTCTCTCGGGAACTTGGAATAGAAAAATGTTCAGGAAATAAGCAGCCGGCCGTGGGAGCTGAGAACAGAAGCCTGTGGTTGCAGAGTCCAGAGAGGCTGTTAAAGCCCCTGTGACAGGAACAGGGGCTTTTTGGAACCAGGGGGCTGGTCAGAGAGAGAAGAGACGATGGGCTGCGGAAGCCTGGAGAAAGCACATTGGGCCCGGAGAATTGCTGAGAGGAGTCAGGCCCCACAGCCACCCCTGAACCCGCTGTACGGGACTTGGAGTCATTGAAAGAGTTTATATTCCTTGAGTCCCAAATAGTCTAGAGACACGCTTAATTTCTTCCTTTAAAAAAAAAGTAACCCCTCTTTTGCATATTTATTTTTATGTAGCAAGACCATTCATTTTAGAAGATTTTTAAATACAGTAAGTAAATACTGTTTGTGACCCTGCAGCCCACAACGGGCGTGTGCACTTGTCTGTCCCCCGCACATCTGTTAACGAAGTTGCTCATTCTGTGTTGACCATGACAAGACCGCCTGCGTCATGCACATCTGTGTGCAGCCTCACGCACCCCTGCCACTCCACCAGCGGTCCGCTTTTCTGTGTGTGCGTTTTTCTCTATGGTGAGACCAGGCTGGTGGCTGAGGAGTTCTTCCCCGCATGTTCAGCTGTCCCCTCCTCTCCCCTGCTGAGCGCCAAGGGGTCCTTGTCTGGGTGCGTGACCCTCGCTGTAACTCCCTGAGCACCTGCCATGGGGTTGCTGTCTCCAGTTCTCCCCACAGGCCCTGCATGGGCACTGCCGCTGGTTGCATTTTCCAGACAAGGACGAAAACCAAGGCAGAGGGGTCAGGTGGATGCCCCTGCCAGGGTCCCAGGCAGGCTGCCCCATGGCGTCCCACCTTGTAGCAACACGTTTCCTTCTCACCCCTGATGTTGGCGTCATAACCCCAGAAGTGTGAAGGCTTTGTGTGACTCGTGTAAGGATTAGTGCAAGAGAGAGCACTGTGACAGGGGCTGGCCACTCTGTCCTGTGCGGCTCGTCCTTGGGTCCCTGCAGGGCTGGGGCTGGGAGGGGTGAAGGTTAGTGGCCTTCTTAATGTGGGGAGCAGAGGACACAGGGAGGGCAGGCGTGGCGCGCTGGCGAGAGGCACTGGCAGGCGCCGGGTCTGGAGGGAAGCGCAGCCCACCGTCCAGTCTCCACCCGACCCGGCGCTGGCTGCCGCGATTCCTGCGTGTAGGCTCGGGCTGTCCTCTGCCCAGTGCGCGCTACGGGTGGACTTTTCGTTGTTCCCACGTGTCCTGCTGGACACGCTCCTTGGGGCCAGGTTTCGTCAGTGGCCATAGAAGCTCTTCTTTGGGGCCAGAGTCCTGGGGGGCTGCAGAACAGGGCATCGTGGCATGTGCTTGGTTCCGTGTCGGCTTGAAACCTGACGAGTCACAAGAGGGAGGAGGAGGCCGATGGTGGCCTGACACCTGCAGCCCAGTGCCCGCCCAGCGTGGCCCCTGTCGCTGCACATCCTGGGGTTGCTGGCTTCTCCACTGCACAGCGTCTGGGCCCTGTGCTCCCTCTGCCTTCCTCTGTCTGTGGACGTCCCAGTGTCTGCAAACAACCGTCCCCGTTCGCTGCCAGCCGAGGGAGCTGCTCATTCTGACCTTCTTAAAATTCTGCCTTCCAATTCCTTTGTTTTGAGACACCTGGTACCCATGTTCTTAGCTTAACCGTCAGAACAAGGGACTCAACGGGGAGTGTCTCGGGGTCCCTGCAGGTGAGTGGAGCAGGTGAGTGCGCTGGGCTGGCGTGGTCGGTCAGCGCAGTAGGTGACATGGTAGGTTATGTGGTAGGTCACTACGGCAGGTCAGCACAATAGGTTAGCAGAGTAGATTGGCACTGCGAAGTGTTTAGTAGGTTAACGCAGTAGGTTAGTATTACAGATTAATAGAGTAGGATAGTATGCTAAGTTAGTGCAGTGGGTTAGTGCAGTGGGTTAGTGCGGTAGGTTAGTGTAGTGGGTTAGCGTGGTGGGTTAGTGCAGTGGGTTAGTATTACAGATTAGTAGAGTAGGATAGTATGCTAGGTTAGTGCAGTGGGTTAGTACAGTAGGTTAGAGCAGTGGGTTAGTGCAGTAGGTTGGTATTATAGATTAGTAGAGTAGGATAGTATGCTAAGTTAGTGCAGTGGGTTAGTGCAGTGGGTTAGTGCAGTAGGTTAGTATTACAGATTAGTAGAGTAGGATAGTATGCTAAGTTAGTGCAGTGGGTTAGTGCAGTGGGTTAGTGCAGTGGGTTAGTATTACAGATTAGTAGAGTAGGATAGTATGCTAAGTTAGTGCAGTGGGCTAGTTCAGTGGGTTAGTGCAGTGGGTTAGTACAGTGGGTTAGTGCAGTGGGTTAGTGCAGTGGGTTAGTACAGTGGGTTAGTGCAGTGGGTTAGTGCAGTAGATTAGTGCAATGTGTTAGTACAGTAGGTTAGCGCAGTGGGTTAGTGTGGTGGGTTAGTGTAGTGGATTAGTGCCGTAGGTTAGTATACTAGGTTAGTGCAGCAGGTTAGTGTAGTGGATTAGTGAAGTAGGTCAGTGGAGTAGACCATGGCTCCTGGCCTCAGATCACCTGTCCGTGCTTCCTTCTGCATTTATTAGAAGACGTTCTTCCAAAAATAAAAACTTTCCCACGTCAACAATTTGGCAACCTGATTCTTAACTTTTCACCAGTTAGTTAAATTAGGTGAATCTATTGCAGCATTATTTCCCCCAGTAGGAATTTACAGAGATTCAGGAGTGTGTGGTGAAGTCTTCATCATTTGTGTGTAGAATCCATTGTTCCTGGCCATGTGGTTACTGTCAGGAAAAGCCGCTGAGACCAGTTGAATCCGATGGCCCCAGGCTAGAGGCATTTGAACTGATCCACAGGCGTCTGAACCCAGAACAAAGAGGCCTGAATAGCGGACAGACAGCTGGGAATCTGCTCCTGTCAGACTTTCCACTGGCCAGTCTGGGCATCGACCTATTGTTAGGGGGACAGGAATTCACCAGCCAAGCACGCTTTTCTCTTCTGGAGTCACCACAACTGGTCTCATATGTGGGGGAGATGTCACATGGTCTTGTTTTCTAAGTTAAATTTGAAGTGGATCTAGCATTTCATGGTAGACGGTTGTATTGAAATCAAACTAGTCTTTCTGTCAGTACATGCGTCTCAGCCAAGTTAAAGTTGGGGAATGTTGAGCGCTGCTCTGTTTTCAGACCAAGCAGGGTGAGGGGCTACTGAGACCGTGTCCGGGGAGAAGAGGGCCGTAGGGACCTCTTGGTCGAAGTCCCCTGAAGTCCTGCCCCATTGGGCTGTATGATTTGAGGCAAATGGACTCACATCTCTGAACCTGTCTGCTTGGTGTGGCATAAAGGAGCGGAACGGAACTGCACAGCCTTCAAAGGCTTTTCAGCACGTTTTGTCCTCGGAGTGTCCAGGAGCAATCCCTCTGCAACGAAGGAGACGGGCAGAGATGGCTGTGCGGGCATGCACCCAGGGCAGTCAAGCCTGGTGCTGCAGCCGGTCCCCTCACTGTGGGTCCAGACGTGGTCCCCTCGCAAGGTGCTATGCATCCCTTCCCAAGGTGGCCCCTGCATGCTGGCGGCAGACCCCCCGTTCCTTGGGGAGGGCGTCCATAGGCCCTCCGCCTGCTGCCTCCCCCTATCCCTCTGGACAGTTTCTCAGTTCACACATGTCATTTCATTTAGTCCTCACAGTGGTCCTGCAGGGCAGGTGATATTGTCCCCCTGAGGTCATAGACGAGTAAACTGAGGCTCAGAGTGGTCAAGGTCTTTGTCTAGGAAGTCACAGCCAGTTAGGTGGCACAGGTGGGGCCTGATTTCAGGCCTGTGTATTACTTCCCCTGTGGGCAATGTCACTCCTACCTGCTGCCCGGTTAGAAGAGATGGACTAGCCTACTCAGGGCAGTGTGACGAGTGCTGCACTTGCCTGGAACATACGTCTGTGTGTATTTGCACCCACATACCATTACCTTAACCGTGAGTGTGGAAGACACTCAGATGGCAGGGGCTGGGCTGGGCAGAGAGGTGGCCCAGCGAAGCTGCCCGACAGAGTGTCTCAGTGCTTGGAAGTTCTCAGCTCCTGGTTCCCCTGGCCGTTGACATTCTCAGCCAGGGAAGCTGCCACAGGCCAGGGCTGGAAAGCAGGCTCCCCCAGAGAACTTGTAGACCCTCGTGCGTGTCCTTGGATTTCAGCAGAAAACACCCTGCCCTGCCGTACAGCGTGGTATGTTCTTTTAATTAGAAGACATGGCCACATATCTGCACCGGTGTCCTGTTTTCACAACAGGAAGACACATACAAGTTCTGAGCAAAAATGAGAGCTGCCATTTCCCATTGCCTGGGATTGTGTTCACCTGGTCTGCTGGGCACTGGCTCCCGTTTATTTGCCGTTTTCACGGCAGTTTCTAACTAGAACAATGTCAGCCGGCTTATGTTTTCACTGACATACGTAGTTGGAAATGACGGATTTCAGGCTCTTTCACGCAGTCGTTTCTGCACGCCTCCCTGTGTGCCCAGGAGATGAGTGTGGCCCCTCCCCTCCGATGCCACTGCCGTCCTCAGTCTCAGCCCCACGGGGGGGCTTTCTGGAGCAGAAAAAAATGGCCTTGGAAGGAGTCCACTTGTACGCAGTTCTGGCCAATTTTTTTTGGTCTGGAAAGCAGGAAAAATACTGATTTCTTTTTTAACAATCAAGGAAGAAGTTTTGGATGTTTTTCCTCCGAGGAAACAGCACGCATAAGCAAATAGATCTGTGCTGCATCTTCATAAGGCAGAGCGGGCAGCTTTGCAATCATTGGTTGTGTTTACATGTGGCCTGAACACAAGCCCCCAAAACACAAAAGAAAGGAATAGGTTCATCTTCTGGGACAGGATGGGCAAGGGCTCCACACAGAACCAGATTCGTGGAGCCTGGAGAGGGTCCCCCTTACCGGGCCCTGGGCCAGCTGGGCCTGGTTTTCTCTGGCCCAAGATTTATGCATCTTACATTTTTAAGTGGTTGAAAAAATCAAAAGAAGAGTGATATTTCATGGAGTGAAAGTCTGTGAAACTGACATTCAGAGCCGTGAGCAAGCGCGTTGGTGCTGTCCCACCCTGTTGTTTCCTCTGCCTGCGCCTGCTTTCCTGTGACACGGACACAGTGATGGTCCCTTCCTACCCAGCCTTCTGGGGGACAAGCCTGCCACGCCTGATCTGAGGACTGGGGATGCTGAGGAGGAGGTGGGAGTTCCAGGAAGTGTGACAGGCAGGGTCCCTGCTCTTAAAAATGGCCCTGTCTGCTTGGAGGAGGCATGGTCCTCTGTCCTCAGACGTGGGGGCAGAGCAGGCCTGGTGCAGGATAGGGCATGGGACCAGATGGGCATTCCTACAGGGGTCCTAGCTGAGCTACACTTGTCTGAAGGATGGTGGCTTGGCTGGTGGACTTTCTGGAGACTGGAAGGAGTAAGCACCATACATAGGGTGGCTCTTTCATCCTCTAACCACTGCAGGGCTTGGGGCCTGTGGCTGTGGCCCCAGCCCGTGATGCCGAGTTTCTGCAGGTACCCATGCCAGATCTCTGGGCATGTGGATCCTGTGGTGGGGGGCAGAGGTCCTGCATGGGAGACACAGCTACGTGGTGATCACCCTTTGCTAGAGCTGGCCTCAGAGCTGCTGCCAGGGAAGAGGTGGCTGCAGGTGCTCTCCAGGTGGGAAGGTAGCAGCTCACCCTGCTCTTTCCTGTCCTGCAGTCCTTCAGCCACTCAGGTGTGAGTCTGGAGCAGGCTGTTTCCAGGTGTGGCTTCTGCTCTGGACCTGGAGGGCAGGGAAGGCCTTTGTACTAGTCCATTTCTGTTGTTTATAACATAGATACCTGAACCTGGGTGATTTATAATGAAAACAAAATTTTTTGCCTACGATTTCAGAGGCCGGGAAGTCTAAAGTCCAGGGAACACACCTGGTGAGCGTCTCCTTCATTGGTGGCTTTACAGCAACACAGGGGTCTCACATGGCGGAAAATGGCAGAGAAGAAAGAGGGAAACTGTCACATGCTCTCCTTTGAAGCCCTCAGCACCACACCCCTGACCACCATTATTAATCCATTCACTACAGCATGGACCTGCAACCAGATCACCTCTTCAAGGCCTCACTTTTCAATGACCATAATAGCATTTCCCACCCTCAACAGTTACAGTGGGAATTAAGCTTCTAATATATGGACTTGGGGCCACAATTCAGTCAGTCTGCAGCAGGCTTTGAGTAGGGTTTTCCATGTTTGCTTCCTTTAGATCTCTGTTTCTGTTCATGCTGATGGGAGCTGGGCAGCCAGGTCCAGCTATCACGGCCCAAAGCTGCCGCAGGGAGAGGCTCAACCTGCCTTCCATGTACTTATTGACTGTTGCTCCAGAAAACATGGTAGCTGTAGGTCACCCTCTAGAAGACACTGGGGAGCGTGTCTGAGCCTGGAAATCTCCAAGAGTCCTGATTGTGGAGGGAAAAGGGCTGGGCAGGTGACCAGGGTCCTGGGCGTTGGGGAGTCTGTCCTGCAGAGGCTCAGCAACCAGGCCCCATGCGTCTCTGGTCTAGGAACTGGGCTGCCTATTTTATTCATTCATTTAGTCTTAATTAAGGGAATACCCATTCTTAGAAAAAATGCAGAATAATCTAAAATGAAGAATAAAATGTCCTCCCCACTGGAGCAGTCTCACTCCTTGGAAAGAGTCACTTTTTACTTACACTGTTTTCAATGATACTTTTAACTGCCAAGGCTGTCACGTCCAGTTTACTTTAGACTGTCCCTGAGGACTTGCTGCTCTGCAGGAAGAGGAATCTAGCAATCTGCAATCTCCTCCCCTCTCGTCTTCCTGCCTGCCTCCTGATTTTGGTGATGATGTTATAGGACATTAACAAGGCTTACAACATTTTAACTCTCTCCTCAGCAAAGTTGTCTTCCACACTTTGATCATAAAAACTTAAACTCAATAAAACAAGGATTACAATGTTACGATTAGTAAAGTATTACACATTACAAAACCAAATGATAGTATCACCTTCATTAGGAAGTATATATGTCACTAAGTCCAGAGAAGTCCAGTAGTTAAATATCATCACTGCGTTTTCACATTGCTAATCAGGAAACCCCAGAAACCTAAAACCACAGTGTAAACATTAATGTATGTTCTGCCTCTGAAAAGGTCAATATCTTGATTTATTTCCCAAAGCCAGTCTTTGGAAATAAAGTTGTCTGTGTTGTGCTTTGTACCGTTCTCTCAGCTTTTTTTCCCCCCTCCGGAAGTGTGTATTGGAGAAAGACTAGCTTTTTTTTTTGCCTTGATCTTTGCTCTTTATTTACATGCATTTCTCAATATTTTCACCAACCAGATTTTTTTAGAAAATTAAGAGATTACTCAAGAGTTGAGTTAGTTTGACTCCTGCCTTTGGGAGGCTGGGCTGGGATTACTGGTCGAGAGACTCTAGAATCTTGGACAAGGTGGCATGGTGGCGAGGGCGATGGGTTGGTCCCTACCCCTGAGGCTGTCCCCTTGCTCAAGCTCTGTGCCTGGAGAAACAAAGCTACAGGACACAGCCCTTGCGTATGGCGAGCTGCAATCCCATTAGGCCCAGAGCATGCTTCTGTCCTGGGGTCCTAAGCACAGTGGGAGCTGGCTGTGCGGGAGACCTGCAGCCCCGCAGGGCCTCCCCGGGCATGGTCCTGGGGCTGGGCCTCCTTTGCTCAGTAAGGCCACTGAGTGGATGCTGGGGCCTACCATGGGCAGGTTATGTGCAGGTGATGCCTGACAGACTTGCCTTCACGGCCTTGCATTCCAGGGCAAGGTAGCATAAATAAAACTCCTGACAGTTGTATTCCAAGCATCTACCCACCACTTATGACCCCAGCCTTCTTTCTGGATCTGAGATTTTGGATGGGTGTGGATGCTGCTAAGACCGCAGTGCGGGGCCCTGGGAAGGGAGATGCTGACATGGCCAGAGGCGGCCCGTGGCTCACACAGGCACAGCTCCAGCTCCAGCTCCTGCTCACAGCTCCAGCTCCTGCTGTCTGGGGACGGTGGCAATGGCTCCTGTTCAGCTGTTCCTGAGCATGTCAAAGCTGGAGATGCATGTGCCCAGCACCGCGCTCCCTGCAGCCAAGAGCCTTGTCACCACCGTCCCCTCCTGCAGGACAACACCACACTGGGTGGGCAGGGAACCAGTGCTCCGCTGGAGCTTCCTCACCTGGTGCCCTGAACTGCCCTTGCCCAGAGCAGCCCTCGCAGTCGCTGGTTCCACAGAGGTCGCCTATACAAGTAAAGATGCCGCAAACGAGCGTATAGGAGCCGCTTGACATTGCTGTGCATTGAAGCACGTTTGTATTGTATTTTACAAAAGCTTCAGTCCACGATGCAGCAAACCCAGCAGACGGGTTCCTTCCCAAGGATGAGGGCTGCCGACCCACGTGCCACCAGTGGTGCTGGCCTGGGAAGGGCCGACACGGCCTGCAGGGCTCGGCCTGCTCCGTTTCTTAGCAGTGCCCCCTGTCCTCCTTGCAAGGAGGCATTTTCTCACGACTTTTTATATGCCATGACCGTGATGGTAAAGAGGCAGCCCCAGCTTGAAAACTGTGGTTATAATTCTTCAACAGTAGCCCCTCCAATACTTTCATAAGTCCAGTTTCTCACTCAGGCTGCTGTTAACAAATTAACACAGACATGGTGGCTTAAATGACAAATTTATTTTTCTCAGCTCTGGAGGTGGGAGGTTCGAGATCAAGGGGCCGACACATCCAGTGTCGGTGAAGGCCCACTTCCTGGCTCGCAGGTGGCCTTCTCACTGTGTCCTCACAGGCTAGAGAAAGAGCCCTGTGGGGCCTTTTATTAAGGGCACCAGTCTCATCTTCTTACCATAACCTCGCATGGTGAGAAGAGAAATCGTCTCTGTCTGGTCTCGTCTTATAAGGGCACCGATCCCACCCATGAGGGCTCCACCCTCGTGACCCAAACACCTCCTGAAGGCCCTGTCTCCTAAGCCATCACTCTGGGGGTGGGGATTTTAACATGTGCATGTAGAGGGACATAAACATTCAGTCCACAGAACCCAGAGGGACGGCTGCAGTGTTCCAAGGCGAGTGCATAGTTTACCCACCGCACAGAGCAGACTTGGGCTGAGAGAGTCCTAAGTGGATGGCTGGAGGCGTGGGGACATTTTTTACAGTATTTCTATCAGAGCTTTTCCTTTGAGATGTTTTGTGAAAAATGGTTTATCCTATCACCAGATTTGGATGACTATGTGACCTATGATAGAAAACAAAACATAAAATAACGTTCATTCTTTAACGATTTTAGGAATCTAAGACTTTCCATATTAAAAAAGAAAACTCTTGAATTAGTATTTACTTTGAAAAACAACACGTGGGTAATAGAACAGCTGCA
This sequence comes from Cynocephalus volans, assembly GCF_027409185.1. NCBI lineage: Eukaryota > Metazoa > Chordata > Mammalia > Dermoptera > Cynocephalidae > Cynocephalus > Cynocephalus volans. The sequence goes on along the minus strand of NC_084473.1, from coordinate 2,635,399 downwards.
GCTAGCAATACTCCCTGGATGACATTTCATATGTGCACACGCGCACACGTACATACATGCACATGGCCTTTCTCTCATTGTTTCCCTCTACAAGATCCAGGGCAAGCGGGGGCTGGCTTTCTGTTGTCTCCCTGAAGAGACTGAGGCCCGAGTGACCAGCCGACTTGACCAAGGACCCAGAGTGGCAGGCTGGGCCCAGACCTTTGTTTTTAGACCCCCGGTCTTGGGCACTATGCACTCACCTAAGTGGTGCGGGTTTTCAGATGTGCCTTCAATAAAGTCTCACAAAGTAGCATTTGCAGAGATCAGCTACTTACGGATCCCCTTAGAGCACTTTTGGGTGATTGCATAATTTGTCACACAAACTGGGACATTTGTAGGTGTAAGAGGGTTATTAATAATTGTGCTGGTAAGTAATGGATCCTGGGGTTGTCAGGGGCAGGCACCCTCGGCATTCTGGAGGGATGGTCTCTGGCCTGTGGGCATCCTGCCCTGGCCAGTGTTTGTCCATGAGACAATCCTGTCTAGGACCCGAGCAGCAAGTGCACGGGACTAGGGGCCCATTTCATGTGCAAGTGGGGGCTCTGTGATTGTCCTTTGTCCAGAAACACCTGGTCACCGGGTGGAGCGACACGTACATCCAGCCTCTGACCCCTGACTTATGCTTTCCATGACCATGCGTTTTCTCTTTGGCTGATCTGCATTGTTTGTTTTAATTTCAGCTACTTGGATAAAGGAGAGTGCATCCCTATTACACATGCAGGCCACACATGCCTGGAGGATTAGCTGATGCGTGAGAGCGAGGCAGAGAGCAGAAAGAGCCAAGATAAACAGGATGAAACTGGAATTGCTGCTTTTATTGAATTACACATTAAAATCATGCCTCTACAGTGAGGGGCAACAGAACATGCACGCGGAATCGCTGTGGCATGCCGTGTGGGATGCTGCTGACCACAGTGACGTGTCTGATATTCACGTGGAGTCTCGTGGGAAATCTTGCTTATGTCTCAGTATCAGTAAAAACTTCCCTTTACCCAGACAGTTGGCTGACGGTCCATTTGGATCTAACGCTCCTCGTACTTGATCGGCTTTTCTCTTTGCTTTGGTTGCTGGACGCATGGAGACCTTCGTATCCCACCCCAGCACCTGCGTGTATTAACCTCGTTTCCTTCCTCCTTCTCCCTAATTCCTTCAGTCGTTTCATTTGTGGTTTGTAGTGTGTGTGTGCGTGTGTGTGTGTGTGTGTGTGTGTGTGTGTGTGTGTATTTGTATGCTTCCTCTAATTGTGAAATGACAAACAATTAGACAGGCATTAAAAACAAAAAACGAAATATATAATAGTATACAAAAATCCTGTGATTTCTAGTCATGACACCTGCTGTTTCAGGGCTGCTCAGCATCTGTTGCATTGAGTTAAAGTATATTTTTAAAAACAGCTGCATAAACGCCAGGTTTGCGGGGGAGGGTGAGCGTGCCTTCAAAGCAGTTCCTGTGATGCAGTGTCAGGAGCTTCGGTTGAACCAAACTCAATCTAGTAGAGTGTGACTTGACTGCCACAGGCGCCTAATGCAGTGATTCGGCTGTACTTATTGGAAGGACCGTGTCCAGACTGAGGAAGGAGGGGCTGAGGTCTGCTTCTCTTTCACAGATGCTGGCAAGAGACACAAGGCCCCTGGGTCAGAGACAAAGGGCTTCATCACTCCCAGTACACTGGCTGGAGCCTCACGGTAGCCTCGGTCCCCCCTGCTCCCCACTCACGTGGGGCAATGAAGGTGGACCCAGCTGGATGCAGGAGAGCTTGGGGCAATCACCACTGGTGCGGTGGGAGGGCTTGCTCTTTCACTGGGAGGAGATGGTACCCCACCCTTCAAGGTTGCTAGCTGCAAACACAGCTCAGAGGATTAGCCCAGGCAAAGAGGGTTTGGGGCCTTGTGTTCTTAGCACGCCCTGCAGGAACGTGCAGGAGCACCTGCACAGACGGCCAGCCTCCACTGGCGAGGCGTGGTCTAGTCCCACTGTTATCTCCACTGGTCAGACGACGCTTGGGAGATCCCTGTGCTGTGGGTATGCGCCTTATTTTAAGATGGGCAAATTGAAGTCAGCCCACAGAGATGTGATTGGGATGGGATCTGTATGCACAATCAGGAAAAGGGAGGTTGGAGAGAATAGCAGTGCACCTGCCTTGGGCTCAGGTGCCTCCTGTGGTCAGACCTCTCCCTGCAGTCAGCTGATGGTCTCTTTGCTCCAGTGAGTGCTGGGCTCCTTCTTGCTCTCCTTGGCACCAGCACCGGGCTCCCCAGCCAGGAGCCGGGAGCCACCCTGTGGCCCCCTCCCTTGCTCTCCTGTTCCCCCTGTGTGGTGCCTCTGTCGGCTGTTTCGTCTCCAGGATTATGCTTCTCAGCCTTTCCTCCACACTGTGCCAGGGCAATTTCTGATACAGTCATCTGATCCTGTCACTTTTCTGCTCCAGCCTTTATCTCTTCTGGAAGGAGTCTGAGCTCTGAGATCCACCCACTGGGGGCTTACCCAGAGGCACTGCAGCCTCACAGCTCGAGCCAGAACAAAGAGCCACCTGTAGGCATCTGGCTCTCAGCAGAGTCATACGCTATGGTCTGCCCAGGACAAGTTTCTGTAAGTCGGGATTGTGACAGACAGCTTCTGGGGTTGTAAGGATTAAATGTATTCATAAGAGTTACCAACGCTCAGCACAACACATGCTGACTATTTTTACATGTGTTTATCCTTTGATCCAGCAACACCACTTCTAGGAGCCTGTTCCATAAATATGGGAACAAATATTCAAAATGGTATGTACACAAGCTAGTCATTGCAGTACTATTTATAACAGCGCAAGACGAGGACACTCAGATGCCCTCCAGGAGGGGCCTGGTTGGGAATCCCATGGTCGGGCGGCAGCTGGCTGAGCTGCTGGGAAAAGCAAGGGGGACGCTATCTACATACTGTTCCTTTAGTCAGCACGGGCTGCCATAACAAAGTCCCAAAGTTGGGGTGGCTTCAACTCAGAGATGTGCTTCTCACGGTCCTGGAGGCTGGGGGTCCAAGGTCCAGGTGCCAGCGTGGTTTGGGGCTCTGGTGAGGACCCTCCTTGGGGTTGCAGATGGCGCTTTCTCCCTGCATCCTCACAGGGTGGGAAGTGAGAGAAGCAGCTCCCTGCCTCCCTCTCCTCCTTTTGAAAGGACACGAATCCATCATGGGGCCCTGCTCTCTGGATCTCGTCTAAAGCAGCTAATCACCTCCCACAGGCTGCACCTCCTGAAACCGTCACACCAGGGGTCAGGCTTCAGCGAGTGAGCTTGGGACACAGGCGTTCAGTTTGTCGCACGGCTGTGGAATGAGCTGGAACACGGGCAGTGAGAAGGGCAGGTGGTGGAGTGTGTGTGCGGTGCTGGCTCTGTGTGACAGGAGGGAACGCACACGTGCTGGCTCACATTTTCAGAAGGAAGCGGTGACGGGAGGAGCACCTGCCATCTGGGATACATACCTTGTTTGGTGGCGTTGACTTTGGGACCCTTTGTGGGCTTGAGATAATGGAACGACAGCTAATGCTGCCGTGCACAGCTGCTGTCCTGCTCCTCCCAGCGCCTGTGCCCTGGCCTTGCTGAAGGACTCGCGGATTCCTTGAGGAGGCTGCGCCCTCACCCGTGCCTTCTGCTGGCGTCTTCTCTAAATTCAACCTCTTTTTTTGTTTGTCGAAACATGGCCCATCCTGCCTCCCAGCTGCCACTGGACAGGTCCCTTCCCCGTGTGTGACCTCACACAGCAGCAAGCATCGTGGTCACCTGTGGGCCACCCTATGCTCCTGGAGCAGGCTTCTCATGTGCATCAGCAGAGCCGGTGAACGGTACAGAGGCGCTGTCGATATCAGTGAGTGAGGGACCAGCTAAGGACTGGACTGTTTTTTGTGGCTCTAGAGGTTAGACGAGAGCCAGGGTACCTGGAACAGGAACCAGAGCCTGGTTCTTCTTGCCTGAAAGAACTGGCCACAGTAGGCTCTGTCCAGCAGTGAAATCATGTCTGCACCAGAAAATAGCTGCTGTCGCTGTGCTTGCAAAATCGGGCAAAATGATGGTCAGGGCATGGGGGACTGTATTTCGGGGCCGGCATTCAATGTCAGAAATTGTTCCTAAAATGGTCTCCTTGGTAAAATCTGTACATTTAGAAAGGGCCTTCATGAACCCAGGCAGGCACACGGAGCTTGATGTGCTCATGGTGACTTGCGCCTTACGCAGGAAGTGAGGACATAGCTTGGGGCATTTCTGCCTTGCATGGTGAGGGCAGGGGGGCACTGAGTCAGGGACCCCCTCCTCCTGCTGCCGTTGCAGAAGCCCTGGGAACTCTGCTGCTGCCTGGGCGGAGGGGTTTGAGGATCACTTTGCGTTCTTAAGATTTTCATCATTCTACTTAGGAAAAGGCTTTATGCAAAAGGCAGAACACAGATAGGGAGCTGAGGAATTTGGGTTGAGCAAGGGTCTCGTGGCGAGGGGACAGTGCAGGCCTTCAGTGGGCCCACAGGGGACCAGGGGAAGAAGAGCTGAGCCCGTTCGCTCTAATGGGAGAGAGCCAGCCCCTCTTCCCTTCACACCATGAGCATTGCTGCCTGAGGCTCTCTGTGGGTTGTCAGAAGCTTTTCTCCCGGTGGGGTGTCAGCCCTGGTCCCAGGCCAGAGGCCCATACCTGCAGCAGCCCGGCCGTCGACCTCCTCACAGAGCACAGCGGGTCCAAAGCAGATGACAGCTGCCGGGTTTGCTCAGCGCCTAGACGGGAAGGTCACTGGAGAAGCGCCTTCTTTCCAATTGCCAGGGACTGGGCATGGTCCCCTCATTCCAGGACAAACCTTGTTGTTCTCGCTGGAGAATGGCTGTACACGATTTGGGTGTGGTTTCCATTCTCTTTCCGTGTTCTCGAGAATCCATTCCCGGCACGTGGGCAAGATGCTGACAGAGGGTGGTGAGACTCAGATCCTAATACGTGTGGATCTTCAACCTCCGGGCTCCCTGCTCCTTCTGTAAGTCACCCGGGATTGCTTCCTGGGGAAAGACATCCGCAGATGGTCGCTTTCGACAATTTTGTCTGCTTCGGGTTTGAACAAAGGGCCCCAGGCGTCTGGGCTGTCTGCCTTCTGCCCAGCACACGTCTTCTCTTGCCCTCATGGATGTGGAGAAACCTCTATGCAGGGAGTCCCCTCTTTCCATTTTAGAAGACTTTGGGCAGCATTGTGCTTCCAGGAATTTGGGTGAAAAAGTTTGGAGAGAACTGGCGAGTTGTGTGGATTTACTATTTAAACAAAAGTCAAACATATCTACAATTAAAATTCAATTGCTTTTTGATTACTCTTATTTGACAATTTGATTTTAAAAGGCCTAGATAAGGCATGTGGGGCTGATTGAAAATGCATCATGACCTCGGGCTGTGTTTTTAGTGGGGCAGGTAAAGTTTAGGGCGGATCAGCGCTGCCTGGACTGGCTTCTGTCTTCTGGCAGCAACAGCAGGATGTTATTCTATTTCTGGCAGCAACACATTTTCACTCTTTGTGATTTAAACTGTTGTTATCCCACTTGCTCCTTGGAGGACTTGATAGGATGGCGTGAAGGCGGGGCTGGAACCCAGTCGGATACCAGCTTTTAGAGGAATGGGAACAGGGAAACCCCACCCTCAAGATCGATCTTTATGTTCTGGGCAGAACAGCTCTCAAATTCCTGGAATAACTCAAAGCTTCTAACTCTCACTGAAGTTCAGAGATGCTGGCACAGATGCTCAGGCCAGTCTCTGCGTTTGTCTGGAAGCCAGGAGCCCACTGACAGAGAACTGGAACCCAACATCCAGTTGGATCCGGGTGCTTGCTCTGACTGACGGTCTGGACACTCTAAAGAGACTGGACCAGGGAAAGACAGTGTCTACAAGAAGGCTCAGCCTCGAGAGGCAGCCAAGCAGCATGGGCTGGCCAATGTCTTGGGGACAGTGGCTCCAGGTTAAGCCGGAGCTGGCCTACCCCTCCCTGACCCTGTCCCTGCCAGGGAGCCTGTTGTACCTGGGAGAGGAGGCTGAGTTACATACAGAGAACTGGTCACTGCAGCCATGTGCTCCACTTGGGAAACCCTCTGGAAGAGCTGGTCTCAGGAAGCAAACCGGGCAATAACAGAGACAGTGAGTGGGAGAAGCTGGGTATGGCTTGGGGCCAGTGTGGTCAGGGACTCTGGGGCACAGAGCCACAGCAGACCTCAGAGAAGAGGAAGTGCAGAGCTGCCCCTGTACCCTGCATCCTGGGTCATGGGGAGGCGCCCCTCCACCCTGCGGCCCAGGTCAGGGGGAAGTACACGTCACCTCACCCACCCCTAGTTTTCTTGGAGCAAGTGTTTGGGGTGGGGTGATCTCCTGTGGGGTTTACTAGGATGCTCTGAATCTCAGGCTGGTGGAGGCTCTATGGCACTGGGACTTCATAGATGCACCATGTTCTTACCTAGTGGGTAGTGCCAGGTGACCTCTGTCCTGTGCTATGACTGATGTTGACTTTTTTCTTTAACTTTAGCTAATTTTTAGTTGGTACTCACTAGTCTCTATGTGCATTATCTCATTAATTCCTCAGAACATACCAGTGAAAAATGTATAATCTGCTTTGTATAATGGGATGTTTCATTCCCAAGAAAAGTCAGTATGGCAGCGTCTGTGACCTGTGGCAGAGCTGGTGTGCCCCTGCCGAGGCTGCTGCCCCTGCCCTAAGGAAGCTGTCTGCAGGGAGGGGATTAGAGGGGATCGTGGTCACGAGGAGGGGCCCATCATGGAGAGTGGTGGAGAGGGGGTCAGACCCCACTTTCTGTGGCCTGAGAAGCTGAGATAATCTTTACCCTTCCCAAGCCTTGATGGTTCATTCTGCCCTCAAGCATCTGTGGTATCCAGGAGCCCTCCAAGAAATGACCCCTTCTCCTAAAGGGATTTAGGCCAGGTTTCTATAACCGACAACAGGGCATGTTCTGACTAATACAATTTGATAGCATTAAATTAATTGTCGCAGCGGTGTCTTGGTATGTTTGGCCTCTTGTTACAAAAACCTGAGACTGGGGACTTGTACACAATAGATATTTGTTTCTTACAGTGCTTAAGACTGAAAGACCAAGGTCAAGGCACCTGCAGATTTGGTGTCTTATGACAATGGCAACTTCTCTCATTGTCCTCACATAAGGGAAGGGCGAGGCAGCTCTCTGGGGCCTCTTTTACGAAGACACTAATTTCATTCATGACAGCTGCACCCTCATGACCTCATCACCTTCCATAGTCCCCACCTCTCACACCGTCACCCTGGGGGACACGAACATTGAGACGATACTAATGATTTTTTAGCATTTTATGGATATCCAAACACAGTACATGCAAACATCATATCAAAAAGACAGCTTAGGCCTTTGGGTGGATGAAGAACAGTGAAAATATTTGTTATACAAAGATGTTTTCCCCCAAAACAGCTGCTAATATCCCCATCAGAAAACATATTAGCAAAATTTGTCTGAAGAGATATTTAGAAAGCTTCATTTTACTAATGCAGAGATATTCCTAATAATTATATGATCTACCCGCACTATCATAGAGTGTTGGATGGACGTAGATGTAGATATATCCCTGACACACCATCACCGTGCATACAGGCGGGCTCCTTCTAACGCTCAGATGTATAGGGGAAATACAAAATTATATAAGTACACACTCGTATATAAAAGATGTATGTATATAATATACATTTTATATATAAAATATTTGCAGACGTGGCTCAGGCCTCCTGAGGGTCATTCGGATCCAGTGAGGGGCACTCTTTGGGAAGGGGAGTGGGGGATGGAAGGGGGCCAGTGGCCTTGGGCTTGGCAGGGTGGAGATGGAGGAGACGGAGACATCGAGGACAAGGTTACACTTTCGGCTCATGTAACCGGGAGATCGATGGGGCCATTAGCCAAGTTGGAGAAGTCGAGGGGAAAACAGGATTTGTGGGGAAGAGTCTGAGTTTTGGTTCAAGATTGTGTGGCCTGAGTGCCCTGGGGCATCTCCTCTGCTGCGGTGGATTCCGAGTCCTTAGCAAACAGGGTTGTATGCACCTCAAGGAGAGATCACAGGTGCTGCCAAACCTCTGCTTTCTTATTAAGTCATTTAGAAATGTTTTGCTTTAAAGCAGTCATAGTAATATAGAGCAGAATGTGGAAAGCATTTTCATGTTTTAAGGTAAAATGCCAGATTTCAAAAAATGAGCTTGTGTTGGGGTGGTTGGGACTTACCCGGCAGAGCGTGGGTACAGGATCGTGCCCAGCCCCTCTCCACGCTCCTGTCCGCGGGCTGAGGGGGCAGCTGGGGAGGGTTGCGGGTGGATGGTTCGGCTCCCGTAGCTGCTCACCCCGTAGGACGGCACTGCCTGTCCCAGAGCAGAGCATAGTGTTAATAAACTGTTACGTGACTTGATATTTTGCACATTGGAGTAGAACGTTATGCCGGTGCTCAGCAACAAAGTCATAACTTCACCCCACCCCAGTGATGGGCAAGGATAGATCCAAGTTTGAAAACTGTGCGAGTTGGATTGTTTCTATACAGTCGGGCAATTTCTTTTCATTGTTGTTCTTTGAATATGGAATCTTCTAGTTGAAAAAACTGCTTTAACTCTGGTTCTGTTAGATTTTCTGCACCACAAAGCAACTAAATTTACTTTTTCCTAGAGCAAACATCAAAAACTGGTTATTTTAATGAGAAAAACGTGCTGCATCATTCTCAAGCAACTATTTATTTCGTAGGCTCCAAAAGAGGCATTGTGAGTTCCGTGTTTAAACTCTGAAGGAGATTAGTGTGTTTGGGGTTAAGTCTCAGCACGGTTTTATTTGGTTTCTTCCAAGACGCTATAAAACTATTCTGTACCGGAGAGGTTTTAATTTACTTAACATGGACGTTAAGTGCATTCCACAGACACGGCGGCACAGTTTGCAGAAAATGTTAGTGAGCATTGCTGGGTCTGGGGTGGTCGGCTGAAGTCTCTCGCAGTTGAGCTTTTACCCCGAATCCATTCCCCTCTGCGGTTTTAGGAACACATGTTTTCCTTCCACATTTCTGGCTGCTCTGCTGGCATCCTCCTTCTCCTGTGCTCTGAAAGCTGATGCTCTTCAGACCCTCCCTGGACACTGCCCTCCCGTTCCCACCCCTCCGCGCTCTGTACCGTCTCAGTAAGTGATCCTTCCTGTTCTGTGGCTGCCTGTGCCAGAGCTGCCACCCACCGTGCCAGCAGCTTAGACACTTGCACTCATCTGCAGGACTTCTGCTCGGAGCCCAGACCTGCTATGTCCACCTGGAACGTCCACTCAGAGGTCGAACTGGCATCTCAGACTTAGGCACCTGAACTGAACCTGTGACTCCCCCTGACCTGTTCTGCACCCCCTGCCACCCCTTAAGCCCCTCTGTTCTCAGTGGATGGCTTGGCATCCTCCAGGAGGCGTCACACAGCCCATCCGTCAGCGACCCTTTCGACTCTTCCTCTGGAGTTCAGCTCAAGCTCACCACTTTTTGCATCTGTTTCTCCTGGGCTGCTGCAGTGCGGGCATGAACCTCTACAGTGGTTTTCATTTTGCAGTGACCCACTCAAAATTGCTCTGCAGTTAGTGTTTGTTAAGTATGGAAGTAATGACATTATTGAGTCCTCATCATACGAAGAATCTAGTGTGCCATATAAGACTGTGCGTCAAAAGACATCTTAATAGATATTAAAGTAAATCGACGGGTTTCCATATGAATCCCCCATGTGAAAACAGAGCTACCTTTCACACTAAAACACAACTTCTGAGCGTTCTTTCAGTGTCTAAAGGCATACATCAGTGCAAACACTGGAAATGATTTCAGGCCAGCCAAATACTAATAAAAAGCCATGAGGCCTGTTTTAAAATGATGTCTTTCAGACTCTCCAGCAATTGTAAATCTCTAGCTGTTTTGCATTTTTAGCAAGAGCCGAAGACAGGCACGATCCACCATTCAGATTGGGGGTGGGGTGGGGTGGGGTGCGGTGGGGGCTGGTGACGTGGTTCCCAGATTCACGCCGTCAGAGGGGGGTGTCGTGTCTGTTATAATTTTAATTTTTAAAATCAATAAAGTATTTCCTTAAATATTTCCCCCTCTGAAGCAGAGTAGAACAGTTTAAGAGCCTTTAGGTTGTACGTGCATGCTCTCACTACTGTACAACATGCTTATTACAGAAACACAGAATCCATGGTCTGAGGCTATTTACCTGTACAAGGAACACTCATGTTGAAATTCTATATGTCAAAGAGGAACACAAAAATGTAATAATTATGCAGTGAGCTTCAAGATGATTTCTTAACATCGTGACCCAAATGTAACAAAAAGTCTTAGGTACCATGTAAAGGTGTCCAAAACACTTTTTTAAAAATCCAGACTATGAAGAGAAGGTGATAATAAAAATATACTGAGAATAAAGAAAAATCACCTCTGAAATGCATTGTTTGTAAATATTTTCAAATAACATTCTGGATCTTGCTAGTCAGAAACATGACTCCAAAATACAAAACAAAATGTAAGAGTGATGATATTGTAGAAGTAACTTTTGTCAAGTGTTGACTTTCTGACGTGGCTGAATTTTCCATCTGTAATTGAAATACTTTTGGTTCTCATACAAAACAGAATATACTGTTTAATTTTGTATTTGTTGACCAATTAGTCTTAATTCCTTTTTATTTAAAAATAAATTAAAACATGTGCCACTTCTGTAAATGGTAAAAGTCAAAATTATCTTATTTTAAAAATCAGTATTATTTAAGATTGTAGTAAAATGAACTTCATACACAATCTCTAGTGATTATCCTTTATTCATAGTAACTTTTTCATGAGGGAATTAAGCATTATTGTGTGGTTTGTACATTTTATGTAACTTAGTTCTCTAACTTCTCTTTTAGTTCTAACCTTCAATTATTCTATGGCTGTGTAATGAATTATGATTTTGATATTACATATAAACTCATAGTTCGATGTTTCATCTCAAACACTACAATTCTTGATGGTTTTTTTTTTTTTTTTTTTCCTCGTAAGTTTTAGATTCCATCAAGATTTTGGAATAATGGAAACCTTAAAAACCAAATCAAACAAAACCACCCAACACTCCTTGCCTTAGAAACTTTGAGCTTGCTTGCTTTTAAATATAAAATGTAAATGGACCCGAGTTCTGTTTTTGAGACTTGAAAATTCATATTTCATTTTTAATAGTTATTCCAGGCTACTCTTCTTGGCTTCCCGCGTCCCCTAAGTAGGTCAGCGGCTGAGCAGCTCTGTGACATTCGGAAGAACCCTTGACTGTGAGTCTGGAGCAACGTCTTGTGAATTCTACCACGAGATTAGCTGCCTCGGAAGCTGCCAGTGGAAGCAATTTTATGCTGAGAAAGGAGCCCTGGGCTGATTCTAATTGCATTTCTAGTTCTACTTACAGACTGAGTGGCCTTAGGCAGATTATCTAATCTTTCTTAGCTTTTGAATTCTTATTTGCCAGGTGAAGGAATTTCTTCTAGCCTGATCTTAATTCTCCCTCTTGCTTCAGCCAGCCACCTGGAGTGTGCCCCAGCCACCTGGCCCTTTCCCCAGGATGTTGCTGTGGTGCTGACGCGGACCGTGAAGAGGCCATGACCTGGCCCTGCAGCCTCACTTCTAGGAGCTCTTGCCCGATCCCTGGACACGCTGGGATTCTCTGAGGCTGCCACCTCATGCGTGCTTCATATATCCAGTCAATGCTCGCGATGGATGTTTGCAGGGAATCTTACTTCTCACACCGTGGTCTTCATCCTGTCACCCAGTTCCCTGAGGGTTTATTGTCACTGATGTATTAGGGTCTGGGGCCCTGAGTTGTAGACGGGGTGAGCCCCTTCCCAAGCTGTCCCAGGAATGAATCTTCTGAGGCTGAAGGTGGTGGCTTCAGTGGGACGTCTGTGGCCACCCTCACTGATGTCGGCTCTCCATGTTTGTGTGTGTTTGGCTTCTTTCAGGAACTACTCCATGTATGGCTTTCCCAGAACTTTCTAGAATCTATTTCCATTCCCTCGTCAGGCCAACTTCATGGAGGAAGCTCCGCGCATTCATTGTTGGGTGGGAGAAGTGCCACAGCAGGGCTGGCACCAGCACGTGTGCAGAGCAGGGGCCGGGCCACGACTGCCCACTGCACCCCTCCCAAGCCCCAGAGCCCAGTGGATGGGGAGGCGCCACTGTGGGGACAGGTGACAGCTGTGAGCCCCAGGGAAGAGCCGGGAAGTTTTTTTTGAAATGCTCTTTAATTTTTACAGTTCAGGGCGCTTTTTCCCCCCGGTTAGGATTATTTGTGGAAATCCTGATTACAATTATAAAACTAACAAGTGTATTTGTCAAACACCATAAATGTGTAATGTAGGAGCAAATGACGCTTCTTACTCTTACTCTCTAGGGTTAAGGGTCTGTCTGTCCAGACATGTGCAGACAACACTTTAAAAGTGGAAAGGGAGAGTTTAGTTTCCTTATATTTAACATAAGCTTGATGTCAGCAATGACAGGTGGGCTGCGGTCAGATGCGGAGGAAACAGAGAACATGAGCGAGCGCCAGCTACGAGTGTCTGTGCGTGTGTGTGAGTGTGCACGTGTGTGTGAGTGTGCACGTGTGTGAGTGTGCACGTGTGTGTGAGTGTGCACGTGTGTGAGTGTGCACGTGTGCACACGTCACTCCTGTATCTACTCACACGCGTGCACACACGTACAAATGCGCATACGTACGCTGCTGCCTCCCAGCGTAAGTGGAGAACAGAACTTTCCGACCTCACCTTGCTCTGAAATCACCTGAGAGTTCATCCAAACACCGGCACCCACTCCCAGAGTCTCTGATTAAGTTGGTTTCAGTCAGATCCAGAATTTGCTTTTCTAACATGCTCCTGGGTGACGCTGCTGCTGGTGATCAGGGGCCCAGCTGAGAACGCTGCTCGCTGCTCGAGAGAATCGCTCTTGCTCCTCCGTAGGTAAATCCCTTCTGAGTCTCACCCTGTAGCTCCCTAAAGTGCAATTCGCCTCTTTGGCCTTGACTGTGGGTTTTATGTTTGAAAGGACTGTGTTGGTTTCCTCTTTCTTAGGCGTCTTGATTCTCATCTGTCTGGGTTGGAGCCACACAGACCTCTACTTTTTGCTCTTTCCATTGCTCTGGGGGATGAGGGTCTCTGAGGCAGCCCCAGAGTCCCAAAAGTGATGGGTGTGAAGATGCAGCCTGTGCTTCAAGTCAGCCCATCCCAAACACGCCGATTTGGTGACGTTTATTCTGGCTCTTTTCACGAGCTCTGTGGCAGATGCACATATGGATGGGGGTGTGCAGGTATAAATACTGGAGTATAAGCATTGTTTCCTCTCTGTTCTTCAGATTGCATAATTTCTCATGTTTTGCTTTCAAATATACTTTTTTCCTGCAATATTCAATATGTCAAGTCCATGTGGTGAGTTTTTCATTTCAGCTATCGTGTTTTTTTAGTTCTAGAATTTCAATTTCCTTCTTTTATATCCTGGTACATTCTCTGCTAAGATTCCTCCTATGTTGGAAAGGGAACCTCTGTTTTACCTTTTTCTTGTAGAAGTCTTTTTCTGGTTGTCCGACTAAGAACGTGTGGGAGGATGGGAGCTGGTTGTGAAATAATCTTAACTTAGACCCGTGCTGTCTGACAGAAATGTGATGTGACAGACATATGTAAGTTTAAAATTTCTAGTGGTTTCATTAAAACATTAGAAACAGGTGAATTGTACTGAGGATTCCGTCCTCTTCACCACTGCCAGAGGTGTTGGGTGGTGCTAAATTTTAGACTTGGGGGTGGTTTGCATGCAATGAAGGTTGTTTTGCAGCTTTTTTTGCAGCCTGCTCAGGTTTAACTTTAAGTGGGCAGGTCCTTTCTCCCTCATTAGTTTGCTTTCTAGTTTCCAAAGTGTCGGTGCTGTTGTCTTTTCAGTGTCGTTTGAGTGTGGATTTTGACAGGGAATGGAGAGTTGAAAGGTGTGTGTTGGGTCCACTGTCTTCCCTCTGGAGCGGAAGCTTGGTTTCTTGAGGAGACGACGTCCAGATCGTCTCTGCTGTGAGTTGCAGCAGGAGGCACAGAGTTCCAGGAGAACATTTCTTATCTGTCCATGTGCTGTGAACCCTGTGTTTGTTATGTGTCGGGGAAGAGAGCTTCCTTCCAATCATTTGTGTTTATGTAAAATCCTAACCAGTCAGAATTCTCTCCTTATATGTGATTGACCCATAGTTCACATATTCAATGTTTCATCAGTGAAAATCTTTATCTTTTGCATGGGCTGCATCCCCCCGTGTCTGTCCTCTGCTAACGCTGTCCCCTTCAGTGTTTCTGAATTCCAGCAGTTCCCCAGGTGGAAACACTTGTGATGTTCTGAATACGAATGTAAATTAAGATCTCATTTATTTTAAAAATAACATGTCAGTGTGGGGGGAGGGGATGATGCTGGAGAGAGTGAGTTGGCAGATGATGGAAATCACTGAAGAAACCAAACCAGGATGGGGTCACAGTTTGGAAGCTTGTGTGCCGGCTGCGGTGGCCCCAGTGGGTGGAAAGGTGACCCCCTCCCCTTCTCAGGAACTTGACGCAGGGCAAAGAAGCAGTGCTGGAGCAGACCCCACTTCATGCACCGACTCCTAAGCAGCACGGATAATGACAGTGACTCAAGAATGCGTTTTGAGAAGCCTCTTATTGAACCATACACTAGAGTAAATGCTATAAGTCACTTACAATAATCAAATTAGCTCAAAATAATCAGATTCCTTAAAAGATTATAAACACTTTAAGAGTTCAATAAGTGTCCTAAGAAACATTCATTTATGATTTGGACCAAATGTTGTCCCCAGATCTCTGCTTGGGTTTCCCAGGGCTGACATAACAAAGGACAGCAAACTGGGAGGCTCTAACAGAAGATCATTCTCTCACAGTACTGGAGGCCGGATGACAAAGTCTGGGTGGCGTAGGGCTGGTTCCCTCTGAGGGCGGTGGTGGTCCATCCCAGGCCTCTTCCCGGCTCTGGAAGCTGCTGGCCATCTTTGGCATCTGTTCCTTGGCGTGCAGAAGCATCACTCTGACCTGCCTTCACCCTCCTGCAGTGTTCTCCCTGTGCACCTGTCTCCAAAATTCTCCTTTTTATAAGAGCACCAGTTGTGTTGGATTAGGACCCACCCCGTTGACCTTATTCTAGCCTGATTACCTCCATAAAGAGCTTATCCAAATAAGGGCCCTTTCTGAGGCACTCGGGGTTACGACTGGGGGTTAATACCTCAACAAATTTTGGGGAGACACAATTCAACCAATGACATTCCCTATTGGACTATATCACAAGGGGCTGGCTTGTGAATAAGGAATTTTAATTCTTCTAAGACTGTTTGTTACAGAAAATGGTCTTTCTGTTTATTTTTCAGTGGCTTTCACAGTGGTTAAATTTATAGTTTTTAATTCAGGCTGGAGATGGGCCTCCTAAAGTGGGTAAGAGAGAGGCCTCTGCCCGCCTTCTCTTCCCATAGCTGTTGTTGAAGCAGGTTTCTGTGTGTGGTATCATTGTTCCACCGTTCAGAAAATATTCATACATTTATTAGGCTCATCGAAGAGACGATTCACTTGTGGAGTAGACCGCGTGATTTAATTTTGTAAACGCCTTCTCGCCACTTTGAAAGCGACTGCTGAAGTGTGCAGCGGAGTGCGCTGAGTCGCGTGTGGACACGTGTCTGCTTTCTTCACAGGGATCTTCGCTTTAACAGAATTAGAGAGATCCAACCTGGGACGTTCAGGCGGCTGAGAAACCTGAATACGCTGTAAGTTGAAACGTTCTGTGGGGAGTCTATAGGAGGTCTCGTGATGTGCAACTGTTGGGCATGAATGGGGACAAGTAGAGACGGAAAGGAGACAGGGTGAGCACATAAGGGTTGGGACCAGGGACCCCGGCTGTGCTCTCTGAGCCTGTGCGTGCACCCATAGTTGGCATCCTGGGTGGGGCGCCCAGTCTCCATGGTGCGGGTGACTCCAGCGCACTGTGCCCCTGGTCAGCCCTCTCCCGCGTGCCCCTCCAGCACTGCCGTGGTGAGGCTGAGCAGCAGGGCCCTTCTCCCCAGCTCTGCGTGGTCTCAGGCGACGCTCTGGCAGCCTGGTCATGCCCCAGGGTTTAGACCTCCCCGGGTAGGCTGGGGGAGGAGCAGGACAGGCCCCAAGCTCTCCAGAAGACAGTAGCCAGCTTGTCGGAAGCCATTTGTCCTCCGTGCCAGGATGGTATGCTTGGTATAAGTGCAGGGCTGTGGGGAGCAGGAAGCAGCCAGGACTCCTGCCAGTCGTGTGGCCCTGGGGGCGGGTGTCCTGGTGGCTCTGTGCACCAGCTCCTTGTTGGTGGAAATGACCTTCCTTTAGTGGTGCATCTAGCCAGACCATCCCATAGGGCCACAATTGTATTCAAATTAGCCACAATCTAGGCTCAAGTAGAAAATCTAAGAGACAGCAGGATGAAAATATACATTCCTTTGAAGAGGAAAGAAGGAATTATTTCTCTACTGTCCATCAAGGTGAAAGAACGTGAAGTGATGCAGATGCTGATTCCTTGAGCACGTTTGTAATCAGGGAGGGTTAAACACTAAAACTGCTCTGTGTTGTGTTAATTTAGCACGGATTGGTTGATGGTGAGGTCTGTAGCTTAATCGTTTTATAACCTTTTCCAAGGCTACAAGAATATTTTCCCTTAACACAACTTAGAACGTTTCTTTGTTTTTTAAATTCTTACTGAAACTTTCTTTCATAGGCTTCTCAACAATAATCAGATCAAGAAGATACCAAATGGAGCATTTGAAGACTTGGAAAATTTAAAATATCTGTAAGTTAATGATCAGTTCTTTAACCCCAAAGCTTATGTTATCTATGTTAAATAGACTATTTAAATATAGAACTATAGTTTGTACTGTTTATGAGTTATTGTGAACACATTCATCAAAAAAGGTTTTATTTTTAGAAGATGAGTGAAATTTTGCCTGGGATTCTTTAAATGACTTGTCTTTGGTTTAAAGTACAACGTTATGTGTGATCTTTAGCATTTAGTTAATAAGCCTTAAGTAAAATAGGCTGAATAGCAATAAAATGCACAGTCTCTGAAAACCAGTCTTGGAGCAGTGACACTTTTTGAGATGCAAAGTGGCCACATGTTCAGTTGCCAATATGAACAATTGACATGAGTTTTATAAAATATAAGCGAGGTGGCAGTTTCCAGTTGCCTTTCCAGCTGTAGGTGAAGTGTAAAATGTGAATTACTAATCTCTTCAGAATGTCACTAATTCCTGCTCATTTTCCTGTCTTCTTCCAAGTGATTTCACCTCATTATTTTATGTAAATTTTATTTTACCTTTAAAAATTGATTTTAGTTAGTTCATGTATTATCTTTAAAATATCTTTTGCTTGTTGAAGTCAGTTTTGCAGTTTAGAAAATGACTTCCCTGTGAAGTATTGGTTTAGTATCTTTCCCATGCGCTTATTTTAACATCGGAAAGGATTAAGAAAAACCTGAAATTACACCCCTGGTTCTAGACAGATTAAAAATATGTGTCATGTGCTTTTAGCAAATTATTCTTACTTATAGGATAACTTCCCAAAGAGAGCCATTTTTCATGAAGGATTTATATCAGTTATTTTTATTTGAAATTTATGTAACTGAACCTAAACATCTTTAAATTATGTTGATTTTAAAGGTCATCTTACTAGCGTTGATGTATATTTTCAAATCTGTTTCGATTTTAGATGTATCACTGGTTCTTAATTACAGAGCTGCTTTTAATTCTGTTATTAAAATATATCTTCCTCAATGAAGATATTTGAAAGTGTTATATATGAACAGTTTTTCCTCCATCATTTTTTGCATAGTATGTTTTTAATTGTCTGAATATTACTATTACTAAGCCTTGTTACTCATTTTTAAAATGAAAAACAGGTCTTCCATTTATTCTTTGAGTTTTTGTTTGTTTACCTTTTTTTTTTTCTTTTTTTTTTTTTGTATTTTAAGTGCTGTGCATGTTCCAGAAGAGATCTTTTGATTTCCTAGAAAGTAGATTTATTTAGCTGGTAGTGAACATCAGGTGTCTTTGTGTGCGTGCGTGTGTGTGTGTGTGTGTGTGTGTGTGTGTGTGTGTATTTTTAATAGTTTTTTTTTACTTTTTATTTAATTTTTTGCTTTGGGTTTTGAATTACCTAAGAGCAGCTTATTAGGTACTCTGCAAACATGATTGATGTTAAGTGGTTTGGGATACTCCGTTTTTCACCAAAGACAATCTTTTTAAAATAATGCTTGTTAAGCCTCATCTGTTGACCCACTTACCCTCAGAGCATCCGTGTTCCAACCTTTCTTTCCTCTCTTCCACCAACATGCATCCATGGTGCCCACTGGCAGTGCAGTGCCTGACACAGATCACTGGGATGGGGACTAAGGTTAGTAGCAGAGGGGGAGGTGTCATGATGGGAAAACAGGCTAAAGAGCAGGACTGAGCTGAGCAGAGAGGGTCCTGCTGTTTGCAGTTCCCAGCTCTCTTCCTAAATCCCTCAGATCTCATTGGTAGGGTACATTTTGGTAAACATCGATTTAGGAAACAGTGTAATAGTATAATCTAAATGTTTAAGAACTCTCCTGAAATGTATTGATTATTTCAGTCTTATATGTTTAGAAGTTGACTAGTCCTTATTTCCTGGAACTCCAATTACTTCTGGTAAGGCATAAGCCTTGCCCTTGATTCATATTTCCTAAAGATGAAATAAATTCTTGAGATACGTAGAACTCCTATTCAAAGGGTGAGTTCTATGATAAGTGGAAAATTATGACTTATTATTAGAAGATGGTCAATGCTCAACTATTATGTTCCAGTGTCTTTAATGAGCATAGATTCATAGATGATAGTCTGATTCAGTTATGTTACACATTCTTTAAAAGGATTCCTTTACTCTCGTTATATTAAAGTTCATGCACAGTGATGTTTGCATTCATATTTTGTTTTAGTTTTGCCTTTTGAAATGGGCACAGAAACCTACGTTCAGACTTGCCTTCTATAGTGAGAGTAGCAGTAACTCACACCTGAGCAGCAGTTACCATGTACCAGGCCATATATCAATTATTCTGTCCATTTTAAAGGAGAGGAAACTGAGGCCTATAAAGGTTGATATCTTACCCAGGGTCACACAAGCAGTAAGTGGCGGTTCAAGGACTCAAGCCCATAAATCCTGGAGAAGTACCCACCTTGCTAGGCCTCTGTTGTGGGCACTGGGCTATTGATCGCTGGAGCAATCCTGGCTGGTTTATGTTAAAGCTTATAAATCTTTGTGAGATCACCTTAGCACATTTGCACAGAGGAAAGAGGTGAGAACCAGTTAGATAGACTGCAGCAATTAAAGTTAGCAGAGCAAGTCCTGTTGGATCCTTCACCAAACATTATCAAAGCACGGTAAAGCATTTTGCCCTCTGGAAATGACATATGCAACGGTATAAGCATTGAGACCAATAGTGCTTTTTATTCAGTGGAGGGTTCGGTGCGGCCCCGCCACCGAGCAATCAGTGTGAAGAGAAGTTTCTGCCTGAAGTTGAAATGCGGGAAAGTGTGGATTTTGACCTTTCCACCTGCCCACATCAGAGCTGAAGCCAGGTGGGTTGTAAGAAGTGATAGGGGCAGATATCTCTGCATCTGAGCGCAGAAACCATGTCTGGTCTACAGCATCCTTGGGGGTACCAGGGATCTGCTGCTGCAGAGCTGTTTTATGAGGAGATCCGTGCTGAACACAAGTCATGTCCACGATGGATGGCTCTTTTGGAACTGTGATGCTTTGTGTGAGAGTCCCTGTCCTCGGTCGGTTAGCTGAGGGCTTGGTGAGCTTTCTCTGCAGGCACCAGGCAGTGCAAACACAGCCGCAGACGAAGTGCAAGTGGAGGAGTGTGGCTGTGCCCCAGCCAACCTGACCTGTGGGCCCTGATGCTCGAATCTCATGTAGTTCTTATGAGCCACAGAACGGGATTCCTTTTTTGACATTTTCAACCATTTAAAAATGTAGAAACCCTTCTTAGCTTGCAGGCCATACAGAAACAGGCAGCAGGCCAGTTGTGTGACTTCTCATGTGCCCTGCTACTCCTGTTTTGGGAGAACGGGATTCTAGCAGGTGAGAAGCTTGGGGCCCAGCCAGTCTCTGCATTGTGTGGCCCCCACGCTACCTTCGGGTATGTTAGAACTGCATCAGCGTCAGCTGCAGAACCTGATAGTCCGTGCATCGCACACGCTGCTGGGGAACCGGCTCTGTCCTCCTCAGGCTCTGAAGCACACATGCTGTCAACGATTCGTGAGGGGTCCGCCCAAGTGTCTGTGAACTACCTGGCCACACAGAGCAGCAGTCTGACCATGGCCAGTGTGGACCAGACGCTTTTTATCCATTTGGGATTTGAGGGGAGGGAGACCTCCCGAGAGGAGCTGTACTTACCGTGTAAAGTTTTGGTGCATTCTAATGCAGTCATTAATTTAAAAGCCGTCTCCATGTGTGGACGTAATTCTTTTCCGTCTGAAGTTGTGACCTCTTGTTTGTGTGCTAACACTCCCCAATGTTTCTTGTTTCAGCTATTTGTACAAGAATGAGATCCAGTCAATTGACAGGCAAGCATTTAAGGGACTTGCCTCTCTAGAGCAACTGTAAGTGCCCCTCTCTTCTGTGCTTCCGTTTCTTGGGTGCCACCTGCCGTTTTGCCTCTCGTAGGGAAATGGACTTTGCATGGTGCATGTCGAGGCTGCCGGGTGCAGGGAGTATGTGCATGATGATGAAAGAGCAGCGGCGGGCCGCCTCTCCAACCCCACCGTCCAGCCCCTGTCCCCCAACAGCTGACGTACACTGGGGTTCGTGCAGGCACCTGCCCCCGTGCCCCGCGCCCGTGCTGCCGAGAACAGTCAGGCTGGTGGGCTCCCTGTCTCTCCATGTAGAGGAGAACCAGACGTGAGAACAAGAGCAGCAAGTGACATCTTTTGTGGTAGAAGTGTCTGGGTGTGTGCGGCAGGAGGGGTTTTCATCGTACCCTGTTTTCTTTTTGTGACTCTGCACACATGCAGTTTAATTTCTTCAGGCATGGTGTCATTACATTGGAGAAACAAACTTGTTTTCCGTGTAGTTCTGGTCAGTGTATGCTGCCCGTCACTAAATGCTCCCTGGTTCTTTGGCCATCGGAAGTTGTACTTTGCTGTGAAGTCAGCATGTTGACTTTCCAGTAGAACGTCCTGGTCGGTTGCTTTGCTGGCCGGTCGGTCACCTCTCGCTGACTGAGCTGAGTGCTTGCTGAGGAGTTTCAAGTTATCGTGCAGCTTTACTAATGTGGACAGAAAACAGCTGCCTGTCCTAACGCAGCCTGACGTCCCGGTGCTCCACAGTTTGTTTGTTTCCATGTCTCATTGGTTGGCTGAGCACCCCAATATTTCAGAGAATCTAAGGCAGATTTTGGAGGAGGGCCCACCCTGCAACCATGTGCTCTGGGAGCCCACAGAATGCTCGTGTTTCCAAGTATTTATTTGCTCCTGGAAAGGACTTTGCTTAGCTGACACACCGCACAGGGCACGGGTCTATGTGGGACGATGTTGCGTGAAGAGCTGTATAGTCTCTGCTTCAGAGACAACGAGATGAGAAGAGTCAGATCACTGCCAGCACACGGGAGCATCTAGAAAATGTGCAGACATAGGGAAAGCTTTCAAAGGAACGAGTTCTTGTGTATAGCAAGTGTGTCATGCCATGAGGGAGATAAAGTGATCACAGCAGACAAACTGTAAAGTCCTGACGGAATCAGGGGATCCAGTCCAGCTTTTGGAGGAGGTGAGGTAAGTGTTATTTTTAGGGAAGAAAGCAGCAGTCTGGGGAAAACCTAGGAGAGAGGCCTGGCATCTGTGAAGTGCAAGTAGGTTTATCTGCCCAAGTGTTTTGACGACTGGGGGAGAGTTTCTGAGCCAGTTAAAATTCTGCCTGCAAACCCAGGATCGGGTGAGTTGGGGTCTCTGCTGCTGAGGTTGGTTTCAATCAGTCAACATCATATTGTATGTAAGGGAGACTAAGAGACTGATAGGACCCCCGGGCTCCCTCCAGAAGGTGCTGTCTAGGGAGGAAAGGAGTGGGCCCACCCAGAACCCCAGTCACATATTCCCACCGACGACTGTGTGAAGGGCTGGGTGTCCAGGCAGGGCGTCTGTGCGGGGTCTCTGCTAGACCCACCCTCAGCGCCTCGTTCCCTGCAGCCCCTCTTCAGACCCCACCTGTTGAAGACGAGCGTTCTCGCCAGGCTCTGGAGGTGGGAAGCACGAGTCCCTGGAGCCCATGGATGGGAGTCCACATGGGCGTGCCGCGGTGCACCTGGGGTCTGCTGCGCGTCTCTGGTCCAGAGGCTCCTTGGGAGGCCATTGACACGTCAGAAAACATGTCTGCCAGAGTCAGACTGTGGACTTGAATTCAGTGATGACCTCTGAGTACTTGGGGAGTCACTCCCTGACTTTGGTCCTCAGTTTCCTCAACTGTCCAGGGAGGGCTGGATGACGCCCAAGGCTTCCAGGAGCCCAGTCGCCCTAGGGCTCTGTGAACCCGGGCAGTAATGCTTCTAGCGCCTGCTAAGGCGAGATGCCCGTGTCCCACCTGCCAGCCTTCCTCCTGGCCAATCTATACTACGCACTCCAGGTGAAGGACTTTTTAAGACAAATGCTCTGGGTTGGGACTTGAAGACCCCTGTTTCTGTCCTTGATTGGCCCCACTTGCCTTTCTAGTCCTGGCTCAGGACTCGCCCCTGCCGGCCTGGGCTGGACTGAACTCCCCCGAGTGGGCCATCTTGTGTGATGGTGTCTGGTCCCCTGTCTGTCCCTGACTGGCCTGGGCTGCAGGGGGCCGAGGGCCGTGAGGGACTGTGAGTTATTTTTCAGCATGCTGCTTGGCACAGACAAGGTTTTCTGTGACTGTTCCTGAAGATTTCTGTCTGGTTCTGTCTTCTCTGGGATCTCTGAATCACCTGCTCACCTGTGACAGGTGCTGATTGTGTTTTCTTCCTCCTCCTGCTCCAGTTCATCCTCTCCTCACATGTCCCACTCCAGTAGCAGTTGACATGCACAGGCCTGTGCCTGCAGTGAGCACAGCATGTGTCCCCAGGAGGGGCCCATGTCCCGAGACTCACTTACCTGTGCTGCCTGTGCCTGGTGAGCTGACCCTAGGACAGGACAGGGACTTTGGCGACTGAAGTTTGGTGACCTTGTGGTTACAGCAGTTTCAGAAAGTTAATAAAAGTGACCATCGAGCATGAGTGTTGAGAATACTTCCTTTTGTTTGGATTTATGGCTGTAACTGCTGGTATTTTGGTCTCCAGCTTCTCTCAGAGAGATGGACATTCGAATCGTGTGTTCGTTGTGGTGGGTGCCCGAGTGGAGACATCGCCCCTTGCTGTGGGGACAGGAGGGTCTCCCTGCAGAAGCACCCTCGATAGAAGGGTGACGTCTTGTTTTACTGTAGAGAAAAAACCCCAAAAGCACCAATTTTCAAAGTGACAAAATTAGTGTTCAGGAAAATTAGAAGAAATGAGTTATACCCAAAATGTGTGAATCATGGAAAGTGAGGATTTCCATCTTAAATGGAAAGGCGTATAAGCTCTGGGTCTTCTGTTTGATTAAAAGACACTCGAGGAAATCCATTGTCTTAACTCGGCGCATTTGTCACTCACTGTCTCTGCAGTTGTTTGTGTGTCTGACAAGAGACTCAGCGTCTAATACCCTGCCCAGTCCATATATCACTTCGAAGATTTGAGTGAAGGAATTCACATCTTACATATTGTGCTATAATGGAGATTACATTTTGTTTTGGAAATCCATGTATTTTGAAAGTGAATTCAGTACACGGGGCGGGGCTGTCGTCATGTCGCCCTGCGGGTGTGAGGGAAACTGGTCAGTGCGTCCAGACCCATAATGTGCGTTGTCCAGCCAATTGTAAGAAAGGCTGTGCCCGATTGTCAGTTGTATTTTATCTCCTACTTGATTATCTTGTTTGTTTTCCACACAGTGTAGGACATCTAGAATTATCTATTGACATTTGAGTCTGAACTGACTTGGAAAAAAGTGTTTGAGCAGAAAATCAAAATCCAAAAAAGTAATTACATTGTTTAAATTATTTTTCTTTTTTTAAACTCCTCTAGATATCTGCATTTTAATCAGATAGAAACTTTGGACCCAGAGTCATTTCAACATTTGCCAAAGCTGGAGAGACTGTAAGTTGTGTTTTGTTCCTTGGTTTTGCATTTTTAGGTCTTCAGAGCCTGTGGGTCATTGGCTTTGGCAGAGTTAAGACCAACACCTCTTGAGTACCTGAAAACTGTTTTGGTATAAAATCCACATTACTAGCCTAACAGTTCAGAAGCGAGACATAATTTTTTCTTTAACTGAAAATGGTCATAAAATAGAAAAAAAATGCAGTTATTTTCTGTGCTAAATAGCATTTCTCTCAAATTAATTTGTATTAAATAAATGTAATCACTGAGATATTTTTAAAAATCTGATATATTTGACTGTTTATAGTCTTTTCTACATGTCTAAGAAGTATCTTAAAAAATTGGTTTGTTATATTATCTCTTTCAACAGATTTTTGCATAACAACCGGATTACACATTTAGTTCAGGGGACATTTAATAACTTGGAATCTATGAAAAGATTGTAAGTATAATGCCTTCTGTGCCGCCTTTCCAGAAAAGCCTAGTTTCTCTATGATCCATTTACCTGGTCCATTTTACTTGGTATTGTGAAGTGCTTATAACAATGGGAGTATTCTTTATGCAAGGGCATGTACATGTGCAGGGTGAATTAAATCCACTGAAAGCAGAACGGGAAATGGATGACTCGGAATATGGCAATAACTTAATCATTGAGTAGGCCATTAAGACGCATTTTTAAAAATCATTTTTAAGTTCTTAAAATTAACTTTAAATTTCATGGTGCACATTTTACTTGTGGAAATAAAAGTAGTCTAGAAAGAATCTCTACACTGTATTTCACTCCTTTTATTTAGGCATGTACATAATTAAAACATGTTAAGTGGACTGGAATCTACCCATTGTTTTCAAGACCTCCAAAAATATTTTTTCTTTATTCTGAGTAATTTCTTACAGTAGAATTAAGGCATTTGGGTACTGATGGAGAAAGTTGTTTGACATCCTTTTTGTGTTTTCCTTTGTGGCCTGGAAGGCCTTTCATTCAGTTAAACGTTTCTGAGTGACGTCCGCAGTGACCCAGACCCAGGAAAGAAGCAGGAGACTCGGAGACACACGCCTGCACCAGGGTGGTCTTCTGTTTGTTTCACCTTCTCAGTGAGATGAGGTGGATTGAGACCTAGACCATCATAACTATATGATTCTTTTCCTTAGGACAAGGAAGTCACCAGCCAAACTAAAAGCACACTGTAGGTGGGAGGATAGGACAGATACTTCCATGTTTGACAGATAAGAGTAGAAAGGAATTGCCAAACACTCCAGATGACAGCTGCAAGGCGCCCAGAGCTGGCGGGGTGGCGGGTTACAGAGTCTGATTTCTCTGTTCTCAGCCTCCTTCTGCATGCCTGGCACATGGCCCCCACACACCTCCTCTCTGCCGCCTGCCCGCTGTTCATTGCTCAGACGGGGCAGCCCTTCGTTCAGAGTGTGCTGCTCCAAAGGGCTCCTTGTGGCCTGGCTGCCCCCCAGGACCCCCATCCCGGGAAGCCTGCCACCCCCTCCTGTGGGCTCACCCCCTCACCCTCTCCTTGCCTTGGGGTGCAGCGGGTCATGGTGGAGTCTGTGTGCTTCCCTCTGTGGGCTTGGCCGAAGGACTGGCTGGTTCATCATGGCAGCATGGTCCTGTCCTGACTGTCGGGGTCTTCTGGTTCAGCAGTGACTGCGGGCTGTGCTGGTGGCCCAGGCAGGCTGCTGTCTCAGCTACCTCCTGGCCTCCCACCTTAGAACCACACGAGGAGCATCTGCGTCCCCTCTGCACAGGGCCTCATAGATCCCATGTACGTGCTCACCAGGAAAAAGCGGTTCCACTAGCAGGGTCAGATCTATGTCCCTGTCTCCCCTGAGTTCATGGATGAGAGGTGCACCGGGCTTTGCCAGGGTAGTTAGTGACAGCCACCGCCCGAGCTCAGACCCTTGCTCAGACCCCGCTCCATGGCCCCATGGCAAGTCACTTCTCCAGATCCCAGTCCCCGTCTGTGGGCTGGAAACAGTGCCCACCTCGGTGGGGTCCGTAATGAGCTCCCCCAGGTAGCGCACCTGTGCCGAGCTGGTCAGGCAGCAGGTGTTCCTGACCTAGAACTCCTCTCCCCCACGACGACCACTTCTTACTCTTGAGCAGAAGCAGCCGTCCTTCCCAGGGGGAGGGATACCCTGCCCGGTCCTCTTGCTGGGACGGGGCGTGCCAGGCTTCACCAGTACTTCCCAGGACAGTGGGATCCTCCCGGGATTTAGACGTAAACCCCAGCCACGCTGTGCAGCTCTGCCGACACACCCCCAGGGGGAACTTCAGGGTTAAGTGAGATGATAATGCTGCGGTGCCTGTCGCAGGACAGGAGTTGAACGGTAGTGACAGCTCCGGGGCTGCTGTTGTGGCTGCGGTACTGGATTTGGTGAATGTGTTGATATTACTGTGGTCCTGAGGATTTGGGGGAATGTGCTGTTGTGACTGCAGTGCTGGATTTTGTGAATGGCTCCTGCCCTGTCCCTTCATGGACTGTCCTGAGTCATCCAGCCCTGTCGGTGCCTCTGTGTGGAACTTGCAGCCTGCAGAGCGTTATCACTCGTTAACCCGCACTCCCTTACACCCTGTCTCGTGAGTGTCACTCTGGGTATTTTCCGCTCCTGGGTTCTTTTCATCGATGTGTATCTCTTCCTCATTTCCCTGCGTCAGGTGGGGTTGGGTCTCGGATCCCTTCGTGTAAGACACGTCCCGTCTGGTGTCACGGCCTGGCAGGCCCCTGCAGGCTCATTGATTCGGGACCCGGACGCCTTGTCTGTCTGGCCAGCGTGAAGCCGTCACCCATGCCCTGGTCTCACTGCTGCTGCTTCCTTCCCACAGGCGACTGGACTCAAATGCGCTCCACTGTGACTGTGAAATCCTGTGGTTGGCAGATTTGCTGAAAACCTATGCCCAATCAGGGAACGCGCAGGCGGCAGCCACCTGCGAACACCCAAGGCGCATCCAGGGGCGGTCAGTGGCGACAATCACCCCGGAAGAGCTGAACTGTGGTGAGTGAGTCTGGAGCCCCTGGCAGAGCCCAGGCGTGGCCCCCCAGGCCTTCCAGGGGCAGGACATGTCTTCAGCCGTCACTGGCCTGGTCCTAAAAGTCACAACTTGGTGAACCCTAGACAAGGACCTCTTTGCAGCCAGTTGGCAGCGGCACCCCTAGGGATGTGTGTCTCAAGGACCAGATTTCTGCTGACTGTTTTGGAAGGTCCTTAGCTCTGCCCTTGTCACCCTGGCCCACCTGGAGGGACTGGGTCATGCCCCTCTGGCTCCCTCTCCCCGAGGGCCACATCCTGGAGCGAGCATGAGGAGGAGCAGAGCTTTTTCACAGTTTCCCTGAAGTCAGGGCTGCACAGACCACCCGGCAGGAAGCGGGTGAGGAGACCGTTTAAAATGTGCAGGGGGCAAGCTCGTGCCTGGGAGAAGTGCAGCTGCCGAGCCAGGCTGCAGGCGCATCCGCAGAGGCGATGTGTCAGCAAGGGGCTCACAGAGCAAGCGGGGCTCCTGTGGTCCCCGTCTCCTCAACTGGGTGTCAGTAATCAATTACTTGCTGTATGCAGTAGCTTCCCCGAGGAGTTATCCACGTACTACCCATACAAGGCACCCTATTCAAGTATACAGGTTAGTAGGTTTTAGTATATTTGCCGTGTATAGCCTAAGTAATGAAAAAGATAGTGAAAGTTAGGTTTTTTCCTGATCGTGCTGGGGAGCCATGGGAGGATTTAAGAAATGTCCCAGTGAGGCTGGAGGCCTGAGGACCCCATGAGGTGATGGCTCCAGACTCGATCCATCCAGATGGATGTGGGGAGAGAGGAAGGGGACTGGGTTGGAGCGACCCCAGACTCCCACCCTGGGCTGCAGAAGGCAGGGGGGTGACCGCCTTCCTTTTTGGAGAAGAGGACGGCACAGTTGAGGACAGTCCGAGTGGACCGTGGCCCACGTTGTGCTGAGGGGCTTCTTTCTGCTGCTGTGCAGTGGCAGCAGGGCTGACCCCACCTCACAGCCCCAGATGTCAGGGGTCCGGCAAGACTCCCCACATGCGCACGCAGTCAGGGTTGCTTTAGCTGCGAGGTATTATTTTCTGTTCCTTTGTTCACTACGTACCGCTGGTGGAGTTCACTGCGCACAGGTGTTAGCTTCCTTGAAGGGCGTGGAACAGCCCGCTGCAGGTCAGCACGTGGGCTGTGTCTGGAACCGGCTTTGCCCGGCCTGTCTCTGAGACTCCAGAGTGCATCTCTGAGGCGCTCCTCATGCTGCGTAGAGGCCCGTGCTGTGGGGCGGTCTCTGCAGGGTCCCAGTCGGTCGTTTCTGTGGGATATTCACGGTTGAGATGTGCATTGGAGCGGGTGTGGTTTTCTCTCAAACGCAGGGGTCCAGTTTGGCTCCTCCCCTACTCTCACATCATGGTGTTAGAAAGTCTCCGTTTCTTTGTTGGGCACAGAAAGGCCGCGGATCACGTCAGAGCCGCAGGACGCAGACGCCACCTCGGGGAACACCGTGTACTTCACCTGCAGAGCCGAGGGCAACCCCAAACCCGAGATCATCTGGCTCCGAAACAAGTAAGTTGGGAGCCCCGGGCCTCAGCATCACGAAGAGACGCACCGGGTGCTGAGCTGTGTCTCAGTGTCACCTCTGGCCCCACCTTGCCTTCTCCTCTTCCATGAGGGAGAAAAGTAAAGAGAAAATCAGTTTCTGCCCCCTCTGGTTTGACGTGGAGAGTGGCCAGGAGACGTTCCTGCCGTCCAAGCCCCTGCGAGGTGGCTCCTTGCTGGACCTCATTCCCTGAAGGCCAGGGCACTTGCCCCTGTCATGTCAGGGCAGTGGGGGACACTGGCCACATCTCTTACTCCCCCTGTCCTGCCCGAGGTAGGAACTGGTGGGGGAAGTCCTCTTGGTTCTTCTCTATCCAGCCACTTCCCCCTCGCCATGGCCAACCTGCTCTAGCCCAGGCTTCGGGCTTCTGGTCATTGGCGTTGACAAATGTTGGACCTGGGCCTTGTGGCCGGGCCAGACGAGAGGAGGAGAGGCCCTGACCCCTCCTGAGCAAAGGGGTTCTTGCCTTCCTGCCACAAACATTCTGAGGGGCCTGTTTAGGATGAGATGGCCCCAGCTGGGTTTGGGAGCTGGGGTTGTGTGGGCTCAGGAGAGGGAAGGGACGAAGAGAGACAGAAATGGAAGAGACTGGGCTGGGCCTGACCCCTGTGCCGCAGGCAGAGGCTCTGGAGGGGGTGGGGTCAAGTCTCAAGGGAACCTGAGGTCGGGTCACGGAGGGTTTTTTGGGTCGAGGTGGAGTACTTTCAAGTTTATGTTCTAAACCAATCTTAAAAGGAAACCCTTGACGTAAAGCCACCTTCTATTATCACTTTTAAATCCATCTGTACAAGGACACTATTACAACATGTGGAAAAAAATACGTTTCTTCCTGTACTCTTAGTCAGCATCAATCATCAGCACAGAAGACAGACATCTGTGACCACATATGTGGGGACTTCTCCCCACTAGCAGGAGAGCAGCTCTCCAGCTCTCTTGCTAAACGTCGACTGGGTGTCCTTTAATTCAATTCAATTCCAGCACTGTCTACCTGGAGGCAGCATCAGATCCCACGGTCTCAGAGTGCGGTCCCCAAGACTGTCCCAACTTTAGATGCCACTCGCAAGCCCCAGGTTGTTTTATTGGTGCTTCTACAAATCAGGGATTCACACAACCTCCTCCTCCCACCTTAGGCTCGATTAGTTTGCTCGAGCAGCTCACGGAACTCAGAGAAACATGCACTTAACATTTACTGGCTTATTATAAAGGATATTACGAAGGTCACAGATGAAGGATGCACAGGGTGAGGTATGGGGAAGGGGCGTGGAGATTCCATGCCCTCCCTGGGCTGCCACCCTCCAGGAACCTCCACGTGTTTGGCTATCCAGAAGCTCCCTGAACCCTGTGCTCTTAGATTTTTATGACATAGGCATGATTGAGGCATGCACAGCCATGTAGAATGTGACTGGACAAAAAGGGTATGACCTAATGCTGAGTGGGGAATGCCAGCAAGGCCCATGTGTCTTCTTGACCTCTTTGTGCGGCATTTCTTCCTCCTGGTCGTGGGGCAGGACCCCTTCTCAAATGGTGTCTTATGGCCTACCACGAGACCAGGTAGGTCAGAGAATTTCTGTGTGGCCAGCTCCAAGACAGAAAGGCGGGGGAAGATTAGTACAAGCCAGGAATGGTGGACGAAAACAAAACATACACATCATAATGTCACTGACACCAAGACACACATGTTTATGAATCAGGTCTTCCCTGATGATCTGGGCTGTAGCATTTCCACCTTGAGCTCTGGCCACACTGAGACAGGAGGAGGAGGGAGGACATCTCTGATCAGAGCCCAGTGACGCTCACGACCAGATGGTTCAGACATTGCCTGAGTCATCGTCTCTTCCAGACGAGGCCCAGACTCCCAGGAGCACACATGGCCTGGCTCCTGGGTAATGCAATGTTTATAGAAAAGATGAACACAAGAGTATTGAGCTTGGCATTTGAGGGTGTCAGGTGCGGAACTGGAAGACGTGTTCTTCCTCATGAAGAAATCGGAGGTTTGTGCTAGGTCCAGACTCTGCTCTCATACCTGCAAGGTGCCATCGACGGGGGACCCAGTACACTGCAGAGGAAATGCAGGATGCTGTCCCATGCTTCACATATCTCCAGAGTACAGCACTGGAGCGATTCCAAAATACTGTGAAGTGTGCATTTAAGTTGCAGGGAAGCATAAATCTGGCTCAAATACTTCACACCTACATTTTATAAATGAAAAAATTGATGGTAAAAGTTACAATCTCACACCCAACTATGGCAGAGGAGGAGCCAAAGCCTGGAGGCCTGATGTCTGGTGCTGGGCTCTGCCTCCACCCACTTGTGTCTTGGCTGACAGCCTCACCTGCAGGTCTGCCTCACCTGCTGGACAGCCTCACCTGCAGCCCAACTTCACCTGTATCTCAGCCTCACCTCCTGGCCAGCCTCACATGCAGCCCAACCTTACCTGCAGGCTGCCTCACCTGCTGGCTCTGCGTGTTTATGGAAAGGTGACTGGGCCACATTTTGTGAGTCCCATTTATGGTACCTGACGTGAATGTTGCTTCCATGCAGAAACCTTGTGAGTGAGGACAGTTTCGCTTTGGGCGGATGGGTGCCAGGCAGAGAAGATGGTGAGGAAGGTGTGTGGGAAGAGAATGAGTGTTGGTTGCGTACGGGAGCATTTCAGGTGGTCTGAGAGCACTCTTGCTGGCTTCTATGAGCATCACCATGGGAAAATGCTTTCAAACAACGCTGGTTTTGTTCCTTCGGCATAAATAATCGAGCACACATCCAGGCTTCGCCATTTTCTTAGGAAACTGAGGTAGAATCATGCTCAGCATTGATGATTAATTGCATGAACTAAGGAAAGTGGACGTTATTTTGTCTGTCTTGATGGTCCAGTGGCACAAGCTTCTCTCCAGATCTGTTGGCATTCCCACATGGCGCAGTACCTGGCTTTTCTTGTGCTGTCGACACATTTACCATAAGCTGTGACCTCAACGATGTGAGACTTCACTGTCTTGTCCTCATGTGCATCTGAACAGAAGGAGCTGAAGCGATGTCACATGGTGGGCAGGGTGCAGGGGTTTCAGCCTGCTGCTGCATGGTGGGAGTCCCCTGAGAAGTCACCGTTGCTCTGGGACTGCCCAGGCATACAGAGGATGGAGAGACCTGTGTCCTGGAATGTGCCATGGCTCCACGGGCCATGGTGCATGTCAAAAGGGAAGCGACCAGAAGCTTGTGGGTGCTATATTTAAAATACAGATATGTCTTTTGTTTGTAGTAATGTAAAAATATGTTTCTACCCTTTTCTCTTGATTTAATCTGCCAGAAACAAAGGAAAGTGTTTCCTTTGAATTTTTTCTCGTGTTTTCATTTTTCCATTTGAAAGTAGGACCGCTCTAAAACATGTAGGTAGAATGCACACGCGGATAACAAAGGTAAGCATGTGAATCAAGCAGAGATGCAAATGTGTGGGATTCTTTCCTGAAATGCCTGTTACGTTTGTGGCTCTTGTTGAAGAAGTGTGTCCTGGAAGCTGAGTGAAACACACTCGGAAGTGCTCACCTGCACACTATGCAGCTGGGATTCCCTTGCTAGGACTAAAACCCTCCGCTGGGGAGGGGTGAGATATTCCCTTGTGCTTTTGACATCTGAGCATCCCAGATTTCCATCTTTGTAGTAACGAGCTGAGCATGACGACAGATTCCCGCTTGAACTTGTTGGACGATGGAACCCTGATGATCCAGAACACCCAGGAGACGGACCAGGGCATCTACCAGTGCATGGCGAAGAACGTGGCTGGCGAGGTGAAAACGCATGAGGTGACCCTCAGGTACTTTGGGTCTCCAGGTATGTGCAGGGCCTTTCCCATAAGGGTCTCTTCCAGAATTGTCATCTTCACCGTCCACTTCCTCCTCTCCTTGCACCCCAACTCAGTAAAATCAGAATGAATGTTAAAGTCTCAGGTTAAGGCTCCCATCCCAGGGGTGGCCCACGAGGCATTTGAGTGTTGCTCTCGCCCAGGGTCTCCCCTGATCTGGGGATGCACACTCAGAGTGGACACAGTTGAGGAGGTGAGGCCATGGGAACCTGGAGGGACTGTGTCCACACTCTGACCCCACCCACACGGGCCCACCTGCAGGGGCACTGCTCAGCCAAAGCCAGCCATTGCTACTTGGCAATGAGGTCTCTATTTTGCTAAGAGTGTTGATTATTTAAAAGAAGACAAACATCTGGATTTTTTGCAAAATTTCCATGTTTAAAATATTGGCACCTAATTTAAAAAATTTGAAAAGATTGTCCAAGCCAAGTCAAGCACAACTGTAGATGATCTGACACATCTGGGCCCCACCAGGATGCTAACTCTTCCCTGTCCATCCATCTTAACCATGGCTTTTGGTCAGAAGAGAAACCTTGGAGAAGAGTAGTGTGGAGTGGCCTGTGCCTACCAACACTCCTGGCAAACAGCAGAGGTCACGGTGGCACCTCTCGCATGGTTAACCTGCCATTCTCCTATCTGAATCTTATCCAGGCCAGGGTGTGGTTGGAACTTCCTCCCTGAAGCCTCCTTGCCTGCCCCTTAGCTTTACCCGCAGTCGTTCCAGGGTCAGTGTTTCCCTGGGGTTTCACATTTCAGGCCGTTATAAAACCTGTTGGGTGGCAATTTAAGTGGTTTGTGTTTGTTTCTTAGTTTAGATTCTAGGCTCCTTAAAACTGGTCTGACCTTTGCGTTACTTGGCACATCCCAGCACAGGCACAATAAGTATTCACTGACGGGTGAGAACCTGTAGCTATCAGGAAAGCAAAAGGAATATGTTGCTGCTGAATCAAAGCCCTTAATCAGGAAAGCAAAAGGAATATGTTGCTGCTGAATCAAAGCCCTTAATCAAACAACTTTCCACAAGTTCAATACAGGTATTTAGCAAAGTCAGACTACCATGGATCTAGCAATGAAGATAAGACACAGCTCCTGGTCATAGAAGGGGCTTGGGTTCTGTCTGTAGGAATTAAAAATTTCACAAAATAGAGAACAAAGTGTAATATAAAGTATTGTAAGTATATGTTACATAGCCAAGGAGAATTACAATAGACTATGAATAATGAAATTATGTAGAAGAGTTGCTATGTTAGGGTAAAAGAATCCTGTATTTTATGGCTTGAGAGTTCTGAATTTAACCCCTTTTTTATCTGAAGTTCTGTTTCTTTCTCAGGAACTCAGCTTTATTTGATGTGCTAGTTTGAGCATCTTGGTATAGCTTCCTAAAACACACATGAAAGATATCCTACCATCTAAGGCTCGGGGGGGGGCGGTCATTGCAGCACGAGAGAACCAACCATGCAGAAGCTCAGAAGCTAAGAGCAGGGGTTGGCAAACTATGCCCTGCAGGCCAAACTTGGCACACTGCCTGGTTTTCTAAGGCTATAAACTATTATGTATTTTTACATTTTTTAATGATTGAAACTCCTAAAAAAAGAATGATACTTTGTGACACATGACAATTACATAAAACTCAAAATTCAGTGTCTATACATTACGTATAATTGGAGCACAACCACACTCACTCTTTTGCATATTGTCTGTGGCTACTTTTTTTACTGCAATGTTGGAGTCGAGTAGTGGCAACAAAGGCTTTGTAGCTCACAAAGCCTAAAACATGCATTACCTGGCTCTTTACAGAAACAGTTTGCTGACCCCTGTCCCAGAATATAGTAATAACCTGTTGTAATAATAACAGAGTGACTTGTAAGTGTCCATGGCTCCTAAAGTGTTAAATACACTTTATATATCTTGATGCTCTGTTATTAGGGGCATATAAGTTTTCAACTTTTATTTTCCTGGTGAATTAAACTTTTGATCATTAACTTTCCCATCTCTATTGATGATTTTTGCTGTAAAGTTCATTTGATTTAATATACATAGAACAGATTTCTTTTGATTAGCATTTGTCACGTGTACTTTTTTCCACCATTTTGCTCTAAACCATTCTGTATCTATGTTTTGTTTGTTTGCTATAAACAACATAGCACCAGATTTAAAAAAAAAAAAACAAAAAACTGACATTTTCTTAAAGGGGATCCATTTATATTTATTGTAATTAGCAATATAGATTTATAAATTCTACATCTTACTTTGAACTATTTGTCCAACCTTTTCTGTTTCTTGCCTTATTTTGGAATAATTATCTTTCATCTTCCACTTCCCACTACTACTTCGGAAATTGAATTAAGAGATAATTAACATTATCTATTTCTGTTGTTTTAGTGGCTATCCTGAAAAATTTTAAATGCATTATGAAATTGCCAAAGTTTAAAGTTGTTGTCTTTGCCTTTCTCTCCAGCATACCATCTTAGTTTAAGGGCTGTTTGAGTTTTTATGTTTTTAAAATCTGTAAAACATTTGTATTATTTTGGTCTCTTAAGCTTTGTCTGCATACACCCACATGGTTCTCATTTCCCTTGCTCTTTATTTCTTTCTGCGTCTTAGCTCTTCCATCCAGGGTCACTTTTCTTCTGCCTAATGCAGGTGAATCAGGCAGCAAACCCACGAGAGGACCTGCTTTTGGTTAAAAAAGCTTAAATGAGAAGCTCATCTCTTGCCCTTATCCACTTGATTCCTGCCCCTCATTCCCACTTCCCCAAATTTCTAATAGTTTCTTCTTCATCCTTCTAAGAAAGTTGTAAGCACATTCAAGGCTAGTGATTTTTTTTTTTACTTGCCATATTTCAGAAACCTTTCATCTTTCATTTCAGTACATGAGGAATTTTCTTACTTTTTCCTTTCTATAGCTGCTTAAAATTTTGCTATATTTAATGAGTTCTCTTTTGGAGTAACTTCAGATTTTTTCTAAATATTTTGCTATCACAGATCCATATCCTTTATCCAAAACCCTTTGGGCCAGAAGTTGTTTAAAACTCAGAAATTTGGGAAATATTTATAGGAGGGTAACATGTTGGGTAATCCATATACCAACTTAAACTGTCGGCAGAGTCTTGGACAGTACCCTGTAGCCAGTGTGTCGGTATCCTGCAGCAAACTGTGAGAGCATTCATAGTGAGTGCAGCAAATAAAAACTGTAAGTAGCCCCATGCTACACAGATCAAGTTTTACGAACAAATAAGTTATGAAAAAATGTTGGTTTGGGGGCCTTTTGGATGACAGAATTGCGGATAAGGGTTATTGCCCTCCAAAAAACAACCTAAAAATTATGTGTACATATATCAATTTACATGTTTGTAAAAATATCTGGGATTAAATTCCTAGCAGGGTAATTTCCTGGTAAACGGATGCAGATATCTTCAGTTTTGATATAAGTGGCCATATCTCTCCATATCAACTCACACCTCACTTCCAATGTGCAGGAGTGCCGTTTCCACACAAATTCACCATGCAACATTACTAAACGTATGAATTGTTTTTCTAGATTTGGAGTTGAAAAATATTATCTTAGTGTAATTTTAATTTGCATTTTTTTGTTGTGAGTGAAATTGATATTTTTATATGTTCTAATTTGCTTTACCAACAACATTTTGTCCCAGTAAGAGCTACTAGCTAACAAGATTTGACAAGACTGGCATAATGCATTTAAAATTTTAAAAAGTAACAATTCTTCTTAGAGCCCCATACAGTTTACAGGGGAAGCCCAGCTCTTACTGAAAAAGTCACACTTGCGTACGGATCACAGGCTGCCTGCATTTCTTTTGACCTCAGGCTGTGAACTGTTTTTATTGTCTGCACATTTCTTTAAGAAATGTAAGAAAACACGAAGTATCCAATTAAATGTGGCTCGTTTTGCTTATTTCGGAGTTAGATAGAATGAGTATCCTGAATATAGGAAAAAATCAAGCAGAAAACTTCTTAAACTGGAAGAAATTAATTGAGGGTTTTTGTTTGGTTGTGACAGCCCGACCCACTTTTGTAATCCAGCCACAGAACACGGAGGTGCTGGTTGGGGAGAGTGTCACCCTGGAGTGCAGTGCCACAGGCCACCCCCCACCACGGATCAGCTGGACCAGGGGTGACCGGACACCCTTGCCAGCTGACCCTCGTGTGAATATCACACCTTCTGGCGGCCTTTATATACAAAACGTCGTCCAGGGGGACAGCGGAGAGTACACGTGCTTTGCATCCAATAGTCTTGAGAGCATCCACGCCACGGCTTTCATCATCGTGCAGGGTAAGGGTCCATGCACAGTGTCAGAGATGCTGCACAGTCCTCCTGCACCCTCCTGGCTTGCCTGCACCTCGTGCATGAACTCTGTGTGGGCAGCTTCTGCTCTGTCTCCTTAACCTGCCTTGGTTTCATCCATGACACTCACTGCCACTTGACTAATTGCACATGACTTGGTGATCAGCTGATTTTCTGAGCAGAAGCTGTGGTGTCTGCAGCATCCGAGCACCTGGCAAGCACTCAGGTGTGTTGAATAAATGAATGGGCATGCACGTGTTTGCACCTGTGTATTCAGCACATCTGGCACACAGCTTTGACTGCTTCCCCAAGATGAGTTTTTGGACATAGGACCCTGGAAATATGTATAGTTTTACGACTTTTTGCCATGCACTTTCAAAGTGCTTAACTGACAATAAAATTAGTTGAATAGTTCTTAAATAAATTGCGACGTGAGCCATTTGTTGGGAAGCATTAAAAGAGTACACAAGTGCAAAATTTTGAGAAATTATTTTCTCTCTTTTTGCCCATTTCCTTTCTCACTAACAATTTGTTGTGAATCTATCTCTCTAATTTTTGTTGCACAAAGAGCTATGTAACCATGTTATGGGGTTTTGCTATCTTTTTGCGTGCTTGTTACTTTTACAATCATACTAGATATACTATTCTGTAACTTATTTTTCTCATCCAATAATAATAACTGCTGTCATTTTACACAGTTGTACCAGAAGACATTTTTAACCATTTGAAAATATTAATTTAGACTGAGGAATGAGATCAGTCTTTTTGTCAGCCATGCTTGCACAGAACGGGACATGACATTACCCACACTCTGTATACGTGGTAGCTAGCAGTGTTGCCAAATGCCTCCTATTTTTGTACACCTTTTCAGTGCAATGCTGAGAAAACACCTGCCGTTTGATATTCTTTCTGCTTTGCTTGCTTTTTCTCCCCTGGGCCTCTTTCCCTTTTTGACTTGCTCACACGTTTTGCACCCTGTCGTTATCCTGTTTTAACTGTTCATTTTCTTGTGCAGCATTTTTACCCAGTGCTGTCTTTTAAATGTCTTGTTTTGAATGTTTTTCCTCCGGAAGCTCTTCCTCAGTTCACTGTGACTCCTCAGGACAGAGTTGTCATCGAGGGTCAGACGGTCGATTTCCAGTGTGAGGCAAAGGGCTACCCACAGCCTGTCATCGCCTGGACCAAGGGAGGTACGGTGGCCTCGGGGGGGGGGGGGCACTGGGCCCTTTACCTGTTTCCTCCTTCAGTAACAAACCCTGAAATCAAACCGTCGTCCTGCGGCCAGGCAAACCCAACATCTTCTGGACAGGGCCGAGCCACGGTTGAGTTCCACCCCACCCAGGCTCTGGGGAGGGGCAGGGGTCGCCCGTCTTTGTGGCCTTCCAGCAGCAAACACTGAGCAGCTCTGTCGTCGCTGAGGGGATGTGGGTGCCTGCGTCTCCCAAATAGTCTCTCTGTCTTACCTTTAGTGTAAACTTAACTAGCGTCTTCGATGAAACTTAACAGCATGTAGGGTAGAACTTCTTGGAAAGGAAATATCAAAGAAATGAGTATCTTTGCTATCCCTTTGATTCCCAGAGTCCTCACCACTGCTGCTGCATGTGGTGTCGTGACTGCTGATCCCGTTAGTTCTTTGGGTACTACCCTAGCCCACTTCCTCCTACTGATGAAGTCACAGCCCGGGCGGGGACCGAGTCTGCTGGGGAAGGGTCCCCAGGCCCACAGGGCTCCTGTCCCTGCATCCCTCCGAGAGTCCCTGCCCAAGGCTCCTCATCCTCAGGCCTCTATCATGTGGGAGCAGGAGAGGTCTATCCCCAAAAGTAATGCACTGGGCCTCCCTGGGGCAGCGTTTCCTCCTAGGTAGCCCCTGCCCACAATCCTCTTCCCTGTTCTCCTCTTCTCAGACCTGGCTTGTGACCAGCCTATCGGTCACCCCAGTCTCATGTCATCCTGACTTCCCTCCCAGCCCTTCCTGGAGGTCGGAACGGGAGATGTTCATCCCTCCCTGACTCGATGACCCAGCCCGTGTGCAGCGCCATGCAGGCTCTGCTGGGAGTCCCCTGGGAAATGGACCACAAACTTCTGGCGAGCCCTCACTTTCACAGATAAGGTCCTCCTGAACCCCCATGTCTCACCTGCTGTGCTCCTGTCTCCATAACTGACATGTGCCCTTGCAGGAAGCCAGCTCTCCGTGGACAGGCGGCACCTGGTCCTATCATCAGGAACTCTCAGAATCTCCGGGGTCGCCCTCCATGACCAGGGCCAGTACGAGTGCCAGGCTGTCAACATCATTGGCTCGCAGAGAGTTGTAGCCCAGCTGACCGTGCAGCCCAGAGGTATGCACCAGGTGGCCCGAACCAATCCATTGTCAGGAAACACAGATTTTTCTGAAACCAACATTAATATGATTGCTAATTATAAAGAGTTTACTCTTCCCTGTTTTGTGCCGTATTGACCATCATCATACTGGTATTACCAAGGTGTTTATGTTAAATCTCTTTCCCTTTAGCTGGTGAAAACATTTATTTATTTTTTAATGGTGCTTCTGTGGAATTCAGATAAGGCTGACGCATTAAAGTAAAACTAATCAGTTTTTCCCTTGGTTAATTAATATTTACTTTAGAGCAGGGTTGTTTTTTAACTGCATTTTCTAAGGTGGGTATTTAAGCAGCATGAGGTCTAATTGAGCCAGCTCAGCATGTGCAGACCCTGACGATGTCCCAGGGGCACTGTTCTGTTTCTCTCCTGTCTGGTCTCACATCAGACCCCCACCTGCCATTTGTCCTTGCTATGTGTCATTCACCTGCTCTCTCCAGTTGGAAGAATCTCAGCACACCATGTCTCTCTTGATAGAGTCAGGATAAAATGACTGGGGCGTAGATGCAGGCCCAGAGGTCACTAACACTGGTGTGGCCACTGGAGCTGAGGCTATTCAGGCCACTCTCGGGGATCTGGTTGGCCTGATCGAGTGCAGGGGGCTTTTGCTCTTCTGAAACTCTTTGCTGTGAATTACGAGTTTTCCTGGATTCTGCACCTTTGACTTCCAGTCACACCAGTGTTTACCAGCATCCCAAGCGACAGGACAGTGGAGGTGGGAACCAACGTGCAGCTGCCCTGCAGCTCCCAGGGGGAGCCCGAGCCAGCCATCACCTGGAACAAGGTAACGGGCCCAGGCCTCGCCTCTGCCGCAGGTAGGGTGCTGGAGCCAACCGGCCGCCACCTGCCTGCTTCTGCTGCAGACTTTCTACAGCAGCAAAAAAAAATGTTCACATTGTTGGCCTGGAGTTAAACATATTCTGAGGATACTCTTACCAATAAGAACAAAACGAACTCAGAACACTCTCATTTGCAGTGACAAAAGCAAAATGAACCCCTTTATTAGATCCACCATCTCATAATCAATAAAGAACGGTTTTTGATATTATTTAATTTTTCTTTGCTATTTTCATAAGCACAACATAAACACGCTAACAGTACTTACACGTTATCAACACCGCTTTAACATGAAATGTTCCTGGGCAGACAGGGCTGGCCCACTCGGGGTCCCTGGCAGGAGAGCTCTTGGTGGGTGAAGGCTCCCTCTGCCCCCTCTGGGCTCCTCGCGATCCCTCCTCCAGCCTCTCCGGCCTCTCTTTACTCTCCACCCAGACCCGTGTGTCCGCTCATGCTCCTGCCTGGGCCAGCAACGTCGCTTAAGCTTCTGGGTCTGTCTGAATCTTCCTGTCCCCCACAGGGACACTCCCATGTGCCCACCGTAGCACCGAGCCCATGGGAGGTGCCATCTGAAACTTTCCCCCTACCCCACAGTTGTGGAAAATCATCTTGTGGATTAAAAGCTCTGTCCTCAGCAAAGAAGGAGCCTGTGTGAAGGGTTCGTCCCACGGACTTGCTCTGGATACATCTGATCGTAGCCTTGAGACTTTTCCATTTGTGAATCCTAACAAATGGCGTTCTTCCCCCGCCCACCCCAGGAAAAACAACTTCTGCTTTTTAGTCTCTTCCTTACTATTATTTTTATTGGTTTGCTCCAGGATGGGGTTCAGGTAACGGAAAGTGGAAAATTTCACATTAGCCCCGAAGGGTTCTTGACCATCAATGACGTTGGGACTGCGGACGCGGGGCGCTACGAATGTGTGGCCCGGAACACCATTGGCTACGCCTCGGTGAGCGTGGTGCTCAGCGTGAACGGTAAGACTGCCCGGGCTGGCGGGAGTGCTTCCCGGGGCTGGCATGGGACGCCCTGCGTGCCATCGAGAAGAACATGCCCGGGCCTCTGCTGTCACTCCAGGCTGATCAGAGTAGGTTCTAAATGATTCTAAACGCTCAGGGGACAGTGCTTCCCTAATTCACAGGTGAGCATGTGGTTAGTGCGAGGCGAGGCCACTCTCCCAGTCCCTTCTCCCCGCTGCCCTGACACTCTGCAAGTCATCACGGCCGCTTCACTCACCAGAGCTTTCCTTGGCAGTCACCCCGACTGTGTAATTTACAGTCATCATTCGGCAAATGTTACTGCTATAAGATTCTGTCCTCCTCAGCCGTGGTTTCTCTCTGCTCTGGGTGCAGCCATGCATGCTTTGGGGATGTCCTTCGATATAAACCCACAGATGCTCATGGACGGTCCCTTTCCCCACACCCAGTTAGCAGTCCTGGAGTCATCCAGATTCCATCTCTGCATCTGGTGCCCATGCATGCTTGGCCCCTGCCACTGTGCTGCTCACTCCAGGCCCTCGGAAGATCGCATCTGAATCGTGACACTTGTCCCCACACCGTCTGGTCTGCCTTTCCCAAAGCACAAATCTCATGATGCATCCCTGACCCTTCTGCATGTTTCCTGTGGCTACCAGGGTATAATCTACACTCTCCAGCATCACATAAAGTACTCACAATTTGACCCGATCCTGCGTCCCATGGCTTGCATTCGCCACCACTCCCACTCCTGGTTCCTAGTCTTTGCCTCTGAGAACCTGCTTTCTCTCAAGGCCCTTCTTTGCCCAGGGTGCCCGCCTCAGCAGGTACACGAGCCTCTCACCCACTCCAAGCTCCCAGCGGGTGGCAGCCAGTCCTCAGCCACCACACTCCACTGAGACTCCCTTTCTGCCTTTTCCACTTTCGTTGTGACTAATTTGTCTTTTCCATCGGACATGTTAGCAGATAGGAAGGGTGTCCCATTAATGTGTTGGCTAAACACCCCACACAGTGGCTTGAACATGGTTCACACTTGTAAATGTGAACCGTGACAGAATAACTGGAAACCTTTTTCTCTCTTTTTTAATCTTAGGAAAAATGTAAAATGACCTCATTATTACATTTTATATCGTGCGTGCAGTGTGAAACTAAGTAATGAATCCTATGACTAAAAAGTAGTTATTTTCAATTGATATTTATTTTTATGTTTGAAAAATAATGTTTTACTTTAATGTGAATTAGTTATATACGGAATTTAAAGCAATCTCCCACCCATCCTCAAGAAATAACTACTGTGAACATTTTGGGGAATTTCCTCTTTTAAAAAAAAAAATGTAGATAGATACCTGCTTTCAAATTATTTTTCTGTGATCAGTGTTGAGAGAAAGCAAATTCAATTTAAACCGTTGGTAATAACAAAATATTAGAGTCATAAAATTAAATAAATCATCTGCCTTATTGTCTGTCAATTGGCATAAAAATATTAGATTCCTAAAGTTAGTTAAGTCAAAATCTATTTGAGATATAAACAAAAAAATAGGATTTCTGCCCAAGCAAATTTTTTTCACCTCTTTGAACTGGAAATGTGTAAACATTTCAAATGTGCAGAATAGCTGATCAACTCACTGCATGCATATGTCTCTCGTGTTGCTGTGATGTACTTCGGGGTGCTTTGCCCACTTATAGCTCGGCACGAATGCAGGACATGCTGTGAAAAGGTGGTGAAGGGATCTCTGGCTAGGTCAGTTTCTACAAGTGAGTGTCTAGTGCTTGCTTCTCCTTCCATTCATGCAGCAGACTTCAAGTGTGCACACCAGACACTGTTCTGGGCACCAGGGATGCCGCAGCGAGCCACACAGATGAGGGTCTCTCCCCTATGGTGCTTAGATTCTGGTGCAGAGAGATGAATAAGAAACAGTAAAATGAGGGCTGGCCGGTTAGCTCCGTTAGTGGGAGCGCGGTCTTTTAACACCAACAATAAGGGGTTCAGATCCCCATACTGGCCAGCCACCCAGAAAAAGAAAAAAAAGAAACAGTGAAATGAATAGTAATGTTCAAATTGTGATCAGTCTACAAAAAATAGCAGGGCGAGGGGTGGGAGAGATGGGCGGGGTCTCTTTTACATAGGGTGGTCAAGGAAGACCACCTGACTAGTAGATTCTGAGAAGGGTGCCACGTGGAGACTGGGGGTGTGGGCAGGGTGTCCAGGAGCACAGCAGGGGTGCAGTCCTGCAGTCAGGGTGAGCCTGATGACAGCGGTGGGGCCACTACCATGGGCAGATCCAATAGGCCCAGCCTGCAGTGGACTGCTGGGCTCTGCATGGGGAACTGGAGAATCAAGAATCCTGTGTGAGCTTGGTAAGGTTGAAAAGCCTGGAGTGAGCAGGTGTGTCTGCATGTCTGGAACTGAAGGGAGAGGTCTGGGTGGATGATATTAACTTGCGAGTATTAAAAACATGGCATTAGGTGGAGTCACCTGGGGAGAGCCTGTAGATAGACAGCAGCTCTGGTCACGGTGCCCTTGGCTGCTCCAGCAGTCAGATCTGGCAGGGAAGGAGCAATGAACAAAAAGACCCCCCAAGATGGACCAGTGAAGAGAGGACATCAGAAAGCAAGGATTACAATTAATCCAATGGTGTGCACCTGTCAGCCAGAAGAAGACGGAGCGAGAGTGTATGAGAGAGAGCCTGAGACTGAAAAGGAGTCCTCGTGAGGCAGGAGGAAATCAGGAGGAAAGGGTCCCACTCAGAAGGAAGTGAGTGTGTCCCAATTAAGAGGAAGTCTGTTCCACTCAGGAGGAAGTAGGTCACAGTCAGGAGGACGTACGTCCAGTCAGGAGGAGGGAGATAGGTCCAGTCAGGAGGAGGCACGTCCAGTCAGCAGGAGGGAGGTAGGTCCAGTCAGGAGGAGGAGGCAGGTCCCAGTCAGGAAGAGGCACGTCCAGTCAGGAGGAGGAGGCAGGTCCCAGTCAGGAGGAGGAGGCAGGTCCCAGTCAGGAAGAGGCACGTCCAGTCAGGAGGAGGAGGCAGGTCCCAGTCAGGAGGAGGAGGCAGGTCCCAGTCAGGAGGAGGAGGCAGGTCCCAGTCAGGAAGAGGCACGTCCAGTCAGGAGGAGGAGGCAGGTCCCAGTCAGGAGGAGGAGGCAGGTCCCAGTCAGGAGGAGGAGGCAGGTCCCAGTCAGGAGGAGGAGGTACGTCCAGTCAGGAGGATGAGGTATATCCAGTCAGGAGGAGGAGGCACGTCCAGTCAGGCAGGTCCCAGTCAGGAGGAGGAGGCAGTTCCAGTCAGGAGGAGGAGGTACGTCCAGTCAGGAGGAGGAGGTACGTCTAGTCAGGAGGAGGAGGCACGTCCAGTCAGGAGGAGGACGTACGTCCAGTCAGCAGGAGGAGGCAGGTCCCAGTCAGGAGGAGGAGGCACGTCCA
This sequence comes from Cynocephalus volans, assembly GCF_027409185.1. Classification (NCBI taxonomy): domain Eukaryota; kingdom Metazoa; phylum Chordata; class Mammalia; order Dermoptera; family Cynocephalidae; genus Cynocephalus; species Cynocephalus volans. Next base: position 2,590,749 of record NC_084473.1, on the reverse strand, counting down.
GTCAGGAGGAGGAGGCACGTCCAGTCAGGAGGAGGAGGTAGGTCCCAGTCAGGAGGAGGAGGCACGTCCAGTCAGGAGGAGGAGGCAGGTCCCAGTCAGGAGGAGGAGGTACGTCCAGTCAGGAGGATGAGGTATATCCAGTCAGGAGGAGGAGGCAGGTCCCAGTCAGGAGGAGGAGGCAGTTCCAGTCAGGAGGAGGAGGTACGTCCAGTCAGGAGGAGGAGGTACGTCTAGTCAGGAGGAGGAGGCACGTCCAGTCAGGAGGAGGACGTACGTCCAGTCAGCAGGAGGAGGCAGGTCCCAGTCAGGAGGAGGAGGCACGTCCAGTCAGGAGGAGGAGGCACGTCCAGTCAGGAGGAGGAGGTAGGTCCCAGTCAGGAGGAGGAGGCACGTCCAGTCAGGAGGAGGAGGTAGGTCCCAGTCAGGAGGAGGAGGTACGTCTAGTCAGGAGGAGGAGGCACGTCCAGTCAGGAGGAGGAGGCAGGTCCAATCTGGAGGAGGAGGTAGGTCCCAGTCAGGAGGAGGAGGCACGTCCAGTCAGGAGGAGGAGGTAGGTCCCAGTCAGGAGGAGGAGGCACGTCCAGTCAGGAGGAGGAGGTAGGTCCCAGTCAGGAGGAGGAGGTACGTCTAGTCAGGAGGAGGAGGCACGTCCAGTCAGGAGGAGGAGGCAGGTCCAATCTGGAGGAGGAGGTAGGTCCCAGTCAGGAGGAGGAGGCACGTCCAGTCAGGAGGAGGAGGTAGGTCCCAGTCAGGAGGAGGAGGCACGTCCAGTCAGGAGGAGGAGGTAGGTCCCAGTCAGGAGGAGGAGGTACGTCCAGTCAGGAGGAGGAGGCACGTCCAGTCAGGAGGAGGAGGCACGTCCAGTCAGGAGGAGGAGGCACGTCCAGTCAGGAGGAGGAGGCACGTCCAGTCAGGAGGAGGAGGCAGGTCCAGTCAGGAGGAGGAGGTACGTCCAGTCAGGAGGAGGAGGCAGGTCCAGTCAGGAGGAGGAGGCAGGTCCCAGTCAGGAGGAGGAGGTACGTCCAGTCAGGAGGAGGAGGTAGGTCCAATCAGGAGGAGGAGGTAGGTCCCAGTCAGGAGGAGGAGGCACGTCCAGTCAGGAGGAGGAGGCACGTCCAGTCTGGAGGAGGAGGCACGTCCAGTCAGGAGGAGGAGGCACGTCCAGTCAGGAGGAGGAGGCACGTCCAGTCAGGAGGAAGAGGCAGGTCCAGTCAGGAGGAGGAGGTACGTCCAGTCAGGAGGAGGAGGCAGGTCCAGTCAGGAGGAGGAGGCAGGTCCCAGTCAGGAGGAGGAGGCACATCCAGTCAGGAGGAGGAGGCAGGTCCCAGTCAGGAGGGGGAGGTACGTCCAGTCAGGAGGAGGAGGCAGGTCCCAGTCAGGAGGAGGAGGCACGTCCAGTCTGGAGGAGGAGGCACGTCCAGTCAGGAGGAGGAGGTACGTCCAATCTGGAGGAGGAGGTAGGTCCCAGTCAGGAGGAGGAGGTACGTCCAGTCAGGAGGAGGAGGTACGTCCAGTCAGCAGGAGGAGGCAGGTCCCAGTCAGGAGGAGGAGGTACGTCCAGTCAGGAGGAGGAGGCAGTTCCAGTCAGGAGGAGGAGGTACGTCCAATCTGGAGGAGGAGGTAGGTCCCAGTCAGGAGGAGGAGGTACGTCCAGTCAGGAGGAGGAGGTACGTCCAGTCAGGAGGAGGAGGCAGGTCCAGTCAGGAGGAGGAGGCAGGTCCCAGTCAGGAGGAGGAGGTACGTCCAGTCAGGAGGAGGAGGCAGGTCCAGTCAGGAGGAGGAGGCAGGTCCCAGTCAGGAGGAGGAGGTACGTCCAGTCAGGATGAGGAGGCACGTCCAGTCAGGAGGAGGAGGCACGTCCAGTCAGGAGGAGGAGGCACGTCCAGTCAGGAGGAGGAGGTAGGTCCAGTCAGGAGGAGGAGGCACGTCCAGTCAGGAGGAGGAGGCAGTTCCAGTCAGGAGGAGGAGGCACGTCCAGTCAGGAGGAGGAGGCAGTTCCAGTCAGGAGGAGGAGGCACGTCCAGTCAGGAGGAGGAGGTACGTCCAGTCAGCAGGAGGAGGTACGTCCAGTCAGGAGGAGGAGGCACGTCCAGTCAGGAGGAGGAGGTACGTCCAGTCAGCAGGAGGAGGCAGGTCCCAGTCAGGAGGAGGAGGCACGTCCAGTCAGGAGGAGGAGGTACGTCCAGTCAGCAGGAGGAGGCAGGTCCCAGTCAGGAGGAGGAGGCACGTCCAGTCAGGAGGAGGTGGCAGGTCCAGTCAGGATGAACTATGAGGGCACTTCAGAAAGCTGGTGGAAATGGAATTCTCATGTGATACACATCTTTCCATGAGCTCTCTAACGTGCCCTGGTACCTCCCAGTTGGGAGGATGTGTCCCAGGAGCCTAGTGGAGGAGGCATTTCAATGGTGCAGATTTGCTGGAGAGAAGCGAACACTGCTGGGCTTGAGATGAAGGCCACTGTGACCCGGGAAGGCTGCTCTCAACAGGGAAGGACCGGAAATGGGCTGCAATGAGTTATCTTATTTGGCAAACTCTAAGTGCTGAGCAAATATTAATGTTAAGTGTAAAAGGAATGAGAAGAGGAGTCCACAAAGGGAGCACATCATCGGGGGACGATAGGTCACACTGTGTGTGTGTGGTGTGTGTGTTTATGTGTGAGAGAGAGTGATGTTTGTATGTTTGGGGGGTTCTGTGGATGTAGTGTGTGTGGTGTGTAGTGGGTGGGTTTGTGATTGATGTGTGTACAGTGTCTATGTGTATGAGCCGTGTGTGTGTATATTGTGTGTGGTGCATTGTGGATGTTTGCGCACATGGTGTGTGTGTTGTTATGTGTATGTATGTGCATGGCATGGTTTGTATAGTGTATGTGGTGTGTTTGTGTGTAGGGTGTGTGTGGTGTGGTGAATGTGTGTGTGTGTGTGCATGTGTACAGTGCTGTGCTGATGGCTGTCACACAAGCAAGCAGATGGGATGGAACACTGCAGGGAGCCATCTTTGAGGGGTGAGCAGGTTGGAGTCCCAGTGTCCAGGGAAGCTTTGGCCTCTGAGTGGATGGTCACAGAACCACCATTCCTGGCATCCGCAGCTCGTCTGTACCCAGGGCTGGCCAGCAGGGCAGCTGCAGTCACACCTCCCCATATGCTGTTGAGTTTGGCCTTAGGTGATAACTACTTCCTTCCTGTCCTTTTATGGAGTATCACATGATTTCAAAAATTCAAAAGTCTGTAATTTCCATACTGTTTGAAAACAGCTTCTAGTAGAATTTGTTATAAAATTATTCAAGCTTTGATTTAAAAGTAGAAATAACATTTTGAGAAAGCATGCCTTCAATCTAAATGATGTAGTGTCTAGACATTATTTTATGAGTAACCGCTTTTCCGGTAAAATGCCACTACATGTTTTCCTAGTTCCTGATGTCAGTCGAAACGGGGATCCGTTTGTGGCCACATCGATCGTTGAAGCCATCGCGACTGTGGACAGAGCTATAAACTCAACCCGAACACACTTGTTTGACAGGTATGTAGACATAGGCGTGATGCTGACCTCAAACTGCTGAGCTCTGGGGCAGGAGAGGTTGGCAAAGGCATGTGGTATTCTGGTGCACAAATTTTGACCTGTTCCATCTGAGGAACAAAGCGTTTAATTTTAAAATCATGAGCAACACAGCCCTCTGACTTTCTGGAGGTTAAAATAGCACAAGGATGTGTACTTTGCTGGTAGAGTCTGAACTATGATTCACAACCAAAACATTCTTTAAAAATTTCAAGTCACCCTTTTGGCTTGTTACTAAATGATTGGGCAAAACCAAAATATTTCAGAAGTGATTAGTGTATTTGTTCGTATTGGTAATTCCAGGGCAGTTTTTTCTGCATATTAATTTAAATGCAGTAGCTGTGATGCGCTCTACTGACTTAATTAATGGCTTATTTTTAGCATCTTCCATTCTGTGTGTTTGGGGTTTTGTTTCCTTTCACTTTGGACAGGCGAGGTACAGTACATCGTGCTGTAGACAGTAACTCCTCACACATTAACAGCAAGAATTACATTTTTGAATACTAGTGATTTTTGTCTTCAGTAATTTGCTTCGTTCTTTCTTTTTCCTCCCTGAACTCCTGCTAGCCGTCCTCGCTCTCCAAATGACTTACTAGCCTTGTTCCGGTACCCGAGGGACCCCTACACGGTGGAGCAGGCGCGGGCTGGGGAGATCTTTGAGCGGACGCTGCAGCTCATCCAGGAGCACGTGCAGCACGGCTTGATGGTCGACCTGAATGGAACGAGTCAGTACCGGGGACTTCCCTCCCCTCCGTTCCCGGTGCTGGTTGTCACACACACCACAGGCTCGTCACGTGCCTGAAGAGTGCTAGCATTTTCTGTGCCCCTGTGCTTAGGAAGTAATGTTTGGACTATGGGTTCGGTTGAGCTGACACCTCCTGTAGCTCTCACTTTGGGTCTAATAGGAAACTCCAGGGGACGTGAAATGTGCTCGTTAGGCTATTGCACATCTACCCAAGTAGCCCTCGCTGGGTGAGCTGTCTCGTCCCTCCCAACAGCTGTGACAGTCCAGTCCTCACGTGGGCGAGGAGATTTAAGGAGGGCTTTGCAGGATAATAGCTAAATACGTGATGCCCTGTCACAGAATGCAAGGCCGTGCAGCTCCTAGAAAGGGTGTTTGTGAAGAGCTGCAGCATCTATGACACCAGCCACCAGAACGCCTTCAGCTGTTGTGCAGGTGGCATGGGGCATGCGCAACCTCCTCCTACTCTGCTCGGCACCTGGCCTGGCTCAGGAGACAAGAGACACCTTTGTCTGCCATTGTTATTGCTGTTAGTGATTGTGCTGTTGACGATATGGCAGATGCCTGTGACTTTTATTGTGTAATGGTATCATTTGCAGCAGCAGCTACTTAATCAGAGATCTGTGCACGCGTGTGCACACACGCACACACATACACACAACACCAGGGAGGACGCCACCAGCAGCTGTCCCTGTGAAATGAGGGAGCTGTATCATGACTCTTCAGTGTTTCCAAATTGTCTTCAGTGAGCACACCTTTTATAATCTGAGCAGAATGTTACTCAAGAATTTAATGTTATTCTTAAGTGCGAGTGTGTGAGATGAGAGAGGTGTGGAAACGAGAACCATGGGGTCACCTCTCTGTGTCGTGGCAGTAGGGACTCTGAGCCAGTTCCCATCTTGTATGCTTCGGAGCCTCGTTGTTGCTGTGTGCAGACAGCAGCTCCACTTTCCGTCCTAGGAGGGCACCTCACCCAGACCCGGCCTCTCAGGAGAGGACATTGGAGTTGAACCCTCTGAACGTTCCCACTTTTCTTTATGGATGGAAACCCAGCCTCACTTTCCAGGGGCATTCTCAGGGAGAAAAGCCAGTTAAACCAGTCTTTGTTGGTCATTTTTTGCATGTCAGGCCTGCCGTGAGGCCGCGGTAAGAGTGTACCAGACAGAGCAGTGGTCTTTGGCCATCTCCCGGCCCTGCCTCAGGCTCTGGTATGACTTTGTTTCTTTCTGGTGTAAGGACCCTGTTCTCTAGTACAGAGGACAGAGTATGAGTTGCTCAGTGTTGTTTTTTGCCACTTCCTGTCTTTCTTCATTTAATTACTGGTTCAGATCCTTAAACACTGCTGTGCCAGCCTCTGCAAGCTGACCCCACAAACTTTCTGCTGCCACTACAAAAATAAACTCATCTGGAATCCATCCTCAAATGCGAGCTGTGGGCCAGTTTTATATCGTTGGATGCTAGTTACAGAAAGATTTGGAAAGGCAAATAGGAGAAAAGTAACATCACTCATGGTCCCCAGCAATGAGGCCATCTCAGATGTTTGCTTTTTACCGAGGCAGCAGTGGGGTACGCACACATGCTATTACCTCACTCATGCGTTCGCCCTGCGTGCATGTCTGAGCAACGATTTATGCCAGTTGCCGTCCCAGGCCTAGAGATACAGCAACAAACAAAAGGGATAAAAATCCCAGAGAAGCACAGACAGCAAACCAGGGGGCCAGGGCACATGAACCCATGCAGTGAGTGGTGCAGAGAGGAGCAGGCTTGCAGGGGTGGGGGAGCCAGGTCGGGATGGCATGCCATCTCCCGTAACTGCAGATGACAGACAAGCAGAGGCCTTGCAAGAGACAGAGCAAGGGGGCCCTGGGGTGTCTGAGGGGACAGCTGACCCACAGGCCCTGAGGCAGGACCACGCCTGGGATATTTGAGGAAGAGCAAGAGGCCAGTGTGGCCGGAGCGGGGGAGGGGTGGGGTGAGAGGTAAGGTCAGAAAGGGCCTTGGAGGGGATCTAAGGGTCACGTCCTTTGCTGTGGACCAGATGGAGCCATGAGGGTTTTCTGCAGAGAAGCGATATGGTTTGGCAGATTCTGCAGCATTGGGCTGTGTCACTGCATTGCTGCGGGGCCGGATGAGGGCGGATGCAGGAACTGAGCTGCCCCCTGCTCTGGCCTCTAAACCTATGGCCAGCACGGCGGAAAAAGTGAGAGCGTTCGCTCGATGCAAGCCCAGCCTGGCGCGGGAGGAAGCGCTTTTCCTCCTGGCCCTCTGCTTTCTCGGCCCTTTGGGTGTTCACGATTGAGACTTCTGAGACTTCCTGAGTAACTGAACATGGAGCCAGACATTTCAGCTGTGCCGGTGCGGTGCTTGGGAAGCAGGCTCTGCTGAAGCCTCCTGCGTCACACGCAGCTGGAGCCCACGGCACTGGGGAGGGCAGCCACAGGTTCCACGCCCTGCACAGTTTCCCACCAGGACCTCTCTGGGTGCCTCCTCCTGCTTCTCCCCAGCCTGGAAAATCTCTCACTTCCAGTTCTGTTTTGCGTTCTTGTGTGGATATTTCAGACACACACACACACCCACACACACAAAAAGAAGGCTGTGTCTTGTTTCAGAGTGGGTCCTGATAGCCAGACATGTGCTGGGGAGGGTTTAGAAAGAAGATGTAGGCGCAGCTCAGAACGCAGCAGTGAGCCTGTGAGCATGTGAGGGTGAGCACGGTGTGCTGAGTGTGCTTGGGTGTGTGCGAGCATGTGTCTGTGTGTGCCTGTGAGTGTGTGCACATATGTGACTGGAAGTGTGCTCTGTGTGAACACGTGGGAGTGTGTAGTGTTCTGTGTGTGGCCATGCCTGTGTGCATGTGGGCGTGTGCACACGTGTGCATGTAGCTGCTTGGGCAGGCCCTCGGGCAGGCCCGTGGAGGAGGGGCATTGAGGGAGAGCCCGGCTGTGTGTGCTCAGGGGAGGTGCTTTGGGAAGCTGATTCGGAGTGTGTCTGTTCCTGGGGACCTGGAAGTGTTGTTGCTCAGGAGCAGATGTCTTGAAGGCAGAGGCTGGGAAGACAGGGTTCACCTGCTGGAGCAGTGCTCCAGGCTGACAAGTTTGGAATTTCTTCTGTAGCTGGTATGCAAAGGCTGAAGGTTTTTGAGCAAGAAGGTGACCCAGTAGAGCTTGCAGGTAGACCACTGTGTGTGTGGTGAGGCTCTGCGAGGCAGGAGGCTGTTTTTTGAAAGTTAAGTCAGGAGGCATAAACATCTGGCTGGGGATAATGCCAGAGGAACAGAGAGGAGGGCGTGGGTCGGGAATATTTTGGAGGCATCCTAAACAGAGGTGGCAGTTGCTTGAGCGGGGGGCAGCGGAGCGTGGAGCCTAAGTGGACTGAGGTGTGGAGGGACAGGTGTCTGGGAAAGTGGTCCTGCTCTGGGGGCGGGGAGGCCGCTGGTGCTCAGCCGTGTTGAGTATTATGGACACGACTAGGGATGGATGGGTGAATGTGGAAACGCAGGGGATCCCCCACGAGGTGGGTCCGCTGTGAAGGAGACATGGCTGCAGGCCGGAGCTGCCCACTTTCCGGTGGAAGTAAGCTCTGTCCCGCTCTGCTCTCTGCTTCAGGCTACCACTACAATGACCTGGTGTCTCCGCAGTACCTGAGCCTCATTGCCAACCTGTCGGGCTGCACCGCCCACCGGCGCATCAACAACTGCTCAGACATGTGTTTCCACCAGAAGTACAGGACCCACGACGGCACCTGCAACAACCTGCAGCATCCCATGTGGGGCGCCTCGCTCACCGCTTTCGAGCGCCTGCTGAAAGCCGTGTATGAGAACGGGTTCAACACACCCCGGGGCATCAACCCCCACCGGCTCTACAATGGGCACGTGCTGCCCATGCCCCGCCTGGTGTCCACAACCCTGATAGGCACGGAGACCGTCACACCCGACGTGCAGTTCACCCACATGCTCATGCAGTGGGGCCAGTTCCTGGACCACGACCTGGACTCCACGGTGGTGGCCCTCAGCCAGGCCCGCTTCTCTGACGGGCAGCACTGCAGCTCCGTGTGCAGCAACGACCCCCCCTGCTTCTCTGTCATGATCCCCCCCAATGACCCGCGGGTCAGGGGCGGGGCCCGCTGCATGTTCTTCGTGAGGTCCAGCCCCGTGTGTGGCAGCGGCATGACCTCCCTGCTCATGAACTCCGTGTACCCTCGGGAGCAGATTAACCAGCTCACGTCCTACATCGATGCCTCTAACGTGTACGGGAGCACAGACCACGAGGCTCGCAGCATCCGCGACCTGGCCAGCCACCGCGGCCTCCTGAGGCAGGGCATTGTGCAGAGGTCCGGGAAGCCGCTGCTGCCCTTTGCCACGGGGCCACCCACCGAGTGCATGCGGGATGAAAACGAGAGCCCCATCCCCTGCTTCCTAGCCGGGGACCACCGCGCCAACGAGCAGCTGGGCCTGACCAGCATGCACACGCTCTGGTTCCGCGAGCACAACCGCATCGCCACGGAGCTGCTCAAGCTGAACCCGCACTGGGACGGTGACACCATCTACTACGAGACCAGGAAGATCGTGGGGGCAGAGATCCAGCACATCACCTACTGGCACTGGCTCCCCAAGGTCCTGGGGGAGGTGGGCATGAAGATGCTGGGCGAGTACCGCGGCTACGACCCCAGCATCAATGCTGGAATCTTCAACGCCTTCGCCACGGCCGCCTTCAGGTTTGGCCACACGCTTGTCAACCCGCTGCTCTACCGACTGGACGAGCACTTCCAGCCTGTCGCCCAAGGCCACATCCCCCTCCACAAAGCCTTCTTCTCTCCATTCCGGATCGTGAACGAGGGGGGCATCGACCCGCTGCTCAGGGGACTGTTCGGGGTGGCGGGGAAGATGCGCGTGCCCTCCCAGCTGCTGAACACGGAGCTCACGGAGCGGCTCTTCTCCATGGCACACACGGTGGCCCTGGACCTGGCTGCCATCAACATCCAGCGGGGCCGCGACCACGGCATCCCACCCTACCACGACTACAGGGTCTACTGCAACCTGTCAGCGGCCCACACGTTTGAGGACCTGAAAAATGAGATCAAGAGCCCTGAGATCCGGGAGAAGTTGAAGAGGTGAGTTCAGAGAGACCGGCTGCAGTGACGTGTCTGTGTAGACGCCAGAACGACCTAGACGGGGCCTTTGTGTTGCTGTCAGTCTCCGTGTTTGAGGTGTTGTGTGTGTCGTGGAAAGGGTGGATGAGGGAAGCCCATGAGGGTCCAGTCCGGCCTGCATGTGGCCCTGGGGGCTGTGCGCTGAGTTCCCAGAGGAGCGGTGACTTTGCAGCTGGAAGAAGGGCTGGGCTGCTCTGCACGGAAGACGCCAGAACCGGGCCTGCTGTCAGGGGCTTCAGGGAGGAGGTGTCCGCTTTTGTGCCAGGAGCAGAGAGGGCAGAGATTGGCGCCAGCTCCCAAGGGTTTGCTGGCAGCCTCTCCTGTGCTCACCTGTGTACCCAGATCTGGCCTATGTGGCCACGTCCTGTGACTGCCTGACGGTGCCGGCGTCTGGGAGCAGATCCCACCGGCCTGCTGGGGTGGGAGTGCGCGGGAGAGTCAGGGCAGACAAATGAGGTTTTTCAGGTAAAGCAGAGACCAGGGTGCCACTAGACGAGGAGGGGCCCAGGTCTGGGTGAGAATTGATGTCACCTGACCCACAACCGGTAGTCTTCCTTCTGTCACAATAGGGTCACAAATTAGACTTTTAAAGTTCTCCAAAGTGTAGATATTCGGGCTCTCTTTTTTCCTGGTGCTCATTTCTGTCTTTTCCTCGTTAACTTCTTTTTCATGTTATTTATACCAGTTTATTTGCATCAATCTTTTAAGGAAATAGAAGTAATTAATTACTCATTAGAGTTTTCCCGCAACGATTCTTCATAGTCCTTGGATTTATGAACTAAGTCCACAGGTCATTGTGTATTTAAGATATATTAATTTTTATTTGAAAAGATTGTTTTGTTTTGTTTTTTACAAAAACCGCTCTTAAGACTCACTTTTCGTATTTTCTGGACTCTCTCGTCTACTTTTAACTTACTCAACACTGAAGTGAAGACAGACCCTGTTAGGATCTGACTTGTGCCTCCTAGAGAAAAATTATTTTTTACTCATAATTTATTGCAAGTTCTGAATAATGAACTTTATGTCCTATTCAGTTTAATATATGCTGTTGTTCATGTAAGTAGCGGTATCCCGTTACTGGCATAGGGAAATATGTACGTGCTCCACTAGTACAAGATGGTTTTTTATTGCAGTGTTGCTTAATTGGGACTTATGTGAACTGTCTGTGTCTGTGCTTTTCATGGGCTTGAACATTCTCCTTTGTTCTGGTCCAGACTGACACAAACAATGTTCCCAGTCGATTTTCTCATTTGCCAAACTTATTTCAAAACAGCTCATGGGAACTGTCAGTCCAGCCCAGTGCAGCTGGCGATGGGTGGGTGAACCTCGGCCAAGCTCCGTGCTGGAGACCCTGGGCTGAGAAGTTAGTTACTCACCCTCACCACGAATCACTCATTTATTTTCTTTTCCTTTTAACCCATGACTGACAGGGGAAATGAGACACGTATATGAGGAAAGTTAGGAGGTGACACAGAGCGTGGGGCCCTGGAGACCTCATGGGGAAGAGAGACTGTTTTAGGCAGACCTGAAGGGAGTGCATGGTTCTGAAATACTTTACTGACACCCAGATAAAGTTTTGCATGCTGTCCCCCACTGGCTGTGCCTCCTACAGCAGGCTGTGCAGTATCTTGGGGTCTCTGAGGCCCCTTCAGTGGAAGGAGCTCCTTGGACTGGAGAGGAGGCCTCAGACCCCTGCTCTCACGCCAGTGTGCCTGAGGACCAAGATCCTTCCCACCTGCACAGGTGACCCCTTCCGGAGGTGGGGTTGGGGCGGACGGAGAGGAGGGGGCTGCCCGGGAAGAGTCCCAGCCACAGACCAGGGCCCCCAGGTTCCCCCTGACCAGTCTGCTTCCTGGTGGACGTCGTAGAGCTAGAAGCTCAGCGTGAATGTCACTGGACTTAGAAGAAAATGAGCACAATCTGTCCTTTGAAGGACTAAATGGAAGTTTAAATAAAACTGTGTTTATTCCACGTGCGTGATGGATGCCACGGAGCACGCAGCCCTGTGCGAGACTTGTTCTTTCAGTAGAGAGCTCGCCGTCTCGATTAGAAGGCTTAGTCTAGTGTCACTACTTTGAAAGTTATGCAAAAAAGGCAGTCGGAATTATAAAGTATAGTTTTTAAAAAAATCTAGTGGCGCTTTGAGTAGCAGTTGAACCTAAGATGACATCTGTTGCCTAATACAGTTCTTTGGATAGTATAGAAGATTACGTAAAAATGATTCGTGGTAAGGTTGTCAGGTCTTTGCTTGTAAGCATATATTTCTAAGGAATCGGAAGAATTTCATGCATATGTTTGTTCTTGGACTGGCTGGTTAGCTCAGACGGTCGGAGTGTGGTGCTGATAACACCAAGGTCTGGCGTTCGATCCTTGGACGGGCCCGTCACCAAAAACAAAAACAAACAAACAGAAAGTGTTAGTTCTTAAATCTCTAAATCTTATGCTATTGCCCTGTTTGCTTAGCAAGTATTTTCATTATGGCAAACATATTTTCAATATGTAATAGAATCCAATTTTATTCTTTTAAAAATGTGTCTGTAGCTCCATATAGCTTATTATTCATAAATTTATGAAAAAAGATGGAAGGACATACAGTATGGTATTAAATGTGATTATCCCTGAATAGTAGGGAAAGGTACAATTTAAATTTTATTCCTTATATTTTTATGGCTTTTCTAAATTTCTTACAATAAATAAATTTGTGTATGTCTTTTAACATATGTATGTATATAGAACAAAGTGGTAAAAATTCTTTAAAGCATACTGGATGGATGCTTTGAAGAAATAAAGGTAAGTGTTCTCTAAGTAGAGTGTAGGTTACGTAGAGGCAGGAGAGCGAGGCTGGCCCGTGCTTGCAGTCCGTGTCAGCGCGCAGCTGATGGGTGACCGCAGTGTTGGCTTCGTCCTCCGCAGGCTGTACGGCTCCACGCTCAACATCGACCTCTTCCCAGCCCTCATGGTGGAAGACCTGGTCCCTGGCAGCCGGCTGGGCCCTACCCTCCTGTGCCTGCTCAGCACGCAGTTCAGGCGCCTCCGGGACGGGGACAGGTAAACACTCATGTGCTGCAGGGGAGAGTCCCTCCTTAGGCCCACTTTTTCGGGGACTTGGGAGAGAGGAATCTCCTGGCTGAGAATGAGGCATTATTTGTGGGCAGCTCCGTGGCTGCCTTGGCATGCCTGGCACGTGGCATTGGGACCCAACCACAGCAGGTTCACAGGTAACCTCATGCTCCTTCTCCTAGAAAGAATATTTCTGCTTCTAGAAACTACTGGACAATCCATACCATTAAACCATTGGGGACTCTAGAGGAGTTTGACCTTCTGGCAAGATTTTAGTTTCATTTTTAGTCTAAAATGATTAGTTCACTAACGTACGGGAAAGGTGGGCCTTGCCTGTCACTAAGGACTTCAGAAGATGGCTCCCTGCCGTGGCAGCTGTTTGAGAACATGGCCTTCCTTCTTTGTTGCTAGCCAGAAGAGCCACCAACCATCTTTTATATTCCAGACTCTGCTTTCGTTTCTGTTTTTGTGATAGGAAATGAGCCATGTCTGAGCTATTTTTTCGTTGATTCCTAATTGAAACCAGAGATGTCTGTGGTGTTGGGTGAATATTGCAACCCAGCCCCTGTGACCTTTGAGTGTCCTTGTCTTTCTCTGACCCTGCTCCCACTTTGGGGGAATCCAGGTTGTGGTATGAAAACCCAGGGGTGTTCTCCCCCGCCCAGCTGACCCAGCTCAAGCAGACGTCCCTGGCCAGGATCTTGTGCGACAACTCGGACAACATCACGCATGTGCAGGGGGACGTGTTCAGGGTGGCGGAGTTCCCGCACGGGTACAGCAGCTGTGCCGACATCCCCAGGGTGGACCTCCGTGTGTGGCAGGACTGCTGCGAAGGTGCGTGTCGGAAGGGGCCCCGCTCCCTCCTCATCTTTTCTTCCTTTCCACAGCCAGTTGTGGTGAACCTAACACATGCTAAATGACTTACACACTAGTGAGAACTGGAAACAAAATATTCAGCTATAGCAGATGTATTGAATTGTGGTATAACATACCGAGGTATGCTACAGAGCCAATAAATAAATAAATAAAAGGCGTGATCTTGAGGACTATGTAGTGACATGGGATATATACATGACAACTAAAACACTATGTAAAAGAAATGGAAACAACCATCATGTAAGGTGTGCTCCTAATTTTTTAAAAAACCTCATGCCACTCTAAATACGAGTACTTGTGTGTTAGCCTGTATATCTGTACTCACAGATAAAACATGAGAAGTAAACCTATCAAAGAAGCATGTCAGATATATCAGATTTTGTTTTAAAAAATGTATGCTGAGTTTCCCACATGTCCACAACATGTGCATGGCCAGAGCAGGGAGTTATAGGACACCTTCTGGGGGGTGAGAGGCTCCTGCAGGCGGGAGGCCTTCCCGTTATGCTTGGAGGGCTGGCAGCGCCCGTCTGCGTGCGCTGGGGCCCTCATGCACGAGCCTCGCTCAGCACCTTGGCCCTGTGGTCACCATGCCCACGGCCTCGTATCCCCTTTGCATTCCTAGACCCCTCTGCTAGCCTCGATTTCCACTGTTTTGGCTTTATCCAAACTACCATCAGAGCCCCTTTAATATTAAAGCTGAGGGAGCTTGGACCCATGTCATTAACATCCTTGTTATTGTGTCTGTTGAAACCTGCATCTGTTTTTACTTGTGCTCTCTTGTTTTTGTTTTATATTCTCACTGGTTTGTTCAATTCAAAATGCTCTTCCACAAGCATGGCAGAGAAGTTGTTCTGTGTTTGCAGAAAATTGTTCTCTCGAAAACCTTTGGAAAAAGCCGATTCATCTATTCTCAGATATAAAAAAAAAAAAAAAAAAAAAAAAAAATCCATTTTCAGACAACTTTACCAGGCTCCTGTTTTCCTGTTTGTTTGCTCAGAAAAACCAAAGAGCTTGAAGTGCTTCGTCTGTGAGGCCAGCTCTGTGTACCCTGTCCTGCACGAGCCTTTGCCCTGGGCTGGTCAGCTGCTTTAAGCAGCTGCTGATGCACTGCCTTCCAGATACGTTTCCATCTGAGAACACCAGGCACAGCGCTGGGCTGACAAAGCTCAATACGTTGTAAGCTTTATCTGTTTTTATTTTAGCCCAAAAGCCATGTCTAAAATTTAGCAGAAAAAGAAAAAAAAGATTGAGGTTTGACAGGACCGAATGTTGATTGCTATCTACTTTTCAGTTCAACTTTTTAAAAAGACACTTTTAAAGCAAACTTCCACGAACTGTATTTCTTAATCATTTCAATATTTAATTTTAATCCGTGATACCTGCCCACATAAGAAACCTGAGAAAAAAGTCCTGGGTATATCCAGTTTCTTTTTCTTTTGACCCAGGTTATAAACTACAACTTCTTTGTGGGCATTGGTGAGTCTTAGAGAAGAACACACACTCACACATGCATGAACATGCACCTGAGTATGTACCTGCACACGCATACACACATGCACAGAGGCACTAGTACATGTACACACAGACGCTCGTAATTTTGCTATTAGTGCAATAATTATTGAAGCATTACAAAGAGTTCCTATACTTGACCCGTATTCATCAGTTGTTAACATTCTGCCATATGCTTCTCACCATCCTTTCTCATTTTATGTGTGTGTGTGTGTGCACGTGTGTGTGTGTGTAAAATAAAATGCATATGTTTTTTTCTAAAGTACCTGAGGAAGTTGCAGACATGATGTTGTTTTATTTCTAAATAATTTACTTGTGTGTGTGATCAAAATTGGGAAATTAAGTAGGAACAAAATATTGTTATCTAATTTCCAAATCTTGTTCAAATTTTATCATTTGTTCCGATAATATCTTTATTATCTTACACCCTAATGCAGGTGATTCCACCAGGTCATGAATTATAACTCATTTTCATGTCTCTTTACGCTTCTCTGGTCTGAAACAGTTTCTCAGTCTTTATCTTGCTCCTTTTTGTAGAATTCCTCTCAGTTTGGGTTCCTCTGACATTTTTCTCACTGTTAGATCCAAATTCTGCATTCTGGCATTTATGCTGGATAATCGCGGTTATGCTCCCCTGTCAGGAGGCACGTGATGTCACTTTGCCCAGTTACTGGTGACACTAATTTGGATCATTCCATTAAAATGTGATGTCAGTGTTTAACATTAAAAAGGGGGCTGACCCTGTGGCTCACTCGGGAGAGTGCGGCGCTGGTAGTGCCGAGGCCGCAGGTTCGGATCCTACATGGGGATGGCCGGTGTGCTCACTGGTTGAGCGTGGTGCAGACAACACCGTGCCAAGGGTTGCGATCGCCTTACTGGTCAGGAAAAAAAAAAACAAAACATTAAAAAGGGGTGGGGGAGGCTATGAAAATGTTACCCTGGTTAGAAGATGAGCATTTTCTTCTTTTAAAATGAGCTCTTACGACAACCCCGGAAGGCACCTGGGCTGGAAGAGTTTCCTAGGCATAACTGGGTGCTTGTGGTGGGGATTTCAGGTTCAGAACTCGCCATCTCCCACCTGCACAGGACTTCCCCAGGGACTTCATGGGTCCAGTACATTTGCACTGAGAGCACATCTGCTTCATCTACATCCACACCAATAAGTGCCCTGTGAGGTCCGCACTGGGTCCAGAAAGCCAGCCTGCTCCTGGACTAGTGAGACGAGGTAGCACGAAGCCAGGTGCATGCCAGCTCGCTGAGCAGATGGGACCAGCTGTGCCCCATGGCGTGAGGGAGAGACACAATGGCATTCCTGGCAAAGACAGAGGCCCTGAGTCCTCAGAGGGCCCTTCTTGGGAGAGCTCTAGGGTCAGGGGTAGGAGCACCTGGGCAGGGACCCCCACGGTGCCATGATCGGGTTGAGGGCCCCATCTGCCTCATTCCTGCCCCTGGTGCCCACCCCCCATTACATCTGTGATTCTGCAGAGACCTGCCCCAAATCTGCACAGTCCTGGGTGGGACAGAGAGTGAGAACCACCTTCCTCCTCCCGTGTCAGCAATGTTGAGGCCCCGCTGGCTTCAGAGGGGGTGCAGGAGAGCCCGGCCGGGAAAAGGCTCTGAGCAGCCGTGTTGTTGCTGGGAGGGTCTGGCTGGGAGGGGACGGCTGCTGCCACCTGTCTGTGCCCCCAGGAGCAACTCTGTGAGTCTCTGTTCTTCTGAGATGGCTGGCGGGTAGAATGAGGTGAGGCGGGTCCGGTCTGCTGGGGCTGACTGGAAGCAGCACAGCTGGCTGCTGAAATCAACTGCAGGTCATTTACTGGGCTGTTGATCGCTTTCATTATGGGGCCGAAGTGGAGCTTTACGACTCTGTCTTGAAGAATGTTCACAGTCACAGGAACAAGCTAGACCAGAACGAGTCCCAGTCACGGGACAGTGACCAGCGTAGCTTCAGCTCAGTCCTCACACACCGTTTCTCCTGTAGAATTTCTACCCCGGCAGCTCCGCAAGGCTAGAAATCTGAAAAGGGTCATCTCTGGCTTTGCCCTCACTCTTTGCCATGCTTTCCTGGGCCAGAGCGAGCCAAGAGACAGATGTAAAACCCAGTCACTTTGTTGGATAGTGTGAGTGAGGGCAAAGGTGTCACACAGTGCTGAGACACCTCACACACCTGGGGCTCAGGTGGGACACAGCACTGAGACACCTCACTCACCTGGGCCCAGGTGAGACACAGCGCTGAGACACCTCACACACCTGGGGCTAAGGTGGGACACAGCACTGAGACACCTCACTCACCTGGGCCCAGGAGACACAGCGCTGAGACACCTCACTCACCTGGGGCTCAGGTGAGACACAGCACTGAGATACCTCACTCACCTGGGGCCCAGGTGAGACACAGTGCTGAGACACCTCACTCACCTGGGGCTCAGGTGAGACACAGCACTGAGACACCTCACTCACCTGGGCCCAGGTGAGACACAGCACTGAGACACCTCACTCACCTGGGCCCAGGTGAGACACAGCACTGAGACACCTCACTCACCTGGGCCCAGGAGACACAGCGCTGAGACACCTCACTCACCTGGGCCCAGGTGACACAGCACTGAGACACCTCACTCACCTGGGCCCAGGTGACACAGCACTGAGACACCTCACTCACCTGGGGCTCAGGTAAGACACAGCACTGAGACACGTCACTCACCTGGGGCCCAGGTGACACAGCACTGAGACACGTCACTCACCTGGGGCTCAGGTGAGACACAGCACTGAGACACGTCACTCACCTGGGCCCAGGTGACACAGCACTGAGACACGTCACTCACCTGGGGCTCAGGTGAGACACAGCACTGAGACACGTCACTCACCTGGGGCCCAGGTGAGACACAGCACTGAGACACCTCACTCACCTGGACCCAGGTGAGACAGCGCTGAGATACCTCAATCCAGGGTGTAGGCAGGAGTTCTCAGGTGGTGTTTGGGACTTAGCAGGAACAGGCACGACCTGCCTCTCGTCCAGGAGTGAGGCCTGGAGGCTTGCTGCAGGGGTGTGCAGGTGATGTGAGGTGCTCCAGAGCACAAAGTCTGCCCGGCCATGGTGGCAGGATGCCCAGACATGAGCAGACTCAGACCCCTGAAGGCGGAGCACCTGGGTCTCCATGTGTGGGTGGCAGGAGATCAGAGAAGTGTTCAGACAACGGGAGGGTGAGCGGGTAGTGCGGGGGCGCTGTTGGGTGGGGCTGGCCGTCCTCAGGGAGGTCAGGAGGGCTGGGGCACAGGAGAGGGCAGGACCCACAGACCAGCTGCTGGCTCACGAGAGGCCACCTCATCCACTGCCTGACGTGAAGGTGTCACAGTTCATCTCATAAACACGCCATAAAGATTGTTAATATCTGACAGGGTGTCCTTAATTTCTCCTAGAATTTGTCATCAAGAGCCATGTACCCCTTTTATGCTTTCCTTTCAGACTGCAGGACCAGGGGACAGTTTAATGCGTTTTCATATCATTTCCGAGGCAGACGGTCTCTTGAATTCAGCTACCGGGAGGACAAGCCCACCAAGAAAATGAGACCACGGGAAATACTGAGGTACGGCTGTCTCCGGGGTACACTGCGTGGAGAGCGGCCCTCCCGTCGTGGGCGTCGTGGACAGGGCCACTGTCCCGTTGTCGGGGATGGTGTTCCCTGCACGTCCACCGGTCTGTGTGTTCTGCAGGGACATCCTTGGGCACGGGGGATGGGGGGACAGGCTGCCCCCTGCGTCCTGCTCAGCCATAGCCCCTCTGCAAGCTCAGAGCGTCTGTCCCTGGAGAAGGGGCACATGGTCAGGAAACGTCGATTTGAACCTGCATAAAGTGGCACCAGTGGTGAGCTGCCAAGGTTCTACTTCACTGCTGCCTCCTCTCTCCCTTCCTCTGCAGTGTTGTGAACCACAGCCAACATCCCAGCAATGCCACGTCAGCCGCCTATGAGCACTCAAAAGGACCAGGGACAAATGACTTCAAAGAATTTGTTCTGGAAATGCAAAAGACCATCACAGACCTCAGAAAACAGGTAATGGTGGCCTTGGCCACCCGACACCTCTACCTCCAGCAAACATTTTCGATAGTGCACGTCCTTCCTGCACGTTTCATTACTCAGGTACCCGTGAAGGTGGGGGTGCTGCCCAGCAGCACAGGGCCTGGTCCTGGAGCCTCTGGGACACCATTTCGGCCTGCTTTGCTCTCCTTTCAGCTCGCCTCAGCTGGGCCACCTTGAGCTGTAGTCCTCAGCTTCCCAGTGGGTCAGGACACCAGGGCAGTAGGTAACTGGTGTCTCTGGCCACAGGGATGCCAGCCAGGTGACATGGTGGGCACGGACACAATGTCATAGGAAACTCAGGATAAGGGCATTGTGGCAGAATTCACAGAATTCTTTTTTTGTTTTTGTTTTCGGCAGCTAGCCAGTAGGGGGTCCGAATGAAGTCCTGTTCTTAAGCCACCGTTCAGGAATAACTTAAATAAGTATCCCCAGGGAGTGGTAAGGAGGGGTTTTGAGGCCGATACTCCACATGTTTGATCAGGTCTCCCTGGATGGGAGGAAGGTCCTGGAGTCTGCGTTGTAGGACAGCAGGGATTTTCAAATTGGGTTCTTCGCAGAGGTTTTGCAAAAAATGAATTATCTTCGTTCTCCCTGCCTAGAAACTTATTTCTACCTTTTCTAGTCACTGTACTGAGGTTATCGATGTGGTTTTATTTCAAGGGAGTGGAGATTGAGATCTAAGGCTAGAGAAGAGGAAGTGTGCTGACCCCATGGTGGTGGTGATAGGAGACCCCCAAGTGCACATGGAAGGTGGTCCATGGTACTTTGCATTTGTAAGTTCAGCTCCTCTCCAGGCTACAGGATCCTCAGGCCCCAGGTTTGGGAGAGATTTTGGATTTCTTCTAGTGTAGGCCAAAGTGGTCTTCCAGCTGAACAGGAGGCGTGCCGCTCTTTCCACGCCTGACCTCGCCTGTCCTACAGGTTCAGGTCCACCTGCCTCTGCCATCTGGAGCCAGAACCGCATGGCACTGCCTCGCCCAGCTTCTCCTGGTGCTGTGCTGGCACCATCCAGAGAGAAGCAGGGACAACCCCAGACAGACCCTCAGAGGCTATGATGGGTGCAAGTGTCCTGGTCACCTCATGGCCTGAGGATTTCTAGCTACTGTCACCCTGTCTGCATCCCCCCAGTGAGATGCATGGAAGCATATGGGAAGGGAGCTTTCTCAGGGTGTGCTCCTCGGGGTGTGCTCCGTCAGGGTGTGCTCCCTCGGAGTGTGCTCCTTGGGGTGTGCTCCTCGGGGTGTGCTCCCTCAGGGTGTGCTCCCTCGGAGTGTGCTCCTTGGGTGTGCTCCTTCTGGATGTGCTCCCTCAGGGTGTTCTTCCTCATATTGTTATTCTTGGGACTCGCTCCCTCGGAGTGTGCTCCCTTGGGGTGTGCTCCTCGGGGTATGCTCCCTCAGGGTGTGCTCCCTCGGAGTGTGCTCCTTGGGGTGTGCTCCCTCTGGATGTGCTCCCTCAGGGTGTTCTTCCTCATATTGTTATCCTTGGGACTTGCTCCCTCCGAGTGTGCTCCCTTGGGGTGTGCTTCCTCGGGGTGTTCTTCCTTGCGGTGTTATCCTCAGGGTGTGTTCCCTCAGAGTGTGCTCCTTCAGGGTGCGCTCCTCGGTATGTGCTCCCCCAGGTGTGCTCCCTCAGGGTGTGCTCCCTCGGGATGTGCTCCTCGGGGTGTGCTCCCTCAGGGTGTGCTCCCTCGGGATGTGCTCCTCGGGGTGTGCTCCCTCAGGGTGTGCTCCCTCGGGATGTGCTCCTCGGGGTGTGCTCCCTCGGAGTGTGCTCCTTGGGGTGTGCTCCTCGAGATGTGCTCCCCAGTGTGGGCTCCCTTGGGTAATACTTGCAAGTGGCTCCTGCACCTGCCCTCACATCCCACTGGGAGCCACCTGGCCTGAGGGAAGTTGGGAAAGATAGTCCTTATTCAGGGATCAGTTACCTCCAGATAAAAACCAGTGATTTTATTTACAAAAAAAAAATAATAATAAAAAGAAAATAAATAAGGAAGACTTGATATTGGGATTATTAGTCATAATCATTCGTTCATTTGAAAATGTAAGTACAGAAAGTTTTTGTCATCTGACTGATGCTTGCTCTCAAATTCCTGTGAGGATATCCTTTGTTTTCATGTCCTTTGTTTTGTACATATTTTACAGTAAATGCACTTATGACATCACAGAGGACAGGTGTCAAATCGTCTTGTCATGAGCTTTTGAGATTTTGGACAGCCAACAGCTGCCTAATAAGGAAACTGAGATTCCACAAAAGGTCTTCAGAAACGCTCGTCTCAGACTTGGTTTACGTCAGGGCGTTGTTCCAGGGGAGGAGCATCGTTAGTACTGGAGCTAAACTGATACTGAGTGACCAGTGAGGTTTTTTTTCTGTGTCGCAGATAAAGAAACTTGAGTCGCGGCTCAGTGCCACAGAGTGCACGGACGCCAGCGGCGAATCACACACCAACAACGCAAAGTGGAGGAAAGACGCGTGCACCGTTTGTGAATGCAGAGTGAGTGTGGGTCTGTCTCCATGCCCTCAGTTATGCCCGGGACCTAGAGCTACAGGGGACCGCCAGGTGTCAGGGCGAGGTGCCCCGGCTCACCTATGCCTCCGTCCCTCTTTCACCCCCATGGAAGCACAGGGCAGGCCCAGACTCTCTGTGCCAGCTGCACCTGCAGAGGAGGCGCTGGTAGGGCCAGAACCTTGGCAGTCTCTGCCCTGCAGTGGGCGGGCATTCCCCACCCTGCACAGGGTGAGCTGGGGCCACTTGTGTGCACCCGCTTTCCACTGTGGCAGGAACTTTCACACCACAGAAACCTGCAATGAGACAGACAGGGCTCCTCCTCACGGATCTTGTTTAAACATTGACCCCCGCACCCCGGCCTCCGTCCAGTCATGGGGTGGGTGTGTTACAGAGGTATGTAAGGAGCAGTCCGCCTCCTTGAGAAGGTGGACAGGTGGTGGGTGCTCTATGCTGGCCATTTGCAGACGTCTGGCTGCAGCCCAAGCTCCCTGGGTAGCTCAGGGCAGAGGGTTGGGAAGCAGAGCCACAAGGACAAAGGAACAGTCTGGGACCTTGGGAGCCATCAGGGTACGGGCTCAGTCCCTCTGCCATGGACATTGGGAGAGGGTATTCCAGTGTCCCTGAGAGTGTCTGGTTTGGGAAGGACAGACCAGTGGGGAGGAGAGCCGTGTCCCTGCCCACTTCGTCCTGGTCCCATCCTCCTTCACGACGACATCCACAGACACAATCAGATGGGATCCAGGTGCAGGTGGGGAGGATAAGCTCAACCTGTGGTCCTGGGGCCTCCTCTGTGTGGGAGGATGGTAGGAAGGACAAGGGAGGGTGAGGATGTGAACCTCCCGGAAGGAATGGGGTGGGGTGTAGTGTTCACTCATGTCTGCGTGAAGCTGTGAAATCAGCAGAGAACCAGTGCTGTATCACAGAACCCACAGGACAGGTGACGCCTGTGCCCGGGGTCCCAGCAGTCACAGTGGGAGGTGTGGCACTGTGCCCTGCTGGGGTTCACCCAAGAACTGACGGGCTGCGTGTCATTCTCCAGGACGGGCAGATCACCTGCTTCGTGGAGGCTTGCCCACCTGCCACGTGTCCAGCACCTGTGAAGATCAAAGGAGCGTGTTGTCCCGTCTGCTTGAAGAAAACCACGGAGGAAAAGCCGTAGGCTCTGGAGAAGCTCCTTGAAGTTAGTCTGCTGGGTCATCGTGAGATCAGATGGCCGATACAGGCAGCTGCAGACCAAAGGAAACATCCAGGACTCAAGACGTTTCAGGACAATGTCCAGCTGGTGCTGTTACAGAACGTAGTGCAGGAAGCTTTCGACTGGAGTGCTCGTCAGGAAGGACACACGGAGCGGACACACGGAGGGGAAGCAGGCACGAGTCCTAACTTCATGTTAGATTTCTCAGGTTTTTATTTAATTCTGTTCAGATGAAAACTTGGTGCTACTATTAAATCGCACAGTTAATCCTTTAGGCTTCTAAATTGATTTCTCCTAATAACACCACTTCTTTTTAAATAAAGCAGGATCCCTGTAAATGTTAGTACTGCCTGGCTCTGACACCGGGAGCTCACAGATGCTTCGCCCGCAGGTGGGGTGATTACGGAGCCACCAGAAGGTGGCTCGCCAAAGTCTGGGTTACATCGAATGCTACATTTAAAAAGAAAATCAGTGTTTGGCAAATGGAACAGAATCTTGTATGAGCATGTTCACAGGGACACAGGCTCCCGGCTCCCTCCATGGTAACCTTGGCCACCTCCCTCTTCTGGGTTCTCTGTAACGTTTGTTTCGCAGGTCATCAGCGTTAAATCATGAAACAGACATTCCCGCCACTCAGAGCGGCTTTGCACCGTGACTCTGGGTCAGCTCTGTCCACACATGATCGTAACATTATTAGTCCACATTTAGGAACAGGTTTGTTTTCACTTGTGACTTGCATGCGTACTGCCTAGTTGTGAACCGAATGTGAAAACCCTCTTTCATCCCATTCCATATCTGACGATACCTGCTGGTGACCGTGTGCGTTGACAAAACCGGTCCATAGCCGGCTCTGGATTTGCTCATACCCGTGAGGCTCTGTCGCTGACTGGAGCACACGGCGGAAGTGCCACCCTCCAGATTCTTCTTCTCATGGGCTGAAGGAATTCGATTTTGAGAATTTTTTAACTTTAGGTTGTGTGAGTGCGTTAAGAAAAAAAAAGGAACCCCTATACCTCATTTGTATTTTTAAAATGCATGATGTTTTATGAAAATTTGCCCATTTTTTAGGTGTTAGATATGGCAGGAAATCATTTCCACTATGCAAAAGTTCTTCTAGGATTCAGTGAAAGCAACTCTCATACCTCATGGTCTCTCTCTTTTTAATTGACTGAAACCTTCCGTTTTGTTCTGAATGCCACCTGGTCTGTGTTCTGAGAAATGTTTCCCTGAACATGCAAGTCCAGCTCAACACACCTTTACTTGAGGGTCCACTGTGGGCCAAGCTCTGTGCTGGGGATACAAGATGCAGAAATGCAGGGACCCCTGACCTCAGAGAGCCTCCAGCTGAGGTGGCAGGTTTCCAAAATTGGTGGCATCATATTGAGACCATTATTAGTGGGGGGTGGCAGGAAGGTCCCAGCAGTGTCTGGCACATCATGGACTCTTATGATGTCGGGTGTGATTTGCACATGATGCATATTCCAGTGCGAGCATCATTCTCCCTGAAAGAGACACCCCAAAACCTCCCTGCACAGTGTTCCAAGTCTGCTGGGGATGTGGGCAACAATCCTGCCGTGAGGTGGTCACAGTGAATTTGTGGCGTTTATGTACACAAACGGTTATCTTGACTTGTCATCTTCGTGTTAATAAATAATAAATCAGAGCTGGTTGCTGTCCCATGGGACGTGAACTTCTTTGGAAATATCAAGTCAGATTTTGTGATCAGATCTTGGCACAGATTTCTGTAAACTAGGAAATGTGTAAGTGTGTCTAAAATTTGATGGTTATGTAAGTTGCTCAGGTATAAAACGACAGTAGATCCTACATTTTGGGGGTGTCTTGCTGTTTCCTAAGTGCCTTGGAGGTGTGCTCATGGTCTCCTGCCAGGGAGCGTGCGTGGAGGGAGGTCAGGCGTGCAGCTTGGGCAAGTGTCAAGGGTTTACATTCTCTAAACCGAAGCGGGGGAAGCTGACTGTGATTTACAGTAAAATTCTGTAATTCAGACCAAAATGTCCGCAGTATCACCAGTTTGATATTATATATATTATCAAAACAGTGGGCAGTTCCTGAACAATGTTTTTTAGCAGCCACTGTAGGGGGATTGCGCTTATAGGAAGCAAAGTGTACATATTTATTTACTTTTCTAACTGTTGCCAATAGCCAAATAAATGCCTTTTTAAGGTTCATTGTATTTAGTACCTTACCAAAGACGTGTTTGCACTATGTAATGATGCCTTTCAGTTCAAATAAATGGGCCACACTTTCAAATGGAGAATTTTTGGTTTTGGGTTTTTTTTTTGTTTTTTTTTTTTTTTTACTTAAAGCGATGAAAAAGGCTGTACGTTGTTTACCAGGTGAGATCAAAAGTATAACAAAGAAAGGAGACAGGTCCTAGGAATAACCCCAAGAGGTGTCTAGTCACTAATTGTTTTATATGAAACATGTGAAAAAGAAAAAAAGAGAGGATTAATTAACAGGGACTCTTTTTTGCTAAGTAGCTAGAATGCTTTAACTAGGCTGACTTTGTCGATTTAAACCTAGGGCAGGTGGGTGTTGAGCTCTTGGAAAACGCCTCTAGCACCTGCCCCTACCTCTTGAAGTTGCTGTGCTGTGGACAAAGACCTTTACTTGTCAGTGAGGAAGCGAGTAGGACAAGCTGCACTCACCCTGTGGTCTAACGGGAGGGTGGACTGTCTTCCCAAAGCAAGAGCCCAGACCAGGGCAGACGGGAGTCACCGGAGACAAATGTTTCCTCCGCAGGCCTGGGCTCGTGCGTGGCTCTGCGTCTGGAAATAGGTGACGGTGTGTGACGATTCTTCATCCCTCGGGCTTTGGTCTGGGTGGGAGAGAGGATGCTGCTCTGAAGGAAATGGGAAAGGATTTGAGGGTATTTTTATAAGGCTTGGAAAACAATCATTATAGTTCATATAATTATAAGAAAAAAAAATGAAATATTGGGGAAAAATTGAATAGTAACTGTTTAAAATTTCCAAATATTTTAAAAACATGAATAAAAACCTTGGGTTGCTTTCATGAATATTCCATGTTAAAGGAGCTGATATCCATAAATTCTCCCAGGCATTTTCACAGTGAGGTCCCCCAAACCTCAGAATCACATCAGTGGTGAACTCTGCCCACACAGGAAGTTCATAAACCTAAAATCATCTTCTGCAGTCATTCAAAAATTGTATTTAAAGACTCCAACAACTCTCATTTCTTAGAGTGATAAATGTATGTTGAATTTTATTTTATTTTTTTTATGTATCATTGATAGATTTCCATTGCACTTAATTCAGAGTACTTCGAGACTGTAATTTTTGGTCTAGGGCTCAGACCCTTCAAACCTGTTGTACGGACTGGGTCACCAGACCCCTCATGAGCAGGTCACAAGCTAGGTAATTGGAAAGATCCTGGGAGTCATTGACAGGTTCATTCCAACTTGAGCTCAGTCCTCAGCTTCCTCAGCAGCAGCAGCAGCTTACAGCAGCCTCCAGCAGCAGCAGCAATGGCCTCCAGGGTCATCCTGGGGGCCCTGGCAGCAACATCCTCCAGCAGCAGTGGCAGCCTCCCCACTCCCCCCGACCCCGCAGGGCATCCCGGGGGTGGAGGGCCCTGTGGATCAGAGGTACTCCTTTATACTTAAGTCTGATAACCCAGGAGCACCTGGGTATGAGTCAGACAACCCAAGAACATCTGGGTGCACATGCACAATTACATCAGACAATAACCAAGGAGCACCCGGGTGCACGTGCATGTTTACATCAAATGCTTGGCAAGATTCTGAACCTCCATGGGATCCTGACCCTTCATTTCCCTTTCCCAACAGTAATGAACTACTTAGTGGGGGCAGATGGAAATACTGGGTGATGGGGGTGAGACCAGGCACACCTGTGCCATGCACATGTTTCTAGAGCACCTGGGATTGGAGCCCCTGGTGCAGCTGAGGAAGGAACCTAAGTAGGAATTTAACCAATCTCTGTCTTGGGCTGAGTCTCATGACTATGGGTTTCTCTGTTCTATAAGAATGTTGTATGGTTAGGAAGGAAATAACTGATTAGTGTTTAAATTGCTGACTAAGGAGTTATGCTGACAATTTTAAGACAGCTGATGCATGAAGATTTTTACCTGAGATTGCCTGTGTACTGTGTCTCCTCTGATGTAATAAGCCATCAGCGGCTATGACTTCTGCTTTTATCCCACCAGTGGGAATGACCCAGCTCAGCTCTGAGACGGTCCCCCTTCTGTTACCTTCCCTATTTGTAATAAACTTAGGAGTACTACTTTGACTGCCAGATGGTGTTTCTCAGGCCTATCCTCACATCTGGCTCCCAATAAACTTCGCAAAATTATTTCTGCCTCGACAGCTTTAATTTCCGTTGACACAGCTTGTGAGGCTCCTGGCCCACAGAAGGACCAGCAGTGGGTCTGCACATGGGCGGAGGCAGCCCGTCTCCGGCCAGACTCTAGGCATGCACTGCGAGCGCCGTGAGGCTGCAGCCCTCTCCTGCAGGGCCTAGGTCCACGGTCTGCTCCGCTGGCTGGAGGCTGCCTCAGGCTGGGAGCCACAGCCATGGATGCAGAGGTGCAGCTCGTACTGGCCCACCAGCAACTCACATGCTTTCACCCCTCAGCCAACAACAGGCAGTCAGGCCTGTCCTAATCAGCATTTTACACACAGGGAATGAAAATGGGGGGTGAGTGCCATATGCCAAATTTAATTTAAACAAATGCACAGTGTGGAGCTAGCGAAGATCAGTCATTTGTATCAGCTGTAAAAACACAGAGAATGCACAGAACAAAGCACATTCACATTCATTCCACCTGCACACGTCTTCAGACAAGCTCCCTCCTGCCAGTGTCTCACTCTGGACGGCCACCCCAAGTTTGCTTGGACATCCTCGTTACTCTAACACAGGCACTGAGCATCCCTGCATTTTTGGTTCTTCAGGTGTTGAGTGTTTAGCCTTATGCCAGAAATCCTTACATTGGGGATTTGCTTTTGTTTGTTTATGCTAAAAAATATTCTCAAACCTCAAACCTGGAGGCACGAACAGGTAGCATGTTTGAAGGTTCCAGAAACGCCAGCAGTAACTTTTTATGTTTGTGGTATTTGTTGAAAATAACTCAGTCTCTATCAGCTATTACAGTGTCTGGGTTTTCTTTGTTCAAACAACCCGGATGACTCCAGAGGAACGAAGCCAGGCTTGAGAGATCCCGGCACCTTCTCTGTCGTCTTTCCTACTATGTTACAAACGTTTCCCTACCTTGACAAAGTGACCTAGAAGTAACATTTTTTCCCCATTATAATTCCAAATGTCAGTCTAATAATCCAGTACAATACAGCCAAGAAACCATATTTCCCAGGAACAGCTTCATTATGATTAGTTTGCTGTAACTAAGGAGGGAAGGAAGTATTTTGTGTCCCTTGTCACCGGCGACTGTTCACATGTGAATGGTAAGGCAATGTGCCTTTTTCCTACAGTGGTTTGTGGAAACGGAGGAATAGGAGCCCTCTGATTTTCATCATATTTTCTTTTCTGATGTTCAGCATAATCTTAAATTACATGGAAAATTTTATTTTCAACACGTTTTCCAAAACCAAGTCCCTTTCAAAGGGTTATTAACCCACAATTAAAAGCCCTAAATTAAATAACTCCATGATATCATTGTTGTATGCGTTTTAAAAATTGTCTATGTCTTTCCCACACAAATTGATTTTCTTGTTTTGTCCTTGACAGAGTTTGGATGTGTTGTCCCTGCCAAAACTCATGTGGAAATTTGATCCCCAAGGTGGCAGTGTTGGAAACTGACTGAGTCATGGGGGTGGATCCCTCATGAATGGATTAATGCTCTCCCTGGGAGAGGGAGGATTAATGAGTGAGTTCTCGCTCTATTAGTTCCCACGAGATCTCATTGCTTAAAAAGACCCTGGCACCTTCTCTCTCTCTCTCTCTCTTGCTTCCCGTCGCCATGTGATCTGCTTGTACCTGCCAGCTGCCTGCCACTTTACGCCATGAGTAGAAGCAGCCTGAGGCCTGTGCCAGATGCAGCTGTCCCAGAATCGTAAGCCAAATAAACCTCTGTTCTTTATAAATTACCCAGTCTCAGGTAGTTCTGTTATAGCAACACAAAGTGACTAAAACAGTCCTCTCTAAGCAAAACAAGTCAGAATATACAAACTGAGCCTTGTCGAATGACTAGTATGCAGCTGTTTTCAAAGGAAGTTCCTGGAAAACATTCATGTTTATCTTCTTTAAAAATTACTGCACCGGATGTTAACTCAGAGAATGACTACGGGCCATCATTTCCTATAACTAAATTCAGAGTGTGCAGGGCTAAAATGAGAAGGGAGCAGGACACCAGGCAGCTGGTAGTCACTGTGGGCTCTGTGGAAGCCTTGTGCACGTGATTTCCAGGGACAGTCCTGAGCTGTGTCCTGAGGGGCCACGTGAAGGGGTCTCTCTTACCTCCACCATCTCATGACTCCGATCTCCTGCAAGTCAGGACTCACAAGATCCCAGACTCAAACACATTTCTTTTCATACTGAGACCAATACGTTTTTCATTTCATCAAAGTTAGAAAAATTGAAATTTGCACTTAATTAAAACTTAGTATATTACATAATAGCTAGAGGAGAGGCTTTTGAATGTTTCCACAAGGAAATGATAAGTGCCCTGACCCGATCATTATACAACATACATATATATCTAAACATCAGATTGGACCTCGTAAATATGTACAATTACAATGTCAATTAAAATAAATTTTAAAAAATGTTAAACTCTGATTTATTCCACGCTGAGCCCAAAATGTGGTTAGAATTGAGTAGTTCATTGAATGTTCCTCCTATGGGAAGGACAAAATTGTGTACGTTTGAGAATCTGAATCTTTGAGATATAATTTCTTATTTGTACTGAGCTGCAATCCTGACTGTGATTTATTAGCTCTGTGACCTTTGTCATGTCACCGAATCTTTCTAAATTTGTTATTTAATCATTATTTGTAAAACGGTTAATTATACTGCCCACCTTGTGAGTTTTCTATACAAATAAGAGATGACCACATCAAAGTGCCTGGCACAGATGTGTGAGTTTAATCTTTTTCTGGTCACAGGAACACAGCCTTGCTTCTGGGGAGGTCTGGCTTGGAGACCCGTCCCCCATGTCCCATAGTCAGTCATGAAAAGACGCCATGGCTCCTGTTTCCCTGCAGACAGGGACAGGAGAAGATGCAGGGCTCTGTCCTTCCTCCATTTGCAGCTTGAATGTAAAAGCAGCCAAGTTAGGGTGAGAAACTCTCCTTCCGACCCAGAGCATCTCGAAACTCGAGGCCCATGGCTGATGCCCCATCTCACCGGGCCATCTCACCGGGCCGAGAGTGTGTTGATAAGAGACTGTGCGCCTGGGCTCAGAGCCCCGCCTTCCTCACAGAATGCCCGTGGCCTCCAAACACACCCTTCCTGCGTTTGTGTCTGGGCTCGGCCTGTCTTCCCTCTCCCCACCCTCGTCGTCGGCAGTATCCCTGTATGTCCTGCATCGCTCATCTCATCGGTCCAGGGGACCCAACTCCGGGAGCGTGTCCAGCACGAGCAGGCAGGGCCGTGTCTGTGCTGTGCTGTACTTGTCCTGACTCCCTAATCACCTCCCCCTGCAGCTGTATCTCTGCAGCTGGATGATAAACTCCTCAAGGACAGGCTCACACCCACCTTACCCTTTTCTCCCTGGATTCTGAGCTTACTTACAAATCATTACTGCTTCTGTTCCCATCTTTCATCGGCAGTGGCTCTATTACTTTTTAAGATGAAAATCTCTGCTTGTAGGCTGATTATAACTTTTTATTTTTTGCACACAATGTATCTGAAGATGTGAAATTTGGTGAGCTCCATTCCTGTTCATTGCTGTTTGAGCTCAGACAGGTGATGCAACCCATTCCAGCCTCAGTTTCTTCATCTCTAACGTTATCTACCTAGTAACATTTTTTTTTTAATTAAACAAAGTAATGTCGGTGAAAAAATAAAAGGGTATCGATGTATGGACTGCCAGGGAGCCCTTTCTTGAGCAGAGCTGCGGGATTCTGCACCCTGGAACCAGGTCCTGAGCACTGTGAACTCCTCTCCTACAAAGAAAGCACATGGTCCCTGCCCTCTTGGGGGCCCAAAGGCCATCCCTATAAGGTTAATTGGGGAAACCAGCTCTTCTAGACAATATCCTTGAATTCTTTGCCATGTGGACCCTGTAGATAAACACCTCCGTTCTTGAGTGGAGGTAGCTAAGGCTTTGATCAGTGCATTCGTTTCTGCCTTATTTTGTGCTGTCAGCAAGAGGGGACATGATAGTGATTTCAATCTGTAACTGAGACTGTAAGCATGCCCCAGGTTAGGAAGAATTATTCCTCTAGTCATCTAGTCACCTCTTCTTTCTCCTGTGCATTCAGCTAGTGTTTATTGAGTACCTGCTAGCAGCCAGGCTCTAGAGAGATGTGAACAAGATACAGACATAAGATAGATACGGACTAGATGTAGGCTAGATATGGACTGGATATAGACTCGGGGTAGACTAGATATAGATTGAGTGTGGGTTACATATGAAATAGACGTAGACGATGTATATAAACTAGAAGACAAGAATTAGACTAGATGTTAAGTAGATGTGGTCCGTATGTAGACTGAATGTAGACTAGATATAGGCTAGATACAGACCACATGCACACCGCATGTGCCCTAGACATTGATGATACTGGAGTCTCCTCCTGTCGGGAGCGTGTGGGGAGAGAAGACAGACGAGGGAAGCGCTGGGACTGTGTGATGAGTTACGGTGGGGAGTGCAGGGCACATGGGAGCCCACAGCAGGGACCCTCGCTCATCTAGAATGTCAAGAAAACTTCTCCACGTGAAAAAGCACCTGGAACGGGGCTGGGGTGGCCACTGGAGTGGGAGGGGGTGTACGTATCTCAGAGGGGACCTCAAGGGCTCCTGGGGAAATGGCACGTGAGCAGGAGATGATTGTCCTAAAGAGCTTGAGTGACTTTTTTTTTCTAAGTGCCCCGCAGAAGCCACTGGTGGGTTTGAAGCAGGGAGTAAAATCGGAACAGAACCCACCCTGGGCAGGCAGCCTCCATCACGCCATGATGGGGATGCTCCCCTGGACCGGGGGGAGAAGGGTGCTCTCCACTGTCCACCCAGGGTGGGAGGAGGGACAGGGAGCACGCACGGTCTGCAGAAAGGCATCTGGTGGTGAAACCTGGAGGAGAAAGGAGAGGAGGAGGACCCCGCAGTCGAGGGGCAGCCGGCGGTCACCTCGAAAGGAGCTGGATGTCAAAGCCGTGGGGTAGGGAGGCAGCTGCTCCCCTGCCCAGATTTAGCACCTGCTAAATTAGAAAGGCCCCCCTTTCTCCAGACACATTACTTCCATTTTCTCTAAAACCCTCGCCATGGAAATACACACACGCCATGACTGCAGTGTGACCCACCCTGCAGTGTGTGATGAGCAGCCTTCCCTGCATTGAGTGCACCTTGGGGACGATGGCAGCACTGTCCCTGTGGGGCCTGCACCAGGCATGCATCACTCCTGCATGGGCTTCCTACAACTCCCTTCCCAGCCATGCAGTGTCTCCAGGTCCCAGTGCAGCCTCGTGCATTGACCCGAGACAGATAGGAATATGGTCAGGGGTTAGATTCTTATCCCAGAAAAGACAGTGCAGTCAGCCTTTGTGTGTGTTAATTTGCTAGGATACTTTCCTGAGGGACGATTTTGTCGGGAAAGAGAAGAGACCTCTTGGATGCCTACAGAATGTCAAGAGGGTCAAAGCTTCAGGCCAGTGATTCTAAAATCGGGTTTTCCAAAATGGCAGTCCCATAGGACTGATCCTCCATCGCCTGCCAGAATATTGGGAAGATGACATCACTTCTAGGACTGGCTTACAAATGAAACTTTCCCTTGTTGTGCGAGACACAGGAAAACATGAGCAGAGCTAAGGGGCTGGCTGAGCACACCGCAACCCACACCATCGCCCTGCCTGCACTGTGGCGGCCTGAGTCTTCCGGCGGACGTACCCAGGAGGTCCACTGCAGTCAGCACGTGCCCGGGAAGCTGAGGTTGTTGGTGAAACACACACCCTGTCTTAATTTTGAGTATTACCAGGGTGTTCTCTGCTAGAGCCATGCCAGTTAGAGTAGAGAACATTTTGCATCAATCACTGAACTGCACAAAAGAAGAGACCCCCAAGGAAGCAGGTCCCTACATTCCCTGCTGACCGCAGAACTACCATTTGCTTTTTCTGGATGCAGCAAAGCTTCATTGTGTCTGAACTGTGTTCCCAAGCTCCAGAGCACCAGGACCTCTAAGGCGGGCACCCAGAGAAAGCCAGTTCTGCTGAAGGCACATTATCTGGGAGCGAGAAGCTGGGAGCTGGGAGCTGCCCCAGGCCCTGCCTGTGGGAAGTGTAGGTTGGAACTGGACACTTCTGAGTTAGAAGTGTCAGGAGTCTGGATGCCTGGTTGGAGAGGAGCCTTAGGAGGTGTCACCAGGCTTCCCTCTGATAGAATGACAGCTGTCGGCTGTCAAGGATGTTACCTGCTGCCACACCCCAACAGCTGGGAGAGTACCTGCAGGGCACATCATAAGCAATCCAGATGTCTTTGCTGAATGAATGTGTGATCTAGCCAGGAATGGCAAACAGATGGTTTCCCAGTCTAGAGCAGTGAAACCGTGCTAAGGAGCATTTTCAGCATAGCATTCCCAGCCAAGCCCTCACCCCTGCAAAATAACACCATGGATAAACTGTAAATCTGCTCATGTGCTGACCCTTCAGACAGTCACAAACATTGTATCGGCAAACAATTTTTGCCCACCCAGAAATCCATTTTTGCCACCTTGGCGGTGACTCTGCCCCACTGAGGATGCAAGGTCTGGGGAGTGGAGCTGGTCTTGGGTGTGAGGATGGGGTGGGACATGCAGGCCCCCCATGAGGCAGCCCATGCACTGGGGAGGGGCTGAGGCTCTCAGCATGGCACTGCGTCTGTGTCTTGCTGGTTCTGATGGGGGTCCACAGCCCCCACCAGTCACTGCGGGAGATTTTGTAGATATAGATGAGCTGGTACTAAAATACGTATGGAAAGGAAAAGGATGTCAAAACATTTTTGAAAAATAAGAATATAATTGGAGGATTCACACTACTGGATTTTAAGATCTACCAGAAAGCTACAGTAATCCAGACAGTGTGGTGTTGGTGAAGGGACGGACATGCAGATCCAGAACAGACAACAGAATCCGAGCACATATCACCCAAATAAAGGCAGCTGACGTCTGATGAAAGTGTGAAGGCACTTCGATGGGGAAAGAACAATCTTTCAGCACGTGGTGTCGGAACAATTGTACACTCACAGGCCAAAAAATAAACCTTACTGTAAACCTCAAATCTTATACAAAAATTAACTCCAAATGGATCATAGATGTAAATGTACAACACATAATGAAAACATTTAGGAAAAAAACATATGGAAGAAACCTCTGTGGCCTTGAGCTATGCAGAGTTCTCAGACTTGATTCCTGAAAGCATAACCCATAATAGAAAAACTAAGTGGTATTGGACTTTACCAATTTTCTTTTTAAATTTCTCTGTGAAAGACACTGCTAAGAGAATGAAATAACAAGCTACAGAATGGGAGAAAATGTTTGCAAAGCACATATTCAGCAAAAGCCTTGTGTCTAGAATATATAAAGAACTGTCAAAACTCAATAGGAAGAAGAAAAACAACCCAGTTTAAAATGGGCAAAATATCTGCACATACACTTTTCCAGAGAAGATACAAGGAAGCTATAAGGAACTGAGTGTCTAAACAGATGGTCAGCGTTGGTGGCCAGTGAGGGGTGCAGACACCGCCAGTGCCAGGCAGAGGGAAACCTGACACGCCATGGTGGGGGCGCTCTGGAAGAGAGCCTGCTGGTTTCTTGTGAAGTTAGACCACACTTACCATAGGACCCAGCAATCCCATTCCTGGGTATTCACCCTAGAAAAATGAAAGGTTATATTCACACAAAAATGTGTACCTGAGCATTTATAGCGCATCTAGTTATGAGGGCCACAAACTATCCCAATGTCTCGTAGCACTGGTGGATGAACAAGCTACACGTCCATACCATGGAATACCAGTCAGTAATAAAAAGGGAGTGAACTCTTGATAAGCAGGACCACTGGGGACTTTGCAGATGCTGTGCTGGGGGCAGTAGCCATCTGCAGAGCCACGGACTGTGGGCCTTCATTCATGGCGTTCCTGGCCAGGCACAGCCACAGAGCAGGACAGGTGGCACTGCCAGCCAGCACTGGAGGGATGGTGTGGTGTCAGAGGGGTGACGTGGTGGAGTTTCAGGGTGGGGGCTGCTCTGCCCTGCCTACCTCTCTCTCAAGGAGATCCCAGTTTGGGGCTGTGCAGGTGCAGGCGGGGACTCAGGACTGCAACGTCTGCGTGAGCTGGGAGCTTCCTAGAAATGCAGTGTCCACCCCTCCTCGTCCTTCCCAGCAGAAACTTCGGGGCTGGGGCCCAGTGGAGCGTGTGTTAAAGAGCCCTGCAGGTGCTTCCAGAGTTAGGGAAACAGGGGCAAGCTGCTGTCCAGGGGAGGGCATGCGGTGGGGCACAGCTCAGGCCTCCACATCTGCTGCGGGTCCCCCCCTCCTGTATCCCCCTTCCTGACCAGCTCCCTGCACCCTCGGGTCCCTGCCCCTTTCGGGTTTCTCCCTGGGTATGACTTAACGTCACCAATTTGAGGGCAGTTCTCAAAGGCAGGAGCTCCACTCTCTCTCTCTGTCTTCCTTGACTTCATTTCTTTTCTTTCTTTTTTTAACGAGCCTCCCTTTGCCCTCCCTGTTCAAACCCCCCTTCAGTCCTCAGCAGGGGCAAAGCTAGTCACAGTGCCTCGGTGCATCCTGAGGAAGTTCAAGTTCATTTCAATCAACATCAGGCCTAATTGAGGAGCAGAAGGCTCCACATTCTTTTGTTTGCTAATGATTCTTTCAAGAGTAATTAAAATAATAATTAAGATCTTTTTATACTTGCTAAATTTCAGAAAATGTTCTTTTTCTTTTCTTAAACATGTTTAAAGTCAATAACCTTAACACTAATAGCCTATGCCTTTCGTTATAAGACAGGCATGAAAACTAACATTTTAAAAAACATCCAGAGGGCAAATGCATTTTTTAAAACTTATAATTGTTCCCATAGACAAAGCCAAAATTCCTTCAGGCAACTTTCGTTTGAAACAAGCCCTGGCGTGGGAAGCCCTCTCAGCTGTGCGGGGGACGCTCTCCAGCAGCTGTGGGCCCGCCTTTCTGTTCCCGGAACGCGGAGCCCAGCGCCTGTGCCAGAAGGTCCCACATCCATGTATCCACAGCTGGAGAATGCAGCACAGTGACTCCTGGCCAGGGGCAGACTTTCCTTAGATACTTCCAGCCAAGATTCTTAAGACTCTGTCAGAACTTTGTTTTTATCCTTCACTTCTGAATTACCAAAATTCTCTTGGAAGTTCATGATCTGCTAATACTTTTGTGTAGGTATTGCTCCAACTGTTGAGGCCCAGAAAACGATACTCCAAAGTGAAGGCCTCAGGAGCAGCCTCAAAAGCAGGGTTTCCCCGGGACCTTCTCCTGCCCTCCTGTCTCCCAGCCGCATTCTCCCCTGAGGCAAGCTCTAGAAACTAGAATCCCTCTTCCCCAAGGCCTTTTCCACAAAGCCAGCCATAAAGATAAAAAATGTACTCTAGCCGTCCCCCTGCCTTTCTGTCTTGGAGCTGGCCTTAAGAAATTCTCCCACCTGCCTTGTCTGATTGTAGGTCATAAGACCCCCACTCCAGAAAGGGTCCTGCCCTACCCTGGAGGAGTGAATGCTACACAGACAGGCCTTGCTGGGCTTCCCCACTCGGTCTAGAGCACACTTTTCTTGTCCAATCCCATTTCTACACTGCTGGGCCTTCTTCATTGAACCTAAGCATAAATAAGGATTATTTTCCCTATATCTTTGGGTCTTCATTCCAAAGGCTCCTGTGTCACATAAAACTATGATATAACAATTTGTTATGCATTTTCTTCATATTAATCTGTTTTTATCCGGTGATTGTTCAGAGAACCTTTGGTGGTTGAAGGGGATGTCTTCCCTTGGCCCCTACACATCGATGTGGTGGTGTTGGTTCACAGGGATGAATAATAGTCACATTTCTCTCTCTCTCTCTCTCTCTCTCTCTAGAGCAGACGACTTTAGGAGACCAGATGTTGCTGTCTGGCAACATGGCGTGTGGTTTTTATTTAACGTGGACTGAGTATGGGAAAATGAGTAAAATGCCCATTTCAGAGTTGATGCTCCTGGATTTGGGTCCCAGTTGTGCCCCTTGGCCTCTCCCGGTCCCAGTGTCTTCATCTGTGACATGAGCATGCTGGCTGCTGCCATATACACCAGACAGCCTGCGAGGACTAAAGTCATAACACGAAATGTGAAGGCTCTTGGAAACTGCAGCACTTTGCACCACTATGTCTTATTATTTGAGCTGTAGTTCTTCAAATAGCCGAGTTTTCCAGATAAAAGCTCTGCATGTTTCAGCCGAAGGAGACTATGTTTTGTTAATTGAAATGAACTTCATTCCAGAAGTTCCAAATTCCTGTTGTGTCACTGGCACATCCACAGAACGGTGGGTCAGATCCATCCCTCCTGCCACACCTGATTCCGCCTCTCAAGCCAATCCTTGGGAAGTCTCAGGGAGAAGGCGGTTACTGTTTCCTCAGGGTGAAAAGGACGATGTCATTAGAAGTTTTTTGCAGCTAGTCGGTGGGGATCCAAGCCCTTGACCTTGGTGTGATCAGTACCACACCCTCTCAACAAGCGAGTAACTGGCAGCCTCCTTTTTAGGTTTTCTTTTCTCCGATTGTGGATCAGAATATAGATGGTTTTGCTTCTGGCACGCACAGTGCAGATAGTTTCCTCTCAGGCGATGACCACTATTGCTATTTTGAGTCTTTCCTTTAGACACTAAGGGACGCTATGGCACCCTGTCGTTCTTCTTTGTTAGAATTATTTCCCGAACTCTGAGGCAACGTGCTTGCTGGGATGTGTCCACGACACCCCTGAAAGAGGCAGAGCAGGAGGGTGTGGGGACACGTGCGCGGGCCTGGACGGCAGGTGTGCACCATCCTGAGGGAATGCTTTGCTTGACCAGTGTGGGAAAACCTCTATTTATACTGGAGAAGGGTGCTTCAACTCTGAGAGGAATTAAGTGTCTGTGTATGTACCACCCAATTAAGTTGCAAGTGGAAGTAACACCTTCAGGGGGACTTTACCAGCCTCTGACCCCTCAGGCGAGTGTAAACTCTGGGCCTCTGCTTTCTCATTTTGCGCTTTGCTCCCCGGCCCCTCCCCTGTCACTGCCCAGGACCCCCCGTTGGATCCTGCTCAAGCCACCCCTTCCGATCTCCTCCCCCTCGTCCTCTTCTGGGTGTCATTGCTCAAGTGATCCACTCCATGCTGCCCTCAGAACGGAGACTGTGGTCACACTCGGCCCTCAGCAAATACATCCTGAGCGTGTGTTCTTTGCCAGGTGTTACAGAAGAAACTTACTCTGACATTTGTTCAAAGACAGTAAGGCAGACTTGATTCGGGAGGGCCATCATGATAAGTATGGGGACCACTGCGATGAGGTCTCGAGTGGTAGAGAGCAGGGTCAATGCCAAACAAAACCAGAACAAGGCAGACTGTGTCCAAGGAGCAGGTGGGGGTCTGTGGAGGGATGTCACGAAGAGAAAACATCAGGCATGAGGCAACTGACCTAACAGGGTCCCTGCTGTGGACAGACCAGGGCCATTAGACATCACCCGCAGGATTTCGGGGATGAGGACCCTTACCAGATACGGAGGGTGATCAGATATCAGGGGTGGGGGTCTAGTTAAACTGACTTAGCAGGGTTCTTGACAAAATTGGACAATGCAGAGAGGAACACAGAGTCCACAAGCCCGGCTGACTTGAGCAGAGCATTCAGAAGAGCCTGGCTCCGTCTAGTCAACGAGAGAATCTTTGTCATGAGCATTACGATCAGGAAGATTAGTGGTGGAAAAGATAAAGCACAGAATCAGACAAGGCAGTGAAAGTGCTGAGAGAACTCCTGGACCAAAGAGGATCGACGTGTGGATGCAGGCGGGAGGTCAGCAGAGGCTGCTTGGAGCGAGCAGAGGATGCAGGTAGCTGGGTGACAGCAGGACAGCATTGGACGCGGTCTGGTGGGGACAGTGTGAGGATGGGGCAGAGCCTGGGTACCCACCACATGGAAAAACGGTGAGGGGCAGGGGTGGTCACCACATTTGTCCAAAGGTAGTAGGCAGGTCACGTTGGGAGTGTCACGCACATCCCTGATCACTCTTGGCCTTGGCCTCTCACTCCTCCCAGTGAGGCGAAGCCATTGGGTTTCCTTGCTCGCTGGATGGAGCTCGGTGAAGATCCCAGGATCTGGACGGAGGGGTGGGGGATGGAGGAAAGGGAATCCCAGCCAGCTCCCCAGCCCATCGGATGAGAGCCGTCCGTCCAGCGTCAACCCTACTGGTGATGAGGATTAGATGTTGGTCTTTATTTGTGGAACTCCTGCGTTCATGCTTCAATTGGTTTTGAACCGAAGCTTCAATTTCCTTCTGTGTAGAGGAAGAGCCTGGTATCTTGAGGAATGGACCAGGAGTGAATTTGGAAGCCAGAATAACCACACACTCACGACCGATCAGCTGCATCTGTAGGGGACGAGCTCTGGGGAGAAGCCAGTGGTGGTTTTGTGCAGTCAGGGTTGCAGGCACGACTGTCACAAACAGTCATGGTCAGGAGCATAAGTAAACAGCCACTCAGCTGAGCAATGCCAGGACAGAGCCTTGTCTCTAAAGAGCTCGGTATTCACAGTGCAGCAGTTTTTGCAACTGCTCCTGTGTCTCCTACCCAGGAAACACAGCGCTTACACCTCAAAGGAAGTGTATTTGCATCCGCTCCACGTCTGACCTTAAGTAGAAAGCAGCCAGGGGAAAATGACACATTGCACAGCGGAAGGGTGACTCAAAAGGCTGTGGAATTTCTCCCTAGAAACTCCCCTAAGACAGTGCAGCTGTAAAGCATTAAAAGAGAAAAACTGCCAACCAAGAATTTCATATCCAGCAAAAATACCCATCGGGGAAAAACACAAAGCAATCATACTTCCAGATGAAGGAAAACAGAGAATTTGTCACCAGCAAACATGGCACACCAGAAGCATTCCTGGAAGTTGTTCAGAGTGGAAAGGGTGCCAGGAGGAGACCCAGATCTTCAGGAACAAAGAAAGAGAAGCAGAATTGGTAAATATCAGGGCAAATACGAGAGACATTTTTTTCTTTAGTTATGTACAGTTCGTGTGAGTGTGTAAAGCAGGATGCATAACGCGCCTGTGGTTTTCAGTGTGTGCAGGTGTAAGGCGCACGTCTAGGCACGGAGTCTGCTGGGAGGACAGCAGCGCTGCAAGTGTCCGCTCGCTGCATGAAGCGGTTACTGTTAATTCTAAGCAAACTAAAAGATGGCATATGTACCTTGTAACCATTAGAGCAGATGCTAGAAAATGACGCAAAGAGGTTTAGCAAATGCCAAAACAGATTAATATGAAATACTAATATGTAAATCCAAAAGAAAACAGAAAAAAGAAAACAAAAACTGAACAGACACACATGAAAAAAAAAAAAAAAACAGATTGATAATTTGTAAACCCAACCATATCAGAGATGACCTTATATTTTAATGGCTTAAATACTCCAATTAAAAAGAGGTTGAGTGAAAAAGAAAAAGAGACAGAAAGGAAAGGTCCTCCTACTACACACTGTTTCTAAGAGGCACACGTTAAATTTAAAGACATGCCACACAGACACTGAACACTGAAGGACGGCGTGGCGATTTTAATACCAGACCAAACAGATTCAATACAAATAGTATCACCAGGGATAAAGAGGAACAATTATTATTACGTAACGCAAGTATCTGTGGAATTAAGGGGAGTAGACTTCAGAAAGCAGAGTTTAATTCCTCTCTCTGATTTGATTCAATTTTCTGTCCTCTCAGCATATTAGTTATGCTTGTTTTTAATTTCTTAAGTTTTTATCCTAGCATTTGCAATATAAATTTACATCTAATCTAAATGTAACGTCTCTCAGCACTGTGCTGCTTCATGGATAGTGCAGGTATCGTCTCTCAGCAATTGATAGAATACCTAGATTTAAAATAAAAAGACATAGATGCTCTTTAGATACTACTAATTTCCATGCTTTCATTGGCATTTATGGAGCTCTGCCCCAGCAAGTGCACAACACACACCCTTCTCAAGAGAAGGCCCTTGAGGTTCCATGCTGTGGGGGAGAGGAGGGGACAGGAGTGTGGCTGGGGTGAGGCGGCCATGCCTGTGAGTGGTGTCCAGCGAGGCAGGGTTGGAATGAGAGAAGCTTCCTTCCCTGGAATGGGGACCTCAGCCGTGGAGCAGAGTCAGCAGCCCTTGCGCCTGAGAAGCGGTTGGAGGTGGGGCTGCTCTTACATAGTGTTATGAACCTTCCCCTCTCCCTTACTGGACATGAACTAGGGAGGGGTGAGACCCCCTCAACTAGTCCACCTCTCGACTCCCCTTCCTGCAGCTGAAAGCGCCGCCATGCGAAGGCAGCGTCTCCAAGGACAGAGGCAGGGAGACAGGGAGGCCCCGCGTGATTCCCAGGAAGGTATCCCCATGCACACCTGCTCGGCTTTCACTTGCAGGATCACGGCATGCCCGGGGGCCGAGAGCTTCCTTGTGCTGGGAAAGACCTGATGTGGGTGTCTGGGTTATACCTGCCAATGATCGTCCTAAATCAAACCCTAACTGTCGTGTTTCAACCAGACTGGGGTGGGGTATTTTAGATCAGTGTTTCTCAAACTTTATCATGCTTAGAAATATCTGCAGATCTTAAAAAAGGGCAGGTTCGGATGCAAGGAGTCTGCGGTGGAGCCTGAGATTCTGCTCCACCAAGTGCCGGGCATTCCCCTGCGCTGGCTCTGATCACAGAGTGAGGAAGGGTAGATGATAACAATCGTTAATATTTACATGCTAAGTAGGGGCTAGAACCCATGCTAAGAGCTTCTCACATGAGGTCGCCCCCCCTTATCCTTGGGGGACACGTTCCAAGACCCCCACGGGATGCCTGCAGGCGTGGCCAGCACTGAGCCCTGTGTATACCACACTTTTTCTAAACAGTAACGGGTGAGTAGTGTGCACAGTGTGGGTACGCTGGGCAGGAGGTGACTCACGTCCCAGGTGTGATGGACCAAGACAGCACCACATGCCATCAGTCACTCAGAAGGAAGGCAACTTAAAGCTTATGAACTGTTTACTTCTGGATTTTCCATTTAATGCTTCTGACCCCCGTTGATTGCAGTCAGCTAAAGCCAAGGAAATGGAAACCTCACATAAGCGGGACTACACTGCTGTCTCATCCAGGATTTTCTACAGCCTTTGGGATACAGCCTTTCTTGCACAGTTTCCAAATGAGGAATCTAGCTGAGAGATCTGAACACTTGCCCAAGTCCACAGCGCTTGGGGGACACAGGTGTCCCCTCCATCTGCCCTGATGGTTGACAAGGAGCTTTGCACACCCCCCACCCCCATGTCATGCTCGTAGTGATGCTTCCCCACCTGCCCATGAGCTGCAGGCAATGCAGATGGGTTTTCAGTCTGCGTCTCAGGCAGGCGGTATGCACAGGCCCCTCACCCTGCTCTGGGGCCCATCGTGTGCATGTACCCCCAGGACACTGTCCAGTGATGACATGTAGGGAGCAGAGCCATGCTGTCTAGGATAACGTAGCATGAATGGGGAAGCATCTGGGTTGCAGGGGACAGATGGGAACCCAAGAAACCTAACTCAAAAGGGAAAGGAGCTCCCTGGGTCATGTCATGCACAGCTCCCGGGACGGTGTAAACTACAGCTGGGGGCAGGTGTGCAAGGTTTGTCTGTAGGCTCAAGTGCTCTCTCCCACCCCACCCCAACGTTTGCCGACATCTTTTCGGTCTCTCCCAGTCTCCCCCCACCCGCCCCACCTCCCCTGCATCTCTCTGTCTCCTCCTCTTTCCTTCCAGCTGTCTTCCTGTTGGTTTCACCTCCTGCATGAGGTCCTGTCCATGAGTCCTCTCCCGGGAGACCCACTTCTGCATTAATCTTAGAGCCAGCAGTCCCAGGAGGTC
Source organism: Cynocephalus volans (assembly GCF_027409185.1). Taxonomy (NCBI): domain Eukaryota; kingdom Metazoa; phylum Chordata; class Mammalia; order Dermoptera; family Cynocephalidae; genus Cynocephalus; species Cynocephalus volans. The sequence continues at coordinate 2,547,856 of NC_084473.1, read as the reverse complement.
TTCTCTGCCCTTAAACCCCCTCTCGACCCCTAAAGTCCTGGTAAAGACCTGATGGAGTACTCTTTTCCAGAGGTGCAGGGTGGGGTGGACATCCCCACCACAGCTAGTTGGATGAGAACAGAGGAGGTGGCCCCAAAGGAGGCAGAGGAGCAGGCACCAGGAAGGGCGGGGCTGGAGCCAGGCAGGTGGGACCCCGGGAGTGTCAGACACTCCTGCTGTGCTGCACACCAGACCTGGGGTCACTTTGGCCCAGTGTGGGTCAGTGTTTGCCCTTCACAGCCAGTGTTAGCCTAGCCCTCTGCCACCTCCTCACTACTTATGTGTCTTGTGCTTGCCCATGATGGCACCTTCCAGCGGCTGCCAGGCACCGACCTCCCACATATGTGTCCTGGAATGGCTGTACTCTTGAACCTGAGCACAGTTCCCGCACGTGGGAGGTGCCAAACTTGTGTCTGTGGAGTAAATGAAGTAACGGGATCATTCCTCACCCCGCCGCTGACCAGCTGTCATTCTTCCTGCCAAGGGAGCGTCAGACACATGCCCACCAGCCGGTCCTTGGTCTTGATTGTTGCTTCTCAGCTGAAGTGTGTGAAAATGTGAGCAACTTCATTCCATCCCCTGGAATAGAGCTTCCTAATGAGGCCCAAGGGAGTGAACGAGCCAATGGGATTTAGAAATGTGTGTCTGTGTCTTTGCGTGGGTGTAAGCATGTGTGTGTGTGTGTGTGTATGTGTATATGTGCATCTGTGCATGTCTGTGTCTGTATGTGTGTCTGCATGTATGTCCATACCTGTGTGTGTGTATCTGTGTGTATCTGTCTGTGTGTCTACATGTGTGTCTGTACCTGTGTGTCTGTGTATGTCTGTGTGTCTGCACAGACAGACAGATCTAGATTCCTGAGTGAGGTCTAACAAGATGAAGGTGTTGGACAAAAGACCTTGGATCAATTCACTCATCCAAATGTTCCTGAGCACCTTTCTTTTTACTGCCAACACCTGTGGCCTGGCTAAAGCCCACGAGGGGCCCACGGAGGAATTCCCTGTCTTTGGGATCATAATGAGCAAGAGCTCTGCAGGGGAAGCTCTTCCGGGTGCCTTGTGCATTCAGGACCTGCGGTGTCCTGTCAGACACTCTGTCCCGGCACGGGTTCTCGTTTTGCTGACTGAGACCTCGGACAAAATGAGAGTTGCTGTAACCACCATCTGTGGACATTTTGAGCATGTCAGATTACCCTGTTGTTCAGCCTGGCTATAATTTACTTTCCTGACAGTGAAAATACCGAGAGCAAGTGCGCCTTCTTCCTGAGGACGTAGCTTATTTGGACCACTGAAGCAGAGCTTTGCGTTTACACAGGTCATGAGTCCTCTTAAACGACACCCGAGTGAACGGTCAGGGCCTGCACTGCATCCGGCACATGGAAGGTGATAGATTGATGGAAGCTGCTGTCCTGGATGTCCCCAACCATGCTTTGACCATTAGCTTTGGAGAAATATCCAGGAAACACTAGACTCATATGACCAGGCGTGTTTCCCTGACATGCCGGTGCTTCCTGTTTGCTCTTGTAAGTTGTGAGGTGTCGTCACATTGAGTCTAGAGAGGAACTCGGCACCGCTGCTATTTGAAAGGACCATGGTTGTTGCTCAGCTCTCTTTGTTGGGGACCCACCACGTGGAGTAATGTTTCATGCTCTGGCACGAGAACTTAGCAGACAATGTCTCACCATCAATACGCAGATCAGTCACACTGGGGTTTGGTGTGTGCAACTTACTTTCTTCCTTAAGACTGGGTTCTAACTTTTTAAAAATGCCTTATGTTCACATTTCCCTGCTGGTATCAACAGTGGTGTTACCCTCAGGAAGGAGGTGGACATGGAGATCTTGCCATCATGAGAAAACTTGGAGACACCAACACAGCAGAGCCCCGGGGCAGGGAGAGGCAAGGGCTCTCGAGGCTGGGGCCATGCAGCCCCGCAGCTCCCGATGGGCTGATTTCCCAGAATAGTCTGGAAGGATCAGCACAAAGGTCGGGAACACAATTCACTTGCTGCAGCTGACAGGCCTGACTGTGGGCTCCACTCCAGCCTCCTGCTCGCTGCGCAACACCCAGTACATTACTTGACCTCTCTGAACTTTGGTTACATCCTCTGCAGAACTAGGATAACAATCTCTATGTCTAGGATTATTTTCAGAATTCAGTGAAGTTTTCGTGGAATAGCATGATTTCCAGTGAGTCAAGCTGTTGTTCTGGCCGTCACCACCACCCCCACTGTTTTGGATGCTCGCACGTTTCCCTGCCCTGCTTTCACCTGTGCATGCAGGTGCCTGCTGGGCCTCCTCACCACAGGGGAGAAAACCACAGGGTGAAAGCAGAAGAATACTGCTCTTCTCATTTTTATTTGTGTGCCTTTGATTTTCCAAAAGCCCAAATCCTTATGAGAATTTAGAATTTTAGGTGGAGGTAAAAGACAGAAGAGGAAGGGGGCTGGGTGAGAAGCAGACGTGTTTGAAGAAATATGAGCATCTGGTAAAGGAGGGGAGGGCTCTGTGGTCCAGGGGGCGGAGGGAGCTGTGCAGTTCCTGAGCACCCGGAGCCCATCGGCGTGAGCTTCCGAAATCTCCGGCAGGGCCCAGGGCAGCTGGAGCTGGGGTCGCAGGGGCAGGTGGAGATCTGTCACTGACTCACGCCGTTCCTCTCCCCTACTCCTCGCACTGGATGAAATCCTGGGCATCCGGTGTGACCTGAGGGAGGAGGATCTGCGATGACCAGGAAGGGGTTTCCTGCTCATGCAGAGGGCACTGTTGATTTATGGTAAATAAGGATAAATGTTAGTTCTAGCACACTGACCCTTGCGGATTGAAATCCAGGCCTTGTACATTTTTAATTACATTCTATTCTTAATATTATCCTCCTAACCCAATGTCATTCCAATGACTCCCACTTCTCCCGTCCCTGTGGTATGTGACCACTGCTTGGTCGTTTTGAGTGCTCATCTCTCATTCCACACCCTCCGGCCTCCTCTCCTGACACCTCTCTAGACTTCGTGCTCCAGACCCCTCTCTGCTCTGCTGCCCTAATTTTCACCTTACAAAGCCAAACAAATTATGCAGTTTTTCTGCTTTGAGTCTGCTGAGCTCAGAACTTGAGTCCGGGGAGAATGGCAGCGTGACTCAGACCCCGCTCCAGCCCAGTCATTCGCCTCCATGCTATTTCCTGAGGCCTCCAGGACCTTCCCCACGTGGCCATCTTTGCCTGGTATGTCCCCTATCATGCCCCCATATTCAGGGGACAAAACCTTGTCCATCATGCAAGACCCCACTCCAGGATCAAGTGTTCTGCAGAGCCTTGCCTGGCTCCCCAAACTGGAGAGGCCGCAGCATTCCTGGGTGAACACAAAACTTTCCCCTTTCTCTAAAGACACCTGGCGGAGTCCCCATGTTTCCAGGGTGGTGTCCAGGAAGAAGGAAGGACACACACATGCACTGGGGGATCTCGCCTGCCATACTGTGCGCTGGACAGTTATATGCACATCCATAGTTATTTTAAGTACATATTTGCATATACACATGTTTATTCAAGTGTATGTAAGATACATTAGTAGATATATGTTCACATGTAGTAGACACATCTGTCTGTGCACACTTACGTGTACCATCCAAACCTCAAGACACACTACAGCGGGTATGCAGCACCTCTGCAACAACAAGGGTCCCTGAGCGCATTGGGGTGGAGCACTCTGAAGGGAGACCATGCTGGGGCAGAGTCGCGGGTCCTCGGGGAGCATCTGGATGGAAGTCGGGCAAGAAGGGTGCGGGAGGACAGCTCGTGTGTATTTGTGGTCTGTTCCCCACCCTGGTAAACAAATGACTACGCCTGCCTCTCAGGTCTCCTGTGGGGCCACAGCTCCGCCCTATGACAGCTGAGGAAGGTCATGGCAAATCCACCACAGTTTGAGCTTTGGACTCAGCACGCCTGATGGCATCCAGCTCAGGAACACAAGCCCAGTGACATCACCACAGATGTGAGCTGTGTGGGTCCCCGCACGGCTGTGGTCTGCAGGCTGATGAACTGCGTTTTCTCTGGGGAGTGATCTTCCCCATCTGGGGAGAATATTTGCCACTCAGGAGCCTTCTCCCTGATTGGTCCTTCAACAGATGTTGCTGATTCTCTGAATGAGGTGACAGGGTACAGCCTTAGTCACACCAGCAGCTCTTAAAGGGTAGTTCCCAAGAACTTGTGAGAAATGCAGGTGGTCAGGCCACCCTAACCTACTGAACAGGAACTCTGGATGGGAGGCTGCAGTGGATTGAATTATGTCCCCCCATAACTCACGGGAGCTTGAATTCAGTCCCCCTAGTTTTATGTATTGGAAACTGAGCCCTCACTGTGACTGTTAAAAGCGTGGGAAATCCTGTTATGGTAATTGAAAGGTGGAGCGTTGAAGAGGTGATTGGATTGTAGGACTGTGCAGTAGTGAATGGATTAAAAGTGGTGGTCAGGGGCGTGGTTCTGAGGGCTTTAAAAGAAGAGCAGAGTCTGTCTTTCTGTCTTTCTGCTCTCTCTGCTTCTACCATCATGCAATGTGAGACCCCTGGGTCGCTGTTGCCACCACCAGATGGACTTTGGACTTCCCAGTCTCAGAAACTGTAAGGAATAAATTTCATTTTCTTTATAAATCACCCAGTTCAGTGTACTTTGTTATAAGCAACAAAAATGGACTAATACAGAAAATTGGGACTGAGGAGTGGGGTGTTGCTTAAAACAGATACTTGAAAATGTGGAATCGGCTTTGGAACTGGGTATTGAAGAGAGGTTGAAGGAGTTTGGAGGATTCAGAAGAAGACAAAAAGACAAGGGAAAGTTTGGAATGTCTTAGAGACTGGTTACATGGTGGCGAGCAGCATGCTGATAGAAATATGGACTGTAAAGACCATTCTAAGAAGGTCTCGGCTAGAAATAAGAAGGAATTTACTGGAAACTGGAGCAAAGATTCAACCTTGGTAGGAACTGGCAAGGAACTTGGCTGTGTTGTGTTCATGCCCTACGACTTTGTGGAAGTTGGAACTTAGGAGCTGTGAACCAGAGCATCTGGTGGAAGAAGTTTCTAAGCAGCAAAGCATTAAGGAAGCTGCATGGCTACTTGTAACAGCCTATATTGAGTTATGGTGGCACATGCATGACGGAAAGCCAGAATCTAAAAGGGAAGCAGAGCATAAAGATTTAGAAAATTTGCAGCCTGGCCATGTGGGAGAGAAGCAGAGAGCATGCAATGGTGCAGCCCAGCGACCATTAGCTAAGAAGATTAGTACAAAGGAAAGTGATTATCAAGAGAAGGAGAAAAAGGCCCTGATGGCATTGCAGAGGCCTATGGGGCAACCCTTCCATTTCAGGCCCAAAGGCTGAGGGAGACAGAATGGTCTTGGGGAACAGGTCTGAGGCACCTTCCACGGGCTCACTGCCCAGGACCACCACTGGAAGCTGCTTCCAGCACCAGCACCCCAGCTGCTCTGGCTGCTCCAGCTGTGGCTAAATTGGCCCCGAGTGTGGCTGGACACACAGCAAGCTGGAAGCGTTGGCGGTTTCCATGTGGTGTTAGGTCTGCAGGCTCACAGAATGCCAGAGCTGGGAAGGCTTAGGAGCCTCCACCCAGATTTTAAAGGATATATGGAAAAGTCTGGTAGCCCAGGAAGAGATCTGTCACAGAGATGGAGGCACTGCAGACAGACCTCGCTAGAGCTATGCCAAGTGGAAACGTGGGGTCGGAGTTGCTGCAGAGAAACCCCATCAGCACAATGCCTAGTGGAGCCATGAGAGTGGGACCGCCATGGAGACCCCAGACCTGGGTAGCTACCAGCGTGCAGCACCAGCCCGAGAGAGCTGAAGCATCACCTGAGACCAGGAAAGCCACAGGAGTGGAGCTGCCCAAGGACTTGGGGATCCACCCCCCACATCAGTGTGCAGAGTAGGTGGAACACAGAGTCGAGGTACATGATTCACCAGCTCTGAGATTTAATGCCTGCCCTGCTGGGTTTTGGACTGTTTGGGACATGAGATACCTTTCTTTTGGCCTTTCTCTCCCTTTTGGAATGGGAATATGTACCCTGTGCTTGTCCCATCATTGTTATCTTATAAGTAGACAACTTGTATTGATTTCACAGATGGGACTTTGAACTTTGGACTTTTGAACTGAAACAAGTTAAGACTTTGGCGATGAAATGAATGTATCTGCATGTGAAAAGGACGCGAGTTCTGGGGGACAAGGGGTGGAATGTAGTGGATTGAATTATGTCCCCCCAAAACTCCCAGGAGCTTGAATTGTGTCCCCCTAGTTTTATGTATTAGAAACTTAGCCCTCGCTGTGACTGTTAAGAGGGTGGGAAATCTTACTATGGTAATTGGAAGGTGGAGCCTTGAAGAGGTGACTGGATTGTGAGAGTGTGCAGTAGTGAATGGATTAAAAGTGGTGGTCGGGGCATGGTTCTGAGGGCTTTAAAAGAAGAGCAGAGTCTTTCTCTCTCTCTGCTTCCACCATCATGCAACGTGAGACTCCTGGGTCACTGTCGCCACCACCAGATGGACTTTGGACTTCCCAGCCTCAGAAACTGTAAGCAATCAATTTCATTTTTTTTATAATCACCCAATTCAGTGTACTTTGTTATAAGCAACAAAAGCGGACTAATACAGAGGCCCTTCGACATGTGACGGACAAGCAAGATTCTGATGTACTTTGAATTTGCACAAATTGATGTTTACTTTTATTGACTCGATGTAGACAAGAATACTTAAGAAGGGAAACTTGCATTTAGAGATATTATATCATTTTGCATAGATTGTGATCTCTTCAAATACCTTGACTTATTGAATTACGAATCATCCATAAGCATTGTAGCCACAGGTGCCAATTTTAGGGAAAACGCTCTACTGGACAATGCTTTAGGCCAGAAGTTGCAAACTGCTGGATTTGACTAGCACAGACTGTCATAAAAACCAGAAAACTCCATGTAAAAATTCAGATCTCCGGTTTCTCTTAGAAGATCTTGCAGCACAGGACACCCTCAGCCGGTGGCCAGTGGGGCATATAACCAGGACACTGAGGGGTAAGGCAGGATCGCCCTTCCCTGAGCCCCCTGCATGTCCTGCCACCCCGGACCTGGACCGGGCAGCATCACAGACCTCCACCGTGCATTCTCATGTGCTGGGCCCCCTTCCTCTCCTTCCCATCATCCCTCAGTGACTTTGTTTTCTCCTTATAAGATTTTCTCCTTTCCCTCGGGTCACATCAGCAATAACAAGGACACAACTCACAGGACCTGCTCTGGAGGGACATCCCCTGCCAGCCTCCGGGTAAGGTGGAGGAGGCAGGTGCTTCTCTTCTGGATAAAACAGAACCTGGGCCTGATTCCCCAGGAAATCCTTGGCTCATTGTTGTCAAATTCTGGGAACAGGCTGGGAATGGGTCATCAAGTTTTGCTTCCAAGAGGGGTTGGTGGAGGGCCCGTCTGCAGGAGAGAGGAGAGGACTGAGTTTACAGCTCCGCCGAGGACACTGGTCACCATGAGCATCGCGAGTCCACACCTCGCAGTGAGAGCAGGGCCAGTCCATCCACACACCGGTGCTTTGAGAGTTGGCTTCCATCCCCGGTGCCCAGTGCAGTCCTGACACAGGAGTGAGTCAATCGACACGTGCCAGACCGTGTGTTCATCAGACACACGCGCATTTGCCAGGCACCATTCTCGGTGCTGGCGATACCTCACCCCAGTGAGCACAACCAAGGCCCTTGCCCCATGCAGCTTCCCTTGCAGTTAGGGTGGGGCTTGGAGGTGGAAGGACAATATAAATCAGCACATTGTATGAATGTGAGAAAAGGATGCTTGCTATGGAACAGACTAGACAAGGTACAGGGTCAGGATCAGGGGCGTGAAGGTGGGCAGGTGTCTGTGCAGCACATTCTTACCAGGCCCAGGGTCAGGCTTGCATAGACCTGGGAAGGAGCATGCCTGGCAGGGGAGGAAGAGCCAGTGCAAAGGCCCTGGGGTAATGAGGTCCAGGAGCCCAGAGCTGGGTGGGCAGGGGAGGAATGGGCTGAGGGAGGATCAGGGCATGGCACAGTCAGGCTTCTCAGGGCTTGCAGGCCCTCGTAGAGACACTGGACTTTCCTCTGGGCTATTTTGATCCTGGGGTGAAACACTCTGGCTCACGTTTGTTGAGCTGTGTGTATAACGAAGCACAGACACCAGGGCCATGGTACGGAGCAGAACTGTCAGGAGAGCCATGAGCCCTCACTTGGTGTGCCCGAAAATAGTCTCATCCCGGGAAGGGCTACAGTTAAGCTTGCTTGTGATGTGAGGATTCACTGTTATTCCTGGTTCTCACAATGACCAATGGTCCCACATCTTTGCCAGGTGACTTGGAAGTATCCCCCCCCCAAAGAGCAGACAGTGTGGACCCCTCTGGCTGTGAGATGCTGCCCATGACCATGTGGGATGACAGGGAGGCCAGGGTTGCCTCTGTTCCCTAAATGACCCTTGTCAGGTTCTTCTTTTATAGGAATCCTGTTGCTTAGCCCACACCCTAAAATGCTGTGGGACTTGGCTCTGAACAGCATCCCCAGCAGGAGGCGACCTGGGGGAGGCCCCCCTGCACCTGCGTGACAGGTTACAGTTGCTGCAGAAGCCCCAGGGAGAAAGAGGCTCTGGGCCAGGTGGTGGCAGTGAGATGGTGAGAGTGAAACTCTATGTATCTGCAGTAGAGTCAGCACAACTCCGAATGGGTGAGGTGTTTCAGAGAAAGAGAGGGATCAGGGATGACACCAAGGCATTTGGCCTGAGCAACTGGAGTGATGGACTCACCCACAATCGAGACAGAGAAGGCTATGAGCGGGGGATGGCGCAGACACCCTGTGAGATGAAGCATCAGGAGTTGAGTCCTGTGAATATGGCGTGTCATATCTTGTGCACTGTTGAATGTGGGGTTTGTGTGTTGGGCTATACAATGTGAGGTGTTGTGTGTTGGGTGCTGTTGAATGTGGGATGTCACTATACATCTCAGTGAGGCCTCCAGGTGGGATTTGAACCTAGGAGTATGGTTCTGGGGAAGGAGGTCTTAGCTTGAGATCTACATTTGGGTGAAATAAGCACTCAACAGAAATTTAGTCATGAGATGAGATGAATTCAATAAGGAGGAGGGGTTTAAGGACTAAACTCTGTGCATTCTAACATTGAAAGCTCCTGGAGAAGATGAAGGATCACCAGAAGATTGAGAACATACAACTAATGAGGTGGGAGAACCAGCAGTAGGTGGTGCCAGGAAACCAAGTGAAGGGGAAAGTGTATGGTCAGCTTTGCTAGTGCAGGTGTACAACCCTACAACCAAGACAGCCTACACCCCCACAACCAAGACAGCCTACATCCCTATACCAAGACAGCCTACACCCACACAACCAAGACAGCATACACCCCTATAACCAAGACAGCCTACACCCACACAACCAAGACAGCCTACATCCCTATAGCCTACACCCACACAACCAAGACAGCCTACAAACCCACAACCACGACAGCCTACACCCCTATAACCAAGACAGCCTACACCCAAACAACCAAGACAGCCTACATCCCTATACCAAGACAGCCTACACCCCCACAACCAAGACAGCCTACAAACCCACAACCAAGACAGCCTACATCCCTATACCAAGACAGCCTACACCCCCACAACCAAGACAGCCTACAGCCCTGAAACTAAGACAGCCTACACCCCCACAATCAAGACAGCCTACATCCCTATACCAAGACAGCCTACACCCACACAACCAAGACAGCCTACACCCCTATAACCAAGACAGCCTACACCCAAAAAACCAAGACAGCCTACATCCCTACACCTAACAGAGCCTACATCCTACAACCAAGACAGCCTACACTCCCACAACCAAGACAACCTACAGCCCTGAAACCAAGACCATCTACACCCCCACCACCAAGACAGCCTACACCCCCTCAACCAAGACAGCCTACACCCCTATAACAAAGACAGATTACACCCAAACAACCAAGATAGCCTATGTCCCTACACCTAACAGAGCCTACATCCTGCAACCAAGACAGCCTATACCCCACAACCAAGACAGCCTACAACCAATACAGCCCATACCCTTACACCCAATACAGCCCACACCCCTACAACCAACACAGCCTACACGTCCCTACAACCAACTCAGTCTACTACTCTCCTGCAATCACCACAGCCTACACTGCCCACAATCAACAAGCCTATACCCCCCCCCCCAACCAACACAGGCTACGCCTCTCTACAACCAACATAGCCTACATCCCCCTACAACCAACACAACCTATACCCTCCCTAAAACCAACATAGTCTATACCACCACACCCAACACAGCCTACTTCCCCCTCCCTACAATCAACCCAGCCTAAAGCTGCACCTAAGAGGAGAGAAAGACTTTGGGGTAAAAATTGTATCTGGAATTTTCTTTATCCTTATCCTGCTCCAGAGAAATTGATGGCTATTTTCTTAGATAAAATTATTCTTAATTTTGGAAAATGCTAAAAATTCTTTTAAATTATGTCTCCAGTTGCTCCAGATACAACAATTCCGATGATATAAGTCTGGTCTCACGCTGAATCTGATTTTAAATAATAAGTAGATTCAGAAGTCCATAAGCAAGATGATTTGACAGCAGAGCCAGGACTGATTCTTTTATATGATGTCCTTACTATCTTTGTGGCCTTGAATTCTCAGCCATAGGTTGCGACATCTGTAGAATGGGTATACTAGTAGCTGATCATTTGTCTTTGAATTTTGAGGATCAAATAAATAGACAAAGCTCTGAAAAATTCCAATTATTTTACAGACATGTTATTTTAAAATAACATATAAAATTTTAAATATCATAATAAACGTTGATATATTTAAATAATGGTAATAAAAGCTGGCATCTGGGTTGTGACAGACGGGACAGAAAACATATCCAATGTACTGAAGTCAGGCCTGGAACTGTGTTCAGAATAGCAAGGCACAGCACACCATCTCTGGCTTAGGATGTGGGGGTTAGGGGTTTGGAACACAAATGTTTTGTCAGGTTTGTAGAGAGATTTTTTTTCTTACCTTTCTTGATAATTTTAAACACCATAGAGTTGTATAAATGAAAGAGATCTAAATGTTGACCTTGCCCCTTTCCAGTGAAGAGGCTGACATTTGGACAAGTCTGTGGGCCTCTGCCAAGGTTTCTGCCCCCTAACCAGCACAACACAACCCACAGAAGCATTGTATGAGCAAGAGCACTGTCTCCTTCTGTGAAATAATGGGGTCCCAGGAGCCATTTGCTGGGGTTCCAAAGCCTCCTCGCCACATCCAGAGGGACCCTGATGCACTCTGGTTAGATCGTGGCCTCATACAGTTAGGAAAGAGAGCCTGAGGCAGGTGCAGTCCCAATCTTGGATCTTAGCCCTGTCACAGCCAGCCTGGCAGATGCTTTGACCCCCACAAGACCTTCCCCTAACTCTGAGCAAGTCGCATTGAGTTGATGGGCTCTATGAACTCAGAAATATGAGGATATCTGATTGTAGTCAACACATTTGAGAATGATCCTCACTATCAAGAGATTCTGAGATTCATTCTGCCTAAAATAATTTCCTGAGGTCACAGAGCAAGGCTGGTTCTTAATAAGCTCACAGCCCAGCCCTGCCGTGTCACAAACAGGTCAATGCAGCCATGGGTACTGGATGTGGCTTCCTGGGATGTGCCTGGGCCAGACTGGGGGCATCCAGGAGGTTTGGGGGCCCAGGCACAGCTTCCACACCAGAAGCTTCTCACGGCCTGGGCAGCTCAGGCGTCCACGGGCCAGGGTGGCCAGTGCCTGCTGCAGCACTGGAGATACTGTGTCACCCAATTCCTGCCTGCCTACCTCTGCTTGTCACCCTGGCTGTGTTGCCAATGTTGGGAGTTCCCAGGGTGTTCTGCACTGTCACAGCTGCCCACGCCTCCCTCCCTGGGCTGTGAATTAGCAATCTTACGTTTTCTCCAGCACATATTTTCCACTTTCCTGCAGGGGCAGCCCCTCCTTGCAGCCGCCTCCTAGGGCTGGGAACCCAGCCTATTTCCCAGCTGCAGAGCACATGCTCTGGACCCCTGCGTGGAAGCCCTTTAAGCTGGGGCTGCTATCCTGTGCAAGCTGTGCATTCTGTCCCCCTGAAGAAACTCACAAATAGTTGGAATTTAAACACACTCCTAAATAACTAATAAGTGAAGAAAAAAAGATAAGAGAAGTGAGAAAATATTTTTAGATAAATGTAAATGGAAACACAACATTCAAAACTATGGGATAAAGCCAAAGCAGTGCCTAGAGGGAAATTTATCGATATAAACAGCTATATTAAAAAAGATTATCTTAAAAGAGAACTTAAATCAATAACCGAAACTTCCACCGTAAGAAACTAGAAAAAGAACAAACTAAGCCCAAAGCAAGCTGAAGGAAGGAAATAATAAAGATCACAGTAGAAAATAAATGAGTATAGAAAAATAGAGAAAATCAATGACAGTACCCAAATTACTAAAGTCCCATGCAAGAATCCACAACAAAATATGAGCAAATCAAATCTAAGAACAATACAAAATATATACATCATGATCAAATGGGATTTACCCCAGCAGTACCTGGTGGAAAGTGTCAGGGTCTCTCCGGGGTCCCTTTTATCAGGGCACTGATCCCACTCGTGAGGGCTCCACCCCATGACCTCATCACTCCCAAGACCGCACCTCCTAACACCGTCACCCCCGGTGAGTCAGGCCTCAACACATGAATTTGGGGGGACACATTCGACCATAGCATCTCCTTGGTATTTTAAGGTTTATTACATTTATAAATCACACATGCATTTTTAACCATCTTTACAGCAAAGTTGTAACAGTATGTGACATTCATCTGTTATTGAAATAACTAACCAGTCATTTAGATTTCATTCATTTACTAAGTTCGTTTACCCTCCATCCTTTTTATTTTTAAATCTTCTACTGCATTAAACATGACGTGTATTTCTTAGGCAATACTTAGTGAATCTTGTGAAACTCAAAAGTGTTTCCTCCAGATTCACCGAAAGACCACTCCATAGAAATCTAATTTCATGGAATTATTACTGGTACGTTTGATGGACAAACACTAATGATGTGAATTGTCTGTAAACTCGAGTGATGTCTTTGGTGCTGTCGAGTTTTTCTGGAATCTTCCAGCCGTGCCAGTTGGGACTGGGGATCCGGCTGTCCGGAGGCCAGTGTGTCTCAGCACCTGAGTCCCTGGAAGTGCTTCTTGTGTCTGGGGACAGCTGGGGCAGTTCACGCGTGAGTTAATCCTGGGTCCACCATGCCTGCTGCTCGGGCCAACTCCTTCTAGGTGCTTTTACACCTTATCAGAGAGTTTCCTTCCTGCTGATAAGTTTCTGGTCGATCGTGCTTTCCCAGCCTTGGGTCCATTCATGTGTCACAAGACAGCAGGGATTTCTGCCACCAGCTGGGACCCAGAGCCACTGGGAACCAACCCAGAGCCGCTTCCCAGCCTGGGGTGAGCAGTGCTGTGAGCTCAGCGGTCGGGTTTGCACAGACCGTCCGCTGACGCCGAGTCTCAGCCGCCCTGTGCAGCTGTCGGGACGTCCTGCAGTTCCAGAGGCCACGAGGCCCTGACGGCGCCGTGGGAAAACCAGCGATGCAGACGGGAGCTCTGGCCCCGGGGGTTGTCCAGGACGCGCTTTCCTCATTAGAGCAAGGGTACGCGGGTGCATAGGTGCCTGCGTCCCGGCAGCGCAGCCAGGCTGGCCGTGCCCCAGGGCGAACGTCGCTGGGCTTCCCCTGACGTCTCCACTTGGAGGCCCGACGCTGTGTCTGAGCCCCCAGGCCTCCCACAGGGTCCCCTCCGCAGTCCCCGTGTCAGACGCTGCAGCTGGTGACGGCCTCCCCGTGGAGTCATTAGTGAGGCCGCTGCGTGGCGGGGTGAAGCTTTGCCGGCTGCCGCGGCGCGTGAACCACAGCCTCCCGTGCAGAGATGTCACCCCAGTGCCATCGAGCCGGGCGCTCCACGGGAGGCGCTCCTCCGCGTCGTTCCTGGGGACCCAGGCAGCCCGGGTGGGGCTGGCCTCCCGAGCGCGGGCATCTCCTGCACGGGCTCAGCGCCGGCTGGCACAGGAGCTGCTGCTCGGCCCACGTGCGACCTGCCCAGGACGAGCGCAGGGCGGGCCGCGCGGGAGGGACGTGCACCCGGGGACCGCGACACTGACCGAGCCTCCACGGGAGGGACGTGCACCCGGGGACCGCGACACGGGCGGAGCCTCCACGGGAGGGACGTGCACCCGGGGACCGCGACACGGGCCGAGCCTCCGTGGGAGGGACGTGCACCCGGGGACCGCGACACGGGCCGAGCCTCCGTGGGAGGGACGTGCACCCGGGGCCCGCGACACCGACCGAGCCTCCGCGGGAGTGATGTGCACCCGGGGACCGCGACACTGACCGAGCCTCCGTGGGAGTGATGTGCACCCGGGGCCCGCGACACCGACCGAGCCTCCGCGGGAGTGACGTGCACCCGGGGACCGCGACACGGGCCGAGCCTCCGTGGGAGGGACGTGCACCCCGGGCCCGCGACACTGACCGAGTCTCCGTGGGAGGGACGTGCACCCCGGGCCCGCGACACTGACCGAGTCTCCGTGGGAGGGACGTGCACCCGGGGCCCGCGACACTGACCGAGTCTCCGTGGGAGGGACGTGCACCCGGGGCCCGCGACACTGACCGAGCCTCCGTGGGAGGGACGTGCACCCGGGGCCCGCGACACTGACCGAGCCTCCGTGGGAGGGACGTGCACCCGGGGCCCGCGACACTGACCGAGCCTCCGCGGGAGTGATGTGCACCCGGGGACCGCGACACGGGCCGAGCCTCCGTGGGAGGGACGTGCACCCCGGGCCCGCGACACTGACCGAGTCTCCGTGGGAGGGACGTGCACCCCGGGCCCGCGACACTGACCGAGTCTCCGTGGGAGGGACGTGCACCCGGGGCCCGCGACACGGGCCGAGCCTCCGTGGGAGGGACGTGCACCCGGGGACCGCGACACCGACCGAGCCTCCGCGGGAGGGACGTGCGCCCGGGGCCCGCGACACCGACCGAGCCTCCGTGGCCCTCGCAGCTTTTCCGCTCATGTACCGCCCTCCGCATTCGATATGCGTCAAGTTCGGCCAGGCTTTCCTCCAAACGCCTCTCGAATCTATCCGCGTCTGCCTCTATTCCCTGTCCCCACCTGGGCCACCAACGCCTCCACCTCTTTCCTGGTTCCCTCTGGCCTCTGCTCATTCATGGGACCGCCGGCGCAGACTGACCCTGGCCCTTGTGTGGTCGTGTCTCGGTGGAGAACCCCTGGATTGTCTTAGTTTCCCTTAAAGCCCTCCAATGGCTTCCCATTATTTAAATGATAAAATCCAAGATATTTTCCATGATCCACCAGCCCCTCTGGAACCTTATCTGAGACCCCTCCCCTCCCGCAGGAAGCCCCACAGGGCATCTTCCTCAGCAGGACGAGCTGCTAGAGGTTTGCTGCTGCGCCTGCATGGACAGGTTACTGTGGCTGAATCTTTACCAGCCTGCACGTCTCAGCTCCACAGCCTCCTCCTTAGGTGGCCCTTTTCTTGACCTTCTCATCCAGATGCCTTCCTCCTGCTGCTGTGTCTTGTCTCCCACTAATTTCCTTTATAGCATTTACGCCAGGCTGAAATCATCACCCTGATCTATTTGTTTACTTGGTGCACTTGTGATTGAGCTCAGCTGCTGAATTCCCAAATAAAGGTGGGTTATTAAAGCCCGAGTGAGAGTAACTTTCAGAAGACAGGAGTGTTTTTCTCTCATACTCCAGACATCTGGCAGGAGGCACAGAAGCTCTGCCTTTCTGCTCCACTGTCCCTATGGTGGGGCCGTGTAGTCCTGTGCTAATGGTGGCTGCTGGGGCTCCTGCCATTGATTATTTGTTCCGAGCAGCAGTAAGAGACAAGAGCCAAGAGCAAATGGGTACCTGCCAGTTTGTTTGGATTGTCCCCCTTTTAAGAGATTCTATAGAAATCCCACCCCAAAACTTCCACTTGTTTCTTGCCAGAAATGTAGAACATGGCCACTCCTGTCTGCAAGAGGGGCTAAGAAATACAAGTTTTCAGATGGGAAAATTGCTGCCTGGTAAATTGCAAATGCAGATCCTATTAGTAAGAAAAAAAGAAAATCTTTTTTTCTTTTTTACAGATTGCTTTTTGTCTGTATTTTTGTCTAAGAAATGAGAGTCTGTATTTTAATTCCTAAACCTCTGGCACTTAGCACAGTGTCTGGAACACAGCAAATTCTCAATAAGCCTTTGTTAGAGTGGAAAGTAGATTTCTCAACAACCCCTGTGTTTTTTTCACTCAAGACTCAGGCATGACCTTAAACTTCTCTGCGCACAGGGCAGTCAGACTTGGCATTAGGGATTGAGACTTATTTCACCATATACATGCTTTTGGTAGTTGTTTAAAAAGCAAACCTGGGGCAGTGAAGAGGCACTAAGAAGACTCCCAGTCACTATGAGCTGCTAAGGCCTTGCGAGTGCAGGTTGGAGACCTGCCCTGCATATTCACACCAGTAGGAGGTGTGATAAGGTTGGCTGGTACTGGAGTGCCCCACTGGACAGCATTCAGCACCATCTCATGGCAAGTGTGTGTCCTCCATGTGACTGGGGCTCAGGTGCCCTGGTCCTACTGTTCTGCATGTGGTTGCAGGTTGGTTCAGTTTAATGCTCTGCTTTGGGCAGAGGCCTTGCCTAGCTGTCCCTCAAAAGGGCTCTCGGCACTCATGTGGACTGAGCTTCAGCCCGCCCCTCTGAACAGGGGCCAAGGCCAGGCCTTAGGACACCCATGGCCTGAGCCCTCCTGCAGGACACATCTGAGTCTTGCCACTTTACATCATGTCACCCCAGCAGTTGCCGTCCACACAGGGTGTCAGAATGGGACCCTGAGCACCTGCTCCTGGCCAGCTTGGCCTGTCTGCTCCCTGGGGTATGTGGGGTCCACCCTGCCCTCGGGCAGTCCTTCTGGTAGAATTTGTCCTGTGTCACTTGGGGTCCAGTTTCTAGCTGAGGACGTGGGAAGCAAAATGTGAGGAATGTTGGGAATCACCATGGTGACACCAGCCCATGGAACCTGCTTCATTCCATTCAACAGTGATATGGAATAATTTTCCTGAGGAATGTGGGATTTCAGTCCTGTTACAAATGACTTTGTCCCCTGGGTTTTTTCCTCCACATGGGCCTAGACTTCACGGAGTGTCGTGAAGAGACAGAGAGACAAGCTGTGGCTGTGACCTTCGCAGCAGCAGTTGCAGCCTGGAGTGACCTCTCCAGGCAGTGGCGCTGGAGCAGAGGCTTTGCAGTGTGACCCAGCTCTGCTGCCCACCTCCAGCTCCTCAGGCTCCTGCGCACGGCTGGTCCAGCCCAGGCCACGCAGCCTTGAAGTCAATATTTAAAATGACAGGTTTATTTGTCTGCTGGAGCTGCCATAACAAAGTACCACAGACTGGGCGGCTCCAACAACAGGAATTTATTCCCTCACAGCTGGAAGTCAGAGACAGAGAGACCAGCAAGGTCGTTTCTCCTGAGGCCTCTCTCCTGGGCTCCTCCACGCTGACTTTGTGCTGTGACCTAGTATGGTGTCCTTGTGTCTGTGTGTGTCCATGTCCCAGTCACCTCTTCTGAGGACACCAGTCAGATTGAATCAGGGCCCACCGCAATGATTTCATTTAACCTTAATCACTCTTTAAGGACTGTGTCTCCAAATGCAGTCGCACTCTGAGGTCCTGGGGTCTTGAGACTGAACACAGTTCAGTTCATAGACATGTGCAAAGCTGGAGCAGAAGACACTTGAGACAAAGGCCGAGTTTACCTTCTGTGCTTGACAGGGGAAGAGGAACTCTTCGCCTGGAGCGAGCCCTGCACCCCAGATCCGGCCACCCCTTCACGCTGCCTGCGGCTATCAGGTGAGATTTTCAGCCTCTCCTCAGCCCCTGTTGTGTAGGAGGTGCTGGAGGGGTCGGGGTGGAATCAAGGAAAACTGGGGCTTGACTTTCTTTTCTTGACCGTGGTTTCCCACCTGTCAGCCGGGTGAGCAAGGCATCCTCAAGGGCCTCCTGGGGGGGTGGGGGGCCCTGCCACACTCTTGTGTTCATGGGAGCTCAGCTGAGCCCAGAGTGGCTTTGGCAACTTTTAGGCACCGGCCAGTGTGGGGTGGAAGGTGGCACTTCCCAGGACCAGGGTTGCGTGGCTTTGGAGGGCAGGCTGCAGGAGGAATGCTGGTCCAGGGTTCTGAGGCTGGGGGAGAACTGAGCTCCCTTTTGGGAAGTGGGGTCCTGCCCTGACCCAGAGCTGGGCTCACCCCAAGTTCCTGTGAGAAAACCCATGTGTGCAGTGACACAGCCTTGTGGGCAGAGGACTAAGGGACAGGCATTGTCCATGACTGGCCTCCTGAGCTCGGGGAGGGGTGTGCCTCAGTGTGTGCAGGAGCCGAGCCCCGAGTGATAAGAGCTGCTCTTACAGAACAGCTCTGTGCCTCCTGGGGGTGACATCTGCAGGCCGCGACTCCCTCTCCCACCCCCGTTCTCCACCGTGCTGCTTCCCGCGAGGCCCTGAGCTTGCGGGGGGGGGGGGGGGGGGGCGTGCTGGGCCTGGCCCAAACCCTAGGCCGCGTGGGAACCGTGAGGCCGGGCAGCCCCGTTGCCTGCTGGGTGGTGATGACCACAGCACGGGCGCGGCCTCACTGTCTGCCAAGCTCCTCTTCCACAAAAGGCCCTTGTTTTCCACTCTGAGCCCCTGGGAGCTGTTTCAGGGTTGGCTGGCCAAGACCTCAGCTGTGTTGGCTTTCCAGGGAGAAGGGGCAGCCAGAAGAGGCGGACGCCCCTGGGGTGGCAGATGTCACACAAAAGTGAGGTGTCTGAGGAATAAGGGGTGGGTGTGGGGAGGAACTGGGTGTTAGCTCGGGGGACCCGGTATGCCTTGTCTAAAACTTGCCAGTGAAGCTAATCAAATGTGCCACTTCGTGGACCCCCTGCGCTGCAGGCCAGGAGGCAGAAATAGATCCACGACAGGCGTGGGCCTGTGTGCCGGCCTTCACGTTCGTGGGGATAAGGGCTCCTCTTCCTCCCGGGCAGCCAGGCTCATCGTAGCACTCGGGACCACCTCCCCATTGCACAGGGCCTGGACCAGAGAGGGACGCCCTTAGCCCCGTCTCTGTGCAGCTGCTGAGGTCTGGACAGTTCCTCCTAAGACATGGTCTCGGCCACCTGATGAAGCCAGAGAGGCACAGGCATCAGGCAAGGCTCGCTCATGAGGAGCAGCCCATGGGTGAATGTAGCTCACGGAGGCCCCACACAGAGAGCCCCAGGTGACAGCCTCTCCCCCCACCTGAAAGGCGGGGAAGCACAGTCTGTACCTCAGTATTGTTCTGGCAGCTTCAGGTGTCCAGGGCTCTCTGCATGACCCATCCATGGGCAGAGCATCCCTGTGAAGCTGTGGCCCAGGAAAACTTGGGAGGATAAAGCAGCGGTGGGCCCTGACGTCCTCCCGAGAGGGCATCTGGCCTCAGCTTCAACGCTCTGGTGACAGGAAGCTCACTCCCTTATTCCTCTGTGGTCAGCTGTAACCACTTGAATGTTCATTCTATATTGGTCCAAACATAAAATTTCATTCATTCTTTGATGGCCTCAGCTGTTTTCCATAGGATGCACACAAGCACTTCAGGGTCTGGAATGTGGCTGTCGTTTGCGGGTCCCCAGCCTGCATGTGAGATGCTTGCACACATTTTTCTGAGAAGGGCTCCCACGACCACACGTGGGCTCTCAGCGACCCTTGACCTCAGACCCGGCCGTGGAGAGGAGCAGCTGTGAGGAGCCTCACCGCGTCCCTCAAGCGGCTCACCCCGCCTGGGCTAACGCTCTCAGGCCTCCTCACTGACTTCTCTTCAGGCCCCAGTCTCACTCGGTTTCCCCACCACGGACCCTCCTCCTGACCTGGGCTTTCTGTCTGGGAGGTGGTCACGTCAGGGAATGTGAAGCCCCCAGGGTCAGGAAGCACCGTCGGGCTCTGTGAGGCAGGAGTCCCCATCAGGAAAGATGTTTCCCAAGGTTTGCCCAAAAAGAGCACAGGAGGTGACGCTGGGAACCAGGGCATGGCTTTCAAGGCATCTGCAGAACCGGCTTTGAAAAGGAAATATTCACTGGGGTGTGAGATTGACAGCCTGGGGCAAAAATAACTTAGGGTTCAGCCTAGCAAAATTGGGATCCACCTGAGGCCAAAAATCACTTGGGAGCATCCTGCAGTCCAGCCACACCCTCAGAGGAGGTGAAGCCCAGGCTGACCAGCCAGGCCAGAAGCTTCTGGAAGCATGGGGGCAGCTTGGAAGTCTCTTCTTAGAGTGATGTCTCTTTAGCACGAAGCTTGTTGTTGGAAGGCGAGCATTCGGCTGCACCTGCCCACTAACTTCACCATTGCACGCTTTGTGCCAGGTGCTGGCAGACCCAGGGACACAGACACGATGGAGTGCGTGTCCTGCACGAGAGAGTCAGGGGAGAAAGCAGAGCGCGAATGGGAGCTACGTGGAGGGGGTGAAGGCCCAGCCACCGTCACGAAGGCTCCCTGCTGGGGCAAAGTGGGCACAGGCTTCACCCAGGAGGGGTGTGTGGAAGGTCTTCACAAGGCAGGCTGGTGAGGAGGGGGCTGCAGCACAGGACACACTTAGGGGCCCACGGGTGTGCAGGAGGGCGGCCCTGAGGCCGGTGGAGAAGGCCCACGGCTCAGAGGCTCCGGCCTCCTCCTGCCCTGTGCCACAGCCTCCCAGGGCCCCTCAGAGGTCCCTGCCCTCCCCAGGGGTCCCTGTGGATCTCCGCACCGCAGAGCCTTTCCTCAGCCACCACCTGCAAAGGGAGCGGTAGGGAGTCGTGGTGAAGGTGAGAGGGGAGGACGATGGAAGAGAGAGATTTGGGGCTGGTTGGTTATTTTCCCTGTTTTCAGGGCAATGTCTGGGGGCACACCAACCATGTCTGTTCCTGGCCTTTCCCCGACCCCGTGCAAGTGGGCCTTGCACCCGTGGTCTGCGGGAGCCACCTCTCCATCCTGCTCCTCTCTTCCACCTCTGCTCAGCAAGGCCTGCTGGTGGCGGGCACTGGCAGTGGGGGGGGACCCACACCCACAACGTGGAAGCTGCAGGCGCTGCAGACCAAGGCTGCTGCTGTCACCTGCACACTGTGCCGAACTCTACAGGACATGGGAACCTGGGGAGGTCACCGGCCCTTCCTGGGAGGGGTGGCAGTGGTGGGCTTTGCATTGTTTATGAGGAAAGAAAGCAGCTCCTGAGAGAGTTCCACTGGTGGCTGCAGGGGAAAGCAAGGGAACGGAAGGTGGCTCTGGGCAGATCCTGTCCTGGTAGGGAGGGGGCATCACGCCCTGGCAGCCAGTCCCCACTCCTGAGCAGCTTCCACCTGAGCTCCTCACCTGGCACCTCCAGGGAGGGGAGAGAGGGGGGAGCAGAGTTCCAGCTGAGGAGGAAAAAGGAAAGGTCTTTGAGGGAGACAGGACATAAGTCGATGGTTTCCATACGTTTGTTCTGTGGGGATGATGCAGCGGTGGGCTGCACGTGGGTGGGCGGCAGGCGGGGGACCCGGGGGTGGGGGCCTGCCTGCTGGCCTGCCAGGCCTCCCACACACTCAGGGCTCCTCCGTGGAGATTAGAGATGGAGTAAATGAAGTACCCCTAGTTCAGGGCCCAATCAGTACTCGGCAGGCCCCGAAGAAACCGTGGTTGTTACGGAAGGACAGACGGAAGGGAAGGAGGCCGGGGGAGTTTGCGTCCCTGAACAGGTGCAGGGTGTGCAGAGATCCCGACCTCTCCCTCTACTCTGGGAGGCTCCGGTTTCAGACCCTGCCACTCCAGAGGCGTGGTGGGCTCTGACAAGTGACATGTTCTGCTTTTACCTCAGTTTTCACACCTACAGCACTGGGTAAACTGTCTTCCCCTCCAACCTGCAGAAGCAAGAGAACCTACCTGTGGAGGCATGTCCAGAATGGGAGACACCTGTGGGGGCGTGTCCAGAACAGGAGACAACTGTGGAGGCATGTCCAGAATGGGGACACCTGTGGAGGTGTGTCCAGAACAGGAACTCACCTGTGGAGCTATGTCCAGAACTGGACAGACTTTACACTCTCTCAGGTCAGATCCTAGTGGAGTCTTGTTGACTTTCCAGGTGCAGTGCACCTCGAGAGGCGCTGAGAACCCCTGGGAAACTGCCTGAATGCTCAGATTCTTGACCTTGTCATGTGAAAAATGACAGCCGAGACAAAATACCCGGCAATGGGAGAAAAGAAAACAGAAAACAGTCAGTG
Organism: Cynocephalus volans; assembly: GCF_027409185.1. Lineage (NCBI taxonomy): Eukaryota > Metazoa > Chordata > Mammalia > Dermoptera > Cynocephalidae > Cynocephalus > Cynocephalus volans. Next base: position 2,525,428 of record NC_084473.1, on the reverse strand, counting down.
GGTATTTGAGTGGCCTTCCACCCCATCGCCGTTGGCCCTGCTTCCAGCCAGGCATGGCCCGAGGTGCTGGTGACACAGAGCTGAGTGGAACGGGCACGGTGCTTGCAGTCGGGGCAGGCAGAAGGACACATCGTGGTAGGCACATGCCCAGAGGCTTTCACAGCAGTTTTCCTTAGAACAACAAGGTGACCTGCTTCCAAAGCGTCCCTGGCTTTATGCTGAGACTCGAAGGATGAGTGGCTGATTCCTGCACAGCCCATCCCCGAGGAGGATTCAGAATCTGGAAATCCAGAAGGGACGTGGGAGCTTCTTATTAAAATAGCTCCTTTAGCCTTTGCTTGTAGACCCATCCTTGACATGGAAGCTCGATGGCTTTTGGTGGTGTTGACACACTGAAGCCACCACCCCTCACTCAGGAGGCGGAATATTGGCACACCGCACCTTCCCCCGTAAGGTGACCCTGCTTGCGTGTCGGTTGCCACAGATTAGTTCTGCCTAGTTTTGAACTTTATACAAATAAAACCACACAGTATGCGTTCTTTTGTGTCTTTCACTGACTATCACGTCTGCTATTCCTTCAGGTGATTTTGCGTATCTGTGCCTTGTTTTCTGTCATTGCTGAATAATATTTCATGTTGATGCATCATGGCTTATTTAACCACTCCAGTAATGGTGGATTTCATTTGTTTGTTTTTGGCTATTATGAATAATATGGATATGAAAAAAAAAAAGTCTTTTGGTGCACATGCACCTGCATTTCAGTTTGGTTTCTACTTAGAAGTGGAATTGCCAGGTGTCATAAAGAACATGTAGGCTCACCTTTGTAAGAAATTGCCAAAATGTTTTCCAAACCGGTTTTACCAATTTACATTCCCACCAGCAATGGATGAGTTTCAGGGGCTCCTCATTGTTTCCGGTGTTGAATTTCCAGCTTTAAAATGTAGCCATTCCAGGAGTAAGTGGTGGGATTTCACTGTGACTTTAATCTGCATTCACTGAGGTCGAGTGCCTTTGGGTATGCATATTGGTCATTTAAATGTCTTCTTTTGTAAAGTGCTTGCTTGAGTCTTTCTCACTTAAAATAGTAGGTTTCTGTCACTTTGTTATTGATTTGTAGTGGTTTTTTATGTATTCTCATTGAGTCCTTTTCCAGACGTATCTGTCACAAATACCTTCTCTCACCTTGTGCTTTTCATTCTCTTAGTGTTATCTTTTGTTGAACAGAAGCTCTTAATTTTAATCGAGTTCTGCTTATCTTTTCCTTTATGGACTTTTTGTGTTCTGTTTGAGAAATATTAATAAACACTAAAATGTTCTCCTGTGTAATCCTCTAGACATTCGGTAATTTCATCTTTCACATTTAGTTCTATGCTGTACTTGGAAAGGATTTTTAAATACAGTGTGTTGTAGGGATGAAGGCTCATGCTTCCCCCGTACATATTCAGCTGACCTGGCAGGACATATTTCAAACACCCTCTTTTCACCACCGCCCTGCAGGGTCACCTCTGTCATAACTGAGTTGTTGTACTTGTGTGGGTCTGTTTCTGGACTTTCTACTCTGTGTAGTTTATCCCGCACCAACATCACTCTGTTTTAATTGCTATTGGCTTATAAAATTTTCTTAATGTCTGGTAATGTGAATGCTTCAACTTTGTTCCTCTTCAAGACTGTCTTTGCTGTCCTTGTCCCTGTGCCTTACGATATGCATTTTAGGATCTGCTCGTCAATTTACACCAGAAAAAGAAAAAAAGCCTGATGGAATTTTGATTGTTCTTGTATTCAATCTATAAATCAATTTGGGTTCAATTGGCAATTTTAACAACACTTAATCCCCTAAATCATGAGCATGATATATTCCTACATTTATGGATGACTTCTTTAATAGGGTTCAGTAATGCTTTGTAGTCTTTTATAAAGACTACACATTTTGTTAGATTTATTTCTTGGTATTGATATTTTCATGTTACTGTAAATGTTATTTTTTAAAATCATACTTTCTACATGTGTGGTGCTAGTATATAGAAATGCAGTTGAATTCTTGATATCGACCTTATGTCCAGCAATCTTAGTAAATTCACTTATTCTAATAGTTTTTATAATTTTTAAAAACTTTCTACATACACATTTTGTTCGTAAATAATGAAAGTTTCACTTTTTTATCTCCACCCCTATGTTTTTCATTTTTTTCTTACCTCATCACCGCAGTTAGCACTTCTTGTAGAGTGTTGAAGGAGGTGGGGGTGGTGGGGAATGTTGCCCCATTCCCAGTTTCATTGGTGGTGCCATCGTGTTCTACCACTGAGTAGACGTAGGTATTTTTGTAGATACCAATTATTATATTTGGGAAATATCCTTCTGTTTATGGTCAAGTGAGTTTTTTTTAAATTGTTGTCCTTGTATGTTTAAATCATGAATGGAGGTTGAATTTAATTGCATGATATTTCTGCAGTTATTGATATTATCATATGTTTTTATCCTTTATTCCATTAATAAATTGCATTACTGTCATTGATTTTAAATATTAAGCCAACTTCCATTAGTCAAATGAACTGCACTTGGTATATTATTCTTTTTACGTAGTATTGTATTTATTTTTTTCTACTTCGGTAAGAATTTTTTGTCTGTATTCATGAGAGCTTGACTTGTAAGTTTTGTTCTGTTTTTCTTTTTCTTTTCTTGTGATAAAGTTGTGTTGGCTCCATAAGATGAGTTGGGCGTGTTCTTCACCTGTTCTCTGGAAGAGCTTGTGTGAGATTGGCATTATTTCCTCATTAAATGTTTAGAAGAACTTGCCCATTAAGTTATCCAGTTCTTTGTGGGAAAGTTTGAACTTATAGATCCAATGTCTTTAATGGATGTAAGTCTATTAAGAATTTCCATCTCTTACGACTTCAGTTCTAAGTAGAATTTTTAAGGATGTTGTCTTTTTCACCATTTTTAAATAAATGTTTTTCCCGTAAAATTGTTTATAATACTCTCTTATGATCTTTTTTTGTAACTGTAGAATAGGTAGTAATGTTCCCCTTTTTTATTCCACATATTGGTAATTTGTGTCTTTTCTCTTTCTCTCTCCTTTGTTTCCCTCACTCAATCAGTCTGGCTAGACGTTTACCGATTTTATTAATTTTTTTCAAATAGCATTTCCTTAGTTGAATTTCTCTCATTTTTTCATATCACTGGTTTATGCTCTTATGTTTATGGCTTCCTTCATTTTTTTCTGAGATTAGGCTGCTTTTCTCAGCTCTGGAGATGAATACATAATATTGACTTTCATTCTTATGTTTTTAAAACTTTGTATGAAGGTTCATCAAAAATTTCATATTACTTTCTAATTCTTTTTTTTTAACAAAGTTTTTGTAATACCCTCATATTTATGGTTATATATTTCTCTCCAAATACTTCTCTAGGATATTCCACTAGTTTTATATTTCATGATTTTATTATCATTTAGTGAAAAATGTTTCTAATTGACATCTTAATTTGTTCTTTGGCCTTTGGGACATTCAGAAACATGTTTCTTAATTTTCAAATATTTGGAGATTATTCTAGTGATCTTTTATTATGAGTCTTAAGCTTAATTCTACTTTTGATAAAGAACATACTCTGTATTTGTTCAGAACCTTGAAATTTGTTGGTATTGACTTTATGGCCAAGCATGATGTCTATTTTAATAAATTTTCCACATGAACTTACAAGGAATCATCTCTGCAGTTGTTGATACATGTTCTATTTACACTAATTAGATTAAATTTGTTAATTACATTGTTCAAATCTTCTAAATTTTTCTCTCTTTTATTTATCAACTACTGAGAGATATATTTTAGAATTTCTAACAATAGTTGTGAATTTGTCTCTTTCTCTTTGCAGATCCATTAGTCTTTCTACGTTTGAGCCTATTTTACTGTATTCAAACATGTTTAGCATTGCTATAGCTTTCTCTCAAGTTGAACCCCTTATTTTTATGAAATATTTCCCTTTATCTTCAGTAATACTTAAGGCTTTAAAGTCTATCTCTTCTATTCATTAGTTACATCAGTTTTTAGAATTTTGTTTGTTCTGTGTAGAACTTTGTGGTACATCTTGTCCAATTCTTTCACTTTTATTCTTACTTGTGCTGATATCGAAAGTAGCTGTCCTATAAGCAGGATATAGAGAGATCACTTACTCTATCCAGAGAGATAATCTATGTTTTTTCAGTTTGTATATTTAGTTCATTTGTATTTAATTTTGTTACTAAGGTATTTGACTTTAAATCCACCGCCTCATCATTTCTTTCTATTTGCACGTGAGCTTTTCGTTTTCTCTTTCTCCTTAACTTATGTTTTCTAAGAATTAATCAAAGTTTTTATTATTCTATTTCTCCCTTATTGCTTATTATTATACATTTATACTATTCTTTTCTTTTTTTTTTTTTTTTTTTTTAATTTTATTTTGTCGATATACATTGTAGCTGATTAATGCTCCCCATCACCAAAACCTCCCTCCCTTCTCCCTCCCCCCCTCCCCCCCAACCATGTCCTTTCTGTTTGTTTGTTGTATCAACTTCAAATAATTATGGTTGTTATATCTTCTTCCCCCCCCCCCCCCCGGTTTGTGTGTGTATGTGTGTATGTGTGTGTGTGAATTTATATATTAATTTTTAGCTCCCACCAATAAGTGAGAACATGTGGTATTTCTCTTTCTGTGCCTGACTTGTTTCACTTAATATAATTCTCTCGAGGTCCATCCATGTTGTTGCAAATGGCAGTATTTCATTCGTTTTTATAGCTGAGTAGTATTCCATTGTGTAGATGTACCACATTTTCCGTATCCACTCATCTGATGATGGGCATTTGGGCTGGTTCCAACTCTTGGCTATTGTAAAGAGTGCTGCGATGAACATTGGGGAACAGGTATACCTTCGACTTGATGATTTCCATTCCTCTGGGTATATTCCCAACAGTGGGATGGCTGGGTCGTATGGTAGATCTATTTGCAATTGTTGAAGGAACCTCCATACCATTTTCCATAGAGGCTGCACCATTTTGCAGTCCCACCAACAATGTATGAGAGTTCCTTTTTCTCCGCAGCCTCGCCAGCATTTATCGTTCATAGTCTTTTGGATTTTAGCCATCCTAACTGGGGTTAGATGGTATCTCAATGTGGTTTTGATTTGCATTTCCCGGATGCTGAGTGATGTTGAGCATTTTTTCATATGTCTGTTGGCCATTTGGATATCTTCCTTAGAGAAATGCCTACTTAGCTCTTTTGCCCATTTTTTAATTGGGTTGCTTGTTTTCTTCTTGTAAAGTTGTTTGAGTTCCTTATATATTCTGGATATTAATCCTTTGTCAGATGTATATTTTGCAAATATTTTCTCCCACTCTGTTGGTTGTCTTTTAACTCTTTTAATTGTTTCTTTTGCTGTGCAGAAGCTTTTTAGTTTGATATAATCCCATTTGTTTATTTTTCCTTTGGTTGCCCGTGCTTTTGGGGTCGTATTCATGAAGTCTGTGCCCAGTCCTATTTCCTGAAGTGTTTCCCCTATATTTTCTTTAAGAAGTTTTATTGTCTCAGGGTGTATATTTAAGTCCTTAATCCATTTTGAGTTGATTTTAGTATACGGTGAGAGGTATGGATCTAGTTTCATTCTCCTGCATATCGATATCCAGTTATCCCAGCACCACTTGCTGAAGAGGCAGTCCCTTCCCCAGTGAATAGGCTTGGTGCCTTTGTCAAAGATCAGATGGCAGTAAGTGTGAGGGTTGATTTCTGGATTCTCTATTCTATTCCATTGGTCAGTGTGTCTGTTTTTATGCCAGTACCATACTGTTTTGGTTATTATAGCTTTGTAGTATAGCTTAAAGTCAGGTAGTGTTATGCCTCCAGCTTTATTTTTTTTGCTGAGCATTGCTTTGGCTATTCGTGGTCTTTTATTGTTCCATATAAATGTCTGAATAGTTTTTTCCATTTCTGAGAAAAATGTCTTTGGAATTTTGATGGGGATTGCATTGAATTTGTATATCACTTTGGGTAGTATGGACATTTTCACTATGTTGATTCTTCCAATCCAAGAGCATGGAATATCTTTCCATCTTCTTGTATCCTCTCTAATTTCTCTCAGCAGTGGTTTGTAGTTCTCATTATAGAGATTTTTCACCTCCTTGGTTAACTCAATTCCTAAGTATTTTATTTTTTTGGTGGCTATTGTAAATGGGCAGGCTTTCTTGATTTCTCCTTCTGCATGTTCACTATTGGAGAAAAGAAATGCTACTGATTTTTGTGTGTTGATTTTGTATCCTGCTACTGTGCTGAAATCATTAATCAATTCCAACAGTTTTTTTGTAGAGGTTTTAGGCTGTTCGATGTATAGGATCATGTCATCTGCAAACAGGGACAGTTTGACTTCATCTTTTCCAATCTGGATGCCCTTTATTTCCTTCTCTTCTCTGATTGCTCTGGCTAGTACTTCCAACACTATGTTGAATAGGAGTGGTGAGAGTGGGCATCCTTGTCTAGTGCCTGTTCTTAAAGGAAAAGCTTTCAGCTTTTCCCCATTCAGGATGATATTGGCAGTGGGTTTGGCATATATGGCTTTAATTATGTTGAGATACTTTCCCTCTATACCTAACTTATAGAGGGTCTTTGTCATGAATGAGTGCTGAACTTTATCAAATGCTTTTTCAGCATCTATAGAGATGATCATATGGTCCTTGTGTTTGAGTTTATTAATATGGTGTATCACATTTATTGATTTGCGTATGTTGAACCAACCTTGCATCCCTGGGATGAATCCCACTTGATCGTGATGAATAATTTTTCGTATGTGTTGCTGTATTCTGTTTGCTAGTATTTTAGTGAGGATTTTTGCATCTATATTCATCAAGGATATAGGCCTGTAGTTTTCTTTTTTGGTTATATCTTTACCTGGTTTTGGTATCAGGATGATGTTTGCTTCATAGAATGAGTTTGGGAGATTTGCGTCCGTTTCAATCTTTTGGAATAGTTTGTAAAGAATCGGTGTCAATTCCTCTTTGAATGTTTGGTAAAATTCTGCTGTGAATCCATCTGGTCCTGGGCTTTTCTTTGTTGGGAGCCTTCTGATAACAGCTTCAATCTCCTTTATTGTTATTGGTCTGTTCAAATTTTCTACGTCTTCACGGTTCAGTTTTGGGAGCTTGTGTGTGTCCAGAAATTTATCCATTTCCTCCAGATTTTCAAATTTGTTGGCGTATAGTTGTTTATAGTAGTCTCGAATGATTCCTTGTATTTCAGATGAATCAGTTGTAATATCGCCTTTTTCATTTCTAATTTTTGTTATTTGAGTCTTCTCTCTTCTTTTTTTTGTTAGCCATGCTAATGGTTTGTCAATTTTATTTATCTTTTCAAAAAACCAACTTTTTGATTCGTTGATCTTTTGAATTGTTTTTTGGTTTTCAATTTCATTCAGTTCTGCTCTGATCTTAATGATTTCTTTCCGTCTGCTAACTTTAGGATTGGATTGTTCTTGTTTTTCTAGTTCTTTAAGGTGAAGTGTTAGGTTGTTCACTTGCCAGCTTTCCATTCTTCTGAAGTGAGCGTTTAATGCAATAAATTTTCCCCTCAATACTGCTTTTGCAGTATCCCACAGGTTTTGGTATGATGTATCATTGTTTTCATTAGTTTCAATAAACTTTTTGATTTCCTGCTTGATTTCTTCTTGGACCCATATGTCATTAAGTAGAATGCTGTTTAATTTCCATGTGTTTGTATAGTTTCCAGAGTTTTGTTTGTTATTAATTTCTAGTTTTAATCCATTGTGGTCTGAGAAGATACATGGGATAATTCCAATTTTTTTGAATTTATTGAGACTTGATTTGTGACCTAATATGTGATCTATCTTGGAGAATGATCCATGTGCTGATGAGAAGAATGAATATTCTGAGGTTGTTGGGTGGAATGTTCTGTAGATATCTGCCAATTCCAATTGGTCTAGAGTCTTGTTTAGATCTTGTGTTTCTCTACTGATTCTTTGCCTAGATGATCTGTCTAATATTGACAGTGGAGTGTTCAGGTCCCCTGCTATTATGGTATTAGTGTCTATTTCCTTCTTTAGGTCTAATAGAGTTTGTTTTATAAATCTGGCTGCTCCAACATTGGGTGCGTACATATTTATGATTGTTATGTCTTCTTGTTGGATCAGTCCTTTTATCATTAAGTAGTGTCCCTCATTGTCTCTTTTTATGGTTTTTAGTTTAAAGTCTATTTTGTCAGATATAAGAATAGCCACTCCAGCTCGTTTTTCTTTTCTGTTTGCATGGTAAATCTTTTTCCATCCTTTCACTCTTAGTCTGTGTGAATCTTTATGGGTGAGGTGGGTCTCTTGTAGGCAGCATATAGTTGGGTCCTGCTTTTTGATCCAGTCAGCCAGTCTGTGTCTTTTAATTGGGGAATTTAAGCCTTTAACATTAAGAGTTGTTATTGAAAGGTGTTGATTTATTCTTAGCATTTTATTGGTTGTTTGGTTGTCTTAGGTGTCTTTTGTTCCTTGCTTTCTGATTTACTGTTTGGTTTCTTTGTTTGTTGGTTCCTTAGGTTGTAGATAGTGTTTTTGTTAGCTTGTTTTCTCTTCATGAATGTCATTTTTATTGTACTAGCGGGTTTAGATTTTTCTTAGGTTTTTATGGCAGTGGTAGTTATTTTTCAGGAACCAAACCCAGTACTCCCTTGAGGATTTCTTGTAAGGGTGGTCTTGTGGTAGTGAACTCCCGCAGTTTTTGTTTATCTGAGAAATATACTATTTGCCCCTCATTTCGGAAGGATAGCCTTGCAGGGTAGAGTATTCTTGGCTGGCAATCTTTGTCTTTTAGTATTTTGAAAATATCATCCCATTCCTTTCTAGCTTTTAGGGTTTGTGATGAAAAGTCTGATGTTAACCTGATTGGGGCTCCCTTATAGGTGATTTGATGCTTCTCTCTTGCAGCTTTTAAGATTCTCTCTTTGTCTCTGAGTTTTGCCAATTTGACTATGACATGTCTTGGAGAAGGCCTTTTTGGGTTGAATACGTTTGGAGTTCGTTGAGCTTCCTGGATCTGAAGATCTGTGATTTTTCCTATACCTGGGAAGTTTTCTGCCACTATTTTGTTGAATATGTTTTCAATGGAATCTCCATTTTCCTCCCCTTCTGGAATACCCATGACTCGGATATTTGAGCGCTTGAGGTTGTCTGATATCTCTCTCAGATTTTCTTCCATGTCCTTGATTCTTTTTTCTTTCTTTTTGTCTGCTTGTGTTATTTCAAACAGCCCATCTTCAAGTTCAGAGGTTCTCTCTTCAACTTCGACAAGCCTGCTGGTTAAACTCTCCGTTGTGTTTTTTATTTCGCTGAATAACTTCTTCAGTTCAGCAAGTTCTGCTACATTTTTTTTCAGGACATTGATTTCCTTGTATATTTCCTCTTTCAGATCCTGTATACTTTTCCTCATTTCATCATGATGTCTAGCTGAGTTTTCTTGTATCTCATTCAGTTTCCTTAGAATTATCACTCGAAATTCCTTGTCAGTTATTTCAAGGGCTTCTTGTTCTATAGGATCTAGAGTATGAGATTTATTAACTTTTGGTGGTGTACTTTCTTGATTTTTTGTATTTCTGGTGTCTTTTTTTTGGTGTTTATTCATTGTGGCAGGGGGTTTCACAGTCCACCGGTTTAAGACTAATGACTAACTAGGATGTTGCTGTGGTTGCCAATTTGGTATGGCTCCCGCCGTGACTGCTCAGTTGGCCTCTAGTGTCTTGTGTGTGTGGTTGCCTCGGGTCTTGGGCTTCTCCGGGGATCCACCTTTCTGGTCAGCTTGTACTCTGCTGGGCTGGTGGGTCACGTACCACAGGGTGTGTGATCTCTGTTGAGCTTTCACTTTCTGTACAGGACTTCTCCCCGTTCCGTGTGCTCTGGCCCAGGCTGTTAGATCGTGCAGTGGCCTATACTATTCTTTTCTTGAAGCATGATTTATTACACATATTTGTGAGGTACAAAGTTGACTATCACTAGTTGTGTTCAATGTGTGATGGTCAAATCAAGATAATTAGCTTATTCATTGTTACAATATGTAATCATTCTTTGTGTCCATTAACCAATTTCTCACTAACCCCTCTCCCGGTTTCCCACCTCTTGTAACTGCAATTCTGTTCTCACCTTCTAAAGGCTCAACGTATCATTGTGATTGTTGTCTGTCTCCCTCTCTCTCTCTCTCTCTCTCTCTCTCCCTCTCTCTCTCTCTCTCTCTCCCTCTCTCTCTCTCTTTCTCTCTCTCTCTCTTTCTCTCTTTCTCTCTCTTTCTCTCTCTCTCACTCTCTCTCTCTCTCTCTTTCGTTTATATGTTTATTTATTAATTCAGCTCCCACTTATGAGTGAGAACATGTGGTATTTTTCTTTTTGTGCCTGGATTTTTTAACTTCTAATATTCTCCAGGCTCATCCATGTTGCTGCAAGTGACAGAATTTCATTCTTTTTTATGGCTGAGTACTTTTCCATTGTGTATATAACCACAGTTTTCTTGTCTATTCATCCGTTGATGGACATTTAGGTTGGTTCCATAGTTTGGCTATTGTAAATAGAGCTACAATGAATATGGGAGTGCAGGTATCCCTTTGAAATGATGATTTCCATTTATTTGGATATATACCCAATAATGGGATTGCTGGATCATATGGTAGTTCTATCTGTAGTTGTTTGAGGAAACTCCACACTGTTTCCCATAATGGCTGTGCTGGTTTACAGTCCCACCAACAGTGCAGAAGAGTCGCCCCTTCTCCACATCCTCACCGGCATTTGTTATTCTCAGTCTTTTTAATAATGGCCAGTCTAACTGGGGTGAGATAATATCTCATTGTGGTTTTGATTTGCATTTCCCTGATGCTTAGTGATGCTGAGCATTTTTTTCATTCACCTGTTGGCCACTTGTACATCCTTCTCAGAGAGATGTCTGTTCAGGTCCTTTGCCCATTTTTACATTTATTAGTTGTAGTAAATATATGTGTGTATATACATACATTTTACTATAACGTTCTTTGAGTTCCTTGAATATTCTGGATATTAATCCCTTGTCAGATTTATAGTTTGCAAATATCTTCTCCCATTCTGTAGGTTGCCTTTTCACTCTGTTGATTGTTTCCTTTGCTGTGCAGAAGCTTTTTAGTTTGATGTAATCCCATTTATTTTTTCTATTGGTGTCTTTGCTTTTGGGGTCTTATTCATAAAGTCTTTGCCCAGCTCTGCATCCTGGAATGCTTCCCCTATGTTTTCTTCAAGGAGTTTTAAAGTTTCAGGTCTTACATTTAAGTCTGTAATCCATTTTGGGTTGATTTTGGTATACAGTGAGAAGTCTGGATCTAGTTCCATTCGTCTTCATATGGATGTCCAGTTTCCCCAGCACCATTTATTGAAGAGGCTGTCCTTTCCCCACTGTATGTTTTTGGTGCTCTTTTTGCAGATCAGTTGTCTGTAAACATGTGGGTTGATTTCTGGGTTCTTTATTCTATTCCTTTGGTCTGAGTGTCTCTTTTTATGTCAGTGTCATGCTATTTTGGTTACTATAGCTTTATAATATAATTTGAAATTGGATAGTGTTCTGCCTCTGGCTTTACCTTTTTGGCTCAGGATTGCTTTGGCAATTCATGGTCTTTTGTTCCATATGAATGTTAGGATTGTTTTTCCTATTTCTGTGAAGAATGTCATTGGTATTTTGATGGGGATTGTGTTGAAACTGTAGGTGGCTTTGGGTAGTATGGACATCTTCATTATGTTGATTCTTCTAGTCTATGAACAAGGAATGTCTTTCCATCTTCCCCCCCCCCCCTTTAATTTCTTTCAGCAGTGATTTGTAGTTCTCATTGTAGTGATCTTTCATCTCTTTGGTTAAATTTATTGCTAGGTATTTCATTTTTTGGTGACTACTGTCAATGGCTTGCTTTCTTGTTTTCTTTTTCTACTAGTTCATTGGTGGAGTATAAAAATGCTACTGATTTTTGTATATTGATTTTACATCCTGCAACATTATGAATTCAACTCTTACAGATTTTTGGTAGAGTCTCTTAGGTTTTCTATATATAGGATCATGTCATTTACAAACAAGGACAATTTGACTTTGTCTTTTCCAATTTGGATGCTCTTTATTTCTTCCTTTTGTTTAATTGCTCTTACTAGTACTTCCAGTACTATGTTAAACAGGAGTGGAGAGAGTGGGAAACCTTGTCCTATTCTTATTCTTAAAGGAAAAGCTTTCAGCTCTTCCCTATTCAGGATGATATTGGCTGTTGATTTGTCATATATGGTTGTTATCGTGTTGAGATACTTCCCTTCTATGCTCAATTTGTTGAGTCTTTATCATGAAGAGATGTTGAATTTTGTCAAATGCTTTTTCTGTGTTTATTGAGATGACCATGTAGCTTTTGTTCCTGATTTTGTTGATGTGGTGTATCACATTTATTGATTTGCATATGTTGAACCATCCGTGCATCCCTGGGATGAATCCCACTTGATTATGATCTACAATCTTTTTGATGTGCTGTTGTACTCTGTTTGCTAATATTTCATTGAGGATGTCTGTGTGCATCAAGGATATTGGTCTGTAGTTTTTTGTGTGTGTTGTTGTTGTATCTTTGATTTTGATGCCAGTGTGATGCTGGAGTCACAGAATGAGTTTGTGAGAATAGCTTCCATTTCAATTTTTCGGAATAGTTTGAAAATAATTGGAATTTTCCTTTTTAAAGTTTTCGTAGAATTTGGCAGTGAAGCCCTTCTATCCTGGGCTTTTCTTCATTGGTAGACTGCTGTTACTGCTTCAATATGGTTGCTCATTACTGGTCTGTTTTGTTGTTTTATTTCTTCTCATTTCAGTCTCTGGAGTCTGTACGTGTCCAGAAATTTATCCATTTCCTCCATGTTTTCAAATTTGTTGGTGAACATTTCTTCATCATAGTCTCTAATGATTCTTTATATTTCTATGGCATCAGTTGTGATGTCTCCATTTGCATTTCTGATTTTTGTTATTTGGGAATTCTTTCCTTTTTTAGTTAGTCTTGATAATGCTTTGTTTATTTTTTATCTTCTTAAAAAATGAACTTTTTGTTTCATTGATTTTTTGGCGTCACATATTTGGTCTCTATTCATTTAGTTCTGCTCTAATTTTAGTTATTTCTTTCCATCTACTAATCTTGGGATTGGATTGTTCTTGTTTTTCTATTTCTTTGAGGTATAGCATTAGGTTGTTTAGTTGAAGTCTTTCTATTTTTTCAATGTAAGAATTTATTGCAATAAACATTCCTCTTAGTACTGCTTTTGCAGTATCCAATATGTTTTGGTATGATGTGTTGTTATTTTCACGAGTTTCAAGAAATTATTTGATTTCCTGTTTAATTTTTTCTTTGACCCATAGGTCATTCAGGAGCATGCTTTGTAATTTCCGTGTATGTGTATGGTTTCCAAAGTTTCACTTGTTCTTGATTTCTAGTTTTAATCCATTGTGATCTGAAAAGATGTTTGAAATGATTTCAATTTTTAAAAATTAGTTGAAACTTGATTTGTGACCTGATATTTGGTCTGTCTTGGAGAACATTCTAAGTGCTGATGAGAATAATGTAAATCTCTAGTTGTTGGGTAAATTGTTCTGCATGTGTCCACCAAGTCCAATTGGTCTAAAGTGTAGTTTAAATCCTGTGTTTCTCTGTTGATTTGGTGCCTATATGATTTGCCCAATGCTGAGAGAGTGGTGTTCTGGTCCCCAACTATTACTGTATTTGAGTCTGTCACTCTCTTTAGGTGTAATAATGTTTGTTTTATATATTAGGGTGCACCAATGTTTGGAATATGTGTGTGTGTGTGTGTGTGTGTGTGTGTATATATATATATATATATATATGTATATATATGTATATGTATGTCTGTTATGTCTTCTGATGGATAGATCCCTTTATAATTATATAATGACCTTCTTTGTCTTTTTTTGTAATTTTTGGTTTAAAGTCTATTTTATCTGATATGCGAATAGCTACCCCTGCTGGTTTTGGGTTTCCATTTGCATGGTATATCTTTCTCCATTCTTTCAATATTAGTCTGTGTGATTGTTTACAGGTGAGGTGCTTTCCTGTAGTCCACATATACTTGGGTCTAGTTTTTTAATCCATCAGCCACTCTATGTCTTTTGAGTGGGGAATTCAATACATTTACATTTTGAGATGTTATTGAAAGGTATTGTATAACACCTGTCTGTCATTTAATTGTCTTTGGTTGGTTGTTTTAAATATCTTTTGTTCCTTTCTTTCCCTGTTGTTTGTCTCTGGAGTTCATTTATCTTTTCAGATGGTATTTTATAGCTTTGTTTTTGTATTTTTTGTTTTTGCCTATGTGCTCTGCTGGTGGGATTTGTTCTTTCTTGTGTATTCATAGTGGTGATTATTGTTTTTAGGAATCTAGTCACAGGACTCCTTTGAGAATTTCTTGTAGGGCTGGTTGTGTGGTGCTGAATTCCCACAGCTTTTGTTTGTCTGGGAAATACATTATTTCTCCTTCATATCTGAAGGATAGTAGCCTTTCTGAGTATCATATTCATGGCAGACAGTTTTTTTGTTTGTTTGTTTGTTTTCCTTTTAGAAGCTTAAGTATATTGTTGCATTCTCCTCTGGCCTGCTATTAGTCTGATAGGGACTCCCTTGCAGGTGACTTGACATTTTTTCTCTCTCTGTTTTAGGATTTTCTCTTTGTCTTTGACTTTTGCCAGTTTGACTACAATGTGTATTGGAGAGGACCTTTTTGGATTGAATCTGTTTGGAGATCTTTGAGCCTCATGAATCTGGAAGTCCATCTCTCTACCAATACCTGGGATCTTTTCTTCTATTATTTCATTGGGTAGGTTTTCAATGCCTTTTGCTTTTTCCTGCTCTTCCGGGATACCCAGGATTTGGATGTTTGTGCACTTGAGGTTGTCTAACAGCTCTTAAAAATTTTCTTCATTTTTAAAATTCTTTTTGGTCTGCTTGGGTTATTTTGAAAACACTGTCTTCAGGATCAGAAATTCTTTATTCTGTTTGCTCTAGTCTGCTGCTTATGTTCTCAAATGTAGTTTTTATTTCATTTAATGAGTATATCAGTTCCAAGAGTTCTGCTATACTTTTTTTTTATAGCATTTATCTCTTTGTTGATTTCTTCCTTCATGTCTTGGATTGTTGATTTTCTCATTTTGTTTTGTTGGCTCTCATTTTGTATATGATTGCTCTTGTATTTTGCTGAATTTCCTTAAGATTGTTGCTTGGAATTCTTTTTCAAACATTTCAAGGGATTCTTGTAGTTTGGTGTTCAGTATTTAAGAATTATTGTATTCCTTTAGGGGTGTCATATTTTCTTGCTTTTTCATATTTCTAGTATCCCTACATTGATTTCTGGCCATCTGGTGGAATAGTTGCTTCTTCAGTTACTCAAGTGTCTTTTGAGGAGCAAAACTCCCCCTGCAGATTTGTTTTATGTTGCCTGTTGTGTGGGATGTTTTTGTTTTGGTTTCAGGTAGACTCTATACTCTCAGTAGTTTCAGGTAGACTCAGCAGCAGTCCAGGGGCACTGATGGATGTAGCTGCAGCTGAGGGCAACTGGGGCCATGCAGCATGGGGCTCTGGGTCTGTGGCCAGGTGGTGCTAGGCTCTGGTAGTGGAAGCCATGAGGGGCAGAAGTTCTGGAGGCTATGGCCTGGTGGTACAGGGTTCTTGTTGTGTAGCTACATGGGACAGGTCTACATAAGGTGTGACTGTGTGGAAGCCATGTGGGATCAGGTTACAGAGGCTGTTGCCTGGCAGCTCAAGTCTCCTGCATTGGAAGACACGCAGAGCAAGGCTCTGGGAGCCACTGCCAGTCAGATCAAGGGTCCCATGGTGGAAGTCACAAGGGGCAGGACTCCAGGGGCTGCAGCTGGGTGGTGCAGTACTCTGGTGTTTGGGGCCAGAGGTAGTGGCTGGGGCCAGGTTTGCCTGGTGTGTGGCTCCTGAGGCTGGGGCTGTGGCTGTTGTCAGCATGGGCTGCAGGGTGTATGGGTCGCCACTGTGGGGAAACAGGAAGAATTCCTGTGGGGTGTGATGGACCCCGGCCCTGGGGCCAGGCAATGGCACTGGTGACCTCAGCAGTGGTGAGGGCAGGCTGGGACAGGAGCAAGAGGGGGTTACCTATGGGAAGGGCTCATGGCCAAGTAGACTCTTCTCATCACAAGGGAGCTCCTTCTACTTTCCCAGATGTCCATTCCTTGCTCTGGACCCCTTCTGAAAGAGGACTGCGCATTGGGCACTTCTAGTCTGCCATCTTAACTGGAACCTCTATACTATTCCTTTAATGGGTACTCCAGACTAAATATTCACCACTGACTTAGAGGCTATCCTAAATGATTGCATTCTCATTTTACTTACTAAAATCATTTTGCTTTTTTATGCTATCTTTGTCCTACATTTTGTCTTATGTTTTAAATGCATAAAGTATTGCTTAAATGTTTGACATTTGTTTGGGCTTACTTTAAACATCTACACTCTCCCGTGTTCTTCATGGCTCTCAGCATTTCTGCTCTTCCAAGCATGTCCTGCCTCCTCCTCTTGATGCTGGATTGTTTTGGGTCATCTTTACTCCCACCTTCACTTTAGAATTCCACCTTTGCTGGGTACAGAATTCTAGATTGGTAGATATGTGCTATAAATGCTTTAAGGCTGTCATTACACATCTTATGGTTTCTATACGTTGAAAAGTTGGCTGGCACTTTAAGTGTGGCTCTTTGAAGGTATCCTGTTATTTCACGCTTTTAAGATTGATCTCTCTGTCTTTGGTTTTCAGCATTTTTACTATGCTGTGTCTAGCATCAAAAACTGAAACTGAAAAGTCTGGGATTTTCCTCTACTTGTTCCCCAAGTCCTACGTGAGTGTTACATGAGTTTGTGTCTTGCTAAGGAACTTGTACTTGGGTGCCTGGGAGATCTCATGGTCAGGAAGCCTGGCTGACCTCTACCCAGAGGGAGACATCATCTGTATTACACTGGACGGTGCACAAACCTACCCTTTCCTCTCGGGAGGGAAACACTTTGTCTGTCTTCCAAGGCAACTCACGAATCTAACACGCTTGAAAAGAGTGTGGAGCCAGGAGGCTTCAGGCCTCTGCTCACAGGACCTACAGAAACATCAGGATCCTGAGCACAACTGTCTCCACAACACACAGCCTTGTTTCTATGCTGTGTTCACTTCTGGCAAATTTTCCCATGAGTGCATCCACTGCTGTGACTAACCTGACAGAGGCTGAAGACACATCTGGTCACTCTGTCTCACACTGTGGTGAATGAGGCCACTGTCCACAGCAAGCCCAGTCTGGGGCAGCTGGGATGGTGCTGAGGGAGCCCAGGAGGTTTGTTGTTCCCATTATCATGTTCATAATTGTCCTTTATCTCTATGTCCACTGCCAGCTCTCGGTCAGCATTTGTGACTATTTGTTTAGCACTTTCTTTCTTTCACTTTAACTCAAATGCTCTCTCTTCCAATTCATTCGTAGGCCGTCATGACCTAATTAACTGGAAAACTCCTTTCTAGAGAAATAAATACTGAAATTTTCTAGGGAAACGTGTGTGTGAAAACACTGATGTCCTTTTGCTCCAGACTCGCAGTTTCTTCACCTGATTCCTGTGACGTTAGTCCCTTCCAGGTGCACAGCACCCACCTTACGAAAGGTTACATCGCTGTGGTCTGAGGATTTGTGTCCTCTCAGAAAGTGTATGTTGAAACCTAATCCCAAATGTGATGGTGCTGAAGCTGGGCCTTTGGGAGGTGATTCGTGATTAGGAGGTTTGGGGTTAACATCCTTACCTCAGTGGACTGAATCACGTCCCCCACAAACTTCCTGAAGCTTGAATTGTGTCCTCCTAGTTTTATGTATTGGAAACTGAGCCCCCACTGTGACTGTTAAGAGGGTGGGAAACCCTGTTATGGTGATTGAAAGGTGGAGCCTTGAAGAGGTGATTGGATTATAGGACCATGCAGTAGTGAATGGATTAAAAACGGTGATGGTCAGGGGTGTGGTGATGAGGGCTTTAAAAGAAGAGCAGAGTCTGTCTTTCTCTCTCTCTGCACTCTCTGCTTCCACCATCTTGCAATGTGAGACCCCTGGGTCACTGTCGCCACCACCAGATGGACTTTGGCCTCCCCAGCCTCAGAAACTGCAAGCAATAAATTTCGTTTTCTTTATAAATCACCCAGTTTCAAGTATTTTGCTATAAGCAATGGAAAATTACTAATATACTTACAAAAGAGGCTCTGGGGAGCTTCCTCACCCCTTTACCTCGTGAGGACACCACGAGAGGCATTTTCTACAGACCAGGAATCAACCCCTTGCCAGACACTGGAACTTCCAGCACTTTGATCTTGAACTTCCAGCCTCCAGAACCGTGAGAGACAGAATCGTCTTGCTCACAAGCCACCTGGTGCATGGCATTTTGTTGCAGCCACTGGAACAGACTAAGACATTTGTATTTGTCCATTGTCCACTCCCTTGCTTTCCTCTTTCTGTTGATGACACTGCTGTCACCCCACAGGTGACCCTCCTGACTCAGTCCTTGTGCCCACCTTGTTTCCACCTGCTGCAGGTCCTTCCTCCACAGAGGGCCGTCTGGACTTTCTCCTCTGCCGCCCCTCCCTGGCTCAGCTCTCTCCTTTGCATGTGGGGTTCATGTCCCCACCCCGTCTCCCCTCTGAGCCTGCCCAGCAGGCGGCTCTGTACTTCTGTCCTCTCCGTCCTGTTCAGCCTTCCCATGACCTCTGCTGGATGAAGGACGGCCTCCCCATGCCTGGCAGGTGCTTCCAGGCCTGGTTCCGCTCGGCTGTTCCTTAGCGTGCCTGTTGCTCTTCCTACTAAACTGCCGAGTAACGCACAGCCTTGTTCCCTTTCCTGGCAACGTGTGGGGCTGCCTTGCCTGCAGTTCTCCTTGCTTGGTGATCTTGGCCCTTCAGATACCGGCTGCCTGGTCGTCGTGAACTTTGTTTTTGTCACCTTCATGCCTTATGCTGCCTCACACCTAGGTATGCAGACCTGTCCTCCTCCTCCCAGGAGCTCCTTTCTGGTTTCTGTCTATTCACATTCTGTTCATCTTTTCAGAGTCAGTTTGAATGTCCTCGTTTCCTTCAAAACTTCTCCGTCCCCACGGAGATGATTTCTCCATTCTCTATGCTCCCTTCCCAATCATGCACTACCTTTTATTTATCTGAAAGGTTCTGCTTTTGGTAATTTCAGAAAACGTTTTTTGTATTGGCATCTTACTTCCCAACTGTCCTTAGGGCCAGGGAATCTCTTGTGTGTTTGTCATGCGTCAGGCTCATAGTTTGCCCCTTACTTGATTATGGTTGGTGCTCAATAATATTTTGCGCTTGTATTGAATATTTTTAATCTAAATACTAAACCTGGGATTATTTTCCTGCCTTCTTATTACCTTTTACACATATTTTCTTTGCAATGTATAATTGCACAAAATTTCATGGTTCTGAGTATCTTAAGTTCACAAATATCCTTTCATCACGTCAAGTGCTGACCATGGAAGTCTGGAGCATATGCATGATTTCCACTGCATTGACAATGACTGTCTTTGTAATACCAGTGTTTAGTGTGAGCATGCTTGTTAATTTCACTTATGTGACAGAGTGTCCTACGCTTTTTAACCACACTTTTTTTGCAAATATGCCATAATCTCCTTTAATCCACGCCTTTCAAAGCATTCCCAGCTCAGGAAGGGGTGGGAGGTTGAGAGCACGAGGCTGGGACTGTCTGAGCATGTGCTCGGGCCTGGCACCATGCTGAGAGGCTTGCTGCTCTATCTCATTTATTCCTATCTGGCAGTTCACACTATTTTGAATCTGTCTTGACATATTCGGTATTTCGCTTTGATGATCTCAGAAGGCAGATTGTGAAGGGATCTTCCTCGGACAGAGGGGCAGTTTCATAGTGTGGTTTTTCCTGCTGGGGGCCAGGACAGGGACCCTCATCAGACTTGTTTTGTTCTGTCTTGTTTCTACATTCAGCCCTGCTCTTCTGGAGATAGAGGGTGTCTGAGTCACTGGGCAGTCTCAAATCTAAACACGTGCAGAGTGTTTACCATCCTCAGCAGACCTCAAGGGTTGAAGGAATGACTTGCAAAGTGGTCTATTTTCCCAGCAAGGAAATCCACTGGGGCCAGGCGTGGGCTGGAGTGGGTGGAGGAATGACTCCTCTCCCCAGGAACGAGATTCTTTAAGTCTGAATTGCTTGAATTGTTCCGTTCAGCTTTTTGTCCCTGAAAACGCAATTATGAAATAATTCCATCCATGTTGCTGCAAATGGCAGAATTTCATACTTTTTTGTTGCAGCAACATGGATGAACCTGGAGAAAATTATCTTAAGTGAAATAAGCCAGACAAAGAAAGAGAAATACCACATGTCCTCACTCATAACTGATGCTAAGAAAGAAGGAAGGAAAAGAAAGGAAAGAAAAGACCACAACACTACATAGAACTTTCAGAAGCAGAGAGCAAACCTATGGATACTAGAGGTGGGGGCAGGGGGGTTGGGGAGTGATATAGTGGGCATGGGGAAAGACTACAATTTGTAATGATGAATATATTAATAATTAAAAAAATAATAAAAACACGCGAAAGCAAGAGCAACACACTGTGGTGACTCCAGGCAGGGCCTTCCGGCTTTGACCGTCTGTAGGGCCGAGTCTACACTGGAGATGGAGAGTGAATCAGGGCTCAGAGTCAAAGTGCTCTGAGCCGCCAAGAGGAGCTCACAGTTGCGACACTGGCTGGAATCCACCAGGCTCTGTCAGGGCAGAATGAGCCGAACTATTTGTAAATTTAGGCTAAATGTTAGAGAAACACTGATACCCGCGCCTCAAAATAATTAACATAATACTTATTTATTATTTACTGTAACTTATCATGATGGGTGACTGTAGGACAGCTCTGTGGCTTTCACTCACTGTCGTTTGTTTTAGTTTTTTCAATCTTTCTCTGATGTCCTCCACTGAAGTGGGTGTCTACTGTCTGTGAGGTGCTGTCCACAGCTGTCACGTTGTGTGCACATACATGGCTGCACACACACACATGTGTGATGTAGGTGTACCCATGCCAGGGCTGCCTCCAGAACTGCCTGTCACTGAAACTGTGAGCTGACTTAGTTTATGTGGGAAACAATATTCATTGGTGAAATGAGTGGTGATTAAGCAGATGGATTGCTGTAGAAATGCCATGCACATCCCCCGGCATGAACAGGGGTCTAAGAATCTCGTAGCTAATGCCCCTAAACCCCGGGTGGAGGCCCAGCCCTGCTTCATCCTGGAGTCCCCATTCCCAAACCCGCTAGCTGAACTCGCAGGTGGCAAGCTGCTGCTGCTGCTGCTGCTAAACGTGCCCGCACCTGTCTCGGGGGTGCCTTTCTTGTGAGATCAGCTCATAGCACACTCTCCGACATGCTGCAGACTTAAGGTTTAAGAGAGGAGCCTAGGAGGAGGGCCACGTGAGGGAGGGGGGACGCACGTGCAGCAGGTGGGATGGCCCAGCAGGCAGCCCACCTTGCAGAGACAGTGTCCCTAGGGAGAGTCCCCTGGAGATGAGCTCTGTGCACTTGAGAGTGTATGCTGAGGCCTCACCTCTGCAGGCCACTTCTCCTGGGAGTGGGAAGTCCATGCAGAGGTCTCTTTTGTTGGACATTTGTTATGGACTGAAATGTCCACCAGAATTCCCTAATGTGACTGTACTTGGAGATAGGGCTCTAAAGAGGTAATTAAGTTTCAATGAAGTTGTAGGGGTGGGATCCTGGTCTAATAGGGCTGGTGTCCTTATAAGGAGAGGAGGGAACACCAGAGCATGCTCGTGCTCTCTCTCCCTCTCCACCACATGAGGACACAGCCAGAAGGTGGCCTTCTGCCAGCCAAGAAGAGAGCCCTCAGCAGACACAGAGCCTGCCAGCACCGGGGCGGCAGGGATCCTAGCATCCAGAACTCCGAGAGCTAGACTTCTGTGGTTTAAGCTGCCAGTCTGTGGTATTTGCACGGCAGTCTGAGCTGAGTCATCATAGAAGGAAGACGATGAAGGAAACACCACTTAGGGAGATGACCATTGTAAACTCACAGAGCTCCTGGGACATCAAACTGCACTCATGTTAGGATCTTTCTGGCCGCCACACTCCACAGATCAGTCCGTTCTTTTGGTTGAGAGCATTTGCTGACGCCTGCTGGGGCCGGCCTGGGCCAGGTGGTGCAGAGCGCTCATGCCGCTCCCGACCCCACTGGCTCAGCTGCAGCCCAGGTGAGGATGCTTCTCCAGGTTTGCACAGGGACCTGTGCTTCCCATCGGGCTGGGACTCCAGCACATTCTCAGGACCCATCACGTGCAACACCTTGGCCATGAGGTTTCCTCAAATCTGCTCATGTTTAGGGTTTTTCTTCTTGCCAGCCTCATTCTGTTTTTGTTTGATTGTTTTTATTTCTCATTCTGTTGCAATGATGAAACTTCCAAGGTTACCAAACTACTCTCAATAACAGCTGACGGTCTGTCCCCATGAAATCCTCTCCCTCCTCAAAACCCTCAATGACTCCCTGTCACTATAGCAGGAGGGAAAATTGGTTTCCTCTCCTCTGCCAAGCTGTGGGATTAGAAGCAACCGCCAGAGGCCATGCCAGGAAGGATTCTGAAAGGGGCTCCAGGAGCAGCAGGAGCAGCCCCCTGCTGACTCGGATTCTGTTGTGGTGGTCGGTTTGCTGATGTACTGGTCAGTTTGGAGCAGTGGTTATTTTGCGGGTGTAGAGGTTGGTGTACTGGTGTAGTGCTTGGTTTGGTGTAGTGGTTGTTTTTCTGGTGTGGTTGTTTTGCTGGTATACTGGGTGGTTCGCTGGTATAGTGGGTGGTTCGCTGGCGTAGTGGGTGGTTCGCTGGCGTTGTGGGTGGTTCGCTGGTGTCGTGGTTGTTTTGCTGGTGTCGTGGTTGTTTTGCTGGTGAGTGGGTGGTTTGGTGTAGTGAGAAACACCCTTTCTGGCTACGTCACCCACTGATGTGCATTCCAATGGCATTTGTTGTCTGCATGCTTTGCTTCAACAGACTGACCAATACTTGGAGACGCCTGTGCATAAGGTTTGATGGCACAGTCTTCCCCTTGCTTTCCTTACCTCCTGTCTCAGAATAGAAAAACACGTATCAAGCATCTCTAGGGTGTCAGTCATTGCTCCGTTAAATCCCAGGTGTTTATATCAGTTATCACAATGTAATCCAGGCTCGTTCCTTACTTTTATTGGGAAGGTAAAAGTATAATCCCAGTACTCAGAGATAACCTTGGAATGGCTTAGTGTCTCCTTTTAGGTGGAGTCCTAGAAATGTCTGTAGTTACTGCGTTTCCATGAATGACTTCCTAATTTCCATTGAGCAGTGATGTTGCCTTCAGACGGGTGCCCGAGCCATTCAGACAGGTGTTCAAGCCCTTCAGACAGGTGTCCGAGCTGTTCCTCTAGGTGCAAACATCAGGTAGGAAGTAACATGGAAGGGAGGTCGCTCCTCTGGTTGGAGCAGGGCCTCCTTGCCTTCTTATCCTAGTTGAGTTAGGATTTCTTGGAGTTTTAAAATTCTTAGGCATTATGTATCTTTTATTTTGAAGATCATTTATAACATTTGCACTATCTTTACCATATTTTAATCATATTTATCAGAAAATTGAGTCTGGATTTTGGGCATAAAGGATAGTGCTAATTGTCAGCTCTTTCATGTTATAGCTTCTCTAATGCTGGGTTAGTTAATTGGTTCACATAAAATGCATCTTTCAGTATTTTGTTTCCCTGGAAGTATATGTTTGTTATGCACATTTGAGAATATCATTGAAATTTTGTTCACACCAAACAATGGTAAGTCTCGTGTAGATTTCCTGTGTCGTGGCATTTTTCCTTTAAGATTCTATAGATGTGACGACATTGCTGCTGGAGTTTGGGGGTGTGTGAGATAGCAGAGACTGGATTGCTTTGTTTCTTTTATTTTTAAATTTTTTATTTATCTATTATTTGCCGGTTTTTTGAACTTTATGTAAACAGACTCATATGTGGTCTTTTGTGCCTGGCATCTTCCACTCAGCACTGTTAATGAGATTAGTTTATCTGGCTGCATGTAGGGACAGCTTTCTTGTTTTCATTGCTGTATAGTGTTCCACTGAATGACTGTGCCGTTGTGGACTTTCCCATTTTACTCTAGGTGGATGCTTGGATATTTCCAGTTTTGGGCTATTATGCGTACAATGGTAATAAACAATTTTGACTGTGCTTTTTCGTGTTAATCAAATCTGAACCTAGAGTGAAGTGGCGAGGTCCAAGGGTGGGCATTTCTTTGTCTTTAGTAGGGGATGTCTGTTTTTTTTCTGTTTGGGAGCCTGTTTGGTGTTGTTCACCCATCCATGGGACTTTTGATGATTCTGCAAACTTGCAATTAAAAATTGTCACCTAGGATATGTCTACTTTTTGTTTCATTAATTTGGCTGCAGCGAACACTGACCTTGATGTGGAGATTCCCGCCTCCCGTTAGTACATCTTACTTGATTGAATTTCAATTTGGAATTCGATCTGTCCATTTGTCTTGGCCCTTACTCGAGACCAGCTGCACTGAGCTGGGCTGTCGCTCTGTGCCCCGTGGCCCCTGCATCTTCCCACTGTCCTGCTTTCATTCCTTCTTCCCACTGCCTGCTACATTCAGGGAGCTTTTCAAGTCTCTCTTCCTCAGTACTGGCTCGTGTTTCCGTGATGCCAATCATGCTTTTCCTGATCTTCCTTCCATTTCGGTTTTATTTTATTTTTTCCTTCCATTTTTAAATGTCCTGTGCCATTCTGTTCCTCTGTCACCTCCACTCCCTCCTGAGCCAGCAAACCTCCACTTCAGCCTCTGCTGGTGATCGCAACTGGAATCTCACATTTCACAGCCTTACAGTCCCCCCAATTTTATAGTAAATGTCGTTTAAATTTAACCTGTGTTCCTCAAAGCAAGTCAAAAGTGAATGCCTTTTAAACCTCTGTAGAGCCATGCTTCTCTTCCCACGGGGCAAACTTTCTTCATACACTGTGTTTTCCTTTAATTATGAATCTGCGGATAAAACAAGGAAAGAAGCAGTTCCCGGCGGCCCAGACTTGGGAAGGTTCCTCCTGGATCTCCTCAGTACCTTCCTTATCCCCTCTGAGACTGAAGTGGGAACAAGTCGATTTCCAGTGTAGGGACCTAGCAGTGGCCAGGCCAGCGTGGGGAGGGGAGGGGTGGAGGCAGAGGCCCCCTGGGAAGGGGACGGGACCCTCTGCATGGGGAGGCCCTCTCTCTGAGGCAGTGGCTGAGCTGGAGTGGGGCTCTTGGTGGGCCAGCCTGTGTGCGGTGCTGCTTCCTGCCACGTCAGGTGAGCCCTGCTGCAGCTGTGACAGGTGAGAGTGATGCTGTCCTCTGCCCCCTGAGTGTGCTGCTTCCCAACAGCGTGGGCTCCTGTGAGTGTAGCCCACCCCACGGTGACACAGAGAGCCCTCGTCTCCCACATGTGCGGGTGTCGGGAATGCCAGACGCTACTCTGCCTTTCGTAGGAGGGCAAGCTCTTCCACATGGCAGGTGTGTGGAATGCACGCCACACCCAGGCTTTCCCCTAGTTTGTCTTGCTTTGCTTCTTTGTAGAGAACTTAAAGAACCTCCATCCAACTGCCGTTGTACATCACATCCTTGTAATGCAACAATACTAGACAGTTCATTTCCCCCAAAGTCTAAGCTTTTCCCTGGCACGGTCCACGCCATGGCAGGATGGTAAAGGCGTCAGCTTGGGCTGCCCTCTCCGAGTTGGCAGGACTGCCGGAGGGAGAGCTGTTGGCAAGGCCACAGCTACAAGCACTTGCTACAAACATAAGGGCTCCTGCCTCAGCTTCGTGGTACTGCTTTTGCTTTCTCTTTTGATATTTTGGTTAGCGTGGCAGTTCTCTGAATTCCCAAAAGATTATAAAAATAACACAAATGATTATGTAGTCATTGAACTAAACATTCGCACAGAGGCTCCGAGTAAATTGGACAATTTAAAATTATCCCCTTATGATAAATTGACCACACCAACATATGTTCCAAAAGCACCGCTCATGACTAAATATGAGCTGCAGCCTAATGTAAGTTGGCAAACATCATTTACTGGAGATTATATTAATGGCAAGAAAATGGTTGGTATTAATGGGAAATTATATGATTGGGATAAATTAAGTACATGGGAATGAAACCATAGAATTCCCTTTACTTGATGATGTCCAGTTTTAAATAAATCATTAAGAATCAGGTGTTGGGATAAAAATATATGCTGTAAAATCATTAAACCTGCAAAATTAGATCTTAGAAGAATAAGAGAGTACACCTAGTTTTGTGAGGGATGGTGTTGTGCACAATGACACTTTGACATTTAGATCAAGATTACAGGGCCACAGCCAATGCATAACCTTAAAATATGCATGATAATGCTGCTCAAATATCCACTGTTCTTTTTCCATATGAACAGTAGGTTCATTCCATTAGAACATAAAATCATTAGTCCTCCCATTAGAATTTAAATGTTAACATTTTTCCTTTTAGCAAAGTTGTATTTAACCAAAATAGCTGCTACCCTGTTAATAGGGTGGATATTAACCACAGCTTGCTAACAGACAAAGGTCACAAGATAACTTCAAGACAATGAAGGGATGGCCGATCTGATAACCTGATTCCAGGGAAAAGAAACACGAGTTGATCACCTGAGACATGCTGACAAAAAGGACTGGCTGACCTCTAAAAAATTTTCCTCCCTGCTTTTTGGACTATTGATTTAAGCTTGCTGATACAATAAAAATAGTACCCAAACCCCCCCGCAGAGAAAAATCTAAATAAAAGGCATCGTCTCATGCTCTACTGTGCTCCAGCTGCAACATGCTGACAGCCCGCAGAGAGAGAACGTGCATATTGATGCATCGAGGTCTCCGTCTGTGTTTGTTATTTTCGCCGACTCTCTCTCCCTTTTCAGGTACCCACCCCTCGCAGAAGCTGGACTGCGGCATTTCCCACCCTTAGTATTAGAATCATTGAGTTTTGGCAGGTGGTTGGCCACCTGGAGTAAAGGCTGTGGGTTTTACACCCCCTGGAACCTTTTGTGACCACATGACTATCCAATGTGCCTAAAAGTGAAGTGTCATGTGCTACTTATGTGATGAATCCTTAAAGTAAGGAAGCATTCCCTTCTTTGGACTCTTCTTGTTGTGACTGGGAAGCAGAAGTGATAACTGGAGCTTAAGCAGCTGCTTTGGACCACGAGGAAGGAGCCACATGAGAAGGAAAAAGCCTCAGCTCCTGCTGACTGTGGGGATGCCACACCAGCCCTGGAATTCTCACATCTAAGCTGTCTAGGAGGAAAAGAGATGTAAAGGTGTTTCCTAAAATGTTACAGCCCTGTCCTTCCTCCCATGAGTCTTTATGTACCAGAACTACTCCAATACCTGAGGAAGCACCTTCATTTTATCATTTAAAACACCCATTAGTGTAATGGGTAAAGGAGGGAAAAAAACAGACAAGAGGTCCCTGTGAGCATGTCATCAGCAGCCAACATCTCTCTGGGTGTGGGCAGCCCGGGCTCCCTCCACCTGGCTGTGTGATGGGGCGAGGGGAGGAGGCATCTACTGGGCACCCACTCATGCACCATATTCGGCCCCTTCAGTTAGCACAGAAGTTGGTCATTATTGTGCCCATTTTACAGCTGAGAAAACTGAGGGTCAGAGCGATGAATTGAGCTCACACTTTCAGAGCTTCTGGGTGGTGGAGCCAGTCTTCCAAGGCCTGGCATGGCCTCACGGTCCCTGCCCCAATGTGGGGTTGGGGCAACTGTGTGCTGAGTGTGGCTTAGTCGTGGAAGACCAGACCTTTTCCTTCTCTGTAAAGATATTTCCCCTCTTCGACAGAACAAGTGGAAACTAGAGCTTTAGATTATTTCTTTATTTTTCAGTCCTGAGAAATAACATCTCATTTGAAGACAGCAGTGGCCTCTTTCTCAGTAAGCCTCTCTCTGCAAGTAGGAATTACGGCAGACGTCAGGCTGGGGTGCACCTGGTTTTCCATCCACTTGCAGAGTCACCTGGGCCCAGTCTCCCCTTGGGGCATGATGAGAATGCCTCACTGCGAGGGCTTGGGTCAACACGTCTCTGGCCGGTGCTCAGCCCATGTGGACATTCCAATCTGAGCTCCACGGGGCGGGGAGTCAGCAGAGCCAAGGCAGAGAGCTGCCAGCCAGGGCTGAGTACCGGGAGCAAGGCCTGGGGTCCTGGGAAGGCAGAGCAGGCAAGAGAACAGTGTGGCCGGCTTGTCCCAGGAGGAAGACTCTCAGGGTCAGGAGTCAAGGCCTGGGGTGAGAAATGCACACAATGGGGAGGGGGGGGGGGCAGGGCAGGCTGGGAAGCCAAGTTCCAGAAAGGTTTTTCTTTGCAATGCTTGGGGGACTGGCCAAGGGGGATCTTTCGTCTACACCTCCAGAGCCTCCCATCCAGGATCCCTCATCAGGGTGAATGAAGCCCGGTTGGAATCTCCACGGCTCTCTCTCGACCCCTCTGGTGCAAAGAACCTTCCTGCTGCCCTCATGCTGGCGTTTAGCACAGGAGATCTTCTCCAAGACTGAGGAGTGAACTGGGAGTTGTCTAAAGAAAAACCCAAGCAAATAAACAAAAATAGCCCACACTGGCTTTAGTGCTTTTACTAACCTGAAATCATGCAGAGAAATGATGTTACTTAAATATGAGATAATCAATTATGAATTAAAGAAATTTTTTCTATTTAAAATACTTAAAATATAAAAGAGTGAGAAAACAGTTTAACATATAAAGTAAATTAAAATATTATAACATAAGGTGTTAGAAAAATTGTTTAAATAGTTTATATTTTTAACTGTAGCATGTAATTTTTTAATGAAAGAGTCAAAAAAATCCATCATAACAGAACAGAGAAAAAATAGAAAAGAAAAATCAGAATACCTCGCATACAGTCAAAACTGTAATTCAATTAAATCCCTTTGCAGCTTTACGTGTGTGTGGGTGGGTGTGTGCATGTATGTGTGAGTGTGTGTGCCTGTGCACGCATGTCAGTGTGCATGTGAGTGTCCACATGTGTATGAATGAGTGCGCATGTGCACACACGTGAGTATGTGCATGTGTCTGTGCATACATGTGCACATGTGTCTGCGTGTACTGGGCCATGATATAAAATGGTCTCTTACTGTAGAAGGCACTTGAAGAAGTTAAAGCTAGCATCTTAGAAAACCCTTAATTTATGTAAATATACATGAACATCCTCTGAAGAATTACTTTAATTTTAACTTTTTTTTGGTGGGCCCTTGTAGCCACTTGCTAGCAGCTAGCCTGTTTATAAGAACATTTATTTTCTGTAGGCGACGAGGCTGGTAAAGTTAACTGATCAATGATGACCATTTTTTATAGAAAAGGTTTAGCCAACATATATCAGCAATTTGAAAACTACCTTGCAGGCAAAATCTGCTCTGGCAGGGAGTTGCACAGGGAGCTAGGCTGGGTCACCCTCGGGGGAGAGCACGGGTGGCTGCCTGGCCCAGGGTAGGAGCTGTGGGCTGCAGCCTGAATCACAGGGGTGGACCCACTGCCACCACGCATGGTCTACGGCCTCAGCATGTTGTCTCACACTTTCAGGGTGGTTCTTCATCTGCAAAACGACCGGCAACCTCCTTTAGGCTGTCGTGCAGAACGCGCCCAGCGCGCATCTGGGCCCTGGTGGGGCTTGCCGTGTGCTGGCGAGGAGCGAGGCTCTCTCGGGGTGAGTGGCGGGGGTTGGGCGGGACCAGCGTGCCCCCGGCAGACCCTTGCAGGGTCCCTGCTCACTCGGGCCCAGCCCTGCTCAGGTCGCCAAGAACGTCAGTGTCCACCTCCTCGGGACTCCCCTTCGCAGGACACCACAGATTTTGGAGAAGCCATTGTGTGTCCTCTCCCCTCTGGACATGTTGGTTTCTTCAATGCCCCCATGAAGTGAGGCTGCAGGACTGCCATCCTCCCAGCGTTCAGCATGTTCTGTGTGGTGGTCCCCACTGCCACCAGGCCCTGGACGGACACACCTCTTGTGCCATTCCACGTGAGCCTGTTGTCACCTCCGTTCCTAGATCCTTAGTCACAGCACAGAAGTGCCGTCCGTCCATGTGCTTGGTCTGTCCGTGCGCTTGGTCTGTCCGTCCGCTCTCCACGAGTCTGACCCACAAAACTGGATGCTGCTCCAGGCTCTGTGCGTCCCTGGGGGGCGGTGCCTGGCTGTGGCCTGGGTGGTCGTGCAGAGCCCACGTGTCAACCCCACCACAGCCCCGCGCTCGGGACAGCCAGGCCTGCAGGTCCTCCCACCGCCGAGGGCCCACCTGGGGACCCTTTCCCCTCAGGCCCCAGGAGCCTGCTCTGCCCTCTGCACCCCTACGGGCCAGTCTCCTTTCCTCTGACCAGCTCTCTCCACCTCCTGTACGTCTGCAACGCTTCTCTGAGGGAACCTGTGTCTTGTCACCATGCCAGTCCTGTGGCCTGTGGTTCCTCCCCCTCCTGACCCTTCTCCCCACCTGGCCTGGACCCTACCAGGGTCATCACTTCAAGGAGTTTCTCAACAAGACCCTCGATTTTTGACCCCTTGTCTTTCATATGCACCAACCTGAGATTCTCCAAATTTACATCAACCCTTCTCCCTTCTGGGGATGTCAGTTGGCATTTCCTTCCTTTTTAAGGCTGAATAAGGTTCCATTGCACGCATACATCATGTTTGTTTATTCGTTAACTCATTGGTGGACGTGGGGCTGCTCCATTTCTTGGCTGCTGTGAATAACGCTGCTGGGAACAGGGCACACAGCATCTGCTCGAGCCCCTGCTCCCAAGTCTTCCATGTTCATACCCAGAAGTGGAGTTGCTGGATCATGTGGTACTTCTAGGTTTAACCTTTGGAGA
Source organism: Cynocephalus volans (assembly GCF_027409185.1). Taxonomy (NCBI): domain Eukaryota; kingdom Metazoa; phylum Chordata; class Mammalia; order Dermoptera; family Cynocephalidae; genus Cynocephalus; species Cynocephalus volans. The sequence goes on along the minus strand of NC_084473.1, from coordinate 2,494,450 downwards.
AACCTCCACACTGTTCTCCACAGCGGCTGCACCATTTTACATGACAACCGTGCATGAGGGTTCCAGTTTCTCCATGTTCTTGCCAACACCTGCTATTGTCCAGGTTTTTGGATAATAGCCGTCCCAATGGGTGTGAAGTGGTGTTTCATTGTGGTTTTATTTGTTTTTATTTTGTTTCCTGAAGTACTAATTTATCTATTTTTATTTTAACATTTCTTTGTACGTATTTGTGGGGCACAGTGTGTTGCTTCAATTGGTGCATGTGCTGCACAATGGTTCCCTAAGGGTACACAGCATGGTTTTGTACCCATTAGTCCACCCCTTCCCCTCTCTGCCCAGCCTCTGGTGACCTTTATTCTACTCTCAATTTCAGTGAGAGCCACTTTTTTGTTTGTTTGTTTGTTTTCACATATGAGTGAGATCATGCAGTATTTGTCTTTCTGTGTCATTATGGTTTTCATGTGCAAAAATCTCTAATAATTTCTACACAAGAGTCCCTGTGTTTTTGCTTTACTCTTGCTTACATAGCCAATCTTGCGGGACCGAGTTGGACACCACCACTGGGCTCTCCATGGGTCCACACTGGCTGCTGTGTAGCCTTCCTGGGCCTGTGACACTTGTGTGGGTCTTCTCTGTCTGCAGCCCTCCTGTCCCCCAACACCCCGGGTCTGTTCTCCTGCTCCCCTGCTCTGCAGTCCAAGCCCCACTCCCCAATCCTTGCTGATGGGAGGTGAAGCTTCTCCTTGTCCCAGTTTTGCTGGGCCACGGAAGACCCAAGGGGGTTTAGCACAACCCTGCTGACCTCGAAGAAGATGAGGCCGACCATGAAAAGCATAAGATTTATTGAGCCAATGTGACAACTGCAACTGGAACAATAGGTCAGGTCACCCTGAGAGATGTGCTCTGAAGAGCTCAGCATTTCACAGTCCCGAGAAGGGGGAAAGGTCAAAGCAGAGATAGAAGACAGCCCTCCCGTCACTCCATCAGGCTTTCTCTAGGCTGTACATGACATGTGGATTTGGGATGGGTTCCAGGTTACATCTTGCATTCAGGGATCTAGGGTAAGAGTCACAGGAAGTAGTCTAGATTATTTTATGGCTTTCTGGTGCCATTATGTCTGCTTATAAGTAAAAATGGCCATATGATAACATGACTAATGACTTATCCCAGATCTCCCAAGGCACCATAATTAGCTGACCTGGTCAGAGCAGGTTTTTTTTGGTTATCAACTTATTGGAGGAGAAAGTACTATTTACACCCTGATAATTAATACTAGTCTCCTGTCAACTTAAAAAAGCATAAATATACACAGCTTGGAGCACAGAGGGGTCCCAGGGAAGGCCCAGGCCTTCTAGGGGGAAGGGATGAGCTGGAAGGAAGGCTCCCTGGGCTGGATTTGAGCTTCAGTAAAGGCTGTGAGTTGAGGGAGGGGTGGGTGAGAAGGTGGGAGAGAAGCACACAGGCTGGGAGTGGGCTCAGGACAATTGGACCAGGGAAAATTGGAAGTCATAGGCCTGTCATTGTTGATTGAATGTGTCAGAATTTTAGGATGGAAGGATTTTAGGAGGCCTGTGCTATATTCTGGAAGAGGATGGCTTGGTCCCTCTTGGAAAACCAGGCATGGTCTGTGAGGCTGGGCCCCGCGCACGTCGTGGCCACACTGCTCAGAGGTACCACTGGGGCTTTAACACAGTGGGCCTCTAGGAAGGCAGGATGGTGCAGTGGGTGCTATTCAGAAGGGGTCTGGGTCTGAGACACACCAAGGATGGTTGCATCACTGTGGGGTGGGGTCCAGGCCTCCTCCCCTCCTGGAGCCAGGCTGTGCGGTAAGAACAGGGAGTCAGAGGCAGACGGTGCGAGAGACCCCTGCCTCCCGACTCGGCACACACAGGAACAGGCCAATGCATGCTGCATCCAATGGCGACCTGTGCTCTGCAGAGAGGCAGGCATGTGAGTGTGTGCAGTCAGAGGAGGCGATGTCTGAGAAGGAGCAGGCACGTGGATTGATGTGAGGTGGGCTGGGGTGGAGGCGTTTGGTTAAGTCTGGGAAGCTCACTCCACAGCCATGGAGATGGTAGAGTGGCCACAGCATGGACCGAGGACAGAGCTGACCACTGCTCTGGTGGAGAGGATGTTAAGCCATGAGGTGGGATGGGGTTGCCTGCCAGTGTAGACCACAGGACAAAGGTGTGGACAGAGCTACATCTTGCTGAAATGCTGCAGGGAGCTCTCCCAACAACCAAGTCCTTTGATCTTGAAAGTGGGGGGCATTGGGCAGCTGTCCCATGGAGGACTGGGCTCTGCATCCAGGACAGCAGTGGGACTCGCCTCCTGTGGAGAAGCATCACTAACCTTCATCAACACCTGCCCAGGTGGCTTCCTGGGGAAGAGCAGGCTGAGGGAGTGAGTTGTGCAGATCTGGAGGGACAGTCCTGGAGGTCACATGTGGCTAGAGAGGACGGAAAGTAGGGGCTGTCGCTGCAAGTGTTGCCTGGAAGTCACCTCATGGATGTGTCCCCTCCCCGCACCCTGACACCCCCGGTCGGGCACATACCGTCATTCTCAATTTACAGAGGGGACAGCGAAGGTCCGAGAGGTCAGGGACCCACACGGCAAAGCCAGAGGGAGGTGGAATGGCCACCGTGCACACTCTTGTTAGCTCTGCCATTGGGTGTCCCCAAGGTTCCAACTGGGCAGGCCGGGGTGGAGCTCAGCATCTGTGTTTCTGGCTCTTTCCCGGTGACCCGATGCTGCTGGGAGCCCTGCCTGGTGGTGGGTGACTTTCCTGCAGTTTGTTTTAAATTTATGTGGAGGGCTGAAGGCTGGCTGGGAAGATAACAGGAGCATCCAACATCAAACACAACCCACATTTCTGCTTCAGAACTCGAGAATCAGACTCTCAGGGACTGTATTTTTAATCTTTTTCAAAATTTTCAAAAACGTGTGCCAATTTTTCTTCTCAGCCTTAATTCCGTCAAATCAAAGTTCATAGAATTAAATCAGTTTGGGGATTGTATAAGTCAAGCTCTTAGGAGCAGGCCGTGAGGACTTGGAGAACTTGTGGTCATGCTGCACCTCTAACGGGGAGGGCTCAGTTCGAGAGAGAACGCTGTCACAGCCCCGCATCGCACGTCAGGGACGCCGGTTCATCTGCCCAGAATCTGAGTGTGGAAAGTGGACATTTCTTTTTCTTTTTGATGCGTGACGTCTCTGTGTCCTGTCTCTCTGACCCTCCCAATCTACCACTCGCACCTTTTCTGAGCTCCCATCTGGAGTGTCTGCTTATGCGGCTGCACTGCAGGTCTGGGTGTCATCAAGCCAGGACAGCCTTGCTCACTGAGGGCTGGGTGCCCCTGGCTTGCCACAGTGCCCACGGGCTTGGTGTGACCTGCTTCCCAGCCCATGGGAGCGTCCCCACACCTTTGTGGTTGGCAGCACACCACACTTCACCTCACAGCAGGGACACCGTGTTCATTCATGGTCCTTGTCTTCTACAAAGTCTAAAGTCCCTGTGAACTCTGAACCCTTGCCCCAGGGGAAATGCAGGGATAGGTTCCTGCGAGCCTCTGGTCACAACATTTCTGACAACCAATCAACACACAACTTTGTTTAATTAGTGTTTCTATTTCAAGACTACATATTTAATGTATGGTGTTGAGGTGTGAACATTGAATGCATGGCCAACAGAGCTGTCGCTCAGCCTGTGCAAAGCTCACCGAGCCCGCGTATTTTCTGCATAAGGCACACCTCAGCCTCCTGCACTTAGGAACACTCAACAGCACTTTGGTAGTACACTTGGGAGCCACCTTAAAGTTACCAACAAAAAGTAAGAAAATGTAAAAAACCCGGCAGCACGTAGACTGGAGAAGAACACTTGCTGACAGCCTGAGCTGATCCTGTCCACCTCAGCTGGGGACGGGCACGTGGGAAACTCAAGTTTTCCGCTGCTGGCACACGCCTGTGGATGGCCGTGAAGGCACGGAGCATTTATTTTGGGACTGCAAACAGATTTAGCAAGTGGGCAGATTCACACATGCTGAACATGCCAATGGCATCCGCTGTGCTGTCCAGCAGCATCCCTCCTCCTAAACGCCCTACGGCTCAACTGGACACGTGCATTCCCAGAGAGAGGCTCCCTTGTCCAGCCTACCTGGGGCACCTCGTGACCCTGAGACTAGCTCTGGACAATGAGATGTTTTTATGCCATTCCATGACATGCCCTTAAAGATGACCACGCTTGCAGCCCCCACCCTTCCCAGGGGTGAGTGGCCCTTGCTCTCTGAGGATTCCTATTCTGGGGACGGCAGCACATCCTCCCGGGCCGTGGCCCCTGTAGTGGGCAGGCGAGTGAGGCAGATCAGGCCAGCAGGGGCCTGCTACCCCACGGATGGGCGGAAGCTCTGCTGCCAGGAAGCTGAGGTCATCACCACCACTGCCACGGTTTACCAAGCACCCACAGGCCAGGCGTGCGCTGTGGGGCTGTCTGAGGTATCTCCTCCTTCATAACCATCTTGCACAATGGCCAGCTGGTGTCACCCCCATTTCCCTGTTTTGCTGATAAGAGAGAGGCTCAGAGCATCAAATTACTTGCTCAGGATGATCAGCTACTTAGTTTGGAAATGGCAGGAGAGTCCTGGTTACTCTCCCCTCCCCTCCTCTCTTCTTTTTCTCTTCACAACGTGTGCCAGTTACGGGCCCCAGGGAACCGCTAAGTGTCACCTTATTTGGAAAAGGAGTCTTTGCAGGTGTGACTAACTGAAGGATTTTGAGATGGGGAGATGTTTTTGTACCATCAGGCGGTCCCTAAATGAAACCACCAGAGTCCTTATCAGAGGGGGCAGAGGGAGGTTCCAGGAGAAGAGAAGAAGGTGACGTGAGCACAAGGCAGATCTTGGAGTGACACAGCCACAAGCCACGGAATGCCAGCAGCACCAGGAGCTGGGCAGGTGGGCAGGATTTTCCCCTAGAGCCTCTGGAGGAAGAAACCTGCAGACGCCTTGATTTGGGGGCAGTGATACTGACTTCGGACTCCTGGCCTGCAGCACTGTGAGGAGTTGTTTAGGCCACTGACTTTGTGGTGATTTGTTATTGCAGCCACAGGAAGGTCCTACAACCAGCTGTTGATCTGCTGCATCTCAGCAACAAGTCCACCCTTGGTTCCCGCTTCATGAAAGCAGATCCGGGCCCTATGTAGCTCTTTCCCTTGCAGAGGTGTGACATTAAGGCCTGTCAGTAGGTGGCATTGGAGAGACACTACGGGAGCTAGGGGGTCTTCCTTTCTGGTTCTGGAAGCTTCTCTAGATTCCTGGAGAATACACTATTTTCTTCCACTGCTCAGCCAGGCTTTTCCAGAGGTAGGTGCGTGCAGGTTCAGCCTCTTCCAGCCACTGCCTATGTGCTCTTTCTGGCTCTTGACTCAGGCAATGCTGGCATAGCTGGGAGCCAGGAGAATGTAGCCTGTGCCAGGATCAGGTCCCTAGCCTCTGCAGCCCCTTCAGCTCCTGCAGCCCCTCAGCCCCATAAAGAACAGTCAGGGCTTTAATTTTCAGCACAGCCTATGAAGGAGAAAGGATGCTAGGAGCCGTGGAGGATTCCTGTTCTACATAGTTTCCTTTGTGTAGTTGAGAAAACGGAGGCCCAGACATTAAGTAAGGGGATTGGGTCACACAGCTACTGAGTGGCAGAGCCCAATGCCCAGTTAAGGGCCGTGAGTGTCACCCCATATCCTACAGCCAATCCACATGAGCACAAGCAAGGCAGGAAGACTTGGCTGTGAGCTGCAGAGCAGAGCTGGGTGGGGACCTGTCCCCGCTGGCACAGTTGTGGCAAGCCTGGAGCAGGTGCAGGCCAGGGCAGCACTGGGGGAGGAGCCTGCATCAGGACAGCCACACCCAGCCTTGCCCAGGCCGCATCTAGGCCATGCTCAGGCCACTCCGGTCCTGGGCAGGTTGCAACAGGGACCTCTCCCATGAGACCCCTGTGTGCTCAGCCTGGTCCTCTATTCTCTTTTAACCAAACTTATATTCTATATTTTTCAATGCAAAAGTGTCTTTCTGTCTCCAGCGTAAAACACTTGGTCTAAAAATACAAACCACAGAAAAGTATTCACAAACACAACAGACGGCACCAATCCCACCAGCCCATCACCAACATGGAGGTTTTGGTGTGAGAAGGACACCTCTCGGTGGTGCCCCACTGTGCTGGGTGAGGAAGCTCAGTGGTCATGTGGGGATGGGGTCACAAGGAGGAAGGTGAGGCTGGCCCCCGCATGCCTGTGGCTTGGTGGGCCTTGGCCAAGCACTAGGTCAGTGCTGGAGGACTCCCTGTTTCTCTGGTGGGCTGCAGGAGGCGAGGTAGACTCCCCTCTCAGCCTCGTAAGCCACGGTCTTCCTTCAGCACATGTAGTTACCCAAGATCCCTGCTTCATTTTTGTGGGAGCTGCAGTTCTTGGGCCTCCTGAGTTTCTGATCACGGCTCACCGACCCATGCCCAGCCTGGGCGGGCGGTGGCCGTGTCTTCAGCACACAAGACATTGACTCGGGCGTGGCATGGCCCTGTGCTCAGTAGTGACTGTGGTGGGGACGGTGCATCCTCGGGAGATGGGAGCTGCCAGCACGTGGCTGAAGCTTTGACCCACAGGAAATCCCGAGCCTGGCCCTCCTGGACACCTGGGGATGAACATCCTCTCCCGACCACCCAGCTCACCACGTCTGAGCAGGAAACACTGTCCTGGCTGCAGAGGACCAAGGCCAGGTCCAGCCCAGGCACACCCGGAAGGACCCCCTCCAAGAAACCCCAGCCTCTGGGGGTGTGTTCTCCCTGACCATGGCAGCCAAAGCATTTTCAGATGAAAACTGTTCTTCCTGTCTGGGGGTCGGGGAGGGTGGATTTAAATGCTGCCAGGCAGAAACACATGGCAGGTTGGTGCAGCTGTTTTCTTTGCAGCACAGAGCCTATTCTTGGAGTGGGTTTGAATGAGCTTGTGTGCGACATCTGCGCTTTTGTGGTGCTAAGAAGTGAGACATCATTACAAGTCCACCAGGGCACTGGGTCCACCTACAGTGAGAACATCGTGCTAGGACGTCTGTTGTTCTAGTGCTGATGTTACTAGTATCGTTACCTCATTTCCACATTAAATCAGGAGGAATGGCAGGTGGTTGGAGGGCTGCAGTGTTTGAAGCCACTTGGAGGACCTCCCTAATCCCAATCAGAGAAGGCCGGTGACTGGATCGGAACTCTGAGCCATCCCTTCAAAGGGAGGCCCAGGCAAGTGACCATCCGCTCCACTCCTCCACCTTCCAACTATGTTCTGGAAACGCCCTTGCTTGCTCTTCCACCCCACCGTCCGGATGCAGACTCCACACAGCCTCCCTTCTAGCAGCCAAGGCGTCCTTCCAAGGCATCAGCCGGATTCCCTGCTTTTCTTCTCAGGACCTCCCAGAGGTCTCTGAATCATGTGGGATGAAATGCCGAGTTCTCCCCAAACTTCACAAGGTGAGGCTAGCTCCCCAGCCCCAGCAGCCAGGACGCCTCTGCGAGGAATGTGTGTCCTCAGGAGCCAGCTATGTGAACCCAGCGTTCTTACAGACCCCGTGCAAATGGCCCTCTCACTGCACACATGGCCCACGGTTTCTGTACCCCCTGCCTTCACGTGCGTCTGCACTCTGCCAGTGCCCAGCGCCCTGGGCTACACCTGACGCTGGCATGTTAGCAAAAGACACTCAAATATTTGTTGAACGAGTAACTTACAGGAAGCTATCTGCTTGATTAAAGGCAGTTCTTTCTAGAATGTTATCTCTGCAGGCATGCACTGTATGTGCCACGTGGAAGCACATTGTTAAGCATGCACTCGTGTTCTAAAGTGAATCGGGGTCTGGGAAATGTAAAAATGTAATGGGATGTTTCCTTTGCTCTCAAGAAGTTGTAAAAGAAAAGAAAAAAGAAAAATTAAAAAAAAAAAAAACAAAAAACCAGGATCTCTTGAAAACTGCCATCTGTCCTTTGACTTGAGCACTTGAGGTTTCTGGAACACCCACAGCTACCCTGGCACTGCAGGTGAGGGGCCCTTGGAGAGGTGCAGTCCCTTCTACCCAGGCACAGTGATGGGGGACTGAGGGTGAGGGACTTTTCCTGTGATGTTGGGGGACAGGGCCCCTCTGACGATGCTGTGATAGTTGTAAACCCTCTTTCCAGAAAAACAAATGCACATGCGTGATTTTCATTCAATCCTAGGCTGTGAAGGCCTCTCGGAGCCCACGTGTGGACCAAAGACAGCCTAGCACGTGAGTGTGGAGGCCGCCCCACATGAGCCGGTGCCTCTCCCCAGCCACTGAGGCTGCAGGACTCTCTGCACGTGGACTTCAGCTGACGGTGATGCCTGTTTCCTGGCTTTCTTGGGAGCAGCGTGTGAGCAAGTACTGAGATGCTGAGCGTGATGCTGGCGCATCCTGGCTGCATCTACCACTGCACTGTGGACCAGCCCGCTGCTCCTGCTTAGCACCGGGGGCCGCACATGGGGACAAGAGGCCGGAGCCCTGTGTTCCTTCCCATCGGGCCTTTTGGTCTCTGAGGCCTGTGCTGGGAAGCTGGTGTAATTTTGAGAATGTGGCTGCTGTTTCTCAAATACTTGGTGAACGCCACTTGTATGCTGGGCGCCTGGGATACAGGGAGGGATAAAGTAGGTGGCTCCTGCCAAGGGACACTGGGCAAGTGAGGAATCTGCGAGGCTCTGCCAGACAAGGACGGAACAGGAGAGGGCCTTGCAGTGAAGGACAGAGGCAGCCCCTCTCTCTATGCCTGAGTTGCTGCTGGAGCCCAGGCCAGGCTCCCTGGGTTCTGCCCACGCCTCCAAGTGCACGGGCATGTGCTGAACCTGCAGCTGACCTCCGTTGTTGACGCTCCTTTTGTGCTGACACAGCGAGGAGTGGCATCTGCAGAGGGGAGCTGTGTGCGGGGAGGGCTGGAACGTGGTTGTGTTGAATCGCGCTCACTCGGGCTGGCTCACACGCAGGAGGAGGCTCTCTGGTGGCCCTGTGTGGGGGAGTCAGGGAGATGTGGTCTCATGGAGAGGAAGGGCAGGCCCCGCTGCACCAGGAGGACACTCAAGGCAGCTTGAGCAAAGGCGCCCTGAGGGCTTGAGCATCCTTGTTCCAAGACAAGCCCCTTCCTCCAAATGAGCAGAACCCTGGGCTGGGTGCAGAGGGCAGCAGCCGCTCAGACCCACGTCGTTAAGAAGCTCAGCCTCCAAATCCGCGGTCAGCATTGAAGAGATACGCTCTGCTTGAACTTCAGGACAACCACCGCGTGTGCACTAACCAGTAAGAGCAGGAGCAAAAGAGGAATGAAAACGAAGTGTCCTGGGGAGATGGCTGGTCACGCCTAGCGCCGCAGCTAGTGTTTCTGAGCGCGCATGGGCTCGCGGGTTTAATTCATGATGCTGAGTGCTTATGTCTTTTTTTTTTTTTAGTTCTGTTTGTCTGATGGAATTAAACACGGGAACGCCATGAGATGTTCAGAAAGGAGCAGCGTGACTTCTGGCTGCCCCGGGCACAGGGTGGGAGCGTGGGGTGAGGACCCTCTGGTGGTTCAGCTGGAGAAACGTAGCCAGAAGGGAGAGGTGATGTCTTCTTGCTCTCACGGTTCTGCCTCTGAAGTCCCTGTCTCTTCTTTTTGGGCGATATTATGCTGCTGAGACTGAGAAGGACAGCAGGTTTCTTCAGTGTGTTCAGAACTGATTCCTCATGGAAATACGCTTTCCCTGGCATTGAGCTTGGGTGGAGGGAGAGAAGGAAATTGGTGAGAACTGGCTGGGAGGTGGGCTGGCACAGCCGGCGCTGGGTGGAGAAGTCAGGGCCATGCATGCATGTAGAGAGCTCCATAGCATATGAAACTCATTCTCTCCAGTACAGCAGGAGGGGCGTGCAGAAAACTGAGACTCATCACGTGTTAGCACGCCCCCACCGAGGATCACCTGATACCCACGAGCTGCACAGAGCCACGCGCAGCCCCGGGTGTGCTCAGAGGTCTCTGGGTTCCTCCAGGGCTCCCACCAGCCAGCCATGGCCCAGGACTCTGTGTGCGCTCAGTGCTGCTGTGCCCGGGAGCTCCACCCTGCAGAATCAGAAGGCAGGTGGGCCACGTACTGACCATGAGTGATGTGGGCAGGGACACACGTGGGCTGAGGTGGATCACAGGACACTCAACTACGGATCCTCTTGAGGGGAACATTCTGGGACTTCCACCAACTGCTGAGTGTTCAGATTCCAACATAGCATATAATTTTCCTCATAAAATCCAATAACATATAACTGAAAAATGTTAAGTGACCCATTCAGACCCTTAATGGTCCTGTAAAACAAGACTAAAGTCATTTATAAAGCTATAAAAATAAATTCTGCCCAGAGCGCCCGATGAAACCTTTTCACAGTCACTCTTTCTTTCTGTCACAGAGATGAGCCGTCGCCAGACTCAGCATTCTACCCTCATTATCACCCAAAACATTTGTTTTCTGGCTACAAATCATTACTGTCTTAACCCACTTCACATTCTTTAATTTCTATGGGCAGCACTAGCAGTAGGCTTTTTTTAAGGAACATTTTTTTCACAAATAATCATTTTTCCCTATTGATTAGCTACCCAAATGCACATTGATTTAAATTCACGCTTCTGCAAGATTGCGAGCAGGACTTGCTGTCCAGTACGGGACGTGGCTGAGGTTAAACCGGCGAGTGCTGCTGTGGTCAGAGAGAGCCCAGCCAAGGCCGCAGGGCATGACCGAGGCCACAGACAGAGGCTGGTGTGGGTGGAGTGTGAGGCCCTGTCACGGCACGAGCAGGAGAGGCCGATGCCGCTAGTGTCTGTGTGCTGGCCAGGAGTGCCCAGGAGGGTCTGCGTGGCACGCGGCTAGAGGAGAAGCAGCCTGCATGCCAGGAGCCTCCTCATCCATGGCAGAGAAGATGCGATCGCCTGTATCAGGTGGAATTTGGAACATCCCTCCTGTCCCCGTGTTTCTCTGTGACCATGTCAAGAGGCAGCTGGGAGTGTGTGTGGGGACAAGCTGTGGCCTCTGACCGTGTCCCCAGCTGCTCAGCACGGGCTGGGCCTGGGTGAGGAGGCTTCAGCTGGACGCGACCCGTTCCCGTTTGTAGAGCGTCCCGTCCGCGGCCTGCAGGGACCCACCCTCCCCTCTGTGAAGCTGTCTGCACAGAGAGGGTGTCCAGGCCGCACTCCAGCAACGAGCTCGGGAACAAACCACACCAGCTTTCTGGCCTGCCTCAAAACGAGTTCCAGAAACGGGAAGGAACTGATTTCCTTAGGACGATGGAAAAATCTCGTGGTGCTTTCCCCACCCTCTAAGAAAAATAGGTTTCCCGACTTAGGTTTCTGTGTGTTCAGCAGAGCCAATTTTTTAAAGGTTTCAAGTTACCCACCAGACGAGTCTGTGGTGCGTCTAAGGTAATAATGGCAGTACTAGTTAAGGCTCATTGGACACACTATCATGCCTGTGTTAAATGCTTACATACATTACTCTGCACCTCGCAGACAACGCTGTAACCGGGGAGCAAACCACTCTCAGGAAAGCTCAGCATCCTGCCCAAAGTCTCTGGGTGGTGGCCCTCCCCACGGAAGTGGTGTGCTGGCTCCCAGCGTGGGTGGTCCCGACGTGTCACACCTGCTGATTGCTGTGGTGTTGATACTCCCCGTGGCTGATTTTGGGCTATAAACCAGACATCAACCAGCTCACAAATTTCCTGAGAATTTTGTGGTCGGTGACATTGACGGAAGCAGCTCTAGCACCCCACTGCCTAGGCTGTCTCAGAGCCTTCAGCCCTTCCTTTTAGGGCCTGTGTTATCCTGGCTCAGATGGAAAGAGAAATAGCCACCAGACTGTGGAAACTGGGTTAAGTAGGCAGCACACTCGTGTCGATGTGATCGTGGTTTTTCTTCGTGCCGCTGTCCCCTCTCTTTGCAGAGTTCCCACGTCACCTTTCCACCTCTCCCCTCTGCATTGCTGCACGTTCATGTTCTTCCCAGCCCACATCGGCTCTGTGTCCTCCGTGGTTGCAGGTGCCTGGGCATTAGGAGATGACATAACAACTGTTTCCTCACTGAGTGCACATGCTGTCCTTACTGCTGAGCATGCCCTCAGTCCTGAAGCCTCCATCATAAAGCATTGCTGTGAACATCTGGAGAGAACTCAGTAACTCATCCTAAGTCTGCACGGCCAAGGCTATGCGTCCCCAAGCCTGCTGCACCCTCTTCCATCCATGCTGAGAGAGGCACTGGAGGGAAGTGGGTGAGAGGCATCCTCTGGGCCTTACACCGGGAAAGCGGGTCTATGCCACCTCTTGTGTGTTTCCTCCTGCTCTGGGTGCATGGCAGGCTTTTTCCCAAAAGTGGCTGCAGTGCTCCCAGGATGGTGCCACTCTCTGGGAGGAGGTGGGTCCCTCACCCTCCCCTTGAGCCTGATCTCTGCTGCTGGGCCAGGCCCTGGGACAGGACGGCTTCTGCCTGGCACCCATGTGCTGGGGCTGGTCACCCTGTGGATCAGCTGCAGTTCTGGGAGAAGCCCAAGCCCTCCACGAGGGCAGGATCCACCATGGGGAGGAACAGGAGTCCTCAGGGACAATGAGCCTCATGCCTCCACACGATCCCATCCCCAGTCCTCAGGGGTCCCAGCAGGGCCAGGCCCCCCACACCACCCATGTGGGTTCTAACCTAGAGAACTCGTGGACACAGTGAATGGCTATTTTGTGCCATGCTAGTGGCCTGAGCCACTAGTGTGGAGTGAATGTTGTCTCACCCAGAAGCAGGGGCTGGACGCTGTGAGCCTATTCCCTCCCGAGGGTTGCAGCTGCTGGAGGTCAGAGGGTCTGGTGGTTAGGAAAGCGGGGAGTGCGTGGGGGGTGTGGTCAGGAGGGAGTTGGCCCCCGGCCAGAACGCCACGCTTCAGCTCATCCCGAAAGCCCCACAGATGGGTGTGCAAGAGGAGCAGCCAGCACACAGTGGCGGGGAACCTGCTCAGGGCCCACGTCACTTATGCTTCACCCAAGTAGCCAAGAATCATGTGCAGGACCCTGGGGACCCAGGTCAGGCGGCCGTCCACGTCCTGGAGGGGCTCACAAGCTAGAGAAGAAGGGAGGCATGTGAATCACTGCGTGCTTTGTGGAGGACACAGACTTAGCATTTCTAGAAAACAGAGACGGAGCTATGGGAGATCCAGAGACGAGATGGTGGGATGTGATCGGACTGTCCCCTCCAGGTAGAGGGGACAGTATGGAAAACGATCTCACAGTGAACAGCCAGGGAAGCTGCTCTAGCCCGGGGAGGGCGCCTCGGTGCACCTGTGTCCACCCTTGATGTAATGGGTGTTGTCTTTCTCCTGCAACAGGAACATTCCCATTGCTGAGCCTGGGTACGGTACAGCCCCCAGGGCGGCCGGTGAACAGGCTCAGGATCTGTGGGCCGTGCAGTGAGGAGAGGCTGCGCAGCAGCAATGCGTGTTTGTGTGCAGTGTGGTGAAAAAGCAGGTCAGCTGATAAACGGCACCTCTAATGAACTTAGAGCGATGGAAAACTGTGCCTGGGGGTTTTCTTTTGGTGAGAAAGCAGTCTCCTCAGCAGAGGCCAGCTTGGGACGAGGACATCCTGGTGCACGGAGGAAAACCTGCCCAGCCGCAATCCGCACAGCCATCGTGCTCAGGCAAAGGGAGTCCACCAGCTCCAGGGTTGCCCACTCTTGGCCGAGGATGACCTGGACGCAGCCGTCGACGTCAGGTGTGGGCAAGCATTTTCTGTAATGGATTTCACCGGCTGGACTACAGCTGCGTAGAGCTCTCACTGCCTGCTGTGCACTGTGTTATCCTCGGTTCATTCTTCCCTCCTCATTAAATCTGGATTAAATCTTAATCTCAGTGCATTTACATTGGTCCATATATCCATCCACAAGGGGTGGGCCTCAGTTTGCTGCAGAACCTTCCGGAGCAGAGGTAAAGTGTACAGAGCTTCTCTGCAGCTCATGAGCTTTTGTTCTGTCTTCTCCACTTTTCACCTCTAAGATTTTGGGAAAGTTACTTAATCGCCTGTGCCTCAGTTTCCTCAACTGCAAAACCGCCTATTTTTATACTTAACTTATTGTCCTAAGAATGAAATGACTTAAACTTCCTGAAGTCCCCTTGTATTATGGAAATATTTGTACTGACTTTTAATTCTGTTTTTCCATGGATTTTTGGAAGTGCTCTCCTATGCATAAAGCCCACAGGGAGAGAGCACATCCCCCTCAGCCCCCGCCGCCATCATCACCGTTACTGCAGTTGACATCACGGGGATGGCAGGAGCTCTCTGCGGCTGCAGACTAGGGTGCGTGAGGGGTAAGAAAGTCTGGAGAGGCAGCTTGGAGCCCTGGAGGAGGGCTGTGATGAGAGCCGACCCCTCCTCCCACTTGTCTGGTCCCTGACTCACTGTCTGCGCATCCTCCAGCCCTAAGGAGAAAGGGCTTCCCCAACTGCATTCCAGAAGGAGCCTGGTGTTTGTACCAACGCCCCAGGGCGCTTGCTGTCTGAAGACCTGCCAGGATCGAAGGCTCCAGTGTGAGAGATTTGGCATCACAGCCCCAAATACCAAGTCATTCAAAATGCAGAAAGGACTTTAAGCCAGCACTTCCTCTGTGCTGGTGAATGCAAAACACACGCTCAGTAGGTCATCGGCCTCTCCGGTCCAGTCTCTCGTGCTCTTCCTCTCCTTCTGCAGCTGATGAGCAGCGAGGCGCTCCCTTTCCGAGAACAGAACTCCCAGGCTTTGGCGAGTGGGTGCTGTAGGGAAAGTGAAGGAAAATGGTCAGGGCCCCTCAGATGTTCAGAATCTTGCAGAGCATTCGATGTAAATATGCACGTGCGCCCAGGTGTTCTGGGTTATAGACTTAAGTATAAAGGATGAGTGGCTCTGATCCACAGTGCTCCCAGGATGCCCTGAGAGGCCACAGTCACTGCTGCTTCTGCTGCTGCTACTGAGGACTGAGCTTGTGTTGTCTGCCAGTGGCTCCCAGGATCTTTCCCAATTACCTAGTGGGACCTGTGTGTGAGGGGTTTATGACCCAGCCTGGCATGAGAGGGGTCTGGTGATCCGGCCTGGCATATGAGGGGCCTGGTGACCTAGCCAGGTATGTACGGGCTTTGTGACCCAGTCTGTACAGTGGGCTTAAAGGGTCTGTGAACCCTAAGTCCTAGCCTGACAAGTGGGAATAGTATTCTTAAGCACTTTGCAAGGTCTGCAGTCCGTAGTCAGTGAAAGCACGCTGCTCTGGCGCTGCACCCGGGGCTGGGCTGCAGCCACGCAAAGCTCCTCGTGTGGCCTTTTCTTTATCACTCCCTGGTAAAGGCGTCAGCCCTCATCGGCGCTGCTTTTGAGGAGGGGGTCCGGCAGGTGCGGCTCATGGCAGGGTACGGCCCAGCCTTCCCACCCACCCACCGTCAGGAAGAGACTACTGAGCTGCAGGGACTTGCGGCAGCAGAAGACGTGGCCTCAACGGTCTCCACCTGGAGCCTTGGGGGTGGACAGGGGAGGGGCGCCAGGGCTTTCCCAGGAAAGCTGATGCGTGCGTGCCCCAGGATTTTGGAGGAACCGCAGAATCCTCCATCATCTGAGAAACTTCAGCGCGTAGAAGAAAACCGAAGAGGCCCAAGAGGCCAGAGCGTTTCCTTACTTTTCTTCCTGTGTTTTTATTATACAAGTATTAGAAATCCGCAGCTGGAAGGACCCTAGAGGCAACCCAGTCCAGCCTTCCTGGCTGAGAGAGAAGTGGCGGGCTGCAGGGGAGCTGTGCCAGTCTCCCTGAGAGCTCCTCCCTGGGCGTCCGCTGAGAGACCCAGGTCCCATCTGCATGGGGCGTGCACGGCTCAGTGGGAGGAAGTGTTTGGGGCACATGGAGGGAGACTGCCAGGACCTGGTGCAGGCAGGGAAGGGGAGCTGCCGGCCTCATGGGCCAGCGTGTGGCCACTGAGGTCCAGACAGAGAGAAGCCTCTGTCTGATCCTCAGATGTCGGGAGGGTTTTGAGGTTTGTCATCTTGAGCCTGACTTGGTCTCATGTGATATAGCAGAGACTAAACCAAAGCCCTCACCTCCTCCCCAGCCCCTGTGCACGGCCCTGGGAGGCCACAATGGCCACCGTCAGCAGACGCTTGGAGACCTCAGTCCAGACCTGGGGAGGCGAGGCTGTGCTCCCACCTGACACGTGCAGTGACAACAGTGTGGGCCTCACCTGGGCTGGAGTCCCATGAGGCTCTACCATAGAGGGCTTCGGGCACTGTGCACTCGGGGCCCATCACAATTCCTCAGGCCCACACGGTGGCTCTGCGGTCACCATCAACACAGAAGCAATGTCCACCGAGGGCTCCCGCAGCCGGGCCGGGCGCTGATGGTCACTCCTCATCCTCGCATGGAGTCGGGTGTTCCCATTAGACAGATGTGGACAGCCTGGGGCTTGTGCAGCACTGTCCAGCTCACAAGTGATCTGAGTCGCCAGAACTCATCAAGGGGGACTATGAGCAGGGTCTGAATTATTTGGGGGCCACCTCAATTAGCTGGCAAGACTTGGGAATGTGGCTTGTTCTGTGGAAACTGCCGCCTCGCAGGCCATTTGCACCAGTGGAGGTCAGGAAGGGCTGCCCCGGGCCCACCTCTCTCCACCTCTCATCCCCATGACGCACACAGAGCAGAAGACAGAGCAGGGCGTGAAAGGTGCTGTGACATTCTCATGCTTTTCTTGTCATAGTGAGAAACTCCGCGAGATTTGTGCTTGTTGCATTTCTTCTAGAAGTCAGAGGCAGCCTGCCTGGCAGTGTCTCACATAGGAGACAGTCGTCACCCATGTTGTTGGTGCCTCTCCTGCAGTGAGGGTCCATGGCTGTTCTGACACCTTGTGGGTCGAGAGCTCTACATAGCTAGAACTTCTGAAGTAAAAGGAAGAAACTTTGCCAGTGGAGGCTGAGAAACATGTAATTAATATAGTTATTAACAGAATTATTTAGCATATAAGAGGACTTTACTGAGTAACACTTTCTGCTGACGACAGCTCTCTCTGGGAAAGCTGCTTCCTTCCCTTGTTGCTAAGAGAAAAGAGACGCTTAGTGGAGAGAAGAGTCCCCTTTTCCAGCTGGTGTATTCTGTTCAGTTTCATGCTCTCACGGTTAAGTAGAAATACTCTTGGGTTTGAAACCTTCCGGTAAAATATTTGTAAGATGTGGCTGTTGTTCTAACTTTATACTTTTGCCTGCAGTGACTTATGAATTAGTTACATGAGTTATTACTATCAACGACTCAAACTTAGTAAAGCCCAGCGCAAATATCACCTGCCAGCTGAAATTGCCCTTCATCTCCCCAGCTGACATCAATTTAGCAAATATTTACTGAGCACCTAGTCGACGCCAGCCTTGCCCAGGCTCTGGTGCTCAGTTGAGCATGCCACGGCTGAAGCTTGCAGCTGGGGCTTCCATAGGACAGCGCAGGTCCACTTGCCACAGAATCACCCCGCCAGGACGTAGACCCGAGCTACTTGTGCACACGCGTGTCTTTGCCCTGGAGTGTACCTTCCTAAGTCTCTTAGAGGGCCTGACACATGTGTCACATATCCCGGTCATCTGGGCCTCGGAGGGCTCGGTGGCTTTGTGACCTCCGTCCTTTCCTGCCATTGGGTTGGGGCCCTGGACCAACCTGCCATGTCAGCCTCCACCCAAACCTGAAGTGGCTTTGTTTTGCTGACCTGATGGAGACCCAGTCCTCTGCAGGCTCCCCAGACCCTCACGGACCCCATTTCCCATACGCCTTCTCTGCACCCCCATCCACCAGAGCCTCCTGCGCTGAGCACATTGGGTGGGAGTGGTGTAGTGCAAAGTGTTTCTTACAGGTGCTTGCTTTAACTGCTGTTTCCTGCACTGCACCTGGCTCTGGGCTCATGGCTAGCCGTCAGCATAGAGGTGCCTCCCGTCGTTCAGATACGTCTCATGCAGCTCCCACAGCAATCCACCTGGTACACAGAAGACTTTAAAAAGTGTACTGGATAGCACACACCTTCTAATTTTGAAGACAATAAACATTGTGATGCCAACAAAATGCTGAATTTTAAAAGGGAATTAGAAGTCACTGTGGAGGCTCCTGGTCTCATTTTTCTTGCATACGGAATGGACCTGTGGGCCACGCAGGTGTCGAAATCTCCTGCGCTGAAGCAAATGGTGCAGAGGCCCCGTGTCGGGCTCTTCGGGGAGGTTCATTGGGATTACAAACTTCCATCCACCTCTATTTGTGAAGGGGATTTTAAGGAGGCAGTTGCAGGGAGGAGGAGGGGGAAGAGGGATAGGTCTACAAGGCTTCAGAGAAAGTGATGCTCATGATATTTCACGATTTCATTTTCTTTCCAAATCTTAAAGAAAAATGGGTTCTGAAATTTATTACTGATTGTAAAAATACAGAAAGTGTTTAACAGTAAAATAAATTATCCGAGAATTCCCTGGGAATGTTCCACGAGAATACGTTCATTCCATTCTAAACAGTGTGATTTTTCTGATGTTTGGGGCAGTCACTTCCCAGCTGGACGTGTGTGGCTGATGGAGCCACTGCACACGCCAGCGCCCCCTCGTGGCGGAAACAGCCCCGCCGCGCTGCTGCGGGTTCTGGACGGGGAGGCGGTGAGGACAGGGACTCAGCATCCAGGCAGGATTTCTGGAGTCCGCCTGTGGGGGTGGAGAGGAACAGAGGACAGAGGCGCTCGGAGAACCGAGAACTGGCTCTAGCAGCTGAGGACGCAGCTGGAAGGGGCGTGGGGTCTGCTCTGAGACTGCAGGAGAAGCTGTGGAGTTTGGAGGGCAGGTCCCTCTGTCCCTCCCCAGAGCAGCCTGAAGGGGACAGCCTCGCCTCGCTGTGGGGTATGCTTCAGGCTCTGCAGGAGAACGCTCTGCCTAGCACCACTGCCAGGAAGCCCACCTGGGCCTGCTGCCGGCCTCTCTGCCCTCTCCCACCCTCGGCTGCCAGAGCAGGTCCTGATACACAGACCCTCAGGACGGGTGCAGCCTGTGGCCGTGAGGGCTCTGCGACACCCTGCACAAGCAGTAGGGCTGCAGTTGGAAGACCAGGACCCCTTCCCTCATAGCAGGGGTGAAAGAAGCACCACTGGAGAGACATGGGGGCTGGAGCCCTGGGACCAGTCGGGTGCTGACAGGCACCACAAAGCCCATTGTCTGCACCAGGGTGCAGAGCCAGTCTTTTGCTGGTCCCGCTGCGGACATTTAAGGGAACCCTTCTAGGAATGGACTGCCTCAGCCTCCACCAGAATTCAGTGTACATTCTCTCTGGGGAGGGATGGTGGGTCGGTTTTGCAAAAGCAGCGGCCCCTTCTCCATGCTCACTGGAGAGACGGCTGCCCACGTGGAATAACAGCAGGACATTGGGAGGCCTGGGATGCACCTGCTCCTGGGGATGGCCCAGGCTGGTCCCCTTCAAGACCCTGCACTGCTCATGGCAGCTGGAAGGCAGCCTTCAAAGCCCCCCATGCCGGGTGAGGCCTGCATCCCCCTTCTGTCCCCAAACACCCCTGTTTCACTGCAGTGGCCTGAGGCCCAGTCCCCATGAGGAGGCTGCCCATGGACTGGCTGTCCTCCCTAGGAAAGTACCAGGACTGACCCCAGCCCTGGGCCCACGCCCCATAGACATCCTGCTGTGGGCTCCACGCCCTGGGTTGCCTGGACCCTGGCCTTGCCAGGGCCCTCTTTCCCGTAGCTCCGTCAGCTCCTCTGGGGAGCCCCTGTGTCGCTGGAAGCCCTGCTCTCCAGGAAGCTGCAGTCATTTCAGACCCAGGTGCTGCCTGAGCACAGCTCCGCAGATGCCCCCCGAGCACTTGGGTCCAGAGTGTGCTGGCATGTTCTCTGCTCCCTGCTCTTTCTTCCAAGTTCATTCCTCCACTTTACTGAAAAACCAAAACTAGGATGAAGTGACAGCACTTTTGCAGGCCCGCTGTCATCCTCTCATGCAGGCTGCGGCCCATCCTCCCTGCCACACCCCTCCAGACACCCCCGACAGGGGCGCCTCACAGAGACCCTCCAGCCCAAGCCTCCCACTTTTGCAGGAACCCACCCTGGGGCAGATCAAGATCGTCATCCCCAGGAGCCGAAAGGAAACCTCAGCTCTGAGCCTGTCAATTTCGGATGCATCTTGTGCCTCCAGCCCCTTCCTTGGATGTCAAACCTGCGCCACCAGGGCTGCTCCCTCAGGATCCCAGCTTCTGCCCTGACCACCTCAGTGGAGAGTCAGCTGCCCATCCCTGTGCTCCCAGCAGCCCACAGCCACCTGCCCTTGGTGAAGCTGCTCTTGCTCCCAGGCTGTCCCAGCTGAGACTAAGGACAGCCCCGCGGTGGCCTTGCTCTCAGTGCAGGGATGGTGACCCATGGGGGGCTCGTGCTGTGGGGCTGCCGACTATAGCCCACCCCAATGAACAAGATCCTGCTGTCTGCAGTCCTTCCCCGTCCTCTCAAGTGTGCATGTGAGTGTGAGGGTGTGTGTGTGTTGTGGTCGTGTCTGAGAATGTGTGGTGTATGGTGTGTGTCAGGAGCACGTGGTGTGTGGTATGATTATGCGTGATGTATAGTTTGTAGTGTGTAGTGTATGTGTGTAGTGCATGTGTTGTGTGGTGTAGTGTGTGTGTTGTGGTGTGCGGCTCCAGCAGGAAGGTGGCCTGGTGGACTTCCTGAGAGAGTGCTGGGGTGGGTGACACGAGATGGGAGGGGGTGTCCAGGAGCACCTGTGGATTCCCGGCTGGAGCGATGGGTGGAGAGGGGTCACTTAGGGGATGGTGACCATGGGCTGTTTTTGTGGGTGGGATGAAATGCTGCTTGGTCACTTCTGTGAGACAGCAGGCGGAGGACTCAAGGGGCACGAAGATGAGGGAAGGAAGTCTGAGCAGGGATTCTTAATTTGAGATCAACTGGTGTTTAAGCTACAGACGTGGTAAGACTGCCCAAGGAAATGGGAGGGTCGGGAAGAGGAGGGTGCAGGAGGCGGGGAGTCAGGACGTGGAGTTGGGACGTGGAGTCGGGACGTGGAGTCGGGACGTGGAGTCAGGCAGATGAGAGGGAGGGACCAGGGCAGCACGGCTTGTCCCGAGCTTGGGGCTGAGCAGGCTGCACGTGGTCTCCACCTCCTGAATATTCTCTTCCTCCCCCTTTGCTTGAATTTCCCTCATCCCTCAGGTCTCGGCTC
Source organism: Cynocephalus volans (assembly GCF_027409185.1). NCBI lineage: Eukaryota > Metazoa > Chordata > Mammalia > Dermoptera > Cynocephalidae > Cynocephalus > Cynocephalus volans. Next base: position 2,473,210 of record NC_084473.1, on the reverse strand, counting down.
AACCTCAGTCCTCTGTGAAAATAGAGTCCCGTCCTCTCAGGGTCACAGTGGGGTCTCCCGCAGGCTCGGGGGGCTATGGGTCCTGTGCATTCCTCTCCTGCCCGGCTGAGTGCGTGTCTGCACCTGGGCCTCGTGCAACTGCTGAGTTCTTGTGAGCGTCTGTGCGGTCAGGGCCTCCCCCTCAGTCTTCCATGTGTACTGAATCCCTGGCTATGTGGGTCTGTTGGGAGGGGACTGCTGGAGGGAGCAAGGCGTTGGTAGTAGGGGACAGCCCCGCAGGTGTCGGGAAGAATGGGGACAGGAGAAGGATCCTGCCTGGCTGTGCTGGCCGAGTTGAGCGATTCTGAAGCTTGTGGTGGGAAAAGCCTCCGATCATCCAGCCGAGAGCCATGCGGTGGGAGCTGGCTCCTGGAGGGAAAGTCCTCCCAGGAAAGGGCTCTTAGAAATCCCGGAGAGGAGGGGGAGAGAGGAGCTTGATGTCATGGCCACAAAACAAAGAGAGTCTCGTCTTCCAGACACAGTACTTGGTCCCCCCTAGTGAGAGCCCAGGAAATGGGGGTGGCTCCTTTTCAGGAATTGGACAAATGCTTCTCAGCATGTCCTGGAAAGCTTCCTGGGGGAAGGGCAGGAGGTCCCTCACCCAAGGGTCTGTAGTTCTGAGGGAAACCGTGCACACAGGGGACCTCCCTGCAAACTACCAAAGGGCCCCTCTGAGGGCTGAGCCACCAGAGGCCCCTCCTTGGGCTGGAGTATGCCCAGCCCAGTCCAGGCTGAGACTGCACCCTCACTCCCCAACTGCACATGCTCCAGAGGGGACGGGCCTGGGCCCAGGCAGGTGTTTTTCTGCTGAGCTGGCTCATTCCAGGGCTGAGAAAACACGGTACTTTTAAGGACTCTGCTGGAGAAGTTGCAGAGCAGAGTTTTGGGGATCCCAGGATCAGCAGCCTCTGCCTCATGGTGAAATGCCATCACCTCCCATCTCCTGCATCCTCTGGGTCCCCAGGGGCCCTAGGTGGCAGCACTGGCCAGGCCGGCTGGGGTTCCTGCTGGGTGTCGGGCTGGCTCTGGCATGGCCTCGGTCTCTGGCTCCTATTACTTCTGTCCTTTCACTTCGTACAGGACAGCTGTGGAGCAGGGTCCTCATGGACAGACCCCACCTCAGCATCTCATGTTGGGACGCAGTCGGCAGAGTGCATGTGGGTTTGGAACCGTCTCACTCAGCTGTGTGGCCTTGGGAGGTGTGCTGTGCTGTCTCTGCGACTCGGTTTCTTCACCCGTAAAGTGAGGAGGATATGGGCGCTTGTGAGGATTAGGTGGGATGCTCACTGAGACCCCACAGAGTTCTTTCTGTGGTCAGGAAACAGGCTTTTCCTCTCATGGCTTGTGTCCCACTGGGCCCACATGTGACAGCAGAAGTTCTCTTTCAAAGGACAAGCTGACTCGGATCACCAACAAGAGCCCTGGGGAACACGAGTCTCCAAGTACTGTCCTTCATTCCCCCTTTCCACGACTGTTTCTGAGACAGGAGGTGCTTAGTTTCCATGGGTTTGGGTTTCAGGACACACCTGTAGGTTTCAGGCCATTCCGCCAGGTCTCAGGCCCCTCCGCTGGACCCTCCCGTAGAGAAGACTTACTTTTGCTTGTTAGACCTATTTTCAGCACCAACATGGGGAGATTGAGACCACAGGGGCTGCTTATGCAAATCCAGTGGCTGGACATGCTCAGTAGAGAGGGGCTACATAATCTTGGTAGCTGAATGACCTTCCACTAGGGTGCTCGAGAGCACAGAATATTCCTGAATACGTCTAGTGCCTGTGATAGTATTTGAGCAACAAACATTCCCTGAAAGGAGACAAACTGAGCACATGCAAGACTATGTTACCTGACAGGGAGCCGCCCCCTCAGTTGAATATTCATTAGACAGCATGAATATGTATCAGACAGTGGAACTATAGAAGCCGAGTTCCGGCAGAAGGCGGCTTGTTGCTCAGTCTCCCAGGGCCGCCCTGCAGTTTGCCAGCTGGGCTGTGTGTGCTCTTCTTTTATGTTAAATTTACTTTCACTTACACTCTCTTGAGCCAGCCTGCACTCTGTGCTAAACTTTAAGTGTGTGTTTCTTACCGTTTTACTAAACCTGATGTGGGCGCTGTTTAGTCTCTGGAGCGAGGCCACACGCTCTCCGTGGAACCTGCATTTCTTATCTGTTACATTAAACTTGTTCTCACTGTCTACTGTGACTCTGCTCTTGAATTCTTTCCTGTGGTGTAGTCAAAAAACTGGTAAGACGATGGGTTGGGTTGAAGATGACTATCGGGTCCTCGGACCCTTCCTCCGGCATCATTTCTGGGAATCTTGACGTCCCCTGGCATTCAGCGCAGGAACTGAAGCTTGACTCCCAGTGGCTCCTCCTTCCTGAGCCACAGCTCTGTGGTCCAGTCCTCAGGAGCTCTCTGTCCCGGAGACTGGCTCTGCAGGATGCACACGGGTTTCAGTGAGGCTTTGCTGCTAATCCCCATTGGGTCATACAGAAACAACCCTGAGTCTCTGAAGTCCAGCTTCTGGTGGTGCTTGGGAACCAAAGTCCCTGCACTACAGCTTCTGACCCTCTCATGGGCAGCTTGGAGACACCCCATGTCCCTGGCAGGATCACTGGGGTGGGTCAAGTTGCCCTTCTGTGGGTTTAGGGCCTGCCTGCCTCTTCTCCTTTGAAGGCCTTTACATAGCAGGACAGTCGTTTCAGCAGCAAACACATCCAGATCCCACCAGTGATAAACGTAAAACTCAAACCATTGCTTGCCTCCGGGACACCATAGAGAAAGGGCTGGAAGACTACGTCCTTCAGGCCAAATCCAGCTGCACCTGTTCTTGTGAATAAAGTTTTATTGGCATGTGCTCATTTGTCCATGGCTGCTTTCAACAGCAGAATTGAGAGGTTGAGACAAGAGACAAACATGTATGATCTGGCCCTTTACAGAGAAATGATATTAGTGATTAAAACATGTCCCAACAAGGCTAGACAAACACAGGAGTCCTGAAAATCCATTTCTGTGACAGGAGCTCTTGTCAGATGGTTGGGGTGTGGGGAACACACAGACTCCATAAAGTGAGAATGTCCTTAGAATTCAATTCTGATCACAGCAAGTTCTCATTTTCGGCCTTATTCGTATATCTTAAAATTTGTTTGAACTCTTTTTCGTAACTGACTGTAAAATTTTCATGAGAAAATTAGGGGTGTCTTGTCAAGGTTGTTTTTATATTCTATGTGAAGGAAATTGGTTTTTAATATAATGCAATACAATGGATTCAAAAGTTTGTTTTTTATTTATATGTTGTTTCAGGGAGGATGATCAGAGCTTTTATAAAATAGTCAAAAAGGTTTATGACTCCTAAAATGATGGTTTTTAAAGAAATCACTGGGTTCAATGGAATTTCAAGGCTTCCTGTTAACGTTATCCGCTCATACCGCCTGACACAGAGGCTTGCTGCGGGTCCTTTCCCCGGTGGAGTTCAGAGGTGGTCGCTGCCGGGTGAGGAGAAGGGGGCATGAGTCCTCTGGCTCCTTTGAGAAGACTGCACAAGCCTACTGTTCTGCCACCTCAGACCAAGGTCACCCTGTAGTCTGTCGTCCTTGGAAGAGACGAGCTTAAGCCTGTCGACAACCCACTGTTAATTATCACCCACATGGCGTTCAAGGTGAGATTCGAGAAATGGCTCCAAATACTCCTTGGTTCAAAAAGATAAGAACTTGAAACCAAACCTCGTTAATTTTCATCTCACAATTCATTCTGCTTTTTTACAGTGTGTCCCCCTGGAACGTGCTGTTTCCCTGGCTATTGAATGAAACCTACAGTACAGGAGTCAGAATATGGTCTTCTTACCATGTCCTGCTCCCTTGGAAACTCCCACGAGTCTCAGTGGCCTTTTGGGTAAATATTTTCCTACATGGTCAAGGCCAAGAAGTCTCCCAAGGCTTTGAGAGGGACAAGTAATGTTGTCCAGGAAGCCCCGTGGTTCTCTCCTGATGTGGCCCTCGTGCCCCCCAAGAGAGGTGAATCCTCAGCAAGCCTGCTTCTGTGACCCCCAAACTCATCCCCCCGTCGTCCTGTTTCTCCCATCATAACTTATTCCAAGGCAAAGAAACACTGTCAGTAGTTTACTCTTCAGTGAGAATTTAGCACTGAAATTTTGAGCCAGGTGTTTCCTCTGACCCCATTACAGCGAGTCCTTTGTGGTGCCACTTCAGTACACTGAGATGAATTTTACAGCTAATATGACTTTCCTGCCCATATGATTTTTTAAAAATCAATACAATGCCTTAAGTGTAAGGTAAAAAGAAATATACTGACAGCCATTTACAGCACAAAACGTGCTTTAGTATGTGAATGATCGTCCACAAGTGCCTCGCAGCCTTACAAACTGCATCAAGCCCCAACTGAGGTAATTAAACTGAGAAGTGACACAGTGTCCCCCGGACACGCTCAGTGCTTGCCATTTCCAGCTCAGTGTGAGTGAGTCACTAAGGCACCACGAGCTGGTTTCGGAAGGTGAAATGAGCTTCTGGAAATGGTGGAGGACTGTCGGTAGCGTTCTGAAGACACACGATGGCGCTTCACGTGGTGACGGCATCCCTTGAAAATCCGGCACAATTAAAATTATGCAAAAAACATTTTGAGTTTCAGTGTGCATTAAAACCACGGGAAAAAAAACAGTTATGGGTATAAATTATTTCTTTCCCCTGATTTTCAGTGTCCAGTGGGATGGTCACAGTTACTGCAGGAGGGGCCAGGCCTCCATGCATCGGTCCACCCTGTGCCAGTCAGGACTCTGCCCATTAAACCATCTATGTTTTTGATGTTTTCCCAGTTATGGCAAGTCAATCCCCACAAACATTCCAAATGCCACAGGGTGGTGGCAGTATCCTCATAAGGGACACAGGGCTAGTGCTTCTTTCTAAGTGGAATCTGACGTCCTGTCACCGCACAGACATTCTGGTCCTGAGGACGCAGGTGGGCACAGGATGGTAGGAGTCTCCTCAGACACAACCCCCTGCCGTCCAGTTGTCCAGTTCACACCCATGGGCTGTCACCGACAGATTTTGGATCCCTGGGGGTGGGAACTTTGTAGTTGTATGGGATCATTGCACTGAAAACCGAGATGGCTGTTCCATGTTGAAAGCTGCATAATCACAAGTCGCTCTTAGGAGCTGGAAGGTCCTTAAAGACTCTGGACCCTCCAACCTCATTGTTACACAGATGGGGAGCCTCTGGCCCCAGAGTGATATGAATGAACCAAATATTCACAGAGATTAAAGAATAATCAAGGATCCCTGGCTGGTACCCCCCCCCTCGCTTAGGGGTCCTACAGCGCGTGGGCAGTTCACTGCTCTGGGGCGGCACCAGAGATGACCACCAACCTCAGGCAGCAGCAGAGAGTCTCCAGGGTTACGAGGCTCGGCTGAGCCACAGCAGCCCAGGTGCCACGAGCCCTCTGCAGCCCTTGCTGGGAGCCGCATCACCACTGTCACCAAATGTCCCACAGCTGCAGCTGCTGCAGCATCAGATGCTCAGAGCTGCTCTGCCAGACAGATCCTCTTATCCCTCAGCAGAGATGATGAAACTCAGAGAGGTCAGGGACAGGATAAACCTAACACTCAGTGGCATGCAAAAGTCAGGTGGGCAGAGTTACAGAGCCCCTGCTGTCAGCAGCCTGCGGCTGCATTCCAGGTGTTCACTTACTTTTGAAGTCTGTGCCATGGTGGAAGCGAGCCTCGAAGACTCTCCTCTTGGGTCTTCAGCATAATCTAGATTAAGTAATTGGGGCTAACACATCCCTCCTGAGGAGTCATTCCTTGGATTCTGAAAGGGAGACAGGGAACAGGATGGCAGGACTTGATCCAGTTTTTGGGAACTTGGTCTGCCTGGCATGAGCTGCGTGGACTTGTTAGGTCTGTGCCAGGTGGGGCTGCAGTCCAATCCTAACAGTCACCAAACTCAAGTTCTTTGCCTCCTTCACATGCATCTGAGCCCACCTTGGCTCCTGGGCACTGGCCAGATGAGAGGCTGGAAGTGGTGGCCACTGCAGCAGAGGGGCCACGCCCCATCACTTGTGTGCCCACCTGGGGAATGCCAGTGCATGGGTACAGTGCAGTAGGAGATTACAGACATGATGCTGGGAGGTCTGTCACTCAACAGGTATCATATCCCAAACTCAAGTGCACTGAGGCCTAGTGTGGGGGTGGGCAATAAGGTGGCCCCTCAACCCTCTTCTGAGTTTGTGCCTTCATCTGCACCCCTCCTAAATGTGGGCTGGGAATATGAAGTGGCAAAGGTGAGGGGGTCACTCTCAGGATCACGTCACGCTGTGTGTAAGACCCTGTCTTCTAGCGGATTCACTGTTCCATTCCCACTGGGTTGGAGAAGCCTCTTGTGTGAGCCGCCTTGGAGAGGCCTGTGGCAGGACCACCTTCAGCCTGTAGGAGCAGTGGGCATCCTTGGCTGGCAACCAAAAAACAAAGCCAAAATTGATAAACAGAAAACAAAAACACAGACAGTCAACCCAAAGCTCTTTAGTTCTACAGCTGCAAGCAGCAAATTCTCTGACAGCCTTGATGAGCTGGGGAGTGGATTCTCTGCGGCTGCGTCTCCAGACGAGCGCTCAGCTCGGCCAAGTCCTTGGTGTGACCTTGCGGTGCCTGGAAGCAGAGACCCGTCACACCATGCATGGTCTCTTGACCCACAGAAACTGCGAGGTAACCAATGTGTGGTCTTTTAAGTCTCTAGTAATTCATTACACTTCATAAAGGAACTAATATGCATTAATTATAAGAGTGGGGTTTGAACGCACGTGAGCACAGATGAAGGTGAAGATTTTCCACCTCTCAATTTGCACGAAGACTAAGTGAGGCCCTCTGTGGCCATCAAAGTCTAGGCATGAGGTTTGTGTCAGCAGATGGCTGTGCCTGTTTTGTTTGCCCCGGAGGGGCCTCATGTGTCCCCACAGTGCCTGGCATCCTGAGCAGAGGCAGCTGTCTTGAGACAAAGTCAGACTCACCAGCTCAGACCCGGGACCTGACTGAAGTTTCAGGACAAAGGCTGAGTCTGCCCCGAGGACCAAGGCCTGTGCTAACGTGGAGGCTTCCACCCCTCTGGGAAGCCTCGCTCTGGACGGCCCAAACCCACTCTGACTCTGAAGCAGATTCCGTCTCCTGGCTGCTGTTTATGGACACGTGTCACATCCATTGGGGCTGGAAACAATGAAACAGAGCAAAACAGCATCGCTCGAGCCTTAGTGTCTCATTGGTCACAAGAGCAGTTGCAAGGGACAACCCTGGGGGCATGCAGCAGTCTGGTGGGAATCACAGTATGGTGCGTCCTCACGTGATCAGCAGAAGCACAGACCATGCATCACAGGCTGTACTTACAAAGAGGCATCCTGCTCAGAGACAGCACAGAGACCAGCAAGCCTAGGGCCACAGGACTGTGGCCCGGCTCCACCCAGAGGCACATTAGTGACTGTGTGGCACCTCTTTCCCCCCTCCTGCTGAGTCCTTCATGGGGTGGCCCTTGAAATCCCCCAGAGTCCATGGACAGAGCCTCTTTGGATGCGGCACATAGGCTGATGGCCGGGAAAAAGCGAGGCCCGGAATGTTCCTGGGTGTGTCCACTGACTCCTTATTCAGAAGTAGGCTGGGGGCAAGGTGGCACCAGATCGGTGGTTGTCCCTCTCCTCTCATGACAGATGTACAACCCACACGGGGGGCCGGTGCAAAAGAAGGAGGCAGGAAAGGAGAACGCCAGCTCCAAGATCTGCTGAAGATTCCAAAATGTGGAAAAGGGTGAAGGTGTCCCAGGTTTTCCAAGTGCAGGAGAAAGCTGACAGAGCACTGCCCCCCTTGCGCAGGGCTGGGTGGGTGGACCCCACTGCTGCAAGTGACGAGACGTGGCTGTTTTATGACATCAGCAGCTCAGCAGGAGGAGAGGCGGCTGTTCCTCCTAATGGCTTGTGCACTGAAGATGACCGCGAGGCTTGTCAACTGTCCCTCACTGCAGAGTGACCGATACAGGCAACTGTTCGAACCCTATTAACTTCCTGAACCAGCCAGTGTCTTCAGACACTCTAGGAAATCAAGGAGGGAAATTTCCATGAATATCCTTTTTGTCTTCTGAGAACTCTGTCCCGAAAGCATCATTCACTGTTTCAAACCACATTCAGAGTAACATGCTCTGGACCAGGCCCTGCTCAGTGCTGGGGTCACAGACACCCATCGGCAGGTCTCTGCCCTGCATGGAAGACGAGCCCCTTGGCAGTGTTGGGAGGAGCCGACTCCTTCTCAGGCTGCACTTGGAGAGAGGTGTGGGGACCACCAGGTGGCACTGCGTGGCTGTTCAGATTCACGAGCTGTGAGTGCTCCTGCATTTGGGATCTGCCCACAGGGAACCAGGCTTCCTGAGTCCTGTCCCAGCAGTGTCACTTTGCACAAAACGCAGGAATCCTGCATCCCAAGTGCACAGACCCAGGGCCCCGATTGCACCAACAGTTAAAGAGCATCATTTGAATAATTGAGCCCATCTCGCCCTATTTAAAAATCAAGCCAAAATCTTATGAGAAATGACAATCTTGTGAAAGTAGAAAAGGAGTCGATCTGGTTGAACTGAGAGTAAAGCACATGACCCTTTGTCCATTGACCTAAATCTGACCCCCCTTCTGCCCTTCCACTTCTCAGGCACATTTTTGGGGATCGTGAAGTTTGAAGAAAGGACAAAGAAACAGTGTGTAGGTCACGTGCTCCATGATCTCTAAGATCCCAACCTGAAGCACGAAACCCCCTCGGCCTAGAGCAGCTCTCTCTTCCTCTATCCTGCTCTTCCTGTGCCATTTTCCTTCTTTTCTTCCTTTCCAGCACAGGTCATTTGTTAGCCGTGCAATGCTGGCACAGGCCTCTATCCCCATACTGTGCATGATAATCCTACAGCAATGTTGTGGAGCGGGTCAGCTGAGAAAACAGAACCTACTCAAAGTCACCAGCCAATGGGTCTCTGCCCAGAGCTCAAGTGCCCAGCAACAGGAGCTCAGCTCTGAGCAGGACCAACAGTGCCATGTGGGACAGGATGAGGCCAGTGACCCAGGACAGGGGCTGATGGAGGCCCCAGAGAGCACGCAGGAAGTCACCAGTCACTCAGAGGTTAGCTTTGGTCTGGAAGGGACAGGATGATGGGGAGGGCGAGGGGTGCAGGGCAGGCAAGTGCTCTTTCCACAAACCTCTACTCTTTGCAGCTTAGGGTCAGGATACAAAACGAAACTGATGGCCTGAAGAGTTAGATCCAGTCTGGAGAATCAGAACCCACCCTGCATACCTGGTTCTGTCTTCTGCCTCTCTCAGGACCCAGACCCACCTGCCTTTCCCAGACTAGACTCCAAATTCCCTACATTATCAGCCTCATGAATGTCAGTTGAAATGATTATGTAAAATACATCCACCTATTGCTTTGCCTCCCACGGATGTGTTACCCCCTTTCCCTTGGGTGATGGAGCCGACAAAGATTACTCAAAGCCCATCTCTTCTGAGCAGTGAGAAGCCTCAAAAAGGGGTTAACGTCCCAGAATCCTCAAGAGCAGGCATCCTTCCATTTGGGAAATTAACCACGAATTGGGGTTTTCTTCCTGCATTTGTTCTCTAGACCAAGAAGTTACAGGAAGAGACATAGGTGGGGTTTTGTTAAGTACAGTTTAACAAGTTTAACAATAGAAGCTGGTAACGTTCAGTAAGTCAAGCAAGGTGACCTTCTGTAATGCAATTTGCAACAAAGGCTTGATTTCAGCAAACATTCTCTTCTTACCACAATTTCCCAGGATCTTTACATATCAATCAGTAACTTGTCTGTCTTTAAACCAGCAACCTTGCTGTGTTACCATTCTTATCTTGCAACAGAGACTTTATAGCCTGAGGAAAATTTCCTGTCCTTTGCAAGGTCAATATTTGAAACTCCAAGGCTTTGGAAAACCAGTCCCTGTGAGGTACATTTGCTTTATGAATCCTCTACATCCACCCTCCACAACTGGCTCTTTCTTTTACCCATCTCAGGGCCCAGGCCCACCAGCCTTGCCCTGCCCAATTTCCAAATTTCCTTCATTCTCAACCTACTGAATATCTATTAGATCCAACGTTAATAATGTGAACCCACCCCCATTCCTACCTCTACCTTCTTGCATCGTTCAGGTCTTAGGCCCACCTAACCTTCCTTGCCCACATTCCAAATTTCCTAAATTCTCGGCCTAGTGAATGTCAATTAGATGCAGCCTAGAGAATTAGCACCCACCTTCCAGCCTTGATTCTGCCGTCTGCCTCTCTAAATGCCCAGGCTCCAAACTGACTATTCTTAGTCTCGTAATTTACGGACAGATCCGGTATGGAGAATGTTCATCCACCCTCCATCCCTGGCTCTGCCTACTGCCTCTCTCAGGGCCCAGGCGCCCCTGCCCTCCCCTGCCCTCGCCTGCCAGCCTCCAAATTTTGTCTGTTCTCAGCCTTCTGACTGTCAAGTATATCCAGTCTAGTGAATGTGCACCCTCTCTCCATCCCTGTCTATGCCTTCTGCCTCTCTCAGGGCCCAGGCCCACCTGCCTTTCCCTGCCTATTCTCCAAATTTCCTCCATCTTCAACCTAGTGAATGTCAATTAGATCCAGTACTGAAAATGTGCGCCCAGCCTGCATCCCAGTCTCTGCCTTCTGCTTCTCTCAGGGCCCAGGCCCACATGCCCTTCCTTGCACAGCCTCCAGATTTCCTCCATTCTCAGCCTTGTGAGTGTCAATTAGAACCTTCTGGAAATCTGCACCCACCCTGGCTCCCTGGCCCTGGCTTCTGCCTTCTCAGGGCCCAGGCCCACCTGCCTTTCCCTGTCCAGCCTCCCAATGTCCTCCATTCTCAGCCTCGTGATTGTCAACCTGGCTCCAATGAGGGGGAACTAGAATTTGTTGATATGCTGGCATCATGGTGACTTATTTGCTTTCATGTGATCATTGTGCTCCTCTATTTAAAGCCACTTGTGAAATCTTGAGCTGTCGCCATCATCTTGAATTTTTAGGATGGAAATATTTGCCTCTTGGTGTTGCAGGGGAGGCATTTTTCACTGTTAAAGCAATGGGAGTCTGCAGGTGAACAGAGGAGAGACTGTAACGGGTGGAGGGAGTGGACAGGGTGCATAGAGAGGGGGACAAGCCTGGGGCTGAAAGAGAAGGAGAAAGGAGGAAGGGAAGGAGGAAGGGAATAAAGAATGGATCGAGGAAGGGGCACAGGGAGGGAGTCAAGAGGGAGTGAGAGGAAGACTGAGGAAGAAAAGAAGAAACAGGTTAACCAGGGTAAGGTGGAGAGCATCAGCCTGGAAGGTGTTTTCTTGAACAGTAAGATCAAGTACATATTCACTTCATTACAGCACTGAGGATGTCTCTAAGTCCCAGCTAACACTGAAGGTTTGGGGAAAAAACAACTTATGAGTAAATTTTTTTCCTTACTACCCAAGGTCAGATCAGAGCATTTCTAGCAAAACCTGATCCTTTGCTTTTCTCTTGGCACTGGTTACTTTTGAACCCTCTCTAGAGCTCCTGTTGAGCATGGATGATTGTTCTCAGGTAACCTCCTAGCCACACTTCATCCAGAAGAGCAGACGAGCATGTCTCTGGACTCTGCTGCTTCAGGATTCAGTTCATTACTGGGATTGGCAGCTGGAGGCTGTCCACCTGACAACTGCTTGCTTGAGTACTGAAGGCTGCAAGTATGTGTGTGCTTGGCGTCCTAGAAGATGTGCCTTCCTGGTTTCCATGAAGCCAGGTGAGAGCAGGTGGGGCTGGCAGAGCAGAGCCCTCTCTCTTTAACGCTGCCATTTCTCAGGATGCTGTAACCTTGAAGGTGTTGCCTGGAGGGGAGCTGCTCTGTTAGAACAAAGATCTGAAATGAGTGTTTTAACACCCCAGGCTTAGCTACTGAATCACAGAAACCTAACTGCATAGGAAAAAAACCTGAGAGTGGTCTTTAGCTCATACACAGAGAGGCCACCAGGATCAGGTAGGCTAATTACCTGCCACATCTGTGGGCACAGTGGTTCTCAGAGAGAGGAAAGGTCCGCAGTGCTGGACGATTTGGTACCTGGTGCACATGGTCATTCAGGACATAGATTCCCCCATCCAGCCCCGATCGCACTGTGACTGCTGCGTGAATTACACACCCACCCCACCCATGCATCAGAAACAACAATGAAAATCCAGCAAGTCACTTCATTTTGGCTAGACTTTCAGAAATAGGTCCACAATATTATGACATGATATTTTCCTATTTTTTTGGAAAATATACATTAATAAAATTATCTATACATTTCAAAAATTAAAACCTACATAAAAACAATCATTAGAAAGATGAAGCACAATTTTTCCACAATCATATTTTGTAAAAACAATCCATGTTACATTGGTCTATTTTTACCTTTTAATCTTTTTCAGTGTTGCATTTTATACAGTTATACCAATTGCACAAGTAAAAATCATATCCTAATTTTCACTTAATGTTACACAATTTATATTTTTCTATTTGTTAGTTTTGAGCTTTATTAGAATTATTTTTGCTCATTTATGCTCCTTTATTCTGCTTAGATAACCAGCTTTACGTAACCGAATGCCAACTTATTTACAAAGACATCTCTTCCTCCTTACAAACAGGAACAGACAATGTATGCTTCTGTACAACATGTTTTATTCTCTTGACAATATATTCTTTGGCTTTTCTCCTAGGTAATAGGTAAAAGTCCAACCCATTCTTTTTTTTTTTTTTCACTTTTAAAAATTTCAAAGTATAATATACATATTAAAAATGCTAAAAGCACTTATGCGTAGTGTATTGAATAGTTTTTTAAAAAAATAGATGTGTAGTTACCTGCGTTCCAGGCAGGAGGGCATGGGTGTTAGTGTAGGAGGAACTTCATTAAACTGGTGTACGTCTTCGGTGTTCTCCAGTGGTTACTGAGGAACAAACCATCTTTTGTGTTTTTTTCTTCAAATCCCTGAGTAACTGGTTGTAGGAAAACTTCCCCAGTACGGTCGTCCTTCCATATCCATGGGGGATTAGTTCCAGGACTCCCATGGGTACCAAAACCCACAGATCCTAAAGTCCCTTACGTAAGATGCCCTAGTGTTTGTGCATGACCTATGCGCACTCTTCTGTATACTTTAAATCATCACTAGATACCTAATGCATGCAAATGCTATGAAAATAGTTGTCATACTGTAATTTTTATTTCTATTATTTTTATTGTTGTATTGTTGTTTTTTATTGTTTTTTTCTAAATATTTTTGATCTACAGTTGGTTGAGCTCATGCATGCAAAATCCATGGATGATCGTGCTGATAAACACATCAATATGAGCAGGTCCCCTCTGCCACAGAAGGTCACTGTGTGTCATTTATATTGTTTCACCAAAGGTCCACTTAGGAATGACTGGGTCAGTTTAAGATGTTTAATTAGATCTTAAATATCTCTACCCTATGGAACCAGATTTTTTCTGAAAGTTCTTGAAGTTTGCTGAATTTTTAGCCCCCAAAACACAAAAGTCTCTGTGGGCATCAGCTGTGACAAGGAAATCCTTCAGACGCTCAGTTCTTTGTCAAATGCCTGTGCCTGTAAAAGTAGGTTGAACTTAAAATAATAATACTTTCAATATTGAAGTTGCCTTTGTTGAAATCTCACTGAGGACTCATGATATTTTGCATTTCTTCAGCTCTGCTGAGAGGCTAAGCCCCGACTCTGACACATTGCAGTTATCTGAGGCGACGGGAGGGTTGTGCAGTTCACTGTTTTTTTCCACCTTGCTATTGCATGGGACCTACCCAAGCAGACACAAGACGCAAGGGCAAATGCTCTTGCTGAATTTTCACACTCCTCCAACACTATTAACTGAAATCAATACAAAGTCAGTTGTGGAAAATATAGAACATGCAAAAGCATTTCCGTTGGTCTCTCAGAACTATGGTTTAAGTGCATTTTCTTCTACCAAAAGTCATTACAAAGTGAAATTAACAGAAATTAAAACTGTCAAAATGTACTTAGTTATTGTGAAAAAAAAACAACCCCTAAATTATACAATTTTTTTTATAGGGCCTTTATTTTTATTCCTGACAATGTTTGTCATGGCATTGACAGATGCAGAATGTTCTTTCTCCAAACTAAAAACAAATTAAAAACTATTTAAGGAATACTCCATTACAAGAACATCCATCAGTTCCTAAAAGTTGACTGTAAAAAAGTAGAAGATGTGAAATCTATCTACAACTTTGCTAAAGCTAAGTTACAGCAGAGACCTTTCTATTTTCCCGTATTTTAAATGTTTTGTGGATTGATGGTAGCCTTGCTTTAGACTTAACATTTTAACTCTGCCTGTATACAACAGTATTCTTTCACCCAAAAGCAGGCCATTTGGCTATTAACATCCCGTGATGACACAGTCAGCTCCTTTCCTCTTTTGCAGGTGCAGGAAAGCGGCTCCACTGCTTGCTCCTCTGGGCTGTTTCCCAATGGCAGTGCGGCTGTCTCTGCATCTCAGTCATTCACCTAAGAGGTGCAGTTATCATACATACATGAGTGTGTACATGTCCACATATGTACACGTATATACACATATGCGTCTATCCATCAGCATCGGTTATCTACCTGTGATCTATCATCTGTCCATCTATCTATATCATCTATTTGTTATCTGTCTATAATCTGTCCATCCATATATCTATCACCTATATATCTATCATCTAGTCATCCTTCTATCTCTAATCTATCTATAATCTGTTATCAGCTATAGTCTATCTATCATCTGTACATCCATCTATCTGTCCTTCTGTCTTTTGCTGTCTCTCCGTGGGGGCTGCTGACTGGCAGCTCGGCTAATCTCACTGGCCCTGGGGCCTGAGCTTTCCCTCAGCCCTGCCAGGATGTGGTTCTCCCCTCAGTGCTGCTGCCACTGACAGCCCATGCCAGCCCCACCTCCATGTTGTCCAAGGTCTGCAGGGGGTGGACGAGAGAGCCATGTGCCCTCCTGGGCCCCCGCCAGCTCCCACCCCGCCCCAATGGACACTCTTTTCCTGAAGGGAACCACTGCCTAGGAAAACAAAGGCTCAGGCAATTCATTCATGCCCTGTCCTGCCCTGCCCTGCCCTGCCCTGCCCTGTCCTGCCCTGCACTGCCCTAGGGAGCACACAGCCCAGCAGCCCTTTGGTGGTCCCCAGTCTGCTGGGTTTGTCCACCCGGCCCTTCCACAGGGGGTGACGGTGCCAGGGCTTCTCTCAAACTCCTGCGAGGGACAGGCTCGTTCTCCCGAGTGAAGGTTCACGCTGGCTTCGCATCTTCTGAGTGTCTCCAGTGGTGACAGTTCTGGGCTCTCATTCTAGATCACCCAAATCCCAACCAACCATCCAAAACAACCAAGCAGGGAAAAAGCCCTGGCCAGCTCTGAGCATTGTTCCCTGTGCCCCAGGAAGGAAGGGCACCAGTCTCGGTTCGAATGCCTCTGCTTCCCCCTTGCCCACTAGAGACGTGTGGGGGAGGGGTAGGAGAGGGGGAGGGGAGGGGAGCGGGTGTCCAACGCAGCTCTGGAGAGAGAAACGTTTCCACCTCTGGTGTCAGAGCGGGCACGTGGGGGGAAGAAGTGATGCCTCTGCTCACCCACCATGAGGTCCCCGTGACACCCTCATAAAACAGACAGATTAGCAGGAGAAGAGCATGACCATTATTGAGCCAAAGTTTCACATGATGTGGGAGCCTTCAGAAGTGCAGACCCAAAGGCCCAGGGAGACTGTATTTTGATGCTAAGTCGGATGAAGAATGTCGATACTTGTGGGAGAAACATGAGAGGACAAAAAGGTGTGATCTGAGGGTCGTAAACTGGGGGCTTCAGCAAGGCCTGTCTGCTCAGAGTCTCTCCTGAGTCTCTGTGACGTCCTCCCCTGGGAGTGGGCAGGACACCTGTAGTGTGAGGACTGCGGGGTTCAGGCAGAGGTTAGAGGGAGGCCTGCCCAGGTTTTATGGCTTGCTGTAAGGGAGAGGAGTTCTAGCTTCTATGACTCCCTTCGGGGGAGAAAGGAAGGCAGGAGACCCTCAGATGGCCGTCTTGCGTCTGTCGCTGGTCAGTCTCCACCCACTGAGTACAGTCGGGACACCCAGGTGCCGTGTTGTGGGGTGTCATGCTGTGCGTGCTGACAGGTGGACTGGACAATGCACGTGGAATTGCCTCCAAGAATGTCGGCATCGTAAAAAGTGCACTCAAGTTTTTTAATGGTCAAAGAAAAAGACGCGGGTGTCCTGACCCCCGTTCCTTTTACCCCTGTACCTTCCTTTCCTTTAAGGGTCCCAAGGGGGCTAGGCTGCCTCATTCATATTCTAAATGAACCATCTAATGCTACCTTCTGATGTCACGTTTGGGTCTGTGACTCTTGAGTCAGCAACTGCAGAGCTGCTGCTGACAGTGGAGGTTGTGAATTCTCTGAGCTTAGTCCAGAGCTCAGAAAGCCCACAGGAAACAATGTTCTTAAATCTCACAGCTGAGGGAGAGACGAAAAACCAACAGGTGAAACAAGAAGTCTCCTGGTGTGGGCACACCTCAGGCAAGCTGGGTCAAACAGACATGAGTTATTAGCAGAGCAAAGACTCTGCATCAGAAAGCAGTGATTTTGTTGTTTCCCTCTTTACCCAGAAGGTGGTGCCCTCTGCTAACAGAAACGCGTGGCATTTGCTAAGATAAAGTTTCCCTTTTTCTTTTTCACTAAGGAAACGCCAGTTCACTAAGAAATTACATCCCTAGTGAGATTGTTATGACTTGTAGGAGTCAGTAAATTCAGAATCCCAGCTCCCAGGTGACTGCTCGATTGATGAGTTCGTGTGTGTGTAATACCTACAAGAGATGGGCAGCATAAGGCCAAGACATGGGGTGGTTCTGATGAATCTGGACAGAACTGTGAATGAACAGCAGCAGGGTTAATGAGAAAGAAGCGGCAACTCTGATAGCTCATGCAATTTTGGAACATCTGGATTTGGACGTGATGGGGTGTGGTAGTTCCACTAAGCATTGACTGCGACTGTGTCTTCATCCTTCTTGAACTTTAGTTTGCTGTGTGACTGTAAGCAATTTACTTCTCATGCCTGGGACTCAGCTGTGTGCCCTGTAAAACACAGAGCTGCACAAAGTGATCTTTGGGGTGCCTGCCAGTGCTGACATCAAGTGATGCAGATTATCCCGATGACAGGACAAACCCACTGCCAGTTTTCATGGCGATCTCCCATGCACAGCCCGACAGAAATAACAAAAGTGAACTGATGGTGTGACAGACACAGGGCAGCCTGGAATGGCAGTTAATGAACCGCCTTGGTACCTAGCCAGGCACAAACAGTCTTCTAATTCAGATTTTCAAATAGATCAAGACTTGGCAAAATTACTACAAATCCTGGCAGCAGATCAGGCAGGATAATTATACCGGGAAATTAACTAATACCTGAAAATAACCTGATTCCAGGGAGTGCGAGGACTGTAGTGCTGACAAGACAGCGTGCACGTGCTAAGGCCGGTCATGTTGGCAGATAGAGATTGCCCTGGCTGTGAGCCATCAATACTTAATTATTCTGAGACTTTTATACTACGTGTACTAGTAAGGGTTCTCCATAAATACAGAACCAGTTGGATACATACACAGCTTATAGATATATAAGAGAGAATTCCTTACAGCAATTGGCTCCCATAATTATGGAGACTGAGAAGTCCCAGGACAGGCCAGCTGCAAGCTGGTGAACCAGGGAGGCCAATGGCATGGCTTAGTCCAAGTCCACAGGCATCAGAATCGGGGAAGCCAGTGGTTAATTCTCAGCCAAGGCCAAAGGCCTGAGAACCTGAGGGCTGCTGGTGCAAATCCTGATTCCAAAGGCCAGAGATCCTGGAGTTCCAATGTTCAAAGGCAGGAGAAAAAGGCTGTCCCAGTTCCAGGAAGGAGAGAGAGTTGGCCTTTCCTCTGCCTTTCTGTTCTCTCTGGACTCCAGCCCACTGGGTGGTGACCGCTCACACCTAGGACAAATCTTCCCCACTCAGACCACCGACCCACATGCCAGGCTGCTCAGAAACAGCATCACAGACACACCCAGAAATAATGCTTTACCAGCTAGCTAGGTGCCCCTTAATCCAGTCAACCTGACACCTAAAATGAACCACCAGAGGATGGCGCCATTGATTCCAGCTGATCAACTGTTCATGAGCACTGCTGGTGCGGCACTGAGCAGGCGCTCAGGAGTCCAAGACCTGCAAGAACAAACTCCTGGAGGGCAAAGGTGGTGCAGGGAGTAGAGTCACGGCAGGGGACCATTTCCTGGTTGTTGACATCTGCTAGGGGCTCAGAGGGAAGGAAGGTGGAACAACTCTCCAGACAATGCTGTTCCATCCCTCCGCCTCCTCAGCAGGAATTATTCAGAGATGCCAAGGCTGTCACACTGCCTTTGCTGGAGCCGGGCAGCAAGGAGTCGTGGAATGTTTGTTAATTCTCTCTCTCTCTCCCCTAGTCTTCTGATGGGACATCTTGGCAGCTTCTGTCCAGAAGGGCATGATGGCAAGTGTAATCAGTGAGCTTTGCCAGGACATCTTTAATATCAACTTAATTATTAGACCATTAATGGGTCTATATTAATAATAACAAGAGTTCAGGAACACAGAATAAGATGGCTCAACACCTGTGAGAAACAATCCAGTGTTTTTAGACTGCAAAATGCAAAACATGACTTCTCTACATAATACTACAGTTACATAGAACACCTCCTGCAGCAAAATACAGGTTTCTGGTGCCGTGGTTCTTCATCGGTGCAGATCATTGCATTGCTTTGATGTCATATTTTTGTCCAGGAATTAGTAACCACTGTACGCTCTTAGTGCGAGATAGAATCTGGGGCATCCACGTCTGCCTGGGTTTGCCTGTAATGCAGAAGGAAGATTTAGCATTTCCTTGGGGGAGGAGGTGGGGCAGCAAGTGCCCCACATGGCAGGGTGAGCGCTGGGGGCGGAAGGCCTCAGTCCTGAGTCTGATGTTGTCATTAAGCCCTTGGATGACAAGACAAGTCTCTTCAGTGCTTGCTCCTTGAGGTTCTGGCCTTCCCCTCAGAATCACAACCCTCCTCCTCCCAGCCATGCAGGAAACTGTGGGTTTTATTTCAGGAAGAGGAGAAAAAAGAGGAGACACGGGGCACACGTGGAGCTGGTGCCAGCCGTGAGGGTCAGGAGAAGTGGCCGGTGGGTGACAGTCCTTGGGGGAAAAGGGAGTGCAGGAGAAGGGGCAAAATTAGAGAACAGTTCCAGTGTTATCAAGGACAAAATCCCTACATATGATTATGGTAAGAATACTGTTTCTAAGGTTTGTAAATATGTATAACAGGTGAATACATTTTTATGGCAACGCCCCCAGGAGAAACAAACCAGGTGATGTTTACAAGAAAGGGTGAGACAAAGGTAAGTTTGTAACAGTTACTTGTCTGTGCTTTATAGTAACTACGACGTGATGCTCGATTTGTCTTCATTAGGAAAACAGTCTTGCTGGAGATTTATGAAGCACAAAACTGTCTTGAAGCATTTAGTGTCCGTGGCAGTTTGTCCTAATCAGGCCAGGAGACAGCTTGAACATCCCAGAACGTTCCCTGTGTCCACCCTCCTGGGAAGACAGGAACAAACGTGGACAGCGTGTGACTGCTGCAGGAGCAGCACACACTTCGCGGGAGAGGAAGCGCATGCAGTGGGTGCTATTGTCACAGAGGACTGCTGGTGAGATCTGCCACCCGTCTTTCTTGCTGTGCAGGCAGGGACGTGTCTGACTCCAAGATGTGCCATCTGAAGCAGCTGAGGACCCGCCCTTGAGAATGCCGGTGTCCGGGCGGAGCAGCGGCTCCTACTCGCAGGGAAGGGCTTGGGTCCACTGGAGATCCTATGGGGAGAAGTCGTGTTGAACACACGCGTTCCTACTGCTCCCGGGTGAACAGAATACCCTCCATGCTCTTGGGCGTCAGTCAGGCTAATTAGGCGCCGAGTGGAAACACTGCCCTTAGTGTGTCTGGAAAGGTGTAGTTTGTACATTTAAATTGGCAAAGGGCCTCACTTCCAGGTTGGGGTGTCTTCTGTTCTGTGCTTGGGAGGCAGGTGCAGGACTAATTCTGCTTGCGACACATGCCCACGGGGCTGCTCCTCTCCAGGACAGGGTCACTTGGCTCTGCCTTAGCACCGAAGGTTGGAGGGAACTGATCTTTTCGGATAGGCCTCTCTGCATACAAGTGATTTTTAAGATTTAAATCTCTATTTTTTTATTGACAAATAATTTTATATACAAGGGCACTTCAAAAAGTTCATGGAAAAATAGAATTAAAAGATATTAGGAATCCTTCCATTCACTTTTTGAAGTACCCTTATATTTATGTTGTAAAACCTGACATTTTGATATATGTTTACATTGTAGAATGATTATATCAAGCTAATTAATGTATCCATCACTTCACATACTTATCACTTTTTTACAGTGAGAACATTTAAAATCTATCCTTTTAGCAATTTTGAAATGTACAGCCCATCATCATTAACTGTGGTCACCAGCTGGGTAACCGATCTCAAAACTTGCTCCTCCTGTCCCACCGAAACTTTGCGTCCTTTGACTCACATCTCTCCAGCCCCTGGAAACCACCCTTCTACTCTCTGCTTCTGTAAGTTCAAAAGTCTAACTGAGGCAAGTGACTTTTTATTGTGACATCACTCAGGGTCCTGCGTACAGGGTAAAAATGGTAAAAACTAAATTTAAACTGATATTTTTCCACACTGATTATAATTATTCTACTAAAAAAGGGAATCTTAAGAGTCAACGTTTTCTTTCAGCTTCTCGTTAATTTCCTGTCAATCTTCCAGCCAGTAATCAGATAATGTTGAAGCAAATGCCTTAAAAGCCCTTAGGTTTAAAGTTGGTTTGCACAAATGAAAGATATTTTCATTCCTCTCACTCTGGTTTACTAATTCTAATTTACCTATACCTTTTTAAAAGTAGGTTACGATTTCGACTAAGTATCAATCTGTTATAAATGCAATTTGTATGAGAAAAAACATCCAGGAGGAAGACTCAGGACAGAACGGGGGTCACGTAGTAAAGGCAGCTAAACTAGAATATTTCTTATTGACTTCCTGGATCTTTACTGGAAATATTTGGCATGTTGTAAGCCTAAGTAAGATCAGAAGGGAACCCACCTGTTCTGTGTCCTGAGCTGCAGAGTTACTCTGGGAAATCCATTTCCTGATGTTTCCCACATGCCAGCTGGGAAGTTACTTTTCCATCTGTCCCTGTGATCAGCAGGATGGATTTAGTACCAGAGTGTGTCGTGTGGATAGACACACACTGAGTCACTACTATCAATAGTAGCTCAGAAGAACCCGCAAGTGCCTGTCAAATGCTCTCCTGTTACCCCTGTAATTGGAAGAGAATTGGGGAGCAGCAGGGGGCCCTCTGCGATTTGTATCAGGAAAGTCACTCAGGTGACTGGGGAGTCTCAGCCTCAAGGGTCTTCACTCTGATCGTTCTCTGGAAAGGTTATGATTTTAGCTGGTCGACTTTTAGTAGGGCGTCTAATTTTCATCAGTGTCAGATGAAAATAGTGGCAGAGGCCACGTGAGCGGGATTTAGTGATCGGAAACACCCACGACAGCATCTATAAGCCTGCACCGACCAACCCGTGCAACCCTAACCTTGCCTCACTTATCCAATTTAATCATACTTTCAGTTATGAAAGAAATATGTCCATCAAATCACAACGGCTCTGAGGCAGTTAAATAATGAAACACAAGCACACAACTCAAATTCACTGTAGCGTGGTTCTCATGTTCACTGCAGATGCAGCCTCACTGAACTTAGTCATCACAGATGGCCCTTCTGGGCCCTTCCATCACTGGATCCATCTTACTGGTGCCCTCTGCCTGCAGGTGCGTTCCAGCAGCTGCCTTATTCTCCACCGAGTAGGTCATAGCAGTCAGTCCTTCCTCCTCGCAGGACCCTGCACTGCTACCGTCTACGTGCTGGTGGATCATGACCCTCTCTTTGTGCACATGATACTTTTTTCTCTGGTTGTACGTTCCTGGCACCGAGAAGTCAAACAAAACACACGACACACACGAGAGCTTTCCTAGCTTCCCAGAAGAGCTCCTCTCACTCAGGGCGCCGCCAGTTATGAACATGCTTCTCAACTACCTCCTCAGCACTGTTTCTATCACGGAAACATCACTGTTTTTAATGTTGTTATTGTGCTTTTTAACTCAACAAGTTTCAATGTTATCTTAGGATTGGTTCAATGTGCTTTTCCTTGATTACTAACAAGGATAAAGTCTTGAAGACCTCACTTTAGACCATCGGGTTTTAGAACTAATACTCTATGTGTCTCTGGTATTCAAAATTTTTGAGTTTTATAGCAGCCACGGGCAGTTTCCTTGTATTTAACAGCAAAGTGGGGTACCTACAAACTCTGGGTGGCACATTTTTTTACATCTTCTGGTTTACCAAGATATAAGGAAATTTTTGCATTTGTTCAAATTTAAAATTTGTATTTCCCCAAATTGATGTATAGACTTGTTTCTTTAAACATTTGAAAGCTAAAAATATATATCCAGAGCATCCCAGAGCTTCAAATTATATCTCATTACCACTGTCATTAACTTTGGCTGATAGCATCAACGCTTTATATTTCTCTCTTGTTTTTCATTAATTAGGATTAAATAGAATAAAATGATCAAACCCCATACAAGCCCTATGTTTCAGACAAACACAGAGGTGCCACCAAACTGAATAGTTGACTGAAAGAACTGTCACAAGCAATGATTTGCTATATACTTTTTAAGTAGCAAGGGGATCAAAGTGTTTATTTTGAATATTTTCATACACAAAAATATCATACCCATAGGGTATGCTACAGAAACTTAGATAGATTAAATCATATACAAAACCCAACCCAATTCTGGCAAAGCAATTATTATTCAGAAGTGCATTTTAGGAAAGATAACACATATCCTATTTGTTAAGAAATGTCCCCCAAATCGGACATCTCCATATGATCTTTTGCACAGATATTTGCACACTTTACTGCTTATGCACACTTTTATTTTTCCAATCTTCTATTTCCTGAAAGTAGATGAGTTTGCTTTTTCAGCCAGTGGTCACCAACACTACACTATCATGACCTTAGGGGACGAGGATGTGGTATTAACGTGAGCGCAGGCTGCCAACGTGGCTGCTTTGGTGGGAACTCCAGCTCACATTCATTTCATACTTTAGTCAATCAGCTGTAATTTAATATATTTCAGCAAAAGTAGCATTACTCTCTCATAGATGAAAATGCTTTTAGCAGTTTACAACAGAGAGGACACCTGTCTTCACATGGCCAAGCTGCAGTTTTCTTACACACAACTGCACTTAGACAGGGGCTGCAATGATGCACGCAGACACAGGCTGCAACGAGGGTTTTTCTGCCTTGTTTGACATTAAGTTGTTCCTGGGTCAATATGTCATCCCTGTGCAGGCAAGAGATCCCACCCTATCTTCAACCTAACCCTTAAATCCCCAGCTCAGACCTGGAGGCAAGGGGGAGGCGTGGAGGGATGGGGATGGCCTGGGAAAGACGCTTGTATGGAAGCCTTTGTTATGGAAGGGAAGAGCATGTTATGCAAAATTTCATCAGAAGAAATGATGGGATGTAACTTATAAGTACGGAAAAGCTTTTCCATCAGCACTTAATGACTACTGTATTTTCCAGCTGTTTGCCTTGACTCTAGATTTCTACCTGGCCCATTTCTAATCCTCCAGATACTGAGCCACCAGACAGCCTCCCATCCTGGAGCAGTTATTCACCCCTCACCCCTGCCTGGCATCACTGGTCACGGGGTCCTGCCTGCTCACAGGTGTGATGCCCCATGTACTACCTACCTGAAGAGGACTCACAGTCCTCTAGGTGGCTTCCCGTGACAATGCACCAGGGTGGAAGTGACAGAAAATACTTTAAATGCATAGAAACAATCACCAAACTCCTACCAGGGAGCGTGGTCACATTGCCCTAGCAAATCCTGTGGCACTGCCCATTCCAATAGCAACAGTGAAAATATCAAATGTAAAAGGCACTTGCACCCTGGAAAAGGAAGAGGTGGGCTTTGTTATGCAAATGACCAGGTTTGCAAACCCTGGCATCAGGTGTGGGTGGAGGACGACCCTCCCCTCAGATTGCTGCATCTCCACTAGCTGGTGGGGAGAGTCTGATCCGCCCTTACACAGTGCAGGCCACCAGCTGTCCTTGGTGTTTTGACACTTGTCATGATGTCATTAGAAACAAGTGACTTTTAGTTGTAGCCTGCAGCCTGAGCATTACAAAGGCTCCAGAGGGCCTGTGGGTCAGTGGACACCTTTGGGTGAGCACAGAGCCTGCTGGCCAACCCCTTAGGTGGTGGCACCCTCCCCTCTAGACAGGCCCCTGCTGGCTCACCAGGGGCATTCCTGGGCCGGGCAGCTGCGTCTTTGTGGTCAGCGGCCTCCCTTCAGCGTGCCGTGGGAGACCCTGCAGTCGTGCTCTGTGTGTGCTCTGGCTCATCTTCTAGCTTGCCCGGTCCTCTCCCAGGTTGTCATCGTCTTTTCCTTGTCTTCCCTGGTGACCTCTACTCCTGCCTCTCCCCTGTCTGTTCTTCCTCCCAAGCACAGTTTTCAAGGTCAGATCTGGGATTCCCTGTCTTGTTGCTCATTGTCTCTCCGACGTCTTCCAAGGTGGGAGATTCATATCCACGTGAGCTTCCTGCACGCCATAGTTCATGCCACATCCTGTGGAAGAGCTCCTTGGGATTCATGCAGCTGTGTTTTCTCCTGGTGATCCCAGACAAGGGTGCGCTGGGCTGGTCTGTCTGTTCACCAGCTTTCTTCAAAGCCAGCAGTGTTTTATCCTCTTCATCTTTGTCAATACATTATTTGCCGTCAAAATCTGTGGAACAATCTCTTGGCAAATAGCGTTTTTCCATTTCATCATGGTAATCAGTGCCGCCCTCCCTGGTCCACCAGCTCAGCCACATTTACCACCTACTGGAGCTCAGGTGAAGCGAGCCTCACAGTGCCACTGTAGGGCTGGGAGCCTGTGGCAGTCTGTGGACATTACCCTCTGCACACTGAGCCTGCCTTCCACACCCCGAGAAGCTGTCTGTCCCCATCACGCCTTTAGCCAGATCAGACCAAATGCAAATCAGTGGATGTACAGCATGCTCACCGGCTTTCAGACCCCAAAACTGGCACCTCTGGGTTCTGGGTAATCTTAACCGCACTTAAAAAGGAAAACAAACACAAATACTTGACGTGTTAAAATATAAGAAAGCAGGTATTAACTTCAGTTTTTGAATGAACTTCTTACCATTTACAAATCCATGCATTTGTAGAAAATAGGTTCCTTACATTTTTAATGTAAAGATTGAAATAGGATTACACGTAGAATATTTTGTTGTTATTCCCTTAAGTGGCACTTAATGTGCGCCAGCAACGGAGGTGTTTTCCCAAGAGTCACAGCTTCTGCGTTGACACGGTATTCGAAATATGCCTTTACAACTTCCATCTTTTAAAATAGTCTTCGGGAACAACGAGGTTAACCTGGTAAAATTGCTCAGGTGATTAAATACATTGTAAAATCAGGATTTTATGATGTTCTTTGGCTTTTCCCTTTTGCAGTGTGTTTTCTTGACAATGGGGAGACCTGCAAGCACAAAAAGCACCCGAGAAAGGCGGCCGTCTGGCCGTTGTGTGTCCCCTGATGATTCAAGGGCAAAACTGTGTCTGAGATCCCACGTGAGGGCCGGCAAACGCCGATGGGTTCTACCATGTTTGTCCTGGTAAGTTTATGGAAATGGTCCACATGCAAACTATCAGGAACTGAAGCCCAGTAGGAAGATCTTATAGGCGGGAAGTTACCTGAGGAATGCAGGGAATACGTGCGTCGGCGCTGAACAAAAGAGGTGCAGGGAGAGACCGCGGGTCTGACTCACCTGGGCTCCTCTTGGGAGGGAGGCTCAGGAGCACCTGCCACCCTCCTCACCTGAGTGGGTGCCATCGACGTCCCTTGTCATGCAGGCATGATTTCCCACTCCGCTCCAGTGCTCCAGGGAAGCTCTGGCTATGCTATGAAGGGGCTGGGATGATTCAGTCCACGGTGACTCCTTGCTTACACGTCCCTTGTCCAGTGGAACCTCCAGGGGGTCTCCATCAGGTTGGCGTGTTTATATGCAGATATACATGCCGACACATACATACAAGCACACATGCATACACGTGTGCACACACACACATGCGTGCAGCACAAACATGCATACCAGCACACACACATACATGCACACAAGCATGCATACATATGTGTATAAAACACCGAGCAACACTGGCAGGATCCCACAGGCTGCTTATAAGAATGACTGTGGGTCACTGGCCTTTCTTGGCTATGTTTTTTTTTTCTTCCATTGAGCCTAGAGGTCTTTGGTATTTTTATAAGCAAAATTCTATCATTATTAAGTCTAAAATAACATGAGAAATAACGTGCATTTTGAGATTCCTTGGTTAATATATTTCTTTTCCAGTAATGGAGAATGAAAAACAGCATTTAGATGTAAGGAATATCTTAACATAAGTAAAATAATATAATTTATTTTTGAAAAGTTGTTACTGAAATAGCAATTTGATCCTTAGAAAGGGTCCCTGGACAAATACAAAGGGTACAAAGGAGAGGCAGGGAGTTAGCGGGTAGCAGGTGAGTAGAGAACAACTTCCAGGAACAGAGAGAGACGTGGTGTCTCCCACCTTAGCCTCCGCAGTGACTGCGGTCATGTGCCTAGTGGGCATGGGTCGGCCTGACCCCTTTGTTGTCCCCTCACCCACAGGTAGCCTGGGCCTTAGAGGGAGGCCAATCTTGGTTCAAATTCTAGGGGTGTGACTTGGAGCTGGTTGTCATCTTTGAGCCCATGTCCCCATCTGTCAATTGGTATAACAGACTTTACCGGGGGGCTATGCTGGAGACTAAATGGGGTCTGGAATCCACCTGGCAGAGACCAGGCAGGGAGAGTTTCTCTCTTTCTTATCACTTTTATACTGATGACTCTCAAGCTGATATCCTGTCTCTGACCTCGCCCTGAAACTCTATGTCTAGGATTGCGACTGCTGACCCTGTGCCAGCTGCACCTGCACAGCCCCCGGTCCCCTTCCCAATGCGCACGTCCACCGTGGAGCACGAAGCAGCCCCGTGCTCTCCGTGACGCAGCTTTCTGTCTGAACATCACGGACGCTCTGTTCCTTGGGGTCCTCAACTTGGGGCACCGTGTAGCTAGTGGGGGAGACGGTCAGACGGACACTTGTGGGACCAGGCAGGCTCCGTGGGGGGCCAGGCGTGGGTGCCCAATGCAGGACCACACGTGCATGGAGAAGTGGACATTCAACAAAAGAGAATCCCCAGGGCCCCAGAATAAGTGACTGGACGGCGGCTACCTGAGCCAGGGTCTTGGTCCTCATGTTCACTGTTGCCTCAAGGGGCTGCTATGAGGGTCCCCCAGAAGGGACCTTGCCAGGCCGTGTCAACTGGCATTCTTCTCTACAGAAAAACAAGGAAAGGACAGGCAGGTGCTCACTAAATACAAAGCGGGGAAGAGAGTCTGGCCCCATCGTGGGCCTGTGTGGTCTGGTGGCTTCCGCGTCCCTGAGGGAAGTGAGGGAGGTGGCCTCTCATGGAGCCTGGGTGTGAGGCTGCTGTGACTCCTGGGAGGGGACCTGGACCTTGCACACTGCTTCCCCTTGTCGGAGGGAGGGGATGTGTCCTCAGAGTTGTGGGTGGGTCGTCGGCATCTGCACGCTAAGTTTCAATCTCTCCAGGAGCCAGTAATCCTCACTGCCCACCATGTGGCTCTGGGAAGCCCCTGCCTCACTCTTTTCTTACTTCTGTAGTGTTTATGCCTTTACAAACCCATCATACGTGACAATTAACCCCCAACAGGTGACAGCTGTGACTATAATCTCATTAGGAAAAGGTCCTGGAGAGCTGCCCAGGCCAGCCCCCTCCACCACAAGGCCCCTCGAGAGTCCTGCTGTCCCTGAGTACTTCCAGTGACATGGAACTGACTTCTACATTTCAGTGGTGCCTTCCCTCACACAGAGCTGGAATCACCATCCTGTGGCTTTGCTTTTGGTCTCAGTTAACCACAGAGGCCACCAGGAGACGTTGAACTTCACGTCCGCACACACCTGGAGACAGCTGCCCGCGTATTTCACAACTGCTTTGCCCCCAGTTTTCTCTTAACCATTTGAGAAGTGCCCAATTCTTTCTGTTGTCCGTCCTCATCTGGCACAGTTCTGGGGTCTTCATGGTCATGGAGGCCCTCTCAGGTAGACGCTGGTCATCAGTTCTGAGTGGACGCGGGGCTCCGAGCGTGGTGAGGCAACCCCTCCCAGGCTGAGGTACCCTACTTCATTAACTCAGCCAGGACCCTACGGCCTCTTTTTTTCTTTTCAGTAATTGCCAACTTAGTGACAATTGGTTAAAAACCTCTGAGTCTTTTTCACAGATGTCTCCTCTAGCCAACAGAACTCACATTTTATATTTGGAAGGAGGAAGGTGTTGGCAAAAATAGATATGGTGCTGTAAGTGCCACTTCATAGAGGCTGCTCCTTGCGTGCCCTGGGCATCTAGTTTTGCAATAATTTTTCCTCCTTCCTAGTGTCTAATCCTCCTATTCTGTGCAGTAATACAGCACACAGACAACTTGCAGAGTGTCTTGAACAGCTCTTGAGTGCAATTATGTTTACCAGGACTGTCAATGTTTGCTAAATCTGGCTTTCCAACTCTCATGGCAATGAATTTATTTGAGAGCCCTTAAAATGGCCGAAAATCTCACCTGGTTGCCAGTTGTTTTCCCTCCTCCTGATGAAGCATCTCTAGGTTCTGTGATTGTCTCTCAAAATATCTCATGACGTTGAGGGTGCTCCTGGGCTCAGATGGCCTCTGGGTGATAAAGCTCCTCTGAGGAGCCAGAGTTCAGGAAAATCTGATTAATACAGGAGACACAGGACACAAAACCACAGCCTGGCCTCAGCACACACCCTCCTGCTGTTTGAAATGCAGACCCTAGAGCTGGAACATCCCGAAGGAGCCTCGGCCTTTGCAACCTGGACCTGTTGCTTTATAATGTCCAAGGCATTCTTACTGCATCTCCCTTGCTCAATTCATGCCTGCTGGACTATCATCCCTTCCAAGAGGCTTCTTCTGCAAGGTGCATGTCATGTCAGCATCTCCGTATTCTCTGTGGATGAGCTGGAAGGACCATCAGGAGCAAAGATGAGCTGCAGAGGTGCCCGGATCTGTGTGCACGAGAGCTCGGCGGGTAGCTGGGCTTCTCTGTCGCGAGTAGCATCTGGAATAACTCATTTTCCCACACTTCCCGACATAATCGCTAGTAAAGCAAAAAGGTTCTGAACTAAGTAACAGCAGCTGATTTAAGACGGCTTCCCAAAACATCATGAAAAATAATCCCAGGTGGCTGGGGCATTTCCTGGTCTCCTGGGAGGAAGGAAGCGGGAGGCCTGCGAGTGAGGGCATGGGGCTTGGCCCACAGGCCACAGGGCTGCGCGTCTGGAGCCCGGGACCACCCGCCTGTCCGGCTGTCTGTCCTGGCCCCTTGCTGAAGTCTGACCCCAGCAAGGGGAGCTGGTGGGTTCCACTGTGCCAGTG
The DNA here is from genome assembly GCF_027409185.1 of Cynocephalus volans. Classification (NCBI taxonomy): domain Eukaryota; kingdom Metazoa; phylum Chordata; class Mammalia; order Dermoptera; family Cynocephalidae; genus Cynocephalus; species Cynocephalus volans. Next base: position 2,443,421 of record NC_084473.1, on the reverse strand, counting down.
TCAGCCCCTTCCACCCACCAGCGCAGCCTGGCAGGATCTCGGGCACCACCGGCCCAGGCTGCCTGCCCATGGCAGCTCCTCTGCAGGGGCTTGTTTCTCATGAACCCACAGCCTGGGCACAGAAGCCGCTGATATTCTCCTCATAGTCCTGGAGGCTGGTCCAGGACCAGGTGCCCAGAGACTCCTCCTCCCAGTTCACAGATGGCACCTTCTCACCTGCGTGGCAGGAAAAGTCATCTCTATCCAGCCTCTTCTCTTCAGGGCACCAACCCATGCATGGGGCTCCACCTCACAACCTCATCCCCTCCCAAAGGCCCCACCACCTAACACCATCTCCCGGGGGGTGTGTAGAGCTGGGGCTGGGTCTGAGCTCACAGACCCCTCGAGCCCATTCACAAACCCTTCACACGCAGGTCTGTGAGCCAGGTAACCAGCAAAAAGGTCCTTGGAGCCTTGGTTGAAGAAAGAATAGTCTTTATTCAGCATACTCATGTCTAAGAGCTAAACAGTCCAAAGAGAAACTCAGAAACTCAACTGCTACCTGCAAAGTCCAAGGAAAAACTGAGCAGCTGCCAACAGAGTAAACATGCTCTATTTTTCGACTGGAGCTCTGCTGGCCAGCCTGCTTCACAAACTGCAGAGCACACAATAGCAGCAAAACTAAAAAGATACATTGGTGCACATGTGCACTAACTCCACCCACACACAACTTGTTTACAAGAATTAAGATTGTGCTGCTCGACCCCTCAACTGGACCTGAGCCAAGGGATCCTGATCAAATTATCTTATTTTCCCCATGGGGTGAGGACTTGGCATTGGAGTCTGGGGTCACAATTCAGACCATGACAGTGCAGGGGCTTCTGTGTGAGGTCTGTGATGGCTGTGCCACTTTCTCTATGTCTCCAAACTGAGACAGAAAGCAGGTGGCATGCTTCCCTTCCCACCTGGAATGCTCCGAGAGAAACACCTGCAGCCACTGCTTTCTGATAAGCCATTGAAGATGCCAACCTTGTAACTTCAGGCGACTGGAGAATAAGACGTGGTTGGACGTGGAGGGCTTAAGGGAAAGAGAAGCCACTTCTTCAGGGACTGTGCCCCGAGGGCCCCGCTGTTGGGGCTTCAGAATGTCTTCCCGCTGGTTAAGGGACTACGTGACTTTGCTAAGGCATTATTCAACACCTTGCACAATTACTGGATTTATCTTTTCACCCCATATTATAAAATTGTAAGGGAAAAAATATTTTAATAACATTTATATAACTTGGTAATTTTTATCTTCCTTGCAATGGAATTTAAAATCTAAAATATTAGAACATGGAGTTCAAGGAGGTGCTTGTCCCAGGTGTTCACCAGCAGATCCTGTGACACTCTGAGGACAGCCCGACAGGCAGACTCATAACTCTGCGGATATCATCATCTTAGTCATTTCCCTAGTGATGCGTCACATGCGTAACCCTCAGATTGTGGTTGTCATATATATTGGTGTTTCATCTCAGATTCCCTTCTTCAACGTCTGAACACCAGTAACAGTTTTGAGTTCATCCTTTAAAACCCAATCACATTTTTTAAACACTATAATCATTTTAGCTAATTGAATAATTTACTGTTGCCCAAATCCCATTATATCACATATACTAACTTTGCGCAGAAGTCTTATATGCAAGGGGAAAAAAAACGCACATTTCTGCCACTTGTTGGATCTATGAATAAAGATATTCAGATGATTTATAGATTAAACTGAACATGGAGTGAATCTGCCCGACATCACAATTTGCAGTGTCGACATTTCATATCCGGAGTCATTTGCTGTGAGGTCCCCCCTTTCTGTGTGTCTGGACACAAGGACGGGTGTCCTCTCTCGTTTCCCCACCGGACGTGGAGGGCAGGTGCCTCACAGCAGGAAGAGAGTCCCCAGAGTCAGGTCACTTGCTCTGCTGAGAACAGCTTACTAGTTTAAAGGTGAGTAACATCACAGCTTCAAATTTATCAATCAAAAGTCCAAGATCAGGCAAGTCTGGGAAGTGCTTGGGAGATTTCCACGCACACGGCTTTTAATGGTTTCTCAGCCTTCACCTCATGAAGGGGAGAGTCGTGGGGAGGGGCAGAGGGAAATTAGCACAAAGAGGATGTGGTCTAAAAATGGAAAAAAACTGGGGCAGCTGAGTTCCAGGACCTTTGAAGGACAAGACATAGGGATAAAGTGTGTGTCTCACCCTTCTGGAGCCTGGAGGCCAGCAGGTCCTGCCTGTGGTCACACACGGCCCCAGTGTGGCCACACAGGACATGCACGCTGTCTGCCGAGGCCTGCAGGAACCAGGTCCTCCACGTGCCACACCTGACCCTTCCAGCACCCCTCAGACGGTGCCGTCCCATCTCCCTTTGGTTTGCTTACAATGCCAGGGGCAGTCCAGGGACTGGTCCCCTCCCACCCTCAGCCAGTTCCCAGCGCCACGACACGGAGGCTGGGCCGGGCTCCTGGCAGAGGATGGGGCTCGCCGTGTTCCGAGGGAAGCTGACGTGCTTTTGACCAAGGAATGTCCCAGACATCCCACCCCAGGCCTTGATGGGTCCTGGAAGCTTAGGTTTCCTCCCTCGACAAACGTGGCTCCTTTTCTTTCACTGGCTTCATGAGCCAGACAGTATCAGTGAGGTGTTTCATTCCTCATAGAACCATTCCCATCGCTCTCTACTGGGTCTGACTCAGCTTACCTCCATGAACCACCACCACTCGTTCCTTTACACATACGTCCCAGCACTGCGCAGGCCCGACGTGACTGCACACAGTGGCTCTGCACACCTCGGCCTTCTCGCTCACGCAGCGGGACAGAGCAGCTTCCCAGAGGGTGGGGGGACCGCGTGTCATCTCAGCACAAGCCTGGGGTGTGTAAGCGTTCGGTGAGCGTCAGGGTGTCTGCACCGTGTGGACGTGCGCGAAGTCCTTATTCACGCTCTGCTCAGTGCTCACGTGGATCTCCTTGATAATTACTCCAGGTGCCTGGCCTGATTTCAGTGCTTCCCACTTTGCAAGTGAGAAAAGCGAGGTGCAGAGAGGTGTCCACATCAAACTCAAGTTACGCCATGCACTGTTCTGTCCAATATGGATAAATAAATGAAGGACGCTTGTTTACTGGGTTAAATTGAGTCAGACCAAATGTAGAGAGAAATATTAATGGTTTTATGCAGAATAAAATATGGTGTTTGAGATTTTTTCCCTCTATTATTTCAGACAATTACATTGCTGCCTAATAAAACGTTGTGATTGTTCCACAATGTAGAGACCCTCTGGATGTGATTCTCTATCTAGGGAGTCAAAGTTTATCTGCAAGAAACAAATAAAAAAATTCTAAGAGGTATCACAGAGAACTGCATTAAACATGGCAAACTACTAAAATGTAACAGCGCTGTTCACAATAGCCAGACGGTGGAAGCAACCCAAGTGCCCATGGTGGATGGATGGATGGATGGATGGATGGATGGATGGATGGATGGGTGGATGGATGGGTAAGCAAAATGTGGTGTATGATAACATGTTGAACTTTCAGGAGGAGAGAACAGAACTGAGGCCACCAGAGGCAGGAAAGGGGGAGGGTGGGGCTAGCAAGAAATTGCTAAGGGGCCGCAAAAATTGATTACATTGTGTAAAGTTGGATAATAATCCTGATTTGAGCATCACATGTGTCACACAGGTATTGATATTCAACGCTGCATGCCACAACATATGCACAATCAACTATGTTTCAATAAAAAGTGTGGTATCTACGTACAACAGGATATTACTCAGTCTGGGAAAGTAAGGAAATTCTGACACCCTCTACAGTGGGAATAGAGGGGTGGTGACTGGTGTTGGCCGCCTTCTTTTTAGCACACCCTGAAATCCTCCCATTCTGCCAGCTCTAGGGTCAGCCACGACTGGTGTAAGCTTGTCATGATAATAAGAGCTTGCATTTATTGAGCATTTACTGTGTACTGTGGAGACACTAAATGCTTTCTATGTATTATCTGTGATCTTTAAAGCAACCGTGCAAGGTAGATGTGATTGTCCTTATTTATTAATGGAACCGTGGTGCTCAGAAAGCTTGCAGAGCATGGCCAAAGCTGTGTGCACCAGCAGGTAGGAGAGCAGAGAAGGACCCACGTCCTGACTTCACAGGCCATCTACACCAGCTCTGTCCCTCTGCAAAGCTGAAGAAGTTCTCAGAGATTCAAATAAACAGCTTGGTTTAGAAAACAAATCTGAAAACTCTGTACGGTGCAGTTGGGAAGCAGAAGTTTGCCTCCTGTTGGGTATTTAATGAGATTTGATATCATATCACTCAGTGCCTAATTTTTATCACCTCTCTGTACATGAACGGTGGAGTCAGCAACTGAGGGCATTCAGTTAAGTGGGTTTGATTCTAGTATTTCTAAGACACCATCTAATACTGAGATATTGGATACTTTTCAAAACATGTCTAAAGATGTAAGGACGCCTACACTTAAAATACACCATATTGACCTTGACTTTTATAAGGCTACATGTTCTCTGAAAATGCAATTTAACAAAAGTGGAAATATTTTCAGAAAAAGCACAGAGGATTTTGCCTCTCAGCATCTTACAGTGGTGAGCTTTTCCTTTTTCATGCAATTTTTAAAATCATATAATTATGATACAAATACTCTCCATAAAGAGTAAACAATAGTATTTTTAGTGGTCTTGTGAAGTTTTAAAATACAGCACTCCTTTCCCTCTAAGTCTCCTTATTTTCCAAAGTGAGAGGCACCTGGCAATGAGATTTGGGGTTGTGGTGATTTGCACACTCAGAGAAAGTAACGAACAGAATTGTTTGGTCCTGAGACGTGACTGTAGAGGGAGTTACAGGAGGGATTCTAGGCAGGCGAGGAGAAGGGATGAACAGGGCTTGGTGACAGTGGGTTATGCAGAAGGAAGGAAAGATCAGATGATAAAGCCTGGAATGTTTTATGTTCAACTTCCTCAACCCATTTGACTATGGGTTAGCCTAGGCTGGTGGGTACAGGGAGTTTAACTTCAGTGTGGTCAGATAAGCGTCCTGTTGAAGGGAAGCATACTGGGACAGAAGAGGGACACAAACTGGGACTGAGCAGGACGGGAGCTTCTCTCCAGAATGGAGCTGTGTGGTCACCGGGCAGCATTTCATTCCCAGCGGCTGTGGACCCCGCACTGACAGGAGGAAGGAAAGGCTACCGGTTCCACACCACTACCTTAGCCAGGGTGGCCAATGTTTTTATTTTGTTTTATTTTTTATGTATCCATCAAGGATCTGAATATTGTACAAACATTTAAAACAATGCTTGACAAATAATTCTGAGTTTTCTGAACAACTGTATGTATGGTTATCTCACCAATTGAGTTCACTTTTCCCCATAAACACTTCAAAACAGGAATAGGGTACGCTCATGCCTCTGAATTCAACTCTCTCTACTTTGTATAACGTAGGAACAATTTGTTGATATGACAAATATTTATTGCATGCTTACTAATTACAAGATGCTTCAATGCACAGGAAACAGTAGAGATTCACCAGGAGAGGATCTATTTCCTGCCGTCGGGATTCTGGAAGGCTGCATGCAGGTGGTAGCGCTTGAGTAGGGCCATGAAGATGGGTCAGCTTTGAGCACATGAGGGTTGGGTTCAGATGATGAAGGAAGACTGGGAAAGATTAGGGCATGAACAACAGACAAGAACTGGGAAGGCCTTACACATGAACAGGGGCACATTGTAGAGACCACGAAGGGCATGGTGGCTGCATGGACCACATGTTCCCACCGGGGATGCTGCTGGGAGAGGTATGTTCCCACCGGGGATGCTGCTGGGTGGGGGATGCAGGTGAGACCAGCAGTGTGAGAGACTGGTCCTGTGTTCTGGATGGAGAAACTGGGTGATGTTTCCACAGGGGGCTTTAGGAGGCGGGAGGCTGTAATGACCCGAGCTGAACTGTGGCTAGTGTGAGAGCATCTCCCGCCACTTGCAGGGCAGAACTGAGCTTCTCTAACGACCGTAAGTAATTCCCAGGCCCACAGGCCCTGTGTGGGTCACAGACATCATCTCAACACCTAGGGGCATCGGCTGCCTGAATCCTGCACCGCCATCACAGCAGGCTAGACATCCCCTCATGCTGAGTAGCCCGTGCTAACGAGTTCTGTTCTGTGCTAACGAGGTCACCCAGCAGGGGCAGTTCGCTCAGGAACAGGCCATGAGTAGGATACAGGTCATTTGGACTAGAGTCCTCTGTCACTTAACTGAGAGTCCACTTCTTTCAAAGTTTTTATTGTTCTCATATCATTGACCTAAAAAATATGCAGTTACGAGCTTCCAACCAAAGTAGTTACAGGTAAAAGATGACAAGGTCTTTCTTTTGTAAATGGATCCTGGTTAGTTAAGATAACATTTCACAGCTTTCTCATATAGGCAGTGGTGGAACCGAAATCCCCCCAGTCACAGTGACCGACCCCGAATTCCCATGTTACCTCCTTCTCTTGTATCTCATCTCCCTCTTCCTCTTGCCACATCAGAAACCCAAGGAGCAGCTGTGGAAATGATCAGAGGCCGGGCCAGGAGGAATCAATAGCAGAGATTTTAAGCTGATTGAACAAAGGGTGGAGTGCGGGCTGGGGGTGGGGGGTCCCTGCCTTTAGCTCCGGTTCTTCAGGCACTTCCTTCCTTCAATGCATAAGCGTGACTCTAAGTTTTACTTAAGCAGAAATCGATAAATAGTGAAACTGAGGAACAACAGTAACACGGATGTTCAGATTTCGCTGTGTGGTCTACACCACTGAACAGTGCCAGGAAAAAACACTGTAATATTCACAGTGGCAGCCCCAGGCCCTCAGGCCCCCATGCAGTGGAGCAGGGAAGGGGAAGCTACCCAGCAGGCCTCTCTGCTACTCTGCAGGGTGTAGGTGGAATCAGACTGACACCCCGTTTCCTGCTCCACCCAGAGGTCCCAAGCCCTCTCAGTGGCACAGGTGCCTGCAGGTGGGACGGCCGCCGCAGCTGCTCCTGAGCACGGCTGCTGCCAAGCTGTATGAGGTCTTCTGCACCACGTGTCCCCTGTGACCACCAGCCCTGGGCTAGGGTGAGGAGCCCACCTCTGGGCGGGCAGGTATCTTCAGGGAGGCTGCACACCCGCTGCTCAGCTTGCCTGACTGGGCAAAAGCAACTTCTTAGTAGTAAAAATAGAATTGGCTTTGTCAATTTCAACAAAAGAAAGGACAGAATTTGGTGTTTGTAAATGAGAAGACAAAGACAGGGCGCACCACACCGCAGGGCCTATCAGAGGGCATTTGGGAGAGTCCATCAGAAGCAGCCCAGCGTGGAGGGCAGGACCAGCACTGCTGCAGGAGGCTGAAGATGCCACCCCCCCATCCTACCTCTGCCTCGATTTACACCGTCGTCATCTGGAGTTACCTCAATTAGAAGTGATGAGAATGACAGTGACCCAGTTTCTGGCCAAGAACTGCTGGAGGCAGACAGATGAGTCCTCATTATGAAGCTGCCTGGACCCTGGCCTTGCACTGGTGGAGCTGACCTTGGAAAAGGATGACTTTGGGAAGCGTAAGGAGAAGGCTGCACTCCTTGGGGGAGCTCTTGCATGGAGATGTCAGCAGGGCTTCCTGCAGAATTTATTATGCTTCCAAGTATTGGACTTTTCCATAAAACTTTGAGAAGAATGAGGATGGCTTAAGTGGCCTGTAGAGAGAGCCATGAAACCACCGCTCACAGGCATTGGGAGTCCCTCCTGCAGCCAGACCTGCCCTGCACAGAAGCACAAGCCATCAGAACAGCAGCCTGTCCCAGCTCCAGGCAGGACTGGGGGGCAGGGGGAGCACAGTGGCTCTGCAAGGGGGCAGTGGCAGATGGAGGGAGCCAAGAAAGGCCAAGGGGCTCAGAGTCCTCAACAGTGTGGCTGGAGGAGAGCTCAGGGCCCTGTTGGCCAGGGTACAGGTGACATGGGGATGGGGAGGGAGCAGGGCCTGAGCAAGGGACAGATCTGGCCAGCTCAGGTCTGTGTGTGGTCCTGGCCGGGTGGCAGGCCAAGGTGGCCCCTCTGCAGAGATGGCCTGGAAGGACCTTGGAGGGTGCATGGGGCCTAACCATGCAAAATGGCTAAAAGGCCATTGTGACCCGAACAAGCAGTGGTGAGACCCCAAAACAGCATGGATCAGGGTAGAAGGGTGGTCACTTACCTCATTGTTTAAGATAAAACAATCAGGAGGCTCTGTAATCTATTTTCAATTCCTCTGTTGAGTATTTCCTTTCTGCTTTCATACGTGTGTGCACATGTGTATGTAGACAGTTGTGTACATATAAGCACATGAACATACATTCTAAGCATGTGTACACACGCATGTGCATAAGTGTATAAACAAACATGAATACACATTCTAAGCATGAGCACACGCACATATATGTGCGTGTACATGCATACTATGCATGTGTGCATGCACATGTGCATACATGTATAGAGACACACATGCACGTGCATGTACATAATTCTAAGTATGTGTGTATGCACAAATATGTGCATGTGTGTATACCTAGAGAGACACACATGTATGTACCTGAAATACATTCTAAGCATTGCTTTCTCACATAGAAGTCTGTTCTTATTTTATGGGTGCTTGTCTTTTCAGGAGGTTACTAATCATCAGTTTTTAAAACATTTTTTATTACTTGTGATTTGTTTCTGGAGAATATGCTTCACCAAAACAAGGGAGTAAACTAATGAAGAGAAATTTTTGGCATCAAAAGATCAGGAGAGCCCACATGGGGGAGAGGAGGGTGCTCAGGCTGGCAGGATGGCAGCGGGGAGGCCTGGGACCGGCTTCTCGGGTCTGATTGTGACTGAGTCCTGGAGACGTCTGAGTATCTCCAGGGCGATGGAGATCACTGGGTGGACACAGGAGTTTCCCCATGGCTTAGCTGGAGAATCTTTACACGATCGGACTGGTGGAGCACCAAGCGCAGATCTAACCAAAGCTGTGGTGTGCCTGTCCTGTGAGGCTGGGGAGAGGCAGTGACATGCAGATGGTTTAAGGCCACAGAGGAGCATCCCCCAAACCAGCCATGAGGCACAAATCAGCTGAAGGACGGGCTTGGGGACAGCTGCTTCTTATAGTAATCAGATAAAATCACCTGCTCCCTATGCTGTGTGCTTGTGGGGGTAACCCTGGCACAAGTGAGTGCCTAATCAACACCGGCCTGAAATAACACGGCGTCCCCAGCCCCACGTAGCTCCCTGGCCCTGGCACGGCTTGGGGTCCCACCTGGAAACAGCCCCAGCCCCAAAGGACATGGGTGGGGTTGAGACACTGGAGGCTGCATCCGCAGCTCAGAGCACACAGAGGCCACCTCCTTCGGGGAGATGTCAAACTGCCAGGTGACCCCACACCTGTCCCTGCACTGACAGCACCCAGGCTGGGCAGGGAGTGATCCTCACACGCAAGCACGTGCACACACTCACACACTCGCAGGCTCCACCCAACTTCCTTTCCCCAATTCTCCTCCATCTCCCCACATGCTCACACTTGCGTCCCAACACCCGGCACAGCCCTGACACCTGTGGGCACCTAGAAAGTCTTTGAGGAACAAGTAAAGACCGAAGGGTCTGTGTCTCCTCCTGCCACCACGGCCACGGGGTGTTGGGACATCCAGGCTGGAGGATGGACGTTGGGGGCAGAGCCAAGGGAAATGACCCCCAAGTGGCCTCCTTCAACACCAGACACAGGCCTCTGTCTGGCCTGGCTCCAAAGAAGACAGCACTTAGATCTTCTCAGTACAATCAATGACTATTCACCAACCTTGCTGATAGTAACTCTGCACTTTCCCTTTGGGTGGTGCTGGTGCAACCACGGGCCCCAGGATCCAGTGGCCCTGGGGAATCTGGAGTTGGCGCTGGTGGCACCTGCACGGTATGCAGGACACTAGTCTCTAGCCAGCCGGAGCACAAGACTCCCTGGACAGAGGAGCAAGGCGGAAGGATGTTCCTCCTGCGGCTGGTTTGCATGCTCCGGGGCAGAGTGATACTTATTTTAAGAAAAAACACAGTGGCCAAAAACACAACTTGCTGAGAACTCTCAGAATTTTTTCAAGCCAAGAAAAGCCCAAGAGGGGCCTCATGCAGGGGCTCTCACTTCTGACTGCCCCATCCCTGCCAGGGGCTCTTAGCACGTGAAAGAAAACACTGGACCTAGTACTTAGAATGCGTTGACTCCAGCACTAGGTGATCCTGCAAATCACTTAACCTCTCTCCAGAAAACATGGGCCGTAACAAAAATATTTTAATCCACTAAATCAGCTGACAAGTGTTCCCGCGTCCCCACTATGCTCCAGGACCTCCACTAAGGCGACCGCAGGCAAGGGGAGCAGAAGCCGATGACTGCGTGATCTGATTACTGAGTAGTCTTAACCAGGGGGTGGGTGTCTACAGGGATCCCTTTCTCCGATCACTGCCTTCAAGGCAATGTGACAAATGTTCCATAATGAAGTCCCTGCAGACCCACTGGCTGGATTCAACCCCTGTCATTAACACGATTTAGACAGTGAGAAGCCTGGTCTCTGGCTGGACCCGGGCGGCCTCCAGTCCTGGGGCAGGTGAGGGCTGCGGGGCGGAGGGGCTGTCCCGCTGCCCACCGTCGTGTGGTTGTGGCTGTCCCTTGGGCCACCTCGGGCTGGCCTCAGTCCATGAAGTATGTCAATCCAATAATAAAGAAAGGAGGAGAGAGAGAAGCCTCCCAGGCTGCGGCTGGAGTTGGGGCATCTGATCAATCTCCTAGACAGAGGAGAACCTGGCTGGCTGAGGGACGCCGCCACTCAGTCTTCTGGAGTTGCTGGAAATAAGTGCAAATCATCCATCCTTTTTCTAATTCATAATGCACACTACAAATAGGAATAATCAATACAAAATTCAACTGGGAACAGCAAAAAGTCACAGGGTATAGTTTATTACAAAGAAAAACTGAAAAATTACATTACAGAAACTCCCAAACTGAAAATGATGGTGAAAAATTAGGGTTGGTACAAATAATAAAGGGCAGATGGACAAGAGTGTACCTGCACCTGCTAACATGTTCTGCTGGCTAATAATAATCAATAGGTAAATAAAATTGTGATGAAATTGAGATTGTAAATGCTGACCTACAAAATGCAGATTTGAAGAAATAACGGCACAGAGGAGAACTCACCATGGCAGAAGGTCTGATTGGCAAAACTGATACAGACCAAAGAACTAATCAGTGAATCACTTTTTTGGACCAAAAGTTGCATTGAAAGAATTCAACTTGGTCAAAAGAAATTTCAATTTAAAAAATGTAAAAAAAATTGGGTGTATTTTAATAGTATAAGGAAGTTGGTTTAACAGAGTTAATTCTGGATCATAGTTTCTATATGAAAATACATTAATGCTGATATATTTGTGATGGAAGTGTTTATGTTAATAATCATTGACCCAAAACTGCAGTCTTAGACCCAAACTATCAGGGTAGGTAGAAATAAGCAGAGAGGCGGGTGGAGAGAAGCAAAACACCTTTGTCTGACAGAGGATGAAAATTACTGTTTATTGAGCATCTACTATGTGCCAGGTACAGCGTTAGGTTCTCTCCTCTCTCTCTCCCTCTCTCTCTCTCTCTTTCCTCTCTCTCTCTCTCTTTCTCTCTCTGTCTCTCTCTCTCTCCCCCTCTCTCTTTCTCCCTCTCTCTCTGCACCCCCTCTCCCTCTCTCTCTTTCTCCCTCTCTCTCTCTCCCCCCCCTCTTTCTCCCTCTCTCTCTCTCCCCCTCTCTCTTTCTCTCTCTCTCTCTCCCCCTCTCTCCCTTTCTCTCTCTCTCTCTCTCCCCCTCTCTCTTTCTCTCTCTCTCCCTCTCTCTCTCCCCCTCTCTCTCCCCCTCTCTCTCCCCCTCTCTCTCCCCCTCTCTCTCTTTCTCTCTCTCTCCCTCTCTCTCTTTCCTCTCTCTCTCTCTCTGTCTCTGTCTCTCTCTCTTTCTCTCTCTCTTTCTCCCTCTCTCTCTCTCTCCCCCTACCTCTTTCTCCCTCTCTCTCTCTCTCCCCCCCCTCTCTCTCTCTCTCTCTCTCTCCCTCCTCCCCGTCCCCACCCCAATCCAATCCTCACCACACAATTCCCTAAGTTGGAAATAATATCATATATTTAGAGCTAAAGAATGAGACACAGAGAGATGCAGGCTGCTTGTTGGTTAAAGTCACTGGAACAGCAGGAGGGAGCATCGTGTGGCAGGTGCTAAGATGACATTTGTTGAACAAGTGACCTTTACTTTCCAGGCTCATTTAGTCATGGGTCTGGGGACCCTGTGCTTTGTGGTGCGATGCTGTTCCCTTTGAGTCTGAGCGTGTTCCCCCCACCCCCCATGGTCTCTTAGGAAAGAGCCCCTCCCCACCTCCTTCCCTGCCTCCCTTCCCCAGGATGATTCACAGGTTGACATCGGCCTTTCTATGTCACTCAGGTAAGTAGTATTTTGCAGACTAAATTGGTACTTGTTACATTTTTAGGCTCCAGAGTCTGAAGTCAGGTATAGAAGAACATTTCCCTCCCAAGTGTCCTCAGAAAGGTATTCATTTATTCTATGGCTGTCCATCTGAAAGAAAACAGCTATTTTTCTGGTGACTGAGGGCAAGAGACAGTAACATTTTTATAATGGTAAGGTGATAGATGTTTGTAGAGAGGTTTGCAAATATAAAATTGTATATGAATACTAGATTATAGTTATATCAGTTTTTCACTATATAAACACTTGGTAGATATAATTGCAAAACCCAGCTAACTTGAGGTTGTTTTTCTATAGCCTACTTAGTTTTTATTGTTTAGACTATTTTATGCTTAGCAAAGGATTTTAATTATTAGTAATGTCTAAGATGATAAGATCGATTCTTAAAACATAGGAAATATTTCCTGCCACCACCCCATCTAAAACTAAAAATACTGTTTAAAGGTTAGTTTAACTAATCTCTCCCCAAAACAGATAAACAATAGCATCGTGAGGAGAAAGCAGTATAAAATAGTCAATGATTATTCCAAATAATAGCCCCCGACTGTCGGATGTGATCACGCTCGCCTGATGGGGTCAGGTTTGCAGAGGCAGCGTGGCCGACGGCGTGACTGTCAGAGCAGACAGACCTGGGGGAAGAATCCACTCTTTGCTTCTTTCTCAGCAGTGGGCACATAACAGAATCTCCCTTGGCCTTAGTATGATGAACTGAAAGTGGACATAACAGTAGTGCTTTATTAGTTTCCAAGGGCAGCTACAGCAGTGTTCCATAGACCAGGTGGCCTAAACAGCAGAAACGTACTGTCTCATGGCTCTGAGGCCAGAAGTCCGAGGTCAGGTGTCGGCAGGGTGGGCTCCTTCTGAGGTGGTGAGGAAGGACCAGCCCAGGCCCCCAGCTTCTGGTGGACGCAGGCCAGCACGGGTGTCCCTCGGCTTATGGAAGCTTTGCCCATCTCTGTTTTGTCTTCACATGGCACTCTTCTGCTGTGCATGCCTGTGTTGAAATTTCTTCTTTTTATAAGGACACCAGTCTTATTGGATTCGGGGCTACCTTACTCCAGGCTGATTACATCTTAACTGATTACATCTGCAAAAACCTTATTTCCAAAGAAGTCACGTCCTGAGGTTCTGGGGGTCAGGACATCAACACACGAATGGCAGAGGGGCACAATTATAACCACAACCAGGACCTGCCTCACATGACTGATTGGAAGATCAAATGAGATAGTGACTAGAAATTAGTTAGCATTGGATCTGACACGTACCTTCTAGCTATGACTTAGCCCTCCTCCTTGAAGGAATTCCTCACAGTTATTACCTGAATTACAGCACATGTTATTTCTGTTAGAATCTATGAATCTTCTAGAAAATGCATCACTTAAATATCACATACCAGATAGTTCATAAACTCATGTGTCAAATGACAAAGTCTGGCTCAATGACACAGTTGGCAGAGGTGGTCTTGCAGGACAACAGAAACGGGGAACTGGCCATACTACACCATATCTCAGCAACCGGAGACACAAGACAAAGAGCAGATCCTGATAAGCCCTTCAGGAAGCAATAATGACTTTGGGAGACCTTTGATTGCTAAGATTCTGAATTTTGTTATTTAAAAACCAGTTCCTGTAAGATGTACAAAGACATATAAAGAAATTCCTTCCTACGTCGAGCATTAGGCATTCTCTACTGTGCCAAGAAGTCAATAGAAATATGATGGTTGCTAACATGTTGTTATCCTGTTGTTGGGAAGATGAGATGCACACTAGGGAAGCCCAGAGCGATGGGCGTAGTCTGTAATCAACTGATAGGATGTGTGCTGTGAAAAAGACAGGACAGCAGGTGGACAGACTTGTGGCAAGTCTGTCCTGAGAGAGCTGGCTCCAGAGACAAGGAGCATGTGCTGCATCAGGCTGGGGCTAGCAGCGGGAGAGGACCAGGCAGACGTGAGCGCAGCATGTGTCTGCAGGGGTGGGGTTGTGGGCAGGGTCCTGGGGCCAGACTCAGGCAGCAGTGACCTCTCATGACTCATGATGCTGTTTGTCCTAATGCTTTCTACTTAAAATAAACAACTGTGCATTAAAGAATTGAGCAATGGTCAAAGGAACCTGAGCCTCCCCTGCTGGGATGGGGCACAGAGTGGCCACACACCCGAGAAACCCTCCCATCTCTGCAGAGACGCTCTCAAGGGCTGAAACTCTTAGATGTGGTGTCTGAACATTTCAAGAGCAGTGCAGTTTTCAACATAAAAGTTCAACTTTCAGAGTCTGCCTTTGAGGGAGGAGATATAACTAAACAGTAAAACTTGCATCCACAGATGACCTTTTTTCTCTGAGAAACCTTTGTAAGAATCTTTTCTCCTAACAAGATAGTATTTCAATGCAAGCACTTAATGTACCAAAGTATTCATTATTGCCAAGTCTCCATCTGCGGACGCCTGACACCACCTAAGGTGTAGGAATGAATGATCATTCCACTTTCATTATTTAAAATACATCAAAGAGCCAGAAAGTCTAATACGTCGTACAAAGTAGCTCTGAGGTCAATGCCTTCAGGATTCCCAAAATCCACACCAGTTTCAGCAAAATAAAGCAGATTCAGGGCCGAGCCCGTGGCGCACTCGGGAGAGTGCGGCGCTGGGAGCGCAGCGACGCTCCTGCCGCGGGTTCGGATCCTATATGGGAATGGCTGGTGCACTCACTGGCTGAGTGCCAGTCACGAAAAAGACAAAAAAAAAAAGAAAACAAAAAAGCAGATTCATTACTTCAGCTGTGCCCAAAGAAGGGGGAATTGCCTTGTGCTAAGCAGCAGCTGAAGAACGTGGACTTACCACCTGCAGATCACTGTCCAGGTGAGGCCCGCCAAGCCACCGAGCAGCAGGGCACCCAGTGCGATGGAGACCCACGACGCCCGCGGGAGCCTCCCGGAGTCTGGGGAGCAGAGGGAGACGGGTTAGCGGAGATCACCAGGCTGGGCGGGCAGACGCATCCCACCTGACCCTAGGCCCATGCCCTGTACTGCAGGGAGGGTCATTTATCTGCCTGGAAAAAAATTGTTTAAATGGTATGTCCAGACCCAAATGTGGGGTGTGTGCAGAGGGCAAGCCAGGGACACAGGTGTTTATCTCTGAGAGACACGGGCTGCCGCACTGGTCATTGGCATCAAAACCATCCCACAGGGACAGGAAACATCGATTTATGTGCAAAGCAGGGAGGGCACCTCGTACCCCCTGAGTGAGCCCTGCTGCAGAGATCCTGGGGACCCTGAAAGGACTCGGCAGGGCAGGAAGTGGGTACAAAGGGGCTTGAGTGAGAGTAGCATGCTGCCCGGAGCTCCGCCCTTGGTCGCACTTTGTTTTGGTTTTCATAAGAACAACATGAAGCTTCAACCCTGGCCGAGGGATGGCAGTCCGAGTCCCGCAGACAGATGGCAGCAGACTTCCCAGCGCAGGCTCAGCTGTGGCTGCTCATTCCATAAGGAAACTAAGTAGGTTTGACGGTACCAGACAGGAGATCCAGAGCGGTGGGTGGGGCAGAGAGAGGCTGTCCAGAAGTCCGCAGCCTGTGCTGCTCTCCCGTCCTCATCCTGAAATGATGCGGCTGCAGAGGTGGTTTCCAGGCTCCTGCCAGCCCCTTGTTCCTGTGGTTTCTGGAGGAGATGTCATCTGGGACAGGAGTGGCTTTGAGCTCAAGGTCCGTCTGGTCATAGTTTTGCCACTGACTTTTTTGTTGATTATTTTTTATTCTGCCACCTCTGTTTTGCAGCATCATGCACAGATGGAACTTTCCATGCCCAACCCCAGCTGGCTCCTTTCCTCATGTTCTTTCTCACATGGCACACGCTGCACCTGAATCACTCTGGGCATAGAAGCCCAACCCATGGGCACACACCCCTCCCCATGCCCGGGCTTTGAGGTCACGCACTGCCCAGAGGTGCATACTGAGAAGCTCTGTTTCCACACTACAGCAACCCAGCTCACTCCACCTCTGTCTGAAGAGGGACCATCACCATGTCTCTGCCCAGACTCACTCTGCTAGACCAGTGCAGGTCTCCTGCTCTTTGAGGCTGGGCTTGGGTCCCCAGCAGGTGTCTGTGGCACCACCACCCCCTTTCCACGCTGGGCCCATTGACAGATTTGTCCCATCCCCAGCCCAGACCATTAGTCCCACACCTCAGGGTCTCATCCATGCCATCTGCCTAGCACAGCTCCTGGACATGCAGCAAATACTGGTTGGATACACAGATGTATGAATACGTCCTTCCTGTATATCCTGACTGTTCCTCTGGAACTACTCTGCCCTTTTACCCTGTGCACCTCGTGACTTTTCCTCCTGGGCTCCTGTATCCATCTCCACACCTCCAGAGTTTCCTTCATTCCACTCTCTCACAGCCACTGGGGAGTCCACAGTGCAATGAGACCATGCCAGTCTTTGCTGAAAGAGCCCCTTGCTTGCCACCTGGCCCTCATTCATCCTGCTTCCGCGAGACGCCAGGTTTATGCTTTCAATGAACAAATGCTTGATCTCAGTCCCTGTGGCCATGGTGGGGCTCACTTGGGCAGCCCAGGTGGCAGGTGGCCCGGCTGAGCCAATCAGAATGGGGATATGATTGGCCCAGGTGGGCACAGACCCAGGTCCAAGCAGTGAGGGCTGCGCAGCCCATGGAAATTCATTCTGGAACGTTAGACATTCCAGGGAGGTGGACCCTTCCTTTCCTGCCAGGTTTGATTCTGAGAAAACTGATGAAGCTGGAGGATTTTAGGGTCACCTGTGGAGCCAAACATGTGACAGCAGGGACATTGGGGAAGAGGGAACCCAAATCCTGGACAGTGGTGAGCCTCTGACTTAAGCCCACTTTAAACTAGTGAAAGACAGACCATCACCAGAGAAGCAGGCGACTCCACACTTCACCAGACACGTGCAAACGGCCCGGCAGGCAGGACAGGGAGCGCTCAGCAGCAGACTCATGCAATGTGTGCTCCGCTCCTGTTTTCTCTTTCCTGAGACTTTCAGCTGCAAGAGCCAATACAGTCGTCTGGCGCCAGGCTCAAGGCCACTTGCCACTGGGTATTCCCTGACAGAGACCAGACCTTCAAGCCCCTCCGCGTCCTGCGGTACCACCCCGAAGCTCAGCAGCGGCTGCTGGGTGCCGGCTCCTCCAGCCTCTCCACCTTGACGCCAGGCAGCCCTGAGTTCTCTAGGGTGGGGTGCACATGGGGGTGCTCACTTGGAGTGGATGGGCGGGGCAGGACCTCCTGGGGCTGAGGGAAGGGTCAGTGAGGGCACTGGGAATGGAGGGACACTGGCCCGCCTGCCTCGACTGTCAGCGTTCATCGTTCAGGGCACGGGGAAGGTGCTCATGGCTGCCAAGGTAGGAGGGCGGGCGTTTCAGCAGGATGCGAGGTCTCAGTGACACCGCAGTTACGCCTGGGCATCAGGGACACCTAAAGGCAGAACTGTGCCCGACATCCTCACTGTCCACGGAAGTTCCTGCGGGGCGGCTGTGTGTGGTAGGAGCCTCAGTGTTGGGGGCGGGCGGGTCTGAGTTGCAGCCAGTGTCCCAAGCCTGCTGACCTCTCCACTCACCAGGTGTCCAGCGAGGATCTTCCCCTCCACCGTCCCTTCCTCAGGGAGAAAACGTCAGTGCCCAGCATCAAGCCTAGTCCAGTGGCCAGGTCCAGCGCCAACAGAGGGCCTGGGGCCAACAGGAGAGGCCGAGAAGGGAGCAGCCAGTGGCCAGAAATTGTCCTAGGGCCATGAGCCCTGACTCCTCCTGAAGCTGCCTGTGATGCCGGGGCGGGGACACGCAGGGTGTGAGCTGTGCTTCCTCGTGAGGATGGGAGGACGCTGCTGGCTCTACACAAGCTTGTCCCTGCCCAGCTCACAGGGGACCTGACCAGCGAACATCCTTGAGGGGCCAGGGCTTGGAGAGGTGAGGGGATAGTCCTCCAGGCAAGGAGAGTTCCCGAGCAAGGGTGTAGCACTGGGAGAGTAGATTTCTATCCAAGAGACAAGAGCAGATTTAGGGTGTATAGAAAAAAATCTTTGAGATGTAAGAAATGAAGGAATTTATGTTATAATTGTTCTCAAGAAAAACATTTAAATGAGGTTTGAAGCAAAATATTGGAAATCAGTTTATGCAGTTTGTACTCCTGTATATGGGCTTCTCGTGGAGTTTTATTTTGAAGATTAAAACATGGCGTCATGGACCCCAGTACATGTTATGGGCTGGATTTCGTCCCTGTAAATTCACACGGTGAAGCCCTGATCCCCAGTGCATCAGAATGTGAGGGTATTTGGAGATGGGGACTTTAAAGAGGTGACTCAAGTAAAATGGGGTCATTAGGGTGGGCCCTGATCCAGTCTGACTGGTGTTCTCATAAGAAGAGGTGATCAGGACACAAAGGGATGACCCTGTGAGGTCACAGGGAGGAGGTGGCATCTGCAAGCCCAGGAGGGGGGTCTCGGGACAAAGTGGCCCTGATCCTGGACTCCAGCCCCCCAGGACAGTGAGGAAGTAAATGTCTGCTGTGTGAGCCGCCCAGTCCACAGTCCTTCTTTATGGCAGCCCCAGGAAAGTAATGCAGTTGCTTTCAAAACGGTGTTAAAAAGAAAACAAAATGGAACGGAAAGCAGAGCTCACTTACTAAGCACTGACCCCTGTCCGGCCGCTGCTCCAGGAGCTTGTCCTGGCTGCCACCTGGTCTCCCCCACTGCACTTGAGAAGGACAGAAGCAAAACCCGTCTCGGATGGGATGTCATTAAATTAGTAGTCGTGCAGAGAAACACACGGCTGTCCTTGTCCCGCAACATGGGTTTGTCAGAAGGGGAGCACAATTATTGCTCTGATTACAAAGCAGCCCACCTCTCCCATTATTATCTGAGTCTCAGGAAATTAAGCCCATTAGTTTAAGTCGTAGACTCAACAGCTTGTCGTGATGGTGGGACTGAGCAGACAGAGGTGCGATGTCCCTGGGGAAGGAACATTCACCCTCCGCTCTCCTCAAAAGCCCCGTGTTTCCCGACCGGCCCGCCCAGCCTGGAGAAAGAAGTTGGGATTTTCAAACAGCTCAAATAAGAGTCCGTTCACTTCAAAAAATAATTTTTCGACCTCTACTGAAAACATATGTGCCATTTTTTTGGAATGCATTTTGTATGATACACTATTATTTTTCTGGGGTCTCTATTTAGCATTTGGAGAGGCCTTACCTCTGGACGAGCAGAGGGGTGATGCTTTTTAGTTTGATAAGAGCAGAAGTTTTCTTCTGGGGCTTCTTAGAGCCATTGAATGGGATGAAATCATGTCAGGAAAAATACAGCAAGTATTTCTGGGGCTACAGTGACAGCAAAATTAGAATGTTGACTTAAGTGCCCTAATCAGTCCACCTCCTTAGGCTTCCAAAGCAGCTTCCTGGGGTTTATGACAATCCATGCAGAATGCAGCCCTGATCTCCTCTCTGTGGATGTGTAAGCATTGTCACATTTGGCCAATTTGCATCTGAATGGCTGTTTCAGACATTTTATTTAAAACCTGAATGTAAGAGCTTCTGTTTTCTACAGTTCTCCATGATCAGGAATGCTCTGGTTTCCAATCAAGTGAGGATACATTTCCAAACAGAGAAACAATGTGAATAAACCAAGGCTGATTAAAACAGTGGGTTTGAGAGAGAGGACAGGCCGTGCAGGGAGAGAAAGTGCTCGCCACAGGAGAGGGCACAACAGACCCGGGAACAAGTCACAGGGAACAAGTCATTAAAACAGAAGAAGTAGCTGGAGGAAACTAGAAAGGGCACCCCCGGCCACGGGCAGAGCAGGACGCACACAGGATGACACGGACAGGGTCGCCCCTGCAGGGCTCTGGTGCCAGGGAGCCTGGGGGGCTGCAAGGGGCTGGCTGGTTGCTTTGGGCAACCTGCTCATCCTGAAGCCCACCCTGGGAGCCAGGTGGAGGGGCTCACGCTGGGTCCAGACATGAAGAGGGAGGAGGATGTGAGGATGTGAGGACGGGGCTCCTCCCCCTTGTCCTCCTACTAGTTACCTGATCTTGGGCCAGGACAAGTGAGCGTCGGAAAATGTTCTTTTCAGGTTGTCGAGTGAACGTGCCCTACCTGTGCCTAGGCTGCGGAGGGACTGATCAGGAGCAGACAGAAGCTGCTTGTGCCGAGCTGCTGGTCTCTTTCTTCCTGTCATCCAGCTGCTCTTTCCAGACTTGGAAAGTCAGTGAAACGGCACGTCCAGGTCGACTGTCCTCACAGGGACACCTGAACTGACACGTCCGGGTCGACCGTCCTCATGGGGATGCTTGACCTGACACATCCAGGTCGACTGTCCTTACAGAGATGCCTGACCTGACACGTCCAGGTCCTGTCCTCACAGAGATGACTGCAGTGACACGTTCAGGTCGACCATCCTCAAAAAGATGCCTGACCTGGCACATCCAGTTTGACTGTCCTCACAGAGACACCTCACCTGACATGTCCAGGTCAACTCCATCACAGAGATGCCTTCACCACTGCATTTAGGTCAACTCTCTTTGAACTGTCTTTTTAACTAGACCTTGACTGTGGTCTTCTGTCTCCTTGACCTTAGCATTCCAGTTTTATCAAGAATCCTTTAGTTTAGTTTATCAAGAATTCCCGTAATTAAGTTGAGGTCTAATCAGTTCCTCCAAGTTTGTCCCATTCATGGACCATTCACTCTGTCCTTGGCCATAAGTCCTTGGCCATAAGTCCCCGGCTGTCTTTGCTGTAATTGGAACTGAGCTCAGCCCTATAGGAGTCTATTTTTCAAACTACATCACCTCAAATAAAATATTTCTTTCATTCCCATCTGGTTCACAATTATTCTTTTCCAAGATCAAGAAGCCAAGTTACAAATCCCAGACATGTAGCTGAGTGGCCGTGTGATCTGGAGCAAGTCCCTCCCCCTCTGTCCCTCCATGTCTTCTTCTGTAAGGTGGGGATTCAAAATAGTACTTACCTCCTAGACATCACTCACTGGGGGATTCAGTTAGTTGGATGTTTGAAACGGTGCCTAGTGCCTGTCAGGCCCTTGCCCAGCTGTGGTGGGCACGAGGAACACTCCTGATCCAGAGCACAGAGCCTGTCCAGCACTGTGGGGGACAAGGGTTAGCAGAGGGACAGGCAGAGGAGCCACCTAGGCCACCGCAGGATGTACAGGGGAGTGTGTTTGAAGGGGCCCGGGAGTAAGAGAGGTAACTGGTGAATCTCTTCAGTGTTGGGCTTTCAGGACAGTTTCGTGTCCTTGGGTGTAATCTGGGCTACGATTGTACCTTGTGAACATCCTCTGAAAGTCACTGTCAGGTTCCCACCCAGCAGCAGGGCCAGGCAGGGTGTCCATGCAGATAGACTGGCATAAGCCCAGCATCCGGCAGTGGCACAGCTCCACTGCCCCGCGACCCGACCTCTGCCCTCCCCACCAGGACGGAGACTGGTGTCGACCACCCCGAGCCCATTCTTCCTCCGAACGCCAGCACAAGGACACGGGGCAGAGAGGGGAGCAGGCTCACCAACGCAGGTCCTCGCGTCCTCTCCCAGCTCGTATGGGTCGGTGCAGATGCAGCGAAAGCCCCCCAGGGTGTTCCTGCACCGCGCAGAGGGGTGGCAGGGTGTGTGCACGGGGTCTCCGCACTCGTTGACATCTGCAAGCAACACCAGGGAGCCGCGTGTGAGGCCAGTGCAGCTCTCCCCACCCCGCAGACAGCTGCTCCTGGGCCGAAGTCCCCATGCCCAGGCAGAGCAAGGGTGCCACCTCCATGTGCCACCTCCATGTTGCGGCTGCTGCTGTTCCCCGCAGCCCCCACAGGTGGCGGTGGCCAGTGTCCTCTCAGGAGGCGGCTCCAGTGAGGCCCCTGCTACCACAAGGCCCCACGTCCTCCCCACCCATCTCCTGAATCTGAGGCCCCCGCAGCTAATGCTGGACTCGCCCGGCCCGCACGCAGGGCCTGCCAGACTGGAGGAAAGCAGGCACTGCCCGGGGAGGCACCTGGCAGGTGCAGGGTATGGAGGGGGTGGCAAGGAGGATGGGGTAGAAGTGGGGACAAGGTCAGCACGTCCAAGCAGATGATTTCTCAGCTGGCCAGCAAAATCCCTGAGAGCAAGAGCTTGGGGCTGGGACCCTCCACACCTCCTCAAGGAATGTTTTCATTGCTCCTGTGGTGCAGAGGCTCCTGTAATGCCTGGATGCACAGGTAGACGTCAAGCAGGGGTCGGTGACTTGATTTTTAATCTTGGCAGCATTGGTGCCATGCATGTCACTGTCACTGTTGGGGGTCTCCATGCCCTCCACTGCAAATGAGGGACATGCATCTGAAATCTATAACCTATTACTTGATTTCCTGGGCTCATGTTTCCGAACAACTTGCTCTATAACTTTTTCTCCAAATAATGTTTCTTTTCTGGCCAATTCCAGGAAACAAGCAGTAGGATGTCAAAAATGTACTATCTGTTACTAAGCACATGTTCTACAAGTAAAACATATTAGTAGACTCTATGTGTGCGTGTCCTTAGAGGGGTCCTCTGGCAGGATGGAATGAAAATGGCCTTGGCCTCAGCCTCCACCAAGGGCCAGGCCTGGTGGCTGCAAACCCTCCCTCCAGTCCAGGTACTCTGCGCCGACAATGGGCAAGACAAAGGTGCAAACTTGGAGGAGGGTGGAGGGGCATGCTCAGGGTGACCACACGTAAGCCACCTGTGGAGCCCCACAGGCCAGCGGGCTGGGTTCCTCAGGCTAGGTGCATGGGCTCGGTCGGAGGGGGTTGGGGTTTGATCAGGCCACTGACGCCAAATGCAGGTCCAGGGTGACAGCCTGACCCCAGCAGCTGACTTTTATCTCTTGTAAAGTGAGTGTAAATATGCAGACTGTGAAGGATGCCAGGGGATTAATGACGACGCACAAGGGATGAACCTAGCAGCGTGTCTGGGATGAGACAGGCCCTCAGGATGCTGTGACTGTTAGCAATAAAATTCATGATACTGGCAATAGTGACGTGACAGTAGGATAAGGGAGTAGGTGATCTAAAAGACTTGGAGCTGTGTGACTATGAGTTATTGTTAATTGCCTTTTTATTGTTGATGTTATTAAAAATGCTTTACTTACCTTTGGCCATGCCATGGACTTTTAACATGTAACACCTTTCTTGGATGAAACTGACCTGGAACCAGCCCTGTCTGCATCCCGCAGTGCCGTGCTATGAAGTGCTGGTGTCCTGTGAAGATACCTGTGGCCTCACCTGGGGCTCAGGCTTACCCCCTATGGCCAAGTTTCCTGCAGCTGCCATGACAAATCACCACAAACTGGGGGCTTAAAACAACACAAATTTGTTCTGTCACATCCCAGGTCTGGAGGCCAGAAGTCGGAAGCAATCGTCAGTGGGGCTGTGCTCCCTTCAGACTCTGTGGGAGGCTCCGTCCTTGTCTCTTCCATCTTCTGGTGGTCTCTGGCAATCCTCAGCCTTCCTTGGCCTGTGGCTGTGTCTCTACAATTAGCCTTCACACCACCGTCGTCCCTGTGTCTCTTCTCATAAGATTACCAGGCATGGGATTATGGCCCACCCTAATGACCTCATTTTAACTTGATGAAATCTACAAAGACCTTGTTTCCAAACAAGGTCACATACTGAGGTACTGGGGGTGAGGACGTGAACATATCTTTTTTGGGACATGGTTCAGCCCATAACACTCAACATATGACCAGTTTATCCTAATCTAGGTCTCCTCGTCCGAGGATTACACTGAGGAATGCGTCACATATCTACCCCGCTTGGACAATGGTGCTCCTTACACCAGGGAAGGAGCAATGGCGTCAGGCCTGCAGGGTTCCCCGATTTCTGCACCAATCTGCACAAAAGCCCAGGCTTCGCAGATCTGCCCACTTTACCTTCTTTTTTCAAGAGGAGCACCAGGCGGCATCCGCAAATCTCCACATGCAGCTAGCGCTCAAACATCTGGACAGATGTTTCCGTTTCTTGTAAGCAAATTTGTGCTGATGGCAAATCTTACTTCCCATAATAGACACAAAACACTTACTTGGATTCATTTATTGCATAACCTTTTGACAATAACTACTGCAAAAAGCCACATAGCTCTTTATCTATTTGGAATTCACAACTTTAAAGCATTCGAACAAGGCTTATTGCAATTTACTTGCTAGGATTTTTTTTCTATCACATTTCTGTGTGGACGGATTTTAGTGGGTAAGTAGGATTTGAATAGAGAAAAGAGCAGCAAATCTCATTCGGTTCTCTATATCAAATATTCAATTAACCTGTAGCTTTTTTATCTGCAGCCATAGATATGTTGATAAGTGGATTGCATTGAGGATCAGACTGAAAATTTATGTTCATATCGACTTACCATAAAAGTGAAGAGTTCCCTCTCTGGCATGTCTAGGAGTCTATTGTTATCTTGTAATTCTTGATTTAGAATCTTCTAGTTTAGGGAATAGATGTGGTGAAAATATTTGCATATATAAATGAGTGTGTTTATGCCACGTGTTTTTTTCTTATTGAGCTGTTTGTAATTTGCTTATTTTTTTAAGATATTATACTTTAATTATAAATGCAGTAGGACAAAAACATAGAGTAATGTAACTAAGAAGTGCATAACCTCTCCTCCGTCTTCACAGCTCACTCTGCTGGGTAGCCAATACCAGCGAGCTCTTGTGGACGGCCACCGCTTCGCATTCACAGGTGTGACACACACACATATGCTTCACTGCTTTCTAAAAATCTAAATGATTCTCAATAAACACATTTCACTGTAACTTGCATTTTTACTTAGCGATAAGTGTCCCAAGTCAATAGTCATACTGCTAATTTATTCAGTGTGATAGTTGATGGTGTGGATGTAACATAAGTTAGACCACAGCTTTCAGCACTTACTAGGTTGATAACGATAGGTCTGTGCCTGGTTCTTTGTATGGTGCGTTTATTAACTAATTGAAGTTGACAGCCAATGAGGTAGACCTTTTACCATCCTCATTTCAAATTTGACAACATAAAAGCACACAGAGGCCAAGCTATTTCAGGGAGACATTAGATAACTGCTGGAATGGCCCAGGCCAGAAGGCCTAGTCGGCACACTACAGAACAAGGTCAATGGTGAGGGCTGGGCAATGGGCATCTCAGACGTTCATAGACTCAGTCTAATAGGGTCTCTTGAGGATGTGGATTCCGACTCAGGAGCTGGGGACAGGGTGGCCCGAGATGCTGCAGATCTAATGAGCTCTGGGTGACACTGCCTCTGCTGGCACAGAGCCCACCTGGGCACCCACTCTGCAGTGCATGGGCCATGCTGGGAAACCCTCCTGCACCCCCAGAGCACCCAGACTGGACCAGAGACAGAGCGACATTCAGTGTTAATCCTGAGTCCCTGCTAGCCATGGTGCAGTACAAACAACTGGTCCTAACTGTAGGGAGACACGCCTTGATGCAGTGAAAAATCAAGGGAGAAAAAGGATGGCAGGGGATAGTGGAGTGAGATGATTTTAGTAAGAGAAGCGAGATTTTGATGGCATTCGTAAATTTGCCAAGAGGAGGCAGGGAGGACATGTCACACTGAGGAGATAAGATGAACAAAGTCATGAGACTGGAAAGTCAGAGAATGCTTCCAACATGGCAGGCAGGATGCACGTAACGTCCCTTTACTTGTCCGTTTCTAGGCTTTAGCTCTTCCTCTATTTGTATGCCACAGATCCTTGTAAATAGAGCTTTGGGATCACAAATACCTAAAACAAATAGCCAAAATGGGTGTACAAAATATCCATATGCTTAAGCAACAAGAGACGGAGGGCACGCAGGTGAGGTGTGCACCAGGCAGGTTGGTCGGGCACAGTGTGCCTGCTGTGCTAACCCTGAAGCCCGCACCATGGTCTCCTGGACCGTGTCACTGACGTGGAGAGCCAAGAACCTGGGGCAAAGTGGGAATTGCAGTTTTGCTCAGGTACTAGGCCAAAACAACACGGGAGACTCCCAGATTGTTATACTGTTGCCGCTGGAGGGTGAGCCACAGAGCACAATGGTCAGGAGTGATGGACGTGGTAGGTGGCAGCTATGACAAATGCACGCTGCAGTCACCATGCCGCACATCCCCAACGTGTTCTCTGGAGAGTTGTTCTGGTCCACTGTCTTGCATCTGCCTTGGGTCTCGAATGACCACTTCCTCCTGGGGCAACTCCAGGAGTGTGAAATTGTTTTAACAGTTCAGACAAAGGTTCTCCAGTCCAGGCCAGCGATTTTGGCAATAACGTCTCTCATCTACCTCGCAGGCTTCTGAGCTATTTCTTCCGTATCAGCTCCATGTTGCATTCACACTTCTCAAGGTTGTTTCTTAGACATCATTCCCAGCCAGCTTTGTCTCTTTGCTCCCTCATCCGCCTCTCTCAACTTTAAGCTCCTACCTGAGGGTGCCTGCGACAACAGACGTGGTGGGCAGCCTGCACTCTTCATCTGACAGATGCTGTGGGCCTGGGTCTTGGAGAGTCTTGGGTGCTCACCGACTCAGTCGTGTCTTTTCTCTTTAGGGTCTAAAGCAGTTGGCTATAGCAACCCTTCAAGGACAAAACACCTTGGACTTCCAAATTTGAAATGGAAATGTTTGTTATTGTGGTAAATCATACATAACACAAATTTACCATCCTAGCCATTTTCATGTGTACGGTTCAGTGGCTTTAGCACTGTCACACTGTCACGCAGCCATGACTACCATCCACCTCCAGAACGTTTTCATCCTCCCAAACCGAAACTCTGAAAAAACTAAAAAATTTGGATTTTGTTTTTATGTGTGCTTGCAAAGCAGCCACACTCCTTCACGAGTCACCCCCTCCTTCTGATACCCTGCTAACTGCAGCTCTGACAAGGAGCCCACCGAGGCTGACTCCAATGCCAGCCTCACCCCAAAACAGCCTCGGTAGGTGACCTGCTTCCTTCCAGACTCCTGCAGTCCTTCATCCATCAAATGCAGGCTACTCACGTGTCTGCCCACATTGCCACCACCTGTTCACCGGCCAGAGCCAGCACTTTGACTCTTGTTTTGGGGCACTTTGGAATTAGTGGACACTGGTTGTTCTGACAATGAATCCCTGTAGGGGACATGCACAAGGCTCGTTGTCCTACAGGTTCTGCAGGCTTTGCTGTCTGATCTGAGGACTCAGGCTCTCTTGCTCGAGGCTCTGCCACCTAACGCACCTGCTACCCAGGTACTCGAATCCCATGGTGGTGGGTCAAGGGTTTCTTAAGTGTGGCCTGAAGTGTGGCCTCCCACTTAGGTGCCCCTGTAGTGGCTGGAAGGCTGTGCCTGTCACGTCTTGATGTGAGGACGGTCAGGAGCGGAGCCAATGTGCATTAGGAGGAGGACATGGGCTGGAAGTCACCGATGTGGGTGTGGTGCAGGGTCCAATTCTGTGGCTTCCCAGAGTGGAAACTTTTCCGATGTGTTTCTTTTGAGAATCGGCTATGTGAGCTCTTTACCACAAATCGCCTGTGATGTACTGATGCCTTTTTTCTCTGTCCTTGTCTGGGTCATGATGTGATGTGATCGTGCTGATGCTTCACTATCCTGAAAGGTGTCGACTGGGAACATGGTCACCTTACGGGGACCTTTATTTCCACACCAGAATAGTTTCTGGGAATATAATTATGCCTGACCATCTTTTGGTAAAGGACTAGCATTTATTCTTAATGTACATTTGAAATATACAGACCTTTGTGTAATTATTGTTAAAAACCACCTGCCCTGTTCGATGACTGACCTTTGCAAGTTGGGGGTGGGACGTCCCATCCTTGCTGGGTGCAGGTGGCTTGTTCTTGCCCCTGCAGCTCGTATCCGTGGTGACAGGAGAACACCAGCACGTGCTTCCCAGATTCCTCGCAGTGCACAAAGTCCCCATTCTCCACTCTGTCTGGGAGGCCACACATGTCATCTGCACAATGTTGAAGGGTCGAAATACAGTCAAACTATGAGGAAATAAAGCTACAGAACAATGTACCTGTTATGGGCTGAATTGTGTCCCCCCAGATTCATGTGTTTACATACCAACCCCCAGTAGCTCAGAATGTGACAATATTTGGAGATAAGGCCTTAAAGAGGGGATTTCCTTACTGTCTTCTGTTTCTGCAGTGTAAGTTCTGTGAAGGAATGTGTGTGTGTGGTATACATGTGTGTGTCTTTGTCTACATGTGTCTGTGTGGGGTGTGTGTGTGCTGTGTCTGTATATGTATGTGTGTATTTATTTCTACAAATGGGTCCTGAGCTCCTGGAGAAGTGCCTGTCCTACTGGAGGCACCAATAGCTAATTCTCAAGCTCCTGCTTGGAGCCCAGTCCTGCACAACACGAGCTGGTGTACACCATAACAGAATGAGTGTTTCATGCTGATTGAGGTTTGTGAGATATAATTGATCTGGCCATACCCATGTACAGAACAAAATCTAAAGTCAGAACATCTACTTGCTAAGCTAAATCCCAGGAACCTCCACGTTCCTGATAAGACTACATCTCTATATAGCCAACATGGTCACTATTTGCTCTTAGAAATGTGCCATCTCATCTGCTGCATTTCCAGGGGCGGGTGTGCCCACAGGACACGTGACAGTCCTGCACTCGTCTACTGTAACTGTAGATCCGTGACTTCCTGGGCTCCAGCAGGTGGAGGCTGGGGTGGGGACGCTGCTGGACACTGCACCGAGTGCAGCCTACACCCTGCAGACCCCACCGCAGAGATCAGCCCCGGAGGTGCTGATGCGGACGCTGAGGACCCTGGCTCCACTCCCTCGCTGAGCATTACAGGACAGCACGCACACAGCATGTTTTCCCAGGGAGGGCCTGTGCTGGTCAACTCTGTCCAGACCTTCCTCACCTGAGGAGGACACAACCACACGGCATGAGCCACCGTGAAGTGGGGGGCAGGTGTCATTGCTGTCACCTAACGTGCAGACTTGAGATCAGCTTCTTGGAGAAGCTGTGCTTTCTTTGATGAAACCCACACACTGTAACAATGTGAAAAGGGGTGAAGAGCCACCTTGAGGAAAGGTCTCCTTCCACACTGCCAGGTTCATGCCGGGAATGTTCTCACACGCCTCCAAGTCCTGGGGGTATCTCGCGACATGGAAGGTGTCGATGGGCACGTGGGTGAGGCCGGTATTGTCACAGATGACCCGAGATAAGGAATGCTTCTGCAGTTCATGCCGCTGAGCCTCAGTGAAGACAAGGCTGTCCTCCCACCAGAACCTGCCCGGAAGGAGAGCACGTGTGAGAGCCACTGGGTGGACAGCTCGCTGGGGTGGCTGACATTTATGGCACACACTAAATGTCATCCCATCACTGCTTGTGCCCAGCAAAAGGGTGACCGCGGTGGACCCAGGGCTGGGGACACCGGGGAGGGAATGAGGAGGGGGCTCCCCAGCGCTGATGTGGGGTGACTATCTGAAGAAACAGCGTCAGACAGAAAGGTCTTTAAAGCCACTCTTCCTGTTTCTTACGTCGCCCGCTTTGCTGCACTGATTTCTCCTGGGCTGGAGCGCTGTTTTAAAAACAAGAACGACAGCAGCGCATTCAGCTTTTAGCAACTGCTGCCGTCCAGGCGAAAGCCAGAGTGCTGCGTGATGCCCTCCACCTGCAGTCTCCGCCTGCAAGCCCTGACTAGTCAGGGAGAGCGACACAGCAGGAAAGGAAGTCTCGCTTTCCTCTCCAAACACTAAAGTAGTTGACAAACCCCTGCAGTGCCTGACCATAATGCCACAAAGCATTTATTTCTCTTTGTCATGTAAAGCTTTTCTCCCTTTCTTTACAGGAAAGAATTCCTCCTAAAACATGAGGAAGAGGCCTCATTCTACAGAAATTGGTTGGTCAGTTTCTGAAGGTGGGAGAGGCTCCACTCTGAGTGCCAGGATGAGAAAGGCATGCTGCCACTCGGGGACCCAGAGGTCCTGGGACCCACACGTGGGGCACATCGAGGACCTGCCCTCCTCTCTGAATCAGCGGCTCCCACGTACCAGAGTGTTCCAAACCACACAGTTTTGAGGGAGACAAATTCCCCTAATTGTTTCCGCCCCCATCTTATGTACTCGAAATGCTCTATCTCATAAATTAATGGTAAAAGTTATGCTGGGGAGGAAAGGAGGCCTAGCGTTCGGCTGACGTACTCTTGTGAAAGAGTCTGACTTAGGCACAGTAGCTTCTGGGACAGCGAGGGAGAGAGGGAGAGAACTGGATGTTCAGGGATTATTTAAAAAGGAAAAGGAAACACTTCCCCACTGTTCTGTCTGCATTTTCCCAAATTCTAATTCATCGTGTGTGTCAGCGTCTCCTGCTGCACATGGCGATCAGAGCATTAGACAGGCAGGAGGAGCCTCTCCTCTGACTCTCTCCTGCTATGCAACATTCAGAGTTCCAGGCTCAAATCAAGGAGGAAACAGGAATGTGTAAGGCAGGGAATGGGCCCGCTGCCTGCCCCTGTGAGCACAGCTCCGCTTGGGCTGGAGGGGACGGCAGCACGTGGGCAGAACTCGCAGGCCTTCAGACCTTGGCACCTGCCAGCCTCCACCTCTGCAGTTTCAAAAGATGTTGTCCCAGGATGTCTGAAGACGGTGCACTTGCAGGGTTGTCGTGAAACACAATTGCTTTTCACTAGATGCCTGCTTAGCCGTGCGATTAGATACGTGGAAAATGAACAGAAGTTCACGTGTGTAAGTGTTGAGATATGCTGTGTGCTCTGCCCTTATTTTGTCTCTATAATGACCCTGTTTCTCAGTTGCGGACGTCGCCTGCCCAGCTCACCTGAGCACTGAACGGCAGAGCCAGTGTTTGCACCAGACCTGCCTAGCTTCAAATGTCACCAACACGGACATGTGTGTAGAATACAGAAGAGGCGCAGCGTAGGCCCCTACCTGTCACCATCCCTCAGGGCTTTCATCTGTTTCCCAATGATACAGGCGAACAGGGGACCGGTTCGGGCCCCGGGGAAGAAGTTTTCAGCTAAGCCACCCAGCCAGACGTCGATGTTGTCAGGGTGCTTGTACAGGTCCATTATCCCGTCGACCACACTGCTGCTGCCTATGGCCGTGCTCAAGTCGGCAGGCGTCTCCAGTCGGCGCAGGCCACAGAACTCCCTCCATGCATTGTAACCTGCACGGGAAGAGGGGCTGAGGCTTCTCAACAGAGATCTGATGGCTGCCTCAGTCTACCTCACCAGGCTGGGGTCCCTAGAAGCTGTAATTGCAGCCAGCGAGAGTCCTGTCATAATCCCCAGCTACAGAGTAGCCACCTCCTCACCCTCTACTCTTCAGAGTTCGACGTGCTAGAATATTCCGGCACAGACCTCAGGGCTCTTACTGAAGCGTTTGTTCACAGGTGAGCTGGATAGACAGCGTGACAGTGCTGAGTTTACGTGGACCGTGCTACTCAGCCTGTGCTCCTCATCTGTGCAGAGCAACCAAGGCAGCCTCACCCTCTGAGCTTTACATTCCATAAGGACACCAGGGGTGTGCAGACAATGCCAGCTCACCCTCGCTGTCTCCCTACCTCTGTCTCTCCCACACACAGGGAAAATGATGCACACGGACATCTTATTTGCCTGACCCACTATCTCATGTACTGGGCATCTTCTGTGTCTCCCCCACTGCCTTAGGGCTGTCTTCTCAGCATGCAGGAGCCAACTGCCAGGGGGACTGTCACACTCACACCAGGGACCAGACTGGAGCAGCTGGTTAGTGACAGTCCTGAAGGCAGCAGGATCATCCCTGTTGGCCCCAGGACAGTGTGATGGGGCTGGGAGGGAGTGAGGGAAGCTCCTCCCCTCTTCCAGGACTTGCTGCCTCTCAAGGCCTCATCTCATGAGCAAAGGAGGCTCAGGATCCTCTGTGTGCGTTTCTACTGTCTAAAAAAATCTGCAAGCAGCCTCTTCAGTTGAATGAGCTAGAGCACCTCAAAAGCCCATTGCTTACAAGTTGCCAGTAGATTTGCAGATACATCTTACTTTAAATAGGTCTCTCAAAAAACAGGCTACTAATGCGGCAAATCATACAGCATGTGTGTGAGGTAAGCAGACCTGGCAGGCCGTGGTCCC
Source organism: Cynocephalus volans (assembly GCF_027409185.1). NCBI lineage: Eukaryota > Metazoa > Chordata > Mammalia > Dermoptera > Cynocephalidae > Cynocephalus > Cynocephalus volans. The sequence goes on along the minus strand of NC_084473.1, from coordinate 2,410,828 downwards.
GACCCCTCTGCAGGTTCAGTGATGCCAGATCCATGGTTCCCGAATTTGATATCACGAAGAGCCTTTCTGTCAGCTCCGTGTTCATCAGCTGATCTTGCACCTGCAGTTTGGCTGGTCTTGCAAGAAGGCCTCTTAAGAGTGGGTCCACACCACCTGGGGAATATCATGCCAAAAGGCAACAAGAGTTCTCTGCTAAGTTCTGATGAAACAGAATATTATCTCAACCATAAAATGCATCTATTCTTAGCAAATACCTCTGAGCAAATTCATGAGTTCACCTTAAGAGAGCCAAATTTTCCTCAGGATACTGCCCCTGTTGATGGATTAAACTGGGCTGGCCCTGACCATGTGCTATGCAGAGGACAGAACTGAAGGGCTCCTCAAGATGGGACCCATCCGCTACTGAACTTTTTCATGTTTCTTTTCAGCAGAAGGAACATTGCAATCAAAGGAAGCATCTGCTGAATTCCACTGTCTAGAACAGTGAAAGGAAGACTTGGCTTGACTAAGGGAGCAGTCTGGGGACCTGGCAGCCCTGCTCCCATCACCTCCAAAAGTGCAGGGTAGCCCCCTATGGAAAACAGATCCAATTGCCCCAGGCTTCCTCCATCCCAGTGGCATGTGAATCTACCATTACGTGCAAAAGCATCTTTTAACAGGTAAGTTTGGCCTCCTACAGCCCCCAAAAGTACAATAAGAATCACAATGTGCTCTGGCCTGTGTGGGATGACCTGGTCACCATCAGATCTCGGGCCACTGGTGAAGGCCACGCTGACCCCGTGACCTCTCCACTGCTTTGCTGAAAGCAGCTTGTTTGGACAGGGATAAAGGGGCACACCGGCAGGGACTCCGTCTCCCCCACTCTCCATGCCACCTCATCCACTTGGAGTCCACCAATTTTGATATAGTTCAGAAGCTTCCAGACAAAAGCAAAGAACACCAGAAAAAGAAACAGAAAGAAAGGATGAGGAGAAATGTAAAAATGGCCCATCTGAAAAACTAATGAGGCAACAAAAATGTTTTCTTCTGAGGGATCCACTTGCAAGACAACTCAACTACTAACATGCTAAAGCCACGTGGTGTTGATCATGACCAAAGAACAAATAAAACGTTTGACAATAAAGGAATAATGACATTACGTGTAACGTGCAGTTGTAGACATTTCTACTTCAGCATTTTTGAAATAACGGGTGGAGGGCTCACCTGCACCTGGAATAGTTTATCCTGACAATTCTGAACAGCAGAGAGAGTTGAGCCTTTAAAAAATCTCTGCACAAATTTATCTCTCCTGTAACATTGATAACTTGGACAGCATCAGCCAAACGTGCCGCAGGGAAGTGAACGCTGGCACTGCGGTCAGTTACGAGAGAGACGGGAGACATCCTGACGACCTGCGCAAGGACAGCCACGCACCTCCCTGGATGAGCCTCCAGGGGCTGAAGAAGACGTCATGCAGGGGCAGGCCGGGGAGGCCGGGGTGCTCCTGGAAGCGGGCGTCCAGCCGCCTCTCCAGCGGGTGGACCGTGGCGTGGCCGAAGCGGAAGGCAGCCGTGGAGAACACATTCGACACCGTGGGGTTCACAGTGGAGTCATAGCCTTCGTAGGGACCCACATACTGCTCAAAGGCCTCGGGGCCCAGGATCTTGGGGACGTAATCCCGCAAGGTGATGATCTGCACAGAAAGGAAAACGGGAGCGTCTGAGCGGGGACAGATTTGCAGCTAAGCCCAGGGAACCAGATGAGGGTTAGCATCAGAGCAACAGGGAAAAAGGACATCTTCCTGGTCATCCTGGGCATCACGGGGGACACCTGGTGAAGAGAACAGGGCAGCGGGTGCAGGAGCTCCAGCCATTCCAGAGAAGTCCTGACATCTCTCCACCATTGTGGGATCCGGCAGGCCTGTCAGAGTCGTCCTCCAAACATGCCCCAGGACAGCCCGCGTAGAGCTTGGCCGACCTGCAGGCGTGTGGACCAGTAAAGAGGGCGACCAGCTGCGCCCTTCAGAAATGTGAAGTATTCCCACTGCAAACCTCTGCTCCCCTTCACCTCCCACTTCCCCCACGAGCAGTCCCTGAACCCACACATGAGACGTAAATCAGAACTCCGATCACTTCATGGAATCGCAGCCCCAGAGGCTCAGGATTTAGACAAACAGGAATTATAATCTTATCCCCACACTTCTTTGCTGTGTGACTCGGATAAGTTTGCTAAACCTTTCTGAGCCTGTTTCCTTAAGTGGAAGAGCCCTCTTCATAGAGTTGTTTGTGAGAATTTAAAAAGTGGCTTTGTATATAGAGAACATCGTACAGGATCACATGTAGATGTAAGACACAGTGTGTTTACATATATACACAAGGTAGATCAATACATGTTAGTTAATTCCCCTCCCCCAAAGTTTAAAGGAAATGATACACAATTTAAATATTATATGTGATGGGTGGCTCTCATAAATTAAAGTTTAAGCAGGGACTAGTTACTTTTTGGGTTAGTTAGCTGTGAGTTTGTTTTCTTTTTCCCCTTCTGAATTGTCACTAGCAGCTGTTTGCTGGTTCTTTGTAAGAGTCACAGAACCGCACTGGCAGGGGTTTCATAGAAACTGAATGTGTACTCTAGGTTTTGTGCCCGAGTCCAAATTCCGACTTTTTGCTTCACCTTGTGACGACGCATTGCATTGTCTGAAGTGAGAGGATGAACGCAGGTACATGGAGAGCCCGGAGGTTCCTGTCGTGACCAGGCCACAGCACGGAAAGGCAGGGCTCTGTTTGCTGACTTCATTAGGTCTGTGTGAACGAAGTTCCCCTGCCCAGTGATGAAGATTCAAACTGAACTGCCCAGAAAAGTTCTGTTGTCTTTTTCATGGATATTTAGGAAGTGCGCTTACAAGACCGGCTACAGAGTGTCCTTCCCAGGATGGGATGGAGCTGCTGGTGCTTGAGTACCACCTCAGAGGGAACGTGGGGTCAGCCTGGTGCCCACAATGGGCAGAGGCCCTGGCGGGGGCAGATCTGCTCCTAGTGGGGTGATTTGCAGCTGAAAGCAGTTTCCTGTTCTGTAAAACAGCAAAAGTAATTCCTAATTCCCAGAGCTCTGCAAGGATTTGATCAAAGCACACTGCATGCATGTCACAGTGCTTGTCAATGGCAAATTATGGTGCTGTCACAGTGTCCTGAAATACTGTTGACACTTGGTCTCAGGAATGTATAAGGATACTACTTTTAGGTTTCACAATATATTTTTCAGTTATAAAAATGAGTGTCGGGCCGGCCCTGTGGCGCACTCGGGAGAGTGTGGCACTTGAGAGCGCAGCAGTGCTCCCGCCGCAGTTTGGATCCTATATAGGAATGGCCGATGCACTCACTGGCTGAACGCGGTGCGGGCGACACCAAGCCAAGGGTTGCGATCCCCTTACTGGTCACCAAAAAAGACAAAAAAAAAAAAAAAAATGAGTGTCAAATTGTTCTGGTATTTAAGGAGGATACTTTGGTCAATAACTTGCATCTGAATGGAGTATAAACCTATAGGAAAGATTCTATTCTAGAATATATTTTAGCTTATCTGTTTAGGAAGGAAGGCAGATTGTTTGAACAATAACAAATATTGTTTTCGTTCTTGTAACACCTGCCTTCCAAATGACAATATGTGTTTCCTAAACACACAACATGGTGCTTTACCGGAGACCACAGTGAGCTGTGAGTTTTGTGGTGAGGCCTTCTGCCTTTAGCTGAGGGACCAGGTCCTGCTCCAGAGCGACTGCGTGTTCACCCCTACACCTGACACAGGAAGGAGCGGCTCGGTCCCAGGGCTTCCAAACTGTGATTCATCCCTGGGCTGGCTCATCAATCAGGTCTAAGTAAGTCAGCACTGCAGAGAGTGCCTACGATTTTACGGTGCCAGTCAGCCTCTCCACCGCAGGTGCAATTTATGCCAGCAAAGTGTTTGGACAGTTGTATTAGTCCGTTTTGTGTTGCTATAATAGAAATACCTGAGACTGGGTAATTTATAAGGAAAAGAAGTTTATTTGGCTTACAATTTTGGGACAGCTGCATCTCGCCCGGGCCTCAGGCTGCCTCTACTCATGGCGGAAAGTGGCAGGCAGCCAGCAAGAGGCTCTCACATGGCGAGAGGAAGCAAGAGAGAGAGAGAGAGGATGTGCCAGGGTCTTTTTAAGCAACAAGCTCTCGTGGGAACTAATAGAGCGAGAACTCATTCATTAATTCCCCGTCCCCCAGGGAGAGCATTAATCCATTCATGAGGGATCCGTCCCCATGATTCAATCAGTTTCCAACACTGCCACATTAAGGATCAAATTTCCACATGAGTTTTGGGAGGGACAACACATCCAAACTCCATCAAAAGCGTATATGTCCCAGGGCCTTTCCGGATGCCCCAGTAAGGTGACGTGCTTTTCTCGCTCGAAACACGTGCAGAAATCCTGTCCCCAGCAACATCCCTCCCTGTTTCTCCCCACTTCAGTAGAAACGGCCTCTCTCTTCTCAGCCCAGGGAAGTGAGCAGACTAGAAATTCAAATGCAAACCATCTTGGTGACACCTGTTTTCTTTCTCCCTGACCTAAGTTTGCCTTGTGACTCCCAAGGATCGCAGCAGGCCCATTATGTGGAAGAAATCCCCAAAACCTTGTCCCCACCCAGCCACTTACAAACAGCACGACTTTCAGCCGACTGCTTGGAGGGACCCTGCATCTTCAGTGCCTGACCTTGTCAGAGGCCTGCAGCATGTTCCTCCTCCTCGCTGCCACCTTCTGGTCTCACGAACTGTCCACTGCAGGTGAATGTGCTCAGACACCCGGAACTCGCCCCAGGCAGCTGCTGCAGCTGGGCAGAAGCACCATCTGTTCTTACCAAGGGGGCCTTAAACTCTGAGTCCTGCAGGCCGCTCTGAGGGGTTTTCATGGTGTTTCTTCTGAAAAGCCTTCTGGTAGTTCCTTACCTGGGCCGTGTGGGGGAAGGGGTGAGTTTGAGCTGCTGGGGCTGGGACAGGGTCCCCCGGTCAGGCCTGGGCCACTCGGCCTCTCTCCCCACCTCTGTGGGAGGGTTTCATGGAGCCTCTTCCTCCCTGAGCAGCAGGAAGGATGGGCAAGCACTGTGCCTAGGAAACCGACCATAGCCAGGTGGGTAGGAAGCCAGGGCCATGGCCAAGGAGACACTAGGACAGAGAGGCCTGCAGACACATCACTGTAAGCAATGCAGCCAAGAACAGCCCCGCAGCTGAATGCTCTGGCCCGTCAATGACAACCCTGCTGCACAGGAAAGTGCTGGGCACATGCTTAACAATGCCCTGCTAGCCTGAGGAGGGGCTGCTCCTCTGCCCACCTCCAGAGACGGGACACCCACAGGCTCACTGAGGATGAGCTCCTCAGGACTTTGCTTTTGTTCCATCCCTAGGGCAACTCTGGAGCATGGGCCACACCTGGATTTGGTCCACCTGGAGGCAGAGGGCCTGGCCAGTCCCTGCAGAGGTCACCTGGGAGGGCTGTAACTTCCACAGCTATCTCTGGAGAGGAGCAGCCATGAGATGTTGTCTGTCAACATTCCAGGCTGCCAGGGGAGGGTCTGGGTGGGGCAGTGACAGCACCCCCCACAGGGACTGGCCTTTCTTGGATCTCTCCAGCCTGAGGAAAGGAGCATGTCTCTATCCGTCACATTCTGTCTCTTCAGGAAGACTAGATGAGCTGTAAAATGACTCCTCAGCTGCAGCTAAGACCAATGTCAATCCTCCCTGAGGACGCAGACCCTCTGTGAGGAATTCCACCTCCTTCAGACAGGAATGCCCAGGGAAGGTCTCTGTCATCTAAAGGAAGTTTTGTTGGTCCCTGGAGATCTGGAGAGAGTAAGGCTGTTCTCTAGAACCTGGTCTGCTGTTTGATGGATGAGGAATATAAAACACCCACACTACATGTCCAGATGGCTTCACCCTTCACCTGCAGCCCACACCCCACGCTGCCAGACACAGAGGGTCTTGCGAAAACGAGCACCCATTTCCGCGTTCTTGTTTTACGACACCCCGTGGAGTGATACAGGGGCTTCTGCAAAGGTGAGGGTTCCGATCCCACGTGGCAGGAGCCAGGCTTGTGCAACCGGGGCTCTGCAGGATCTCAAGCCCGCATGGGCGTGTTTTACAGGTCCTTTCAATGTACGGGTCTCCTGAGACAATGCCACTCCAAGGACTAGCACAGAAGGAGGCCCGAGGAGACTCCTACAAAGGTCAGCAGCAGAAGGCCTGTCTGGGACTGAGGGAGGGTACGTCCCCCCATCAGCTCTCTGCAGAAGAATCCAGAAGAGCCAAAGTCATCCTGGAGGGTTGAGTGGGTTGGACCCCAAAAGCTTAGAGTGGGATGGGGTGGACAGACGCAGAGAAGGGAAGTGAGTTTCTTGCCCTGAGTCCAGCTTCTTGCTGACGTCTGTGTAGCCGCCCTGGCTGGCTCATGTGCGTGTCTGTGGGCGTGGGAGAGGGGGACACTATTTCTCCTTTTTAAACTTGCCCTGATATTTCTTTTCATCTTCTAATGTTTTTCAGGAGGAGAGAAATTCAGATCATAAAGTGACCAGTCTATGGGTCACTAAGACCAGGGAGGGAGGAACGGGTCTTCCAGGCCCCTGGGATCCTTCAAGTTCAACTCCAAGTCTCAGCTGTGGCTCTGTCCACACACTGCTTATCACCTTACGGCTTCAAAGGTATTTGAAAAAAGCACTAAAGAGGAACTATTGACACACACACACACACACACACACACACACACACACACACACACACAAGGAAGCTCAAAAGTAACATGTAAAGCCAAGAAGAGAATGCTCACGTTTTAAGGAAAAGAAGTGCACAGAGGTTTGGTTGCGGAGGGCAGACACACACAGGGACTGCTTGTTGCCGGTGTCGTTATTTCACTTACTGACAAGAATAGGCAACCAGATGTCAGTATTTCCAGGTCAGCTGGGATTCTCAGAAATCCAGAATTAAACTCTAATCCACAACTACAGAGCCCAGTATAGTGGCATAGTGTGTAGTTCGCTCCCCTAAATAATCCCAGGACTCTGCTGAGAAGAGATGAGGGGACCCCAGCCCGGCTCTTCTCCTTTGGTGTGAGCAGTTGCTGCAACTCTGCCATGTGGCTGCCCTTCCAGGGGCTCCCTGAGCTGAGTCAGGTTTGCATCCAGTTAAAGGAGGTTTAAACACATCCCCGCTTGAAGAGATGCAGAGGGCCGGACTCCTGGGATTTCCTGGATTTCTACTTCATTCATAAATTCAACACGTATTTATGAAGCACCCACTTGGTGCCAGGCATATTGTAGGTGCTGGGAGAGCAGAATTAAACAAGCAGACAAGAATCTCTGCCGTCCTTGAGCAGCTGACATTCAGGAAAGCAGACACAGATGAAACATCAGAAAGAAAAGGGCGTGGTGGGTCAGGGGTGATGATCAGGGGAAGAGAACAATCACCCGGGATCCACCTTGCCAAGACAGGTGCCCAGCAGCAATGCCTCATAAAGCAGGCGAGTGTCTACTTCCCAGAGGGTCACGGGGAGGACTGGAGACATGATGTCAGCTGCGTCACACCGGCCTGGCACAAGATGCACAGCAGCTCCTGATGACACTGAACAACTGGCTCCTACCTCCTGACGACCCAGAGAACAGTCACGTCGGTAACTGTGTTCAAAAGGCGCAAGTAACTTTCTCCAATGTTACACAGTTAATAAATGGCCACATTGACTCTCTGATTCAGTCTTGAAAATAGTCACAAAACAAAGAAAGAATTAAAATAAACTCTTAGTTTAACTTGATAATTCAGAAATCTCCCACAGAATCATTAAGTTGTTCTTTTTCTCCGTTGTTTTCCAAAGTACAAAGATATCAGAAATCATGGGTCTCCACCCACCTCAAAGGGTTGTCAAGAGGGTTGCTGAATGGGTTAAAATCTGTAAAGCACCAGGAAAGCACTGGATGAACGGGGCCTGTTACTGTTGCATACCTGTGGTTGCTGCTGGGATCTTGGTGGATAATCCTGCTTAGCCCTAAAGGGAATCAGGAAAGCTGGGATGAAGGAGCCCTGGGAGTTCTTCAGCACCCGGGGTTAACTCCCACCTCCTGGGGCAAGGTGCTCACTAGGACTTTGCCAGCACCCACACAGGGCACCCCCAGAGACTCTCTGCATCCATACAGGGCACCCTCAGAAACTGCATGTACACAAGGCACCCACGAAGGCTCTCTGCACCCTCACAAGGCACCCCCGGTGACTCTCTGCACCCACACGGGGTGCCCACCACCTTGTGCACACCCATTTGGGGTGCCCATGATGACTTTGCAGGCACCTGGTGTAGGGCAACCATGATTTTGTGCCCACACGTAACAGGACACCTGGGATGACTCTGTGCACCTGTTTAGGGTGCCCACAGTGACCTTGCCCACAGCCACACAGGGATGTCTTGGCACGCACCTGGTGCAGGGCACCCACAACCTTGCGTGCCTCCTGGTAAGCAGCGTCTGCACTCCAGTGTGGGTTGAGGGCTTTGAGTGCAGTGGCCAAGCGGTTGTGCTCACGCAGCCACAGTGTGTGCATGGCAGCCAGGGAGGGGACCTCACTGGCACGGCCATCCCCGGCCAGGAAGCAGGGGGCATGGGCAGCGTGGGTGCCGGGCTTGGGTGTGCAGGCCGAGGGTGCATGCGGTGGCACAAAGGGCAGGTAGGCACGGCCAGCATCCCAGTGGCGAGTGTTAACCCGGAGAAGCCCCTCGGCGCTGGTCCAGTTCCGCAGCTGTTTCTCCAAGGCTGGGGAGCTTCCATACACGGTGGATGCGTCCAGGAAAGAGGTCAACCCGTTCATCTGTTGTCGTGGGTTTGCCTGGGAGAGGTTGCCAAAGAACGCACCTTGGTCACCGGTGCCGCAGGTGGCAGACGAGCGGTAAAAGGGCAAACACGTGGTGCCTGCCATCTGCGAGGAGTTCCTGGGGAGCTGCAAGCAGAGTGAGATCAAGGTCACCCAGGGTTCCTGGGCATGTTTCTGAAGACATCAGAAGCCCTCGGCCCGGGTTGTTTTGCGGTCCAGTCTGTCCCCTCTCTCTCCAGCCAGCCCAGCCCCTCCTTGCCTCCTCACTTGCCTGGGAGAGGCCGAACCCCGTGGCTGGAGTCCCCATCCGAGGAGCCAGTCTATCCTCATAGTTCAGGTCCCCTTGGCCTAACCAAGTCTCTTACTTCCTGGGGCCTGCCCTGGCAGCTCATGGGATCCCCACATCTGTGGTCTACTTTCTGCCTTTTGGAGGAGCTGACATCTTCTCTTTCCGAAGGATATGGGCTTCCTTCAGGATTACGATGGGCAAAGAGTTACAGAGTTTTGTGGGCATCACCATTTGGTGGAAAGACCATTGTAAGGGTGGTGGGAGGCCCCTGGTTCTGGCTCTAGCTCTGCCATAATTTACACTTTCAGTTTTTTCATCTGCAACCTGGAGATCTGAAACATGCTTTGCTACATTTACAGGTGTCTTGGGAAGAGCCAGGCCGAGTGCTGGATGTGACAATCTTGGTGAACTGCTGAGAGTCTATGCCTGTCCAAGGGCGGCTCTTCCTTCTGTGAACGAGCTGTAGCACTGGGGTTGCCTCTGGACTCCATGTCCACATAGGGACATGGACATTGCCATTAGTGTGTCTGAGGCCTAGAGAGGGTAACAGCTCGCCCAAAGTTACAGGTCACAGTGGCTGGACAGACTCTGCAAGAAGGGCTTTGACTTACTAAAAATCACTGTCTTCCCATAAGGATTCATTATTATTAAAAGTGAAAATAGGTAAAAAGCCCCTCTACAGGCGAAGCCCTGGGCCAGGCACTGTGAGGAGCAGTGAAGAGCAGAGGACCTCGGGCCAAGTAGGTGGACACAGGCACTGCTGGGCAGAGGTGGCTCGCCCCTGTTAGACTCCACAGCTGCAGAGCTGATGATGGACTCAATCAAACCTGATGCAATGGAAAGGACGAGGGTCAAGGAGGGAGTCTGCCCTGCAATAAAGAAGCAGGGCAGATGCCCTCAGCACCCCACAGGCTGGGTTAGCACCGCTGTGGCCATGCAAGTTGAGGCTGATGGGAAGGCCCTGGTCCTCGCCCAGCCCTGCCTTGGGAGTGGGCAGCATGTCCACTGTTGTGCATTGAAATAAGTGTTTCCCCTGAAAGCCCCCAGGGAGCACTGCTGAGGCTGGGGGCTGGGGTCAGAGCAGGAGGGGTGTGGAACATGAGGGGCCCCAGGAAACTGCAGCCAGGAGCCTAGAATCAAGTCAGCTAAAATAGAGAAAAATGACTAGAAAAGCCAAGAGAGCCTGGACGGAGGAGACTTCAGTAGAGTCCTTCAGAGTAAACCAACCCAGTAGCCCCAAGATGAGAAAAGAAACAGAGGAATTACATTGAAACATGCAGATAATAAAACTACACACAAATAATAAAATGGCCATAAAAATTATCCTAGATAATCACTGGTTCAAAGACAAATTTAAAAAGAAATTAGATCTCTCTAGAAATCAATGAAAGATTCAATTGCCTGTTAAGAAAATCCAAGTGCAATAGCAAAGATTTCCTCGGAAGAAAATCTAGTCCTTAAATTGCCTTTATTAAAACAACAGCAGCAACAACAACAACAATGGAGCTAAGTGGTCACCTTAGTGGTCTAGTCAAAAAACAAAGAGATAAACCAAAAGTAAGTAAGAAAGGTAAATTAACAAATATAAGAGTTAAAATTAATTAATTATGAAAAAAGAAGAAATAATAGAAATGAAACATAACACAGACTGCAAAGCACAATGAAAGGAACAGAAGCAAGGGCACACAATGAGCCATGATTTGGAATGAGGAAGCGTCAGGAGTACAGAGACTGAAGGATTCTATGTGATTATTGTATGCAATTCCTTGATGACATAATTGAAATAGAAGAGCAAATGGATGGCTCTGTGGCAAAATATAAATAACCAAAATTGCTCCAAGAAGAAATGGAAAACTCAGTGGACAATTACCACAGAAGACATTGGCAAGGTGACCAGAATTACAACACTGATGGGAGCTCAGGCTCAGATGGCATTTATAGCTGACAGTTACCGAATCCCTAAAGGACAGGTAATCCCTGTGTTGCTTAAACTCTTTCAGCCTTAGAAAAGATGGAAAGTGCCCCACCTCATTTTAATGAGTCAGTGAAACTTTAATATTAGCCTCTGACAAAAACAGCACAAGGACAGAACATACAAATCAACAGCCTTCAAATAAAGTAACAGGAACTGAAAAAGAATGAAATTCTCCCATTCGCAACAATATGGATGAGCTTAGAGAAACTCAGGTTGAGTGAACTAAGCCAGGCCCAGAGGGACAAATACCTCATGTCCTCACTCATAAGTGGGAGCTGAGAGAGAAAAAAGGAAGGAAAGAAAGACCACAGTGGTGCGTTGGACTTGCAGAGAGAGAGAACATACCTGGGCATGCAAAGCAGAGTGGAGGAAAGGGAGAGGGGGAGGGAGGTCAGGAATGATTGGATATGGGACACAGTATAATCACAATTCATGGTAATGAGCATGCTGCCAGTATGGATCTGGCCACCACATCTTGAGCACGAGTGGTGACAATCAGCTTTGTACCCCAGGAATATTCATGACTAATAAAAATAAAAATAATAAAAATAATAAAGTAACAGGACCTGAATAGGGCAGTGAGTCAAAAGAGCAACAGGGTTTATTCCCCGAATGGTTCAGTGCTAGAGGATAGATTCATATTACCCACAGCATCAACAAATTAAAGGACAAAGATTAAGATCAGTAGGTACTTAAAATGCAATGATAACATTCACTACTATTTACCATTCCTGATTAAATAGAAGTAAAGTAAAATAGAGTGAAATTACTTAAATATGATGTAGAAGCAATAGCAAATATTATCACAAACTGTGAAATAAAACTTTTTCATTTAAAATTAAGAACTAGGACAGATAGCAGGAGAGCATCTGGAGACATCAAGAGCCAAGGGCAGCTCCCACTGCTGCCATAGACACTGCTGCCACGCAGGTAGTCCACCACAGCCACCACTACAGCCACTGCCACTGAGAGGGCAGCTAGACATCACTGCAGGAGCCACTGCCACTGTGCAGGTGTTCCCCTGACCATGTGACTGCAATGACACAAGAAGAGTCACCAACGAGCCAAGAGAAAGAGGTGAGCAGGTGGAGACCCATGACCTAGTGCCCAAACTACGGGGGGTATTACACTGCCACAGGAGTAGTGCAGCTGGGGGTGGGGGTTATGTGCACAACTAATGCTACTACCTAGAACTGGGTAGAGGCACTTGTGGAACCCTCTGAGAGTGCAGAAACCAGGATACATAAATAGAATAAGGAAGAAAATTCCCAATCACCACCAACCTATCCTCCAACTGGGGAAGCAGAAACTCAGGAAGAGTCTCTGTCTGTAGGAAAGACAAAAGAGAAACTTCACCCAAGATAACTGATTCAAACTGAGGTGATCCATTATACTCCAGTACACCCATCAAGGTCATGAGATGTCAGGTGGGGTGCCAAAAAGTCAGCCAAGGGTCACTCAACCCAGCCAAAGGGCAACAGGACCTCCAGGGGCTTCTCCCAAGGGCTTGAAAGCTTGACCCTGTCCTTGATGAACCAGCACAGTGTCATTAACCTCAGCAAGGAATCACTAACACCCCCGGTGTCAAGGCCACAGAGGAATTCATATGCAATTCCAACACTGACTATGGCCAAAGTAGTCACACAAAGACTACATAACTGCATCTACCCAGAACCAATACTAAAATACCCTACTCGATGTTCAATATAAAACACATCTAGAGAGGAAAGTCACTCTCCTCAAAGTTCACTCGAGAGTAATAGAAGAATCAACTGCCCTACCAGATGGCCAGACATTGATGAAGAGATACTAGGAATATGACAAAAACAAGAAAATATGACACAACCAAAAGAATACAATAATTCTCAAGTATCAGACCCCACAGAGCATGAAACCCTTGAAATAACTGACAAAGAGTTCCAAGCAACAATCTTAGGGAAACTCAATGAGATAAAAGAAGATTAGTTAGACAACACAATGAAATAAGAAAAACTATCCTGGATATGAAGGAAAAAACTTATTAAGAGATTAATGCCATAAAAAAGAAGGTAGCAAAAGAACTCCCAGAACTGAAGGATTTAATCACAGAAAAACAAAACAAAGCAAACAAACAAAGAATGAAACAAGAGCTTAAGCAGCAGCTAAGGCAAGCAGAAGAAAGAATTTTTGTTCTTAAAAATGGTCTTTTCAAAATAACATAGGCCATGTGGAGGGCATGGGGAATGATTACAATGTGTAATGCTGACTAGCTAATAATAATAATGATGATGATGATGATAAAAGAAGCACAAGGGGGATTCTTCAGATACAAAAATAAATAAATAAACAAATAACACAGGCAAACAAAAACATTTTTAAAAAGGAAAAACTAATTTTAAAAATGAATAAAATGGTACAGGGAGCCAGCAAGAACCTTAAGTGCACAGACATTGCATCATGGGTGTTCTGGAAGGGGAGGAGAAAGGTAAAGCCATTGAAAACTTCTTCAATGAAATAATAGAAGAAAGATTATTACCTCACAAATACAGGGAGAGATGCAGACCTTTGGATCCAGGAGGCTCAAAGATCCCCAATTGATTCAAAATGATGATGATGATGATAAAAGAAGCACAAGGGGGATTCTTCAGATACAAAAATAAATAAATAAACAAATAACACAGGCAAACAAAAACATTTTTAAAAACGAAAAACTAATTTTAAAAATGAATAAAATGGTACAGGGAGCCAGCAAGAACCTTAAGTGCACAGACATTGCATCATGGGTGTTCTGGAAGGGGAGGAGAAAGGTAAAGCCATTGAAAACTTCTTCAATGAAATAATAGAAGAAAGATTATTACCTCACAAATACAGGGAGAGATGCAGACCTTTGAATCCAGGAGGCTCAAAGATCCCCAACTGATTCATTCCATAAAAATCTTCTCCAACATATATTATAGTCAAACTGGGAAAGCTCAAAGACAAAGAGAAAATCTTAAAAACAGCAAGAGAAAGGTGTCAAGTCACCTACAAGGGAGTCCCCATCAGACAAACAGAAGAAACTACAGAGTTTCTCAACAGAAACTCTATAGGCCAGAAGAGAATGGGGTGATGTATTCAAAATACTAAAAGAAAAAAGCTTCCAGCCAAGAATACTATACTCAACAAGGCTATCTGTCAGAAATGAGGGAGAAATAGTTTCTTTCCCAGATAAACAAAAACTGCAGGAGTTCACTACCATATGCCAAGCCCTAAAGGAAATCTTCAAGGGAGTCCTGCATCTGGAATCCAAAAAATGATAATCACTACCATGAATACACAAGTAAGAACAAAACTAACTAGTAGAACAAATATTCAAATGAAAGAGAGAAAGAAACTATATCTTACCTCCTCAGAAAAACCAACAAACACCAAAGACAAACAATAAAAGGGAAAGAAACAAACAAAAGATATTTAACACTTCCAATTGAAATGTCAGCAAAATTCTCGGAGTAAAACAATACCTTTTGATAACAACCCTAAATGTGAATGGATTAAATTCCCCACTTAAAAGACATAGAATGATTGATTGCATTAACAAGCTAGACCCGACTATACATGCTGTCTACAAGAGACTTGTTTCACCTGTAAAGACACACACAGACTAATACTGAAAGAATGGAAAAAGATATACCACAGAAATGGAAAAACAAAAGGGAGCAGGAATAGATATTCTCATATTGAATAAAACAGACTTTAAACCAAAAACCATAAAAAGAGATAAAGAAGGACATTACATAATGATGAAGGGATCTATCCTTCAAGAAGACATAACCATCATAAATATGATTATGATTACCCAACACTAGACCACTCCAATATGTAAAGCAAACACTATTAAGCCCTAAAGAAAGAGATAGACCCTAATATGATAACAGTAGGGATAATCCCTCTCTCAGGATTGGACAGATTATGCAGGCAGCAATAAAGAAACACAGGATTTACACTTCATTTTTAACCAATTGGCATGGCAGATGCCTACAGAACACTTTATTCAACAACTATACAAAATATATTCTTCTCATCAGCACATGGAATGTTCTCCAGCATAGACCACATATTAGATAACAAATCAAGTCTCACCAAATTATAAAAAAATTGAAATCATTTCAAATATCTTTTCAGACCATAGTGGATTAAAACTAGAAATTGATTACATGTGAAACTCTGGAAACTATAAAAATACATGGAAATTAAACAACATGCTCTTTATCAACCTAAGGTTCCAAAAAGAAATTAAGCAGGAAATCAAAAAACTTCATGGAACTAATGAAAATAAAGATGTATCATACAAAACCAATGGGACACTGCAATAGTAATACTAAGAGGGAAGTTTATTGCAATAATCACCTGCATCTAAGGAATAGAAAGATTGCAAATAAACAACCTAGTGTTACAAATCAAAGAACTAGAAAAACAAGAAAAATCCAATCCAAAATTTGTATATGAAGAGAAATTATTAAGATCAGATTAAAACTAAATGAAATGGAACCCAAAAAACAATACAAAAGATCAATGAAACCAAAAAAGTTGTTTTTTGGAGAAGATGAACAAAATAGACAAACTATTAGCAAGGCGATCTAAAAAGAGAAGAGGGAAGACACAAATAATAAAAATCAGAAGTGAAAAAGAAGCCATTACAACTGATACCAACGAAATACAAAGAATCATTAGACACTATTATAAACAAGTCTATGAAAATAAATTTGAAAACCTGTAGAAAATGTGTAAAGTCTGCACACATACAAACCACCCAGACTGAATCAAGAAGAATTAGAAAACCTGAGCAGACCAATAACAAGCTACAAAATTCAAGCAGAAATCAACATTTTCCCAACAAAGAAAAGCCCAGGACAAGATGCCTTTACTACTGAATTCTTCCAGACATTTTAAGAGGAACTAATTTCAGTTCCCTTCACACTGTTCCAAAAAATTGATACAGAGGCCATTCTCCCAGACTCATTCTATGAGGGCAGCATCACCCTGATACTAAAACCAGACAACGATATAGCAAAAAATTAAAACTACAGGCCAATATCTCTGATGAATATAGACACAAAAATTCTCAATAAAATATTAGCAAATAGCATACAGCAACACATCAAAAAAATTATACACCATGATGAAGTGGAATTCATCCTAAATATTCAAGGATGGTTCAATATATGTGAGTCAATAAATGTGATACACCACATCGACAACATGAAGAGCAAAACCATATGGTTATCTCAATAGATGTAGAAAAAGCTTTGGACAAAATTCAACATCCTTCATGATAAAGACTGTCAGCATATGAGGTACAGAGGGAAAATATCTGAACACAACAAACAAGACCAAAAACAAGGATGCCCACTCTTCCCACTCCTATTTTACATATTATTAGAAGTACTAGCAGAGCAATCAAGCAAGAGAAAGAAATGAAGGGCGTATAAATTGGAAAAAACAAAGTCAAATTGTCCCTGTTTGCAGATGGCATCATCTTATTTACAGAAAAACCTAACAACTGCACAAAAAAACTCTTACAGCTGATAAGCAAGTTCAGTAAAATTTCAGGATACAAAATCAGTAAACAAAGATCGGTAGCATTATTATACTCCAATAATGAACTAGCAGAAAAAGATAGAAAGAAAGAAAGCCCATTTATGATAGTCACCCCAAAATAAAATACCTAGGAATAAATATGAGCAAGGGGGTGAAAGATCTCTACAATGAGTACTACAAATCAGTGCTGAAAGAAATTAAAGACAACACACAATAAATAGGAAGACATTTCATGTTCTTGGATTGGAAGAATTAACATTGTGAAATGACCAAAGTGATCCAAAGATTCAATTCTATGCCCACCAAAATACAAATGACACTCTTCACAGAAATAGAAAAAGGAATCTTAACACTCATGTGGAACAACAAAAGACCCTGAATAGCCAAAGATTTCTGAACAAAGCATAAATAAATAAAGCTAGAAACATTACACTATCTGATGTCAAATTATACTACAAAACCATAGTAACCAAAGCTGCTTGGTACTGGCATAAAAAAAAACACACAGACCAATGGAACATGACAGAGAACCTGGATATCAACGCACATACTTACAGGTAACTTGTCTTTGACAAGGACAACAAGAACAAATTGGGAATAAGACTGTCTCCTCAAGAAATTGTGCTGGAAAAATTCAACAACCATAGGTAGAAGAATGAAACTAGATGGGCACCTCTTGCCATATGCCAAAAATTAACTCAAAATGGATTAAAGACTTAAATATAAGTCCTGAAATTATAAAACTCCAAAAAGAAAACACAGGGGAAACACTTCAGGTAGTAGGACTGGGCAAAGACTTTATGAATAAGACTCCAAAAGCACAGGCAATAAAAGAAAAAAAAAAATAGACAAATAGGATTATATCAAACTAGAAAGCTCTGGCACAGCAAAAGAAACAATTAACAAAGTGAAATGACAACCTACAGAATGGGAGAAAATATTTGCAAACTATACATCCTATAAGGGATTAATATCCAGAATATACAAGGAACTCCAACAACTTAATGATAGAAAGAAAAACCAAAACAAGTAACCCAATTTGAAAAATGCTCAAAGAACTAAATATATATTTCTGAAAGGAAGATAAGTGAAATAAGCCAGGCATGGAAGGAAGAATACTGCATGTCCTCTCTCAAAAGTGTTAACTAAAAAAACCCAAATAAATAGAAATAGGAAGAAAGATACAACAATCACAATAATTCATTGACTTTTCAAAAGGAAGGTAACAGAAATGAGGCCACCAGAGGTGGGGAAGTGAGAGGAAGACGGGACTTTAGAGAGAAATTGTTAGAGAACCATGAAAAAATGATTATACTGTGTAATGCTGAATATGCTAATTATCCTGATTTGAGCATCACGGATTGTGCACAGGTATTGATATGCAAGACTGTGCCCCACACAGATATATATACAATAAATTATGTTTCAATAAAAAATAATAAATTAAATACAATTATATTAAGAAATTTACAGATACCCACAATTACTATTGCTACTCAATATAATTTCAGAAAATTTAATAATTCATTTAGAGCAAAGTCCAGGAAATAAAGAACTGGTAAAAGTACTAGAAGAAAAAATAAAATTAAAAATTAATAAAATTATCTCTTTTACTTGATGATATGTTAGATGCCTAGAACATCTAAAATACTAGAAAATTAATAAAAATTCTGAAAATAACTTAATTTCATGGAAAAATAAGAATTTATTTTACTTTTCTTTTTTTTCTTTTTTCTTTTATGTTCTTTAGCAAAGTACTCAAAATGGTAACAGAGAAAAAATTCCTTTCATGACAACAAAAAATTATCAAAGTTACATGTGTAAATTTAACAAAAAAGTTAAATAATCTTCAAGAAGAAAATTATAAAACATTATTAAAAATACAAAGAAAATCCAATGAGAAGTAATTTATTTTCAAATGAATGTACAAATTAATTGCAATTCTAGTTAGCATCATATTAGCACTTTTTTCTGTTTGAAACATATAAATAAGTCTTCAAGTTCATGTAAACAAATACATTTCTTAACTCATTTATTTCTTAATAAACTATGGAAGAGTGTTGAAGCTATTGACTTAACAGGTAGTAGAATATACAACAATGGCCTTGTGATCACATCAGCACAGTATTCTTGAAGGAATGAATACAACTATCACTGAAATAATACAGAGAAGCCAGAACCCGATCCCAGTTATTCTGTGACAAAGTGTTATTTAGACGCATGGCGAGAAGGAAGGCAGAACCAGCTGGCTCTCCATCTGGATGGGAGGAAAAACACACTCTCGTTTTATACCGTATGAGATGAATGAAAATCTATTCTGCAGTGTTACTGAGGAGACGACATTTACAACTTGGGAGCAAAAGACATTTCTGAACCAAGACTGCGTCCAAAAGTCATCACACACAGATAGACCTGGCCTCATAAATATTAAAAATGCTTCATGGTGAAAGTTGCTACATTGATGGAACTATAGTAAAATATTTGTAAAGAAAGTGACAGGCAAAGAATTCAAATCTACAGCATACTAAGAGCAGTTAAAATCGAGCTCAGTCAAATAAAGGAGAAAGAACTGAGTGGATAATACAGAGAAGGACAGATGCAAGTAGCCAAAAATGAAGAAACAGTTTTAAATTCACCAACATCGAGGGAAAACAAATAAAGTAACAATGAGATATCACTGTATGCCACACTGGCAGAAAAAGTAAGAAAAAAACAATCACGTCTACTGCTAGTGTGGATGTGCAGAAAGGGTATTCTCAGTCGTGGCTGTGACATGTCACCGCAGTTTTAGCAAGCAATGCGGCAGCCCTGAAAACTGCCTTCCATCTGGAAATTCCGAAGCTGGGGAGCTAAGCTGGGATTAAAGCGGTGGCACCCAGGGCATGTCAGGCTCCCTCTGCAAGGGTGAGGCAGAGCCACCGTAATTACCCAGAGCGAGAACCGTCACCAGCAGTGACCAGGAAGGGCCGGAGCTCCATCAGACGGGGAGAACCTCCAGGAGGCTTTATCCCCAGGTGAATTAAAGATGCAGAGAACATGCATCACATAATCCTGCTTTTGTTAACAACATTCCAAAGAAAATACCCGTGCTTAAGCTCCTCTATACGTAGCTGTATGAGAATTCAGATTCTATGAAGGATACATGCTAATTCAGAAAAGAAAAATTAAAGTCATCGTAGGACGAACCCCTGGAACCCCTTATTCTGCTCCTGCCAACTTCCTGCTGTCATCTAGGTGACCATATTCCCCTCTGCCCTCTCCATACACACAATTTAAAATCAAAGTTTTTGAGTCGGGTCACCTGGTTTGGTGTTTGGGGGGGCAGCGGCACTGAGTGTCTAATATGGGGATAAGGAGGGGACAGGGGCATGCACAGTTGCACAACGAGGAAGATGTGGGGAGGGGAGGGAGAGTGTGTGACAGAAGTCGCCCACAGTCCTAAATTTATCCACTGCCCTGTGATCGCATTTGTGTGTGGGTCTACAAGTGGGACATTAGAAACTCATATTGGAATCAAAACCAGTTTAGAACCTGCATCAACGTGAGGACCATGTATGTGGACAGAGAGGGGGTTATGGGGTAGCAAGAGATGTGAAACTAACTCAACTAGCTTTCACCATAAGAACATGAGTGACCTAAAGTGAAGGGAGAGGAATAATGTGACACGAACGGAAAACAAGGGACACGAAGGACGGATGGACTGGACAGAACAGCTACCACCAGAACTGTACACACATCCAGAGATTAACCGTTCTAAGGTCACCAGGCTCAGTGCCACAGATAAGCTCTACCGACACTTGCAGAGCAGGTGACTTGATTCTCAACTAGTCCTAAGCGTGTGCAAGAGTGGAAAGCCCTGATCATTGTGCGATGCAGGCGTGTCTCTAACACCCGAGACAGAGAGGTGTAGCACAGGGAGGAAAGCAAAACTGTAGCCCATTTCACCTGCAACATTTAAAATTACCTAATAAAATATCAGCAAATGGATTTTAAGAATAAATAGAAATCCACACAGTTGTCAAGCAGGCCTGTTGCAAGAACACCAAGACAGCTCAGGCCTGGAAAATCTGCCAACGAAATTCACAATGCATTAAAGTAGAAACTCTGTTTTCTCCTCAACTAATGCCGGGGAAGCATTGGGCAAAACTGCTGCCCACATGTTTCACTCAAGCTCTCGGAAAATTACAAATAAAGGATAGATTTCTTGATGCAGTTGAAGCTGTCTAGCAGAAATCCATAGTAGACACAATACTTAATGAAAAAACCATTGTAATTATGACCATTATAATAAGAAACAGAACCAGAATGCTTCTATTTCCACTGCTTTTTAAAGTTTTTCCAGTTAAAGCAGTATTTCATGTAGGTATATAAATGTGTGTGGTGTGTGTGCACGTAACAAGAAGTTTAAATATTGAAAATGAGGGGGGAAATTTAATTACTTTCAATAAAAACTCACACTATATGCATTACGTATAAAACGCAACAGTATCGAGATTACCTCTTACACTAATGAGACCTTGGAAAGTTGGCCAGACACAAGACGAATATTCAAAAGAATCAATACGTTTCCCTACACATGGGGGATAACCAGTTAAAAAATATAATTGAGCAGGGTTTTATTCACTACAACAGTAAAATCCACTAAAATCTATTAAAATTTATGCAAGCCATTAGCAAACCAACCTGTAAATCTTAAGGAAGGATGTAAAAGACCTGATCAATTGAATAAATGCTCTTATTTTTGAACAGGAAGCCTCTATTTTGTAAAACAGAAATGTACATTCAAATTCATGCATAAACAAAAGATATCCCATTCAAAATCCCAAGATTTTTCATAGAGATTGACAAGCTAATCCTAAAATTTATAAGGAAGAACAATTTGAGAAAGAGCCAAGAAGACAAGTAAAAGCAGAAAAGAGGATCCTTGCTCTATTGATCATGCACACATAATCTAAAACTACAGTGATTGAACATATATCAGTGGGAGCTAGAGTTTAAAGACTAATGCTTATTGCAGTTTAGCAGATGATAAAGGAAGCTTTTGAAATAGGTGTTGAAAAGTGGAATATTTTTAAAATGACCAGCCATTTAGAAAAATAAAGTTAGATTTCTTTCTCACACTGTTCACAAAAATAAATTGCTAATGAAAAAAAGTTTTATATCAACCCTGATCTTTAACATCTTTGAAAGAAAATATAGGAAAATATATTTATGACCTTCAGAGAGGGAAGACCTGCTCAGTAAGACAAGAATTTACATGTCCTTGAGGAAAAAACATTGCTTAATTAAAATATACCAAAATTTAAATCTCATTTTAGGAATAATGACATCACTGACAAAATTAAAAGGGACGCAACCATGAATAAGTAACAAGGCCTAGAGTGTACAAAATGGAACAGGGTAATAGAATTAAAGGTGAAAGCTATACAGACAGAGGCTTTAATTTACTATGAATATGAAACACAAGGTACTTTATTTTCATCCATCAGATTGGAAAATTATAGGAGATAAATAATATTAATGTTTGCTGATAAATAATCGTTAGAAAATGCAATTTATGATCCCATTTCTGTAGGGCAATTTAGGAATGGCTATTAAAATTAAAACGTGCACATAACCCACGATCCGCTAAGTCCACTTATTATACACCTGGAGATAAACATATCCAGGCACACAAGGAGGCTTGTGTAGCTTTTTTTGTTTTATTTTGGAGCTATGTTAATAATACCAAGCAAACACACTGATAGCAGCAGTTAATTATGGAAAGGGTAATAGAACTGAGTATTAAAGGCAGCGGGGACTTTACAGTAATATTTGAAATTTTACAATGATCAAGTATTCATGAGCTATGCATATAATTAATAACGTATAAAATTTTTAAAGAGAAAAATGCAAAGAAAGAAAGAAAGATCATCGGGCTGCAAAGTGTCTAATGTGTTGGAGGGAGATGACATCGGTGGTGTGGAGAGGCCCACTGGTGATCAGGAGAGGGTCACGCTTAGATGGAGTAGAGCGGTATTAAAGAGAAGGGTTGAGCAAAACAAGGTAAAAACAAACAGTTGTCACGGGTTTATATCGTGCATGTAATGCTGCTGTTGATGACTGTAGCGTAAGTGCAAGGTGAAAGAAGAGGAAAGAGCCCAGAGGAAGAACCACACAGCCAGAGCACAAGGGTGCAGGGAGGAAGAGGTTAACAAGGGAGTGGGGTGGAACATGGGGATTAATAGCAAAGACATCAAAGCCCTGAAAGTAATAACATTGATGCTGCTTCACACTCTCGAGGTCTGTAAGCCCCCAAGCAACAGGTACAGAGAGCCAGGGGAGAGATAAGAGAGTGAGAGATGGAGACAGGAATAGAGAGAGATAAAGAGATAGAGGAGAAAGGTGGGGAGAAGGCTGCCCCCCAACCACCAACACTGGCTGAGGCCCACGACTAGTTTACCTGTTTGCGGGTCAGCAGAATCAGTGACCAAATTAGACTCAGCCCTAACAGCATATCTATAAAGAGGTGAAATAGCTGAGATTATTAATTTATGAGCAGAGGAAGTTTGTTTTTATTTGATTAAGTTTTCCCAAGCAGATCTCTTCGTTGCTAGTCCAGGTTATACATTTGTATTCCAGTATTTCCTGCAGTCGATGGGTCTCACTGCCCGGAGGTGGCTGATCGGGCCAGCTGCACCCCACTAGCTGAGACCAGGAGGAGCAGGGCACAAATGAGAGCAGCTTCCTAAGATGCGGGATGCTACGAAGCTCTCGCTGCCTTAGCAGCATCAGCCAGAACTTGGATATTTAAAACATTTATTTCAATTTATAGTCTCATGTAGCTGCTGGAAACAAGTTTGCTTTAGGAATATTGAGCAAACATAGATATGAGTCATCATTTGAATTATCTTCTCTTTGTCTTTGGGATTCAAAAGTCCCAACTTGTTCCAAGCTCACTGAGAACCCCCCAACCTCACCCTCAGCCATAAATACTGAGTATAAACCTGATCCTTTCTGAGCAAAAAATGTCAAACATTAAAAAAGGCTGACTTATGATGTATTCTCTATTGGGTTTATGGAGCTACTTCTTGGATATATTGCATATTTTTCATCTTACTTTAGTGACCATTAGCTAAATCACTTAACAACTAAATCTGACCCTGGAGATAAACAGGATTTGAATAAATAACCACAGCACTTAACTACAAGCCAGAGGGTAAATTTCCATAACGCCCAGACCCACTGAAGAATTTCCAGAAGGAAAGACCTTGCTGGTCTTTCCTGCTGCTCTTGTCAACAGGCACACAGGTGTTCTCTCTTCAAGATATGTTCTTGTCTTTTATTTTTTAAACGATTGTAAAAAATGATTTTATTGTTATTTTTCCTTAAGTTCAAAACTAATATACACTCAGTAACGAACATTTAGAAAACAGAAAAACAACAAGGAAAATATCATCTAAAAGTTCACGAATCCAGGGAACATGTTACCATTTTCAGAATATTGTTTTATAACGTGATTATTTAAAGTTGCATTGAATCCCATAAGCACCATAATTTAGTTAGTTCATCTTCTTTGATTAATGTCTAAATTACTTTCAATATTTTGATGATATAAGCAATTGTGATGGACAAATTTGTGCACTCATTTTATGGACATCCTTGGTGTTGTTCCTAGGAAAGATCTGTAGTGGTGGTATTACTGGATTTTATTTCATTTTGTGTTTTTTGTCATATTGGCTCCTGAATGTTTCCACCAATTCATACTTGCGCAAGCAATGTATGAAGGCAAATTATTTCTCTATGTCCTCAAGAACACTGCGATTATAATTTCGAAATTCCTTTCCAGTGTGTATATTAAAAACAATACCTCATTGTTAAGTTAGTTTATCTTTCATTTATATGTATGTGTGTAGGTTTGTGTATGAATACATGCACACACACGTTTATTCACTTGTAGTTTTCCTGGTTGTACCAGGTGTCTAATTTATGGGGTATTTAATTTTTCTCATTGCTTTGTAAGAGCTCCTTATGCCATAGAGACAACAGTTTCTGGTTGATCCCATATTTTGCAGTTTGTTCCCTGGTTTGTTGGTCTCTCGCCTCTGGCCTTGCTTCATGGCCCTGAGCCTCATTATAGGACCGTCAGATCAAAAGTCACTCCTCAGCTTTCCAGGACGAGCCCTCCAGGCCCATCCTTAGCTGGTCCAGCGCCTTTCCTCCCTGCTGCCTGCAGTTTGCTTCCCCAGCCTCTCTGCCCTCCCAGCCTCCACATCTGGTGGTCCAGGTGTCAATAAAGTGCTATGAACACTGGTTCTGGAATGAGGAAGCCAGGTTGGGCCAGAAGAGCAAGTCGAAATAGATGGAAAGAGGGTGCCTGGCATGGCTTGACTTCAAGACAACTGAGCCTTCCCAAAAGAGAAGGAGATAGGAAGAGAGATGCCTACTCAGAGTGCATGCGTTTCATTGGATATGGAGTGGGTAGCCACAAAGGAGCCAACACATGACCACCAAGACCCTCTGTGAGGGTCAGCACCTAACATCACAGCCGTCTGCTCCTGGTCATGGCCCCCTGTCTGTCCAACACACAGCTGAGTTACATAGATTTGCTCTTAGCACCCCATGTCAGCAGAAGGAGCCTGGAGCAGGTGTGTGCATGAATGTGCATGTGTGTGCACACAAGTGGGTATGAGTGTATTATGTGTGTGCACATGTGTGTATGAATATTTGTGCCTGTGTGCATGTGTGTGCATGTGTGTATGAGGGTGTGTGCATGAGGGTGTATACAGGTGGGTACAGGTGTTTGCATGTGTCAATGAGAGTGTATAGGTGTATGTGTATATGTGCACATGTGCGTATGGATGTGGGTGCCTTGTGCACATGAGTCTGTATGCATACATGTGTGTGCATGTGGGTGTAGGTACATGTGCGTGCATGTGTGTGGGTATGTTTGTGGGGGAATGTCTAGGGCCCAACACACTTTGCTCTTTTTTCCCACTCTGGTTCTTCCAAGGAGTCTTTTCTTACAGTAATACAGCTAATTTCTCCTCTATGGCTCCCCATCCCTCAGGCTTTAGACCACCCACCTCCTCTGTGGACCTGCCTTCTGGGACGGTGGTTGGAAACTTGGGGGAAGTCTGGTTTTTCCAGGATTGACTTATCCTCTAAGCACCATGGGCACAAGGCCTGGGGTGACATGAGTTAGTGTACTCACAAAGTGTTCTAATTTACTTTAAAATCAGAAGAAAAAAAAACTTTCAGGCCATTGAAAACTTTAAACATACACAATACATTTATTTTCATACTAATGATGCCACAAAATATAACTTTCAATATTATTTGTGGAGGAAGAAGCCCCTAAAGGCAAGACAGTACGAAGCTCACACCAATGTACATCCCTGTGTTTCCTTCTGAAAAGATGCTCTTCCTGACCAGAAGGCCTCTGACCTCCTCAGAGGTGTGCATGTCTCTGAAGGGCTGGAATTTTCCACAGGGACACTTGTCTGGTCTCAGCCCCCATTTGGTGGTGCCCACACAGTTTCACCTTCCAACTGTCCTTCCCTGCCCATCCTGCTAAACACAACTTTTCCACACCGAATATGGTCCAAGTACCCACACAGACGATGCTACTGCATCCATCCAGAACCAGTACTAAAACACCCTACTCAATGGTCAATATAAAACACATCCATAGGAGGAAGTCTCTCTCCTCAAAGCCAACTACAGAGTAATAGCACAAACAGGTGCTCTACCTGGTGACCAGACACCAATGTAGAGACAGCAGAAATATGAAAAAAGCAAGAAAATATGACAAAACCAAAGGAATACAATAATTCACAAGTACCAGACTTCACAGAGCAGAAATGACTGAAAAGGAATTCTGAGCAACAATCTTAAGGAAATTCAATGAGATACAAGAAGACTCAGTTATGTAATAGAAGGAAAAGAGAATGTCTATCCAGGACATGAAGGAGAAAATTTATAAAGAGATTAATACTTTTAAAAAGAATGTAGCAGAACTCCTAGTACTGAAGGACTCATTCAATGAGATTTTAAAAACCCAACTGAGAGCTTAAGTTGCAGGTTAGAGCGAAGAATTTTTTGTCTTGAAGATGGTCTTTTTGAAATAAGCTAGACGGACAGAATAAAGAAATAAAATTTAAAAATTGAGAGAAATCTAAGAGCTAGAAGACAATCTTAAGTGCACAAACATCTGAATCATGGGTGTTCCATAAGGGGAGAAGAAAGGAAAAGGCATTGGGAACACATTCAATGAAATAATAGCAGAAAATATCCCACGTATAGGGAGAAACATGGATGTTTAGACCCAGGAGGCTCAAAGATCTCCACACAGATTAAATCCAAAAAGGTCCTCTCCAAGACACATAATAGTCAAACTGGCAACAGTCAAAGACAAAGCGAAAATGTAAAAAATAGCAAGATAAAAGTGTCAAGTAATCTATAAGGGAGCCCCTATCAGAATAACAGCAGACTTCTCAACAGAAACTCTACAGGCCAGAAGAGAATGGCATGATGGATTCAAAATACTAAAAGAAAAAAGCTTCTAGGCAAGAATATTACACTCAGCAAGGTATCCTTCAGAAATGAGGGAGAAATGGTGTATTTCCCAGACAAACAAAAACTACATAAGTCCACCACCACAGTACCAGACATACAAAAAATCCTCAAGGGAGTCCTGCACCTGGAATCTCAAAATGATAATCACTACCATGAATATGTGAGAAAGGACAAAACCCAATGATAGAACAAAAATGCAAAGGACAGGGATGTCATTGCCTAAGACAGCACAGGTGGGAAGCTGGTTGTGTGCCTTCTTGATTCCTCATCTTGGACATGTTACACACACACCTCAAGCTCATGATCATCCTCTGCTTTCCCCAGATGTGTTCCTCTTACAGGGTCCATGAGCACAAGCTGGAAACTTTGGAGTCATTCTTGTCCCCTTCCTTTCCCTTGCTTGCCATATTGACTATATCACCAAGTCCAGTTGGTTTTATCTCCCCAATTCACCTCCACCACCATCTCTTGCCCCATCAAGGCTGCTCTTATATCTCCCGTGTGCTGCTGCCATTTCTTCCTGAGTAATCTCCCACATACATCCTGCTCCACTCCTCCACATATTTTCCCCATGCACAATGATTTTTGCAAACTTCCAATCTAGTCACATCATCCCAATCTGTCTACAAATACAGAATTCTGTAATAACCCATAGGCTCTGCAAAGTGCAGTCATTCCCTCTGATGCCCTTGCTCTACCCTCACTAACCACACAGACCCTTTCAATCTATACTCTTCCCATGACTCTTTTGTGAACATAGCTGTTCTCCATTCCCAAGACACTATTCCCACCCTTCTTTGCCTGATTAATGTCTGTGTACCGCTCACATTTCAGCTCAGGTCTCAATTCTTCAAAGAAATTTTCCTGTACCTCTGTGACTAGGTTAAAATTCCCCTATTACAGGCTGTAGAATGATATAACACCTTTGTAGAGCTTTTTAAAGTTGCAGTTCACACTTTTTTTGTGGATTTTCTTTTCTTCCATCTCTCTACTCCACCGTTTTCAAGGTTCATGAGCACAGAGAACTTTTCTGTGTTCACCATTATATCCCTCAAACAACAGTCTTCAATAAACAGAATGAATGAATGAAAAGATATGTGTCATATATGGAAAACATGGTGTTTGATATCCATGTGTGGTGGCATAGAAATGAGGGTGTCCCATATGTGACCCACAGACAATTGGCTAGACAGTGGTAAGGGGGATAATGTCCATGTATCTCTTGAAGTGGAAAACATTTAGTTTCATGACTTAAATGTTTCCTGATACACACACACACACACACACACACACACACACACACACACACATGCACACACAACCTGAAAGAAAAAAAAAAGCAAATGAAAAAGAGAAAGGAAATACATCTTATCACCTCAAAAAAATCAATAAATGCTGAAGACAAACAAGAAAGGGGGGAGAAAGGGACAAAAGATATTTAAAAAATCCAAAGAAAAATTGATAAAAAGCCAAGAGTAAGACAATACCTTTCAATAGTTACTCTAAATATAAATGTATTAAATTCCCCACTTAAAAGACACAGACTTACTGATTGGATCAAAAAGCTAGGCCCAAATATATATGCTGTCTGCAAAGGACTCATCTCACCTGTAAAGACGCACATAGACTAATATGAAAGAATGGAAAAAGATCAAATGAAAACCAAAAAAGAGCAGGAGAGGCTATTCTGTGATAAAATAGACTTTAAACCAAAAACCATAAGAAAAGATAAAGAAGAACATTATATAATGATAAAAAGATCTTCTATATAGCAAGAAGACAAAACAATCATAAATATATACACACCTAGATAAATAAAGCAAATTCTATTAGACCTAAAGAAAGAGATAGACCCCAGTATGATAATAGTTAGGGATCTGAGCAATCCTCTCTCAGCATTGGACAGATTATCTAGGCAAAAAATCAATAGAGAAACACGGGATTTGAGCTATATGTTAAACGAATTGTACCTGGCAGATATCTACAGAACATTTCACACAACAACTACACAATGTACATGCTCATGAGCACATAGAGTATTCTATGGGATAGTCCACATGTTAGACCACAAATAAACTCTCAACAAATTTTTGTAAATTGAAATCATTGTAAGTGTCTTTTCAGACCACAATGGATTAAAACTAGAAATCAAAAACAAGTAAAACTATGGATACTATATAAATACATGGAAATTATAAAACACGTTCCTGAATGACAAATGGGTCCAAGAAGAAATTAAACAGGAAATCAAAAAATATCTTGAAATTAATGAAAATAAAGACACATTATACAAAAACTTGTGGGATAATACAAAAGCAGTATGAAGATGGATGTTTATTGTAATAAATGCTTACTTCAAAAGAACAGAAAGATTTCAAATAGACAACCTAATACTATACCTCAAAGAACTAGAAAATAAGAACAATCTAATCCAAAAATTAGTCAACAGAAATAAATAATTAAGATCAGAGCAGAACTAAATGAAACAGAGACACAAAAATGATACAAAAGATCAATGAAACAAAAAGTTGTTTTTTTGAGAAGATAAACAAAATAGACAAACCATTAGCCAAGCTAAATAAAAAAAGAAAAGAGAAGATTGAAATTACAAAAATCAGAAATGAAAAAGGACACATTACAACCAATACCACAGAAATGCAAAGAAGCATTAGACACTACTATATACAATCAATATATATAATCTACTATATACAAACAAATTTGAAAACTTGGAAGAAATGGACAAATTTCTGGACACATACAAACTGATGAGACCGAACCTAGAAAAGAAAGAAAACCTGAACAGACCATTAACAAGCAACAAGATTGAAGCAGCAATCAAAAATATCCCAATAAAGAAAAGCCCAGGACAGGATGGCTTTACTGCTGAATTCTACCAAACCTTTAAAGAGGAATTAATACCAATTCTCTTCAAAGTATTCCAGAAAATTGAAATAGAAGCCCTTCTCCAAAACTCATTCTATGAGGCCAGCATCACCCCAATACCAAAACCAAAGACACAACAATAAAGGAAACTACAGGCCAATATCCTTGATGAACATAGACACAAAAATATTCAACAAAATATTAGCAAATAGTATACAGCAACACATCAAAAAATTATACACTATGTTCAAGTGGGATTAATCCCAGTTATGCAAGAATGGTTCAGCATATACAAATCACTAAATGTGATACACCACATCAACAAAATCAAGGATAAAATCCATATGATTATTTCAATAGATGCAGAAAAAGCAGTTGACAAAATTCAACATCACTTCATGATAAAGACTCCCAGAAAATTAGATATTGAAGGAAATTATCTCAAAACAATAAAAGCCATATATGACAAACCCAGTGCCAATATCATCCTGAAAGGAACAAGACAGATGCCCACTCTTACCACTACTATTTAACATGGTATTGGAAATACTAGCCTGAGCAATCAGGCAAGAGAAAGAAAAATGGGTATCCAGATTAATAAAGACAATGTAAAACTGTCCCTGTTTGTGGATGACATGGTCTCATATATAGAAAAACCTGAAGACTCCACAAAAATACTCTTAGAGCTGATAAATGATTTTAGTAAAATTTGAGTATACAAGATGAATGCATAAAAGTTAGTAGCATTTGTATACTCCAGTAGTGAAATAGCAGAAAAATAAATCAAGAAAGAAAGCCCATTTACAATAGTCATCATAAATAAATAAATATGTAAATACACAAATAAATAAAATGCCTATCAAAGAGGAGAAAGATCTCTACAATGAGAACTACAAATCAGTGTCGAAAGAAATTAAAGAGGTTACAAAAATATGGAAAGATATCCCAGGCTCTTGAATTGGAAGAATTAATGTGAAAATGTCCATACTACCCCAAAGTGATCTAAAAATTCAATACAATCCCTAAAAAATACCAATGACATTCTTCACTGAAATAGAAAAATTAATCCTAACATTCATATGGAAGAACAAAAGACCCCAGATAGCCAGAACAATTCTGAGCAAAAAAAAAAAAAAAAAGTATAAAGCCTAACACTACCTGACTGCAAATTATATTACAAGGCTATAGTAACCAAAACGGCATGCTACTGGCATAAAAACAGACACTCAAATCAATGGAACAGAATAGAGAACCCAGAAATATACACACATACTTACAGCCAACTCATCTTTGACAAAGGCAACAAGAACATACATTGGGGAAAAGACTGCTTCTTCAACAAATGGTGCTGAAAAAACTAGACATCCATAGGTAGAAGAATGAAACTAGACCCTCTTTCCATATACCAAAATCTACACAAAATCAAATAAAGACTTAAATATAAGACCTGAAACTATAAATCTCTTAAAAGAGAACATAGGGGAAACTGTTCATGAAGTAGAACTGGATAAAGACTTTATGAATGAGATTAATAGCACAGGCTACAAAAGAAAAAACAAACAAATGGGATTGCATCAAACTACAAAGCTTCTGCACAGCAAAAGAAACAATTAACAGAGAGAATAGACAACCTACAGAATGAGAGAAAATATCTGGAAACTGTGCATCTGACAAGGGATTAATATTCAGAATATTCAAAGAACTCAAACAAGTTTACAGTCAAAAAAATAAGTAACCCAATTAAAAATGGGCAAAGGAGCTGAATAGGCATTTTTTAAAGGAAGACATACAAATCTCCAACCAACACATGAAAAAATGCTCAACATCACTCTGCATCAGGAAAATGCAAATCAAAACTGCTTTGAGGTATCACCTCACTCTACTTAGAGTGGCCATTATCAAAAAGACAGAAATTAACAAATGCTGGTGAGGATGTGGAGAAAGGAGAACACTCCTACACTGTTTGCGAGACTGTAAAGTAGTGCAACCACTATGGGGTGTATATGTGGATATTCCTGAAACAACTACAGATTGAACTACTATATGATCCAGCAATGCCACTGCTGGGTATACACTCAAAGGAGTGGAAATCATCATGTCAAAGGGACACCTGCACTCCCATGTCTATCACAGCTCTATTTATGATAGCCAAGAGTTGGAACCAACCTAAAAGTCCATCAATGGATGACTGGATAAGTACAATGGAATACTACTCAGCCACGAAAAGAATGAAATCCTTCCATTCACAGCATTATGGATGAACTTAGAGAAAATTATGTTAAGTGAAATAAGTCAGGCACTGAAAGAGAAATACCACATGTCCTCACTCATAAGTGGGTGTTAAAAAAACAAACAAATAAATAAATAAAAGAAAGAAAGATACACCAAGCAAAATAATTTGTTGAACTTTCAAAAGGAGAGAACAGAACTGAGGTTACCAGAGGTGGGAAAGGGGGAAAGGAGGTTAGCAAGAAATTGGGAAAGGACCACAAAAAATTATTACATTGTATATTCTTGTATATACTAATTATCCTAATTTGAGCATCACATAATGCACACAGGTATTGATATTCAACTGTGTACCCCACAGATATGTATAGTCAATTATGTTTCAATAAAAAGAAAAATAGTTTCATGTTACCTTCTCTACAGCCTAGCAATTGTACCCCATTGTGACCTGTCTGTTAGGTTTGAGCATGTAGACAAAAATTTAGGTCTGAGTATGTTCTTTGCCTCATTATTTGTGATAGCATAACAACCACAACAAAGCTGAAAACAACTTAAGTGCTCATGAATAAGGAAATTGGTTAAATAAATTACAATGCATAGACATAATGCAATATTAAGAAGTCATAAACTATCAAATTTCTCTCCATTTAATGATATGGTGAGCTGTATAAGAATTACTGCTGAGTGACCTTTGCCAGAGCATGTATATAGTTTGCAAATGACATATATGTAAAAACAAACATACACACAGCTATACCATTGCATTATACATGCACACATAGGTCACTTCTGGTGGAGTACATTAGAAATCCATAACAGCTCTTACCTCCTCCTGAGAACTGGAGAAAAGAAGACGACTTCAACATTTCAATTTATATCTTTCTGTTTGACTTTTTTAAATGGCACTTATTAGTCTCATAATAAAAATGAAAAAGTTTTTTAAAAAAACTACCTGTATGGGAAAACATGGGTTTTGGTTCTCACAAGTGAGCTGGCAGTCAGTTCCTCCCCAAAATGCAGCTTTGCTGGTGCTCTGTGGGGTGAATGCGATGTCGTGACTGATATACTGTCCCCACACCGTCAGGAGATCAGAGTACTGGTCATCTTCTGTGACAGCCTCATTGGAAGCCTGAATTATTTTTCTTGTCACCTCCCGTACCTGGGCGAGAAGAGACCGTCATGTCCTGACATACGAAGTCCATATCACAGCAGGAAGACTACCCCCTCATGGTGCGGGTCTTCTGCTCCCAGGAGACCTGGCCCCGCAGCTAGGGTGGGAGAGAGTGAGCTTTGCAGACAGACATGCCTGGCCTTGAATCCCTGTCACTGACTTGGGTGATCTGGGGGCCTTTAACTTCTCTGACCTACGGTCCTCATCTGTTGGTGGATATCAATGTGTCGAGCTTTCAGGGCTGTTGCGGGGATTCAGAGTAAATTACAAAGCATCCAGCTATGAGTGTGTATAGTCCACCACTCAGAGGACGGAGCCTCTGTCCACAGAGGATCGTCCCAAGGCCTCAACACCTAGTGGAGTTTGTCTGGGTGGATTTCCAAATTGTTCAGGATCAATGACTCTTTTCTTCCCATTTCTTCCTTTCCGAACAGGGATGTGTATAACGGTCATCTTACGCTGTCCTGCCATCGTGTTCTGGAAATAAACAACTGACTTTCTTGTTTCACAGATGCAGAAGGGGAGGAATTTTACCCAGAGGCTCTACACACCTGATTTAGATGGTGAGATTGGATGGGATTTTTGGCATTGACTTGATGCTTAGTGGGAAGGAATTTGGGAGGACCTGAGGATGAGGTGAATGTATTTGCATGTGGAATGGATATGAATCTTTGGGGGTCAAAAGGTGGACTTTGGGAGGCAGAATAATGACCCCCCAAAGCTGTCTATTACCTAATCCTGGGAACCTGCACCTGTGATTACATTAAGGACCTTGAGGTGGGGAGATACCTCTAGATTTCCAAACGGGTCCAATCTAATTCACAAGTGTCCTTAAAATCTAAGACTCTTTCCCAACTGTGGTTAGAGGAGGTGCGACTTTGGAAGAAAGTCACAGAGAGATGTGATGCTTTTGACTTTGGAGGAACAGCAACGTGGTGCCCCCCAGAAGCTGGGAACAGCAAGAAAATGGGTTTCCCTGAGAGCTTCCAGAGTGAACGTAGTCCTGCTGACACTGTGACCTCAGCCCAGTGAAACCCATGTCAGACTTTTGACCTACTGAACTAGAAGATGGTAAATTTGTGTGGTTTTAAGCCACTAAAATTGTAGTAATTTGTTACAGCCAGAGCAGGAAACCAATGCAGTTCACATTTAGAGATACTTGAGATCTGATTTTTCTAATTAGTTATATAATTCTGAAAAAATATGGGTTTATAAAATCATAGTCTCACGATTCTTACAGTTCAAATAAACCTCAGGCGCTGAACTGGACTGTGTCTAGCACAAGATAGAAGAGATTATAGTACCCTATGCCACAGACAGTCTAACTGAGATTGAGAAGGTAAATGACTTGAGTCTGATGTGCTTGGCCCTCGTGGCCAGGCGCACTGAGCCTTCCTCAGTCACTCTCAGCATCCAGCTGTACCTGCTGGTCCTCACCACCTTCTGGGCACACTTAGTCCTCTCAATAAACACCCTTCTGGAAAAATTGCAGAAGTAAGGTGTTTCGTTTGCATAGCGGGACCCTGCGATGGTGTCTCAGCACACACCAGACCCTGACTGATGACACTGGAGCTCTGTGGGCTGAGCAGAGGACTCGCCGCTGGATTTCAGAAGAATTCCATTATTGAACATACAGTAAGAGCAAACACGCTGGTTTGTTCATTGGAGTAGTCAAATTGCGGGCAAATTTTTTTTTTTTTTTTTTTACAAACTGATCAGTAGATTGGGTCTGAGTTTGTTCAGAAAATGTTTAATTTGCCTCTGGGAGTGAAGTGGTAATCATCGTCTTTGCATAAATGAGTGAGTTAATTAATTAATCAGTGACTTTGTATGTACCTGGTTTTCTACCTCATGAATGAAGGAATTTATTGAAAACACTGAAGTGATTGTCAAGAGCAGAGATGTTGGAGTTAGATGAAACTTAATTTACATCTGCATTGTTCCTCTCACTAGCTGGGTGATCTTAACCTTCCAGAGCCTTGCCTTCTAGCCTGCAGAGACAGTGGTCCCCACCTTGTAGGGAGGTTAGCAGGATCAAAGGGAAATTATCGTGCATCAGGCACAGTGCAGGCAAATTGAGCAAGGGCTCAGTAAACAGTTAGTTTCCTCCACAATTATGGGAAGCGTGTTAGAATTATGGGAAACTAATCCTGACCCAGGTTAAGCAGCCTTCTGAGGTACCAACCGGGGGCAGTGGGAACCCATTGTATAAGAAGCCGGGGTTCCAGCCTCTGGGCTGACTGAAGCCGTCCTCATAGGCGGGAGGAAGCCATCTCGCCAGGGCAGTGTTGGAAGCTCCCCATCGAGGATGGTCTCTGTGGAAACAATGTGCGGACAAGCTTGAGATGGGGCAGAAGAAAGAAAGAAGCGGCATGTTCAAATACAATGCACCATCTCAAGGAACATAAGTGGGCAGCTTCCCCAAGACCCTTGGCTTGCAGAAGTCTTCCAACGGGGCGCACATTCCTGGTGGTCCCGAAAGGCCTTCCCAGGGGTCTTTGGACATGGCTGGTCTCTAGGGAACGGGTTGGCAAAGCCTCAGGCTCCACACTTTGCTGAGCCCGAGAAGCACCTGCCTGCAGGTGTCCGGCCCGCTGGACCCTTTTCACTCTCCCTTTCCGGTGGCCTTCCTCCTACTTTCGTTTTTCCAAAGGCGAGTCTTTCACCCTTTTATAATGTACCCTGGGGCACTTCGCTGCAGGACGGAAACTTCTGGTGCTCCACACAGAGACAATTTCAAATACTGCGGCATTAAAACATGCTTTAATCAAGGCCCCAGGAAATCGTCCATGGTGGGCACCTTTTCCTATCAAGTGTGTTTATCAGAAAGACAAAGTTTCTGTTAGAAACAGGGTAGTCTGAAACTTGCCGAAATGTTCTAAATTCAGAAGTGAGATGGTTCTCAAAGAATGTGTTAAATACATTTATTTGAATTAAAAATAAAGCCAGGCCTTTTCTCAGAGAAAGTTGTATTTCATTGATTGATTTGACAGTGAGAATGGACTGGGCTAATTGGGTTAAACAACGGTGTTTTCTGTAGGTAGAAAGATCTGCAGTTTCATTCCATTGGTCCAAATATATGATGGGTCTTCAGAAAGTTCATGGAAGAATTCATGTTTTATTTTTCCCCAAACATTTCAAAGTACCCTCGTATTTTGACAAAAATGTATTTAAAGTGCATAAGGCAAAGGTGTGTTTAATAATATTTTGATTTCACAAACTACTTCTGAGTATATTAAGTAAGGTGTCTCTATGGAGAAGGGGACAGGTATAATTAAGAGTCATTTGCTATGACTTGGAACATTTTTCAGAAATTGAGAAAATGAAAGACTAATGATTGGTGACATCCTCACAAAAGTCAGATGCTTTCCAATTTTTGTTAAAAATAAAAGTCAAAGGTCAACCTGATTGAGTTGTTTGCTGACCGAGCAGTGAAAGTAAGTTTATTGATAGCTCAGGATATGTCCATTTTCCTATGCATCTCGGAAGGGATTGTGAGGACCAGGTTTCATTATTATAACAAAACTTCTGTTCTCAATGGCATGCTCACATGAGAAAGGTGTCTAAGCTCCTTCACCTGCAAAGGCAAAAGCAAGCATGGGGTAGCTCTGGTTCTTTGTCCCATACTCAAATAGGGAGGGCAGCCGTATCGTTCATAATCCAAAGTGGGGCACTCCTGAGAACAAAGGGAGCACTATTCGTTATTAATATTTATGTTGCCTCAACAGATGCCTGGTCACTCAGCAATAGGTGACATTCACCCACCTGATGCATGAACTGACTGACAGTCCATACATCTCAGCAGCAAGTGAATTCCAGTACACTCACCTCTGTGCTTAATAACTTTTTGTTAACACTTATAATATATTTGAGCTGATTTAATCAAGTGACCTAATAAAAGTTGTAAAAAATAACTCAAATTTGAAGAAAGCAATCAGCATTCAGACCCTGTGCTACTATGTATAGAATATGTAGTATATATATATACTATATATACTATATATAGACCCCTGTGCTAAAATATATAGAATAAAACATATGCAAAAACAACTACATGACAAATTATTTAAATATATAAAATGAATGAATACATAATACATAATACAAACATAAATATTTGCAGAGCACATATAAAAGTAAAGGATTATGTAAAAGGAGAGAATAAAGGACTTTCAAGCATAAAATATGTTACATTTGGAAAAAAGTTATTGAAGGATTAGAATGGAAATATTAGTTCAGGGAGCAAAAAAAGAAAGGGAATTTTCTATTAGAGAAAACTTTGTTTTTTTAAACAGACTGTTCTGTGTGTAACATTGTCACAGTGTCCACGTTGCATTGGCATTTATCAGACAAGCCCATATGGTGACATCCAGCAACTGGGGCCTTTGTTTGGTGGGCGCAGTCATTGCAAAACACATCCAAGCTTGAAGGTGAGCAGCCGACAACTTCTGTCCAGGGCTTTGAGGCCACATGGCATAAGGATTTGAATTGGAAAAGATCGGGTCTAGACTTAAAAATTCTCTCATGTGTCTGATGTCTAGACACTTAGAAGATACAGGGAACGAAGTGCACGAGAATCATAACGAGATACATGACTTTTTAAAACTTTTAGAATGCTTGGAAATATAAGTATTTAAAATTTTAAATTACCACCTTTATGGATGTAACATGCATTAACCATCCTTATACAAATGTGACTGAGGTAGACGTTCGGCGTTGGAATGGGAACAGCGTGCTTGAGAGCTGTCTGTAATGCAGGCAACCGTGAGTCGGTCTACGCACGGGTGGCATCGGCCTCGGGCTCGGCCTCGGCGGTGGACACTTGCGAGTCTCCTAGGGACATGCCTGGCTCCTGACAGTACAGAGAAGAGGCTTCACTGCTGCTGTCGTTCACACGGCTGCTACTGCTCTCCAGAAGCATTCGAGAGCGACTAGTTAGCAACAGGCAGTGATGCCCTCGGGAGACGTGGTTACTTTGGCACGTCTTCGGGGACAGTGAGTGGAGAATAATTCTATTATTCATACCTCATTGATCTCCAGCACACCAAAGTGGCTCAGTTTGAAAAACTACACAGATACTAGTGCATTTAATTAGCTGCGATAAGTCAGCATTTGAAGATGAGCGTTTTAATAAACTGTTCAGATCGTTACAGTTGGTTTGTCTTTATTGAAATTCCATAAAGTGGGATGCATAAGGAGGTGCTATATCACTCAATTAAAAATAATGAAATGTTAATTTAACTGCTTAAGCAGTGATTTTGTCTTTCTCTCTTTCTTTCTTTTTTTTTCTTTTTTTTTTTTCTACTGATTGACTATTTTAGCAGCTTACTAGGATGTCACAACAGCCCGAGAGACTTACTGAAGTTTTCAGGAACATTCAGCAAATGTGTCACTTAACCTTCACAGTTAGGGGGTGAGCCTAGCCAGTGGGACGCCAGCATGGAGTGCACTGATGACTGGCTGCCTCTGGTCCTCTGGAGGCTTCTGCCCCCACTTAGCTCTCCACAGGGATGTGAGAAATTGCACCCAGATGATCAGCTTGTGTGGAAAGAATCTCTGTCCCCAGTGGGGTCAACATGCTGCACTACATCATGCCTTTATCAGATTTGTGTTAATGGCAGCACTGGAATTATGGTCATAAAGCTGACAGCTATAAACAAATAGAAACTTTTCTGGAGGAGAGTTTCATAAGGGAGGCAGGTGCCTGTGCTTCCTCAGTAGCTCCAGGCTCCTATGATTTCCTTGAGACACTGGAATCTTTCCAGGCACTGGTCACACTAGACTTTGTCATATTCTGAAGTCTAAAAAGAAAGGAAATTCTAAACTTCCAGCTTGTAGAGAGCTTGAGTGTAAAGCTCCAGGCTGGAGCTGGGAGATTCAAGTCAATGTGTTTGCCAGGTGTGTCTGCCCAGTAACTGGTATACAGGTACACATATGTGCCAAAGATGTGTGCCCGTGCTCAGAAAAAAGCACAGAGTCACATTTGTTAATCATATGCTGGGAGAAAATTGTTAAAGTTAACTTTCAACTTCTATAACTGCAGAACTTTCTCAGCAGAGAAGTGGTGGGCACAGACAAAGTTGCTGCTTGGTGTGCGACCTGCACACCCAAGGGTAGCATGACACACTGCAGCAGCCGTGTTGTCCCCAAGTGGCCTGAGGACTCATTTTGTTCCAAGGGACACCTAATGCCCTGTCAGATGGCTTGGAAGTGTAAGAAAGCTCACCCGGCTATTTGTTGGGTCTCTGGCTAGGGCCACCTGGCTAGAAGCAATCAAGACCAGGCAGTTTGGGAGGTGAGTTGTCATTGGCACGATCAACAAGAGACGTTTGGAACCTGCCAGGAGATGGAAGTGCTTCCCTGTAGGGGGTATGACTCAACATTTCCCCAAAACTTTGAAAATCTCATTTATTGTAGCATCATTTTTACCTATATTACGTTCTGTAATATTTCTTAAAATATAAACATCAACTCCACCTCGTTTTCCTGAAAGACTAATGAGTGTGTTTGTTATTTTACATTTCCCACACCAATCGGGGTGCTCTCTGTTACTGTTTTTTTACTTTGTGTCTATGTTGTCACCAAGTGACATCTTAGTGTCTTCTCTGAATTTAAAGTGCAGCTTAAACTCTTAACAGGAGCATATTTGTTTGTTAACAGCTATTTTTCAAGCATTTTAACTTTAAATACATAGATATCTCCCAAAATGGAGAAGATTGTATTAAGAAATTTCATTCCAGTAAAACTCTACCCGGTCTGCCCTCTGCTAAACAATTTTGTGAATCAGGACAAAGCCCAAAGAAAAGAGAAAGAGAGGAAAGAAGGTGACGATGAGTGTGGCAATAAGCAAATATCTAGGAAAAAGCAGTGGCCAGTCATCAGAGGCGAGGTGAGCTCATGCAGTATGTTTGGATGGCAGATCCAATGTTCAACTTAGATTTTTGTCTATTTTTAGGGAAATAAATATAGATAATTATGTACCCAATTATCTAAAGCAAATTATGTACTAAGCCCGGGTAGATATTGGTGGTTCTTCCTAAAATTTTAATGCACGTATCAAATTTTCCTTTCAAAATTTATCATTTTCTTTAAGAATTATTTATGGGTTTTAAGGCTGAATTGGACAGAAAACTTCTCCCAATAAGGAGGTTAAGTGTAGAAGGATCAGTGTATAGAAGGCGGCGTTTTGGCCTTTGGTAGGACACACCCCCCCACCACCACCGATTCAGATTTCTCTTTGCGTCCATGTAGGAAGTGTGTTTGGCTGGCCTGAGTGTTAGACAGATGGATGCAGTTATAAATGGACTGAGTCTGTTGGTGTCTGGATGGAAGTTTGATCTGTCACCTTCCCTCATCCATCCAACGAGGACATGAGAAGTCGGCCAGGGCCAGGTTCAGTAGAGATCGTCACTTACTCAATGTTTTTTCCTGAGCTATGAATAATTCTGCTCTGATCCTGAGATGCAATCATATCCAAAAGCCAATCAAGTCACAGCCATTTAATTGGAGGATCCCTCCACAACTGCTTTCGTGGAAAAAACACGTTGAATTCTGCAGCCGATGCCCTGGGCCGAGAACCAGCAGGTGTGGACACTGAAGAGTCATTCCACGATCATCATTGTCGTGACTTGTCCTGCACTGAGGTTGTGGACTCCATGCAGAGAGCTGGATACATGCTGCCTTTCAAAGCAGAAACAGCCCTGCAGGGTAAGTGTTATTGTTTTTGTAGATGTGAAAGTAGAAGCCTCAGATGACAAGGTGAGTTACCAAGGCCGCCACCTACTACATCAGCAGCCAGAACCAGACAGCGAGCACTTGACTCCCAGCTCATGCTCCCAGGACACAGAGCAGTCTTTGCCCACCAGGCATGCTGTTGGCATGGCAGGGGAAGCACTTAAAAGCAGGGTGCATTGCAGAGTCAGAGTGTGGGGTGTGATCTTTGCAGGAGTTAGGATGCTTGCTCTACAGTGCTCCTTGCAGAGAGGAGTTCCCATTCCCTGAGTCGGGAAGTGCTCCTGCAGCTCCACCTCTGCCCATCTTCTGTCCACTACAGGGGACACTGCTGTGCACACACCTTCACTCCACGGAAGCTGCTGAGCATGGTCTCAACATTCGCACATGGACAAAGCAGCTGTCACCAACACTTGCATTTCACAGAGGAGAAAACGAGACTCACAACGTTGGAAGCCTGCCCAGGGCACATTCCTAGCAAGGGCAGAGCTGAATTCAGCACAGCACCTGTCTTCTGTCCCACATAAAGTAGCACTGTTGCTTTCATGGACTCCACCTCTTCTATGGGGAACCCAAATACTAACCACGGTGATTCTGATTCTCTGCACATGAGGGGACAGGAAGAGCCCCAAGTATGTTCTGCCTCTGACTGTGCATGTTCTGTGGTGCCTTACCATGCTGTCATTTGCAGGATTCCATATGCCCATTAAGCCAAAAACTCCACAGAGGCAAATACTGTCTTGGGATCAACACTGTGTCCTTCCAGAAGCAACTGCAAGAATAGCTTTGTCTAGATTAGTAGGGAGGTGAGGTGAAGGAAGGACACTTGTCCAGAGTCTTTCTCTTCCATTAGCTGGTTCCATCAGCACAGCCACCCTGGAGGGCAAGTGGTATGACTCCCACCTCATAGCTGAGGAACTGGAGACGTGTCCCAGGTGGCAGCTTGCTGGCCCAGATGTGAGCCCTTGCCTGTCTGGCTCCCGTCCAGTCTCAGGGAATTGGTTCCCTGTCATTCAGAGGCAGAGTCAGGTGGCCAGGCCTCGGCCCTCCTGCACCTTCCTGTGCAGGCTCAATGGAATGTGGAGCAGCGCAGGAGCAGAATGATGGCTGAGCTGAGCTGTCTGCAGACCCCTTCTCGTGGCTTTGTCACAGCAGCCACCACCCTGCGGCTTTGTGGCCACAGAGCTGGGCCAGGGTGGGAGGGATCCCACGGAAAACCCCTTCCATGGCAAAGCACAGTCACGTGTTTCTTGTTTGGGGTACTAATAAAAAACTTAAAACACTCAGTTTCCTTGTGTTCGGTATTTAGAATAAAGGTTCGTAAATTTAAAATACAATTTAAAAATGAATATGTCAGTTTTATGTTTTGATCCATTGTTGGAGGGGAAAAAGTAAGAAACAAAAGAGGAAAGAGGGGAAATGTGGGACTTTGAGAGAAGTGGACAAACAAAGGTGCACGCAGCACAGGGGCCATCCCTGCGTGACCAGAAGCAGACCTGCCGCAGAGCACGCGTCTGACTAAAGACGTATTCAGAAAAAAGAACATCTCTAGATCAGTGAGATAAAGATGGACCCATTTGTTTTAAAACGGGTAAAACATTTAAACTGGTATATCACAAAAGAGGGACTCCAAATGCCAATAGACAAGCTCAAAAAGTCCTCAAGATAGTCAACAGCAGGTAAGATAGAAAACGCCAGGTAAGATCACGGGAGATCCCCCCCACACAAGTGTGGCGGAAACTAAGAGGCCTGTGGTGACAAAGCTGGCGTGGGCGCTCACGCCACTCCTGGAATGCACACTGGAGCAGCCGCTGCAGAAGCTGCCCGGCAGAGTCTGCCCGAGCTCCACACAAAGGTGCCCGGCGGCCCTGCAGCTTCGATCCTGGATGTGCCCTGGATGAGTGTTTATGTCAGCAAAAGGCAGGAGCAATAAAAGATCCAGCGTGACCAAGTGTCAAAAGCATCCTGTTGACATAAAGAAGCCAGACTCAGAGCAGTGACTGCCTGACTTCTCTCACATAAGAGGCAAACCCAGCAATGGCGATGAGGATCAAAACCATGATCAGCTTTGGGGGGACCCCAAAGGCTGGCGTGGGACAGAAAGCAGCTCTCTGGAGTGTAGGTGAGTCCCAGATCCTCACCTGGGACCCCACAGGTGTTTGCCTGAGCCCGAAGTCACCCTCCTGTGCCCCATGTATGTCTCACTCCAATGTAACAACAGGAATCGACACACAAAAGAGATCTCATTAGGGTGGCATCTCCTGTTAGTTTTGGGGTCACAGTGGTTTATTGCAGTGGGCTTTCAGACCATGATTCAAGTAATAATGTAAGTATTTCAAAGACAAGCTACAACTCCTCAAGATTCAAGAATCACAGACTCTTTGAACAAGGGGCTTAAAAGGTGGGAGTTGTTTACAGATAACCATGGCTAACGTTTGTAGCACTCACCACTCACAGAATACTCTCCATTATCACCCCAACCTCACGGCAACCCTATAAATGAACACGAATACCTTTGCCAGTTTTCAGATAAACTATAAGCAGCTTGTAACTGATGGAATTGTGGCCAAGCTCTTGTTTTCTATTTCAAAACATGATGGTTTTTTCATTGCTTAGTGCATGAAAATGTGGGGAACTTTCTCAAGGCACAAATAGTAATTCCTACTGTATATATAAATATAAAAGTGTACATAAAGTCTCTAAAAAGTATCTGCATCCATTAATATCTCCTATATAATTAACAGTATACTGCAGTTGAGTATTAATCATAATACAGTATACTAAATACAATATTGTATGAGTACATTGTATGTAAGCATTTCATATATTTACATTTATGGATAATCGTATGTAGTATATTATGTAACATCATATATATGGTGTGTGTGTGTGTGTATGTGTATATATACCATATATATATATATGTATATGTCATATATAACATAATCTACTGATATAGACTATAGAGCAAAAGGAGGCTTGTGGCTCCTTTGCTTTCAAGATATTCTGGAGCAGAGGGGTCTCTGTGACGACTTGCTCCTGCCTGTGGCAGCCTAGAGACCTGTGTCCTTTAGAGCCATTTCCCCACCCATCCCACTGACAAGCACCCGATTTTCTAAAATATAATTCGTCTTATCTCTGGACAGATTCCCAGGCTAAACACTAAAATCCAAATTTCTGGCAGATATTCTCAGGCCATGGGAATTCTGTTCCCAGCTGACTCTGGCTGCTTCTAGAGGATGACACACAAGGAGCACCCTCTCATCCCCTGCTGACTCCAATCCCAACACCTATGAAAACGCAGGCTGGGGAGCTGCCTCCGCTGCTGGGAACCCCGGATGGCTGAGACCCCTGATCTCAGGCCAGCACGTCAAAGAGGCTTTCACATGTTGGTTACAGGAAAACAAGGAACCCAGAGATCTTTTAAGTGATGCTACTAAAACGTCTTCCCACACAGGCACTTTGTAAATAGCTTTTCTAACATCTTAAA
The DNA here is from genome assembly GCF_027409185.1 of Cynocephalus volans. NCBI lineage: Eukaryota > Metazoa > Chordata > Mammalia > Dermoptera > Cynocephalidae > Cynocephalus > Cynocephalus volans. Next base: position 2,366,106 of record NC_084473.1, on the reverse strand, counting down.
CTTTACATCTAGAGATCCAAGCATGTTTTAGAAGGACAAACTTGCCGTGCATGCACACACGCTTAGATGTAAAAATAGGGGCTTCTACGGGAATTTGAGGACCAACTTCAGGACCAAGTTAGAAAAACAGCAGAGACGAAATTAAAACCAGGCTGTTCCGTTCTCTTCCAACACGGCGCCTCCTGCAGCGCCGATTACATCATAAAAATGAGAAGTCCCAGTGAGATGATAAAATATCATTCTTTTTCGCTATTTGTTAAATACTTTTATGTGATATGTCCTAGAGGATTAAGCAAATCTCAAAAAAGGAAAACAAACTTTAGAAGCCGCATCACACATACGTAACAGACATATGTCACACCAGATTGCAATAAAACTAGTAGAAATGAACAGGCTCTTTAAATCCACCACTTTGAAATTCAGAATTTTAAAAGTTAATTCCAAGGAACATTTGGCTTAAAAATGTAATTGTATCCAGCACCGAAATATTACTTAGAAATTTAACATAATTATAGTACCAAAGCAATAGTTACAAGATAACAATGGCTTTTAGGAAAGAAAAGGAAAGTAGAAACAAAACAAAATAAAACAAAGCACTGTGTATCCAAGTTAGATTCTAGAAGAAAGTCAATTACGGTAAAATAAATCGAAAAGAAAAAAGAAAGAAACGTTGGTGAAATTTTAGAAAAAAAAATAGAAAAAATAAAGCAGTGACTGTAATAAATCAATTCAAGATTTAATTCTTTGAAATATTTTTAAATTTTTGACATTAGAGAGTCTCAAACAGATAACAATCCTAGCTTTCTTCAGGTGATCAATGTGCCCTTCACAATCACAACAAAAATATACAACCTAACCTAGCAATGTGTACAAGCAAGCTAACAGCCGGAACCACTCAAATAGAAAACACATTTTCTAAGTCCGAAAAAAGATGTATCAGAAAGAAATAGCTGCCTTACTTCTCAAAGCCCATCTATGAAAATAAAAATAAAATAAAATAAAATAAAATAAGAAGAATGCTAAACACGCTGACTGGAAATTGAAACAAAACTTGTGAAAGGAGCCTGAGTCCTGAGAGGAGGTGGCTGTGGCTCGTCACCACACCAGGGCTGCGAGGTCTGAGCGGGAAGCGTGCCAGGCAGTGCCCAGGCCCTGGGAGACCTCGCAGCCCCAGCGGAGGATCTGAGTCCATTCCAGGAGCAGTGCGCACCAGGGAGGGCATTAAGAAGGAGCGTGCTATGGCAAAATGTCACATGGGTCTGCTACTGCCAGCGTCTGAAGGTTGGAAAGTAAGAATTAAACTTGGAGAACCACTGAGGAGACTGTTGTTTTATGGTAGCTGGTGATTATTCTGACTTCAGCTAAGGCTGGTGCTGGGGACCAGAGAGGACTCAGTTTGGAGGTGGAAATAACGCCTTTCTAATGTGCTGGAAACAAGCGGATGGGACACTCGGAGAAATCAGGGGTGACGTCTAAGTACATGGCTGGAGGTTTTAGGTGAACAGTGGTGCCGTTTTGTGAGTTTAGAGAGACAAGGGTGATGTCTAAGCACTTACTTGTGTATGGGGCATTGTTTCTAGAGATGCAGTCTCTGCTCTGTCCATGCTGTGTCTGAGATGCTACCAGGCATGCAGGTGGCAATGTCAGATTGTTGAAAGGTGGAGGAATCGGTAGCTCAGAGAGGGGATAAAGACCCAAGTGACTATATAGTCTCCTTCATGACGGTATGTAATTATGTCCAAATCCAACTTCCAGGAGGAGATTAAGGAAATCTACAGACAATACCTGTTGTTGCAAGCTCCTGTGATGAGTCTGTATTTGTTTGCCAGGCAAGTGTTTGGACACTTTGGTGGTAGCATGTAAGGTAGGCATCCAGACATATTTGCAATCGTGTTCAGTACATCTTCGGTTAAAACATCTGAGAAAAAAACAACAGACCATAAACTCTCTATTTATAATAACAAATCTGCTTAAGAAGGTAAATTTTCTATTGTAGACTCAAAAGTGGCTCCAGAATGTGAATTTGGGATTCACAGATAACCCAAGTCATTCTTTTGAGAAAATCTAACTTCTCTCTTTAAATCAACTGTTCTCTCATTAAAATCCCTTGAGCTTCTCAATTGCTTAGGAATGTGGGGATTTTTTAAAAAAAACATTTTTGCTTTGTGATCTTTCAGAAAAGTAGTCTAAGAACTCTGAGTCCGCAGGGAGCTGCACCATGAATAAGCCCCTTCTCAGAGCCATCACCAGCTCCCTCTCGGCCCTTCCCCAGTGCGCACTCATTACAACTGCACAGTGAGGCATTTCAGTGTTCGCTGAGGCATTTGCTTCTGGCAATGGCCCCAATTATTCAGAAGATGGTGAATACATAGTATTTACACCACTCTAATAAGAAAAAACAAAACAAAACAAAACAAAAACCTGCCCTGGTCGAGTTGCTAATGGTATTCACCTGTCCATCTATTAAACCCTTCGTATTTCCTTCTTATTGATTTCTGGTTCCCGTCTTGTAAATCTTTCTAGAGCAGGGCCCCAGCAAACAGTCCCTTTCACATTTTTGTCAATCGTAGCACTATTTTTATGTTATTTAACATCAAAGCAAGAGCTGCTTTGCTGTCTATTATGGTTTATATAAATCTTTGAATATAATGTCATAAAACTTTGATCAACTAGTTAGATACCAATGAAACTGAGACATTCAACAGAAAAAAAACAAGAAAGAATGCATTCCTCTTTCAAATCAGAAAGATATGAGTCTCTTCATAAAGAATGTTCACTAGACAATCTCAAAGGGAGTGACTATGGGAAAAGTTAAATAAACCTTGGACTGCAATTTACATCAGTTAATGGAAGACTGTGCATTTGCTTAAAAGATGAGCACAAATACAGTGCAGGAGAATGCTCAAGCCTGCCGTGAAATGCAACAAATAGTGTGCAATAGGAAAGAACCAAATGACCCCAGCTATGCTGATGAACAAAGCCAATGTTGACAAACTGCCTGGAAGGAGGATACCTGCATTTCATGTAGCTACTGCTTGTTGATGAAGTGATAGGGAATCTACCGGAATCCTTTTATTTTTCTTACATTTTAAATTGTCCAGATTGGGAAAAATTTAGAGTCATCCTGCATTACGGGATTTTTCAATTCTACATCATGCCTGGACTGAGCACACCAGCCTGTTCTCCCTAAATGTCTACACCCTCAGACCTGGGCAGCGAGGGCCGTGTTTCTGAAGCAGGAACCAGAAAGACCACAGCTGACACCAGAAGACGTCACTTCTGTTGGAGTCCTCACTTACACCACAACAGGACAGTGGGCCAACAGCACTTAGAAGCATTTTCCAGTCACATCATTTGAAAACAAGACAAAACAAAACAAAACAAACAAACAAAAAAAGCATTTCAAGTGAATCTTTGGTTGCTATGAATTCAACTAAACTTGAATGTTAAGTTTAAGACCTGAGAATTCTAGTTAATCCTGGTGGGTGGAGTCTGTCTTATTCTAAAAAAATGAGCACTAAATTGACCTACCGCTAGTTAGAAGGAAGAAATCAGAGACCAAGTAGCTCCTGGCACTGCACTGAAAAAATCTTGGCAAGTTCATTAAAAAGAGGTTTTTCTTTCTGGTTCTCCATCATAGTAATGATGGCCATGCCTGTGACCACAGTGGTTCCCATCTCAATATCTCATGGCCATAGGGTGCTTCAGATTGAGACATCTCGCTCCTCATTTATGTTTTGTCTGCCAGCAGCCGTGAGTGACCAGCCCATGGAGTCCTCATTGCAGAGACGAGCAGCCTGGCCCTCAAAGGCCTTCAGTAACAGCACTAAGGCAAGGACCAGGGGGAAGGCGGGGCTTGCGTTTTAAAGAATTGCTGCTTTCATCCTGTGACCAAGCAGGAACCCCATTTAACTTGGTGGCGATGAGAAGCACCCTCAACAAGCCACCCCCTGAACAAAGTCAGGACATTCTCCCCACCTGGGAGCTGCCATGGCTGGGTGGGACTGAGGCACGCGAGGGCTTACCAGTGAGATGCTGTGACTGTCCACGTTTCAGGAAAACATCCCCTTTCATCGCTTGTACGGAAGTTTCCATGATCTCTGCGGCACGTGAAATAGCGCCACTAGTCGGCTCGGGGAGTTTGGAAAAAGATAGAAGCTGAGTTGGGGAAATGATTTCCCTTTTTCTGAGGTTTCTATGGCACAAAGAAGAGATAAAATATAAATTATTTGATGGTTTTTGGTTGTTTTGGTACTTAATTAGTAATTAATTGAGCAACTGTTACATACCAGGCACTGTGCTGGGCACCGGGGCATACCCAAAGATGACAGTTGTACAGTTTCTGTCCACAGGATCATAGAGTTTAGGGACAGGGATAGGACAGGATTATATGTAACGTATCAGTACTGAATGATGAAGAAACAGCCCATACGAGTATTGGCCCTTTACAGAACATCCATGTCTGAACTCACTTGATTTCTAAACAGCTGTCAGGAGAGGTCTTCTCATCAAAATGCAGGTAGACATCATTTATGCCCTAGCTCTTGAAGTTGGGATGAAAGAGTGCACAGGCCTGCAGGCCTCAGGAGCTAGCACCTGCTGGGGCTGCAGGTGGCCAAGCCTGATGTCCTGCCCTGCCCACTCCAGGGCAGAGAATTAACCCCTACAGCATCAGAACCTACAGCAAAGCTGTTTGCAGTGAGGGCAGAAGCACCCTAACAGAACAGAAACCTGTGAGGCCAGTCTCACCTGCCGGCGTCCCCTCACCTGCCGGCCTCTCCTCTCCTGCTAGCCTCTTTCACTGTTTATATGTACATCATACAAATAGTATAACATGACATCATGCTGCACACCTGAAATGCACATATATGATATATAACTTGCCTTTGTCCAGAAGTCTCATGTGTTCTGCCAGCAACCCTGCAACTGCATTAGGTTATTAGTAGGTGAAGTCTGTCTCCCCAAAGTTCAGAACTTTACATGTTGGCAGTTCTAAAATATAAGTATTTTGCATTTTAAGTTATACATCATATACATGTATATGTACAAGGTCTCCATCACTCACCGGGGATGACTTTATTCTACAGGTGTGTGTTTCTCTGTGTACATACAAATGTGTGCACATTACTATTTTATAGTGTATATACACATGTGCATACGTACATGTTATTATACTGTAACATGTCTCTGTTTATATACGTGTACACATATCCTATATACGTGTTTGTCAGTGTATATATAGACATGTGTACACATATCTTCTTATTTTATAGATAATATGTACACATGCACACATAAAATGATGGGAAACCCAGTACTAATCAACAGAATTAAAACAAATCCACCTGGAGACATTTTAATAAATGGATTGATTAGACATGCCGTAGCACTGGGCTGGCCCAGCATCTGCAAGACTTCAGCAGGGACTAGACGAATCTCGCCCCCTCCTCCTCACCCAGGGCCCTGATCGCTGGACCCTGTCAGTTTCCTCACCACAGTTCAGATCTGCTCGGGGGCCTGAGCCGTCCTGGCTGAGCCTGGAGGTGAAAGTCCTTTCCTTCTTCCTAGGGAAAGTCACCCCCTGACCTGACACCCAGAGACTTTGCTAAGGCTGCCACCGCCCTCTATAACCACTGGCCAGAGCCAGGCCCATCCCCGGGCTGCACCTCCATTCCTGCTGTCGGATTTGCTTCCTCGCCTGGTGGCCAGGGATGGCCGTGGGTACCCCTCAGCCTCAAGGCGAGACTACTCATCCCAATCCATAAGGGGCTCAGCCCACATGGTCAGGATCCTGTCCTGCACCCTGCCTGCTGCCCCACCTCCTGGATCCCTGTGCCTTGTGATGCAGATTCTTCTTGAGCCCCATCAGATGTCTCCACTTGGAACTGGAGTCTCCTCTTGATGCCTGCTGTGCATGGCTGCATCTCAGAGCTCCCGGCCTCCCAGCGCGGGCTGGTCTGTGCTGCTGCAGGTGCCTATCTCTGCCCGGGCCTATCCTTGTATCCATCATGTGGCCCCTGCAGAGGGACTCGCCCTTCCTGGTTGTCACCTCCCTCCATACCTACATGTTGAGGGGCACACCCGCCATGTGCTCAGTGCAGGAGAGTCTGGCCGGGTGTTTTGTACCAACCAGCAGGGAACCGGAGTATGCACTGTTCATCTGGTACTGTTTCCCAGGTGCAGTCACAGGTAACTGCAAATGCCTATCAGCCTTACAACAGTTGTGTCCCCAGCCTGGAGCTGTGGCTATTTCAGGACCTTGGCTTCAGAACGTGAGAAGAGTATTTAAGAAATGACAGATGTGTGCTCTTATTGCAGCAAAATAGGTGATTTTGAACTCAAAGTCGGGAAATGTTGACTCTAGCTGGCTGGGCACGAGCCAAGTGAGTAGTCAATGGAAAGAGCCATGTGTCCAGTTCCTGCTCCCACTCATGCTCCGGGCTCCCGGCAGTGACGTGACCCATCCAGCAATGTCATTTTTGTACAGTAGTAAAGCTCCCTGGCGCTTCAACCTGAAGCCTGGGCAGTGCCCAGGAAGCTTCAGTGTTAGCAGTACATGGCTCAAGTGATATCCCTGATCTAAGTGCAGATATTCCAGGCCGAAGACATTCTGGAACTCACAGCAAATTGTGAATGTTGGAAACTGTTACCAAATGCCAAACACTAAAAATTCCAGCACTATGCTGTGTAGACCAACACAGACCTTTGCTGTGCTGTTCCTCGAGCTTCCCTACATCCACAGCCCCTCAGCCTGAGTGTTCTCTTCTGTGCTGAAACCAAGAGAGAAGGAAGGAGGGACAGCTCAGCCACACTCTGGGTACACAGACTGTGTGCGCACTTATCCTGACAGCAAGAAAAGAGTCACGAGAGTCGTCAGGGTCTAGACTTTGCTCTCAAGGCAGGTAAGTGAAAGCTGTGACTCCCTTGGGCCAGTCTCCTCCATCAAGGGTGTCTTGGTGAGGACCCCTTGGGAGGTGGCCTGAGGTCGGGAGGCCTCTTCCTCTTGGTGGGTGGAAGAGGTGTGTCTGCCATGAATGGCCCAGGTTTCCCACCATGACTGACAGGCAGATCCTGCCCACACTGGGCCCTCTTCCTGCTAGAGAAATGCTGTCTGGCTGTCACGGTGAGCCCTGGCACCCAAAGACCTGCGTCCTCCACCCCCGCTGACTGGCCTTGGAGACCCCTGCCATCAGCAGTGCTGCCGCTGGACTCACACCCTTAAACCCTATAAACTTTGTGTTGGGGCCAGAGAGAATCTTGTCTGCTGTTATCTCCCCCAACACACACACACACACACACACACACACACACACACACACACACACACACACAATTAACTCTGGCCTGGCCTCGAGACTTCCTGGCACATCCCCAGCCCACAGGCCCTGCCCACGCCTTTGCCACAGCCCACAGCACATGGTGTCCCCAGTCAATGTGTGAGACTCTCTTTCTCTCCCTTTACTTTCTCTTCACCCTTCTTTCCTTTCGTCTTGTCATTCCCATCACCAGGCCCTGTCACACATGTGCAGGACAGAGTCATGAGCAGCCGTTTGATAAAGGCTTCTAAAACCAGAAGATGGTTCCATCATGCAGGGTCCATGGTGACCGTCAGAAACATCCAGTGGCCCCTCGTTTCTCCATTCTGCAGGCAGGTGTCATGGGACCCTGGCTGCCCCTTCCTCTTCCACGTAGTTTGACAGTAACATCTACCTCAGGGCTCCCTGGTCAGAACCGTGATGGAGGATAGAATCTCCCAGTTGTCCCTGGGGGCCAGGGAGAGTCTGGAGACTTTTGAATCCCTCCTGCTGCACAACAGCAATGCTGTGGGCAGTGCCAAGGCCAACGCGGAGATGTAAGGAGGAGGTCGCTTGGCTTCCTAATGCAGACCTGATGGATGTCGAGATTTCAGCTGGTTGCATCTGGGATTCAGCAAAGTTCACGTGGTGAGGCAGATGCCATCAGCAGACCCCATTCTGCTGCCTGGAGGCAGGTAGGCAGGAGCCCTAATTCTGTACTTTGTGGGGGAAGCAAATTTGGTCTCCTCTTCTGCGAGTCAGATGCGTCAGAGTGGTCAACAGAGGCACATCACCACAGAGAAGCTTGCAAGAGGTGCAGACTGTGTCCACACGAGGAGTGGACAGTGTTGGGGGACAATCTCCACAGTCTGGCTGATCCTCCACGTCATGTAAAGAGAAAGGCACTGACTGTCTTTGTTCTAGACTGTCTCCTCAAGGATCTTGGGATCATGGGCAGCTTTGGAAGACGGAGGTCGTGTCTTCCTCCAGAACACACTATTACACTCTCCAGTAAAACCAAGGCATTCTCCCCTCTGGAGCAGGGGCCAGCATGCACACTCCCCACTATGAAAGATCCAGCTTCCCTCAGCTCAGGGATCCTTTCGTGGATGCAAGCCACCACATGATGGGTGTCACCTGGTCCTCTTTGTGCTGCTCTGTGGGAACGGGCACAGAAGCTGCACCACAGGCTGCCATGGGGGCTGGGGATAAGTGCTGCATCCCTGATGCACGAGTCCGGGTCTGCCCCATGGAACTGTGGAGAGCGGAGTCACCAGCATGGGAGGAGGGCAAAATCTCAGACCCTCCACTTCTAAAAAGATGGCAGGTGCCACACCTCCATCAAGAGTCAACGAAAGAAATAATTTAGCCACAGTGCTAATTTTGGATATTATTACGTAGAAAAGTTTTTTCCCCCTTCTTTTTTCTGCTGTAAAGTAACAATATGTTTTGAGGTATCAAAACATATATATTTTTTATTATTAAAACTTTTACTCAAAGCTGGTTCTCTGTCAACTAATCAACCATAATATTTTCTGAATATCTGTTGTGCACCCTTCCCTAAATTTGTGCATTATTTGTGTGTCTCTCCTTGTGGAAGGAATAGGAACTTGTGAATATACGTAATGTTTTTCATTCATCTTTGTATCCCAGAATCTAGCACAGTGCCTTCTACATAGTAGAAACAGTATTTCTTAAGGAAATAAATATAATTTTAGTAGCTATACAAGCTATTATTTGAGAACTATCAAAAGCAAATGTTTTACAGCCCCACCAACAGTGTCGGAGGGTCCCCCTTTCTCTGCATCCTCACCAGCATTTGTTACTCTGTCTTTTCATGACAGCCAGCCTAACTGGGTGAGATGATGTCTCAGTGTGGTTTTGTTTTGCATTTCCCTGATGATTAGAGATGTTGAGTATTTTTTCATGTACCTGCTGACCAGTTGTATGTCTTCTTTTGAAAAATGTCTATTCAGCTCCTTTTTCCATTTAAAAAAAATTGTGTTTTTTTGTTTGCTTGTTTTGTTGTTTCATGTTTTTTACTGTGAAATTGTTTGAGTTCCTTAGTGAAGCCATTATGCAAAACAGTATGGTTTCTCAAACAAGTACAGATAGAAATGCCATATGATCCAGCAATCCCACTGCTGAGTAGATACCAAAAGGAATGAAAATAATCATGTCAAAGGGACACCTGTACTCCCATATTCATTGCAGCTCTATTTATAACAGCCAAGATATGGAACCAGCCTAAATGTGCATAGATGGATGACTGGAAAAGGAAAATATCATATATCTACACAATGGAATACTACTCATCCACAAAAAACAATGAAATTATGTCATTCTCAGCAACATGGATGAGCTTGGAGAAGATTATAATTAAAATAAGCCAGACAAAGAAAGAGAAATATGGCATGTTCTAACCCATAAGTGGGAGCTAAGAAAGAAAGAAAGAAAGAAAGAAAGAAAGAAAGAAAGAAAGAAAGAAAGAAAGAAAGAAAGAAAGAAAGAAAGAAAGAAAGAAAGAAAGAAAGAAAGAAAGAAAGAAAGAAAGAAAGAAAGAAATAGAAAGAAAGAAAAAAGAGAAAGAAAGAAAGAAAGAGAGAGAGAAAGAAAGAAAGAAAGAGAAAAAGACTGTAATAGAACATTGAACTTTCAGAAGGAGAGAACAGTCCTATAGTTACTAGAGGTGGGAAGGGGGGGGCATAGGACGTAACTGGGTTAGGGAAACAAAAAGTCATTAGGATTTGTGATAATGATATTGATTCTATCACCACATTCTGATTGTCAACTCTGTACCCCATAAATATGTGTAAATAAAAATAATAAAACTTAAGTTAATTAAAAATTAAAAAAATAAAAATAAACAAATCTTTGCAATCAAGTATCTCCAGCTGACCCTGCCACCCTCCCTCCCTACAGCTATACCTAGCATCTAGGCATTGATTTCATAACCTTGCTACTAGGCACCTGCTATTCCTTTTCCATTCCCACTCCATTCTGGGTCATTCATCTCACAGTTTTAGAAATACTTATATGCCTGAGTTCATGAGAAAAACTTTTTTCCTTGAATCAAATTTGTAAGTAAAATTTGCTTGCAGCCAATATGGACAATAAGGTATTTTTTCTGGCAGGAATAATAGAAATTTGGAATAAGTCAACTATTTTCTTGTGATACTTTGTATCTTGAGAGCTTATATAATTACCAGTCAACTTCCAACAAAGTAATAAACTTCCGAGGACAGAGCTGCTTAGCTGTTTTTTGTTTGTTGTTTGTATTTTTTTGCTTTCCAAACATCTAAAATGAGATCATAATATCCTTAATGGTGTCTGTTATATATTTAAAATTAAAGTGTTTGTTAATTATTTCAAATAAGACTGGTGGGTAGGTTTAGTTCTTCATCCTGTGCCCCAGGTGATACTACAGTTATATCACAGCGACCACACTGAACACCTGGGATCTAGATCTCTCCTTTTGCCCTTAATCTGTCCAAATCCTTGTCCCATTTTTCTATCAGGTTTAAAAGACTTCAGTCTCCACCACCCTTTAAACCAGGATAAATTGGGTTACTGACTGGATCATGGTGATTTTCCTCTGTGTCTTGCTAAAGAGAGAATTTAAGGTTAGATTCCGTTCTTCATCAGCTTGCACCTGATACGGATAAGTGAATTAAGTCCTGTGGGGTCAGTTCCTAACTTGTAAAGTGGGGCTGTTGGACTAATTTTTGAGGAGATTGTGAAAATCAAGGTGGGCAATGCGTTAGAGGAGCCTCACCAGGACTTGGGACATGCTGGGGGCATCAGTGCCATCCCCTCCTGCCCACCTGCCCGCTTGGTGGCTCACCTCTGCATCGTGCTATAGATGGCACTGTCCACCATGAGCCTGCTCTCTTCCAAAATGCTGGTGACATGAGATTTCTCAGTCTTTCCTATGGAACAAAATGTCACCCAGTCAAAACACAATTAAAGTTCAGAAATTCAGTGTTATCTTTAGCCTTGGCCATTGAGTCCAGCTTGATGTGGAGATAACCACCCAGCTTCCGGGGCCTGTCGTCTGCGAGGCCCGGCGTGGTGACTTTGCCTCTACAGTCAGCCCCTTCCTCGCAGAACTAGATGAGAGATTTATCCACAATGAATTTGTCACTTGCCCAAACCACTTCTAAAGATTCTGGATATCCTTAGAATCTAACTTTTTTTCTGAATATTATAGTTACCTGAAACAGTGATAAAGTTCAGAGTAATATTTTCCTATTTTAATCTGTGCATTTACTAAAAGATAAATTGTTCAAATATACCAACAGTTTCCAATGGAAACACTCCCAATTTATTTTATTTTATTTTGTACTTGGAGTGTTTAATAGGCTAAAATTCCATTTCTGGGTTAAAATGCAAAGTTCAAAGTGGGTGATGTAAAGGTGGCAAGGACTTCTGATAATGCACACAAGTCAGTTCTGTTATTAAATTAAATTTTTGTAATCAATACTTTATCAAAGAGAATACATTTGCTTCTAAAAATAAATAGGATGTCAGAATGTCTTTGAGCATTTCACAGCTATATATGGAAATAACGCTAGTTTTGAAAAGGAAAATTTCAATATCTTCAGAGTTAAGTAGCATGGCATTTTCAGAAAATATATTAAATTAATGAGTAGCCTAGCAGGATTGAGTTACCTGGTGGCCTCTGTCCTAAATTTCTGTGCTAGTGATTTTGATGACAGAAGTCAGGAAGTGACTTGAAGCCATTAGAAAAGCTGAGCCCTCTCGGCTGCTGTCCTGCAGGCTGAGCTCTCACTGGGCACCCAGTGCGAAGTGCTGAGGGTGTTCAGGGCTTTAGCCTCACGCCCCTTCAGTGTCCTTCCCTGCCCCGGTGGCAAATCTGCTTCCCATTCCTTCTCTGATCCTCTTTATTTCTGCCCTGCTCAGTCTGACCTTCATGCCACCAGACTTCTTAAGGTGTGATACAGTAAAGTTAGGAAAAATCCCACCACGGATTGTCTCCTGGGGTCATGGGAGAGATGATTAGTCACTGAGTGCTTGGGGCAAGGGTGCGCCTCCTCAGGGTCTGGCAGGGAGCAGTGACCGTGTGTCTTGCCATGTGGGACAGCACCCTGTGCAAGGTGGGGACGGGGGCCAGGAGGGCAGGGGTGTGGCTGTGCATAGGGCTGCAGGGCTGCCAGGGTCCAGGATGGTCTTGAGGCCATGGGCTCTCGGTGTGGAATCTGAACAAGGGACCGTTTCCTGTGAGTGTGCATGTGCACAGGACAGTGGCCATGTGGGACAAATCTGGCCCCAGGGTGAGTAGGAGACCAGAGCAGCAAGGAGACTGGCATCTGCAGAGACCTGCAGGAGAGACTTGGGTCTCCAAGGACCAGTGTGCAGCAGCTTTTGGAGAATTTCTCGCAGATCTCAAGGGGCAAAAGCCCCCCACAACAGCTTGGGATATAATGCACTTAGGATTTTGTTTTATCTTCTTATTTCCCTCTAAACCCACAGAAGCTCAACCCACAACTCAACTCACATTGTATTTCTGGGGTCAGCCAGGCCCCTTACTTGCCAAAAGCCATGGTCACCCACCCTTTGGACGTCGCTGGCATTCTTATGCAGCGTGGTGACTGTAGGCTGGACTCTGGAGGTGGCCCTCAGACACATGCCCACTTTCCACCCTGTTCACACAGCTACTTCTCGGGGCTGTCCTGAGGATTAAAGAGACTGCGTGCGACTCTTGGAAGAGGACCTGGGCCGCCTGGGTCCTGCCTGCCCCATCGTGAGCGCTGCCCCATGTCCCCAGCTCGGCTGGTCGCCGTCCTGTCTAGTCCCGTCCTCTCGTCCTCTCCAGATATCTGTGTCTTTGACTTGACATTTCTCCTACACTCTTCTGTTCCTATCAGTGTGGACGCTCAGACATCCACGCCCACAGGTCGAGTTCCCAAGCAGCAGCCAGCAGAGGTCCCTCCTTTCCCTCCCTTCCCACTAGTTCCCTCCTTGCACCTCCTGGAGATGGCCTGACCACCAGCAGCAAGAGCCGTGGAAATATGAAATATGAGAACAGCTCCACGGCTCTGACGTGTGCCCAGTTTCTCCTTCACCTTATGAAATATTCAGCCTCAAGTTTCCAGCTCTCATCTCCTCCTTCATAGAAATCTGGATCCTCATCTTTAGATTGCAGAAAAAAAATTAGTCCTTCCAGTCACATTACCTGTGGCTGTGCATGTATCGCTCCAACTTTCTTTAGGGCTAGGTATTATTTTCTTCATATTTCTACCTTTTTCTGCACTCAGATCAAAGGCTGGTTTTTAATAGGCACTTCACGATTATTTGAGAACCACTGGATGAAATGTTAAGAAAAACGTTTGTCTGTCTCGACTACCCTTGGGAGTAACAGTTGCTACACAGATTATTTATTGTTACTGACAAATTGACCACACATTTCTTAGTCTCTAGCTTTTCTCTTATTACAAGATATTTTACTGAATTTTTAAAGATAGTTTCATGTGCTTACAGATTATTATTTTCAAATTTTGTTGAGAAATATATTTTTGTGTTCAAAAATTTCACCCAGAAAAATATCATTGTCATCTGTGATAGTCTCAAATTTCTGCTGGAACTGGATAGATTTTAGAGGTTTAAGCTAATTACTTCTTGGCTGAGTATTGATGATTGACATCCACCTGTAGAGGAAGAAAAAATCTTTTCCCTCTATCCATCTTAGGTTAATTTTCTGGGTTCTTATAAATTAGACTGACAAAGGACAGATTAACAAAAGAAAAACAAACAGGTTTGTTAACATGTGGGGGCATCCAGGGCACCCAGAGATGCATCACTCAAAGGGATTGTTGGAACTTGGGCTTACACAGCATCTCAGGAAAAGAACAGAAAATCTGAGAGACATGACAAGCCAAAGGAAAAGGACTTGAACATCTAGGAGATGAATCATGGGAAGCCAGATATGTGGGATAATAATGGAAGATCGGTGCTGGTCAGGAAGGTGTGGCATGTGGACTCCCCTGGTACTGTTTCGGGGCTTCCACGGGTCTCAAGTTCTCTCTGGTGATCAACTCTGTCCCTCCCAGGAGAGAGAAGGGAGAGCCCTTTGTAAGTTTACGCTCTGCTTTTACGAAAATGCTGCAGGCAGAGGGCTTCTCCTGTATCTGCTTGTTCTCAACAGTCATCAGCTCAGAATATTCCTATGCCAACTTGGTACGTTTGGAGTGGGCTCTGAGCCCCTTGTCACTGGCAGTCCCAGCATCATTCTCTCCATCCAGAGGGTCTCTCTGCTGTATTCAGGGCAGCTGGAGGGTGAGGGGTGGGTCCAAAGCAGAGGCATCTAGTCGGAGGATCACAGAACTTGAGGCTTAGAACCTGGCCTCTTTTTATTTTTTTCCAAAACTGAAAACTAAATTCTGGAGAGCGACATGACTGCATTCCTTGATTTGGAGACACCACCTCGTCTCCTGGCTCTTAGTGCGTGTGCCTTCTGAAGTTTGTCACTGCTCTGATAGAGGGCCTTCCTCCCCAAAAGTACTCCTTTGCACATATTCATATTATATATAAAAGTTGGAACCCAGGGAGCCATTATGCAAGAAAATGCTGTATTTCAGAGTGAAGGAAGTTATCTAGTTCCGAAGAGTGTTTATTTTAAAAAAAAGAAAGAAAGCCAAAATTTTCCTTCTCCAAAGCCAGAAACTGCACCAGGCCCCTGATCCCTGAGCTTTTCCCTCAGCTAACTCTGGGCACTTGGTTTTTGCTCAGAGTTGTGTTTTGATTCTTGCTTTAATAATACATTTTCTGAAATCCAATGAACTGGAATAAAGTTCGCCAACTTTTCTTTCTAAGTAAATTCACTCAGTAGGCTGGCTTCCCAAATTTTCCCAGTCTGCAGGCAATGCTCTGCTTCCGTTGTTCATCTGCATCTAATTTTCTTCTAACAACTATAACTTGTTGGGACATTTGCCATAGAGATAATTGCACAGAAATCTTAATTTTGCACAAACACTAGAAATGCATCTCCATCTGCAGAGTGGTAAGTATACAGGGCTTCCACGACAGACGCTCTATTCAGAGTTTTCAGGAAGGGATTTACATTAAATTTTTCATAGACCTACACTGGTTGGGTATATATTTTTGAGGGAAAATAGAATCTTTTTTCATCTTCAAATATTTTTATTACAGCATTTTCAGGTGTTCAACCATCCTGGGATTCTACACTGGAACTTTCACTAAACGAGAATCTCTCGTGCTACTCACACTGCACACATGTGCCAAGGTCTCTCTTTTGATGCTCAGACACTCCTGCAATTGATAGACTGGCAGGTGGAATCTAAACTCTCCACCCAGGACTGATATTTTCCTTTACACACCTGTCATCTAGATTTAAGTATGAGGGGGTGTGTTGTTTCTCTCTAAAGTCCTGAGGGTGAGTTTGACCCTCGCTCTGCCACCTCTGAGATCTGATCTGTACAACAGGTGCCTGGACTACAGTGGAGACAAACAGCCCACGCGGTAGGACCGCTGGGGAGCACCGTCGCTTACAGACGGCCACATGGGCCAGCGGAGGCCCTGGTCCTAGAGGCCCGTGCGTTGACTGCTCTTCCGACTGATTTGAGCACAGGGAGGGAGCAATCCATGGATTTGCTTCATAAAGCCCATGAGTACAAGAACCATGAGGCCAAACACACACAAGATCACGTGCTACCATCATTTTCCAAACGGATTTAAATTTTGGCAAAATGTAAGTAATAAAAATTATTTTTCAAAGGAAGTTTACCAATGAGTATTTATTTTGTTTCAAAGCTACTGTTGTTTTGTTGTTAACCGATCAAAAGAAAAAAATAATCTCTTACATTAAACAATGTAAAATTGAAACACTGTGAGACAATTATATTCTAAACAAGTAATTTATAAAGTAAATGAATAAGAAGCCAGCTTCAAATTATTGTGATGAATAGTATAGTATGTTCCAGAGGGCAGCATTATTATCAAATGCTGTGTTGTGCATTATTTACATATTTACTGAGATTGAAGCAAAAAAGATCAAATCTCTAGAAGTAGAGAAATAATAAAAAAAATTGACCTAGCAAAGCTATTGATACTGCATTTCCTGATTTTTTTAAACAAATATGATTTAGAAAATTAAAAACGTGGTGCACAGGTTTTTTGTGTGTTGTTGAGTAGCTCGCATGCACAACCATTTGCTGATAGCTAACCACTTGACTGCTGACTTCTGCTGTTACGGTTTTAGAGAACTAGGTCCTTAATAGATATACAATAGAAGTACAAAGTAATGAATTCACATATCATTTGCTGGACATCTGTCGTGTTCCAGGCACTGGAATGATTGACTTATTGTGGGAGGTTATGGAATCACTTTTTCTTCAGATAATTTAAAATGTGGGTTGCTTTTATTTTTTCTGGTACTGGCCAAGGGCAATGTACTCTCTGCTTTAAACACAGTGTCTTACTGATGCTCACATTCAATGACTGTGACAGGTAATTGTCCGCTTTTCTTTATCTGCAGGTGAGGAACAGGTCATGCACTCATAGTAACTGGTCAGGAGATGGCAGCCACAGGCCCTGCCAGTCATCAGGTGGGTTAGTAACCAGCTCACCTCAGTGTCCCGTCAGAGCATGGGGGTCTGGGAAGGACTTCAGTGCAGGCTTGAACACGGTCATGAGGTGCCAGTATTCAGAAAAACTGGGACAAACATGGTTCCCAGCAGGAGACACTGCCGGTGTGGACAGAGTGGCAGGGACTCAGAGTTTGGTGGTCCCTGGAGGACAGAGGCCAGCAGGGGCTGTGCAGTGGCACCTGCTGCGGGATTTGTCAGCTGTTCAGAGGCAGATTGTCCCTGGGGTTGAAATTTCTAGGTAAAAGTCCCTGAAAAGTTCACTTCAATAAAACTTGTTCTCAGTGTCTGGAACTTTTTTTTTTCCCCCAGTAAAATAAAAGCAGAGTTTAACCTGTGATTAGTTTAACAGCCTTACCTCTGTAGCTTTCTTATCCTAATTTCACATTATAGTACACAGATTCCAGAAAATATCATAGAAGTTATTTAATAAAAAATGATTTGGAAGCAAAGGAACACAAATGCTCCCAAAGAATTTTTATTTTTCCCAAATATATGAACAGGTAAAAATAGAAATTTTCTACTGTGTAATCATAGGAAAATCAGTTCTTTTTCAGAAAGAATTATATGTTAATCCTTCTAAACTCAAGAATTACTTACTTTTCTGTGAGAAGTGTAACAAAACATTCACTATCTTAACTAACTCTCAAGAACTACATTATGCTTTCTGTTTTGGTTTTAGTAATCATGAAAAGTAACTTTATAAGTTCAAAAGACCATATTTTGTTGTTACTTACCCTGGAGGAGATCTTTGCCTCTGGAAACGAATGTGAAGAAAACTTTGGTGCAAGACATGACCAGTGTGAGTGCCAGGATCACGCGCAGTCTCATTCTGAAATTAAAATAAAGAACGAAAACGTGCACAGTCAGCAGTGAGGTCAATAAGGACTGTGTTCTGGCACCTGCCTGGGTAGAATCTCTACCGCCTGACTCCTTCCAGCCTCTACAACAGTCACGGACTCCCGTGTGCTCAGCGAGATTCTGAATTGCCTTCCAAAGCAGGAGGATGTGCAACCTAGCTGAAGTGTTGAGCAGGCCTGAAATGTCCTAACTATTTGAAAATAGATCTTTCGTATTTGGCAGTTCTAGTCACCAAAATATCTCAGAAATTACCTATTTTAATGCATGATTATATCAAATAGTGTGAAATGACTGGGAATAATTACTGAAATAAAAGAAATCTATTTCCTCTGATATATCTATGTGAAAAAAAGTAGTATGAGGAACATAGCTCTCATAAAAGTGGTAAATAAAATCCCCAAATGCCTATTGAATTTCTTACAGTATTCTTATGCTCCTAAAATGATTTCAGAATTAAGAGTTGAGACAAAACAGAAAATTCAAAATCAATCATCTCTACTTTCAACATCTTTGTTTTCCTAATCTTGGACTTTCTGTAGCTATTTCTAAGCCACAAATTGTGTTAAGCAGGACAGGAATATGTCTCTGAGTGATGGTCCAGGAATGTGCCCAACAGGGTCTGGCACATCTGAGCCGAGGTCTTTGAAAACATAACGATCACAAATCACTCAGCTTTGCCAAGACAAGCTGCTGTATTTGCCATGTGGCCCAAGTAGTGGCCTCTTTACAAATGACCCCTTTACAGGTTTCAATGATAGATTTCTCTTAGAAAATGGAAAAATCAAAAGTTTTACAGCCTGACCTTTTCCCGCCTCTCAGCTGAGGAGGTGAGAGCTGTGGGCACTTTACTGGAGGCCGTAACTCTTCTGAAATGTGGATCAGGCGCTGTCCGGGGACTTGGTTACCTGAAATATAAACCAGCGCTCTGCTCTGGTGCCCCTCAAGATGTGAGGGGTGGGCACTTCTGATCTCTGTGGTGACAGAAAAGATCACTTGTGTGGCACCGTTGTGCTTGCACCAGACTTCCCTGCGTCCTGGCTGCTCATTTAGGTCCACATGCACTTCAGCCTCTGGCCACGTGAGGTGGAAAGAAAAGGAAAGGAAATGTGTGTACAGAGAGAGAGGGACCCAACCCAAACCAACCCCTCGTCACGCCTGCATGCCCTCTTCCTTTTCTGAGTTATATACCATCTGGGTCAGCTGGAAAGGGGGCTGCTCCTGGGCCCCCTGAAGACCTCCTGCAGTTCTGGGCCTGTTGTTGAGAGCCCCACGTCCTCAGTCTCCTCATCACTGAGAGGAGAACAAAGGCCACCTCTCCAGTTTGTTGGGCAATTAATGAATCTGCCCGGCTATGCTCACCGGCATGCCACCCCAAGACTGGGAGACGTCGGAGAAGGCGGCCATGGGCACGCCGTTCTAAAGGCTGGGACGTTCATCTACTGTCAGGCTGTGTGTCTCATCATGACAATGGTCAAAGGAACATGTGTTGTCAGCGATCCAGGCTAATGATAACGTCGTTATAAAGATTTTCATTCCAGGTGTTTATTAATCTTCAAATCTCTGTATTTCCCAGATAAGTCTTTTGGGTTCTGCTTTATGAAAATGATCCTCTTCTTCGTCCTTCCCTTCTCCTCTCTTCTTTAGCACTTATTGACATGTGACGGATGCTGCCTCTAGGAAACGTGAAGCTGTTTTCTAAAACATTATGCAAAGGTACCTGAGTCTTGGCCTCTCTGTTCGGAGATATCTTGAAGCATAGGGATATGATAGTTAACACTGGAAAGGTCCCTCCGAAGGAAACACAGTAAATGAGTTAGAAGAAGTCTGACAGGAGGCAGGAAGTCAGTCAAGAGCTCCGATGATCCCGCCACGACATGCTGAGAACGGTTGCAGGTCAGGGGGTTTGCAGTGGAGGAGGACACGCTTTGGTGGCGCTTTAAGGGAGAACCACAGACTCCATCATGAGCACATCGTGAACAAAGAGATCGGCCTTGGGGGACGCAGCCATGCTCTGGGATTGACGTGTGATGAGCCCACTGATGGGTGCCAGGGACGCCAGAGAAGGAGCCAAACTGGGAAGAAACAGCAAAGAGGTGGTGAGTGCGGGTCTGGATCTTGATGGAGGGGGTCGGGGTCCACACAGACAGCGAGCTAGCAGGCGTTTGGAAATACACTTTCAGAGCTTCAGGTGGAGTCTGGCTTGAAGAGAGACATTGGGGAGTCATGAACGTAGACGAGGCAGCTGAACGTGAGTGAATGCGACCACTCAGTGACAGAGCTTGGACTGGAAATACACGATTCTCAAGAGCAGAATCCTCCAACTCCCATATCCAAGGGGAGGTCATCCCAGAATTTGCGACTCTGTCACCTAACGTGGCAAAAAGGGCTTTGCAGATATGACTATGTCAGGGGTTTTGAAATGAGGAGATTCACCTGGATTATCCAGTAGACTCAATGTTAGCCCAGGGGTCCTTACAAGATGGAAACAAGAATGTCTGTGGGGAAAGCGGTGGTGATCTGGTGACGAAATCAGAGATTAGAGTGATGTGGCCAAGAGCCAGGACATGCTGGCAGCCCCCAGGAACTGGAAGAGGCCAGGAATGGACTGTCCTCCTGAGCCTCCAGAAGGGACCAGGCCAGCCGGCAACTCGACTTTATCTTCTAAAGGCTCATTTTGGATTTACGACCTAGATAACTGTTAGAGATGCTATGTGTGGTGTTTAAAGCCGCTGAGTGCGTGGTCATTTGTTACAGCAGCCCCGGGGGCCTCATGCAATTGGAAAGGCAGATGGTCAGATCATAGCTAGCTTTGTTCAAATGTTCAAGTGAGATGATGAAGACGATAGCACTAGAAATGTAAGTTAAAATAACGACTAGGCACTGCTGATCAGAACGACAGCTGAGAATATCAGGTGTTGATGCAGACCTGGGGGAAGGGGTTTCCATGCATGATGGGAGGGTGGCTGCCTGGGCACGGCAGGTCCGGAGGGCACCCTGCAGCGTCTTTTCTGAGACGAGAGCTCATAGCATTGCCTCAGTGTTCACTTCCTGGCCGTGATAACAGCACCGTGGCTGTGTTCAATGTTAACACTGGGAAGTGGATGAAAGAGATGCAGGAACTCTGTGTTATCCTCCAACTCTGACACAAATCTAAAATCATTTCAAAATCAATTAAATTTTTAAAATAAAATAATATTTAAACTTAATTAACTTTCCCTATAAAATTTGAAGAATTATTCAGGTTTGTTCAAACCCAAGCTTAGGTCAATTGGTAATTTGCCAATTTGTATGTCAGACAAGACCAGATAGATAGAGAAGGATTTTAGTGAATAGAAGTTTAATAAATAAACTCGGTGCTATCCCCCGCCCCCCAAACCTCCCTGGTTAGCAGCAAGCGTCCCGGCAGTTCCCGTGGCCTCTGGTGGCCGGTCTGTCTCAGTCCTCCTGCCGCTCTCTCATGTGAGTGTCGGGCTGTCATTAGTGGGGTCTCATATTTAAGGACACACAGTTTTTATGCAGCGTGTCCCCTGAACACAACCCAAGAACTTCGGTGGGTGTCCAGTCACTGAGACACGTGTCCCTATGCTGCGGGAGTGGCTGGATGTGCCGGGCCTGCGGGGCTATGTGCTTCAGCATGGGCACAAAAATGGCACTAACTTCACTCCAAGTGATAGCGAGCCCTTCACCAGGTGGACTCTGGAACGTCAGCCAGCAGCACAATGCAGCTCCGTGGAGCTTTTCATGTCTGTAAGCTAATGATGCAAGCCCGCCTCTTGACTTGGGGTTCATCATCGCCCGGGGGATTTTTCATGCCCACCAAAGAGCCAGCTTCTCTACACAGTTAACTCTTCTGCCCTGTAGACATTCCAGCCACATTGTTCTGAAAGTGGTGATGCAGGACTAGTGTCGATATTACAAAGTCTTCACAAGAAAGGAAAGTAGACTAAACAAGAAATCGAATGGCAAACGTATGTAACACGAAGAGTTTCTTTTTCCTAGACATTTTCTTATGTCTCTCCTACTTATATATTGCAGGAATCTATGAATATAATGATCTACGTGCAGAGGCTTTTATGTTATGAAATGAATGTTCTGCTCTTGAATCACTAAGCACCCACCAACCCACTGGATTCTTTATTGGAGCGTAAGAGATGGAGAAGGGGTGGGTCTCTGTGCCTTTAGCCACCGCTGTTGAAGGCAGAGTGAAGTATATACACTCCCACCAACTTCCAGGATTGTATGGCTTTAACTACACATATGTTTTGAGTTTTAATTTCTTCATGAAATATCTGATACATTCTTGTTTGTGACTCTGTACCACTAATCCTTAACTCACCTAACCAGCTAAATGAGCTCACCAAGATTTAGTCAAAAGTAATATAACTCCTGGGATATCAGTTCTGGCATCCCATTTGCAGCATCCTAAGGTAAACGAAGGTGTCCTCCCCAGATGTCCACCCCAGGTGGAGTCATGCCAAGACAGTGTGCAGCCCACGTCCCTCAACAACCGGCTACTTCACAGAAAGTGAAACTATTCCCAGCAGTGACTTGACTCTTCTCATTTAAGCCATTAGTCTAGTAGAAATGCTCAAGCAGGCAAGTGCACACACACAGCCTTAGAGGTCAGTCCAGCTGACGTGAACTGTAGCTTTACAAAAGTGTCAAATACTAGGGATCTCTGCACACAGCTCCAGGGGCTCTTGCCTGTCTCTGTGGCCGAGTGACCCTCCACGATCTAGCTGAAGAAAATTCTGTGACTCTGACGTCAGAAGACTTGAGTTGTGCGTGAACCTCTTTCATCTGCTCCATGAAGTGTGAAGAATTCTTGGTTCCACTTAAGAACTTTCTAGTAGCCTCAAGGTCAGGAGCCACTTCACAGCATATTCTCAAGAGGAGCATTCAGAATGTCAACAGGCCAAGCAAATACTAGAGCAGCATGGGATCCCAGAGCTTAACTCTGCATTAGTGCTCTTTAAAAGTTTTAGTACAGTTCATCTTTGCATGCAGTCCTGGAGACAGGAGTTTTAAACAAATAAAATTATTCTCAATATAAGATACATGAGAAGGTTGCATAACTATTCTTTTTTTTAGTGAATTTAAATTGCTACAAGAGATGATAGAGATCTTAATGAACATTAAGAGGATTTTATGCTCATCAGGTCTATTAAATGTTCTGATAACCTCAGTTTTATATTGTGCATTAAGAACACTGACATTTGGTGAGTTATAAACAAATTACTGTAAGAGTCTCCTGGTATGCCAACATCATCTAACAGCTTGCTAAAAACAATCTAGAAAAGAGAAGAGCTGGAGAAATTTGTTAAAAAATAAACATACCATTCTTAAAGAGAAATAAAATAAAAGTATTAGCTTTTGTTAAAATGACAAATACACAAAGGAGCCTATCTGCTTGGTCAGTTTGTAACAACAATTCGAGCTGCAATTTTCAAAATTATTCTGTTAATTTTCTGTTCTCTTTGAAAGCCCCAGAGTGCACATCTTTTCTCAATGGTCAGGTAGACTATTCTATAACTGCTAGTTACAAGCCTGATTTTTGGCACTTCCCCCAGGCACAGATCTCAATCAGTTTTAGGATTAAGTGTAGGACTATTAGTATTTGGACAGCCACTACGCTGACATAAACATCTTTCTAAAGGTATTTGGACAGTAATGGTACACATATGATTTGTCAATATTAACAGAAACAGACATTAAAGCCCCAGAATGGTGTGTCCAGCAGAAACCTTTGTCCTATAGTTTCTGAAGGCTGTGCATCTATGTGGCTTTGTTTTGTCCACAGATTCCTGTAGCATTAACACCCACCTCGTTCACCTCCCATCACTCCTCTTTCTGTCTCCCCTCAGTGCATGCCTCTCAGTCTCTGCCTGTAGCAGAGTGAAGTTCTCATTGTCTTACACATGATGCATTTATAAAATGATGTGGTGATGATTAAATACACACGTATGGTCCTTCTGGGTCTGTGATATTCTCAACGCTGATCTGGTCAACATGATTCACTTTCTTTGAAAAACGTCCTATGCATAGGCACAATGCAGGCTCACCTCACTTCAGAACTCCAGGCCGCTCCCTTGGTCTTCATCCTCCGCTTGCTAACAACAGAGGTAACTCATGTTTCTGCCCCTGAGAGGAAAATGACTCTGGTCCTGGCCAGAGGTTGCTGAGGGATGATGTGCAGAATGACACCTGGCCCTTGTTCACAGCGGCGTTGCTACTCCATAGTGAGAGAACAGACGCAAAGCCCTTCTCAGGTCGACGAGCTGCATAGAACACAAAGAGTGGGTCAGAGGTTCAAGCCATCATCATCCTCAGAGGCATGAGGACCTCAATCTGGGCATGGTTCAAGGCGGGTCATGTATGAAAGCAGAGAAGGACCTGATCAGTAGACGTTGTCAGGATGATATCATTGCTGCTGAGCTATCTGTCTCACGTCTCTTAAAATAGGCAGTCTTTGGAAAAATAAAAGAAACGCACTGGGATTTATTTTTTTTTATCCAAACTTTTGTTTATTTTATAGCAATTGTCATGGTTAGAGAAGAAAATAACACATTTGAAAACCTTCTCAGGCCAAAGAATGCCAGAGTATTTACAAACACGTGGGATGAAAAAAAGAAATGTTATCCTATTAAGTCCAGCACTTCAGGCGGGTTCAGAAGCACCAGCTCACATAAAAGTCTATGCACTTTGTACCCATTAGAAGGTAGAACATCCCTCACCCAGTGTGCTTCTGTAGTCTGAGCAGTGAAGGTCAATAAACACACTTGAATGATTTCTAGAGAGGATGCAAGTGGCAGCAAATAGTTTTTGATTTGTGAACACATGGAGTCCCCAAGAAAAGGGATAGAGTGTTCCTTTTGATTAGAGGCATAGCACACATGAGGACAAAATAGACAGGTCAATCAATTCAGGGAAACAACAAAACAAATATGGGATATTCCATGTTGTTTTGACCAAACCACAGTTTGACAGGATACATGCTCTTTTTCTAGCTAGATTTGGGGCTGTATTGGGGTGATGGTAAACAAATACAGAGGTATAAAGAAGATAGACTCATTCAGAATGCAATCCAGCTAAAATTGCCTATGTTGTTCACTAAAATAAGTGACATGCATTTCTTCTTAGATTCAACTAATAGTTATTGACTACATCTCTAGGGCCAAGTTCTGTGCTTGACAGATATGAACCTGAGTAAGTTATACTCCCTGCCTTAATGAAAGTTATAGTCTAGTTAGGAAGACAAGTAAGCAAACCATTTCCGTGGGTTGTGATACGTTCTTATTAGAATCGTGGAGGTGAATCTATGGAAACACAAAAGACAGTGCCTGACCACATGACATGATCATGAAAACTTTCTGGGGGAGATTAAGGGTGAGTAGGAAGAAAAAATATGGGAGAGGGAAAGAGTTCTGGTTATGGATGAATGGATGGATGGGTGGATAGATGGATGGATGGATAAATGGGATAAATGAATGAATGGATGGATGGGTGGATGGATGGATGTATGAAAGGATGGATGGACACATGGATAGATGAATGGATAGATGGAGGATAAATGGATGGATGGATGAATGGATAAATGGATGGATGGAAGATGGATGGATGGGTGAATGGAATGCATGAATGACTGAATGACACATTAAAGAATTAACTGGATTATTGTGAGGATGAATTGTAGGGAATGAGCAAAAGATTAATTTTAAAAGGTTAAAAGAAAGACCATATATAAAAGACTATTTTTTATGACAAGTTTGATAAACTGATTCAATAGAACACCCATTCTGCAGCCTCCTAGAAAGAAAGGTCTGTGTATTATTTTCCTGAGATGATCATAGCTAAGTACCACGGACTGGGCAGCTTGGATCTCAGACATTTATTTCCTCATGGTTCTGGAGGCCAGAGGTCCAATATCAAGGTGTCAGCAGGGTTGTTTTCATTCTGAGGCTTCTCTCATTGGCTTCTAGGTGGCTGCCTTCTCCCTGTGTCCTCACATGGTCATCCCTCTGTGTGTGTCTGTGCCCTGATCTCTTACTCTTATAAAAACCGCAGTCATACTGGATCAGGGTCCACACTAATGACCTCATTTTACCTTAATTCCTCTCTGAAAACCTCATCTCCAAATGCCTTCTGAGATCTTGGGATTGGGACTTCAATATATGAATTTGGGGGCCATAACTGAGCCCATAGCAGGCTGTGATAGGAGATAGCAAGTGTTCCACTTCTCTCTGTATAACAGAGACACAAAAAGATTACTCAAAGCAACATGAATACAATGAGAAGCCTGAAGGGACTGCACCTCAGCAACTTCTCTGTTCGAAGGAGAAACTGGGTACAGCCCTGATTCAACGTTAGCTTCTGTATTTATTGAAAAGACAAGGAAGTTTCACAAGAAAAATCAGTTGACTCAACCACTTCAAAAGAACACAAAGACATGAGTAATGCGGCAAAAGGTATCTATGGCTAAGTATAGCTTAAACAATAGGAAATACTAACATCATTTAAATTAACAATGTGACATTCCAAAGTACAATTTCTGAAAAGCTAAGTTGACCAAACTGTGATAATTGTCTAATCTAAAATAAAATCTCTCCTTAATGATTTAATTAAAAGTTACATTCTTATGATTAAATATCAGCATAATTGTCTCTAAAGTTTTCATCAACAAACAGCTTGCCCTTAGCAAATATTTTTTCCCATTTTTCCCTACAGCAATTCTTTCAACATCTTTTAACAACAATCAGTATGTTAAGTAATCAAAGAGCATAATCCCATCCCTAAACAGTGCTTAAAATTGATTAGATAGGGTTTTGCTCCACTAGATGTAGACTGTTGTCTCCTAACCAAGGACTTTTGTCCACACATGCATTACCTAAAAACCATATCTAAAAATCAACTGAGAATCAACATATACTTGATTAGAATTGATCAGATGGGCTTTTTGCCTGCTAGCTAAGAACTTTTGTAGCATCAGTTTTTTGCTAAAGAGCCCTGTCTAAAAATCAAACAAGTATAGCTTAAAGCTATAATAACCAAAACAGTATGGTACTGGCATAAAAACAGGCACACTGATCAATGGAATAGAATAGAGAATCCAGAAATCAAACCACACACTTACTGCCATCTGATCTTTGACAAAGGCACCAAGCCTATTCACTGGGGAAGGGACTGCCTCTTCAGCAAATGGTGCTGGGATAACTGGATATCCATATGCAGGAGAATGAAACTAGACCCATACCTCTCATCATATACTAAAATCAACTCAAAATGGATTAAGGATTTAAATATACACCCTGAAACAATAAAACTTCTTAAAGAAAACATAGGAGAAACAATTCAGGAAATAGGACTGGACACAGACTTCATGAATACGACCCCAAAAGCACAGGCAACCAAAGGAAAAATAAACAAATGGGATTATATCAAACTAAAAATCTTCTGCACAGCAAAAGAAACAATTAACAGAGTTAAAAGACAACCAACAGAGTGGGAGAAAATACTTACAAAATATACATCTGACAAAGGATTAATATCCAGAATATATAAGGAACTCAAATAACTTTACAAGAAAAAAACAAGCAACACAATTAAAAAATGGGCAAAAGAGCTAAGTAGGCATTTCTCTAAGGAAGATATACAAATGGCCAACAGACATATGAAAAAATGCTCATCATCACTCAGCATCTGGGAAATGCAAATCAAAACCACACTGAGATACCATCTAACCCCAGTTAGGATGGAGAAAATCCAAAAGACGCTGAACAATAAATGCTGGCGAGGTTGCGGAGAAAACGGAACTCTCATACATTGTTGGTGGGACTGCAAAATGGTGCAGCCTCTATGGAAAATGGTATGGAGGTTCCTCAGACAATTGCAGATAGATCTACCATATGACCCAGCTATCCCACTGCTGGGAATATACCCAGAGGAATGAAAATCATCAAGTCGAAGGTATACCTGTTCCCCAATGTTCATTGCAGCAGTCTTTACAATAGCCAAGAGTTGGAACCAGCCCAAATGTCCATCATTGGATGAGTGGATACGGAAAATGTGGTACATCTACACAATGGAATACTACTCAGCTATAAAAATGAATGAAATACTGCCATTTGCAACAACATGGATGGACCTTAAGTGAAACGAGTCAGGCACAGAAAGAGAAATACCACATGTTCTCACTTATTGGTGGGAGCTAAAAATTAATATATAAATTCACACACACACACACACACACACACAAAAAAGAAAAAAACCGGCAGGGTAGCTGGAGAAGATATAACAACCACAATTACTTGAAGTTGACACGACAAGCAAACAGAAAGGACATTTTTGTGGGGGAGGGAGGAGAGGGAGGAGGGAGGGAGGTTTTGGTAAGGGGCAACAATAATCAACCACAATGTATATCGACAAAATAAAAGTTAAAAAAATAATAATAATAAAATTAAATTAAATTTAAATTAAAATAAATAAATAAATAAATAAATAAATAAATAAAATTACAACTG
Source organism: Cynocephalus volans (assembly GCF_027409185.1). Taxonomy (NCBI): domain Eukaryota; kingdom Metazoa; phylum Chordata; class Mammalia; order Dermoptera; family Cynocephalidae; genus Cynocephalus; species Cynocephalus volans. The sequence continues at coordinate 2,337,810 of NC_084473.1, read as the reverse complement.
AGAATGCCCCCGCCCTGGGGAGGATATAAAAATAAATAAATAAATAAATAAATAAATAAATAAATAAATAAATAAATAAATAAATAAATAAAAATCAAACAAGAATCAAGATTTCAAACCCTCTATAAGCAAGAATCTTGCTCTCAAGGGGTCCATACAAAGAAGTACTATTTCTACTCTTCTGTCTTGGTATCGAAAGAGCTGGCCTTTTCATTATCATAATTGGCCAAGGAAAGAATGTTCATCTCCTTGATAAAGAGTGCAAGATAGGCAATAGGGATTTAAGAAAATGAAATGGCAGTATCTGTACGTTTGGATTCCTTGGTAAAATAATGCCTGGCTGGTGTCTCCTGGTCCCTCCACTTCCAGTTTCAGAATCACACACAACACACATTCACCTTTGCCCATGGTTTGTGCTTGGGAAATCTATAGCCTCAAATGATGTGTGGGTAAATGAGATTCTCCTCCCCATGCGTGCATCTGAGCAAGAATTGCATATATCAAAAACATGAAGTTGGAAAGAATCTGAATTAGGCTCGGCTAATTTATACTGCAGTAACAACCCACATTTCAAGGTCTGTTAGGGGCTCCATGCATCATGGTTGCATGGACACTCAGGCTGAAGGTGTAGCCACCGTCTGGACATTGCTGGTTGCTATGGAGAGGGGAAAAGGTCATGGTCAGGCATGCTCTAATTCCATACTCCCCCCTCACCCCACTCCAGGTGAATAGAAAATGTGAACCAATAATACACTCGGAAGGAGTGAGACCCAGATATATGGGAGCAGCTCTAAGGGTCCCATAGGATCTTGTCCCTCTGCCAGTCTCGTTTAAACACAGAAGGACAATGTCCAGAGGTGAGGTGACTGTGGTAGCTGTATGTGGTTACCGAGAACTGTGATGGTCATGAGTCAATTGCTCCCAAACCTCCCCCACCCCAGCGTGTGGCATTTCCAAGGCCGCACCCTGGCTGCCCCTTCCAGCTACAGCTGAAAGGCAGCAGGCTCGAGGCCCCCATGAGGAGGACTGGGCTGCGCCTCCCTAAGTCCTCACGGCAGGCCACACCAAGAGTATTCAGCTTAATTCCCTTCTTATGACGGGATGAGAGGGCACAGTCCTTGCCAGAGTCGCCAGATTGCCCCGCCTGACCACGTCTGTCCTAGCAGAGACCCTGCCTGCCCTGCTTTTGCTCTGCCCCACCCTCAGGCACCTTAGACGCCCTTCCCACACACCTGGTGGGAGAATAAAGATGCACAGTCCATCTGTGGTTTAGGGAGGAAGAAAAAGTACAGACAGACACACAGAAATAAATACAGCACTTTAAAAGAAAAAGAGCAAAAGTCACGAGCGGGCAATTCACAAGGGAAGCAGTAAAATCCACAAAAATACTTTCTGAAGAAAGTATCAATCAGGAGTGAGCAGGACTGCAGCTATGCTGGCACCTAAAAATCTCCTGGGCCCTAAAAGATTTTAAAAGGACACAGTTTTGTTTTTTGTTTTCCTTTGCTGCTGTTTTTTGGCATGCATTTCTCTGAGATCCTGCTTTTCCCATGGTTATTTGATATTTTGAACTATGGTTATAAGGCAGCATGTCATTATTTACATGACTGTAAAACTGATTTCCAGCCAGCCTGAAATGACAGACGTGCAGACCCTGGGATACCAAGGAAAACAGCAATAAATCAATGCTGATTCCACCATCCAGCAGGACCCTGAGATAACAGCAAGGACGGGAGCAGAGGCCAGATGGAGTCTTGGCGAGACCTTGCACCTGAGACCTTGTATGACGCCCTCACTGCTCAGTCTCCTCCCTCCTGCTTTTCTTTTTTCATTACTTTTTTTCATATATATATTGTATTTTTATTGGTGTTTTTAAGAATTTCTTAAAATTGCTGTTAGTAAAGGCGGGATAGTGAGACTAAGAGCCTTTATCTTTTCATGTTACTCAAAAGCAACACAATCTTTTAAATAGGCTAAGTCTTAAGAAGTATGGTCAGTAGCCACTGCATTATGTTCCTATCAGCCTTCCATTATAAAGCAGAAAATGTTTACAGCAGTATTTGATGTATGTTTTCTTTTCCCCCCATATTATTAATATTTATTTTATTTTATTTTATTTATTTATTTATGACAAATACTCATGAGGTACAAAGCTGATTGTCTCCCCTCCTACCCATGATGTGGGGGCCAGATTCATACTGGGGACATACCCATTACCAGAAATTTCTTTTGTACCCTTTGTCCCCTCCCAATTATCCCCCAACCTCCCTCCCCTTCCCCATCTCCCCTCAACTTCAATATGTAGCCTTCCCTCTGTTGGATCATGGGACTACTGTGGTCTTTCTTTCCTTCCTCCTTTATCTCTTAGCTCCCACATATGAGTGAGCACATGAGGTATTTATCCTTCTGTGCTTTGCTTGTTTCACTCAATGTAAGTTTCTCCAAGTTCATCCATGTTGTTGCAAATGGGAGTATTTCATTAATTTTTATGGCAGAGTAGTATTCCATAGTAGTATTCCACAGTAGTATTCCAATTGTGTATATACCACAGTTTCCTTATCCAATCATCTATTGATGGTCATTTAGGTTGGTTCCATATCTTGGCTATTGTAAACAGAGCTGCAATAAACATGGGAGTGCAGGTATCTCTTTGATATGATGATTTCCATTCCTCTGGATATATACCCAGAAGAGGGAGAGCTGGATCATATGGAAGATCTATCTGCAGTTGTTTGAGAAACTTCCACATTGTTTTCCAAAGTGATTGTACTAATTCACAGTCCCACCAACAGTGCAGAAGTGTTCCCTTCTCTCCACACCCTCACCAGCACTTGTTCTTCACCATCTTTTTGATCATAGCCAGTCTAGCTGGAGTGAGTTGGTATCTCAATGTGGTTTTAATTTGCATTTCCCTGATGACTAGTGATGTGGAGCATTTTTTCATGTATCTGTTGGTCATTTGTATGTCTTCCTCTGAAAAATGTCTATTCAGCTCCTTTGCCCATTTGTTAATTGGGTCATTTATTTTTTTTTCCCTGTATAATTGCTTGAGTTCTACATATATTATGGATATCCCTTGTCAGATGCATAGTTGGCAAAAATTTTCTCCCACCCTGTAGGTTGTCTTTTCACTCTACTGATTGATTCTTTTGCTGTGCAGAAACTTTTTAGTTTGATATAGTCCCATTTGTTTATTTTTTCTTCTTCTGCTTGTGCTTTAGGGCTCATGTTCATAAAGTCTGTGACCTGAACTAACTACTGAAGTGTTCCACCTATATTTTCCCTTAGTGATTTTTACAGTTGGGAGTCTTATGCCTAGGTCTTTAATCCATTTTGAGTTGATTATAGTGTATGGTGAGAGATGCAAATCTAGTTTCATTTTTCTGCATATGGATATTCAGTTTTCCCAACACCACTTGTTGAAGAGGCAATCTTTTCCCCAATGTAGATTTTTGTTGCCTTTGTCTAATATCAGATGGCTATAAGCCTGAGGAGTGATTTCTGGATTCTCTATTCTACTCCACTGGTCTGAATGTCTATTTTTATACCAGTACCATGCAGTTTTGGTTACAACAGCTTTGTAGTATAATTTGAAGTCGGGCAGAGTTATGCCTCTGAATTTTTTTTTCTTTTTCCTTTTATTTTTTTTTTTTTGCTCAGGATTGCTTTGGCTATTCAGGGTCTTTCATCTTTCCATATGAAAGGTAAGATTGTATTTTCCATTTCTGTGAAGAATGTCATTGGTATTTTGATGGGGATTACATTGAATCTGTAGATTGCTTTGGGTAGTGTAGATATTTTCACAATGTTAATTCTTCTAATCCAAGAGCATGGAATATCTTTCCATCTTTTTGTGTCTTCTGTAATATTTTTCAGAAGTGGTTTGTAATTCTCATTGTAGAGAACTTTCACCTCCTTGGTTAAATTGATCCCTAAGTATTGTAGTTTTTTGGTGACAATTGTTAATGGGCTTTCTTTCTTTATTTCTCTTTCTGTTAATTCATTATTCGAGTATATAAATGCTACTGATTTCTGTGAATTTATTTTGTATCCTGCAAAATTACCAAAGTTATTAACCAGTTCTAGGAGTTTTTTAATAGAGTCTTTAGGTTTTTCTATATATAGTATCATGTCATCTGCAAGTAGGAAAATTTTGACTTCATCTTTTCCAATCTGGATTCCCTTTATTTTTTTCTCTTGCCTGATTGCTCTAGCTAGTACCTCCAGTACTTTGTTGAATAGAAGTGGTGAGAGTGGACATCCTTTTCTTGTTCCTGTGCTGAAGGGGAAGGCCTTCAATTTTTCCCCATTCAGAATAATACTGGTGGTGGGCTTGCCATAAATGGCTTTTATTGTGTTAAGATAGTTTCCTTCTATACCTAATTTGTTGAGAGTCTTTATCATAAAGGAATGTTGAATTTTGTCAAATGCTTTTTCTGCAACTATTGAGATAATCATATGGTCTTTGTCCTTGAGTTTGTTGATGTCATATATTACATTTATTGACTTTCATATGTTGAACCATCCTTGCATCCCTGGGATGAATCATACTTGATCATAGTGTATAATTTTTAAAAATATGTTGCTGTATTCTAATTGCTAATTTTTTGTTGAGGATTTTAGCCTCTAGGTTCATCAAGGATATTGGCCTGTAATTTTTTGTTGTTGTTGTTGTGTCCTTATCTTGGTTTGGTATCAGAGTTATGTTGGCCTCATAGAATGAGTTTGGGAGAGTAACATCTGTTTCAATTGTTTGGAACAGTTTCATGAAAATTGGTATTAACTCCTCTTTAAAAGTTTGATAGAATTCAGCTGTAAAGCCATCTGGACCCAGACATTTTTTGTTGGGAGACTGCTAATTACTGCTTCGATCTCCTTGTTATTATTGGTCTGTTCAGGTTTTCTATCTCTTCGTGGTTCACTCTTGGTAATTTATATGTGTCTAGAAACTTATCTATATCTTCCAGATTCTCAAATCTGTTGTCATACAGTTGTTTATAATAGTTAATAATGATTCTTTGTATTTCTGTGGTGTCAGTTGTAATGTCTCCCTTTTCATTTATGATTTTTGTTATTTGGGTCTTTTCTCTCCTTTTTTAAAAAAAATCTACCTAATGATGTGTCTATTTTGTTTATCTTCTTGAAAAAACAACTTTTAGTTTAGATCTTTTCTCTTGTTTTGGGGTCTCTATTTCATTTAGTTTTGCTCTGATCTTAATTATTTCTTTCTGTCTACTGCCTTTAGGTTTGGATTGTTGCAGTTTTTTAAGTTCTTTGAGGCATAGTGTTAGTTTGTTTATTTGGTCTTTTCATTTTTTTAATATAAAAATTTACTGAAATAAATTTCCCTCTTAGTACCGCTTTTGCAGTATCCCACAAGTTTTGGTATGATGAATCTTTATTTTCATTAGTTTCTAGAATTTTTTTGATTTCCTGTTTAATTTCTTCTTGGATGCATAGGTCATTCAGGAGCCTATTATTTATTTTCCATGTATTTGTATAGCTTTCAGTGATTTGCTTATTATCTCCAGTTTTAGTCCATTGTCATTTAAAAAGATTGTTGGAATGATTTAAATTTTTTTAAACTTGCTGGGACTATATTTGTAACCTAATGTGTGGTATATCCTGGAGAATGTACCATGAGCTGATGAGAAGAAAGTGTATTCTTTAGCTGTTGGGTGAAATGTTCTCTATATATCTGCCAAGTCCAGTTGGTCTAGGGTGTAGATTAAGATTAAATTCTGTGTCTCTTTGTTGACTTGTTGCCTGGAAGTCCTGTCCCATACTGAGAGAGGGGTATTCAGATCATCCAGTATTAATGTATTAGGTCCTATCTCCTTCTTTAGGTCTAAGAGTGTTTGCTTGATATATCTGGGTGCTCCGGTATTGGGTGCATACATGTTTATGATTGTTATGTCTTCTAGCTGGATAGTTCCCCTTATCATTATATAATGGCCTTCTTTGTCTTTTTAAAATGTTTTTTAGTTTAAAGTCTATTTTGTCTGATATCAGAATAGCTACTCCTGCTCATTTTTGGTTTCCATTTGCATGGTATATCTTTTTCCACCCCTTCACTTTTAGTCTGTGAGTGTCTTGACAGGTGAGGTGGGTCTCTTGAAGACAGCATATACTTGGGTCTAGCTTTTTAATCCAGTCAGTTAGTCTGTGTCTTTTGAATGGTGAGTTTAGTCCATTCACATTTAGAGCGGTTATTGAGAAGTGTTGTTTAATTCCTGTTATTGAATTGCTACTTGTTTAGGTGGTTTAAATATCTTTTGATCATTATTTCCCCTTTTATTTCTCTTCTTCAATGTGAGTTGGAAATTTTAGGCACAATGATTTAGCTTCTTTTTCTTTCTTGCTGGCATTTTTGTCCTAAATGTGGGTTTTGCTCTTGCTTATGTATTTGTGATAGTGGTCACCATTATTCAGAATCCAGATCAGTGACTCCCTTGAGAATTTCTTGCAGGGGTAGTCGTGTGGTAGTGAACTCCCACAACTTTTGTTTGTCTGGGAAATACACTATTTCTCTCTCATTTTGTAGGAGAGCCTTGCTGTGTAAAGAATTCTTGGCTGGAAGTTTTTGTTTTTGTTTTTGTTTTTGTTTTGTTTTGTTTTGTTTCTTTTAGTATTTTGAATATATCATTCCACTTTTTTCTGGTCTGTAGGTTTTTGGTTGAGCAGTCTGCTGTTAGTTTGATGAGGGTTCCCCTATAAGTGACCTGATGCTTTTCTCTTGTAGAATTCTGATTCTAGAATTCTCTCTTTGTCTTTGAGTTTTGTGAATTTAACTATAATATGTCTTGGGCAGGATCTGTTTGGGTTGAATCTGTTTGGGAATCTTTGAGCTTCCTGGATCTGAAGGTCTGTATCTCGCCCTATACCTGACAAGTTTTCTGTTACTATTTCCTTGAGTAGGTTTTTGATACCTTTTCCTTTCTCCTGCCCTTCAAGAATACCCACAATTTGGATATTAGAGCACTTAAGGTTGTCTGCTGTCTCTCTTAGGTTTTCCTCATTATTTTAAATTCTTTTTTTTGTCTGCCTGACTTATTTCAAAAAGACCCTCTTCAGGCTCTGAAATTCTTTCTTCTGCTTGCTCTACCCTGCTGCTCAAGCTCTCAGTGGAGTTTTTCACTTCATTGAGTGAGTGTTTCTGTTCTAGAAGTTATACTACACTCTTTTTTGTGGTATTAATCTCCTTGTAGATTTCCTCCTTCATATTCTGGATGTTTTTTTCCTGTTTCACTGTGCTCTCTAATTGAGTCTTCCTTTATTTCTTCAAGTTTTCTTAAGATCATTGCTTGAAATTCTTTTTCAGACATTTCAAGAATTCCCTGTTCCATGGAGTCTGACTTTGGGGCATTGCTGTATTCTTTCAGTGGTGTCATTTCTTGATTGTTTATACTTCTAGTGTTTTTTTGCTGACCCTTGGTTATTTGGTAGGGGGTTTGCTTCTTCTATTACACTGAGTTTGGCTGTAGGGTGGCCTTGGTTGCTAGTGTGGGGGCTGAATTGACAGTAGGTGTGGTAGTGGTGATGTTAAACCACCTTGGTTCCCATTTGAGACTCATTCATAGAATGAGCCCCTAGTGCATGGAGTTCTGCTGGCCCAAACTCAGTGGGTTGGATATATAGGCTGCTGCTCCCCCCTGGGTCTGAGGCAGGATGAGGGTCCATGTGGAGCCACATGGTTCCATTGGCTGGTGTTGCTGCTGGCTGCTGCTGGTGGGCTCACCTGCATGGTGGCAGTTCAGGGCATGGGGACGTGGTCTGGAATTCCCCCACTGCCTGGGTCAAGGCCTCAGGGTGAGGGAGATGCATGTAGCTGCCTGGTTCCACTGTCTGGTGTTGCTGACAGCCACTTCCAGCGGGCTCCCCAACCTCCTGCTTTTCATTTCCCATGTTCCATTCCCACAGCCCCCTCTTAAAAAGCCCTCAGTCAATCTGAGTTTTTGAGGTTTTAGTCTGACCATTTTTCTTCAGGTTTTCCAGACAGATAGTCTGGCCCAACATTTCTCCTTAAGTCACTGGTATTCCTGAATTAAAGCTGACTTCTGTTTTCACCAACGTTTGACTTTTGAATGGACTATTTTTGAAGGGACAGGCAGCTGGACCTTTGCCCAGTAGCAGGCCTACGAATGATATAGGAGATGCACATCATGCTAACAGCAAGATGCTATTTTTGCGTGTGGTGGCAATAGCTCAAACACCCAGTTACGTGGTGCTGGTGAAGATGCAGGAAGAGGACCAATCATAACCACAGCTGGGGGTGCAGGTCAACACTCTGCTCTAACAGTCTGGCAACAAAAAGATTTCACTCCAAAATTCAAGATGCACAAATGCTGGAAAGGAGGTGTCCCTCCAGCCCTCCTCCTGCTCCTGCCTCCATGCAGGGAGACCGGCCCCAGTGCACCCTGCTGTCTTCTCCTCTGGAGCTGCCCTGCAGGATCTGGAAAGTGCCCTGGTCAGGCATGACCAGCAGCCTTGTTTCTTGTGCCTTGCATGTGGAACTTGGGGTCAGCCTTGCACTATCTACCTCAAATGGCAGCCCTGGCTCACCTGGGCAGGGCCAGCCTTCACAGATGGCCACATATTAGGGGCTGGTTAGGTGAAAAAGCTTGATGCCCATGAAGCTAAATGTAGGAATTCACAAGATGCAGATCTGCTGGAGGCAGTGGCCGGCCCCTACACCCTATGTGGTGTTCTTTGACTCATCAGGGAATCTGGCATTCCCATCCTGCACACTCACTCAGCCTGGGCCTGGTTCACATGTGTGGATTTCACCTTGTGGGTCTCAGTTGCTCAGCAGGGTCTCTGGATAAATGGACCACCTTGCCCACTCAGTGCCCTCCAGCTCCTACCCCACACCCTTGGGCCCTCAGTTCCAAATCTAGAATTTAACCAAATATAGTCATGTAAGTTCTCAGAGGTGCATGCTCAATACAAAAGCTGCAGAGCGGTTTTGTGGATGCAGAAACTACTTACCTAAGTGGTCGTCCATGGGGTATTGGTTAAGGACACTCACTCAGCCACACTCTCTGGCAGCAGACACTGAGGCAGGATTTGGGGTATGGATTGTCTATTAGGAATCAACACCAGCACTAGGAGCAGGAGAAAGCAGGACTGGGCAGAGAGAAGCCCTGCTGGAGTGTGGGGATGCGGGGTGGAGCTGCCTTGCTGGGTCACTGGATGTGGGCTGCCTGGTGGTGGTGTCAAAAATATTTTAACTGGGAGGCCATTAGCCTAGGATGGCTCCAGAGCTTTCAGCTCCTGTGTAAGCAAACTGAAACCCAATGTAAACAGTAGAACAAAACTAGAGACTTTACCAATCAAAAAGCACCTGGAGTCTGTCCACTGTTACCTGTCAAGTACATTTTGTTTGCCTTATTTCTGCATCAGAATACCAGAACTCCTGCCCACACTGCCACATGGAGCTCCCTGAACTGCTTCTGGGTCTGACTGCTGCCCAGCTCATGAATCCTTCAGGTCTCAAGTAAACTCTGCTGAATCGGTTTTGTCTAAAGTTTGTCTTTTCACAGGGTAACTGCAGAGGACACTCTGCCTGCCTCTGAGGCCAACCCAGCACACACAGACACCTCAGCCCCTGGCAGGGGACTGCAGGTGAATATCTTAGAGTTTCAGAGGAGTATGAGGAGGGTCTACGCAGACCCACAAGGAAAGGTGTCAGCTAGGGAAGCCAGTGCAGAGGATGACGATGTGCCACGGGCATTTCGGGACATGAGGAGGGCAGGAAAAGGAAGGCTTTCTAAGAGAGATTTTCTTTTTACTTTTTTTTTTTTTTTTTTTTTGTCTTTTTCATGACCGGCATTCAGCCAGTGAGTGCAGTGGCCATTCCTATATAGGATCCGAACCCGCGGTGGGAGCGTCGCTGCGCTCCCAGCACCGCACTCTCACGAGTGCGCCACGGGCTCGGCCCATTCTTTTTACTTTTATTGCTGAGGTAGATGCCACAGGGCGCATGACTAGAAGGTTATCTATCTCTTTGCACTTTTGTAAAAGAGAAGAGGAATTTTTTAATAAGATCTCCTTGAGGTTTAGTCATTAATGATTGACTTGCCTAGACAGGAAGGAGACTCCTTTCTTCTTAAAGTTAAGATGTGATTCCTGCTGATAAAAGTCCTACGTGAACTCACACCTACAGTGAAAGCAGGCACGGGGTACCCGAGGCGGGAGGAAATTCACATTTTCACTTTCGCTGCTCGGGCAGCTTCACACTTCATAATGGGCAGGTTCTTTTTCTAGGACACATGTGAAGACAAGTAACAAATATTTGGGGTTTTTAAGTAATAGCTGGTGGCAACTTCGTGTATTTTCTATAACCCAGGAGCTCCCACTCCCATGTTCAATCATAGCATTTCAGAAATACTTTTTCTGAATGCAGGAAGCTACTGCACAAAGTAGAGAGGAAAATGTGCCCTAGGAAGGATGAACACGGAGGTCAAGAATGCCTCGGCTGGTGTGAGGGTTAATTCTGGGTGTCAACTTGGTTAGATGAAGCAATGCTGAGAAACCTGGTAAAGCTGTCTTTTCAGGTGTGTCCATGAGGGTGTTTCCAGCAGAGATTAGTATGAGAGTCTGTGTGGACTGGGGGGGAAAGACCCACCCTCAGTGTGGGTGGGAACCATCCAGTCGGCTGAGGGTGCAGAGAGAACAAAAGACAGGAAAGAGGTGATGCTCTCTCTCTCTCTCTCTCTCTCTCTTTCTCTCTCTCTCTCTATCTATCCGCTGGAGCTGGGTTACACTCTTCTCTCTTGTCCGTGGACATCAGAGCTCGAGACTCTTCAGCTTTTGGGTTCCAGAACTTACATCAAGAACACCATCAGCTTCTCTGGTTCTGAGGCCTTTGGACTTGGACCGAGTCATGCTAGCGGCATCCAGTTTATAGATGGCCTATCGTGGGACTTTTCTTCACAGTCACGTGAGCTAATTCCTCTAACAAATCCCTCTCATATAATTGTAACATATCCCATTGATTCAGTTTCTCTGGAGAACCCTAATACAGCTGGAGAAAAGAAAACGGCGAAGACCTCGCGGGAGGGGCCCATCCAGCACCATCAGGCAGGGCAGCCGGTAAAACGCAGGATGCTCTGTTAAATTTGAGCTGCATTCAACAGTGACAAGTTCAGTGTGCATGCTGTCCTGTGCACGGCTGGGTGCGCTGTAGTTGTGTCTGGGGAGCCCGGCACTTCTGGCTTGGAGGGGTTGGTGGAACGTGGGTGAATGAAGACACAGTCCATTTGGACAGAGTCTGCAAAAGGAAAGCAGAGCCTAGCCAAGGAGGTGAGGAGTCAGGAACCACTCCCACGCTCCAAGGTCAGTGGAACAGAAGAGGCTTAAAAGAGCATCAGCAATCTGCCAACACTGAAAGGGTGTGTTGGATAGACCTGAGTCAGAAGATGGTCGTCAGAGCTGCTGAGCAGCTGAGGTGGAGAGGCTGCGCTTAGAAATGCGAGCTGGTGACGAGGTGCACAAGAGCTCGGAGGAAAGGCCCCCTTGGGGAACCACCAAACGTTTTCCCTACACGTGGGAGGGATGGGCCAGGAAGGGTAGTTGGAGCAGAGGCAGGCTGTGGACAAGCCAGATCCTGGAGACGTCTACACGGGAATTGTCTCTGAAGGAAAACCTGGGAGGGTGTGGTGGCTTTGGAAAAGTAGAGGAGAGGAAGGAATATGTCTTAGATCTGGTTCCCAAACCATAGAATGTGAGACTTGTATGCACGAGGAGGTGAAGGAGGGGACTGCCTAAGGACCTGTGGCAGGTAAAGACCAGCTGCAGGGACCTGGAGTCACCTAAAGGTTCTGGCAGAGGCAGCTCAAGGGACTTTGGTACCAAGGACCTCCAGCTGCTGGTGGAGGCAGCAGGGCAGACAAGGGACTAGAGGGTCATAGACTGTTGTATGTTTCTAGGGAGGGCTGGTCTGGGTTCTCAGTGTTCACAGAGGACCCTCATGTAGGGCTGTGGATCTGAGGGCATGCAGAGCAGTCTTTGCTCTGAGCTGCAGCTTGGGGAGGTGGCCCGCCTTATTTGCGGTGGGAAGTCCCACCTCTATGGCTTGTTAGTGCCAGCACAGATGTGGTATGTGCTGTGTCTGGGGAGAGGGTCTGATTCAAACCCACAAGTTTCCAGCAGCTCCAGAGCCCAACGCAGAAGTGTCCCAAAGAGAAAAACTGGACACATGGACCCCAGGGGCCAGGATGCGGGGGCTGCTGAACACCTGCTTGGACCTGATGCCTGAAGGATGCAGGGACAACACCACATGACCCCGGGTGCCAGCAGACATGAACGGCACTCCCAGAACCGATGGGGAGAGGCCAGCAGAAAAGGGAGGAAGACATGAGCCCAGCCACAGCCCTGTCCACTGCCAGAGTCACCACCGAGTGACCCCTCTCCGGGAGAAAAAGAAAGCTGATGCCAGGCTTTTCTTGAAGTTGAGGGTTTATTTTCCTTCCCTGCAAAAATGGGAAATTTTATTAGGAAGCCATAACAGGCTTTGAATTAAGAGAATTTATAGAGTTGATATGTTGCAGCAAATATGGACAGCCCTCGATTTTTTTTTCCCAGATAAGAACCCTGTATGTTCACAGTAATTATCTATAGATATTAGAAACATTTCACATGTCTTGAGTCTTCATAGCATCTTTATGGGGCACCTACTACTATTTCTGTATTTCAAATGAGAAAACTGAGGCTTGGCAATAGTTAAACACCAGTAAGTGCTGGGTCTGGAAAAGACAGCAAATATTATTTGGAAAATACCCGTTTTTTGAATATATTGCAAGCAAGTGTGAGGATGTTTTACATACTGGGGAATAGTAGTTCAAGTTCTGTGGTTTACTCCTGGATAATGCTTGGGTTATTTAACTTATCTATTAAGCGTGTTTATTTATTTGTAAAGTGCATGTTTTAATTCAGTCACAATCGAGAAGTTCTGGGTTTGTTTGCTCCCACGTAGCTCCTAGAAGCTGTCCTGCATCCTCAGTGAGTCAGCCGGGTAGGACCGTCAACCAGCACAGGTAGCCTCTAGCACAGCGTTCATGCTCCCATTTGCCTGCAAAGACAGTATTTCAGATGAACTTCAAATCCTTGTTGGCAAGCTGCCTAACCCTGTTCCCCTGCAGGAGAGGACAATGGGTCTGTCACTGCACTCCAAACTCCTGGAATTCTTGGGATATGTGTGAGGCCACCAGAACACTAACTGTTAACTCCTCATTCCTGCTGAATCCCTGCTAGAGACCAGGGCATGAGGTCTTAGAGGATTCCATCCCTCGGGATCCCGGCTTCCTTCCTCGTCCTTCAGGCCTGGTGTCCACTCTCTTTCCAACTGGAGGTCTACTCTGAAGAGGATTAGCCATGCAGACTCCTGGTATGCTAGCTTCTTATCACAATGGGAGACTCCACTATTTTTATAATTAATTAAAATGCTTTCTATCAGAGAAGAGTTTGGAAGCAATTAACATAAAGTGTTTGGATTATTTATAAATTCAATCTCTTCATTCTTCCTAATGATATATGGTTGATACTGCGTACAATTGTTCTACATGGGGATATGTCTCTAGTACAGTTTTTGCTTCATTACACATGAAAATTATCAAATTTATTTCTTAAGTCTATCAAAACACAAGTAGCATTATTTATTTAGAATGCTTTCACGCTAGACACAAAAGAAACGGCTTTCCCAATGCCTTGATTTTGGTCTGTTAAGTTTTTCCCATAATCTTTCAATGCAAAACTTTCATAATCCCCCCAAAACTTCATTATTTTAAGAAAGAAAGAACATTAGCATGGACAACGTTCTAAATCACCATGTAGAAAATGTTAATGTCAGAGAGTTCTTAAAGCATTGTGCCAAAAATTAAAATTCTTTTGGGTATTTGTGGAAATTAGTATATCATTTACAGTCACACCAGAGCTTCTGTGGAGCGACCTGGGGGTCCCTTTCAAGGACATGGGGGCTGGAACAGCTCAGACCTGGTTGGCCAGGCAGGCAGTGCAGGTTTCTGGGAGATTTAAAGGGAGAGAAGAGACCTGCATTTTCTCTTATTCTGTTTGTTTCTGTGTTCATTCTGCAATAGCAGGCAATGAAGGGAAAGCAACTAGAATTTGAGTTCTCAAAAAAAAAAAAAATGCAAATTTTTTTTTCTGTCCTAGAAAAATGTTGTTCCCCTGAAGATGTAAATTGTGAAGTAGGAGAAAAAACTACTACACACAGGACAGTCCTGTCTTGCCTCCCTAGGTGCGTGGCCGGCTGTGAAGCTTCCCAGCCCTGTCCCCATGTGGGTCACCACGTCTAACCATGTCTTAACTAGTCATGGCCCTGAGAGGCTGCAGAATTTGCAGAGCCCAGTGCAATATGCAAACACATGGCTCCTCTCCCAGAAAGACAGACAGTTCTACAGTTCTCTGTGACAGCAGAGCAGTGAGCAGCGAGGGCCTCTGGGCTCAGCCCCGGGTTGGGGACCATACAGCCAGGAGTGTGCGAGTCAGCACTCCACTTGCTTGCTTTGCTCACTTGGTCTTCTCCAATCCCTGTGCCCGTTAGCTCAGGAGATGAAATTTTCTCCCTTCTAGACGAGCAAGCAAAGCTCGAGTGTGTGAGTACTGTCCTTCTAGACACGCGCTTAGCAAGCCTCTGCATCAGGGCATGTGTTACTTCTTGATGTGTTGGCTCCGTCTGACCAGATTCAAAGAGAACCCAGCCCTACCCATCCTAACGGAGGGTGACAGTCATGTCAGCACCTGTTCTGATGTCTTGCAAGGCCCAGTGTGGGCAATATTAGAGCCACATGATTTATGCTCCACATGTATCAGAAATGAAACCCTCTGAGTGTTGATTTCCCCAAATCATACTTTCTATTACAAGGTGTATAAGATATATATCAGTGACTAATGTTTCAGCATGAAAGGTGAGGTTCTTGGATATGGTAAGGTATTTTGGGTCTGATAGGCACATTTTGTCAATGTTTTCTAGGTGAAACTTCTACTTTGGAAGTTTTGAAAATTGATGTATACAGAGATAAGCAAGCCTAAATTGAAAGTGATATTTGGAAACTTTCTAAAACAAAAAAGAAATGAAGGGCATCCAAATTGGAAAAGACAAATTCAAACTGTCCTCCTCCTGCAGACCTGTGTCTTCTGCCTCTGCTAAGGCTTCGCTACATTAGCATCCAGGTCTGTTTAATAATCCCTTGAGCCTGTTTGGGGGGCACAGGTCCCTTCTATTCCTATCTACTAAGTCAAACAATTGTTTCTGCATTTTTCTATCATTTTTCTATTGATAGAAAATCAATTGATTACCTGCCTGTACTGAATTATTTAAAAACATTTCCTTACTGCATAGCCCTTTCCAGATCTACCCATTTTCTCTGATCTTTTTTGCAATCAAACTGTGTAGAAAATAATCAAAAATTGTTGTGGAGAAACTGGAACACTTACACACAGTTGGTGGGAATGTAAATTGGTACAAACACTATGGAAAACAGTATGGAAGTTCCTCAAAAATTAAAAATAGATCTACTGTGTGATCCAGCAATCTCACTTCTTAGTGTATATCCCCCCCAAAAAAATGAAGCAGGGACTCAGATTTTCTACAAAAGGTATTTGTACACCCATGTTCACAGCAGCATTATTCATCATAGCTAAAAGGTGGAAGCAAGTCAAGTGTCCATCTATGGATGGATGGATACCCCAAACATACGCATATACACTTCAAAAAATTCATGGGAAAATAGAATTAAAAATAATGCAAATCATTCCAGGAACTTTTTGAAGCTCTCTCATACAGTAACCTTTAAAAGGAAGAAAATTCTGGCAAATGATGCAACATGGAGGAACCTTGAACACATCACGCTAAGTGAAATAAGCCAATCACAAGAGGACAGACACTGTATGATTACACTTAGATGAGGTTCCTAGAGTAGTAAAATTCACAGAGACATAAAGTAGAATGGTGGTTTCCAGGGGCTGAGGGAAAAGGAGAAATGGGGAGATACTTCTTAATGGATACAGAGTTTCAGTTTGAGACGATGCAAAAAGTTCTGGAAGTCGACGGTGGTGACGGCCACACAACGAAGCGACTGGACTCAGCCCTACTGACTGCGCACTGGAAATGTTCAAGATGGAAATTTTTATGTTATGTATATTTTATCACAATTACCTTTCTAAAAAATTAATAATCATGGTCTCCATTTCTTCTCATTCTCACAGGTCCTGCTCCAATCAGGCTTCCTTGTGTAGTCAATGTCGTATCAGTTCTTGGTCAAGGCCATTCTCAAGTTTTTGCTCCATCGGCAGCTTTGATGCAGTTGACGACGTCCTCTTTGCTAGAACGCTTTTTCCAACTGACATTCTTGTTCCCACATTCTCTTGATTTCCTCCTACTCACTGGTCTGCTTTATCATATCCTTTGCTGTTTTTCTATCTTCTAAACATCAGAGAGCCCAGGGCATGGGTTTTGCATCATTCCTGTCCACTGTCCCTCTCCAGGACCCAGTCTCATAGATTTACATACCATCTGTAGGCTGATAGCCCCAGTGTTAGGTCTCAGCCTGGACTTCTCCCTTGACCTTCAGACTTGGTCACCAGCTATGTTCTTGAAGTCTCCACCTGAATGTTTGATGGGTCACTCAGACTCCCTCTGTCCTGATCTGCTTTCTGGATCCTACTTCTCCCGTAGACTTTCCCATCTCTGCAAATAGCAACTCCGTGCATCCTCCTAGACCATGCATCCTCAGACCACATCTCTGCAGCCCCCAGAGCCTCTTGACTCTCTCATGTCCCACATCAAACCTATCAATAGATCCTTTCCCAACACTGTCCTGTAGTCATGTTGGTCCAGGACACATCCTCTCACCTGCTTTTCTGAAATAGCCTCCCAGGGGTCTCCCTTCTGTCCTCACCCTCATCTGCTGTTCTCATCACAGCAGCCAAACTAAATGTTTCATCCCTCCTGACTCAAAACCCTCCACTGGCCTCCATTTCAGTCTCTCCCGTCTGGCTCTGATCCTGAGTTCCCAGTTCAGCCTCCCCAGAGCCCTCGCCTCTCCGGTGGTGACTTTTTCCTGGTGTCCCTATGGTTCTTTCCTCAGTTCACTCCAGCCTCTGCCCAAGTACCACAGTCCTGTGGTCTCTCCTGACCATATGCTATACAGTGACAGCTGCCACCTCACCAAGGCACACTCTGTGTTATTGTTTCTCATAGTAATTGTCATCATATACTGTATTTGGTGTTTCTTTTATTCTTTTCTGATTGCCTAGTGTGGTGGATTAAAAATGGTCACAAATTCCTTGCAGTTCCTCTCATCAAGGGTTTAGAGGTGGGGTAGGGTACTCACCTCTCGCACTGTGTAATCCATTATAATGTACATGTATTATTTAATAAAAAATAACAAGTCAAAATGTACAATCTCATTTATTCAGTTTCATGAAAATGTACTGAGCAGTTACTGTATGCTAAAATACTTACATATAAAATAAGTTCTTGATTTCAATGTACGAGGTAAAAGTGTACTTTACTAGCACTGGTAGACAGGAAATTTTGTTTCTCACGCTGTGAATGCAGTTGACATGATGCATCTGGTAGAGATTACTGCACTGAACTAGATAAACAAATGGTTTTTTTGGTTATATTTATAAATAGATTTGAACTGGCACTATTTCAGTCTTGTTTGATGGGGGTCCTGGCCCCCCATGTGTGAAATGCAATGCGCCCAGCTGGAAAATATGGATTCTGTTTCCTGACAGCGGAGTGGAGTTTTCACTCCACAACCCTGGTATTCAAAGCCAGACAACGCAAAGCACGGGCAGAACTTCTTGAAAGTATCACTTTCCATATCTGGGTTTAAAGTACATTTTTCTAGAATATCACATGAGTGGATGTGGGACATCAAGCCTCCCCAGGACAGGTGTAGTTTTTGGCCAACGTGACAATGCAGCCATGGACGGTGACTTCCAGGAGCACGGCTGAGGGCCACACAGAGACAGTCCCTAAATCAGCACAGTACCGTAGACACACAGGCGGTGCCAGCGGCAGGAGCCACTCAGAGGCTCAGTGAAGCCAAGCGCTCACCGTCTCCTTGCATGGGGTGAGTCTACTTCCAAAACGACCAGAAAAAAAAAATCTGTTTTATTTTCAGGCCATCACCATGTTCTAGAACATTCTGTTCCTTCTAAGAAAACTTCTCAAACAGAGGTCATTGACCTTGCTTTCCCCTGGCACGTTGCTTGGGTGTGGGAGAGGAAAATGACAGCACTTGAGGATTTATAAGACGTCCCCCTAGGAGTTCTTCCGGTTGCTGCTTGCAATCCTTCAAGAAAGGCATTTTTAGTTCATTTTCCAGGTGGCTCTGGAGGCCTGGGACGAGTCACTCTGTACCTGCAAACTTCTTCAGGAGCTGTGACATAGACACAGATCTCTCCACAGTTGAGACACTTCCATGAACACCATTCACGTTGTTCAGTTGACAGGTCGTGACAGAAGGCCTAGTGTACTCCGAGTGTGCACATCCCTCTCCTAGATGTGTGGCAAGTAAGGCTCATTCACCTGACCTTCACAATCTGCTTGAGGACAGAGACCGCCCCACATCGAGGTCCCAAGCACACATAGTTCATGGCCAATAAATTCTTCTTTGAATTTAATACCTTTTATACTTTCCTTCAAGGCTTGACAAGCATTTAAGAAAATGACATCCCTTTTTTGACTCTCATAGGAAAACAATTTTAATATTTTAATCTGACTCATTACAGAAGCATTTGTGACATTGTAATGAGCAAAGGCTCTGGTTCCAGACAGTTCTGAGTTTAAATCTTTGCCCTGCCTCTCAAACAAACTTGGCCAAATGACTCAGCTACGTTGGACTTTGGTGATTTTCCTTCAGCAGAATTCAAATGTTAACAGTTCCTGCTTCACATGAGCATTGCAGGCGGGGAGGGAACTCTGAGGTAAGGGTACACCAAGACCGTCTCCCGGCCCGCTTCTCATGAGACCACTGTGGGCTAATTTTCTGTTTTCACACCACCTCCTCTGCCCCGTTATGCTGCCCAAGGCAATTTGTGAGTAGCATGCAGAGGGCAGAGGGGAGGAAAGTTTTCTTTCTACTACTACCCTACTAAGTTCTCCCATTGGGACCAAAGACAGATTAACAAGAGGAAATCTAACAGAAGCATGTTAACTCCTGAGTGGGGCTTACACACAGCAGCACCCGGAGATGGGTGACTCCAAGGTTGGTTAGAACTGGCTTTAAACGCCAACACAGGAGAGGGACTCTGGGCTTCTGGGTGGGGGAGGCGAGTTGCAGGAAGGTGACCAGGAGAAGTGAGTAACAAGTCTGATCTGTAGGGATGTCATGAAGATTCAAGTCCTGCCTTCTCCATTGATAAGGGTCACTGAGAGTCCTCTTGCTCCTGGTACGGGGCAGGGACACATCTTGAACAAATGTACATCTTCTTTACAAAAGGAGAACTTGTGCCTCGTTTTTAGAGCATTTTCTGCATCTGCTGGTTCTCAATGTCCTTGAGCTCAAAATAATCCATATGCCAAACATGTATTCGGGGTAATACATTCTGGTCCCCTCAGTGGGTCCCACCTGAAACATTTTAAGAACTGTTTAGATTCGAACAACACAGATAAGTAAGGCCCAGAGCATCTACAACTACATGGCTCTCTGAACATGACTTTACTATCCCAGGACACCAGGAAGATGAAGTTGCTGACACATGTGTTTGTTTCATCAATGAAAACCCCAATACCTGAACAATAAACTATGTTAGCTCTTCTCAGGACCAAAACTGCCAAACGGGATCATAACACACTCTTTACACTCCAGGGCTCCCTCAATCCACACTCAAAGACCTGCCTGACACTGGACACAGACAACTCACAGGTACCTGCCACTGCCTGTCCCTCCACGGTGTCCCAGAGATGGCATTCCGCTCTGTCAAGCTCCGCCCTCCCTTCTGAATGAGCCACCAACTCCGCTTAGCTTTACAACAGGACATTTTTAGTTGTCTCCCCACCCCCACCCCCAAGGGAGTTGGCTGTCAGCAGAAAGAAAATAAAAATAAAATAAACATCTGATTTGTTCACTTATTTTGGACAAGAATATATCCTAAAATTGATTTTGTTCACTTACTTGGGGCAAGAATTTATCCTCAAATTTTATTTAGAGAATTTGATGACCTACCAGTGAAGGCACAAGTTGAAACGTTTCATTTAGACTACAAGAAAAGTCACTGGCCTAGACTGGCAGATGCGCATGAGAGATGCCAGTCTTTGCCTAGGTGAGGTCTGCAGGCCCAGCTGGTGTGTTCCCTGAGAGGTGGCTACGGGATAAAACCCCAGCGCTCCACAGAGTAAACCTCAGCCACCGCATCACCCCATTTACATCAGCCAACGCTCAGTTACAGGTAAAAATGAATATGGAGCAGATGCATAAAGAACATTAGTTAATGAGAAAGATGCTAAAATGTTTCCATGTCTGAGAACCTTGCATTACACTCCACAGAAGACAGGACGAAAAATAAATCAGGTGGAACATGGATGTCAACTTCTATCTTATGTCAATATTTTGGTTAACGATCGAGGGGAGGGAGTTTGTCTGGCGTGTGCTGCAGCCGCTGGCTTGCACCGCTCTAAGCTCAGGGACCACACTCCACGTGCTCTGACCCCAGACTGCGCCACGGCCCAGGGCAGGAGGCGGCTCTCTTCTGTCCTCCATCTCCTAATGCTCAGTCGCTCTCCCGCCCAAGGCTGTGCCCGTGGTTCCATTGCTGCTGGTATGCTGGTGTGATCACAAGACAACATAGGTCTGAGAAGCTGTTATTTTATTCATTTATTTTTTTAGATATGCACTTGTTTTTTTCTTTTACTTTTATTTTTTACTTTTTATTTAGTATTAGCATCTTCATTTTTACAGATGAGAAGCTGTTATTAAACAGACATTAAGCCAGGACGTGGGGCACATCACAGGCAGGAGGGGTCACATCCCGCAGTAGGCCGGGCACATGCAGTCCCCTGTCCATACTGGTCTCAGGATAAACAGTCACCAGCCCCCAGGTTTGAGGACTTGAAATGCCATTTGTCCCACACAGCACCTCCTGGGTCCTCCTGGCAATTGGGTGACCGTCAGTGTTGACTGGTGGTATACAAAGGAAAAACAAACATATTTTATGAAAAGTTGTTTTGCAGCTTGGAGCCAGGCATCCCGTGAGCTCAGGTTCCTGTCCTCCCACAGAGGCTGGGAGATGGACACCCTCTTCATGATGAGCATATTTCAGAGGGGCGTCTCCTAGGTCCTTGAGAAATAGTCCTGGGTTGTAAAGCTGACAGAAAGGCTTACTTAGCTTTTAGAAAAATGTATATACACATTTTAAAGAGGAGAAAGAACTTACAAGTGACAAGTCATTTAAAGTCAATGATATAAGAAAAAGGAAGGTGGAGGTCTCTTCCCTTATTTTCAGTGGGAGAAGTAAGCCTCTTATTTTAATTTGTATTTGCTCATTTTAAGGAGTACACCAGGTAGAGGGAAAAGACTGAGAATGACTTTGCTCTGTGACGCACACAGCTCAGGGTCCTGGCTTTGTCTCCCCCACCTCCCAGGAAGCCCCGCCCTTCCTCTAGACCTTGGGAGCCACTTTCTACCCCACAGGGAGGCCAGTGCAGAATCAGCCACCTGCAGCCCCTCCCGGACCTCTGAGCAGTTCTGCCTAGAACGTTCTGGGGGTCCAGACAGGGTGTCTGGGATTTGTGTCTCTGAGGCCTGCCTGCAGACCTCTTTCCCACGTGACGCCTGCTTTACTTCCCTTTTGGACGTCTTTTGGGCAAGCCCTCCCCCCTACCCTGCACACATTCTGCATGCCCTCCTGGTTGACCCCCACCCTCCCGTAGTGTCAAGTCCCAGATACTGAGCCTCTGACACTGTGTCCTCCAAATGTAGGTTACTGGAGGGGAGCATGTGTTGAAGGTCACAGCATCCTTTCTGCTCCTGTGCACTGCAGGGCACCACGGTGGCTTCCTGAGGCCCACGACAGCCTCAGTTCCCTCCTGGTGTCACACGGGCATGGGGCTTCCCAGATTCCCTTCAAGGCATGGCCAGCTAGCTCATCATCAGGTAGAGACGAGGCACAGACGTTGAAATGAAAGCCTGTCTAGCGTGTCCTTGTGGGCTAGTAATCCTTAGAGTCCTGTCCAGGCTGCTGCTGTTAGTGAGGTGAGCACGATGGGACTGGAGGAGAGAGGTCTGTCCTCACATTACCATTGTGGGAAAGTGACGATTTATTTATTTTTAATTATTTTGTCTAGCCTCTTTTTTTTATTGGTTATGAATATTCGTGGGGTACAATGCTGATTGTCCCCCTCATGCCCATGATGTGGTGGCCAGATTCATACTGGCTGTATACCCATTGCCACAAATTGCGTTTAACAGAAACTACTTCCTTTTTTGGAAGCCGTTTCTCATGGTCCTGCTGGTATAGGCATCTCTTCTACCCCTGCAGTCCCTGTGATAAGCATGTGGCTTGGCCCTAGACATCCAGAATGTTCCATCCTCCCAGACTCCAGCAGCGGTCAGAGAAGCTGTGCGACCCAAGCTGGTTCAGAGTCCCCCTGGAGGTGGCAGCTGTCAGTGGAGAGAGGAATGTTTGTCTGAATGGAAGAGGATGAGCAAGGGTTAGCCGAGGTGAGAGATGGGGGTGTGGGGACTTCATCACAAGTGACCTTTGTCCTCTGTCAGTGCAGGCCACGACCTGCTGACCCAGGAGAGGCCTGGGGTGTGGACAGAGTCGTCTGAGACAACTGAGAGGAATGGTGAGCTCACGGCTCAGACAGGGTGAAGTGTCCATTCACCTGGCTCCAGAGAGAACTTTAGGCCTGAAAGGGCCTGGGGAGCATCGAATCCCCCCACCACGTTTAGTGAAGCAGAAGCTCAGAGAGGAGAGGGCTCTGGGGACACTACCAGTTGGCAGTGGGGGTGGGATGGAGCTCCGGACCCCACCCGCATCCTCCCCACTCACCTGCAGCCTGCCCAGGTGTTGGCACGGTGACTGCACCTGTGGGTCTTGTGCCTCAGTCATCTGTCACGAAGTGGCTTTGTGACTGTAAAATTTCCATGTATCTGAGCTGTTCTGTATCATTTGAGCTGAGGCTGAACAAGAAACCCCAAGCAAAAGATTCCTTTGCTTCAGTTTTTCAGTTTAGAAGGGTTCTGTCAAATGGGGAGAAAGTCTGCTCAGTGGGGGCCGTGGGATCTGCTGTCTTTCCTGTACAGCATCACTCTCTCTGAGTTTGGGAAACAAAATTCACACTTCTTCCCGAAATTTCCTTCCTCCTCCTCCACACCTGCACATGCGGGCACACTCATATGCAGACACACGCACACCTATGTGTGCACACACATGCACACGCACAGACCTCCCCAGGTTTCTCCTGGGCACAGCCTTGGGCTTCTCCCTGCGCAACCTGCACTGCACAGCCCAGGCTCTGTGAACAGTCAGTAAACATTTCCAAAGTGGCACGAGCCACCCAGCTGGGTGTGCAGAGTCATTCCTGCAAAGGACAGCATTCCCCTGGGGCCTCCAGTGGCTTGTGGTGCAGAATAGTTTGCATTGTGGTAACAGCATCAGCCCCTTTTCATAAATGTGAAGGAGCCACCACCATCATAATTGTCCTCATTAGTCCTCTGTTAAAGTCAGAAAGAGCAAAGCAGCACTGGAAAGGCTCGGGGAGGGAGAAACTGTTCAGGTGCAGGCCCGTCCCTGGTCTGAGTCCCCGGGAGGGCCGAGTTCCCTCCTGTCTGTCATCCACACCACGTCCTCTATTCTCTGATCTATGTGGACACCTTACCCACCTCCTCTCTATTATTTTTTGTTCTATCCAGACTCTATCTGCTGCCCCCACACCTGGAGCCAGAGGACTGAACTCTCCACCCAAGGAGGCCATAGCTCCTGGTCTGATTCCTCAGACCTGGGCCTTCCGAAGTGAGCAGCTTGGTCAGGAAACAAAGCCAGGCAGGGAAAGAGGAAGCTTCCCAGAGAGCAGCCGGGAACCCTGGGCATAACCTTGCTCTCACTGCCCTGGAGTCCACAGAGCATCTAGCCCCAGGCTGGGTGTGCCGTAAAGTCACAATAGAGATTTACCCAGCCGTGTTAAAATAATTAAAGGAGACCATCAGACTGAGGTGGATCCAGTGCCCTGGGTTCCCATGTAAGCAAACCAAAGCCTAGCTCAGTGAAAACAGTCATAGTCCAGAAAAATGAAAGTTGAACTTAACCAACAGAAACTACCATCTAACCTCTAGCGGGGACTTCACTGAAGTGACCCACTTTATCCACCCAAGCTTCCCCTGCCTTGTGTCCACGGGCACCCTGTGAAAGCCGTCCCTTCGCCAGCACCAGAGCAGCCCAGACCACTGACCTGTGCAGCTGCCTGATTCTCTGGTCACGGCCCACTCAAATAAACTCATCAACATTTTGAAGTGCCTGAGTTAATCTTTAACAGTATGCAGGAAATTCTGTTTTCTCCTCTCTCTCAAGCAGAGCCCTGACAGAGCCCAGCAAACACTTTCTGACCACGCGCCTGGAGACACTGTCAAAAACCAGGTAGGCAGAGTTGTGGAAATAGAGACATGGCTAGTGACCAGCAGGTCTCTCTCTGACTGTCCAGCTAATGGTGTATTTGATTTGGAGGTGTCTCGTCAGTGGTCTCTTCTGTGTGTCCTTTCCATCCTGCACATTTATCATTTGCTGTTATTGAGATTCCATCCCAAATTCTGCTCTGGCCCGACCTGCCCCTTGCCTTAGTCCAGCTAAACGCTTCTCTGTGTGGCTGTCTCCAGTGCCCTGACTCGTCGCCAGTGCCCTGACTCACCACCACTGGGACTGGCTTTTGTTCTTCTTGCCGAGAAGTTTTGCTCTGCACCCACGACCGAGGCTTGTTTCCCCACTCTGTCCTCAGTCCTGCTGGGTGCTGAGTTAATGCATCCCCTGCTTTCTTAAATGACCCCTTTCTTCATCTTTTCTGGATTCCTTTCGCCTCCTCCTGACTGTGAGTGGACCCATGCTATCTTTTGGGTTTCATGAACTTGCTTTCTCAGTGGGCCTCACTGCTCCTAATTGTTCTGCTCGCACATTCTGCAAATGCTGCCCAGGTTTACCCTCTGGTCTGACCATTCAGCTGTGCGTCAATGTGTTTTTCAATTCGATAGCTTTATGGCCAAAGACTTAACAGTATGTTGTGAACCAAATGAATTGCATTCTCCTCTCAAGCAGATTTCTCTTCCCAACTATTTCATTGCTATTCAAGAATCCATTATTTTTCCAATCTCTCAGGCCAAAAAATTAAAAGTGATTTAATTTTTCATATGGTTCTTGGAACATGGGTATTAGAATCTCACGGGATGCTTCTTAACATGAAGCTTTCAGAGCTTTTCCTGCAGTCAGCACCTCTGAGGGTGGGGCCCAGGAATCTACAATTTAGCACACCCCCAACATTCTGCTGCACAATCAAGTTTAAGAACCTCTCTTTTAGGATCACTGTTGACTGACTGTACCCTCTAATCTGTCATGAAGGCCTTCCTTCCTTTAAACACCTCTCTCATCACAGGCATCCAAGATGAAAGGTGACGTGCAGCACAGGGAGGGTCTACAGACATCACGGCCCAAAGCAAGATGCACAGCAGAGAGTGAAGAAAGTGCTTCTATCCCCTTACTGACGTGAGCATGTCTGCAGCACATTAAAGGTCAGTCTTAGATAATCTGTCAGTTACAGGACCACAGTCAGCTTAGAGGTGGTTCAGAAGGTCAATAGTAAAATTTCTACTGGGAAGAGAACTAGCATTGTCAGTGTGCCACCTGTGGCAGGCACTGAGCGTGGCATCCAGCGGACCAACCCCGGGGGTCGGATGGACCAGCCTGGGATCTGGAGCTCGAAGGACAGCTGTGCACAGTGGCTCCAGCTGGTGGTAGGCATGACTTTGTGAAGGTTGCTTACTTCTTAGGGACTGCTTACTTATCTGTACAGGGGGGACACCATGCCTGCCTCCTGGGCCGTGGAAATTATGATGAGAGAAATGAACTAGTCAACGTGCAAATCCTGCAAATGCTGTGACACTCTCAGACACGGGAGAAGTTGTCGCTGACACTCATGTGAGAATGGTTTGTTCGGCACAGACCTTGCCTAGGAACACACTGATCTGCACAGCAGTCTTGCTGGTAAACGTGCTCTTTCCTCATGTGCTAAGAATCTGGGTGCCCGTGTTTCTCAGGTGCTTCGAGTTCCCTGGAGAAAACATTTACAAATGCGAGGTATTACGAGTTGAGAGGATTTTACTCTCCACTTATTGAACAGCTTCCCATTAAAGGGAGAACTGTATTGAATCTGCAAATACACTGTTATCTGTAGGAACAGATGTGGTGAGGTACTTAGTCTTCAGAAAGGTCATTCAAGTCCAGCGTGGGTGAGGACCCATTTCCTCGAGTTGACAGGCAGAACGGGGGCTGGTGGGGCATAACGACCTGGTGTCACTGCACACTTCAGAGTCAGACTGCCTTCCCTCCGCCTGGCCTTGGCTTCTGGATCTGGGAGTGAGCGGAATGTTTGCACATGGTGCAAACCTATGGTCATCGTCCAAGCAGAAGAGCATCGCGAATGTGGCTCAAATTGGGGTCTGAGTTCAAGGGGTCTCTGAGTTCAAGGAGGCTGCAGCTACAGGGGCTGTTTGTCATCTTCCGTCTCCCACAGGTAACATCACAGATTTTCCTGGGTCTCCTCTGGGTGATGGGAATAATCTAGCCATCACTATTTGTTTCCATGCTTTTAAAACCAGGCAGCCGCCTGCCGCGGGTTCTCACAGCTGCTCCGTGATTGCTGATGCAGTTCTGAATGCTCTTCCCACCTAGTCAGGGTAGGAGCTGGCAAACTGCTGGAGTGAGGTCTTCACACAGGCAGAGGACAGCCTTCTCTCTTTTAGAATTGCTGCGATTTGGGGCTGAATGATGCTCAAGTCAAGAACTCCAGATAAGACCCATTCTTGTAGAACCATCTAGTTTATTGAATATGTGTTGATAGACTATTCTAATGCAGCTGGGGCTGGTGGTTGTGTTACTTGAGTTCTCAGGTAAGTTGCTGAAAAGTGAGTGGTGTAGACCTGGAACAATCAGTGTGCTATGTTGCTCTAATGATGAGCTCTGCCACCTGAGGGGGCGTTCTGATAGCAGCAAAGGCTACAGATGCAGGATCTTGGTCAGAGTGTGATGACGACATACTAACTTGTTTCATTCTAATATTAGACGGCTCTCATAAGGAAATCATGAGATAAATTAGGTCTTCATTGGAAAAATGACTTGTCAGTGTTATCAAATAAAATAAGGAGCAAACGGATTTTCTACTAAACCTTTTGTGAAGTCACACTCGACATCTCTTTGGAGTCAATGTAGCAATGACACATTTTGCTGCCATTTGACCTCAGACTGTGAACGGTGCTCTAACACAGCTCCTGACTGGTTATTCCATTCTTGGAAAATGTGGCATCTTAAAGTTTACTGAATGTGTGTCAGCCCCTAAGTGCCCTTTACAAGTCTTTTTTTATGACTGGTATTTCCAGTTTTAAAGTTATTCCTTTAGGTTGAGTTAAGAGAGTCCAAAGACACGTCATCAAATGAAAAATTCCTGACAGGTAAATTGTAATATTAAGGCATCATCAGGAGTCCATACATAGAGAAGAATCTTGGGGGCATGTGGCCTGCCCTGCCAGGAGGATGAAGCCTGAAAATCACTGTGCTTCAGGCACTGCACAAGGAGAGTTCCAGGGGAGGACGGAGCAGGGAACGAGGGCTCTACCGTCGCCTCTAGCTAACGACGATGCCTTGGAGCGTGTTAGCATAACACGACATCATCCCACAGTATCCGGGGAAGTGGTCTGTTCCAGACATGAGTGACTTACAGTAACCCCTCCACATTCCCCAGATCCCTTTTCTGGCTGAGACATGCCTCACAGTCAGTCTGATTTCACTGAGTGCCTGTTCACGGGTAGCTCCAGCACTGCCAGGCCCTTGGTTGAACTTCATATGTACAAAAAAGCTGGGCGCATGCCTGCTAAGATCAGTGCTCATTGACTCTGTGTTTAATCTCCTTACCTTCACTCTTTGAATGAAATAAAACAAATCTAAATTTATTTGGCTTATCCCAGACATTTCGGATTTCCAAAGTCAGTGCCAAGGGGTGTTCATCTTGTTGAGTTTTGGTGTTCCACCCTCGGTGACAGGAGGACAAGTCCCACTGCATCTCCCCAGAACAGGTGGAGGCAGAATTGATCAAATTGGTGCATCACCTCTCAGATCTTCCAGAAACTCCAGCCAACATAGCAGAATTCTTCACCCCATCAGCAAGTGTAGGTTTACTGTCTACCCATGTGTGCCCAGGCTTCTAGTTAATCTTGTTACTCTCACATTGTCACAGGAGTTACACGTCACATTGCTATACGGGCGGTTGGTGAACCTCACAGGGCCTTTTGCACATTCCACCCACTTGTCATCTGTCTTTAAGTCACATCTAGGAAGAGAAGTTATTTTATTCCTTGGATTTGGGACAGTCAGCATGACTACAAAGTCTTGGATGGATCTGCCCTATGCTTCTGTTTCCAGGCCCCCTTAGAAGGATTGCAGGCCCCTCCTCTGGTTCTTTAGGGCTTTTCAGGTAGGTTCTATACCTTTCTGGAATATAGTCCATTGTTTTAACTGACCATCCTTGTGGCTGTGTTGTGAGCTCCCAGAAAGCAAGGACTCGGTGAGAGTGATTTTGTAGACTCGGTAGCTTGTAACTAGACTGTGGTCAACATATGAATTGAATGAACAGCTGGGCACAGGAGGGCAGCTTGTGACAGTCTGATACCAGGCACAGGGTGTGGGAGACCTTGGCTCCTCAGCTTTCGATGACCCTCCCTCTCACTGCTTCCTCTGGTGTCTGGGTTCTGCCCAGGACCCACACCCTGCGCTGTCTGGTCTCAAGACCTGTGTCCTCCTTGCCTGCACTGCCTGGAGCACCCCTCCTCACCCGCCCACCTGCAGACTTGCAGACCTCCTCCCCCTCCGTGCTCTGGGCCTGTTGATGCTACCCACAGAGGTGCATCCCGGGAACTATAGATTCTATTCTAATAGCCTGGGTGCTCTCCACGAACACGTGTGTGCCCAGGGACTGGGATTGCATTTTCATCACCCCTGTATCCCCGGCCCCGACACAGGATCTGCATGGAGCAAGTGCCCAGGAAATGTTTGCTGAAGGAGATGTGGGCCCTGCACCTGAGAGACAAGATGTGAGAATGTTGAAGAACCCGCCTCTGGTGCCGGGTTGCCAAGGTTGAAACGTGTGTCTCGACTACATGGTAGCTGATGACGTTGTCTGAAACATGATGTCTTTCTAAGCTCAGTTCGCTTATCTCTGCAAAGTGTAGAAGGAAATATAAATATCCATCTCAGAGACTTGCAGCAAGGGTTGTGTGTGTGATCCACAAGCAGGTGCAGCGCAGCCCTCAGGAAACAAAGCAAGTGAAATTCTGTACCCAGATTAATTGAAACAAAAGTTAAGATTTGCATCAAGGCACATATGTATTTGTAAAAATTAACTTTGGGTGGTAGGAGGGCTGCCTCCCTGTGGTGTGGTCCTGCCTGCTGCATGCACACTGAATCAAGTTTGCTCTGCAGGATCGAACGGATATAATACACAGGAGTGCAGGCCTGTGACTTCCCAGCACAGGTGCCACAGGCATCTCAGACTCTGCTACTTGTGTGGATTGCTCGCTCACGGCATGAAGAGGAAGTGAGGCCTCTATCAAGAGCCAGCTCAGCTTTCCTACCACCTGGTATGTGGGTCCTTCAGCCCGATGGAGCCTACAGGTGATGTGGACGAGTCAACTCCTGAGTTGCCCAAGTTCAGAAGTTCACACATACCTGACTCACAACAACTGAGAGACAACAAAGCACTGCTGTGCTGTAAGTCACTGAGCCTGGGGTGCAGTGTTTTGTAGCAAGTGATAACCACACAGAGGAGAAGAGAGGCCGGCAAGTTTTTCAGGTCATGCAGCCTCTGCCACATGACTTAACTCTGCTGTCACCACGCAAAAGCCACCGTAGACAAGACACGGACAATTGAAGGCACCTGTGTTCCAGTAAAGCTGTGTCTACAAAAACAGGCAGTGGACTGGATTTGTCCCACGGGCTGTAGTTGGCCGACCCCACTCTCAAATAACTTAAGGGCACTTCCCAATACAAAAGAAATACAGACAACGACCCAGCTTCTCCATATCCTGAGTTTGAAGTTAGAAGGGCCTAAGTCAAAAATGGTTTCACTATTTCCTGAGTAAAAGTGCACTTTAGCAGACACGAGCACTCCCCTGAAATGCTGGCATGCGCTCAGTCTTCCGGGCTGAGTGTTTTCACTTCCATAGTTGTACTAACTTTCTGAACTTGACTTTTCTAGGGCAGGGAGGAGCCTTTGGTGGTGAAGGTGACATCAGTTTTTCTGAGGACACAGGATTTAGAACCAACAAGCCACGACAGAGCCTCGCCTGGTTTCTGGGCCTCACCCGTCCTTTTCTAAGTCTGTCTGGGTTCATTTTGAGCTCTTGTGAAGGCCTGGAAAATCCCCATCCATAGCAGAGGAAGGCCGTGTGACATGCCTGTAAGCCGCCAGGCTGACCTCTCATTTCTGCTTCTGAGTCGGGGCCAGGGGAGGATTTTGCTTAGAAACATGGAAATCCTCACAATCACCTTGAAGCCGACTTTTGAAAATGCCTTTCATAAAACCATGACAGGTAATCCCAAAGAGAGATGTGGCTCCCACACATCATTCTTGTGGGGCTCATGAAATCCACCCCAACAGAACCAAATCTATGAGAACAAGGCCATATTCCAGTGCACGGAGCGTTTCCCCTTTGTGTGTAAGTCAGGCTGGAAAATCAGCAGAGATGCTTATCAAAAAGAAAACAGGAATACTGCTTCACCCAGTACAAATGTGGGAGTATTACTTTTGCTTTGCATGTATTTCAATTCCAGTTTTAAAGAACGGTTTATTTTAGGAGAAAAATTGTTCTCATGATAAATACATACTATTTAAATTTCTTAGCTCTTACTCTGGTGTAAATCTACTATTAGGTAACAATAAAATATATATCCCTTTTCCCAACCAAATTCTGTGTTATCTATTCTGCCATCACCAAACATAACATAATTTTTTTAGTAAAGCACTCATTAAAACTTGTCACTATTTTTTTGTGCTGCTGTCATGCTGCCAAGTCCTTGAAAACAATATTATTTTATTTTAGAATAATGAATTTGGTTTTCCTTTCACTCACAGAATCATTAAAATTTGTTCAGCTTTTAAAACAATACCTTTCCATTGATCTACGAATGGTATTTTTTGCTGATTTTCTTTGTCTTTATTTCATGGGAGAAAAGGCACCATAAAAGGATTGCCCACAGCAGGTTTGACAGTCAGATGACAAAGCTTAACACTCATGTGTCACCAGCGTGGCCTCAGCCACACAGTTCAGGCTGAGCTCCATGGAGACTGCAAGGGCCTAGGTCAGAGGCTCTCTGTGGACCTGTGGTGCTACCACCCTTGCCATAGGCGACAACTTTGGCCCCAGCAGGTGAGCCTTTCCTCTGCAGCTGTGTGAATCCCAGTGAGCAGGGTGGGCAGAACTGAGACCACGTCTAGGCTTGGAAAGATTGCCAAGCTACGCTGAGTAAAAAGGTAGCTTGGACCAATTTCTAAGCAGAAACTGAATCTCTCGGATACAACCAAATGGCTCTTTAAAAACACATTTGTTCAAATCAAACTTTTAAGAACCTCGCTAATGCATTGTTTAAAAGAGCAAAATGACTGGCAGTCAAATTCACATCGATTTGTGTGGTCTCTTTCATTTAAAAGGAATAAAAAAGGAGAAGACTTTCTTTATAAAAGCACCTGATATGTCACCACCAGTGTAAAAATTAACGTCTTTCAGACAGGAGAAGTGCACACGGCAGGCTGGGCGGTGACAGCAGAGGGTATGTTCTTTACCTCTCCAGTGGAACACTTGGTTTATGATGGAATTAACTAGATTGCTAACCCCTAGAAGGAAGAGATGGTGCTTTGCTCATCTTTATGCCAGGGATCAGGAGGACGTGCGTGGGGAGGCGAGTCCCACACCCAGTAAGTGTAGAACACAGCCCGTCAGGCTGTGTGTGGCAGAGACATGCTGAACAGACACCGCTGTGCTGTGTGAAAGGCTGTCCCCACCTCTCCTGTAGTATGAGAGAAATGCTCATTATGCAGGACTGGAAAACCCTCCTGTCTTCTCATCCTAGGTATCTCAAAATGGGTATTTTTCCTCATCTTCTACAGGAAGAAAAAAGAACAAAAATTGGCTACATCTTTTATGTAATTTTATGTAATTTTAACTCAGATGCATTTTAGAACTCTGAGGCATGTTCATTTAAAACATTTAAAATAAGGGAAAAGGACAGAGACTGTGGTTGGCACGTGTCTTCAAGAGGCCTGAGCAAGCTGTACAGGGCTGGAAGCACTGGGTAGTTCTTGAACCTGGATGCATTTTCCTGTGAATGATGCAGGCACTGTAAAACAGAGTAGAGCCTCTCTTCATCCAGGCAAGTGTCGTAATCCACTAATTTATTGTGCTAGTGTAGCTCTGAGCTGAGTCTGTATCTCTACTTTTTAGCCCACATGTTTTATCAGCCTTGAGCAATGCATGGTCAAATTATATATATATATATATTTTTTTTTTTTGGCAATTTTCCACTGTATAAATCTATTCACATTATTTTTTTAAAACTCCATATTCCCCTTTATGTAGTTATATGTCAAAAAATAGTAAATAGTTTTATGGCTTACTTAAAATAAAAGTGAGGAAAACAGACACTTGCTATACCAATAGCTGGTTTGGTTGGGTTTTTTTTAAAGGAAATGTTATTAATTTAAAAAGACAGTTGCCAGAAATTTAATAGAATTACCAGCAATGATTATTTCTGAAATGTATGAAATTTGGAACATAATTATAAAAGGCTAAAAACCAAAAGGATTCATTCTTGCAATTTCTTTAAAAAAAAAAAAAACAGATGATTTGTTATACTGTAGCAGAGAATTCTGAACAATACCAACATCATCTTATATCTTGGGTAGGCACAGGCTAAAACCCCTCCACATGAGAAATCTTTGACCTTCTCATAGAAATGGGAACTGAAACAGACTAGACTCCCAACCCCCTGCGTGAGAAACCATTGAAAACAGAAACCGTTATATAGAAATAGAAATCATACACAATGAAAGTTTTCATGCTTGATTGCTTTAATTGTTCATTTTGGCTTCTGCGACCTAGCTTGCTTTCTGCAGCTGTAACATAGCAACCTAGCTTGTTTTTTGTACCTGTATGAACCCATGTGCCAATGGGATGTAGTTTTTGCATTTATAAACACCACAAGACCAAGGCTCAGGGCTATTCTCCCAAAATACCTAGGGGAGGCAGTGGCCAGCCAGCTAATAAAGACTCTGTTAAAATTATTAATTAAGTATTTGGTTCCTTTCTTGGGTGACAACCTCACAACAATATCAAAAAGTTCAGCAAGTTACAGTGGCTGCAGCCTTGGTCACCCTCAGAATCTCTGTCCTTCCTTGTGGGGCAGAGCACCACACAGAGGACAGTGGAACATGTTGAATCTGTTTCCTGGGGTTTTCCTCCTGGTCCGTCTTGATTGTTCCAGACTCAGACACTTTCTGCTCCAACTCTTGTCTTGTCAGGTGTATGCCACCAACCCCAGAGGACCAATAAACTGAGCCTTGATATCACTTTCCAGGTAAACGAGTATTGTGGGCAGATTCCTATCTGGATGATTGGGGATGCAGGTTGTTAAAATGGTTTTGATAAATTTGACATCAGGAAGATCACTGGCAAGTCCACTCAGCTGTTGATTTATCAGGGCACAGAGGCGATTCCTGTCTTTGTAAAGCTGTGCCATTGATCGAATGTCCCCTCTGCAGACTTGATGAGGCTTGAATTGTGTCATCCAAGTTTTATGTTTTAGAAGCTTGGCCCTCACTGTGTCTGTTGAGAGGGTGGGAAATCATATTATGGTAATTGGAAGGTGGGGCCTTGAAGAGGTGATTGGATAGTAGGACCGTATGGTAGTGAACGGATTAGTAATGGTGGTCAGGGGTGTAGTTCTGAGGGCTTTAGAAGGACAGTGCAAGAGGGGCTCTTTCTCTCTGCTCTGCTATTTTCTGCCATGTGAGACCCCAGGGTCACTGTCATCACCACCAAGGCCCTCACCAGCTGTGTTCCCTGGACTTTGGACATTCCAGCCCCTGAAACTGTAAGCAACAAGCTTTGTTTTCTTATAAATCACCCAGTTCCAGGTACTTTGTTATAAGCAACAGAAATGGAGTAATACAAGGTGCAAGGCCACTCACAAGCCCTCACTGGCTGCTTAAAACTTCTCAATCATAATCCTTCCTGGGATCTCTGAAACTTCCCCAAATTTATTCCTCAGTTTAGCTGCTTCCCACTCAGCCAGTCTCTGCTGCCCGAACATTTCAACAGCACATTCGTCCTCCTCCTTAAGTTCGTTGTCATTATCCTCCAGCTCTTCCAAACCTATCTCTTCATAGGTTTCCTCCACTGACTGCTGCAGGACTCGCTGCTCCTCCTTTTCTGCCCATTTTTCCAATTCTTTTAGACTTTCTTTCGCTGACAAGATGCCCTGTTTGCATAAGACGCCATCCCCTAAGTGTCTTCACTGGGGTCCTGCATCTTGCTTCCAAGCACTCCAGTCAAAGTCATTTAATGCAATTTTCTTCATGATCATTCTTCTCTTTTTAAAATTTAAAAATTGGAAAAAAATTTAAAACTCACTAATTCACGTTTTTGTTTGAATTACTTTAATCTTATATATCTTTTAAAAAGGAAAATCTACAAATTAAAGGGCTGATGTTTTTAGATATGATGTTCTTTTTCAAGAATTCTATTTGTCAATGTTTTTGCATAACTGTTTCCAAATTTTCTCAGTTAAAACTTAGAACCCCGAAAGGTGAAACATATGGTTTTCCTAGATAGAAGAAACTAAACACACCGAGCATTGTTTCCTTGATATATCAAGTTTGTAACACAGTTGGAAAACTCACTATGGTTGTCACTGTGAAAACAAGAGATTAACTCAGTCGAAAATTCAGCCAGTTAAGTACAAGCAAAAAGAAATACGAAAACTCCATCAGACTGGCTGTGGGCATCCCAGGGAGGTTGATGGGGCTTCTGACTGCCGTGCTGGGTGCCTAACTGCGGTGTAGCAGCTGAAGACATGGTTTCTGCATGGCTTAATGTACGACTTAAGGTGACGAACCTTCTCAGTCCATCACCTTAAATCCTTGGAATAAGTATCATGGCATTTCCGATAGGCCGCGTGTAAAGAAAGTCTCAGTCCAATTTATCTTTCCTTATGGCCTTAAGGAGAGGAAACCGTGGCTGACGTCTTTATGCTGAGAAGTTAGCCAAGGAAGCCATCGCAAGGTTTCCATTCCCTTGTTTCTGAGTGTCAGGATACTAACTTCTCCAGGATTTCCTCTTGGACGTGTTGCTCCGAGTCAGGAAAGACAAGCGCAAGTTTTGTCTGTTTTGTTCGCTGCTGCATTTATGGTACGTGTTGAAAGGGGGAAATGTTTCTCTCCCAACCCAGATAGAAATCAGTTTAAAAGTAGTTCCCTCACCTTCTCCCATGTCAGGGAATGAAACACGGGGATGTTCTGATGGGCCAGGAAGACAGAAAACCCCTATTCCTCTCTGTTTTCCTCCAAGTCAAAGTCATCCTACCCCAAGCATCCTGGGTATAAACAGTTTGCAGAGGTGAGAGAAAGGGGGAGAAAAAGTGGACAAGGAGACGACAGAGGGAAGTGATTTTTCCATCAGGCTTATTTAAGATGGTTTTCAAATACTATTTTCTTCCCAATGGGAGAAAAGTGTTCTACAACTGACGGCGGCATGTTTGTGTCTACCATTGTGTAGACACTGCTCATTTACAACACTCACAGCAGGTCTGAAGCTGAAGTAGACCATGCAGACATATTGTAGACAACAGCTCATTTTATCCTCTAGAATTCCATCTGAAGCTACATGTGTCCATCTTTAGTTGTTTTGGATTTTTTCACCATCAGAAATTGGATGTCAGTGCACGTATTGTATTGCATGTGGATCTGTGAGCTTAAACTGTCCACTGTCCTTTGAAATCAATGACTCAGGAAAAGACGCTGAGGCTGCATACCAGATAGGGGATTGTTCCTACAACTGTGCAGACGCCACCTCAAGTTTCCTGCAGTAGCTCATTATTAAATACCTTGCACGTAGCAGGTATTCATCCATGGGTGCTTTTCAGATGAAGAAATGAGTGTCCTCTGGGACAAAATTGTGGGTAACCTGAGTTTTAAAAAGTCACCTACCCCAGTTCCCATTGTAAACCTAGAAAACTTCCCACACTCATGTACTCAGTGAAGAACTAACTTTGTTTTCCCTTTAAAGCTAGACCATAGGATTAACTAAGACTGTATTGGAAGCACCTGTCCATCACACTGAAAGACCCTACATCCTGTCTCCCTGAGACATCTACCTATGTAAACCCCAGCCTCCAGCTGATTGGGGAGGTAGCAGGACTTTACCCTCTGTCTCCCAGTCAGCACCTTTCAAAATAACATGACTTTTGTTTAAGATCTGCATGGTAGGTGTTACTGGGGACCCTATAGCAGTGAGCACCCAGAGCCACGCAGGTCAGAGATTGCCTGACTAAGTCGGCCTCTCACACCTCGGCTGTCAGTGACGGGGAATCCACGGGATGTGATCGTTACCAGCACTAAGTGGTATCGCTCAAACTCACGATACTTTGACAAAGTAGTAATAATAATGATGATGATGATGATGATGATGATGATGATGGTGATGATGATAATAACAATAGTATGGTAGAAATAGTGTGTACAAACATATACAAAGTCAGTTACATTTATTCTGTTCGTTACTTATACCCAAGCTCCTGTATATTCCTGCCGTTTTCATCAAGACAGAGGAAATTAAGTAATGTGAGTACTGCCTTTTAGTTTTAAAATGAAAACACACAAAAAGAACATTATAGTGTAAGCCAGTTTATGAAAATTCTGCTAAAATGGTGAAATTATTACGCATGTTTTACAAATGATGCCGGGCTATAAAATAGACCAGCTTCCCAGTTATGACACGGAAAGCTCTCTTAATTCCTAAAATGTGCTGGAGAGTTGTACTTCACAGTAAGTATGTGAAAATGATAACCATTGGGACTGGTATGTTGTTGTTTTTCTTAAAATATGACACCCAGAACAGAATGCCATATTTCATATGTGAGCTGGCCGTGAGGGTGTTTTGTGGCTGTAACGTCTTCTGTTTTCCCGTCGTCTTTAACTTCTGGCATCTCGTGTCACACCAGCTTTTGCAGCAGGTGCACGCTGCCACTCACCGTAGCACGCTAGCTGCTGCAGGCAGGATGCTCGGTCTGTCCACCGCTGCTTGGCATTGTACGTGCTGCTTGGTGTGCCACACTGCGGTGCCCAGTGCAGTGCCTGGAGCTTAGCTGATGTTCCACAAATATCAAACATGCTTCTCCCACAACCACCCCATCTTTCTCACTAGAGCTACTGTTGATGTTTGATGTGGGTCTGGTAAACTTACAAAGTGGATTTTTTTGTTTTTGATTGTGTAGTACTTTCTTCTAAACACATATTGTGTTAGTTTTATCCCAGGTTTTGACCTGTTAGGAGCTCTGCACAGCGTTTGCTCTGTATTTCCACGTGCCACTTCTCTTGCTGTGACCTAGCTATGCTGTTGATGGTGTGCTGTGCACACTTGCAGCCTCCAGCTGTGAATCTGCATCAGCCAATGCACGTGCCCCACCTTGGTCTCAGGGTGTGCTGGAGACCACCTCACTGGAGTAAACATGCACGTGACTCCTCCCCACATCCATTAGGGACATTTTCACACACAGAAAAAAGCTTTTCCTTGGTGGGATACGGACAGTCAATGACTACTGCCACATTTTCCTCGTGTGTGTGTGTGTGTGTGTGTGTGTGTGTGTGTGTGTGTGTGTGTGTGTGTGTGTATTTCATTCATAAATTCAGGAGGTGCGTATTTCAGGGATGAGGGATTCGGTCAATGCCCGCTTTTCCTAGTGCACTGAGGACTTCCTGCTGCATTTCTCACGTGATGCCTATGGTCAGGCCGTGAAAGAGTAGAGACAAGAATTATTGCCTTTCTTATTCATACATGAGCAGAAGAGACAAAGATGGTGAATTCTCCACTGAGTTTAAGCTTGTTTGTCATCCGGTCAGACCAGGGAAGAGTCCTCCTGTCTCCTAAACTGACAGTCTTTCGACCCGTGACCCCTCTGCTTTTCACACCTTACGTGCTGTATGCAATTGAAAAGGAGGTGCAGACCAGGAGGGTGGATCATGTACTGTTCACGTGTCCATTTTCTTGTCCCAAACACTAAGAAAAGCTGAACAAAACAGAACAAAAACTATCCCAGACTTATGTCTGTTCTGAAAGTCCTGCCTTTCATTTTACATGTCTGAATGGACGAAAGTCAAATGGTCACTCCATCCCTGAGTGGCAGGGAAGGATCTATGGCTGTGTGTTCATTAGAGACTGTTAGAGACTGTCACCAACTCAGAGGAGTTTAAAATTCAGTCCCCGTAAATTATCTATAGGGACGTAACAATAAACCCAGCCCTCCTGCTGGCTACTCGGATTCCATAGGCGCTGGCGTGATATGCTGAGCGTCCCAAAGGAGGAAAATAGTCACAGAATATGTAAAAACAGGCTGAGAATCAAATATTCGTCCATGGGCAATACTGTAATTTGATGACCATTAGAAGGCGTCAGTTGGTCACTATCACACGTGCAAACACAGAGTGTTAATCTAAAGTACTGAAAGCAAGAGATCCTGAGAGGCTTGATCACATTCTTAGGCTGCTTTTTGTTTTTATTTTTTAAACTTCAAGAACCACATGCAGACAATTTAAGCTTCAGTGAGTTTTGGGAGGACATAATTCAGTCCACTACAGGCATGGAACTGGGGACTACACCCCACTCCCACAACCGGCTACACCGCCAGCACTAAGGAACGTGCCAAAAACATCACCTCCCTGTGGGTGGCCCGCCACAGCCATCACAATAACCACAGCTGCTGCAAAAGCAGCTAGACACCACAACCACCACGCAGAGGGTCCACCAGCCACTGGAGTGCACTGACACAAGGAGCGTCACCAGCAGAGATAAAGAAAAGAAGAGGAGGTCTCTCTCCACAAAGCCCATTCCAGAGTGACGGAAGAAGCATCTGCTCTATGACAATATTGGGGGACTTGATCACATCTCTCAACATTGGACAGATCATCTAGACAACAGATCAGCAGAGTAACCATTATTCTTTCAGAAGGAGAGAAGAAATCTAAGGTAATTAGAGGGGGTGGGGGGAGGCAGAGGGCAATGGGGAGAGATTGGACAAGGGGCATAAAGAATAATTATGATTTGTAACAATGTGTATGCTAGTAATATTGATTTGATCAACATATCTCAACGTTGAACCCCAAAGATGTGTACGGTCAATTATGATTCATAAAAAAAAAAAAAAAAAAAAAAAAAAAAGCAGTTAGATTTTTTCCTTTGATAACTGAAATGTATGTTGAGGCCAATAAAATTCATAGTATAAGAAGAGGAAAATAAAGTTTGTGTGAATCATTTGTAAATCATTCCTCACATTCAAAACTACTTGCTATACATCTCATTCTCATTAAAAGTGGATCTCACTATGTGTAGTGGATTGAAATATATCCCCCCAAACTCCCTGAAGTTTGAATTGTGTCCCCCAAGTTTTATGTATTAGAAACTTGGCCCCACTGTGACTGTTAAGAGGGTGGGAAATCCTATTATGGTAATCGAGAGGTGGAGCCTTAAAGAGGTGATTGGACTGTAGGACCGTGCAGGAGTGAATGGATAAAAAATAGTGCTCAGGGGTGTGGTTCTGAGGGCTTTAAAAGAAGAAGAGCGTCTGTCTTTCTGTCTCTCTTGCTCTCTCTCTGCTCTCTCTGCTTCCACCTTCTTGCAATGTGAGACCCCGGGGTCACTGTCACCACCACCACATGGACTTTGGACTTCCCAGTCTCAGAAACTGTAAGCAATAAATTACACTTGCTTTATTAATCACCCAGTTCCATGTACTTTGTTATAAGCAACATAAACACTACACTAAGTTCCTTCGTTACAGTCTTGCTAAACTAACTTCTTTCTCTCTTTTTGAATCCAGTTCTGCTCCTTCAAATTTATTTGCACTCCTTGACTTCAGACCCCAGTTCTGAGCTGTGTCTCTCCTGGTCTTTTCGGGGAGGTCTTTGCTTTTCCTCTTTGTCAGAGTTTAATCATTTCTGCCAGCTCAGGGCTGTGGAAATCCAATGTGCAGTGCACGAGCAGAGTCTGTGTGCGAGAATCACAGCCACATAAAAACAGATCTGCTGTACAGCTTCCGTAATAAAAATGGAGAGATATTTTAATTTCATTTCCTTGTTTTCTAGGATTATGGGCATTTCCCTGTCCTCCTGCTAAAAGATGCAAATAAAACTTCAAGGTGAAGAATCCTCGACCAACACCACTGAAGAGAATTACCTACTCAGAATAATAGTCTACCGAATGCCCACACATAAATTGTAAATTAAGTCAGCCTGAATAACATGGATTAACATAATTTGCAAAATAACACACGAGTATTTTTTTTTTTTACTTTTGCTAATACTTTGTCAGTGAGAAACTTTCTGTTCTTACTGCTTCCATGAGATACAAAGTGCATAAAACTGGTTGGGAGGGAAAACAAGCTCACATGGGTAAGATAATGGTCACTATATCCCAGGGAGGGAAGAAGACAAAACTTGCCCACAGCACGATGAGGTCCCACAGGCCCCCCGGCAGCATTGCAAGTTCCAAGGGTCATCTATCCGGTGGTGAACCAGGCACCCTGTGATGAAATGACCAGGACTCCCGGCATCGCAGCCTTGGCTTGTTGCCAGTCCCCCCGCCCCCCGCAGCAAACGTATGGCCTTGAAGGCTGGGCTGCAGCCTGACAGCCTCTTTCTCAAAGGATGCACCTGCAGCCCAGGCGGTGGTGTGAGCTGGAGGGTCCATGTAGAAGACCCTGAACATGGCCTGTGGATCTGATGAGTTCTCAACAGATGTCAGTGCCAGAGATATGCAGGTGATTCTTGATATTTGACAATCAAAACACACAACTGAAAAGACTTAATGATTGACCACCTGTCCCAAATAAGAATAAATTAATTTCTGCCCCAACCACACTCCCGAAAGAGCTTGGTAGAACAGGTGCTGTGGCCCTGGAGGAGTCCTGTTAAAATGTTGCAGTGACTGAGTGGTCTCCCACCTGGTGGTCCATCTTGGACTAGCAGGGCTGAGCCAGTTGGAATGTAGCCCCACTGTGTGCGGCTGTGGCATCTTTATGCTGTTGCATGTGGGACCGACTCCATGTGAAGAGGAAAGCAGGTGGGCATTTGGTCACCTGTTTCTTTTCTCATAAAAAAGACTTTTGTTTTTTAATTTTAAAAAGTGTATCCGTTGGAAAGAATTGTATATCTATACAAATATAAAAGTAAACTTTAGTATCAAAATTTCCTGGGAATTTTTTTTTTTTTCAGTATCTAGGAAAAGTAAATTTTTTAAACTCTTGAGCTTTTTCATTAAAAAAAAAAAAAAAAAACACTTCAGTTTCTTTACTCTTTAGTACAGAAGAAACACCTTCTACAGTTGAGTGGGCTTAGGCTTTGTGGCATCAGGAAAGAAAATGAAAATCTCTTCAATTTGGAGATCAAAGTATCTCACCGGAAGAGAAACTGGAGAAAGGGAAATTTCTAACTTTTTCAGTTGGTGAATGTTTCATAAAATTCTAACTAGCTCCTATTACTATTAATACGAATAGAAAGTTTGAGTTAAAACAAGAGAATTAACACCTGCACAGAACATTGTTGTCTGATGCTCCCTGAATACCAATCACATAGCAGAGTATTTTTTAAAAATTAATTCAAGTACTCTTCCATGGAAGCTATTAAAATGTTAATAGAAAACTTATTGATAGAGATATATATCTCCTAAAAAGGAAGATGTATTTTTAAGCACATAAAAACATTGGTTATAAATATTGGATATATTAAAATATTTTCTTTCTCCTAAATATCAGAGAAACAAAAGGTGGGTGGGATGTAGGGAGCTGCGAATAATTGCTGAGAGCTGAATCACCTCATGGGACATCAAATCTTTAGTATCTGCACTTTTCTTTCCTAATAGAAGCTGTAGGAGCTAGACCATCTATTTATGTTCTTATGTTCTTATACTTCACAGTCTGATGGTTTTATGTTCATCCTTTATTTAAAACCTTGACGAATGAGTACGTAATCTTGACTTTTCCTAACTCCAGTCTGTATGCTGAAAAGAAAATTCAAGGAACTCCAGTAAATTGCTTTTAATAACAAAAACAGAAAGTGTCCCTTCTTCGAAGTCATAACCAATCTGAGAAACAAGGAAACTAAAATATGTGCTAAATTTGACTGAATTAGGAAATAATTTAAATTCACATTTAAACGATACATTATTTGGTTGTATAATTAATTTATAAATATTTTGCATTAAAATTAAGTAATTAAAATTACTTTTCTCATGTATTTCTTCCATCACTCATGTCTCAAATCCCTTACTGTGATCACCATTCAT
This sequence comes from Cynocephalus volans, assembly GCF_027409185.1. NCBI lineage: Eukaryota > Metazoa > Chordata > Mammalia > Dermoptera > Cynocephalidae > Cynocephalus > Cynocephalus volans. The sequence goes on along the minus strand of NC_084473.1, from coordinate 2,294,977 downwards.
GAAAAAGGGAGAGACGACAAACACATCCAGGGAAATCCTTCCCTCGGAGGAAAACAGCGGTGGTCGCCTCTCAGTATTTTCCATTCTATATTTTATGAAAATAAAGTCTGGATTTGACCAGTGTGGGAGTGGAGTGTGTGGTGCTACGTGGCTTTCTCGTTGTCTGGAGAAATGCAGGGGGTGAAGGTCTCACGTGGAATTCGGTTTTCCTCTCCACGTGTTGCTTGAACAGGCGCTGGGCTCACGTGTCAGACCTAACAAGTAGGACCCATCTTTGGAAACTAGTGACATATTTTATTGGTATTACAACTATAGGCTCATATAAAATCACACAAAGGTGCAATAGTGTGCAGGAAAGATTCATTTCTTAAGAAAATAATTTAATTTTTCAGCACTCGACATAAGCAATTTTCAGTGGCTATGCATACACTTTCTTGTGATACTGTGATTGTCTATAAACACGGGGTCCACCGCGGCCACCTTGGCTGCTATGAAGGCGTGTACGCAGTGCAGAACAGCGGTCAGATCCTGGAATTCGAGCTCCTGGAAGAAAAAATGTGTTAAATGTGTTGATCGTAATTACAGGAAAAACACATTACACATACGTTTAAATTTCTGTACTTTGTGAACTCCAAGAAAGTAAAAATACACATGAAATAAGTTAGGTTTAAAATAAAAGGTAGAGTAATATGATCAAAAGTGGTAAAAAAATGAATATACTGGGTTTTCTTAGTGCTAATACTGTGACGATTTAGCTTAAATCCTTTATTTCCTTATAATGTGGGTTAATACTCATTTTCTTTATTTTGCAACCAAAGTTGATCAGTGCTGGGTCCTAATTAGACCTGATCATCGGGGACATGAGTGCATCCTCTGGAATTCCTTTGTTCCACTTCAATGTTGGCATAACAAATTCCCAAATTTCAAAATAGTGAACAACAAAATTTCTTTTAAGATGACAGCTGATTGATAGACATCCTATTTACTAAAGTTCTTCAAATTCTAGCATATTCCAAACTGCTGAGATGACATCAGAAAGGAAACCACTTCACTTTCAAGGAAAACAGCTCCACCACCCCCTGGTGTGCCAATCCCATAGCTGTGCTCCTCTCAGCATTGCTAAACGCAGGATCTCTGATATTTTCATCCTATGGCAGGATGAAGGGTGATGGAGTTTGGATGTGTCATCTTCCCATAACTCATGTGGAAATCTGATCTCCAATGTGACAGTGTTGGGAGCTGTTTGAGTCATGGTGGCGGATCCCTCATGAATAGATTAAAGCTCTCCCTAGGGGATGGGGGATTAATGAGTGAGATCTTGCTCTATTAGTTCCCGTGAGAGCTGGTTGTTAAAAAGACCCTGGCACCTTCTCTCTCTCTCTTGCTTCCTCTCACCATGTGATCTGCTTGTACCCACTGCTTCCTGCCACTTTCCACCATGAGTAGAAGCAGCCTGAGGCCCATGCCAGATGCAGCTGTCCCAGAATTGTAAGCCAAATAAACCTCTGTTCTTTATAAATTACCCAGTTTCATATATTCCATTATAGCAACACAAAATGGACTGATGTGGAAGGGATGGAAAAGGTGGATACGCAGGCAGAGGAGGACAGCCGCACACCTGCAGAGAAAGCTGTCCTTCCCCGACCTCCATCTCAGCTTCTCTGAGCTGCTTCTTTTCATAGCCCAAGGATTTGACATCTCAGAAATTCTTAAAACTTGCTTTACAGTGTAAGATCACCTTGGTCTCTTTCTTGGTCTTCTCTGCATGCCTGCCTTTTAGAAACTGCCCCTTACTTGGGATGGGTAAGGACCTGGGGTGCCAAGCATAGACGTGGGGGAGGTTGACATGGATGATGAGGAGAGGGAGGCCAGGGTTTGCACTTTGGTGTGACCAGGTGCGAGAAGTGAAAACCTGAAGCTTGCTGTGGATACACTGCTGCCAAGTGCAGGAAGAGACCCTTTCGGAAAATGAGTTCAACACAGAGAAACACACCGCTGAGAAACAAACAGGAACACCGAGTGACCTGGGGTCCCCTTGTGCCTGGAGCTGCCCTTGACCTCCTGGTCACTGGAATCCTGGGAATCCCTTTTCCTATATTCCAAGGTGAACTAAGTTCCTCCTTGCATGCAACCCTAACCTTGACAGCTACACAATTACTTAATTATTTTGACTTTCTGAGTGAAGATGAGCAAAACGCTCAAGATGTCGAGGTGTGTTCTCCCACAGGAGCTGTGTAACATTTCAGGAGTTGCATAGCGAATCACTGCACTTGCTAAGCAGGACCCTCACTTGGGTTGTTTGTAGACCCACGAGCTGCCCAACCCCTGTGCTAAACTTTTATTCAAGCTGGATCCACTAGTTGTACCCACACCGTCAGATGGTACTCAAAATCTTTTATTTGCTGTGATTTATCCCTGGAAGAAAGAAAAACCCAGTAACTTCCTAGAAGAAACACAATGTTCTTGGAGACTTAACACATACTCTAATTCAATTTATGTGTTTCTAAATGGTAACTACTGAGCTTTTCGAAAGGACATTATGAAAAAAGAGCCATAATGTCCACATAATCTATGCTTTGGGGTCTTGGTTTTAGACATGCAAATTGGAAATTGCTTTACAAGTTCCCAAGACTTATCAAATAACAGCGCAATGTGCCAAAACAAGAAGCCAAATGGCTACCAGCATTAGTGAACAAATTTAAATGCAACATCAGTAGTTTTTGATGTTATAAGTTGAAGCCACATTGCAAAATTTTTTAAAGCACTTGAAGGACAGAGTGAGCTCGCACCACTAAATTCCATGCAAAATCTCAGGCAAAAGTGCTGAAATCCAAGAATCCCATTAAAGCTTCTGAAACAGTTAATTCCATCTTGACCAAACCACTGAGTTCACCACGTGAGCAGAGGTCAAGACATAATATCTCTGGTCTGGTTAATCTAACCAAATATTGCTGGCAAGGCTATCCTGAATTATAACTTTGCAGCTAGAGCCAATCAAAACCATATTTTGACATTCTGCTTGAATAGCATACACATGTTGAAGTCTAAGTCTATGACTTCATGTATCCATCCCTCCCTGCTGTACTCCCAAACATGTGTGTACATGTTGGCCACCGGCTGTCATACTTGGCCCTGCAGAAGAAAGTGGACCCTGAAGCCTCTTTGGGTTGCTACAGCACAAGAAACAGATTGGTACAGAGAACTGAGTCAGGAAGTGTCAGCCTAATACAACAAGAGAGAGGCTCTCTAAAAACAATACGTTTATTGGAAAATATGCAGGAAATTGCAATTTGGGATACGTGTGCTATGACATGTTATAGGCATATCCGGAAAGGTTGGGGAAGGAGAAAATTTAAGGTCTAAGTGAGAAAGGGTACATAGGTTGTTCTGAAACAAATGTCCTTGGTTGGCATTATCCCAATGTTGAATAGGTGGTTGCTGGGTAGGGCTCCTTGTAGAAATGTTTTTTTTGTGTGCAAGATTGTGTTGGCCTTTGAGCAAGGTCGTGGTTTTGGCAGAGTCTTTTGTGACAGTTCTTATTATCAGACAAATATGCATGAAGACCCCCCTTCGTGGCCTCCCAACACCATCTTGTTAGGATTTGACGTAGGGATCTATTGTGGCATAAGTGACTTTCCCATCTCCCCCTTTCGGTCAAGATTTTTCTCTGAAAGCACTGCTGACCACCAGCCTGTGCTCGGGTTTTCATCGTCTCTCGGTGCTGAGATGAACCTCTTCCGCTCAGTCTGGTCCCACATCGGGGCAATGACCAGCAGTTCTGAGGCCACGTCGGAAGACTTTTAGCCACATTTGAGCTGCAAGGGGTTTGGAGGGAGCAGCTCTCAGGCTGAGTCTGCTGGATCTTATTGCTATGTTTAATTTTGTCTGTTTTTTCAGCATTGGTGATCATCTCAAAGTACTGGGACAGTATTCTCTTCTTAGGAGTGCTGTTTCTGCAGAGGTTCGACTGGCAATAGGTACAAAGCTTAAAATGGAAAATACAAAACAAAACCAACAGGAGGATAACACATTCAGTTTGTACAATGGTTCTGAACCAAGAGCCAAGCCTAGGGTCACTAACTAAACAAACTAAAAGACCACCAGGGATGGAGTGAGACCTGTTGTCATTACTGAGTTTGTTTTCTTATTTTCTGTAGTCGAGTTTCAATTTCCCCAGAGGAATTGATCCAGGCACGGCATGTATTATTATGGCACAGATATCTCCTGATTTAGCTATCCAGTAGCAATTCTACTACCTAGTATCCTGTGACAGTCAAATTAAAGCAGAGAGTGCTAACTATAAATAGGGACCATTAGTACAATCTGAACAAAAAGTTGTGTTAATGATGTTGTTAGAGTTACCCATCAGGTGGACTAAAGGATCTCTTAGGGCCTATAAAGATTTGATTTTGGCATGAGATTCAACATTTCATCAAGTTACATGCAGAAACTACTGACAGTGAAATTTTAATTACAGCATTATCAGGCCAAGCATAAAATGGTAGGCACAAGGAAGAAAAAAATGAGAGGTAAGAGTCTCATTATGATGGGGAGTCTTGTTCTATTGTCTTGGGAAAAGCTGTCCACAGCTTGAAACCATCAACTTCTCACCCTGGTTTGTAGTTTAAGTGTCTCTGATTATGGCATTAGATGGTTTGGTGAGCTTTTTGTGTGGCTCGTACATTGGACACAAGTCTTCTTCCTCGAAATTTACATCAAGTGGTTTGGCTTCAACTTATAGGGCTTCAAAAACAGACCAGTTCATATTCTTAATTAGAGAGTTGTAGCTGGATATTGGCAGAAACTAGAAGAATTTAGAATTTAGTCCAGTCTACAGGTAGATAATAAAAAGTCAAAGTAATGAACAGGACTATGATCTAATAATAGGTATACTAGAGATTTCTTTAGAAACACAATTTATTTTTCTCTACAGTTACCCCCATATTTTACCAAAAATAATCAGAGTAAGACAGGTAGATAATAAAAAGTCAAAGTAATGAACAGGACTATGATCTAATAATAGGTATACTAGAGATTTCTTTAGAAACACAATTTATTTTTCTCTACAGTTACCCTCATATTTTACCAAAAATAATCAGAGTAAGACCGATCTGTTTGCAAAATAGGTCTAGTCTCATTAACCTTGGCCTGATTATTCACATAAGTACAGCAGGAATAGTGACTAACCATGGAGGAATTTCAGATTTATAAACCTCTCAAGTTTAGGAAGTCAAACCAAGACAGATTTCAGATTTTGTCTGCAGTACCTATGAGCGAATTTTAAATATGACGTCCTAGTCAAAACCCTGGTAATACAACCAATGTTTCCAATTGTATCGTGTTATGAAGAGAGCAGATTCTTACTGAACTTATGCAAATAACTATTTACACAAAAATGTGGATACTTAACAAGTAGTTTTTGAATTCTGGAGGGATCAGATAGAAAAAGTAAGTGTATCCATTTTGTTCACAAAAGTGTACTTTACCAAATTACTGTAAGCTATAGAAAGTTTAAAGGAAAAAAAATATAAGGTTCCTTAAACCTGCAAAACAAAACATTAAAGAACCAGCAATGTTTTAAATAAAGAGTCATAAAACATTGTCCTCATTATTTATTTAGTTTCATGTAATTAATCCTTCTTCTTGATCCTGGTTAGCAAGTTTGTGAACCCATCAACTTCTTCATTAAGAGTTTTGAAAATTCTTACCCAGTCCCAATGGTAGGTTCTTAAAAGCAATCCAATGCCTACATTCCAGAGTACTTGTCAGAGCCTTTTCCTTGAATTTCTTTGAGGAAGATACAATTTTGGATTGCAGCTGATTATAAATGCTTTTAGAGAAGAATCGAAACAGTAACTGTCTATAAATGACAAAAATTGAAAATGGCCACGGTTAAATATCTGATGATAGTTCATCAGAACCAGAAATTGACAGGGAAATTTGGTTATTTCTGTGCCATACAACAATTTAGCTTAATAATAAAAACAACATATCAAGATTTTCAGAAATTCTCATACAATTTTTTGGAACACTTGTATTAATAACATACTCATAAATGTAACTTAAAGAAGGTCTAGCACCACTGTCTATTTGATAAGGTTTCTCTAGTAATTTAATACGGTTGTCTCTTGGTTTCCATGGGGATTACTTCCAGCACCCCCTCTGGATACCAAAATTCAGGAATGTGCAAGTCCCTTATATAAAATGATAGAGTATTTGCATATTGCCTATGCAATGTTTCATCCACTTCAAATTATCTCTAGCTTACTTATAATACCTAATTCAATTGTAAATCATACATAAATAGTTGTTATACTCTATTGTTTTTATTTGTATTATTTTTTATCATTGTGTTGCTATTTTTTTGTTTCTTTTTCTAAATACTTTTGATCTGAAGTTGGTTGAATTTGCAGATGCAGAACCTGCAGGTATGGAGGGTTGACCGTATATCAAGGACGTCTGATTAGTTTAATAACTTTCTTTTTAAAAGGACTCAATTTAGAGTTCGATTTAGAGAAGATTATCCAAAATATCAAAGGCCTAAAACATTTAATTAAATAGTATCACAAGTCATTCATTTAGCCAGAGTGATAATTAAAATAATGTAAAAGTAAATACAAAAAGTTACAGAGTTATAGGAAAAACCTTAGCTCTTTTAACAGAGAGAACTCACATTTCTTAAAAAATTAAAGACCTAATAAAAGGTAGCAAAAAGCACAAGAATTTATTTTGATAAAACACAAAATCTTTGTTTCCTAGGCCAATTCCCTAAAAGGTTAAACAACAACAACAAATATATATTTTACATATATATATATATATACACACACACATATATATATATATATATATATAACTCTCACAATCTTTTATTAAGAACAGATCAATAATTCAAGAAAACATCGTTGTTTGAACACGGAGAACCAAACTACCAAGATGCACAAGTGTCAGGCGTTTCATGTGCTCCTAGGCTTATGATGAAAGACGCGGTTAGGTCCAGATAAACCTATCGTAAGTTGAGGATATCACTGTTGAAAAACACACTTCTGACTTACAGTATTTTCATCTTACGGTGGGCTTACTGGGATGTATCCCACTGTAAGTTGAGGACCATCTGTATATAGTAACATTTTAGCATAGGATAGAAAGTCAAACAGACGAACAGAAAGTTCTTATCACACTTACGATATACAAATAACTTACACTGTTTGCAAAATGATTGTCCTCTGACCTACTGGAATTTACTGTGATAAGGAATTTGTTATGGGTTTAAAGGATTTTATACCATATATACATGTATAAACATACAAACACAGTCAAAGATCTAATAGCTTTCATTTAAAAATTTTCGGCCACAAGGCAGTAACATAGTAATAAAAATTCATTGGTTCATTTTTACCTAAAATTTTAATCTAAATTGTGTCTCTGACAAAAAAGGGACAAGTTAAGGTTACCTGTTTACATGGCTAAAGCTTTTCAACAATGCTCATACAAAAAGGCTTTTAAGAATTTTTATTTGCCCAACTTTCAAATAGTTCTTTTTCCTTTTTTTCCTTTTAGACTACGAATTTTTCAATCACCTATTCTATCACCCTAAATGATTGTTAGCTAGGAAAACCTAAAATTACATTTCTAAAAGGGAAGTTTGTTAGCTGTCTAGGTTATTGATTTCCATGGAGATTCTACAATTGTCCGGCCATTAATTTGAAAGCTTTTACTTTACCTATCTTGGCTGGAATACCAAAAGATAAAAAAAAAAAAAAAAAATACTCCAAGAAATCTTGAAATCAGTAACAGACTTATCTTTCTTTCTTTTTTTGTTTTGTTTTGTTTTGTTTTTGTGGTTCTAGTTGCTTGATCAGTCAGTGTGAAAAGAGAAACACTATAGGATGGAAACTTTTTATTACAGTTCTGAGATCAAGATTTTGATCAAGGCACAAGGTGGTTAAAATACAGACCCCTGTGATCTGAGGACCTAAATTTTATAAACACTTATCTAGTTCTTTCCTTTTAATTTCCTTTGGGGCAAGCAGGTAACCAAGCAAAGAATGCAGGTGATTCAAAGTAAGCAAATAAAACTGGAGAGGTTAAAATTCTCTACCTGCCAACCAAAAATATCTCATTATTTGGGAGGCATTTGAGACTTTTGATATTAAATACAATTCTGAAAGTGCGGCGTTGTTCATCGAGAAGTTGCACATATGGCCACTGTAATCCTGAATTACCCTGTGCATGAGGACGGTCCAGAATGTTTGAACATACAGCCAGCTGGGGTTCCTGAAAGAGAGTTGTCCTGACCTGCCTTACAACTCGGAGATCCCATTCCATTTCCTACTGATATCTCAAGAGATAAAAGAACATCCTGTTAGCCTTACAGGGAAATTAAGGATTTGGAGCAAAGTGTCTGGTTTTGACAAGTGTGCCTGGCATGGGATACTTGTTTTACTTGGTGGACGGCCTCTGCCCTAGGTGTCCAATCTGTGACTAAGGTTTTACTGTTGCACAAAATCGTTCTTGAGTGTGGCAGACACCTTAGTGGTAATTTTGCCTGTCTGTGGCAAAATTGTGGCAAAATTTGCCTTACTTTGTTCTTCGGAGAATGAATTCCCTCATAAAATAGTGTGGACTGTCCTAAAGGCTTTTAACTCTTCATCTAGTGTCCACCATTTAGAAAGTAATTTTCTCTTGGAAGATATTCAGAAACAAGAAAACATAATTCACCAAAATTTTATACCAGGCATGCATACCAAACCAAAAATGAGACCAAAAGAGTACTCACCAGAAGGACAGTGTCCTTTATATCAGAAAAAACTTGCCAGAAAAGACAAAATATCTTTTATAATCCCAGGAGGGATGCAATTTGTTCTTTATTACACTAATCAGATCCTGAATGAAGTCTGGGAGCTCAAACAAAAGCGAAAGCTCAGATCCCAAGAGGAGACACACCAGGTAGAACAAGCGAGTCACGGAAACTGAGAGTGCAAAGGACTCAGGTGTGTACCACACCCAGTTCCAGGAGTCTCCAGTTCCTTTAGAAGGTGATATCTCTTTACATCCTACTTCTCTAACACCAGATTCTGTCAACCTAAAATAAATGACAGAGAGAGAGGCTCTCCAAAAACAATGAGTTTATTTGAGTATACGTAGGGGACTGCAATCCAAAGTTTGTGTGCTATGATGGCTCATAGGCCCTTCTGGAAAGATTCAGGCAAGGGGAAACTTTTAAAGGCAGAGAGAGGAAGTTTACATAAGTTGTTTTGAAACAGTTATATTTGGCTTCAAGGATTAACAGCAAGGTGGCATTAGTTCAAGTTTGAGAAGGGAGATGCTGGGTAGGTGTCCTCATAGAAGTGTTTTTGTGCAAGGTTGTGGTGGCCTTTGTGCAAGGCATGGTTTTGGCAGAGTCTTTTGTGATAGTTCTTGTTATTAAAGTGTGTGTGTGTGTGTGTGTGTCTGTGTGTGGACTCCCTTCACGTCCACCCAGCTCCAACTCATTAGGGTTTGATATAAGTGACTCCACCCTGGCATTGGTGAGTTTCACAGAAGTTATATTGAAACGTGATGGTATTAACAGAGCAGCATTTCCCTGAGCTTGTCTGACAGCATTAAGTGTTATATTTTTAAAAAAGGAGTTCTCCATTCAAACTGGTTTGGACAAAAGTGGATTGGAGAAGTCTAGAGAGCTTTTGCTACTGTGGAACTGCCCAGGCCTCTTACTGTGCTAATAGTATTGTCTGTGTCCAAGAGTGACTTAGCATGCTTTGTTTCTCAAACTTATTTGACTTTTCAAAAATGGGGCAACTTGGATAACCATTTAGTAAATGCTGTAATGGGGTTATGAGAACCTTGTGCACACTTAGTAGGACAAACTCTTGTAACAAAATATTCTCGTTATTAGTAGAAGGTAAAGTATCTTGTTGATTCAGTCATAAAGTCGTAAGCCATAAAAAATGAAAAGAATTACACCACATCTACTCAGAATATCCCATTTGTTCCCCAAGATAGGACAGAGAGATCCAAGTCCAGTGCCCGAGGCAAAGTTGTTAAATCTAGAAAAAAAGCCCAGGCCCTTGACAACGTTCCCAAGGACTGGGTTCACCTGCACTGCGCTGTTGAGATGACGGAGTTGATAGGTGCTGCTGGAGTGGTGGGGACAGCTGCTGGGAATAGGATCACCAAAGGGACTCTCTTAAGCAAGACGAGGCTGCTGGGACATGTGCAGCAGAAAACAGGGTTGACTGGAATTGCTCTGAAAAGCAGGCTCCAGTGAAATGCCAAACTCTTATTTTAGGGGCTCTTTCTTCACAGATGTTAAATCTCATTCCTGAGTGAAAAGTTCCCTCATCTGCATGTGATGCTGTGTCTGGCGAGGTGCAACCAGACAGTGTGTGCTTGCCTCTTCTGTCTGCAGTGAGGAAGAAAGAAAATCTCCTATAGACAGATTTTATTTAAGAAAAGGAGAGAAAAAAACACTAGCTTTGCCTCCCGGAGTTATGCAAACATCAGACAAAGAGACAAGGCAGGGAGCTTCCCCTCCCAGTGTCGTAGCAGGCCGGTGCATAAACAGCCCAATGGCCTGGAAATAAAAGCACGTAAACACCCACCTCCCTATGTAAGTTGGGCTGGTGGTAAGGATCCACCACAGAGGGAATTCTCCAGAACAGGCTGGGCTGGTGATCCAGAGTCCAGGCTCCTGAAGATTGAGAGGGAGGGATGTTTCCAGAGGATCCCTTGGCTGGAGCTGGAAACCCCTAGGACCCAGGCTCCTCCACAGATGCACAGAGTATGTGGCAAAGCCTCTTGAAACTGGAAAGCCAAGAAAAAAGATTCTCCCCTAGAGCCTCCAGAAGGAATTAGTCCTGCCGCACCTTGATTTCAGCCCCATGAGAAAAGTTCTCAGAGAAGTGTGAGATGATAAACATGTGTTTGTAAGCTACCAAGTTTGTGGTAATTTGTTACAGCACTAATAGAAAACTAACACAGATAACTTCTGTACATTTTTTTCTATGGGGACAGGTGGGATAGAATTTTTTTCTGTGTCCACAAATACGATGCGAATGAGTGAAGATAAATGACCATCTTTGGTTGAAGACGTTGAGTATTTCCATTCATTCCTTTGTTTTTGGTAATACTGCTAAATTGAAGAAAGATATGAAAAAACTAAAGTGCTTCTCCATGTTTCCAGAGAAAGGTAGCATCCTAATAGAGAAAGAAAACCACAAAGAAATAAAACAATGACCCAAAATGACAATGGGTTTGTTAATGGACTAGGAGATAAATAGGAGTAATTTAAGAATGAATGAATGAATGAATAAATAAATAAATAATGTAAGAATACTGCTTAAAGATAGTCATTGTTTTAATATGTAATGAAGGTGTAATATGTGCTTACAGATAATATTCTGTCTTTGAATCTCTGAGATCACAGGCTAGATGATGCCCCGGTTTTGGCTGGCTCTACATTTGGTGATTTCATGCCATGTGAAACTGCTTATCTTAGAGCTCATGCCAAGCTGGTCCGTGGGCTCTGCGGCTCTGGGAAGGATGTGCAGACACTTTCAAGCTGGGGCAGTTAGGTATGATCTCTGAGTGCACAGGCTGCTAGAAACGCCTACTTACTATGAAACTGTGCAGGTTACACCACCTCCCAGTGCCTCTCCTACCTTATGTCTAGAGAGGGGAGATTTACACTGCTGGCTCGAGAACATAGAATTAGATCACTTGGGAATGGGATGTGTCCTGTGTGGCGTGAAGTGAGTGCTGAATAACTTCTGATGACAGCAACAAAAACTAGAACAAGAGTCCATTCAACGGCTTCTCATAACTTAGAAAATATTTATTTACTTTTAATTTTTCCTAAGATGCCCACATTCTGTTAAAATTTCAGGTGTAATGTGCAATAGGGTTTCTTGTATCAGGGATTAAAAACAGCATGGTGTGAAAAGGTTTATCTGGCATGGTGTTTTGGTCTTCCTGCTTTCTGTCTTTGTAATCTGTGTTTCACACTGTGTCCAGAGAGCAGGTGTCTTCCAGCTCTCCCTGGTCAGGCCACTCAGCAAGCTTCAATGGCTCTCTACTGTCCTTGGGAGCAGGGTCCTCCTGGGAGTCAGGCATTCAAGACCACGGGGCCCCCACCGCCTTTCCCAGCCCCATCCCAGCTTCACCTGCAGCTTCTTTGAATTTCGGGGAGAGGAATCCCCCAAGGTCTGTGCTTTCCTACCCCACACCTGTGAACACAGGTTTCCTCTCTCCCTCTGCTGGGAACATCCCCAGTGCCACTCTGTATATGACTGTCGCATCCTTCCCATCCCTCCAGGAGCACCACTTCCTACACAAACCACCCTTTCTCCAAAGCGGCAAGCTTCATATCCACCTGTGAGCTACCACAGCAATTCATGAACACAGCTTCTGTGGAAAGAGCCTGTTCTGCTTGTTTTATACTTATTGGGATTGCATCTTTTCCACTAGATTGGACTTTTTTGAGAACAAGATTTTTTTTCTGCCTTCACCTGAACAGTGTGTGTACTTGAGGGAAAAGGAGGAGGAGGGAGAGGAAAGCAGGGGGAGAGGGAGAAGAAATCGCAAACACTGGCAGAAGTCAGTGCTGTCTGGAGAACTTGAGGTCTCAACAATCAACAGAGCTCAACTTTAGTGACTGAACAGAGAACACCAAAGATCATTGAGTTTGGAAGAAAAAAAATAACATGTATTCCTGTATACATGCATCGTTTAAAGACACTTTTATATTCTTGCAGAAAAAATGAAAATTTAAGTTTATGGAGATTTCAGCAGTATAACTTTCTTCCTTTCTTTACCATTACCCTGCTTTTAATGATAAAAATTTGAAGAGTTAAGGAACTAAACATCAAAAATAAATTTATAAGAACTTAGTGTCCTTATGAGTAGACGAAGTGATACCAGAGCTCGCTCTCTATGCCATATGTGGACATGGCAAAGAGGTTTTATAAAACAGGAACAAAGGACTCCCAGGGACTGAATCTGCCAGCCTGGGTCTTGGATTCCCCAGCCTCCAGAATTGTGAGAAATAAATGTTTGTTGTTTAAGCCACCCAGGGCGTGGTATTTTTTTTTATACAGCTCAAGCTCATTAATACAAACAACTAAGAATAAAAAGAGAGAAAACTCATATATATATAATAAGAAATGACAGAGGAGATATTACAACTGATGCTCCAGAAGAAAAAATAATTATAAGAGACTATCTTGAAAAACTATGTGTCCCAAAATGGGATAACCTAGATGAAATGGATAACTTCCTAGAGGCATAAAAACTACTGAGACTGAATCAGGAAGAAACAAAATCTGTGTAAACCAATAAACAGAAAGGACAATGAATCATCAAATACCTTCCAACAAAGGAAAGCCAAGAACCAGATGACTTCACTGGAGAATTCTGCCAAACATTTAAAGAAAAAATAATGATAATCTTTCTAAAATTCTTTCAAAAAATTGAAAAGGAAGGAACACTTCTAAACTCATTATATGAGGCCAGCATTACCCATATATCAAGACCAGTCAAGGACACTACCTGCCAACTGAATTCAACAGCGCATTGAAAGAATCATAGACCATGACTGAGGGGGATTTGTCTCTGAGATACAAAAATAAAAATTTCAAAAATAAAAATCATTTTGAAAGATGTAAGAAAGCATTTATCAAAACTCAACAGCCTTTTCTCACAAAAACAATAAAAAAGTAGAATAGAAGAAAATTGCCTTCAAATAATATAAGTCCACACATAAAAAGTTCACAGCTAATGTCATCTTCAATGGGGAAAAGCTGAAAGCTCTTCCTCTAAGATCAGGAACAAGACAAGGATGCCCACTCTTGCCGCTCCTTTTCAACATAGTACTGGAAGTTCTAGCCCAGAGCAATTAGGTGAGAAAAAGAAATCCAAGGCATCCAAATTGGAACAGGAAGAAGTAAAAGTACCTCTGATTACAGAAACATGACCTTATTTGTAGAAAACCATAAAAATTTCACATTATACACACAAAAACTGTTAGAACCTAAAAAACGAATTCAGCAAAGATGCAGAAGACAAAGTTAACATACAAATTCAGTTGCATTTCTATGCAATAATGATGAAAACTCAGAAAAGAAATTAAGAAAACAATCCCATTGACAATAGCATCAAAAAAAATAAAATACTTAGGAATAAACTTAACCAAAGAAGCAAAAAGACTTGCACACTGAAAACTATAAAACATTGCTGAAAGAAATTAAAGACACAAATAAATGGAAAGACCCCACATTCATGGATTGGAATTCTTGATATTGTTAAAATGTTTATACTACCCAAAGCTATCTACAGAGTCAATGTAATCCCTATCAAAATCTTAATGGCATTTAAAAAGTCTATAATTCATATAGAACCTCAAATGTCCCAGAATAGGCATAGCAATCATGAGAAAAAACAAAGCTGGAGGCCCCTCTATTCCTGACCCCAAATCATATTACAAAGTCACAGTAATCAGTATGGTATTCTACTGTCACAAAGACAGACATATGGACCAATGGGACAGAATAGAGAGCCCAGAAATATGTGCACACCTGTATAGTCAAATGATGTTTAACAACAGGGCCAAGACTATACAATGGGCAAAGAATAGTGTCTTCAGCAAATGGTCTTGGAAAAACTGGATATCCAGATGCAAAAGAATGAAATCAGACCCTTATTTTACACCATACATAAAAATCAACTCAAAGTGGATTAAAGACTTATACATAAGACCAGAAACTGTACAACTGCTGGAAGAAAACAGGGGAAAAGCTTCATGACACTGGTCTCGGCAATGATTTCATTGATATGACTCCAAAAGCAAAGGCAAGAGAAACAAAAATAGATGTGGGACTACATGAACTAAAAAGTGTCTGTGCAGCAATGGAAGCAATCAAAGGAGTGAAAAGGCAACCTATTGAATTGAAGAAAATATTTATGAATCATATGCCTGATAAGGGGTTAATATTGAAAATACATTAAAAAGCTCCTACAACTCAATAACAAAAGAACAAACAACTTGACTAGAAAATGGGAAAAGAGAGACTTCCAGGAATATGGCAGACAAGACGTGTCCATGTTTCATTCTTCCCTCAGAAGAAGATTGAAATGGGCCCACTGCCACCACTGCCATAGTTGCCAGAGACATTGTCTGGTCCCAGAACCATTGCTCAAAGCCACTGAATCTGCAGACACAAGAGAGGTGGCTGCAACCCCCGATGCCATTGCTGACACATAGTTAATCTTGCCGGTGCTAAGGACACTACATATGTGAGGGAGACAGGTACAGCTACTGGAGCTGCTGCAATCCTCACAGATAACCCACTGCTGCCAAGGACACTGACAAAGCAAGGGAGGCAGTTGTTGCCACTACCACTGCTGCTGCCACCATGAGGTAAACCCGCTGTTGCCAAGGATACCACAGATGCAAGGGAAGCAGTTGCAGCCAGTTGTGTCTGCTACCCCCACAAGGTAACTCTGCTGCCAGACACTGCAGATGTGAGGGAAGCAGTTGCAGTGGCTGGTATCACTGTTGACCCCACAAGATAAGTCCACTGCCACCAAGGACACCACAGACACAAGGAAGGAAGTTGCAACCACCAGTCCTACTGCCACCATGGCAAGGTAAAGTTGCTGCCACTTCAAAGACCACAGCTGTGCAGGCTGATACCATAGGCACCACAGCCAAGTGGGTGGTTTTTGCAGCTGCCACCACTGCTGTAGCTGCCACCACCAGTGCCACCAGGAAGCCACTATCATTGTGTGAACAGCCCACCACTGCTGGACCTGGCACTGTGAAGTGGGCAGCCTGACAAAGCCACCCACATAACGACAGCTACTGCAAAGGCAGCCTCCTACTCTAGCAGACCACTGACCATTCACCTGTATTGACACATGGAGGGTCACCAGCAGAGTCAGGGAAAGAGAGTAATAGAAGAAGCAACTGCTCTACCAGATGACCAGACATCAATGTAGAGTTACTAGAAATATGAAAAAAAAGAAAATATGAATCCCTCAAAGAAATGCAATAACTCTCAAGTAAAAAACTCCATAGAGCAGGAAATTCTTGCAATGATGGAAAAGGAATTCTGAGTAAAAATCTTAATGAAACTCAATGAGATACAAGAAGACACAGACATTACAATGAACTGGGCAAAACTATCCAGGACAAGAAGGAGGAAACTTACAGACAGATCAATACTTAAAAAGAAGAACATAGCAGAACTCATAGAACTGAAAGAGTCATTCAATGAAATAAAAACACAACCAAAAGCTTAAGCAGTAGGCTAGAACAAGCAGAAGAAAGAATTTTTGACCTTGAAGATAGTCTCTTTGAAATAACTCAAGTGGACAAAATAGAAAAAATAATAATTTTAAGAAATGAAGAACATCTTGAGAGATAGCAGAGAAACTTAAGCACACAAACATCCAAATCATGGGTATTATATTTATAAAGAGGAGGAGAAAGGAAAAGGCATTGAGAACATATTCCACGAAATAATACTGGAAATCTTCCCAGGGATAGGGACAGACACAGACATTCAGACTCAAGAGGCCCAGGATCCCCAAACAGATTAAATCCAAAAATGTCCTCTCTGAGGCACATTATAGTCAAACTGACAAAAGACAGAGAGAATCCTAAAAATAGCAAGAGAAAAGTGTCAAGTCACCTTTAAAGGCATCCCCATTAGACTAATAGCAAACTTCTCAACAGGAACTCTACAGGCCAGAAGAGAATGGGATGGTATATTTAAAATAATAAAAGAAAAAACTGCCAGCCTATAATACTACACCCAGCTATCATTCAGAGATAAGAGAGAAATAGTATATTTCCCAGACAAACAAAAACTAAGAGAGTTCACTACCACACAAGCAGCTGTACAAGAAATCTTCAAGGGAGTCTTGCAACTGGAATCCAAAAAACAATATTCACTACCATGAATATACAAGAAAGATCAAAACCCACTGGTAGAATGAAAATGCAAATGAGAAAGAGAAATAAACTATATCTTAACACCTCCAAAAACCAACAAACACTGAAGACAAACAATAAAAGGGAAAGAAACAAAAGATATTTAGCATATCTAAATAAAAATTGATAAAATCCCAGACGTGAGACACTACTTTTCAGTCACAACACTGAACATAAATGGATTAAATTCTCTGCTCAAAAGACACAGACTAATTGATTGGATTAAAAGGCTAGACTGAACTATATGCTGTCTTTAAGAGAGTCACTTCACTTGCAAAGACACACAGACTAATAACGAAGGGATGGAAAAAGATATACCACACTAATGGAAACAAAAACAAAGAGGAGTAGCTATTCTTATATTCGATAAAAAGACTTTAAGTCAAAAGCCATAAAAAAAAAAAAACACAAAGAAGGCCACCATACAATGATAAAGGGATCTATCCATCAGGAAGACATAATGATCATAAATATATATGCACCCAACACCAGAGCACCCAGATATATGAAGCAAACGCTGTTAGATCTAAGAAAAGACATATACACAAATATAATAATAGTTGGGGACCTGAACATATCTTCTTCAACACTGGACAGATCATCAATGCAACAAATAAACAGAGAAACACAGGATTTAAACCATACTTCAGACCAACTGGGCTTGGATGATATCTACATAACATTTCATCTAACAACCACAGAATATACATTCTTCTCATCAGCACATGGAATATTCTCCATGATAGACCATCTGATAGGTCACAAGTAAAGCCTCAACACATTTTAAAATATTGAGATAATTTCAAGTATTCTCTCAGACCCCAACAGATTAAAACTAGAAATCAATAATAAGTGAAATTCTGGAAACTATACAAACACATGAAAATTAAACAACATAATCCTGAATAACATATGGGTCCAACAAGAAATTAAACAGGAAATCAAAACATTTCTCAAAACTTATGAAAATAAAGATACATCATAACATTATACAAAAACCTGTGGAATGCTGCAAAAGCAGTACTAAGAGGGAAATTTATTGCAACAAATGCTTACACCAAAAAAATACAAGCTCTTGAAATAAACAACCTAACAGCACACCTCAAAGAACTAGAAAAGCAAGAATATTCCAATCCCAAAATTAGTAGATGGAAAGAAATAATTAAGATCAGAGCAGAACCAAATGAAATGGAAATCCTAAAAATGATACAAAAGATCAATGAAAAAAAAAGTTTGTTTTTCAAGAAGTATAAAAAAGACAAACCATTAGCTAGGCTAACTATAAAAAGAATAGA
Organism: Cynocephalus volans; assembly: GCF_027409185.1. NCBI lineage: Eukaryota > Metazoa > Chordata > Mammalia > Dermoptera > Cynocephalidae > Cynocephalus > Cynocephalus volans. Next base: position 2,276,689 of record NC_084473.1, on the reverse strand, counting down.
GAAGATCAAATAACAGAAATAAAAAATAAAAAAGGGAGACATTACAGCCAATTTCACAGAAATACAAAGAATCATTAGAGACTATTATAAGCAACTATATGCCAAAAAATTTGAAAACCTGGAGGAAATGGATAAATTTCTGGACACACACAAACTACCAACAAAGAACCAAGAAGAAATAGAAAAATCTGAACAGCCAATAACAAGTGACATTGAAGCAGTAATCAGCAGTCTCCCAACAAAGAAAAGCCCAGGATTGGATGGCTTTACTGCTGAATTCTACGAAACCTTGAAAGGGAAGTTGATACCAATTCTGATCAAACTAGTCCAGAAAATTGAAACAAAGTCAATCTCCAAAACTCATTCTATGAGGCCAGCATCAACTGATAACAGAACTAGACACAGATACAACAACAACAAAAAGAAAAGTATAGGCCACTATCTTTGATGAACATAGGCACAAAAATACTCAATAAAGCATTAGCCAATTTAATACAGCAACACCAAAAATTATACACCATGATCAGGTGGGATTCGTCCTAGAGATGCAAGGATGGTTCAACATATACAAGTCAATACATGAGATATACTACATCAACAAAATCAGGGACAAAAGCCATATGATTATTTCAATAGATGCAGAAAAAGCATTTGAGAAAATTCAACATACCTTCATGATAAAGACTCAGCTAATTAGGTATAGAAGGAAAGTATCTCAATATAATAAATGCCATATATGACAAACACACTGCCAATATCATTTTGAATAGAAAAAAGGCTTTTCCTTTAATTATGGGAACAAGACAAAGATGCACACTCTCACTACTACTATTTAACATAGTATTGGAAGTACTAATCATAGAAATCAGTCAAGAAAAAGAAGTAAAGCACATCCAGATTGAAAAAGATGAAATCAAATTGTCCCTGTTTGCAGATGGCATCATCCTGTATTTAGAAAAGTCTAAAGACTCTAAAAAATTACTCTTGGAGTTGATAAATGATTTCAGTAGTGCAGCAGGATACAAAATCAACACACCAAAATCAGTAGTGCTATTATACTCCAACAATGAACTAGCACAAAGAGAAATCGAGAAAGCAAGCCCATTCACAACAGTCACAAATAACATAAAATACCTAGGAATAAAGTTAACCAAGGAGGGGAAAGGTCGCTACCACAAGAACTATAAGTCACTGTTGACAGAAATTAAAGAAGATTCTACAAGATAGACTTTCCATGCTCTGAGATTTGAAGAAATAGTGTTGTGAAAATGTCCATACTTCCCAAAGTGATCTACAGATTCAATGCAATCCCCTTCAAAATACCAGTGACATTCTTTACAGAAATAGAAAAATCAATCATAACATTCATATGGAACAACAGAAGATCCTGAATAACCAAAGCAATCCTGAACAACAACAAAAAATAAACAAATAAAATAAAGCCAGAAGCATAATACTACCTGACTTCAAATTATATTACAAAGCTATAGTAACCAAAACAGCATGATGCTGGCATAAAAACAGACACTCAGACCAATGGAACTAATCAGAGAAGCCAAAAATCAACCTACAAACTTACAGCCAACTGATCTTTGACAAATGCAACAAAAACATACATCGTGGAAAGGATGGCCTCTTCAACAAATGGTGCTGGGAAAGTGGACATTATATGTTGAAGAATGAAACTAGACCCGTATGTCTCACCATATACCAAAATCAACTCAAACTGGATTAAAGACTTAAATATAAGACCTGAAACTATAAAACTCCTGAAAGAAAACATAGGGAAACACTTCAGGAAATAGATTTGGGCAAACATTTTAAGAGTATGACCCCCAAAGCGTAGGCAACAAAAGGAAAAATAAACAAATGTAATTGTATCAAACTCAAAAGCTTCTGCACAGCAAAAGAAACAATTAGCAGAGCAAAAAGACAGCCTACAGAGTGAGAGAAAATATTTTCAGTCCACGCATCCAAGAAAGGATTAATATCCAAAATACACAAGGAACTCAAACTACTTAACAGTAAAAAAAACCCCAAATAATCCAATTAAAAATAGGCAAAGGATCTGAATAACCATTTCTGAAATAACAATATACAAATGGCCAACAGACACATGAAAAAGTGCTCAACATTACTCAGCATCAGGCAAATGCAAATCAAAACCACACTGAGATATTATCTCACCCCAGTTAGGCTAGCTGTTATCAAAAAGACAGAGAATAACAAATGCTGATGAGGAAGCAGAGAAAGGGAAACCTTCCTGCACTGTTGATGGGACTGTAAATTGGTGCAGCCATTATGGAAAACAGTATGGAGGTTCCTCAAAAAACTAAAGATAGAACTTTCATATGTTCTAGCATTTCTACTCCTGGGTATATACCCAAAGGAATGGAAATAATCACGATGAAGTGACACCTGCACTCCCATGTTCATTGCAGATCGATTTACAATAGCCACAATATGGAACCAACCTAAATGCCCATTGTCAGACAACTGCATAAGGAAAGTGTGATATATTTGCACAATGGCATACTACTCAGCCATATAAAAGAACAAAATACTGCCATTCACAGCAACATGGATGAACACAGAGAAAATCATGTTAAGTAACATAAACCTGGCACAGAAAGAGAAATACTGCATGTCCTTATTCATAAGTGGGAGCTAAAAAAATAAACAAATAAGTAAAGTAAGAAAAAGAAGGCAAGATACAACAATCAGATTAATACATGGAACTTTCAAAAAGAGAGAACAGAACTGAGGGTATCAGACGTGGGAAAGGTGTAGGGGAATGGGGTAAGGGAGGAATTTTAAAGGGCCGCAAAAGATGATTACATCGTGTGGTGTTGAATATAGTAATTATCCTGATTCGAGCATCACATATTGCACACACGTAATGACACTCAGCTCTGTACCCCACAGAAACGTGAATTAACTGTTATAATAAAAAAATGAAAAATAAAAAATAAATATGCAAATTTGAAATTTAAAAAATAATGGGCAAAGGACTTGAACAGACATTCTCCAAAAACAACATCCAAATGGCCAAAGACCATATGAAAGGTGCTCAACATCACTAATTATCAGGGAAGTGCAAATAAAAACCATAATGAGGTATTACTTCACCTTCATTAGGAGGTCTACTATCAAAAAAAGGCGAAATACACAACACCACAGAAAATAACACATGTGGAGAAGGATGTGGAGAAAAGGGAGCCCTGTACACCGTTGGTAGAAATGTGAATTGGTACAGCCACCATGGAAGAGTATGAAGATCCTCCCCCAAAATGAAAATGAAATTAACAATGATAGAGCAAGCCCACTACTGCGTATATATCCAAGGGAAATGAAATCAGTCCATTGAAGAGATATCTGCTGTCCGTGTTCATTGCAGAACTATTCACAACAGACAAGATAGAGAGTCAACCTCAGTGAACGCCAATGGGAAGGAAGGATAAAGAAAATGTGGTATAAATACACACACACACACACACACACACACACACACACACACACACACACACACAGTAATCAGCCTTAAAAATGAAGGGAATCCTGTCATTTGATTCAGCATGCATGAACCTGGATGACGTTTTGCTAAGTGAAATAAGCCAGTCACAGAAGGACAAATACTGCAAGATCTCACTTACATGTGGAGTCCAAAAGCGTTGAGCTCTTAGAAGCAGAGAGTAGAACTGTGGGTGCCAGGGGCTGGGGGGGAGGGGCCATGGGGTCGCTGTTCCATGGGTACAGAGTCTCAGTCACGAAAGATGAAGTGGCAGAGATTAGCTGCAGAACAACCTGAATGTAGTTAACACTTCTGAACTGTTCACCTAAATATTTAAGAAGGTCAATCTCATGTCACGTGTTTGTGGTACCACACACACAAATTTCAGAAATGGAAAAGATTAAGTGATTCCCAGGTCACGTAGTGAACGGTGCAGACAACACTAAGATCAGGAAAGAAAACCAACCAGAGTGACAGGTCCTGTCAGACTCAGCAGTGCTGAGCTCCTGCATGTGCTGTTTCACTTCATCTCATAAGAACACTTCAAGGTGGACACAGCCTTCCCTAGTTTACAGATGAGGAACCTGAGGCTGGAGAAGCCTGAAGTCACACCAGTGTCCTGTGGCAAAGGAAGAATTCTTATCCAGGGAATTTCTACCCAGCAGTGTTTGCTGACCCTCAAGAAGTATGGTATCAAACTGCTCTGCAGTTCCAAAGTCTTCTCATCTGCAGTCAATCACATTTACAGTTTTCAAGACCTTTTAGGTGGAAATTACATCCACTTCACAGTTGAGAAAGGGAGGGCCAGATTGCTGACGCAGCGGCGTGCTAGGGGTGGCCGGCACAGCCGCGGCTGACCGCGCGGTCCCTGGACGCTGGCCCATGTGCAGCTCCTATCACCCCATCACCTTCCTCTGCAGCGTATCTGCCTTAATGACCTAGATTTTTAAAAAATCTTTTCATATTGGATGGTGGCTGCAATAATTATTTTAATTATGATCCACAGCTTGGAATCATTTTCAACGTTCTGGTGTTTTAATACCTTGCACTTCCCTTAATTAGGTAAAACTTTCAGGAAGCCACAGGGATCTATGAGTATACTGTGTATATCAAAAAATGAATAATGAGGTCACCCATAACTTGAGAAAACATTTCTTCTTCCCCACTCTTTACACTCAGGCATGTTCTATCTATTACGAGATTGACACTTTCAATCAACATATAAATGTTAGTACTACCCACGGGTCCTGCATAAATCTCCTGCAATGGAAATCAGCTCTCTACATTGCACTATCCATATTTCCACCTCAGCGCACAAACTGCTAGGCATTTGTCTAAAAATGTCTGTGAGATGACTGACACCCTCTGATGAACAGTAGTCTTCCTTCTGTTTTCCTTAATTGTCGTCTCTGCCTCTGTGTAGCAGGGAAAATGGTAATCTGGCCCACCAGCTTTGGAGGGGACAGCTTCTGCTGGCCACAGCAATTCAGATGAGACTGTATTTCAGTGGGAGTGTTCCACGGCCACTGCACACTCCCAAGGAATTGAAAGCAGATGCTATGGAGACCTGCCCATCAAAGCAAGACTTGAAAGAGATGGTTGTTAAACAAATGCACGAATATCTAGAATAAATTAATATGCTTTGTAACATGCCTTAGAAAATGCCCAAGAAATAAAGAACAGAATATGATAGTTGGGGAATAACTTTGTCTCTGGACTCAGTTTGCCACTTACTGTTCCATAGATAACTCGGATCGGGGCCCAACCTCTTTCTTATTCTTGTAATGTAATACCTCCACTGTGGGACAGACAAAGGGAATTCAGACCTCGGTTCTTCAGCTTCGAGATCCTGTAGCCAGGCTGCAGTGAGCTGGTGAACTGCGTATCCGGGCTGAGAGGGAGCTCCGAGCCACAGCGTTTACTACCTGCTGTGGTGTGAAAGCTTCCACCACAGTCAGCTTCAAGCTATCGACGGCTTTGCATATGGCTGGCAAATGTCCTGTGCATTTACCGTCTGGTTCTCCTGGGTGGGTGTGACCCCCATCCTGCACAGGACTGAGCCAGGCAAGCCAGAGACCAAGAGCATCTCTGAGGTGATATCTTTGTGCAGCAGGGACTGGGAGGACCCCTCCGCACTGCCGTGGTGAGTGGATGAGGTGGCTGAAGACAAGGTACAGCTTCTGGTATGACATTAGTGCCCAGCGGATGTTGGTCCTCTTCACCAAACTGCCTTTGTCAAATTAACAAGGTATCCTCAGCCCCAGAGCTAAAAAGTAAAATAAAATAAAAGGCAAGTGCTACGATCCCCATTTTTCAGACGAGGAAATGAACTTCTAAGTAACTTTTACAGGGTGGCCAGGCTGATTAGTTACAGAACTGGCTCTTGGAGTTGGATCTGAGGCTTAGCCCAGTGATTGTCAGTCTCACTTACTGAAGGTTTCAGAACTTTGACACTATAAGGTCATCATATCTCAAACATCCAAGAATAAACTTGTAAGTTTTACTCAGAGTGGTCCTGCAGAGACGGCATTCCTGGGGACTTTTTGGAAATGCAGATTCTTGGTCTCTACCTTTACCTATATTTGTCCTGGTGAACTGTGCACACCTTAAACACCGAGCAGAGCTGCTGGAGGAGATACCCAGGGAAGCCCAGTATCACTGCATGCAGGGAGATCAAGGGACAGAGGGACTGGAGGAGAGGCCAGTGCTCACCAAAGGAAAAGGTACCAAGAGGACTGAGGAGAAGATGATGTGATGTTAACCAGGCATTTGCACCAATCCTCAGATGATGAAAAGATCTTTACAGTGTGGCAGGGGTGGGGTGGAGGGCGTTCTAGAAAAGGCAGGAACTAAGCCACAGAAAGGAGGGTGCAAATGAGTTCAGAAAGTGGGTGGGAGCGTGGTGCTGCCCACCAGACGGCCAGGGAGGGTCTGTGCTGGGTGTTGTTAGGAGGCTGTTTTAGAGAGGTCTGTGGTGGACGCTATTAGGGTACTGTTCTGGAGGGGTCTATGCTGGGTGCCCTTATGGGACTGATCTGGAGGGGTCTGTCCTGGGTGCATTTAGGGGATTGATTTTGGGGGGGTTCTGTGCTGGACAGCATGCAAGATCAACAGGGTGCTATGCAGAGACACGGACACCCCGAGGACCTGCCCTCCTAGTGGCAGGAGCTGCGGTGCAAGGTGAGCAGGGGACATGCAATCATGCCTGTGGGTCGAGGACCCCTTGCATCAGGAGACAAGGGAGAGATGGAGGGCAGGGGTCCCTCAGGATGGGCGAGTCCAGAGCAAGGGCGAGGTGGGCCCAAGAGGAGAGGGCAACTGAGCTGGGGGACACCTGTGGGTGGCAGGTGGTGGCTTCAGGACTAAGAGCTCAGGTGAGTCGCTCGTCCAGCGAATGAAAGGGACGACCCCAGGGGTCAGCAGCCGCGGCCCAGGTTCAATGCCGGGGACTGCCGCTCCCCGCACTGGCTCTTTCCCACCTCGCTCAGAGCCGCTCTACCCACCAGACTCACCTGGCTGGATGCAGATCCACTTTCCTTTAATGTTTCTCAGTAACCTTTAAAGCTTATTCTGTGATTTACCTCTCCTGAAACTGTCTGCTTTGGGCTGTAAAATCTCCTTGGTCGTTTCTTTGACTCACGTTTTAAATCACCTTTTCCCCTTCAGCAAATAATGGAATTATAACTTCATAAATTTTATTTATACTAAAGCTCAGCATTATTACCTTGCCAGCATGCTGAAAAGAAATCTAGCTTCTCCAAGCAGCGCTGAATCTATCACTTTCGCCTGCTTCCTGTTCCTCCAGAGACATATATTTTAAAGATGAATGCCTGCTCTGAAAAGTTGTTTTCACAAAATATAGTCCTTGCAATTTGCAGTAGCTCCAGAGTAACTTGGACATAGACTAAGGGGAGAGAAAGCAAGGAAATAAAGAGAATTGTGGGCTTGCTTTTTTCTGCTTATGTAAATATTTTATCTGAAAATTTCCTAGTTCTGACAAAGATAAATATCTTTTACACTTATTGTCTAAACAAGGCCAATTCTTGGAAGAGATAGTATAGAATTTCACTCATTCTAAAGAGTAACAATAGTAATAAATATGTTAGGGTACAAAGAAAGATATTTTCTAATTATTTTGGCCTACAAATAACTCACAAAAACATGAAAGCCGGGTCCCAATTTACATCAATTATCTTCCTAGCCACTTGATATAGCATTTGCCTTTGAAAGCTACTCACCACAGCCCACTGGCTTTTCTTTCTTTTTTTTTCTTTGTTTTTTTCCAATGATGACAGCTGGAAAGATAACCCCATACATCTTTTTTGGAAGCATTTTGGCATTTGTACTTCTATTTTCTCATTTAAGAAAACACAACACTTAGAATCATTTTTCTCTTACATCAACATTAATCATGTTTCTTTGAACCAAAATCTTCAGCCTTCACTCAAGTGATGAGAGCCAGGAATGATAATGCACTTATGTTTGGAAGCACACACTGGAAACAGCATCCAGCTGTCCTTGCTGGCAACATCTGTTATTTATAAATTGCTAAACTCCTGCGAGAAGGGCCATAGAGATTAATAAAGTGGATAATAATAAATAGAATAGGCAATCTAGGTACCTTTTTTAAGATGCAGGGAAATGCTTGCACATGGAGCTGGGCCAGCCGTGCCTCAGGGACTGCTCCCTTCAAACTGAGTCCACGCAGCAACCCTTTCATTCCTCCTTTCAAATGTTTTGAAATTAACTCTGCCAAAGCTCCTCGGGGTCTAATGTGGTTACATGCAAGTTCCTCTTTCCGGGCATAGCCTCCATCTCTCTCTGCAAAGTCTCTTCCTGGGTGCGTTCCCAATGGAATCTCAGCTGTTACAAAACTATGGTGACATCCAGGGAGGACAATGTGGTGCTGGAACACAGCAGGACTCAAGACGTGATGAGTCTGGGAGATCTCCGGACGCATGATGTCCAAGTGGACCCCGCTCCTTTTATTGTTCATAAAATCTTAATTGAAAATCATTAAATTCTTAGACACTATAATTTAGTATCCTCTCCAAAAAACTTATAATTCGTTATTCTAGAAATGATCATTTCCAGTGTTGCGGAGACCTGATCCTGAGCATGTGGCTTCCCCCACCATGACCGTGAAGGACTAAAGAAAACGGGGGTCTGTGGTCTGATGCTGCGTCCCCCTAAAATTCACAGTGGAAATCCTCACCCCCGCCCCCAGTGATGGTTAGGAGGCGGGGCCTTTGGGAGGTGATGGGGTAATGAGGTGGAGCCTCGTGAATGGATTAGTGCCCTTAGTAAAGGGACCCCAGAGAGCTCCGTCACCCCTTCCGCCATGTGAGGACGCAGCGAGTAGGTGCTGTTCCTGAGCCAGAAAGCAGCTCTCAGCAGACACTGAATCTACCTTAATGTGGACTTCTGGCCTCAAGAACTGAGAGATCAGTTAAAGACCACAGGCCACACAGTTTAAATTTTGTTAGAGCAGCACAGTCTAAGACACATGGGTCACTCCTTCATAACTGAGAAAACAGCCGCTGGTGACAGTGCTTACCAGTCCTAAATCAGAAGCACCTGGTTTACCAGGTGGTGGTGCTATTTTCTTTAAATTAGACTTTGATAGGCCATGTGATTCACAGACTTCCTCAAACATAGGATATGGAACGGCCCTTTTTCCTAACATTTCATTTGACCAAATTTTTCATACAATAAAAACGTGGAGAAATGGTACCGTGTGCGTAAGAGTTGAGCCTCTGAAGTGGGACTGCCTGAGCTCACACTGTGATTCCATATTTCATAATCCTGTGACCTTAAGCAAGTTACTTACCCTTAATCTCAATTCCATGATGAACAAACTTAGGATAATTATAGTGTCTGTCTTCTAGGATTGTGGTGATGATTGATGGAGTCTTGCACACAAAGTCCCTAGCACCGTCCCCGACATATAGTAGGCAGCTGGCATATAACAGTGATCATTTTTAAATAATGGTTCACTAGAAATACAACTACTAAGGAAGGTTGATGCACAGTGCTAGTTTAAGCTGATTTCTGCCCAACTATACAATTACTCACTCAAACATTCAAAATAAAGCATTTAAAGTGTACACGGTGCTCCAGGCAGGGCCCATTAGACATGGTCATGGGGATGAGCTAGCTCTAGTCATTCAGACCCCACAGAGCTGACCTCACAAATTCACATGGTCTTAGCCAAGGAGACCGGTGAGTACAGTAGGAGCTCACATGCATGGCGATGAAGTCAGATGGGGACTTCAGAGGGACAGAGAGAGACAGGGGGACAGAGTGACAGAGGAGTTGGGGAGGACAGAAGGATGAGGTCCTCAGAGGTCAGGGTGGGATGGGTCAGCTTCCTCAGTGTGGTGGCATGCGATGACATTGCTGTGGTTGCTTATTTTAAGAAGACCGGATGGCTGTAAGTCAGTGCTTTACACACCAATTTTGTCCCAGTTCAGTCATATTCCTAATCTCTGGCGGACGCTGCTGAGGGTCAGCTAAGTGCATTTTTGCCTGGTCCATGGACTTTCTTGTTTTCACAGGTGGAGTCTTCACCCTAGGAAGCCACACAGGCCACGTGGCAGCTTGCAGACTCTCATCTGCTAGGAGCTTTTGCCTCGGAGCCATGGCCCCTGTCTGTCACAGTAGAATCTGGGCAGGGTTAGTGCTGGCAACCACGATGGGGACTTTCCCTATTCTGTTTCTCTCTTGATCTTTCTCCCGCTGTGAAGCTGCAGCTTGCCTTGGAGATGTTTCTTTTTCTTTCATCCATATGTCCTCCAGTTGGTGTCCTTGTCACGCCTGGAACCCATCGCAGAAGACATTGGGGTGGGTGTGAGGACCAAACAGGACCTCCTGATCTGGGCAGGCAGGACGCTGGAGCTGGTGATGTGGGACCAAGGCTGCTGATGCTTCCTGCCTGTTCAAGAGGTGCTGGGACTGTGGGTCTCTCGGGAGGCCCCGCGCTAGGGATGGTCTCACCTGCTGGGCTCCTGGGCCGCCCACCCAGAGCAGGAAGAGAACCAAGTGAGAGTCCACCTATTCTTGTCCACTTGCTGCCGTCCCAAATTAAGAATCCAGGTAAGAGAGGAAGCTGCTCTGGTCCTGGACGGTGAGGGCTATTTCAGATATAAGACACTAAGAGGCAGATGTGATTCACAGCTGGAAAGAAGACACTGGCCCTGTGTCTCACAAGTGTGACTGCTACTACAAAGCTCTTAAGAAAGACTACTATGAATGATTTGATTTGCATTGATCTGATTCTTAAGAAGGTTTTTAATCTTAAAAAGCCTTAATTAGCTAAATCCAAGGTAATGGTATATTGTTTGATTAAAAGAAAAAAAAAACAGAAAAAGCATAAATGAATGTAATTGTCACCTGTCTCCTCAGGTGCCCACTGGCTATAGTCCCTCATCACCTAATGCAACCCCTCACTGTGCAGAGGTGGATGCCTGAGACTCCTGGCACTCACAGGACACACAAGCCATCCAGAGGTGAGCAACAGATCAGAGGTGAATCCAGACGCCTTTCTTTAAACTCCCTTTGAGCCATTTCAAACAGCAGTGACCACATGTGTCCGTCACCAACAGGCAGACCCGAGCCCAGCTACCGTCCTGAGTCATAACCGAGGGTCCTGGTGAGGCATTCTCTAAAAGTTGGTTTCCTCACCTCACCTAGAGTGGGGGTAACAGCAGCCTGTATCGGTTGGGAGAATTAAATGAGACAGTGCATGTATAACCTGGTACAATATAAATGTTAAATACGGCAACTATTATTTAAGCAAATCATTTAGCTCTCTGTGCCAGGTCCCCACCTGTAAAATGGGGATATTCTGTTACAGAAATATTGAGAAAAAAATTAACCAAAATTGGTTCAGTACAAAAAGTCCAACATTAATTCAATATATTACTAATAACAATAGACAGACAAATTGTTTTCCCACTTAGGAAAGAATGTGAAATTATAGCAAAACTTGTGTGTTCTTATAATTAATGCAAGCAATATTTAAATGTTGCTCTATTGTCCAGAGAGACAGAATCAATAGGCTATGTGTATAAATATACAGAGGGTATTTATCAGGGGAACTGGCGATTGTGAAGAGGTGTACCATGACAGGCCATCTGCAAACTGGATGCTGGCAGCATGGCTCAGTCCAAATCCCAAAGCCTCAGAGCCAGGACAACTGGAGATGTGATTCTCAGTCTGAGGCCGAGGTCTGACAGCCAGGGGTGTCACTGGTGTAAGTCCTGGAATCCCAAAGCTAAAGAGTCTCAAGTTCTCCATGGACAGGAGAGCAGAGTGTATCCCAGCCCCAGGGATTAGAACAAGAGTTTTGGCTTTTCCTCTGTTTTTTGTTCTCTCTGGGTCCCCAGTGGATTGGATGGTTTCTGCCCATACTAAGAATGGATCTTTCCCACCTGGTCCACTCAGGCTTGCATGCTAATCTCCTCAGTAAAAACACCTTCATGAACACACCCAAATGTGATGCTTTACCAGTTTTCTAGGTATTCTTTCATCTAGTCAAATGGATACGTAAAATTAACCATCACAGTTGTCATGTTCAATTTTAAGTAGACAAATAACTTTTGTGTCAAGCGTTTTGCTTTTTACAAACTGGATTGGGTTTTGTGAACACATCAGAGTCATTAGTGATATCTCACATCAGACTCCTTTCAGCTGGAGGCATGAAGGCGATCACGTCTCTCTCATGTGCAGTGGCATTTTGTTACTTAATTATTAAGGCCCAGCAGGAAACTGACTCCACCGAATATGGAGAAGATACATGATCACTTAGAAGAATCTCTCCTTCCTGATTAGCAAGAAATGTTTGCTCTGCGTATCCTGGAAAAGACTGATAACGGCATGTAACAGACAGGCTGCCGGGTAATGACCTCACCTACTCTCAGCCAGGTCAGTCACCGTGTGCATCAGCTGCACTTTCCAGTCCCTCGTCTGGGCAACAGCAAATGGCATCCAGGTCCTCTGAATCACCTCTCCAAATGAACGATCTCTGAGCTTAGCAGTTTTGTTACCTAAATCAGTACATTCAGGCAGACATGAAGTTCTACCTTTAACTGTTAACTGCACTTTTTCTCTGGCGGGGGGAGACCAGCTCAGGAACACCAAGCAAGTTTCCAGGGGCTCCTGTGAGGGATGCCTGCTCTCTGTGCCCTCCCTGGGCCCTGTAGACCCCTGGAAGCAGCCGGCGCTTTATCCCAGCACAAACCAGGTTGTGTGTAGCAATGAAGAGGCTGGTGTGTGTCCTTAGTAGTGTCTAGTCTGCATATTAGGGACTAGTGCAGTGAGTTCTCTGATTTATCAGAGAGCACGGTGCACCTCCCCTGGCCCACCTCCTGATCCTAATTTCCAGACTGTGGGCAGGTGTCTGTGCATGGCCTTTGGACTGCTGTGGAATGTTTTCCTCACCATGAATCAAGCCATAACTGCTTACTCTACTGAGAGGCAGCAGTGTCCACATTTTTCTCTTGATGCTCATCTGCTTAAAATTCACAAATATATAATCTACCTCTCACAATGTGCAAATCTTTTAACTTGTGAGATGTGGCAAGTCATCCCTCTCAATTTGAAGGCAAATTGGCAAGAAGCCCTTATGCTGCAGTCTGGAAAAATACAAAAGCAGCTATAAGCCATTGCTGACGTGAATGTGAGTACTTAAGTGGCATTTAGGGTGTCTCTAGCTGAGATGACCACAAGTGAACTACCCATGGTGTTTGCTTTGTATCATGAATTAGGGAGTGTAATACATGTTTGACAAGCAACAAAATAAAAAAATAGATAAACTAGACTTGATCGAAATTAAAAACTTTGTTCAGCAAAGGACATTTTTAAGAGAATGACAAAGGACAATCTATAGAATGGGAGAAAATATTTGCAAATAATATACTTAATAAGGGTTTAATAATATGCATATAAAAAGATCTCATACAACTCAACAACAAAAAATACAAACAGCCTACTGAAAAAAAAAAGGGTAGAGAACTTGAACTGACATTTCTCAAAAAACATACTCAGACAGCAATAAATACATGATAAGATGTTCAATGTCATTAGTTATTAGGAAAATGCAAATAAAAACCACAATGAGGAACCAATTCACACCTACTACAATGGCCACAATAATTTTTTAAAAAGGAAGGCACACGTTGGTGAAGATGTAGACAAACTGGAGCCCCTGTACATTGCTAGTTGGAATGTACAACAGTGTAGCTGGTGTGGAAACACTTAGGTAGTTTCTCAAAAAAGTTACAAATGGAGTTACAATATGATGTAGTAATTCCACTCCTCGATGTGCACCCACCAAAATTGAAAATGAGGACTCTAATGCTTGTTTGCTAACATGCATTGCAACTTTATTCACAAAAGCCCAAAACTGAAACAACCCAAATTGTTCATCAACAAATCAATGACTAAATAAAATGTGGTATATCAGTAAAGTGGAATATTATTCATTATAAAAAAGAATGAAGTTTTGACACAGGCTGAAACATGGAATGAACCTTGAAAACATTATAAAAGAAGCCGGACACAAATGACCACATGTTGTATGGTTCCATGTATATGAGTTACCCGGGAAAAGTAAATTTACAGAGATTAAAAGTAGAATAGAGGTCCCAGGAGCTGGGGTGGGGAGGAGGAAAACATCTCTTGTCTTACTATCTACTTACAGTGAACAATCTGAATTTTTTAAAAATTCCATTTACAATAGCATCAAAAAGAATAAAATACTTAGAAATGAACTTAATCAAGGAGGCAAAAAGCTTGTAGATGAAAAACTAAAGAACATTGCTGAAAGAACGTAATGAAGACTCCAGTAAATGAAAAGACATTCCATGCTTATGGACTGGAAGGCTTAACATTGTCAAGATGTTATTATTGCCAAAAATGACCTACAGATTCAATACAATCGCCACTAAAATCCCAAAGACAATTGTTTGCAGAAATAGAAAAATGCATATGGAATCTCAAGGGACCCTGACTAGCCAAAACACTCTCCATAAAAAGCAAAGTTGAAGGTGTCACAAATCCCAATCTCAAACCTTACTGCAAAACTACAGTAATCAAAACAGTGTGTTAGTGACGTAAAGACAGACATACAGATCAACTGGGGAGAAAGGACAGCCCAGGAATAAACCCTCACATATATGGTGCCATTTAAGAGTGCCATTCAATTGAGAATGTCCATTTGATGTGGATTCAACAGTCTTTTCATCAAATGATGTTGGGAAAACAAGATATCCACAAGCAAAATAACAGCATTAGGCCCTTACCTTGTACCATATCTAAAAATTAACTCAAAATGCATCAAAGACCTAAATGTAAGATCTAAAACATAAAAATTCTTAGAAAAAAATACATAGAAAGCACAGGGGAAGCTCTTTATGACTTCGGGATTGGCAATGGCTTCTTGAAGATAACAACAAAAGCACAGGCAACAAAAGAAAACATATAAATTAGGTTGTATCAACATTAATAACTTCTGTGCATCAAAGGACACTATAAACAAAGTGAAAAAGGAAACCCCCCAAATGGAAGAAAACATTCAGAAATCACATATCTGATAAGAAATTCATATCTAGAATAAATAATAACTCCAACGACTCAAAAACAAAAAACAAATAACTCGATTAGAAATGGGAAAATGATTTGAATAGATATTTCTCCATAGATGATATACAAATGGCCAATAAGCACATGAAAAGATTCTCAACATCACTAATCACTAGGAAATGCAAATAAAACCACGGTGAGATAATACTTCACAACCAATAGGATGGCTATTATATAAAAAATCAAATGAACAAACCCCAGAAAACAGGAAATGTTTGTAAGGATGTGGAAAAATTAGAGCCTTGTGCACTGCTGGGGGGAATAAGAAAAGGTGTAGCATCTGTGGAAAACAGTGTGGTGGCTTCTCAACAAAATAAAAATGGAATTATCACATGATCCAGCAATTCCACTTCTGGGTAAATACTCCAAATAATTAAAAGCAGGGATTCAAACAGATATTGGTACACACATATTCATAGCACTGTTATTCACAAGAGCCAAAAGGTGGAAGCCACCCACGTGACCACCAATGAATGAATGTATAAACGAAATTGGCTACAACATATAATGGAGTATTATTCAGCCTTAAAGAAGAAAGAAAATTCTACCCAAAGCAGTCAACAGATTAAATGCTACACTATCAAAATTCCAATGACATTTTTCACAGAAAAAGAAAAAAAAAATCTAAAAGTCATATGGAAGAACAAAAGACCCTGAATATCCAAAGCAATACTGAGCAAAAGAAGAAAGCTAGGAACATCACAATACCTAACTTCAAAATATATTTCAAAGCTATAGTAATCAAAACAGCATGTTACTGGTATAAAAACAGACAGACAAATAGAACAGAATAGAGAGTCAAGAAATAAATCTACACATTTATGGCTAACTAGTCTTCAACAAGGGTGCCAAGAATAGGCAATGGGGAAAGAACAGTCTCTTCAATAAGTGCCATTGGAAAAAGTGGGTATCAATATGCAAAAGAATGAAATTACACCTCATCACACAACACATACAAAAATCAAGTCAAAATGGATTAAAGACTTAAACATAAGACCTGAAGCTATAAAAACACTAGAAGGAAACATAGGATAAAATCTTCTTAGCATTGGTCTGGGCAGTAACTCTTTGTAAGTGACTCCAAAAGCAAAGACAGCAAAAGTAAACATAGACAAAAAAACTAAGAAGCTTCTTCACAGCAAGGCAAGAAACCGACAGAGCAAAGAGACTACCTATAGCATGGGAAAGAATATTTACGAATCATACATCTCACAAGGGGCTGATATCCAAAATATATAAGGAACTCAAATAACTCAATAGCAAGAAAATAAATGGCCTGATTTAAAAATGGGCAAAGGATCTGCATAGACACTTCTCAAAAGAACACATCCATATTTCCAGCAGGTAAAAAAATGAAGTTAAAAAAATGCCCAACATCTGTAATCATCAGGCAAATGCAAATCGAAACCATGAGATAGCACCTCACACCTGTTAGGATGGCTGTTACCAAAAAGACAAGTAATAATGAATGCTGTCAAGGGTGAGGTTGGCAGGAAGGTGCATTGACACAGCTACTGTTCCTCGAAAAACTAAAAATAAAACTACCATATGACCCAGCAATTCCACCTCTGAGTACATATCCAAAGGAAATGAAATCAGCACGTTGAAGAGGTGTCAGCCCTCCCATGTCCACGGTAGGATGGTTCACAGTAGCCACAATACAGAAGCAACCTAAGTGTTTGCCAGCGAGGGAATGTATACAGAACACGGGTATACGTACATAACAGAATAGGACCGAGCTTTAACAAAGGAGGTTCTGTCATTCGTGACATCAGGGGTGAAATAGAGGACGTTATGCTAATTGTAGTAAGGCAGTCACAGAAGGACAAATACTACATGATCCCACACATACGTGGAATCTAAAAATGCTGAACTCACAGAAACAGAAAGTAGAATGTTGGCTGCCAGGGGCTGGGGGAGGGAGGCCACGGACATGCTGCTCAAAGGGTACAAAGATTCATTTAGACAGGAGGAACACGTTCAGGAGATGACAGCATGGTGACGGCAATTAATTAGAATGTAGGTAAACTTGAAAACTGCTAAGGGAATAGACCCTAAATGTTCTCACCACACACACAAAGAATAAGCATGTGAGGTGACGGATGTGTTCATTTGCCTGATTTAATCATTTCACGATGTGTGCGTGGATATGAAAACATCACGTTGTACACCATAGATCCATACAAGCTTATTTGTCAATTACACTTTAATAAAGGTAGAAAAGAAAAAGAGAGAGAGAAAGGAAGGAAGGAAGGAAGGAAGGAAGGAAGGAAGGAAGGAAATTCTGACATGTGCTACGATGTGGATGAATCTGGAAGACATCGTGTGAGTGAAATAAGCCAGTCACAGAAGGACAGACACTGTTTGAGCCCACGCATATGAGGTCCCTAGAGAGCCAGAAGGTAGGATGGTGGCTGCAGGGCTGGGGGAGGGGCATGGGGAGACACTGCTTAGCAGGTGCAGAGTTCCAGTTTAGGATGGAGGAAAAGTTCTGGAGACGCACGGTGGTGGCAGATGCACAACAGCATGAACGTACCTAATACCGCTGAATGTACACTTTAAATAGTTAAAATGGAAATTTTGTTATATATACTTTACCACAATTTTTAGAAACAAAACCAACATGGTTGTCATTTTCGAGGTAAGCCCGGCCTTTTATGCCCCTATCCCAACACATAGAAGCTGAGTGAGGGAGGCATTGAATTAAGCTCCCCAGGCCTCAGTTTCCCTACTGCAAAGCTGTGACGAGATATTTCTTCCACAGAGTAAGAGAGAATTTAAAACTCTCTCATACCTCGAAACTGGTAGGTATCACTGCGACTAGTATTTTCCTCTTTTAAAATCTACATCAAAAGAGGCATATTTAGTGGCATCTATTTCTTTACCAGTATCTTTGAGTTGAAATATTATATTTTAATTACAAGTCCAACTTTATTCTGAATAAACGACCCTTCTCTCAGGTCTCCCAGCTCATCAGCCTCAGCCTCACTTCTGTTTAAAGGATGGGACGTTTATGGAGGGGCCCCTCTCCCAGTGTGTCTTTACCCTTAGACCATTGGGCAAAGTTCAGTCACAAGTGACACAGATTCCTGTAGGTCGGTGACTTATTTAAACTGGTCTGACGGAAACTGAGTATGTGTGATGTGGTCTCTAAGCATGTCTTACACGTGCATCTGGACTTACTGTGACTATACTGGGAAAAACGAAACTCGCCTGTAGGGTTCCAGGCTGATTTTCAGTTTATCTTAAAGGCTCTGGAGGCTGCACATGAGGTGACTACAGCTTCTCTTTGGTTCTCCCTGGGCACCGTCTGGCCTTCGTTCACCTACCAGCATTAATTTTCTTGCCCACCTGTGAATACCCAATATGAGGTCAGAGGAGGATGAGCCCGTCTTTCTACACAGAGGGAGAGACCCCGTTGGTGGCGCTTCCTGAGCCCTGTGGGCTCCTGAGGCTTCTGGCTTCCATCAGCACTAGGAGGGTACAGGTGTGTTAAGGGGCCTATTCTACCATGTCTCCTTGAAAAGAACATACACGTTGTCACAGCTTCTCAAAGCACAGTAAATGCAGGGAGCATTTATTGAGCTTCTGCCATATGGAAAGCCACAGGCTGACGCTGGAGAACACACATGGGAAATTCAGGATCCTGCACACCAGGAGCTCGGCTCAGTGCTGCAAAGTGCTGCAGGTGGCTGGGGTTGAATGGGACATACACAGTGAATACCACTAAGCAGGTGACTGTCATGACAGAATTACGATGGAACAGAGAGGAATCTAACTCCTTACACAGCGACCCCATTCACTGTTCTGCGGTCTCCAGCGCTCTGTCCAGACACTTGCACCCCACGCATCACCCAGCGTAACAGTGAGCTCTGCACACGCTGATCTTTTTCTCTAACTCCCGAATTCCAGTTCACCTCCACGTCCCCACATTAACAGAGAGAACTCTGCACCAGCACAGAGACCCTTGGATGCAGCAAACATCTGACAAATGAAAGTGAAAGGAAGGACGCACTTCACAGGAGGATGAGCTGAGACACGGAGGCAGACAGGGCCCGGGGAGGAGACGTCGTGGGCGCCAGGGGCATGGGAAGGGACAGGGGCAGGGACAGGGGCAAGGCAGAGGCCGCCGTCCCGCGCCGGGCTTGGGCACAGTGCGTCTCGCTGAACGCACAATGGAGACGTGACAAGCGCCAGCCTCCTGCACGTTTAGACTCCTCGAAGCCAGGCAGCGATGACCCCCCGCCAGGCAGGCACGGCGCAGGTGGCACCAGGTGTGCCAGGTGCCCAGGTGCAGATGTATCCTGCTGCCGGCTTCCACCAAGCATGTGGGGAGCTGCGGGTGGGACCCTCAGACCCATGGCCTCACGAGGCTCGTCCAGTTCTCAAGACCACGTGGGCTGGACTCAGCAGGGACACGAGGACTCTCCGCTGGGCTCTGATGGCCTTAACTCCGGTCAGGCTGCGCCGAGGACGTGAGGTTGCTTTGAACCCGGGGTGCGCTGGCCTGGCTCCCAGGAGCTGAGGGTCCAGCTTTTAGCAATTTCGTCACTTGATGGCACATGGGTTGCTTGAAGGCCATGGTGGGAACACTTTTACCAAGTTAATCAGCGAATGCTACAAATCAGGCCCCACGCCGTCCCTGCTCCCCCTGGCTGTTAACCATTTACGAGCCCGAGTGGTTAAACTGGTTTCGGAGGTGTGTCCACAAGAGAAAGAAGCTTCACTTCTGTGACCCCCTGAATCACTTTTGCGACCAAACCCACTGAACCTCCAGCAGAGCAGGTGCGTCCTGGCAGTGCGAGTCATTCTACACTGGACAGACTCCGACCAGAGCGGGAACCTCTCCATTTCCTCTTCGCATCCACCCTGGGGACGGGAGGCAGACACCCAGGCCTAACCAGGCTCTGCCTCTGACTAACTATGCCATGTTTCTTTGAGCCCAGGTCCCCCAATTTTTAAAACGTGTGGATATGCAGTAGACCGGATCTAATTTACAGGGTTATTGAGAAAATTAATGAGCTTGCTCATGGGTTTTATAAACTGCACATACTTTACAAATGAGACTGATGTGAGTGGGGTGTTACCTGTTTGGACCTGTGCCTTCCCCAGAGCCCTCTCCCAACAAGGACCACCCCTGCTCAGGTGACGCTCAGCAGGTTGGCCCAGGGTGGGCTCTCCCCAGGTGCAAGGTGCCCTAATCCCTGGACACGGCTGGATCCTTTGTGTCAACCCCAAGTGGGGTGGAGGCTCAAAGACCACAGACCACCCAGGTACGCGAGGAGGAAAGGTTCCTTTGAGGACCCTGAAGGGGAAAGGTGGAGGAGTGCTGTGTGTGTGAGAGACAGATACAGAGAGAGATGGTCAGAGCCTCAGGGCGCTGAGTCTGGTATCAAATCCACATGTCTTCAACACCAGCTATGGAGACATGATGAATTTTTATTATTTCTCCTGGGGCCAATTCAAGTTTAAACAGTGAAAGTGTGAGGAGAGCTGCTTTGGAGTTCCAGCTCCATCCCTGGTCAGCCTCAGCTTCTCTCCCAGTCCTGGACCCGCCTAGCCCTGTTTCTGAGGATTTTCCCTCTTTGGTTCCTGAATCCTCCCACTTCTCTGGCCTTAGGGGAGTTAGCTGCTGAGCATTCTAGGACTACTTCTTGGGAGCAATCCCTGTACTTCTCTGACCCCCGCTGCCGGGAGAGCTTGTTCACAAAAGCAGGGACATGTTGGGGAGGAAAACTCTGGATCACAGGTACTGGAGAGAGCTGGTTCCATCTGAGACCGGCCACTTCCCAGCCCCCGGACAGCGGTCAGTGATTGAAGGTCTCTACCCTCAATCCACCATCTCTCAAATCTTAGTCACTGAATGATAATCCTCGGCTGCCGCTGCTTACAGAAGAGATTTAACTCAACTACATTTCTCTTAGTTTGAATATTGTGGTTCTAGAGACACAGCCACGACAGACTCAAAACCCAAACAAAGATATCATGGCCAAACAGCCTAAAAGTAGCCCTCAGTTATCTAAGTGGATAGTTTACCAATCTGCTGTAAAAACACATTAAGAAAAAAATAGAAAGAAAAAAGAAAGAAGAGAAAAAAATAAAAGCTTTGTTTTTGTTCTAGCTTCCTTGAGAATAGATTTAAAAACATAATCTTATAGATATATTTGGGAACGAGGCACTTCATGTGAATCTCATTAATTCTTGTTCCGGCATGTAAGAACATTAATTAGTCCCTGGATTGTGTACAGGGAGATGTGAAATTATGCATTTGATGACATTTTGCCTGGGTTGTCCCTCCCTCTTTGCACCATCTGGCTTCCTGAAATAGTTTTTCAGCACCACCAATTCAGTGGCATGAATAATAAATGCTGTGGGTATCGATGCTCTTTGCTGAGGAAGCTCCGCAGCCACACTTCAGCCTCAGAAACACCCCAAACTCCTCTCCTGTCTCCAGCCCTCAGAGGTTTTAGATACACACACGCCCAGGTTCATCTTCCTCCTCCCGCCCGACACACCCAGCTGAGCCACTGGTTACAGAGAGGTCATTTTCAGTGGAGTTTGTCCTCGGATCACTACAGAGTGAAAAACATGAGTACATGTGATTGTTTCTCCTAAAGACATGATTATTCCTCACTAAATTGCATCTTGCTTTCAATGACCAATCTCTGTTTCATGGATACACATATGGAAATATCAGAAAGTTATGTATGCAATTGTATGTAGTAACTAAAGTATTTCATTTTAATAATAATAGGAACAATTTTCTACTTAGAAACTGATAAACCTTCTGTGAGGGTGTATGGCAGTTCTTTCAATATTAATTTTTCTTAATTTACTCATTTAAAACACATTAATTAAGTGCACATATATACTGAACCTTGTGCTAAAGATAAACAAACTAAAAGCTACTCTTTAGAGATTCAGTCTGGAGGCAGAAATGAAATCATAATAAAACATGTAAAATACAAGCAATATACACCGAAACAGGGTGGGGGGCCTCATTAGGAAACTGTTGTGGGATCTGGGGAAGTCCACCAGCTCCCTGGGCAGGGCCCTCCCAACTACCCCTTATAATCTAACCACCGTTCATATAAGTAGCTCAGTCAATAAAGCAGTACAGTACAAAAGTAAATTCTTAATTTAATAAAGTTCATTTCCTCTACACTCCTTTTAAAGGAAAAACTGGCAAAAAAGGAAGAAAAAAAAGTTTTAAAAATACTCCAACCTTAAATTTCTAGCCACTGGAGTCATGAAATCAAACCAAATTCTTGAACTATATATAATTTTTGCAAATAAATGAAGCTAAAAATAAATGTTCCACTCTGTGCTCTCCAAGCCTCAGGACCCTCACCCCTCAAATTTGAAGAGAAACTCAAGTATTTCAGGTATGTGCTAATTACTAAGGCAGTGCTCTGGTTAAATGTCCCAGAAATATGTTCTCTTCATATTTCAATAAATATGAAGAGAAAAATTGTTTCACGGTTCCACTCATTTAGCTAGAAAATTCTATTAATAGGAATATTATTTTCTCTGAAAATCCTGGTTAACTGACCTATTATGGTAACAAAATGTTCCTAACTGTTTATAAAAACAGCATGTTGCTCATACCCAATATGTGCAATAACTTGAGTCCCTCCCATAAATTCCTTCCCATGGCCTCTTCTTTAAGCTGTGCACTAACTTCAAGAATTCTGATGGATCTGGATTCCCCAATCATCACATCCTTACTTTTTCTATATCTCATAAGCTGTGATAAATGCAGAACCTCAGCTTGTAAAGGAAATTTCTTAAAATGACCACTGCAACCCTGCACTGTGTTTGTGGTTATCCACATGCATGTTTTCTACTCTGGGATGATGCAGGAAATTATTTTATTCTTGTGGGTGCTACCTTATTTCACCTACAGTCGGTTGGGATCTCTGCTTCTCTCTGCCCAGTTTCTTCATCCTTTGACCTGGGGCGGGGTGGGGGGGAGCACAGAGGGCCCTGGGCAGTTTTGAGATCTGGTGAAGGGAGACTTGAGGAGAAGATCCACATAGTTAGAGCTTGTTGAAACATGTTTATGTGTCCTGAACCCGTTTCTATTCACAGTTAGGTTGTCAAATTTGCAATTTTGCATTTTTTTAAAATCTCCATAAATCGTTTAAATTTCAAGTCCTACAAATTCTGTATCCATCCCTGTGGCCTCCATAGCTAACTTTCTAGGGCTTTCTGTTTTCCACCAACTGACAATGGAAACTGATGTGATCCAAACAAAGCACTACAGAGAATTCAAGTCTGTTGCAAAGCTTCTGCCCCCGGATTAATGTGCTTCGAAACTGTCTGCTCCAGATGATCTAGTATCTCTCCTTTTACTAGTAACTCCTTTTACTAACACACATAACCAAAAGTTGGCTGATCATCAGAAAATAGAAAATAAATCCTTTAAACCTAATGAAACAGGGGTCACCTGACAAAAGGATATTTCAGATGCCACATAAGCAGTTGGCTGTTCCTCAAAGCATGTGCCTTGGGGACAAGCAGTGCTCTGGAGGAAATCACTGGGATGCCCTTAAGCATAAAACCCTCAAGACCGCTGCTGAACTCCCAAGATCTCACACAGAGTGGGATTAAGAAGTTTACAGGACTTAACACAAGAAAAGGCTATGCCGCTCCTCCCCTACCTCTGGCCAGCACCCCCCACCAAAGCCAGCACTCCACGGGCAGTGCCAGGACCAGCGTCTCATCCCACCCCACTGTGGCCCTCACGTGCCCACAGCCTCGACAGTGCTTACACTCAGATTTTGCTTCTGTCAGTTCCCAGAACATCAGAATGTCAGGCAGCCTGTACAGTTTCTATTGTACTCAACAAGTAGATATGAATCATTCATTCATCCATCTCAATAAAGTATGAAAATTGATTCTAAACATTCACAGATAACAATGCCACGTGCGATGTGTGCCCGGACAAATTTCATCATGCAAAGTGTTGATTTCTGTTTCCAAACAATATGAGTTCATGGTTCTCACATTCCTCTTTTTATTTATTTCTCAATGTACTAAATTTAGGCTTTCAGACTAAAGTTTATCTTTAGTTTATATTAAAAGTGGTCTGCTAACAACACATGTATACATAAAATATGAGAAAATTTAATAACTGTTGCTAGTAAAATGCAACAAATTTGAAAGCCATATCTAAGATCCTTTTAATTAACAGAGCAGTAAGTTCAAACTATTACTAACAATTCATCAGATACTTAATTCAGTTTGTAAAACTCTTTCTTTAAATTTTGACTTCTGTTGTACTTTCAAATATTAATTTTCTCCTAATATCTACTAAAAATGTGCGATTTTTAGTAGAATCAAATAATTTGTTTCAATAATCACAGTCTCAGGGCATAAAATTCTCTCATATGAAACATAACATGTGCTCTTTCGACATATCTGTTGCCCGTTTTTTTAAGGAGAAATCATATCTCAGGACTTACGTATGCACGGGAGGAACGGGAGTTTTTCCCAGCTCGGCATTTGAGTTTTACTGCACATGGGGTTGGCTTGCAGAACAAACTGTTCCCTACCTTCATCTCAATTTGTTTGGTGTCCAGATTCTGAAACAGCAGCTTGACTCGAGTTTTTCCATCATCTGAAGATCCCTTAAGCTGAGAGAATTTAAATCTCCATAGCACATTCTGTAAAGGAATGAAATTAATTAGTGATTTATAAACAAGAGCTGACTTATTTAATTAACATCTATTAATATGTTAAACAGCCTATTAGCATAAACACAGACATTTGCTTAATTATCCTATCTACACTCAGCTTGTGATAACTCGCCAGAGTGTGCACCCTCTCCGCCTTCAGTCTGTGCAGCTGACCTCCTCAGACACACCCCTCAGCCTGCTGCACGTCCCGAGGATGTATCAGCATCCAGGGTCCTCAATCCCACCTCTACCCTTTCTGATCCACTCTGTCTTCTCTTGGGTTTTCCTTTAAATATACTAAAAGCATCTTAAGATCATTGCTCTTTTTTCTGCTTGAGGAACTTTAGAAAATCCACTACAAGGCTCAGTTCTTCCTCTAGGATGTGAAAAATAGTCTACAGTGAAGATAAAATGACCAACATCATCCCATCCGTGGCTATGTGGAAACCAGTTAACCTTAAGTTTCTCAGGAACCATCTTAGAAAATGTGGATAAAGCTATCTTTTAACACTATTGCAAAAATTACTTAATGTTTGCTAAGGCACTTTAAAGATAAAATGTACTCTATAAATTCTTACTCTAATAAAAAAAAGCCTGCAGCAAATAAAACTTAATGGCTGTCTTTTATAAAAGCTAGTCCTTAATTATAGACATTTCATTACAATAAATCTTTATCTTCCTGGAAAAATCCCACTAGAGAACAGAAATTATTGTTTTTAGCAAGCTATAGGCTCAATTTCTGTTAAAAGCAATTATTTTGAAATAATGAATGTATTTTTCTCTAAGGGTCACAAAAGGGAGAGAAGCTGGGGAAAACAGAGGGCAGTTTCAGAAGCACTTTTATCCCTCTGACCCCAACCTGTTTAGTCACTGCTCACACACAAACCTCCAGAATCCCAGCCACGTCTTTCTTTTGTATCGAATGTAGGAGCTGAATAGAGTATTTTAAGTGCATAGAAAAGTATCAAAGAACATGTTTTTTCTAGATTTTGGGAAATCCAGAACTCTGTAGGGACTTGGAGACAACTCCTCCAGCTCTCCCACCTTCGCAAGGAGGAAGTGGCTTCTATGCCCACTCAGACAGGGTTGGGGGCCCAGACCCCTGGCATCAGGGTTTTTTTCAGAATTAGAATTATTGGAATCTCTCCAGAGTGAGAACATTCAGAACTCACACTTCAGTCACTTCTTCCTATGGTGGTACGTTCAGGAGGTGGCGCTCATATGCAATTCTTGTTATTAGCAGAAGAGGGATTTAAGTGAGCCACTGGGACAATGAAACAAACCACAGCAACCAGCTTGGGGGACCTGCCCCCTGTGATGACGACTGACCTGGAGAAGGCTCCCCACCTTCCCTCCACCCCTACACCTACCTCCCTTTCCCAAGAGCATCCTCGACAACCCACACACAACTCCACTGTCCTCGGGCATCCTCAGGACATCCAAGCCGGCCCTCTGAAGGCTGCAAGGGAGGCTGTGATTTCAGTCTCTTACACGTAGTTAATCTCATCTGCCTTTAAAATGATTATTACCTAGCTCTGCTATGACGAACCTGTGATCACACGTGTGTGTCATCGGAAGAAGCTGGAGAAATCTTGGATATGAAGGTTTTGCCTTATTTTTCACAAAATAACCCAAACCACTCTGTAAACAGTAATGCGTATTTGGTTCAAATTTTATTACGAAGAAAAAGCTCAAGAGTGGTCTACGCTCAATAGCCTAAAATCCCAGGAATAAGCTAAATTAATGTTTTCCATAGTATCACAGACAGCTGCTAAAATATTACAGACAAAACAGGGCAGAAGCACCTACGCGAAAGTCCAGTTTACTGTTTAAAGAATCCAAAGTGGTCCCCACAGCCAGTGCTTTCGGTGTATCGTTATTATCTATTGGGCCCATTGTTTTTACACTGCAACTCTCCTTAATGTTTACTGGTTTGGGAAAAATGCTGCCTTACTAGGCATACATATGCACAGTTCATCTGCTTAAAATCGTGTACAAATTTTACAATGTTGTCCTTGCTTAAGGTGGACACGAGTGCTTTCCCCAGCTTCTCGTGGTTTTGGATATGCCAGAAAACTGTCCAGGCACAGCTGGTGGGTTGCTCGGGCAACGGGCATTATTCCCTTTCTTCTCTCTCCGAGTGCAGTAAACATGGTGAAGCCAGAAAACAGCTCTGCAGAGCTGCGCTCCCTCCCACAGTGAGTCACTTTCCAACGCCAGTGCTGCGAACTCTAAAAACACGAATGTTTCTGAAAAAGAAACTGTTCTTTCCATTATGGATGATATTTCCACACATTCTCTTAGAAAGTGGGTCTAGCGGACAGTTAATTCCTGCAAGAAGGTCCTGGTGACTCTGGACCTCCTGGGTCAGAATGTGGCTTTCTCTCCACCTGCGCAGCTCTGGGGACGCCGCTGTGACCAGGAGTCACAGGCAAGCGCTGGCTTTCCTTCGACAGCCTCAGGAGTGCGTGCGACGGGCCGGGGGCTCCAGTCAGGTGGAAGCAGGCTGATGGGAGTCTCCGTTTTTAGTTCTCAGTCTCAGAGGACAGAAAACTCTTTTCTTGGTGTTAGTAATTAAAGAACATTTTCACAGTTAAGTGTGCATTACGTCAAACGTCAACGTGTATGTTTTATTTTTATGTGACGGGTTGTTAATAGTGATGATCACTGCTCATTTCCTTTTTAACAAATTTAAATTTTTAAAATACTGATGATAGAAAGTGATACTTGAATTCTTCATTGTTAACCACTGAGCGGTTCCAGAAGAGTCTGTGACATCGAGGATCAGAGCAGGTTGATTTTTTGGCATTTTCCTGGGAGCTGTAACTTTCCTTCTCCTCCTTCCTACTCAGGCCAAAGACCCGTCTTCGCTTTTTCTCCTACAAGGAACTCAATTCTTCTGTTTTCTTTCTTTTTTTTTTTTTTTCATTTTAAGCTGATCTTCTGCTCCTCCGCATCTGCCTCAATGCAACCTCATAAGGTTATCCAGTTCCAGTGTAAGGAACAGGCTCCCTGGGGATCAGGCCCAGCACCGGGACACTGTCGTGAGGTGACAGAACGATATCCTGAAGCGAGGGACACTGCTGCGAGGTGAGGGACACTGTTGTGAGGTGAGGGGACACTGTTGTAAGGTGAGCAGACACTGTCATGAGGTGACAGAACAATAACCTGAAGTGAGGGACAGTCGTGAGGTGATGGACACTGTTGTGAGGTGAGAGGACACTGTCATTAGGTGAGGGACATTGTTGTGAGGTGAGGGGACACTGTCTCTAGGTGAGGGACACTGTCGTGAGGTGAGGGGACACTGTCTCTAGGTGAGGGACACATTGAGAGGTGATGTTTCCTCCATCTGAGCAGCTGTGGCCGTTGTCACTTCTAGCAAGTAGAACGTTTCTAGTTTATTCTTGTTTAATTATTTTAAAAACTTCAAATCTAGAAATTTATAATGTATATTACATACGGTCTTCCCCCTTTTTTTTAAGTACAGAAAATATTTCCATGGCCAAACACATTTTTTTTCCTGCTTGACTCCTCTTTGTCAACGGTGAACGTGCTGAAGTTGGAAATAGCCGCCTGCCTTCCTCTGGCAGGGGCAGAAGTGGGGAACGAAGACATCTGGCCACAGGTGCGCTTCTGAGGTGGATGCCCACATGGATTCTTCGTTAAGATCTGGGCACTCATCAAGACCCAGAGTGTTTTTCCTAGCATGCGTTTGCTTAATAATCATTGCTGCCACATTGCAAGTCTAGCTTTGACCCAGAATTAACATACGAAAGGTCTAATTCAACAGCATGATGCATCATGGAAGTGCTAATTACCCTGTGAACACAAGCGTGGCAAATCCCAATCTGAGCATTTCCAGCCAAGAAATCTACTTGATTGTTTTCAGAATGACTTATCTAGCAGGAGCACGGAGAAAATATTTTTATAATTATTTCCTATTAAATAATGATTTAAGTATTTAATATCAATGTAGAAATAATTAAAAACCTAACAAATGTCATCCTATGTTGAAAACAATGAAGAGATCTAAACAAAGCAAAATTACAGATATCTTATAGATTTACAGTCCATTGGTTGACCCTTCACAGTTAAGGTGGGAAAGTTTTCTTTTAAAAATAAATTAGAATTTTGTAAACTCTTAAAAAAAAAGAAAAAATAAATAAAACTAATAGGAATACAAGCAGCAAGCCTCTGGAACAATTTTCTTTTTATGCTGTCATATGCTGTTTTTATTTTCAGTTACTCTATAATTACAGACTAAATATATCAGTATTAAGCCAGAACTTCTTGAAACAAGAAGTAATCATAAGAAAAATGTGAGGTCAAGTGTCCACCTTCAAAGGAGAGTATGCCAGTAGGTCACAGCCTCTGTACTTAAGGTTCCGATGAGCAAGATGTCTTAATTGAATTTTTACGGAAACTTGACTTAAAGAAAGACACTGAACAGGTGCAACTAAGAAGGTGAGAAGCCTTCCTGGAAGGCAGATCCCCATGAGCGGGGCTGAACTGGGGACAGAACCTGCTGCTGGTGCAGGCGCAGCTGCGAGAGCCATGTCATGCCAGAGCGGCCAGGCAGGGCTGCCCTCCACACCACGCAGGTTCCAAGGGTCCCCATGGTTAATGCCACAGGTTTATTTTAGCACCATTGAGCTGATCCACTTTGTCTGTCAGATGGAGGTGGCTACATGCTGCAGATCAATCCGTTTTGATGACAAGAGCTCAGTTTAGTTGTACAATGCCATCACCAGGAAATCTAAAACATTGTGGTTCTACCCTAAAGGGTTCACACCCCAGTTTTGAATAGCACTAAAAGAAAAATTAGAACTATTTAAAATTTGTATTGGGCCAATTTTAGCGCTAACCAGGGGAAAAGTGCTGGACTCAATGACAGGAAGTGCCCCTCGGGGTCCCTGAGCCCAGGTCTGCAGGCCTGTGCCCAGCACAGAGCAGACAACCAAAGACAAAGGAATATCCTAGTGAGAGAAAGACACAGTGCAGTGGCCAGGCAAGAAAGGAAATTCACGGGCAAAGGAAAGCAGAAGACGCGCCATGGCCAAGAGCACGCGGGCAAAGCAAATCACAAATGACCACTCCTATCTCAGCTCCCTAGGGACCCCGCTGGCCACTCTGGCAGGAAAACGTGCCTGCTCAGCAACTGAGCGTGTGAGAGGCTAAGGGGCTTGTCTAGGGTTGTGCTGATGTTCCAGTGGCCATTTCTTTTTATTCACGTGGGCCATTGAGAACTCCATCTTCCAACAGTGTCCTCAGAGGGACGTGAAGGGAGTAGGGAGAATGCTGGACCCCCTCTTCCAGGACCCCAGGACTACCGTGTCCTGGCCTTGTGTAAGACGGAGGGTGGTTATAGGCAAATCCTCTGGCAGTCACAACAGGAGGAAGTGGTGGCATCTGTGGATGCTGTGCTGAGCCCTGAAAGTGGCACGAGACTCACTGGCTGGGAAGAGCCTTGTCTGTGAGTGAACCGCCACGCCAGCACCCCGCAGAGGAGTCCCAGTGAGTGCCTGCAGCAGCCACCGGGTGGTGGGTGCGTGCTTTGCTCCTTGGAAGGAAAGGCTCATGGGGCTCTTTTCAGGTGAGGGAACTGTCCCAGGGCCTCCATGCCCGCACTGCTAAGTTTAGCCAGAAAGGGGCACGCAGGGTCCCACAGGCTGCAGCTAGTGGACTACGCAAACCTGCTCTCAACGTGGAATAGGGAAAGTCTCAGTTTAGATTTTCTGAACAGAGCGAGCGACAGTTGCAGATCAGGTCTTGTATTTGCCACACGCACAGAGGCTTTTCCGTACTCTAGGACAGTTGCTCTAGCATTCTGCTTATCTCAGAAGGACACACATAGCAAGGCTGTGAACAGTGAGTCCCGCAGCTTGCGACCGGCGGGTCCTTATGGCAGACCGGGTACGGAAGGAAGCACCCCTGAGCGGGATCAGGGAGTCGTCCACCCACAGTGTGACCTCAGGACTGGAAAGACAGACCATGATGGAGAGCAGACGTGAAATCCCTTCTTCATGTTAAGCCTGTATGCAGA
Organism: Cynocephalus volans; assembly: GCF_027409185.1. Lineage (NCBI taxonomy): Eukaryota > Metazoa > Chordata > Mammalia > Dermoptera > Cynocephalidae > Cynocephalus > Cynocephalus volans. Next base: position 2,245,812 of record NC_084473.1, on the reverse strand, counting down.
TGCATGTTGTTATCATTATAAACACTCTGTGCACCCCTGTTGTAAACACAGTCTAGCTGTTTCCCCGGGAGGAAGTACAGTAACAAAGACCACATGAACTTCAGTTCTGTAATTCTGGAAAGGAAGCCCCCTCCTGCTCCAGCACAAGCTTCTCACCGTCTGCACTGTTGACATGTTAGAGCCGCCTACCCTGTGTGATGGGGGTGTCCTGCGCACTGTAGGATGCCAGCAGGAACTCCCCTCCAACTGGTGACAATAAAAAGTGTCTCCAGACATTTCCAGTGTCCTGCTCCAGAAGAATGGAAAACCAGCCAGGGCAAACTTCTCAAGGAGATGGGCACCGTGTCACAAGTTCTCATTAACAGTTGCAGGGACTAATTCACTGGAGAAAGTATCCCAGGTTGTTAAACATGGAAGCTTGGAAATAATTCTGAGAAATGAATCACAGCTTCTAGGAGCTTTGAGGTGAGGCTTTACTCACTCAGGGTTGACTCTGCACACTGAAAAGCAGGTGAAGTTTGACAGTGCGTGGGAGTAGTGTTCAAAGAGTAACTGCAGGCATTTGAAATTTCGATGCACATCATAATGGACTTAATAAAGACGATGTTAAATAAAATTTATGGAGGTCATTTTTTGGACTGAGCTCTTGCACTGGGCCCAGCAGGCTCGACCAAAATGGAGCCACTCATGCTAAATGACACCCAATCAAACAAAATTTAAGAAAGCAGGAAGGTCCTCTAACAGACCAGCTGTTCCTAAAAACAGTCGATTTCCAGCAACCAGTCAGAAGTGGCCCAGCAATCTGAGCCAGTTCTTCACACTGAGGAAGCCCCCTTGGCTTTAACCCTTAGGAGAAAAGTAACTGGAAGCAGCCTGATGTTAACCAATCCACTTCCTGTATCATTATATGTCTTCCTTCCTGCTCAAGTTACCTTACAAAAATCACCACTACACCAATACCTTCCCATCTAACTCATCTTTAATTAGCATATGGAGTAGATTTTTTAAATAATCATATGACAAAATATTGCCTTTGTCTTTGGAAAACATTTCTTAACACTTATGTAGTTCAGTGAGCACTCAGATGCTAATGGGAATGGGTCTATGTCCTAACTGCTCACATTTGAAGTTTCATGCAGAATAAACTGAAATCAGTGAAGCTTTATATCTGTGGAAACAGCACTCAATGAACTCTGCCAGCTACGGGTGCTATTTTTCTGTGACCAGAAATGCTCAGGTTTTAAGCTGGCAATAGTTAGCATTTCTTTTCCAAGTGTCTACCTGCGTTGTGTGGGCCTTCCTTTGAGCAGAATCAAGAACACTCACCCTGTGCTTCCCTCTCTCACTTTACCCCAACCTGATGCGGATCATGTTCCCAAACCCCATTCAGTCTCCATTACCTGGGCTGTAGGGTTTGTGAAATCCTGGGACCCTGAGCTACCAGAAAGAAGATAGTCTACAGGGCCGGCCCATGGTGCACTCAGGAGAGTGCAGTGCTTGGGAGCGCAGCGGCGCTCCCGCCGTGGGTTCGGATCCTATATAGGAATGGCCGGTGCGCTCACTGGCTGAGCGTGGTGTGGACGACACCAAGCCAAGGGTTGTGATCCCCTTACCGGTCAAATAAAGACAAAAAAAAAAAAAAAAGAAGATAGTCTACAAAGGCAATACTTAGATGCACAATCCATCAGAGTCGGTGGCAGCTGTCAGACATTTATATGTGTCAACATCCCTGACGTGCAATTAAAATGCATTGCGATGGCCCTGTGGATTGACTGTCGGCCTCTTACCTTTGTCTTATTGTCGAAACAGGTGAAACCCAAAGCGAAATCCACTGTGAAACACAGCGTCTCTCCTTGCCAGCTGCACATATATGTTTTGGACTAGAAAAGAGGATTAATTTTGAGAAAACATTCTTTAATGATGCTGTTTAACTTTAATTATTAGTTGCAATATTAAATCCCGCTTAGTAAAAAAGCATTTGCTTTAAAAAGGCCTAACCATGAAAACCACGTGGAACAAAACTAGAGGACCCACCGTCACACAAAACCTGCATAAACATTTACAGACACTCAGTTCTTTCTTGCTTTTTGTCTATAGGCGAATGTTTCCAACTTCGTAAAAGTTGGAAGTCTTTATAGGCATTGCCCTAACTAAAAATAAATGAACAAAACGGAACCTAACAAACCTCTATTCAAAAAGTCTTTTTGAAAACACACACTACATTATTAAATTTCTTGTTTGCTAACTCATTTTACATATTCTGTAATATGTTCATTTTTCTTTTGCTTATACAGGAAAAGAGTTGGGCTGGGAAAAATTCCCAGGGCTCACTGACATGTTCCAGTGAAATGTAGATGTGGCTCTTTCTTGGGAAACATTCCTAAGAGCAGTACCAGCAAACAGCAGAAAAACAGCAGCATTGATACCACCAAGAAAAGAAGAAGAAAAAAAAAAAAAAAAACACAAACACAAACAAAAAATAAAACAGAAAAAGAGCACAGCTCTCAAACTGAGAGAATTCCTACAGTGAGGGGAGCGCGGGTGGACGGCCACCTTGACTGACATGTGACCTCTCATGAGAAGACGTCACAGCTCGCTGGGGACACAGCAGAGATTTGTGCTTTAAATCTTTTCATACTACTCTAGACAAAAGGTACAAATAAGGAAACATGACTCCTATTATGTTGGCAAAAGTTGTTGTTAACAACCTTTCTAATCAATCTGCAGGTAAAATTTCCCCATTCAGAGGAGAATCTGAGGCCACCCATGTGAGCTGGGAACATACAACTGTGATTTCCGGGCATGTCCTACGTGCCAGTGCTGAACGCTGGCAGCTCCCGGATCTGTGCACAGTTCTTGTACAAGAACGAGGATAGGGTGCATGTGCCCTCTCCGTCTCTGCCTCTGCCTCTGTCTCTCTCTCTCGTCTCTCTCTCTCTCTCTCACACACACACACACACACACACACACACACGGGCTGGCTCGCACATTCGACTGAAGCAAAGGTAAGCAGGGAGCCAGCTGCACTCTCACAGTCACTGGCTCTTCACGCGTAGTGCCCCGACACACACTCTTGTGCCAGCCAGGAGGCGTCTCGATGGCGTTTGCCACATGGCTCAGAGTCTCTGATGTTTCATCACTTGTCTCTTTTTCTTCCCTGGTCCTCTTCCTAAATAACCGAGTAAATGCCTTGAATATCTTTCAAGTCTGTCGACAGTCCCCGTGGAGGCTGTCACCCACACACTGGCTGGGATTCTGTGCCACTCAGCTCACAGGAGGGCGGTGAGCAGACCCGAGAGGGGAGGAGCCACTCTCCTTGGTCTTGAGACAAGGCCTCCTGAGCCTCCCAGGGGACCCAGCCAATGCCGTGCACATAGTAGATGCTCACTGTATACTCCATATGACATTGGTGCTTGGGATGAGGGTGGGAAGATGGATCTTAACTGACAGCTGGCCTGACACGGTACCTGCTGGCTCCCTTGCTTGCCTTTTCTGAACCTGACTCAGAATGTGGAGCATCGAGATTCTACTTGGAAGTCCTCAGGAGTCAGTGTTCTCCCAACTTACGTTGGAAGCTGCTCTATTTCTAGAATTTATATCTAGTTTTCGTAAGATATGAAGTAAAAGTATTCCGTGGTAACTGCTGTATTTCGTGTAGATAAGTCACTAGCACCATAAGACCGACAGAAATTGTAAGCAACAGCTGATACAGCTGGATGACAATTCACACAGATTATTTTTCAGTGATTATAGACCATCTTTGGCTTGACCTTTGGGGAACAGGAGAAAGTTATTCTGGAAGGTTGTTTATTGCATACATCTGCATAATCTCTAAAGGGGCTTACAGTAGAGGAAAAGAAAAGGCTTCAGACTAAGGGACTCAGGCTACACAAAATCTCATGTACAGAATTAATCAACAAATAACCTTCCAGACACAGAGCATCTCATCATTTGCATTTTTAGAACTTGAGCAAAAAAATACAGTCTTAAGAAATCTGTTCCCCCATTACTGCAGGATTCATTGCCACAAAGTAGTCACTTTATAGAGCTTTACAAACACAATCCTTTCACTTTAATGAATGTGTGAAATGGACTAATTGTTTTCGTGCCCCTTTCACACCCACTTTTTCCCCCCTGATGCACTGGGTGAAAATCTGATTGGTACGTCAACCGAGTCCTCGGGGGAAGGCTTGCCTCATAGATTGCTCAACAGATGTCTATAAAATTAGGAATTTAAATATTTTTTATGATACTTATGGGGAGAATTTCCATGTAACTTATTTGGTATAATCATTTGGAGTTTTCCAAGATATTGAAGCTACAGGAGTAACTTATTGGGATAACATCTGATCTACTGATAAAACTACAGATGAAAGTTATACGCAGAGCGTCCAGTGATTTGACTAGAGAAAAGGAAGGTGTCTTGTCTTACTTAATTCTATCTGCAGCACGATCACAGTAACCACAGAAGAATACTCCACTGTTAACCATGGCTTTTTGTATGCAACAAAGCTTTTTCAACAAATTAATCATATTAGGGAAAACGTCCTAAGTACCTCCTTTCAAAACTGAACAAAATTGAAAATAAATTGTAAGATAGTATCAAAACTTTTTATATACAAATATCAAAGAGGTCTTATTAGTAGAAGCTGAAAGTAAATGGCTTTGAAGTTGGGCTTTTGGAACAAAATAAAGAAAGAGCATTAGCAAAGACCAATTTATTTTTAATGAAACTCAAAAACCTAAAGCATAGAATTACCCAGGGAATTAAAAAACAAAAACAAAACAAAACAACAACAACAACAAAATAAATAACTAAGGATACCAGCAATAAAAACGGCTTTCTCATCTGTGTTCCTTAATAACAACAACAGGCTGGGCAGCTGCTATTTAAGCAAGATGTTTTAATGATAGGAAAAGACACAGAAACTTACCCCCATTTGATTTGATCATTTTGCAGTACAGAAAACGTTCTTAAAATAGTTAACAGTAAAGCAAACAGTATACAAAAGAAACTGGAGTCCAACATAACAAGTATGCACCTCGCTGGTTTAGGTAACCTAATATTTTATTAAAGACTTTTTGTCTATATTCATGGATAATACTGGTCTGTAGTTTTCTTTTCTGTCTGGTTTTCCTATAAGGGTAATGCTAGCTTCAAAAAATAGATGGGTATTTCCTACCTTTTTAGTCTGTTTATTTTCAATAGGCTGTGGAGAATTGGTGTTAATTCTCTTGTCAACATTCAGTGGAATTCTCCAGTGAAAGCATCTGGGCTAAAGATTTCTTTTCTTAGGAGTTTTTAAATTACAGTCAGTTTTCTTATAGTTACAGGGCTATTCAGGTGGTCTGTTTCATATGTAAGGAGTGTGGCCGTCTGTGGTTTGGGGGGAAGTGGTCCTTTAGCTTAAGTTTTCGAGCTTATGAGTTTAGAGTTATCCATCGTCTGCCGTCTGCTTCATCTCCGATACTGGACATTTGTGTCTTCTCTTTTTCTCTCTCTTCGTTTCTTTGCCAGTCTTTCTAAAAAAAAAAAAAAAAAAAAAAAAAAAAAAAAAAAAAAGACTGCCAAAGAACCAGATTCGTGACTCGCCGATGTTCACTATCGCTTTCTTGTTTTCAGTTTCACTGACTTCTGCTCTTGCTTTGGATTTGCTTTTCCTTTTCTAGTTTTTTGAGATGGAAACTTAGAGTTTTGATTTGAGACTTTTCCTCCTCTCAAACGTGTGCTCTTAATGCTATAAATCTCCCACTCGGCACTGAGTTTGCTGTGTCTCCCAAGTTTTGATCTGTTGTATTTTTATTTTCATGTCATTCATTAGCTTTGTATTTGCCTTGAGACTTCATCTCTGACACACTGATTATTTAGAAGTGTGTTGTTTCCAAGTGTTAGGAGATTTTCCTGTTAACTTTCTGTTATTGATTTCTAATTTGTTTCCCTTGTGGTTGGAGAACGTACTTTGTATGGTTTCAATTCTTATAAACGCGCTGAGGTTTGTTTTATGGGCTGGGATGTGGTTTTACTTGGTATACACTGCACGGGCACTTGAAGGTGATGTTTATTCTGCTGTTGGCAGGTGGGTAGTCCTGTAAATGCCTATTGTATTTGTTGGTCCATGGTGCTGTTGAGTTCTTCTATGTCTTTGCTGCTTTTCTGTCTAGTTGTGTGTTAGTTTCTCTACTTCTCCCACCAGGTACAACAGGAACCCTGAAAACCTGAAACTGGGTAATTTATAAGAAAACAGAATTTACTTCTTACAGTTTGGAGTCTGGGAAGTCCATGGTGCAGGGGTGCACCTAGTGAGGGCTTCTTCTGGGTGGTAACTCTCTACAGAGTCCCATGGTGATGCATGAATCACATGGCAAGAATAGCAACAATGCTCCCATGTGCTCCTTATAAAGCCCCCAGTCCATGCCCATAACAACCCATGAAACCATCAACCCATCACTCCAAGAATGGATCAATACACTCACAAGCACACAGTCCTCACGATCAATCTCCTCTCAAAGGCCCCACAATTCAACACTGACAGATTGGGAATCGAGCTCCCATGAGAGCTATGGAGGGACATACAGACCCCGCAAGTGGTCTGTCAGTTGTAGAGGGGGTGTTGATTATTCAAGTATAATTGCAGATTTGTCTACTCCAAGTCTATCAGTTTTTGCTTCATGTATTTTATAGCTCTGTTGTTTGGTGAATGAATGCACATTTCGGATTGCTAAGTCTTCCTGATGGATTGAACTTTTATTATTCTATAATGCCTTTCACTATATCTAGTAATTTTCTTTGCTCTAAAGTCTACTTTATCTGATAATATAGCTATTCCTTCTTTCCTTTGATTGATGTTATAGGATATATCTCTTTTGTCCTTTTACTTTCAAACTGTCTATATTGTTATATTTGAAATAAGTTTCTTTTAAACCGCATATAATTGAGTCATGTTTGTTAATCCCCTCTGCCAGTTTCCGTCTATTAATTGGTATATTTATACCATTTCCATTTAATGCAGTTATTGACACCTTAAGACTTAAGTTTGCCATTTTATTTTTTGTTTCCTGTCTTTTTTCTCTGCTATTTTTTTTGCTTTGCTTTTTTCCTGCCTAACCGTAAGTTACTTGAAATTTTTTTAGCATGCTGTTTTGATCTTTCTGTAGGTTTTTGAGTGTGTCTCTCTGTATGGCTTTTTTAGAAGCTGCTCTAAAGTGTATGCACACAGCTGTCATCACATTGTAACTGACGTAGGAAAACCTCACCTCTCTTTTTTTTTTTTTTTTTTTTGTCGTTTTTTCGTGACCGGCACTCAGCCAGTGAGTGCACCGGTCAGTCCTATATAGGATCCGAACCCGCGGCGGGAGCGTCGCCGCGCTGCCAGCGCAGCACTCTACCAAGTGCGCCACAGGCTCGGCCCAACCTCACCTCTCTTCACATTCCTTTTCTCCTCCGTATTTACTTAGAACCACATTAGACAGCGATATAAGTTTTGCTTCAATGAACCATAAAACAAAACTTAGAAAACTCAATAGGACAAGAACAGTCTATCTGTTGTGTTTATTCTGTCCTTCCTTCCTCACGGTCCAAGGTTCCTTCTCTTATCTTTTCCTCTCTGTTTAGAGATTTCTCTAATTCTTGTTGAGGACGTCTGCAGATGACACATTGTCTTAATTTTTCTTTATCAGAAAATGTCTTGAAAGATATTTTCTTTCTCGAAAGGCATTTCAAATGCATATAAGATTCTGTGTGACAATCCTTTTCTTACAGCACTTAAAAAATTCTTGGGAACTTCCTTCTGGCCTCTGTAGTTTCTGGTGAGAAATCTACTGTCATTTGAATTGTTTTTTAATAGAAACACTATTATTTCTCTCTGGCTACTTTCAAGATTTTTCCTTTTTATTAAGTTTTCAGAAATTTAATTATAGGGAGTCCTAATATGCACTTATTTGGGTTTATTCTGTTTGGAGTTTGCTGACCTTTTTGAATAGGTTTGTGCCTCTTGCCAAATTTGGGAGGTTTTCAGCTGTAATATCTTTGAGTGCTTTTCAGTTCTGCCTGCCTTTCCTCTGCTGGTTCTCTAATGACACAAGCATTAGCTCTTATGTGATGTCCTGAGGGCCCCTGACACTGTGTTAGGAACCTCTTCCAGTCTGTTTTCTCTGTTGTTCAGATCAGGTAACTTTTGCTGGTGGGTCCTCCCTGCGTCCTTCCACGCTGCTGCTGCACTCGGCTACTGAGCTCTCAATTGCAGGGGCTGCAGCTTTCATGTCTAAAATTTCCCTTTGGTTCTTCTGTGTCTTTGCTGTGACTTTAGATTTCTCTGCTGAGGCTTTCTATTACTTTTTCCACTTATTTCAGTATATTCACACTTGTTTTCTAAACCACTTTTATCATGGCTGCTTTGGAATATTCCTTGGATATTTCTAACCTCTCTGTCATCTGCATCTGGTGCTTGTCTTTGGATATTCAGTCTGAGGTCTTCCTTGCTCTTGAAATGACAAGTAATCTTTCCATTGAAATCTGGGTATTTTTGTATGGTAAGACTCTTAATCATATTTAAGTTTTCCGTGTTTACTTACTGTCTCTGGTACCACTTAGCAGGGCAGGGGGCAGCCCGTGGTGATAGAAGCCCAGGTTTCCCTCTCGGTGTCTGCTCATACCCCAGGAGGCCTCTCTGGGCTTCCACTCCCCACCCGCTCTCCACCGGCACCACCGTGAAGGAGGCTTTGTGACCACATGTCAGTAGTGAGAATCCTGACCCCATATGGCCTCTGCAACACCAGCTGGCAGGGGTGTTGGACCTCCTCATGGCCGAGGGAGGACAGAGCCAAGGCTCAGCCTTCACTGTCGTGGGTGAGAGTGGGCACTGTTTCCTGTGGTGCTTACCCAGAGAGGAATGGTTACTGTCTAGCAGTTTTCCTGCCTACTCGGCTGCCCCTTTCCAAGAGAGCAGCTTGCATGGGGCTTTTCTGGGTCTGCACCTGTTGGTGTTTCCTGGTTGCTGGATTCTTCAGCTCTAGGTCTGGGACAAAGGAGGCAGAGGCAGAGCCCAGAGATGTCCCGCCCTGTCATCCTCAGGTTCCACGGCCCAGCCGCTCTGCCATCTCCTCCCACCTTTTAACATCGTCTCATGTGCTCCATTATAACGTTCAGGGTTACTGTTGTATGTAGCGGCAGGGACAGAGGAAAGTGTCTGCTCCACCTTCCCAGCAGCAGACACTCCCGATTAATTAGTCAAAGACATTATTTGTTGAGTTAGTGACCACCACATGATACATTCATCTAATAAAGTTAGCAATTAAAAAAAATAAACTTACTGCTATTGAAATTTCAGTTTTAACTTCCTGTGGCATCCCCCAGGGCTCCAAAGCACTCCTGCACTGTTTAGTTCTTTATGTAGAACAAAAGTAACAGAGAGACAATGCCAGGCTCTGTCACTGCCCTGATGACCACTAAGGCCACTGCAGTATGGGCTGCACAGGTGGTCATAGCAGCTGGCCCTCAGCAGGCACAGGGCCACAGGGCCACAGGGCCACCATTCGTGTGGACTCTGCACTCTGTTCAGGATTGTGCAAGATGCATGAACCTCGGCCCTTCCCCACTGTCTGCTAAGGACTGAGCATTCATGCTTCTCTGTTTCCTGAGTGTGTGTGAGGCTCCTGTCACCAGAAGAAACAATGGGTGGGTCTGGAAGGGTCCCTGCCCTCAGGAAGCCCTTTGTGCAGGAGGAGGAGGAGCACAGACAGTGCTGGAGCTTCCACGGGTCCCCGGGTGCCTTCTTCACAGCGAGCATCACATACTGGCCTGGGGTCCATGTGGAGGAACCCACGGCGGCTGCTGGTGGTTGAGTATGGAGAGAACTACCATGGGTCTAAAACTGTCCTGTCCTGGAGAAGCCCAGCTGTCCCCTCTTCTGTGTGCAGTGAGCTTAACTAATCACTCATTGGGGTTTCTAGGGCTGCAGGATGCCATGACCAGAATTCCTGAAGTACCTCTCACTTAATCCCTGAACTCCACTGCAGAAAATTAAATGTGCTGCCATGCCAGGAAAATCAAGATAATAAAGACTTAGATAGCTTTTCATAGGGCAGTAGTTTGTGAACTAAATCAGGCTGTGACTAAAAAATGGTATCGAATAGCACATCCAAGTTCATTTTCAAATATGTTAAAAATTTGCACTCTGGTGCTATTAAATAAAGACATAAAGAATAGCCTTTTATGTATTATGGAGAACATGAAAATGTGTTTAACTGACGAGCTAGAATTAACATAGGAGCTAGAGAAGTGAGTCTACTCATTAACAAATGTAAGAACCATAGAACTGTTTGAAAAAATTCAGGAGAGGATATGAAAATGTAAAGGGATCACCTTGGAGTCAGCAGCTCTAATTGTGAGCAGGCAAAACAGTCACCTCACAATCGTGGGAGAGCATTCCCCAGGTGGGTTTCTGGGGCTACACATTCCCAGGGGTACACTGCTTATGCCCAGGTGGGGACGACAGGCCCCCGGAGGCCAGTGTCTTCCTCAATCTAAAGCAGACTTGACTGTGAATGAAACCTACAGAAACTACCTTACCTGACAACAAGTGTCACAACGATGCGAGTGGACCCTGAAAGGATTTTCTACAGTATTTACAGAGTAGTTGTAGTAGTAGCACTGTATTTAAGGCACAATTCCAGGATGTCAAGAACCATGCCAAGTGCTTTACATTAAATTCTCATGGAGTCCTCGCGAGACAGGGGCTCTAATCCTCACTTTGCAGATGAGGGACGGTTGGGCAGGTGCACAGCTTGCTGGAATGCACAGGCGACACGCCCATCTCCTTGTCCCCAGGCTTCTAACTTTACTGCAGGCATAACAGAGCATGAGTCTGGAAGTGCTGTCTGTGCTTCCACACTTCTTCTGGTATGTATGGGAAGAATTGTGTCCCCAGAAAGACAGGTTGAAGTCCTAGTCTCCAGTGTCTGTGTATGTGACCTTATCTGGAAATAGCATCTTTGCAGAAGCAGACAAGATGAGGTCATGCTGGAGTCGGTTAGGCCCTAACCTAATGACTGCCGTCCTCACGAGAAGAGGAGACAGAGACACAGGGAGGAGGGAACACGTGGGGACTGAGGTGGAGACTGAAGGGAGGAGCTGTAACTCAAGGCGCCCTGAGATCCCATCACCAGAGCCGGGCCAGCCAGGAGGAACCTGCTGCCCCTGGAGACTCCAGCGATCTGGGCCCTACCAACCCTTGATCTCAGACTCAAAGCCTCCAGAAAGGAGGGGACACGTTTCTGTTGTTGTAGGCTGTGTAGCTTGTGGCCGTCTATTAGGGCTGCCCTAGGAAACTGACGTGGTGCTCGTCTGGCAAGGCCAGGAGAAGTAACGTGCACAGGTGTTTTCAAGGCATCGGGAGGACAACGGTGCCTGGCGGTCTCCTCCTCTGAATCCTTGGGTGCTGGCATCACACCTTATTGGGCCAGAGGATCTGGGGTGGGGCAGAAAGATGAAAAGGAATCGTGAGGGGAGGGGGCAGAGGCAGAGAACCAGAGTGTGGTGGGGGGAGAGACAACGTGGTGGTAACCGGGCACCACCGAGGCGGGGAAGACGTGCTCGCCTGTGACTCTTGGTGGTTTCGATTCTGCTTCTCCACTTTGGAATGGGCGCTGCTTTGGCCTTTCTTATTTCCACTTTTTAGAAGTTGTAATTAAAAATGTATTATTATAAATTAAAATGAATTAAAATTATTATACACGTAAAAATGTATCATACTTACATTCTCACACCTTAAAATCCCCTGCATCCCTCCCCCGGGACAAGCGCCATCTCAAATTTCCCCTCTCTCATTCTCCTGCTGCTCTTTGCAGCCTGCGACTTTCAGAGCCCTGGACAAAGATGCGACAGCTTTACAAGTGTCTGAAACTCATAGAGATGCAATCAAAATTATTCCAACCCGTGCCCAAAAGCCATGCTTACGAGTTTTTTCAAAAGGAGAGAACCGAACTGAGGTTAGCAGAGGCAGGAAAGTGGGAAGGCAAGGGGGTACGGGAGGACTTGGTAAAGGGCCACAAAAACGATTACATTGCATAATGTCGAATACACTAACTATCCTGATGGGAGCATCACATATTGCACACAGGTACCCGTATTCAATGTGGTGCCCCACAGATACGTACAACCAATTAGGTATCTATTATAAAAAGTTTTTGCTACTTTGTTTCTTGTCAACTCTCAGTATTTCTAATTATCTGATTTCTGTCTGTCCAGTAAGTGTCCAGCATTGTCTCACTGTGACACCAGCTCACACTTCCTGATCGTGAGCGAGGCCACCCTCCGTTCCTTCTGACCTTCTCTGCCATCCTTTCCTTCTCTGCTCTTATCCCGAGAGTTCCTGGCCCTGTCCCATGGCTGTGTGTTCCAGGTGGAGGCTGGATCACCATCTGCCCAACCAGGAAGGGGAGCCTGAGAGGAGTCGGGCCTTGGAGGCCCAGTTCTGAGGTTTTAGCAGTCACATGTGGGTGATGTCTGGAACACAGTCCATGCAAACAGCTGTAGGGCAGCTATTTTCATTTAACAGGGATGTGCAAAATGGCAAACACCATAAGGCAAAGTAATTGTGCGCATGTTCCCTTGAAGGTGAATGTCCACATGATGTTATTTCACGTGCTGCTGTTCAGCCTGGACAAGCCCCGTTCAGGTGGTGAGGCTGATTCTCCACAGAACAGAGCATGCGGCTCTGCAGGTGGAGGGTAGTGCTGGCCAGGGTGGGTGAGCACGTGTGGACCTACAGTGGGTGGAATGCAGCCTTCTGACCACCGAGGTAGCACACAACAAGCCAGATCTCCTCCCACAACCACCTCGGGAAACACGAAGGGCAGGAGAAGAAATACCCCTTCATGCCCACAGAGCTGCTGCTCCCTAAGGCTCGACAACTCCTGGCCATGTGTGGGAGGTTACTCTCCGGGAGTCCCATAAGGCCACATGCTCTGTCCCACTCACCTGAGAGAAAGTCAGGTGACTTTCTGTGTCCTGTATCTAGGACTGAAGCAGAAAGGGAGAATGGGCCCCTCTTCTGTACTCCATAAACACAGTCCCATGAGCACAGCGAGCGAAGCTCTGCTGTTAATGAGACTCCCCGAAGACCATGACGTTCTCAGCACGTGTGATCTGTGTCCCACCATGAGTCGGGAAGCTGCGCTGCACGGCGTCCTTCCTTAAAAGGGGTCCCACACCACAGGCTCAGGAGACAGCTGCACAGGAGTGTGCAGTGACAGTGGAAAACATGTGGAAATGCAGAGCACAGAGGTGCATGAGCCGCTCAAGCCCTGGGCCCCGTGTCATGCTGTGGTGGTACTAAGAGCCTGTGTCTTCCGTGCTTCTGACACAGAGGTGGACGCGCTTTCCTTGGCTTGTGAAATGTGTGATGAGAGGCATTTGGTGGTGTGGTCATTGACACAGGACCTGCCGCCTGGATCCAGCCTGAGCAGAGGAGCCATGGGCATGTTATTTAATCCCCTGCCCCTAACGTTTTCAGCCCACAAAAATGAGGATAGCAACAGTCCAACTGCATGGATTCTGTGAGAACAGACGAATGATAAACGTAGATTCTTCAGCCGTGCCTGCTAGGTCGTGAGCACAGAGCGGCCAGTGGCTGCTTCTGCAGATGTTCTGTCCAGTCCTGTGATGGGCCTTTGGTACAGACAACATACGGAGGATGGAGCAGAGCCACAGGCATGCAGCCAGCAGGGGAGGCTCTGCCTCCTGTAACTCTCCCTCCACTTTGTCTAGATCTCCTCAAGTCACTGCATTCTGGGGGCCACAGTTTTTTTTTTTTTCCATATCATTGCAATACACGCCTTTGGGGAGAAGGGTTAAATGTAAGCAATACTTATGTTACTAAGATGGTAACTTACTGAAAAGGATATTTTTTCTTAAAAGAGTCACTTTCCCTGTATCCGTCTCTATGTCCTCTGGGGAAATTGCTCTGGGGGGACAATCCTGTCAGATTTGGGGGGAGAGGAAAGGCCTGGTTTCTGTGGTTGCCCCCCCCACTCTGACTCACAAAAACAGCATCCATCCGGCACACGGGCCACTGCAACCTTCACCTGAGAGTTGAAAAGACCAGGACTCAGAGCTGTGAAGCGCTCACAAGCCCACATGAGGTGACAGGAGCCAGCGCTGGCAGGAGGGAGTGGAGACCACCCCACAGGACCCTCCCTGTTAGGCACGTCAGGCACCCGTGTCTCCCCAGCACACCGAGGATTGGACCCTGAAGCTCACATGGGACAGCGAGTGCACACAAGGGCCTGGGTCTTTTTTTCTGCAGGCTCGAATTCTACCTCCAGACATTGTGACGAATCTCTGAGGAATAATATCTGAAGGACGATGAGGATCTCTGAAGGACGGTAATGCCCGGCAGAAAGTGCAAATTCTCCAGGTGACGCTGACACGAGGGCTGAGGGCTCTGGAACCAAGTGATTGCAAAAGGACAGCAGCAAGAGAGAGAGAAAAGGACCAAGATGGTCAGGAAAAGAGCTTCAAGAAGAGCAGCAGCCAACAATGCCAAGCCTGAGGCTGGAAGGAATAAGGAGTAAGGCAGACCACTGGTGTGAAGGCAGACTCGTGGGGCCAGAGGAGACCTGCAAATGCGGAGGCTGAGGCAGAGACGGAGGCGCTGGCAGAGGGAGGTTGTACATGTGCACGTGCATGCATACATGTCTATATTTACATGAGTGTGAATGTACATGCACATATGTCGGCTGGGTGTGTGTGAGCATGCATGCATGTGTGCTGTGTATACACGTGTGCATGTGTGCGTGCACATGTGTGTAGCTTGTTGGTGATCTTGGGGAGTTGATCATATGGAAGACAGCTTAGCAGCATGACTTCAGGTGAATTCATGTTTCTGATGACACGAATTTCTCCCTGCTTCCTTTAGGAGATTTACATTGTCTTATGACAAATCTCAGAACTTGTGCCTGCCAGAAAGGAGGAGAAACAGGACAATGACACACAGCACGGCACATCAGTCCCGTTCTGCATGGCCTACAATGAAGTAAGAGCCATGGACAGGGTCTGGTCATTTTGCTCTCAGCAGGCTTTCCAAGGCCATGAACACAGGCACTGCCCAACAAACACTGTCCAGCAGGGAAAAATAACCAATGCTTATGTAGCATTTACCACTCTCCAGGCACCGTCCTAAGCTTATGAATACCAACCATTTACAAATATCACAACAGCTCTAGGGGACTAATTTCTCTCCCCATTTTATAGATAAGAAAACTGAAGCAAAGACAGGGTTGAAAATCTCCCTGAGGTTCTCTTGCTGGCAGGCAGAGAAGCTGGGACTCAACCCCAGGTCTGCTTCTCATCACACACCCCACTGCATCCGTGAGGGGAGGTCTCAGAATCAGCAACAGTAAAGAACCTGTGAGGCAGGACAGAACAGGGACATGCTCCAGGGAGGACGCTCGTGAATATTCAGGCTGGGTCAGCACTGTCCACCTCCTTGTTTTGCAGTTAATGAACCCATGATGAGCTGGCAACAGTGTGACCACCCTGCCAATCAGCATGCTACCCCTGGAACTTTGTAGTTTTTGAACAGAATTTTAAAAGCATAAGAAAACACAATGCCTGTGCACAAGGAGGAACACAGCACTGCACATGTCCAAAAAAGTTCAGAAACTCAGGAACGTGTGACAGGAAGCTGATGAAACCTTGTATCAGCCTGTTAGACCTTAATCACTCTAGATACTCCTAACAGCTGAATATCCCTTCCCTTAGTTAAGATAGAAGGCCACCTCCGTCCCAGAACAGCATGTAAATCCCCCCCTTAGGAATGCACGGGGCATTCCTCACTTGTGAGCACACCCGCACACTCTCCTGTGTGTACTTTCACTTTGCAATAAAGCCCTGTTGTATGCAAGAGTGTTTCAGCCTCCGTCCCTCTTCCTTTCCTTTAGCTGTGTGAGTGCTCACCACCACGCGGATCCCTCTCAGTCCCATGAAAGATTTTTCTTCATGGTTTGACCAATAACCTAGAACTGCCATCTGTTAACACTTCCATGACCCTGTCCCATGCCTCCCTGGCCTGGCTGGTAAGACTCTTGTGTCCATTGGGAGGAGTTCCTGGGGCTCACAAAGCTGACTTCTTCTCACAAGCCCCTCATTCTCAAAGAGAGACGTGCACAGAACACGTATGGGAAGGCACAAGCTTCTGTGTGGAGTGAGTGACATGAGTAAGTTGTTGACAGATTTTCTTCAGAGTAAATGTAGTTTCTAGAACCTAACACATCACCGGAGTGTAGTAAGAGTTTTAGTTGTACAACAAATAAAACTGAACATGTTAGCCATGAACACAAATGTCGAATTACAAGATATAACACGGATACAGTGTTTGCAATGTGTGCTGTAGTTCACAGTAGCTTTGATTTTCTGCTTCTTCTGTGAAAATCTATTTTTAAGTGAAATTTTAAAAGATAAACCAATTTAGTCTTGCCCTACTCAGAAAATGCTTGGCATTGTTTTTAGGGCTCCATATATAAACTTTATAAATCAATCCGTTTGGAGTCTATGCCGAGATGAAATGTGCTCTAGTTTCCAGTTCTCTTGTGAGCTTTTGGAGAGTCCCTGATCTGTGAGATGGCATGTTATGGAATTGGTGTTACGTTGGAAAATGATGCAGGATCCCTGCCATCACTGAGCTTGTATTCTAGAAAATGTTTGGGCTTGTGCATCTCAAACACATTTTCAGGTCAAATTGGTTGTTCCCGTCCTAACATCGTTCATCAGAGCCAGAACAGTTAAACGTTGGAGAGAGAGAGAATTTAAAAATGAGAACAATTAATAAAAGCTAATTTGGCTGTGCTCTTCCCATGATAAGAATGTTAATTGAAGTATTGGATTAAGCTCTGAAATAAATTAAGGAGCAGAAATAGAAACATTACAACCAGTGTGCTTAGTTCCAATGTAATTAAATTAAGCTATAATGAT
This sequence comes from Cynocephalus volans, assembly GCF_027409185.1. Lineage (NCBI taxonomy): Eukaryota > Metazoa > Chordata > Mammalia > Dermoptera > Cynocephalidae > Cynocephalus > Cynocephalus volans. The sequence continues at coordinate 2,228,843 of NC_084473.1, read as the reverse complement.
TTTTAGAGAAATAAATTGCCACTGTACCAATCTATGCTCCAATATCTTTCTGAGAAATATTCAGAAGCACTAATTTGTACCAAGAACACCACTAAGTAGCATTCTTCACAATTACACTGTAGACTTTCAGTTATCTACCACTGAGATGATTCGATTTAGACTTTTAAAACAAAATTTCCACTGAGAGCATAGCTCCAATGATCTGGCCCTATTTCTCACCAATAGTTATGTTTCCGTATTCAAATAGCTAATGAAAAGACTAGCTATGAAATGATTCAGTCCCCAAATAGTCATCTGTGTCTGAGACCCAGTTCAATCCACTCAGCATTTACTTGGCAGGTGCTTCTGCACTGGTAGAATAAAGAACGACCCACTGATTCTGCTGTCAGGTGGCGCACGGTGAGAAGAGCATATGAAGAGGTGCATTGCAAACCCACAAAGACAAGAGAGAGAGAGAGAGAGAGAGAAGGCCACACCAGGATGCAATGGCGGCAGCAAAGGGGTTGGAGCACAGAGCACAGGGTGAAAAGTCCAGTGGCAGACAGGCCCACAGTATACCCAGTGCACCAGGGACCCTCCATTCCAGACAGGCTTGGCAAGCCTGGTGGGAATACAGGACTGGAGCCTCAGGCACCATCTTGGCTTCTGCAGATTCTCTGCAGGAAAATGGCACCTCCTGACACCTGGTCTGTGCCACTGACAAATTAATTTATAACCAGGTATGGACAAGAGTCCTACATGCAACCAAGGAAGTGGCTCCATGATGCTTCATGTCGGTGCTGAGGAGCACAAAGAGACTGTGGGTCTCAGGAGGCCTCCATGTTGGCCAAATGGAGATAAAGGAGTGGAACCCAGATAGGAGTGGACATAGCCACCCGAGTCAGCAGGACTCTGGGTGTGTGCTGGCAATGGTGAGTTCAGGCCAGAGATGGAGCCAGGACCTCAGCCTGATCCAGGAGCATGGTGGCAGGTTTGGGACTTGGGTGGGGGCAGTGGGAGGAGAGTACAAACATGCTGCCTTCCTCCAGCACGTAGTGGCCTGGGTGAAGCACCCAGATCCCTGCAAGGCTGCTGGTATTTGAGAGGCATGGAGAGGTGAATTTTCCTTCCCAGAGTGGACAGCACTCAGAGGAAGTAAAATCCAGATGCTCTAGGTAGCTTAGTTACAGCCTTCTGTGGCCACATCCGACTTGGCATCTGTATTTCCTGCATCTTGTTTATATTTTAAACTTAATTTAGAAAATAGACGTGCCAGTCCTTTGTAGTAAAGGGCATCTGTATGGGCAAAGAGAGCTCAACTTGCTTTAATAACAGAGGGGTTGGTAACACCAGGAAATGCTGGTATTCTCTTTTGACTTAACTGTATCAGCAGTGAAAAAAAGAAAAACCACTTACGAAGCAAGGACTAAAGAATGGGATCAAAGAGAAGTGTGTTTATCTGATATCTGGGATGGAAAAGGTGTTCCTGTGAGTGATCATGAGTGATGCTTGACAGGGTTTGCAGATATGGGCTCCAGATTCTCTTGTTTGGTAGAATTTGGGAGGATTATAATTAAGAAGCATTCAACACAGTTGCCAATCAGCCAGCTCGTAGACTGTCATTCTAAATATATTGGGTATTTCTAACTTCAAAAGCACACAGTAGCATTTTCATAGACCAACACTGTTCTGAACAACACATACTCCTGAATGAAGGAGTTTAGGTAGGTTTATGAATAATAGGTGAAAAATGAATTCTGAAAGGAAGATGCTAACTTCATATGAAAGGACTACAAGGCCATGACACCTACAGTAATGCATATTGCTATGCTAGTGTCAAATTAAGATGGGGTGTCTTTGTTTGGATATAACTCGAAGGTAAGGTATAGGTCTATATCACTGAGAAGTACACACTCACTTCTGGTGTCTGGAGAAAGGACTATGACTTGGACATATTTGTTGTCATATCAAATCCAATCAAGATGCCAGGTATGCATTTAAAATGCATCTATATTACATTACTATTTGTTATATTTTTGTTAATCTGGGAACAGACAGTCCCAAACAGGCTATAAATCCAGAAGTTAATATGAAAGCCAGATTTTCAGAGTTTGGACATGTTTTTCCTATAGAAATAATTTTAGAAATGGTGGCAAAGTGCAGAAGCCCACCCACTATTTGAATGCTTGAGGTAGACCAGGTGAGAGTGCGGCACCCATACACCTGCTGAACAATGTCCCTCACTTCTCTCTGGGGCGTGTTCACTCACGGAGGCAGACCACTCTCGGCTGGACGTCAGCAAAGGCTCAGGTAGGAGCAGGGCCTTGGTCTTAGAACTAAACCTCCATTTTCAATGCTCTTTTCTAATTTGCGATTTGCTTTTTAGTAAATGCAAAGTGATGTGATGTTACTTGGAATTTCTTCATCTTCATAGCAGGCATAGGGAGTGGCTTGTCCTCTTTCAAAACAGGCACTAGGTCCATGGAATCCTGGGGACGTGGTCCGCTGTTGTAGGAAAGCTTCCTGCAGTGCACACTGCTATAATGCAGTCACGCACACACACACACTGCACACACACTGTACAGACACACATACACCGAACACACTGCACACACAGACAGAAATATACTACACACATGCACACCACATACACACATGATACACATACACCACATCACACACACTTCATACACACAAGCCCACACTCACACCACATACACACAGTACACATGTACACACATCACACACTGTACATTCACACACACCACACAGACACACACACCACACACACATACTGCACATATACTGCACTGTATACACACATTGCATACACACATACTGTACATATACACACCACACACATATATACACACGCCACATACATACACATACACAGCACATACACACACTGCTTGCATGACACACACACACACATCCCCACACACTGTACACATACCAAACACACATATACTCACACTGCACACATACCACACACACACGATACGTATACATAAACCCACCACACACACACACTGTGCACATACTGCACACATACACACACAGGCGTGCATGCACACACATGCAAATGGAATGGAGTCACCTGCAGGGAATTCCTAACATATCCTTGCTTTTATAATATGACCACCTGTGACACATTTACGTGAGAATACTTGAATGTCTGAATTGTTGAATACCTGAAAAGATAATTGGATTTTATGTTCCGTGTGAGAGTGTTAGGGCCCAGTGATGTCATACACGTTTCCCAAGCTCATGGCGAGGACTGGGATTAGAACGCTGCCTTTCCCATGTTAACCTCAGGTGCCTGCAGCTGTGACTGTGGAACAGACTCTGGGCACAGATCAGGCTAATCACCGCTGTCATCAGTACTCAAAAGCAGGAATTCTGATTCGACAGAAAATGCGTTCCACTAAAAGATGCGTTTTCATAACCTTTTATGAATTTGGTAATATTTGTAAAATTTGGAAAAAGAGTTGAAAGGCAGTTAAGAGAAAATTAATTTATTTTCAAACAAACCAAAGAGGAGTGGACATCAGACCTGGTCCTTCCTGACGAGCGTCTGAGACACCCGAGCTGCTGTCTGATTGGGAACACCTCCTGGTCCTCCAGGTGCCAGCGGCAGAGGATGACAGCAGTGCACCAGCTTTTCTCGAGTGATCCGTGTCCAGGCAGGGCAGTAGAGCCCAGTAAGCACGTGTCTGCTTCAGAGCAGACACCAATGCTCTGCTGGGAGGTGACCCCCTTCAGGAGACACCATCCTGCTCAGAGGGACAGACACGGCAGCTCTAATGGTGACTCAGGAGCCTCCACTGACAAGCCACTAGGAGCAAAAAAGCAAACTCAGTTCTCCACGGGCCACAGTGAGCTGTCCTGATGAAGAGCTGTTTGTCTTCTCCCCGTCTCCTCTATTTCCTCTCGTGTGTTTTTGTCCGATTGCACCGCCAGCCGACTAACTCAGACGCCCGCCCTCTCTCCCAGACTGCGGAGGCGCCCTGCGGGCAGGCGACCCGCGCTCCATTCCAACGTCTCCAGGTCCTTCTCTCCCTCTGGGCTGATGAACCATCTCACTGGGATTTCTGTCCTCAGACTTCAGCTTCCTACGTGCTGACGTCGCAGTTGCCTTTCGGAACAGGTGATAAAATGACTGCCTTGTTTGACACTTGACTCTTCACTGACAGCTCCTAATGGCATTCGTGAAGTAAGAATATTTATTTGCTTTCTTTTTTCTCCCTTCATTTTCTCCCCCTTTTAATTTATTAATTCACTCGATGGACCCTCACTCTGTGCCACATCCTATGACAGGTAGTGGTGACTTCTATACATGGGTAAAATCCTAGGGGCGTTGGGAAGGTAACAAGGGATCCACAGGAGAGGGACCATGGGGCAGGTGCCACAGAGCAGCTGGACATCCAGCCCAGATGGGTGGACGGGGATGGGTCTGACTGGGATGGAGGAAAAAAAAAACACACAAACTGCTATGGTGAAGTAGAGACGAGCAGAAAAGGGTTCAGAGCAGCCAACACAGCCCGTGCACTACACGTTAATTCTTACATATCACACTTACATAGACACTCTTAAATCTCTACTTAGGTTTGTTTGTTTGTTTGTTTGTTTTTGCTCTTGCTTTTGACAAAATTCTAAGAAGTACTGGTATTTGGAAATGGCCATCTAATTGGGAGGAAGAGGTAGAGGCAGTAGCAGGAGAAAAGAACTGACGCCTGTAGAAAATCTAAGTAACACAGGGGTCCAGCGGACAGAGCCATTCTGTGCTGGGTGACAGCTGACCTCACCAGCCCTCCTGGTGTCCACGCATGGCAACATGGTGTGGCGACTCCCACGCCTGGTCACTTGGTTGAGTGACCAAACAATAAGATTGTGTGTGTTCTCTGGTTAGCAGGTGAAGTGCGCACTACATCCTGAATCTTAGTCACAGAAAAGCAGACCCACATCTGTCTGCACATGAGATAAATGTTCCCTTTTATCTGAAACATGTGATGACCAGAGGAGACATTTGCTAAGTGAAGTATACTAAATTTGTAAACTTAATACAAGTCCCTGGGAGACACAGAGAATGCTACTAACTGGCAAAGCATGACAGCATTATCTTCACCCCCTTTCTAACAAGGACACCCTAATGGGTCAGGGCTGACCTCTCTGGCCAGATTTGCTGAGCCCGTCTGCACTCCTGCCTTCTCTCCCAGGAGCAGTCCCGGTGGCTTCTCCCTCCTCCACCGCGGAGCCCGTCAGGCCTGCGCAACAATCTCCTGCAGGCGCCCAGCGTGAGTGTCATCAGCCACCTCCTCTCCTGCATCCAGGAAAAGCTCGACTCCCACTCCGAGCCCAGCGTGCAGGGCCTACCAGGCAGCGGACCCGCCTTCCATCCTCCTGAGAACACGCTCCTACACAGGTGACAGTGTACGTGAGAAAAGATCGACTTTCGGAAGAAAACACAGAGCAAACTCATCCAGATCTAGGGTGGAAAGTTCTTAGACCTGACAGCAGAACGGAAGCCATGAAAGGAATCCGTGAAGTGGACCTCTCCACAGCTGGAACATCTGCCCACAGAGTGTTCTCGATTCTTTTCATCGCGTGTCTTCCTACATTGTTCCGTGTCCCAATAGTTCATTCTTTTTATCCATGGATTTCATTCCATCTCATAAACATGCCGCAGCCTTAATGGACTCACATGCTGATGGCCATTGGGGTTGTTTTCAGTTTTTTTTTTTACTGCAAATTACAGCTGTGGTGAGCGTTCTTGTGCACATCTAGGAAAGGAGTAGAAGGTCTTACGGTGAGTGTGTGTTTAAATTTAAGGCACCGTCCATCTGGGTGCACTGCTTCTCACTAGAGACGCGCGAGAATTTCTACATTATTATCAACAATTGGTGCAGTTTGGTATTTTAATATTTAATAAGTGTGTTGTGATACTTCATTGTCTTAATTTGCATTTCCCTACTGTCTAGTGGTTTTCGGCTTATAGTAACATGCTTAATTTCCCATCTATTTATCAGCTTTTGAAATGTGTTGAAGTCTTTTGCCCGATTTTTAATGTTTTTTATTATTATTGAACTTTGAGATGTTTTTTATGATGAGTATAGATAGAAGTCCTATATCAGCTATATGCCTTGCAAATATTTTTTCTCACTCCTTGGCATTTTTTCTTTCATTTTCCTAGTATATTATCTTTCAAATAATAGCAGTTCTTTCTTTCTTTTTTGGGGGGGAGGGGGAGGTGGCTGGCCACTATGGGGATCCACACCCTTGACCTTGGTGATACAAGGCTGCACTCTAACCAACTGAGCTAACCAGCCAGCCCAACAATAGCTTTTAATTTTGATAAAGTAAAAATTATTAACTCTGATTTTGGTTTTGAATCTGAGAAATCTGTGTGTAACCAAAGGTCACAAAAACTTTACCCTATTTTTCCTTTTACAAATTTCATGTTTTGCATTTATGTTTAGGTCCATATCCATTTTGAGTTAGTGTTTACATGTGCTGTGAGTTATGAATTGAGGTTCATTTTTTTACATGTGGATATCCAGTTATCCCAGCGTGGTTTATTCAAAAGACTGTCCATTCTCCATTGAATTGCCTTTGCCAGTTTGTGAAACACCAGTTGTGTGTATACATGTAGGTCTATTTCAGTTTCTTATTTTTTAATATTTTAACATTCATTTGTACGTATTTGTGGGGTACAGTGTATTGTTTCAATACAAGCATGTACTGCACAATGATTCATTTAGGGTTGAGAGCATAGTTTTGTACCCAGTCCCTTGGTCTATGTATCTGTCTTTAAGCCAACCGCACAATGTCGTGATTACACTGGCTTTAGAATTCATTTTGAAATCAAACAGTGCCAGCCATTATATTTTTTTTTGTTGTTGTTCCCAGAGTTATTTAGGCTATGCTAGGGTCCTTTGTATTTCCACATGAATCTTGGAATCAGCTTGTCAATTTCCACATATAAATAAGCTTTCTGGGGTTTGACTGGAATTGTGTTGAATCTATACATCAATTTGAGGATTAGTGACATTTTAACATTAAGGTGTTAGTGACCCATGAACAAGATCTATCTTTCCATCTATTTAAGTTTTCATTAATTTCTCTCAGCAATGATTTGTCATTTTATACTACGTCTTTCACATTATTTCAGATTTATCCACACTATTTCATATTTTTGATGCTGTAAAAAGTATTATTTTTTAAATTTCAATTTCTAATTGTTGCTTGTATCAAGAAATAACATTTATTTTTATATCCTATCTTTTCATGTGTTGCTCTTGAAACGTCGATGAATTCACTTTCGTTGTGGGTTCCATCTGGTTTTTTGTTAGACCATCCTGCAATCTCTGAGTAAAGGAGGTTTCACTTTTCCTTTCTAATCTGGATATCATTTGCCAGTTTCTGGACTGGTGGCACTTGCTAGAACCTTCCACACAATATTACAGAGAAGCCAGGAGAGAAGAGCCCCGCCTGCTCTCAGAGTAGGGAAGCGCTCAGTCTTCACCACTCAGTGTGGAGTTAGCTGTAAAGGTTCCCTGTGAACGGCTTCTCATCAGGTTAAGGGAGTTTTCTTTGTCCGTACTTTGTGTGAGCTTTTTTTGCTTGTTTGTTTTAATCAAATATAATGTTGGATTTTGTCAAATATTTTTTGGGGTCTATTAAAATCATCATTATCTCTTCTCTTTTGTTAGCCCAATATATTAAATTGGTTTTAAGTGTTCTTGGAGAACTTTGTCATGATATATTATTTTTCTTATCTATTGCTGCATTTTATTTGGTAGAATTTTATTTAGTGCATTTATCTATGTTCATAAAGGATAGTGGTCTGTACTTATCTTTTCCTGTGTATCTCTGTCCAATTTTCGTCTCAGGGTTGTGCTGGCCTGACAGGAGGAATTTGGAAGCACCGCTCCTACTTCCAGTTTTCTGGATTAGTTTGTGTAGAATTAGCTATTTTTTTTTCTTTAAACATATCCACAAACAATTCTATCTGTAAGGTCTTCAAGCATAAATTCGATTTTTAAAATATGCTGCTACCCAGGCTATTTATTTCTTCTCATTTGAGGTCTGATAGTTTGTGTCCTTTCAAGTGGAATTTGTCCACCTCAACTATGTTGTCAAAATACCTTTAAAAAAGTTGTGTATAATGTTCCTTCATTGTCCATCTTCACAACGGAGGAACTGGTAGCAATATCACCTCTCTTATTCCTACTCTTCCAGATTTGTATATTCTCTCTGTGTTTCTTGATCATTCTGGCAACAGTTTTTAATGCTTTTGATCCTAGAGAATAAGTTATGGTTTTCCCTCTCTCTCCTTTTTTATTTTTTGCCTTTTAGTTCACTGATTCCCGTCCGACTTATCGTATCACATTTCTTCTGCTTAGTCTGGGCTGCACCTGCTCTCTTTCTGTTTGTCACAGAGGCTGATGTTCTGGCACTAGCAGTTGCTCAGCCTTGTACGCACGGACTTGAGAGCCAACGTGAGGTGGCTGAGTCTCCAGTGAGCTCGGCCACTCCTGTTTACCGCAGCACAGCAAACACACAACAGGGCTGTGTGTGTGTGTGTGTGTGTGTGTGTGTGTGTGTGCGCGCGCGCATGCGGGCACACATCTGTGTGCGAACAAGAGTGATTTTTGGAGAATCTTTATTAGCAAAAAGGAGAAACTATCGAACGAATTTTCTGAAACTGGGAAACAGGCAGAGAGACCACCGGCGTCCTGCAGGAGCGGCCCCGATCCTGGTTTTCTATTGACTGTGTAATGTTCAATGTGACAGAGGCAAACGTTGACTGGTAGGTTTTTGTAATTCTGTCTGGTGGAACAGATAACCTAAAAGTCTGCAGTTTATGAGCCTGTTGGACTTTGAGTGAGTTTTCTATCTAACTCAGCAATCCTATCCTAACATATCTTTGCATATACACAGTGAGTTTCTCACATGCTCGTTGGGCTGTTTAAGCAACCCAATGCTTCCCTCAGTAACAGATACAATAAAAACTTTGACAAAAACCTGAGTGTCCATTTTACTTATTGATTTATTTTCACTACAGCTGCAGCTCTCCCGGGTGAAGAAACAAGCAACAGAGGGCTCATTCTTCCATCCACTGTACGGGTGCGAAGGCAGAGGAGCAAGCCGCCTGGCACTGCCCTGCCCTGGTCTAACCGAGTACAGTTATCTGGTTCTGGTCCTGGCCAGACAACTAGATCTGTTATCCCAGCTCTTACTTGTTACATTCCTGAGCCTCAGCTTATCTAGCAAATGAGGGTTACAACATCATAATTCACTGCAGTGCAGTGATTGATGCACAGTTGCACGTATTGATGAGGACATAAACAAGAAAACCAAAATACCTTATTCATGGTACTTGAAACGTGGAGTCTTGAAGAGGTGATTGGATTGTAGGACCATGCAGTAGTTAATTGATTAAAAATGGTGGTCAGGGGTGTGGTTCTGAGGGCTTTAAAGAAGAGACAGGAGAGTCTGTCTCTCTGCTCTCTCTGTTCCATCATTTTTCACAATGTGACACCCTGCCGTCCCTGAAGTCACCACCAAAGAAAGCCTTCACCAGATGTGTTCCCTGGACTTGGACTTCCAGCCTCTGAAACTGTAGGCAATACATTTTGTTTTCTTACAAGTTACCCAGTTCTGTGTATTTTGTTATGAACAATAGAAACGGACTAATACATTCTCGGGGATCGCGGGGCCCTTGGTCACAGCATCTGAGCCCGGGAGTCTCCTGCGGGTGAAGGAGACTCTGGCAGCCGTCACGCTCCCACCCAAATGGGCTGTTAGGAGAAGCAGAAAAGCGAGTATGTGCAGAATTGTAATGAAGCACATGCTCATGAGTTATTAGAATGTGAATAAAGAGATGTAGTCAAGTTAAAATCGCCTAAAATTTTTAGATGGCTGCAGGCTTAGGTGTGACCTATGGTGTCAAAGAAATATGTTCCCTTGTGATTTTCCTCATCCTATTCCAGATATCTGCCTCAGAAAGACAGATTTATAAATCCTTTTCTCCCCTTTTTGTTCTTTCTTCATTGCAGTTTATAAGGCCTTCTAGAAAGTACCTGAAATAATTAATTTGTATCTTCGAAAAATGAAAATGCTTCTTATTACTCAAGTGATTTTCATCCATTCGGGGCAGGCAGTGAGGCAGAAGTGGATTCGAGTCCGGGAGAGGAAAACACGAACGTTAAAAACGGTCTGCAGTGTGAGTCCAGGCGCGAACGCTCACAAACCCCCACGCACGCCCTCCCTCCTGGACCCTGTCAAAGTGTGGATAGGGAAGGGGCAATTGCCACGTTTAAGGAGAGTATGACTGAAATCTCATTAGCTGGGTTTATCTGGAGTGCTCAGGCAAGGACGTGGCCCCTGGGGACCAAGGAGGCCTCACACGTGTGCGTGACGTTTTATGACAAATGCAGAGAGAAGCCGAGAGAACACACTTCCTAATATTTTGTTTCTTGTCAGGAAACCATTACACATAACGTCACAGACGTCAGCTCACTCCATTTAAGCACTGGCTGGCTGCACGGATGTGTTTCATTTCTACTTTATTTGAGAGGAGTGAAAATAGTCAAGTCAATTTAAAATAAAGGACCCCGTATCTGATTGCCACAGGTGTGGTGACACCTGTGAGCATACACCATGAACCAACCATGACGCAAAGTAACAACTGGAAAGATGCTGCTTTCTTTTCCAGTTGGTTCCCTGCAGTCCTGGCTATGTCATGAGATCGGGTTTTCCAGCACATGTGCCTCTCTCACCAGGCACGAGGATGATGACACCAGCACATCTGAAAAGGACACGGGTCATTTTGCTGGGCCTCAGCTCCCCTCTGAGCCTCAGTTCTCCCTGTGGAGGGCTAAAGTCCCGGTAGTGCACGAGGTGCACATTTCTCTCTGTGCAATCAATAGTCAGCAGTGAATATTAATGAGGCCTGAGTTCTTCTTGAGATTAATTACCTTCTCCTCAGAGAACAGGGCGTGGAGGAAATTATATCCAGTCACGAGAAGGTTCCAATTTTGCTCTTTCATTCTCTGCAGTTGAGCTGGGACTCCCAGGAATGTGCTACGTGCTGCTTTATACCAGCGGCTCCCAACCCTCGACACGCTGGAGTCCACTGGGGCTTTAAAAAGACACGCTGATGTGTGGGCCCCATCCAGAATTCCTGGGCATGGGTTCTGGAAACCATTACCTTTAAAAATATCGGTTCAAACATGCAGTCTGGCGTGAGAACCACGGTCCAGACAAAACTCCCTCGTCCGAGTCTGTGCACCGTGTGGGCCCACTTCCCACCAGGGCCACCAAGCTGCTTATCTCCCCACTTTCTTAAAGACACATGGACGTTCACTGGAGGGTGAAACAGGACTCTCCTCCAACCATTTGTTCCTCTAGCAGCCGTTTGTGCAAATGTCCTGCCAAGATTTTGAGAAGAACACCGTGTGAGTAATTCACAGTGCTGGAGGGAACAAGAGAAGGGCCTGTGGCCACTCTAGGAAGTGCACACATGGAAACTCTGTCTCTGCCATCGGCCCACGATCGCACATGTTTTAGTAGTTGATGGGGACACGACAAACCTCTGTATTCAGGTCTTCCCTTGTTTCCATCAGAAAGTCCCACCGATGCTGTCGTTCAGGCGCGTGGTGCACACCGCTCTCTGCCTCTTCTACCCGACCCGCACGCTTTCCTTTCGCACAAATTCGTTTTTGTTTTGAATGCATCCATCCCTCTTTCACAGAGCTTTAGGGGAAGCCAACTTCAATCTCAATCCCAAGAGTGGATGCTGGCTAGCAGAAGCCGGTCAGCAGATGGCATTCCTTTGGCAGGTGCTTTGGTCTTCATGGATTCATGCCCTAAGCTGGCAAAGTCAGGTGAAGGGGTGGCCGGCGTTCCCCTGGGCAGGAGATGCCCCTCATCCCTGAACATTGACAGGAAAGTGTCCCACTTCTCTCGCCTCTGCCAGGCATGCTGCACCCAGGAGCGGAGCCACCCTAAGCAAGATCCTAAGTCTCAGAGCCCAGCAGGTGGAGATATGAAAACCTTGTTATATGAAACAACAACAACAACAACATTCCTTATTTTTACAGTCCTATGAATAAGAGATTTCTATTACTTGTAGCCAGAGGCAACCTATCAGATACAGATATGTTATATGTGTGTTTTTGTGTTACTGTTATGAAAGAGATCTCTTTTTTTCCATTTTCTTTTTCTCCTTTCTTTTTTTACTGAAACATAATTCATTGTATATATCTGTGGGGTACAGCATTGAATACCAATACCTGTGTGCAATATGCAATGCTCAAATCAGGGTAATTATCCATTTTAAATTCTAACAGGATATTGCTGATATAAACAAAAATTTAGATGAATTGAGATGGAAAAAAACATACAAATATCTGGCACATTAAAAAACAATATGTATATGTGAATATATTTTTAAGAAAAAAGAAAAAAATACGCTGGAAGGTGTGAAAGAACAGTTTGAAGGATGCACAACATCATGTTGACGTTTCTACCCAAGAGAAGGCAGAGCCATGGAGAGCTTTTTATTCTGTCACGCTCACTTATGTTGACTTTGGGTTCAGATAACTTTGGATAGTATTTGTAATACAGGTGCTATTTATCACAGCATTACTGAACATAACATTGAGACAGAGAAGGTCCAATGGCAAGCACCGAGCTACTCATGGCTGATTTAGGGTTTTTCTGTGAAATGTATTGTCCCCACCGTAGGACACATTGAGAAAGTAGTGTGAAGGCATATCACGAGTTTAAATCCAGAGATTGCGAAAGGTGCTAGGTTATCATTCAGAAATCCTTCCAGAGAAGTGATAGGTAAGCTAACGAACACAGAAAATAATCAAACCACAGCGCACTGCACTCAGTAAGGAAAAAGCAATGTCACTAACATTACACACATGTAAATATTCCAGAGACTTAAAATTGTGATTCTTGGGTTGGAATAAAATCGAACTTTTCCACTTTTCCCATAGTGCAAAAAATCTAGTGAAACAAGCAAAAACAGAGATGAAAGATGGAAAAAAGAAACATAGTGGTGCTAATCAATCAAGAGTAATCAATCTAGGGCATTATTTATTGAGCGTCTGAAGTATGTCAGGAACTGCTCTAGTAAATTTCAAATTATTTCATTCTCTGGCACATGGGAGGCAGCATGTTTCAGGAGAAAAACATGACTTTTAAGAAATTCTAAAGTGCGGTACACTGTTATATTTCCCTGCACAAGAGGGGAAATATAGCACAGAGAAGTCTCCCCAGTTCTCTGATTCCTGTGTTGAAACAATGATTACGGCTGTCGTCAGAACACATGTTATTCAGAAATTTCACCTCGTCCGGGGAGTGTTCTTTCATTTTGCCATCTAATGCCTCCGACTTTCAGTATTGATGAATTCTAAGTGGCCGAAGGTCATTGCACATTTGAATAAGTCCTTCAGATGGGGGATTCTGTTTAGTATTTTCCCTTTCAACATATGATGTTCTGTGATGGTTCAATGAATTGGATGCCTCAGATATAAATGTTCTGATATGACCGTGAGACAACCAGAATTCCAGAAAATGATGCCCAACTCAAGGAGAAGGTCACTGTGGCCTGGGGAAAAGGGGGAGGGGTGTGGACCTTCACTTTCTATGAACATCCAGGTGTGACCCCGTCACGCAGACTCACAGATTTGAGTGTGCATTTGTCACAGGGGTACTTCCTGCTCTGCACATGGCAGCACATCAAGGAGTCTTTATACATTTGACAGCCTCAAAGGGAAGTAAATAAGCACCCAGAAACTCTTCACGTTCAGCTTATATGTATATATATATATATATATATATATATATATATATATATATATATATATATATATATATATATATAATATATATATATATATATATTATATATATATATATATATATAATATATATATATATATATAATTTTTTTTTTTTAATGAAGTAGCTGTCTTTAGTTACTAAATTCACATTCTTGGAGTTATTGACACTAGACCAGGAATGAACCCACACCTTCTGTGTGGAGTTAAATCCCTTCTGTGATATGTTGCTTCATTTATTTTCTGTCACTCTTTTTTCTAGCACCACCTATGCCCCATGAAAGGATCCTACTGTTTACGATAACAGGGATCACAATACATTCTTCCTTATCCGGGCAGGTGACAAACATTCAAATCAGAGAGTGATTTATTTGCTGTCATTGAGAAGGGAAAGCAATTCAGACACACAAAGTATTTTATGTTCCTCATTGGACCATTAAGTTTGGGAGGAGGGGCCATTAATTGCCTTAAAATATTACAGACTTCCAGGTAACTTCACGACACATTACGTTCATCCGTAACCTATATGTCTGTCTCCTGTGAAACCTCCTATGAGAAGTCTCATCACTTATCAGGAATTTGGCTGTAACATCTGTTGAGTCCCCAGATGGAAAGTGTTTTAGTCCTTTCATCACATTAAATATAAGCACAGATACAAATATGGATGCAAAAAGCTCTGTCCCACTCTCCTCCGCAAGAATGGCTAATGCTGCCTACTGAGCTCATGCTCGGTGCGAAAGCTCATCTGACATGGACACTCAAGACAAGTGCTCACCTTTTGAAGACTCCCATCTTCTGACATAAGTTGTTACACACATACTTAAATTTCCTGGGTTTCAGGTGTCCTGTGTCAGTGTGTGGTGAGAAGCGGGTGAGGTGCTGACTTACCCCCATTCTCTGAACTTCCAAGAACGTGGCTCTTTGGAAGGACTTCTCCCACGCGGCCAGCTCGCTGCCCAGCTCCACGCTGAAGCAGTGGCTCCTCCCGTGGCCCACCATGACACTGAAGCAGCACGGCCTCTGGTCCTCCGCGTCAAAGTCGTGAAGGCCCAGATACAGGTTTGCTCGCAACCAGCAGTTGTCCGCGAGCCAGACCTGAAAGACAGCATGGGTTGAAAGCACGCAGAGCTGGGACGCAGAGCTGGAAACCACCCGCTGTCTACCGGAGATAGGGAGGGAGAGGTGCTGGCTTTGCCCGGTCAACGTGACCTCGAGTCACACGTGTGCAGGCAAATCCAGGAGCATGGTGTCCCGCTCCAACATAGCTGGTGTGGAAATGAGCCGCACATAAATATTTGCAATTAAATTATGTCTAACTCCCAGGTATCTGTAAGTGCTTTTCCCTTAAAATACTGACAATGACGACTTTTTTTCTATTTAACTTTAAAAACAAATGTCTTAGGACTTTTGTGCTCATGTTTAGCGTGAGACCAGCAAATGTTGGAAACAACAGCGTCACCTGCACCTGGGAGTCCCTGCAACATCATCAGGCTCTTCCTCGCTCTATGTTCATTGTCCTGGAATAACATACTATCCCACACTGCCTCTGAAGCACGCAGGAGACTTAGTCCTCCAAGATGTCATTATGTTAACCCAAAGGCCTTGACTGAATACAGTAAATATTGCAGAAATATGTTCAGAAGCAAAGGTCAAAGCAAGCTAACAGGCAAACAAAGAAGAACTGTCATTCAGCTCTGGTTCATAATTCATCCAGAAGACACAAACTACAGCTCCTCGCAGACCAACCTGTAACCACTTTGCAACTCTGGCCTCGGGAGCGTGGTGCGCGGTGCAGCCTGGGGCCCGCCAACGTCTTTTCCCTGAGCCTGTACCTGCTCATCTAGTGGCAGCCCAAAATCAGGATTCGCTCATCTCAAGGTCAGGTGTAGGACGACTGTGTTCCCAGTGGTCACCTTTGTCAGGCCAACCGTGTGGAACAGGTGGAAATATGCAGAATCAGGACCTGCCTGATGTCTCTCTCTCTGTCGCTGTTTATCTCTCTCTCTCTCTCTATCTTTCTCTCTTATCTCTCTGTCTATATTTATCTCTTTCTCTGTCTCTCACTTTCTCTGTCTTTGTCTCTGTTTCTCTCTCATCTCTTTATCTTTCCATCTGTCTCTCTATCTCTCTGTCTGTTTCTCTTTTCTCTCTCTGCCTATGTGTATCTCTCTCGTTCCCTCTCTGTGTCTCTCTCTGTGTTTCTATCTTTATCTGTCTTTCTCTCTCTCTCTGTCTTTCTGTCTCTCTCTCTTGGCCTCTGTCTCTGTTTCCCATCTCTCTGTCTATGTGTATCTCTCTCGTTCCCTCTGTGTCTCTCTCTTCGTCTTTCTGTCTCTGTCTATCTCTCTTATCCCTCTGTCCCTCTGTCTATCTTTCTCTCTCTTTCTCGGTCTCCGTTTCTCTCTCTTCTCTCTCTCTCTCTGTGTCTCTGTTTTTCTGCCTGTCTCTCCACCACTTTCGCCTTCAGTTCACCCATCCACTCAGTCACCCCATGCACAGCTCTGCACTGGGACATAGATAGCACTTCGAAGTGGACTTTGCCTGCTCCAGTCTCCCCACAGTGAAGGAAAATGAGAGAAGACACCGTGGTCCAGGTTTCTCAATGTCTGAGCAGTGTGGGAGGTTTTCCTGCAGCTCGGCACACAGCGGCAGGCAGGAGAAGGAGCCCGCCCACGTGCGGAGTCTTCACGTCGTGATTTTGAGATAATTTAACTGACTTGTGCATCCAGCCAAGCAGGACACACCTGTTCACACTTACATTCAAAGTTTGCTCCCCAAATCCTCATGAACTCAGCAGTCAGACAGATGGTTTTATTTGAAATGTGTGCTTTCTAGGCACAGGTTTGAGGGAAAAATGACACTGACTTGTCCAGGGTGGACAAGTGGATTCTCCTGGCACCTCCACTCACTCTGCTGCCTCTGAGCCGACTCTGCAGGGTTCCACCTCCTGTGCCTCCTGCTCTGTCACCCAGAGACTTGCACATTTACTTTCTGCATCATCTGGACACTCGCCACCTATGGTGTGTGTGCATGAGTGTGAGTGGTGTGTACATGTCCCTAGCCCTAAATGAACTTCAAGCACAGAAACTGCACCTTAATTTTGGAGTCCCTCCGATCCTCCATCTCAGATTGAGACACACAGGAGTTATTCAATAAATAGAATTACATGTCATACACCAAGAATAGCATATCAGTCATTGACCTTACTTTGCAGAATTATTTCTACACCTCCTGAACTTCAATATCAAAGATTGTTAACTAAAGAAGAAGGTGTTGACACGGCAGCACACGATGATGGAGAGGCGAATGTCCTCCTACTGGCTGTAGCTGGAGAGTCGTGCATTGTAAGAAATGGAAAGCAGCTCCTGGAGTTAGAGAGACAAGACCCGAGGCCTTTCTTGACCTATTATGAGCTGTTTGACCTGGAGCAGCTAACTTCTGGGCCTCGACTTTTGGACTATAAAGTGGAGCCATAACAAAAAAGGTTGTCATGGTCCTTCAACGACACACAGATAGAGCACATGGCACGTGCATCCTCAATTTACAGATGTTCATTACCTGTTTCCACACAAACACACTTCTTCAAGGCAAGGTTGAGCCACGCTGTACATTTAGGTTTGATGTCTAATCTTCTGCTAACTGTCTTCCTGACAAAATCAGCAACTGTATTATCTAGAACAACATTTCCAGCTAACCCAATGCTGAGGAATCCCTCTACACACAGAATATAGAAACCATCTTGCCATTATTCACACTGTATTGAGTTTATTGCCTTTGATGCGTCAATCTCCCGGTTAATTCTATGATTTCATAACCACATCATAGCATGTTTATTGATTAAAAATATTTTTTATAATCTTTCTGGGAAAATGAGTTGTATAAAAAAAGAGAAGGCTCTATACTTTATTAAAGAACCACACATATTGAATAGGATTATCCTTTAAAGACACCTCTACATCGAAAGAACATCTCAGACGTAAGCAAGGTGGAAACAAAGCCATGATGCGGTCATGAGGACCGTACGTAAAACACAGAAAAAACACAAAAAATTCTACAAAATTCTTTTGTGGAAACTTGATGAATGAAATTCTATACATATAAGCTACCAAGAGAGTCATTTTATCATAATGCCTTCCTTTTTTATGATTTTGAAAATAATGTACTCATTTTACAGATAATTTAGAAAACAGAAAAATTTAAAAAGGAAAGCAACGGAAGCCAGTTGAGCCGCCTCCGCGACAGCCGCAGTTGGCGTTCCCTCCTGCTCCCTCCCTGGGGTTCTGAGGGACATGCCCAGCGCACGAGCTGACTTTAATTTTTACTATTGCTCATTATAAACTGTGATGAAGAGCCTCGATTACATTCACCAGGCCTTTTACTTCCCCTTATTGTCAATGTGCTCAACAAAAATAGAAACATACAGAAACATGCAGCCAAATGATTTTTTCAGAAATTGGAAATACGTTTATTTACCATTTTGATAATTTTATTATGGGAATTTCCCTTGCATGTATTTCCATTAAAGGCAGTCTAAAATTCTAGATCTAAATTTAAAATAAAGCAACTACAAACAGAGTGAAAGAATTATTTTTGAGGATATTATCAATTCAAGGAAATGAGCCAAACATCAAAACATAAGCCTTCATTCAAAACTTCTAACTTTTGATTGACAACTCTTTAGGGTAAAATTCTCAGAAAATTAAAAATGCATATTTTTTAACTTTCATTTTACATGCATTATTTTCCTACTTTGATTTGTATACTCCAGCATGAAAAAGACAAAAGAAAAAAGGTTTCTTTATGCAGTACACTGATCTCCTATGCCAGAAAATAGGGACATCTAATAACAGTCTTCACTTTGCACTGTAGTTAGACTTCTGAGACTGGGCAGGCTGGGAGCAGACGTGTCGTGTCCTGCTGGACCTGTGGGCTTCGGGCAGGTGTCAGAGTGGGTGACATGCTCTGGACAAGGCTACATCAACCACTGCCCTAAGAACGACAAACAGCAAACTGACCAGACCCTATGGGGGGCGGTGGATAGAAGATTTCATTCATCCTGGGGAATACCCAGGAGCCAGCTGGGCTGATGCAGGGGGAAGATTTAATAACATATACATGTGAGGTTATGGTATTCAACATTTTCATTATTTTTTTTTTTTGATAAATTTAATTTCAGTTTGATGCCTTCTGTAATCCAATTGTTGGTTAAGAGCTTTTGAAATTTTCTAAGAAGTAAAGCTTATTTTTCTACAATAACGTTTTTATCTGATTATTAAAATAAAATATCTTAAATGTTTCATATCCATACCAATGAAAATTGTAATGAGCATAATTAATTGAGGTTCACAAATGTTAATTTGAAAAAATAAGTGTACTTTTTAGGTTTGCAGGCTAATAACGGAGTATTACATAACAAAAGCTGGTATTTGTAATGTGAATAGAATATAGTTTTATGTTGAATACAGTTGGAAAGACAGCGCATTAGAAAATCACCTTTGGCCACCTGAGAACTGTCTCTGTGCTTTGGATTTGGAGTGTATTTAGTTTAGAAGGGCACCTGGCAAGACAAGCTCCTCCTGCACTTCCTCATGCCTCGGGGCAAGGGCGGCATCTTTCACACTGAATCCTGACCATACCTGGCACAAGGCAGGGACCAGATCCATGTTGGATTGATAAGAAATGTCAAATGAGCGGTATCTCCATTTCATCAGAACTTGCTGATCAGCTTGTGTCGGAGTCACTGGGACTGAGCCATGAAGCAGAATGCTGGGACAGGCAGGTGTCTCCACCTGAGACACCTCGGTGGTCTCACCTCCTCTGTCCACCTGTGCCACTCCCCTCCCCTCCTCTGTGGGCTTGGCCAGTGACCTGCTTCTAACCAACACTCTATGAATGGTTAACCCCTGGCTTCCTTTTACACCAAGAATCCTTGTTAAAATAATGCGCGCATCACAGGGTGATGTGTCGTCCTATTAGAAACAGTAAACATTGATTCTGTGGCAATGGATTAACTACTTGGAATTGTCCAACTAAAATGGACTATTCTGAAAGCTTGATGAAATTGTTATGAATAAAACTTTGCCTTTTTTAGGCAAACACTGTCTGACACCAAATACAGTCCCTCTAATAGAAGTAGAATTATTATATTAGTTATTCTGGTCAGCCTAGGCCAGGTTTAAATAAAAAAAAGCTCTCAAGACACAAATTTGCATTTGATTTGTTAAAAACAACCTTAACAAACTTAAGAACAACCTTAGCAGCAACAGCAACAACAACAAAAAAAGTTCCTGGAGTATATTATTGTACCTGGAAGTAACTAAGACACACCCTTCCCCTGGAACACACACCCTACACACAAACACACATACGTACACACACACACACACACACCCCATCTTTTCATCTGCCCTAATGAGTAACAGGATGATAACTTCATTGACCAGGACAGTGGGAGTATCTGGATTTTATGTCACTTCACCATTTTAATGCAGTGCAGTGATCAAATAACTTTCATTCTTTAATCCCAAAGGGACATCTTAGTTACAGGGAAGCATCTAAAGTGCAAAGGATACCTACCTTGTGAACTTTAAATAACACCTCACAGAGGTTATAGATTCTTTCTGCTCGTACCCAGTCTAATGTGCTCACCTGCAAGAAATATGAAGCATATACGTGAAAAGGAAAATGCTACTTTAGGTGGAGAATTTAGACATTTACGATGATGGAGTCCTCAGCCACCATTAGCACAATTGGTAACACTACATTTTACGTGCTACTGTGAATTTTGATGCATAATCATTTATTCACCTCTGCTTATATGCAGTATGAAAAGAATAGAATGTTACCCAGCCGTAAAAAATAACAAAATTCTGCCATTCGCAGAAACACGGATGACCTCAGAGAAAATTATAAGAGAAGTAAGCCAGGCACAGAGAGAAATACCACATGTCCTCACACATAAGTGGGAGCTAAAAAATAAATAAATATAAATAAAGATACAGCCATCACAATCACTGGTTGAACTTTCAAAAGGAGAAACTAGAACTGAGGCCCCAGGGGTGGGAAAGGGGGAAGGAAAGGGGGATTGGTGAGAAGTTGCTAAGGGCCACATAAAATGATGACAACGTGTAAAGCTGAATATGCTAATTAGCCTGACCTGAACATCACGTACTGCACACAGGTAATGATAATCAACGCTGTACCCCACAGATATGTACAATCAACTATGTTTCAATAAATAGAAAAATAAAAGAATAGAAACATTATTGATACAAGAATGTGGTAATATAGGAATTTATCTATTAAACACAGTTGGGCATAATTTTAGGAATTCATTTTAGATTCCTTTTAGAGTAAATTAAGGACCAATTTCAGGTTAAATTTAGAGAATCTAAGAGAGTGGCGAGTTTGCCTGTGAGAGTGAATGAGTTTATGTACTTGCTGGAGTGCGTCAACAAAGAGAAAATACTATGTACGGTCTTTTGCTCTTTATGTCTAATCTTACTAGTCAATTTATTTCAGAAATGAATGAAAAACGTATTAACTAATCAATTTAATTGAGCATGTTGTTTTAATCGGACTGACATTGTAGCTCACAATTATTTTAACAATAATAATTATCGATATAATCTACTTTCCAAGGACTGTGTGTTTACACTTCATGTTCACATATGTGATCCCTAAGTTAAAGTATTTCATGTAGAAAAGTCTGAAATATTCAACAGTGTAACAAATTTGGATTTTTGTTGGCCCTGCACTTATTGTTTCAACCAGTAAAAATAATGAAAAGTTCATGGTATTGTGTTTTAGAAACATTGAAGTTACTATGTATTTAATCAATGGTGACCTTGTCTAGTAGTCATCCCACCAAACAAAAAGCTCAAGACACTGTGCACAAATACTGATAGTCAACTCTCTACTCCACAAATATGTATAAATAAAAATAATTTTAAAAAATTAAAATGCTTGAGACATATCATTTTAAAGCCATCAAAATCAGAATCTTTCTCCAATTGTAAATTAATGATGTGAAAAATCACACTAATATGTTGCCATTTAGCATTTAATTTCTCCACAGTCAACCCCTTGCTATTTGAACAATGAAAAAATAAGAAAAAATGTTCAATTTAAAAGGGTTCAGGTCAATTGGAGTGATAACTTGAAGGTTGCTTTTGGACCTGGTACAGCAGTGAGACCAGAAGAGTAACATCTAGAATTAGCTAGAGACAGTGTCAGGTGCACATTTCACAGTTAACAAGCCACAGGCTCCAGCGCCCCTCCTGCTGAGAGCCGAGGCAGCAATGCTGAAGGACGCCTCAAACAAAACATCACTCTAAACTCAACATCGCTGCCCACCAGTCTCTCCAAACATCTCCCCTTTCCCCTCCTCAGCTTTTCCAGCTCCCACTGTGGCTGGCGGTTTGCAGTACCTCCTAATGCCAGAGCCCAGGGGCTGTTTGTACCATTGGAAAATAAACATGTATACACCATTTTTAACTTTCCCAGTTATGACAATGTTGCTTATTTTTGGAGCATCTAGAAAATACGGAAAAAAAAATCACTAAACATTATTCAGAAGCATCCTCCCTTAATAGTTTAGTCTTTGCTGAAAATATACATAACACATTCATAATTTTATGTTTTCAAAATATAGTTCACACCGTCAGCCTTTTTCCATGTCATTAAATGTTTTTCAGAAATACAGTTTTAATGACTGTTTGGAATTTCAGTATGTGGGCTTATCATTTTCCTAAGATTTACCTTTGTGATGGACGTTTTAGGCTGCTTTTAGGTTTTTGACATTGTAACATTGCTGTGATTAATCTGTTCAGTGTGCATTGCAGTTGATATTACGTTACACCAAATGCATTTCCCTTATGGTAGAACAACAGGCCTTTAGAGTAACGTTCTAAGGTGAGGCTTGACAAGAGCCACGCTGTTCACCATTTGTGAAATCCAGACCTCTTTCATGGCTATTCTACTTTCTGTGCAGTACGTTCTGCACTTCTGTAGTAGCCATCGGTATTTTTTTGCTGTCCACCTTCAATTTTATTTTCCTGTCAATTGTCACTCTGTTACCCTGGGAGATGACCCCTCTCCACTCCCTGCTCCTGAGCTCCTGAGGTCTGTGCTCCCAACCCAGGGACAGGAGGTGCAGAAAGCACATAAATCAGGCTGCGCATCTCATCGTCTTGGCTACCGTGGTTCATTCAGGACAGAGAATGCGCCTCACGCAGAGACAGACAGGTAGGAATTGGAAGATGCTCAGACTTCTGGGGTGGAACCACTTCCTTTGTGGACTTGAAGAAAATCCTGAGAGCTGCTGGAAGCCATGTTGAGACCCTGAGGACTTCAGCTACTGCTAATGTATCAATATTGTCTCCACCGTAACAATGTATCACACAAAAGCACAATGTTACTAGTCGGGAATAATGGGGGGTGAGGGGGATACAATTACTCTTTCTGCTTATTTTTTTGAAAACTGAAAGCTCTCTAAAAAAGTCTATTAATCTAAAAAAAAAAAAAAGAAGAAGAAGAAGTAGGCTTTTCTCTTCATTGCCCTTTTCCTTGTTTACTTGATCTCAACCTCTTCTTAAAGGCTCAGCTCAGAGGTGACCCCCGATGCCTTTTCTGACAGCCCTGGCAGGTGTCCCTTCCCTCTCACAAGTCAAGGCCGCTCTCAGGTTAGTCTTCACTTACACAGCCCACCCTCAGGCTCCTGCACGGAAGATGCCAGGAGAGACAGCACGAGCTGGCCCACTCCGAGGAAAGCACGTCTGTTAATGCAACCAGGAACCCAGATGCGGCCTGGGCAAAGCTAGGTTGGTAGAGCATGGTCCTGGCCCTTCACAAACATGGTAAGCATACCTCTCTACTTCGGCCTTCTAAGTTTCTGCCTGAAGAAAATTATCACCAAACTATTCTTTCTGTCCCTTAGGCTCTTGTAAGTTGTTATTTTATTAGTTATAGCTCTAGAAACTGTCTAGGCTATAACAATTCAATACTGGACATAACAATGACACAGATAGGGACTACATAAGATAAAACCATTTCCAAGATACCCAAGATAAGCATCTAATAAATTGGAAATAAATTGGATAGGTACTAGTTCAAAGGGTAGACCAGTTGTTAGAATAAAATTGTGACAAAATTAGGCTAAATTGAGCTTTATGTTCATAAAATTAAAGTCTCTCTCTCTCTCTCTCTCTCTCTCTCTCTCTCTCTCTCTCTCTCTCTCTCTCTCTCGATATACACAGAATACATAGAGATAATGAGAAAATAAGTGTAAGGTTCAAAACTGGAGATTTTCACAGTCTGTGGCATAGTGACAAAAATAGAATTCTAGAGTGTTTTTCCAAAGCAGGGCATTTATTGTGTCTTTTCTGACCCGAAGCATAGCCAGGTGTCACCTGCCAAGCCCATCACAATGCTGATTCCTGGGCGCCATTGAAGTAGTGCAGGTTTAGGAAGTCTGGAGTGGGGCTCAGAGGTCTTGATTTTTCATTTTTTAGGTAAATTGGTTATTGATGTTGTAAAAAGGACTCTCAAGGTGTGGTATGCACAGCAGCAGCCTCTGTGTCACCTGGGAACTCATCAGAGATGCCAATCTCAGGTCCACCCCAGACCTACCAGATCAGAACCTGTGCTTTTAAAAAGATTCCCAGATGATCTATATGAGCATTGGTGGGTGTGATGTTTTATAAAGTGACTCTGGTGCAGTGATCTTGTGAAAAAACAATCTGAGGGTAAAAAGACTGACGGCTTCTACCAGGAAAGGAAGGAAGACAGCAGTTGGGAGAGAAAGAGCAGTGGTGAACTAAGAAAACTATATTTACAAAGAAGATGCAAATTTAACCATTATTCTTCTCACAGAACAATTCCTCATTCTGCAAACTAAGTTCTCTGTGACATAATTTCCTCAAATAAAAGGATCCCCAATGCAGCACACTAGAGCGAATTCACACTCCATTTCTCAGGACTACACCTGTTCTGTACAAAGGGGCAAAAACTTCTAGTGGTAAGAGGGACAGACACAGATGATGTGCCTGAGCCATTTCAGTCACTTATCTCCTCTGACAGAAGGTTTGTGTGTGAGGAGAGAAATGTAACAGCTGCCATGTGGCTTCCTGGTGATCCAGAAGGATGAGGAAACAGTGCATGCTGGTGCCTCGATTTTTTCAAACCAGCCCATTACAGACAAGGAAATAACCAGACTTCATGCTGTGAAAGAAAAGACCAATGGTTGTGTAACCACGTAGAATCACTACATTTTCCCCAAAATAACAGTTGATATTTTTTTAATTTATCTAACCACATTTGGCTTGAAATAGAGCAAAAATTTCAGACTATAAGATGAATATCCTAATATCTTTTAAATGATTGTGAAACAATGAAAATATAGCTCCAGAAAAATATAGAGTAATTCTACATTAGATACAAAATTGTCTAATATTCCTTCATTCTACAAATACTAATTTAAATTATTTATTTTCAGATAAATTTTTAAATAGTAGAATATGCCTGCCTAATTAAAATTACTGCCAATATTTCTTACATATACATTGGGAATTGCTACATAACCTATATGTTAGTATTACATGATGCTGTAAAATTGACTTTATAACTTATTTCAACACATTCTAATAATGCTTAAAAACATAAATAACTGAAGCATCATCTTTCAGATTCCAATTTGCAAATCAGTAATAAATATTCTGGCTAATGATGGAGAGTGCAGTGTATGAGATGAGGATGATAGTCTAGGATTAAATCCCAACTTATTCAGCGTTTCTTAGTGTGCTGGGAAGACAGAGGACTTGGCACCCTCCCTGCTAGGCCTGGCTCCTTCTCCAAAGAATCACTGAATTGTAAAATACACATTTGCTGCTTCTGCCCCTATTCCTCCTCGTCCTCCCCATCTCATTTCCCGTCTTCTCTTTCAATATCGTCCCTCCACCTCATTTTGAAGGGGGTCAGAAACCATCTTTGAATGAAGAACTTTATCTTTTAATTTTTCCTAAATTATTTGTCATAAGAATCTTTGGGTCCTTCTACAATTCATTTAAGTATTCTGGCACAGAGTGCTGAGAAACAAGTCCTCATGAGTGTCCTTACGGGGGCTGTAGGAGGAAAAGTCAAGGCCTCCAGCTGATCATGCAGCACCGGGCCATGGAAGTCAGAGTGGATCATTTGGAGACATTTGCAAACGTACCCCAAAGCCATTTGTTTACATTCCAGAGTGTAGTGGACCAGAAGCCTCCACTTCCTCCTCCAAGAGAGGACTTGTTGAGATTAGTAAGATAAAGCCTCTCTCCTCCTGCGGACAGGAGGTGGGCAGGTGCCAAGCACCTGCATGAGCTCTGGGAGTCATAGCTCTGGACTTCCTCTCTGTGGCTCAAACTTCTGCATATGCGGGAACACGTGCTCTCTCTGAGCATTCTGTGGGGCTGGGGCACGGGAAATGGTATAGAGATGTGCTGCACATAATCAATTGTCTCTGATCCGAAACCTCATGTTTAATGTCAGGATAAAATAAATAAAAGCATACATACATACATATATATATATATATATACACACACACACATATATATGTATATGTGTGTGTGTATATATATTTATTTACTTATTTATATATGTACAAACTAACCATATTGTGTGTATTGCTTATACAATGAGAAGTTGCTGAATAGTAATAGTAAAACTTTGCCTGTTAGATTCAAATGCTTTAGGGTTTTCAATCACATTTATAAATATGTAAATTAAGTTTTTCAGGGTTCACCATGACCCTGTGGGGCATTCTAGCTAGGATGTATTTTCTCTGTCAGATGATTAAGGAAACTCTTGAATGAAGTGCGTAAGTAACTTGTCAAAACTCCTTGGTCAGTAAGTGGAAAGATGCAGTTTAGAATTTGTAGCTTCTAATTATTAATCTACAACTTTTTCTACTAGGCCACTATTTCCTGATGATTTTGCATAATACTTTTTTTTCATTGTTTTATAAAATCTTTCCCACACTCTTTTACAATATACTTTTGTTATTTCGGATAATACGTAAATAATTATTTTACGCGATTCATTTTAAACCAAAATTATACTGTTACGTATGGCAAATTTTGATTTTTTTTCCTACTTAATGAGTTACCCAGGCTACATAATGCCCTTTATATTTTTGTTCAACACAAAGCCTGCCCATCTAAAACACATTACAAATGAATTATTCAAGTGTGTTTGTCTTTTAAAATAGATATGTGCTAAACTATATACATAGCATCAAAATAATGCAAAAAAAATACATGGAAATTCTGCTTTTGCATTCTTTTGGAATTTCTGTGTTTTGTACTTTTCTAATCTCCACCTTCCTCTTGCACATGTTAACACAACAGGTACTCTGAGGTCTTCAAATTATTCCATTTTAATAGGAAATTACTAACATTGTTTTTTTTCTTTATTGAATTAAAATAGAAATGAAAACAGCTATCATTTCTACCTTTAATGACATGAACTACTGAGAATCTTTCCAAGAATCTGGGAAATGATGATTCAACCACACATTGCCTCTGGGTGGTGAGACCTCCCCGTCCTGGGACATCGAGGAACACAGTGGGACGTGGTCCAGGTGGACCAGATGGACTAGGCAGTGCACCTGGATGGAGATTTCCTCGTCTCCTACCTTTTCCCACAAACTGTAAAGGTCTGAAAAACTCGTAAGTAGTCTATCTTTTGCTTTCTCCTGGTAATTTCTCAAAGTTGTTTGGGGGTTTAAATCAGAAGATACTTTTGAAACTTCCTGGCCTATTTTCACCACCACCACCCCCCACAAAAAAATGCTGAAGGGTTAATTTTTCCTGCATATTCTCTTTAGAGATGATTTGATGACATTTCTGAAGCACTGAGCACAAACAAAAAGTTTTAATATCCTCCAATACTTATAGATTATTCTATTAATAATCAAGGAGCATCGTACATTAGGTATGATCCTAGATACGGTGGAAGCAGTATGAGTGCAACGTTGAGGAGCTCCCAGGTCAGGAACAGGAACACCCGTAGACAGACCCCCTCATCAGTCATTGTCCCTTATCTCACGACAACCCTCTCAAGAAGGCATCTACTTTGCTATCATTTTTCAGGTGACATTTAGTAAAGACAATTTAGGTGACAGAATTTAAAAATTTCACGAAGACGTTAAGATGTGTGCAAATAAAACAAGTCAATTCAATCCAACTTTTGGATTAAATGTTTACAAACCCTACCATATTCACCTTTTTATTTCTTCCTGTGCATTGCTGGTATTGATTACCACTGGAAAAACTGGAAGTTTTCCAGATCCAGAAGAAGCCAGTGGCTTCTTTATCTTGTAATCAAGAACCCAGTTAGATAAACGACAAAGCACCCATGGTCTCATGGCATTAGGACTTATCCAGGTATGGACAACTCCGAAATTTATATTGCTTTCCAGATCTTTACCCTGAACTCAAAACAGGTGAATCTAACTCTACTCAGAAATCTCATTTTGGATATCTTTAGACATTTCAAATGTATAAAGATCCAGGATTCACCAGCACACTCCTCCCGTCATGCCCCATCCTGGTGAGCAGCAGCATCATTAACCAGCGGGAATCACTCTCGACTTTTCCCTCTCACGTCCACATGCAACCCAACGCAACAAGTGGTGTGTGTGTGTGTGTGTGTGTGTGTGTGTGTGTGTGTGTGTGTGTGTCTACGTGCACTTCATAAGTGCTGCTATACTCAAGGGCTTCAGAGACTGAGAGGTCCATGTTGACATATGAACAAACTTATATTTCTACTCAAAAATTTACATTATAAAATCACGGGCTTACTTGAGCATAAGAAAATAGTCATATTTCAGAGACAGAGGCTAACTTGCCAGCAGTCAGGTCCAGATAGATGCTAGCAACTCGCTTCTTTAAGTCTGACGTTGATGGGAGCATGCGGGGCTAACTCAGTTTTACTGGAGCTTGACATGACTGGCTAGATTCACCTGGTCCTGGCCAAACTCCATCAAAACAGCCTCTTTATATCATTAGAACCACAATTACCAAAAGAAGTCCCTGCTGATGATTCTGAAAAGAGACCGGATGTGGTGGTGAGTCATCTTCTGCAGAAATGATTAGAAGTAAGAAGTTAATGAAAAAAATCCCATGCTAGGAAATTTCAGGAGTGCTTTTATTTGGAAGAAAAATGAGACACTAGATAACTTCCCTAGGATAGGAAAAGACCGGGGAAGGTCGTTATCACAAGGTAAGGTGCCATTCCTGCCCTACGCCAGAGATGAAACTCTGCATCACCGGAATTAGAAAGGCGCTTGAAGAAGAGACTCTGGGAGGAGAGAAGAACAGGGGTGGGGGTGGGTGGGGAGAGAGACAGAGGGAAAAAGAGAGAGAGAGGTGGAAAGACAAAGAGAGAGAGAGAGAGACCGAGAGAAGGGGCAGAGGCTGTTTGCAATGCCCTGGGAGAACCAATTCCCAGGGCTTGTTTCCTTTTATATTGTTTTCAAATTGTTTAAGTGACCAAGAAAGGAACCAGGCCACAGCATGGCAAAAAGACTGAGTGCCTGGACTAGAGGAGGAATTTGCAGAGCAGCTGAAGCCAGCACGAAACTGGTGAGCTGGGCTTGGTGTCGCCTAGGGAGTAGTTCCCAGCCCTCTACTTTGGTCATGTGGTCTCTAGCTCTGCCTTCAACCCACACACATGTGACTTGTGTTTTGCAGCACAGGCACTCCAGTCCTCTGTGCCTCCCAAACCCCACCTCCTCCCCAAAACCAAGTTCTGTCCTCAGATCCTTGGTGACAGGATGCCGTCTCCTTGTGGACGAGGCACTCATCCCAGGGATGTGAGTCACAGCGACTGCTCTGTGCCGCGGTAGTGTCTGCCTAAGCTTCAGCAAGATGACAGTACGGTCAATTAAGAACCAAGCCCTGCAGCCACAACAGAGCATTGTAGTCACAGGCATGAGAAAAAACAAGCACAACTTATATTCAGGTTCAGATACACTAGGAGTTCTTTAAATAAACAATTTCAAAATCAAACACAGACAGAGAGTCATTGATTACAACTAAGCAAAATATGAATGAATACCGAAGGAAAGTTGTTTAGCTGTATTTATTACTTTTTTGGGTGTAAGTAAACAAATTTACAACAAATTATAGTAGTGAGGACCAGGAGGAATAACTAGAGGCAAAAGGTTTCAATGCATTTCCTTTACACTGGATTCCCTAAGACGTGATACGGGCTGGATCGAGGTGGGGCAGTTATGTTGATCTGGATCTGCACATTGTGCATGTTCCTGTTCTCTCATCTGGAAGGGAACGTGCACCTCCAGCAAACATCAGTGACCCTCGAGCCAGCCACAGCACTGACAGGGCCCTGCTGGAATGGAAATCTAGGAAACAGCTTCAGTTCAGGTCAGCCCTGGGAACTAGGAGATCCCCCAAGAGGTTTCTCAGTGCCTTTCCGACTGCTTTCCCACCAGAATGAAGGCTCGTTATGCACACTTGGGAAGAACACCAGTCTAGATTTTAAACGAGTTTTAAGAATATTCTCATAGTAAATACAGTTAATGCTATCCATGAGCTCCTAGCAGAGGATTTTGACTAAAATTATCAAAAATAACCGTTCATTGAGTAAATTTACTTACTATTTCATTTACACATGACCTTCATTTGTAAAAGCAAGATTCAGATGAGGAAAAAGATATTTGTGAATGTGGCAGTTTAACATGTCGCTAAAAGTGAAAATACCTATTTTTATTTCTTCTCATTTGCATACAATAAGTATCTGCAATTAAACCGTCACAATGGCAATCAGGTGAGGCTCTGAGATTGCCTGCATCTGACACTCATCAATAAATGAGGGATCCTCTTTCATATGTCGCCTGATGGTCTCAGTAATCGAGTGACATAATGTACAGATGTGTCCACTGGAAGCGGCAAAGGAATCACGTGTGCCGGCAATGCCGTGCACACCCTGCCTCTGTCAGGCTGAGATCAGTGCAGCAGCCGGGCTGACTGAGGAGAGTGAGGCACACGCAGCAGGCTGCACCCGCCCTGAGCATCCTGCAGCACAGTGTCCCCTGTCATGACACCACAGTGAAGAAGCCTGTTTCATGCCCTTGTTGTTCAGCAATTATTGACTTGTGAAGTGCCTATTTGGGTTTCTGGAACCCCTGAGTTCCACGAAAGTCTATGATAAGCACCAATCCAGGTCATTCTGACCAAACCTGGTGGGACCTACAGCACTTTCCTTGCCCCCGACATTGGTGGAAGCTGGCCTGGGTTGGGCACATGAGGCCTGGGCTACCTATTTTGAGTCTTCCAATACTCCTGAGATCACCCAGTATGAATATATTAGATTTGAGAATCAATCAACTGATTGAGTCATGGGGGCAGATCCCTCATGAATGGATTAATGCCGTCCCTGGGGGAGGGGGGATTGATGAGTGAGTTCTTGCTCTATTAGTTGCCGCGAGAGCTCGTTGCTTAAAAAGACCCCGGCACCTCCCCTCTCTCTATCTCTTGCTTCCTCTTGCCATGTGATCTGCTTGTACCCACCAGCTGCCTGCTGCTTTTCTGCCATGAATAGAAGCAGACTGAGGCCCATGCCAGATGCAGCTGTCCCAGAATCATGAGCCAAATAAACCTCTTTCCTTTATAAATTACCCAGTCTCAGGTATTTCTGTTATATCAACACAAAACGGACTAAAACATGATGACAATGTAGAATATGCCACATATTCTTAAAATACCTGTAATTCAGAAGATGTTAGAGCTAAAACTTTAAAGAAAAAAAAATGAAGGAAAGAAAGAGAATACAAGAGCTGGAATATCAGTACTGTTGAAGCCAGGTGGGGAGGCAGTTAAAGGTCTATGTGTCTCAGAGGCCCCGGAACTGCTGCAGGTGCCAAAGGAGCAGGACGCTGCATCCTGTGGATTTCAGCCTGCCAGTTAGTCTTTGTCCTTAGAGCAGACATTGGAACAGATTTAAAATTTCTAAACAAGATATTTATGGAAATAAGAGATTGTGCTGCTTGCTTCCGGCAAATCTGAACAGTGGAGGTCAGGCCCTGCCTGTGTCATGTGGCATTTGTGACGTGCATCAATGTGAAGAAAATGGGCCATTGCACCACTGCTAGTTTTTGCAATAGTGCCATAGCTGTGCAAGACGTGCACATCAGGAAGCTGAGTGAAGCGTGAGCTGCCAGTGCAACATCTCTGAAAATATAAAATTACTCCAAAATAAAAAGCTTATTTTATAAGCCGTACTTATGAATGAATAGGAAACCTGCAGTATACAATGTCTTCATGTCAAAGATGGAACTTGATTGTGTCCTTTTCATTAATTTTAATTGGCAAAAAGTCCCATCAACACTGTATATAATTTGAATCCAAAATTTTTAGATACCCAAAGCCATCAGGTTTTCTTGTTTGTTAGCCATTCTGTCTGTCAGAGTCATAAAAAGAAAAGTTGCTTTAATTGATAAACTTCTAGGCAGGTACCCCCATAACATTTGGTCTGTTTGGGGAGAATGGTGTAGGTGCAAATTGGACAAGAAAATTGCAGAACTATAGCTTTCAGCATTAAATTTATATTACGTACCCCACTGGAGCAGGCTATTTATTTCAATAAGACGTGAAAGAAGGAAAGTGAGGGTTTTTAGATTTCATTATTCAGGCATTAAGCTAAAAATGTGTAAAGAGACGGGCTGTGCTGTTTGTTTTTTTGATTCTTCAATCATGTTATTGATGTGCTAAGACCTGGATCCTTCGGAATCCCCACCTCCAAGCCAGCTGGTATTTTAGCAGAAAAACTCTAATGTTTTTATGGCTATTTGAACTGAAAGAAAGAAATGGATTGATTTATGAATTAGAGCAAGAAATAGACAGTTAATGCACAAGCAGAATTGTGCAGGGGTGGAGCAGGGTGCGACTGGGCGCTCTGTCTTTGCGTGTTTCCATAACTGTTGCTTCTCTCATGTGAACAACCTTAACGACAACCCCTTCCCCATGGAGTTTCAAAGGTGTCCTTACCGGAGGCATGCTGAAAACGTAGAAGGACGAGCCCTTCAGCGCTAGGAACTTGGATCGGAAGGTCTGAGAGGAGCCGGCACCTTGGAGTCTCTCGCTCACCCACCCCATGTGCACAATCTGTAGAGGGAAACCTCTGAAAATTAAAAACCAGGCTTTAAAAAGAGAAGCTCTCATAGGGACGGACACTAACTGCAGTGACACGTTGCACTCCCACTGCTTCAGCACACTTGAAATCAGCAGACCGGGCAGACCTGGACACGTCCAGATCAATTTTCAAGTTTCCAAATAGGAATTGTGTGGCTGGACTTCTCAGATACGTTTGAGTTGTTGGTTGGGTGTGTTTCTAAAAACACAATACTGAGTGGCAGTCTGTTAGGGATTTATAGTATTCCAGATTTTTCTATGAGGTTGTGAAAACAGCTAATTATGTTTTCCATTTCTGTAGTAAACGTTTAAGTTGGCATATGGGTAAAAAGGATTAGGGTTCCCTTCACAGTTCAACTTCCTCACCATTGGAAAAAAACAAAAATAATTCTTACAATAATTCTTATAATTGAATATTTTTATTCTGTGACATAAAATGCAAATTATAAAAATCAGAATATGATTCAAAATCATAATGGAAGTAATAATATAATTAAGAATTCAGTGCATGAATTCAAACTAATGTATAAAAATAAATCCCTGTTTTACCTAAAATCTTAATGTGACAACATATTTTGTAGTAAGCGGTATGAGTAATTTCATTTTAATTTTCTGATTTCCTCATTTTGCCATTTTAAGATAAATCAATTAACATATTCCCATGCAATAAAAATGTAAAACTAAAATGTTAAAAAAAATTAAAAACAAATTATCATAGCCATCCCACCATTTTATCAAGTGATCCTGTCCTATGAGCTATTTCAACATGGGGACCAGCCATGCCCGGGCACCCTTCACTGCTAGGAACTCTGTGCACCTGTACAGGCCCTCGGCAGGAGCTGAGTGGGCTCATTAACAGCTAGCAGGAGCTGCAGGTAGGGCATCTCCTGTTTCAATTATTTACTCGATAAACCACTGACAACTTTCACTCTTATACCTGATGAAAGACTTCCTAGGTCATCAAGATGCCAGATGAAAGTTAAAAAAAAAAAAAAATCAGATTTCCACACACAGTATTTCTAGTGATGGAAAAGATAAAATTAAATAGTATCGTTCTGCTGAGAGTGGTAGCCAAGGCCGACCTATGTTCATGGTTAAAGTTATTGTGGTTTTGAGTGTTGAATACAAATAATCCAGTGCATTTAAAGTTTTTATTTTGTCTTGGGCTGCCTAGATACACAGAGCTTTTCAGAGTAACGTACATATTTCACTGGCTCGTGAATATGTAAGTTCCTTATGAGTTTACCTTGTGTCCAATGAACACTTGGGAGCCACATCCATGAGATAGGTGTGAATGTCATAATAACACAAGACGGTTTTATTCCACATGTGGCATGGACACATCTAAATATAGCTGACCCCCCGTTCCTCATCACAGAATGGGACTGGACTTGCCCGTCTCTCGTGGTAACAACTGTGCCATAGGAAACCTTGTCACAAAGTGCCAGCAGGTGGAGAGCGAGTGAGATGCTTTTCAGATGCCAGCAATAATCTGTGAAACCACTAAGAAATAGTTCACTCCTGGAACATCTCTGGATTTCAAGGGGTGAATACACAGACGATTTAAAAATATGAAATCAATTAACTTTTTCCCTTTTTGTCTGTTTGGGGTGTAGAGATACATGTTTGTTGGTTATAGAATTACCATTAATACTGCTACAAAACATATGATGTGCTCGACTTCCACTGATAAAAAAACATTGCATTTTTCAGCTAACTTAGCAGATGTTCGATGTTTCTAAAATTGACATAAATTTACTGTGTGATTACTTAATTCCCAACTCACTGCTGCATGAGTGTAATGATTTGTATATTTTATTTAGGATAGGAACGATTTCAAGCACAGTTACTAAAACAGTGAACTGAAAACACAGTGACTTGCACAAATGAGAAAAAGAATATTATGCCAGTGGTTTCTTCAGAAATAAATAAGATTCCATTGCATGAAGACTAGGCATATGTCGTTAACTAAGTTGTACTAGTTATCTAAAATTTGTAAATGTCTGTATGGCTAAAGCTCATAAGAAGGCACTGAATATCTGGTGAGGCTTTACAAACCAATCTTGATTATAAAGGGCTAAGTCTGTAGCTTCTTGAGAAGTTATCAGTCATTTGGTTGCAGCAGGGTGGACGTGTTTATTGTACTTACTAGGACGGTTGAATGGATGATCTTTCTTTTATTGATTACCATCAAAATGCAAAACCAGAATTTCTAGAAAATGTAGGAAATTGTGTGAACTCTAAGTTGTTGCAAAATTTTAAGAGTTAGCAGCAAGCACAAAAAAATCTGTTCTCATACTATATTTATTACTGGGAGTCATACCACGATTCACGCCATACTACCAACCAGTTAGAAAGAAGCAGGAAATAGAAATTCATCATAATCCAGAAAAAAACAAACAAACAAAATCACTAAATAATGGAGTCCAATCCTCCTTGCTTCTGCAGGTCTCTGGCACATGCATTAAGGTTCCTTAAAATCTGTAAAACACATATTTCCTCTGGTGAGAAATATTAATGGTCAAAGCCTTTGAATTTGTGTATGATTAGTTTCCTGCAGGGTTAAGTGGAGATTAAACAAACCCTTCTGCCTGACAGGGAGGACACACTGTTCTGTTCTGTTCTGTTTCTTTTATTTTTAAATCATATATTCAAATGCTGTGAAGCTTTCCCCATTTTCTCTTCATGAAATACTTAAACATATACTGCAGTTTGATTTCACAAGGGATGAACTGTGAATAGAAGTCTAGTGTCTAAAAACTTAAAACAGGGCTGTAACATTTCACATATACATGTATGTATGAGGTCACTTCAAAAAGTATGTGTAAAAATAGAATTAAAAGATAAATCTTCCCAGGAACTTTTTGAAGTGCATTGTATACGTAAATGAGGATAGATGAAAGAGGAAGGAGAGATTTATATTACAGACAGGTCAAGGGTGAGCAGAGGCTTGAAAGTGTGTATTCTTGATTCTCCCCTGAAATGGGGAACTTGGGATTCTTTGCATAGCATAGCAGCACAAGAATTGTGTAGTGATGAGAACCGGCCAAGGGACAGAATGGCCATCCAGTCCCCACTCAGTATGAGAGTTGCTCTGGTTCTCTAGAGCCGCAGGTGCTGGGTGGGGAATCCAAGAACCAACACACTCAGATGCTGTACCCACCTATCCCGTGTAATTCCGCTCTTTTTCCTCCAGGGCTGGACAGTTTTTTAGTTGCTGTTTTTCATTTTCATTTTTGATTAACACAGTGTTTGGTACATAGTTTAACAAGAATTATATACTGAGGAGTGAATGAAGAGCTTCTTTCTGGCCAAGATGGCAATAATACAGGTTGTTAATAATGCAAAATAACTATTAGGTGGGTGAGAACTTAATTAAATACCATATGTAATTTAATTTTGCCTAGGTCAGTTAGCAAAGAAATAAGTTATACCTTTGCTATTATTGGAAACATTGGCTACATTATCAATCTTTTTTAGGTATATGTAGTTCATAGATAATTTTAAGGGAAGCTAATTTTATCTTTTACATTATGAATTTTCAAATGGCTTCTTACATGTTCCAAGAGGGTATATTACACTTTTATGAACATGTAGCTGATTGTATCACCATAATTAAAGGAAAAGGACAGAACCATTATGATAAAGAAGCATACATTCATTTATCTTTTCTCATGCCATTTCTATAGGGAAGTACTATTTTTCACTTGAATCAGTTAAGATAATTAACTAAGCATCCATCAGATGGTAACTATATAACCGTCTTTTTGTCTACACAGAAAAAGCTGGAATTACCTGTGTTATTTAGGTTTCTTTTACATTTGGTAATTAAGGCATCAATATCTCCCTTAATTAAAATTTGAGTTCTTTGAAAACACACAGAGCTGCATGCTGTTTTTGAAGGGTGAACATATGTTTTGGCTTGCCTGGGACAATCCTAAATTCATGCCTGTTATCTAAAACCACGGTTAGGTTGATCTTTGAC
Organism: Cynocephalus volans; assembly: GCF_027409185.1. Lineage (NCBI taxonomy): Eukaryota > Metazoa > Chordata > Mammalia > Dermoptera > Cynocephalidae > Cynocephalus > Cynocephalus volans. The sequence goes on along the minus strand of NC_084473.1, from coordinate 2,191,830 downwards.
CCAGACAAAAGCACCTGTTTGGATGACAAATTATACGGTTATTTTATTTACCAGATAGAAGAGTCTAAAAATCTATACTGCATGTCTTTTGTGCTGTCCTTCTAATTTTGTTCTCCATTTTCCCCCACCAATTTCAGTGATTGTCCAACACCTTTAATTTTTTCACATTTACTCAAACATGATTTCTTTGTTATGTACCAAAATCAGCAAGAAATTATTGAGTGAGAAAAAAATTACATCTTGTTTTTAAAGGCCCAATGTCATAAATCTAAACTTTATAAATGTATACAAAGTATGCAGTTTTTGGAGAAAGTATAATATAATCCTCTATCAAAAGCACCTCAAGATATGGTGATGTCACTTCTTTAACCATCCTACATAGTGAAGCTCAATTCTACTATTTGTTTACAAATAAACCAATTTAAGCCCCTGAGTAAATTAAACACTGTACAGAAATTTTAAGGTAAAAAATACCCAAAACCCTTAGATTGTCCAGTACAACTTCCGTATTTTACAGATGAAGAAACTAAGTCTCAGTTATTAATTGGTTCAAACTTCACAACCAGGTAACAGTTTAGTTGGGATTAGAATCAGTTCTAGTCACATAAGCCACCAAGACTGATACCACATGGACCAGATTCAATATGTGATAGAATTATTTCACCAAGCTAAAGCGAAAGCAAGGTTCACCCAGTGCCTCTGAGGTCTTTGAAGGACAGTTATGTAATGTTCTCTGCATGGGAGCAGTGCTTCTCAGATAGTCAGTGTTTCCCTGAACCATTATTTCACTATTCTCTCTTGTCATTCAATGATAAAGAGAGTTAAATTTCAAAGTAAAAGAAAACATGTCTTCATCTCCGGTCTAGAGCTCCTTCCAACTCACATGTGATCTGAGTATGCCAGGAATGTCCTAAATGTCCGTCGAACACCTCAGCTCGGGTCCTATACAACCTGCTGTCCCAATGGCATCTTCTCCACACAATGACCTCTCACATTTGTATTACACTTAACTATTTCCAAACCACTTTCCACAAACGTTCAGTTCGTGAAGTCACAGTGGCCCTTAGGGTGGGCAGGAGAGGACACACTATGAACGGAGACGCTGAAACTAATGAACACCACGAGAAGCACTGTGCTCCTCCTGAGGTCTCAGAAGAGCCTCTGATTTATCGTAAAATGAATCTCATGAGACATTTCGCTACGTTTGATTATGCTAATATAAATCCAAATTCAAAATGTAAATTATTCATGGAGACAACAGTACAAATTTGGTCTACTATGCCACCAACCTGGATCAATAATCAAGAGGAAATATGTTTTATTTGTGAACCATAGAAAGGTACTTAGTCCTTATGGACTTAATAGAAAAGTAGTTGATGATAAATTTAGAAAAATATTAAAAGAAATAAAAGTGACATTTAGAAGGACTTTTCCTAGTGTTTCTTTTCTAATTAAAAAATGTTGACTAGAGGGGTTTGATTTTAAACACCGCCCACATATTTTGTTTCTTCAGTAAATATTTGAATGGCAGGGTCTTACTCTCTTGAATGTCTTCCATTTGGAATTCAACTGTTATTATTAAGCTCTATTTAAAGAGTATTTATAAGCACTATTTAAAGCAAACCGAACATATTTCTCTGTTTTCTTAAGTTTAGTCTGCAAGGCATACTTCCTTAAACCTTTGAAAGAAATAATCAGAAAACTAATGATTTATAAACAAAATGTCTGTACTGACATTACAACTTAAACTATGACTTCATTAAAAGGAAATAAAGAATAACATAGCAGATTAAAGGTTTACTTGCCTGATCCTCAAACAAGTTGATTACAAAGGATTATTCCTAAGTGCTCACAGACCTAGTAAGTGAGCAGTCCTTGAATTAACAGATCAGCATCTGCACAGATGATGGACCCTGAAGAGGTGGCCACCCTCGTGGAGCCAGGACAAGGTAAGAGCACTGGACCCACGGTGAGTACGCTGTGTGGATCTGGGGGGACAGGATCTTACCCACCTGCCATAACACCTGCTGGGCCAAAGGCCACCTGAGTGAAGCCTTCCGACTAAGGATGTTATCTAAGAAAATGATGTGATACTTAAGATTCCAAATTACACTTCATAAAACCCCTCTCAGCTTATACGTGATTGTTTAAATCATGTCTCCTAACAAATGTAACCACCAATAGATAAATCATGTATACATGGCAAACATAGGAGGTAATTATACATACATATAAATGAATAGTTTTATAGAATTAACACGGAGGGCAGAAAACACCAAATTTAACACTTCTGGAGATTTCCTATGTTATGAAGCTGAAAATCAGAGCCCCTACCTGGTCACAGGGAGAGCTGTGTTTATTTGCCGTCTTCATCTGTAGACAGAGGACAGCGAGAAGTCAGTACAGCGACTGCATTAATGCTATAATTTTTCAACCTGTCGAATCGGCAGCTTAAATTAACCACAGAAGGTGTCCTTGGAAACAAGTTTCTTTTATGATGCATTTCTTATCTGAAAACCAAACTGGAATAAATAGAAACTTACAGCAGTAATTATCATAATAGAAAAGTATCATATCGGTGTATTTCAACTGCTCTTTCTCGTACATCAGCATTTTATGTAAGTGAAGCTATGAGACAACAGATGCTTACATTTCAATATTTGAAAAAACTGAGAAAAGTGATTCCTGCTCTGCATCATCTTATAATAGTGTATAATCACTATAAAAGTAATTACAGTTATCACAGTTAATATTCCTCCACTGTCATTTAGTTCTCCCAACCACCCTGCAAGGTAGATGTTACTTTCCGAAATTTTCCCTGTGAGGACATGGAAGTCTAGAATAGTAACGCGCCCACGACTATGCAGTTGGGGGGTGGCTCCAGGTCCACATTTCTGCTCTGGGGTGTTGAGAGTTTTCTACCTCTCCGCTCTGCCCGCTGGGTGCAGTGTTTGAAAGTCACATGGCTCTGAAGGACCACGAGACGTTTCTGAAAATATCAATCTAGCACCATCTGCTTTTTGTTTCTTTGTTTTTTAACCTATCTATCCAGATACCTTTGGGATTCAAAATGTTATATTTGAAAACTAAGATCTTAAGAAGGTCCTGGTGCTTCCTTACAAAATTACAGAAAGAAAGCCTCTGAAATCTTTAGAAATGTCAAACATTGCTGCCTCCCCAGATATTTTAATTTGCTCAGTTCTCTTCCATTTAGCAGCTGCCAGCAGCAAGGGAGGAATATGAGGAAGAAGTGACGTCCCCGGCAGGGAGCGGGTGGCAGGCGCGGCTGCAGGTTGGGTCTGTGCTGGTCCCAGAATCTTCAGCCGCCAGGCTGCCCCGGACAGAAGCAGAGATTGGGGTGAAAAGGCAGAGGAAGCCAACCAGGAGGGAATTGAGCAGGAAAACCAGTCAAAGGCCACCTTGGGCCAAGGGTTAGTCCTGCCATGGTCCCCACGGCCGTGGTCCCTCAACTCATCACCAGTGACTGCATTGCTGCTTTAGGGAACTTAACACTTAAATTAATTTTTACTCTCATCCCATTTATTTTTATTCCTTTTAAAAAAAAAATTTTCTATTGACTTTAAACTCAAACACATCACAGAACATTTCTTTCCTGGATGCCTGCGTTGAAAATTTGAGAAGTAATGTTCATGTTTAGATATGCCTTTTCATATATTTTCATAATGTTTGGGGGAATTATATTTTTTTACCCAGTTAGGTTTCCCCAAATAAAAATGCCACATTACATCAATGCATTTGAATCAAATATATGTAAAATTATGTACACATAAATATTTCTGTGTGGGGGGAAGGGAAGAGGGGAGAGAGAGAGAAAGAAAGGAGAAAGAACTATCTGGAAGCACTCAAATGTGTGATTTAGCCTGTAATCTTGTGACACCTGGAAACATTTAGATGACTTCACCTTTTTTAGTCACAGACTTGATATGTTGAAACAAGTACATGTTCTTCTGGTTACTGTTATAACCAATGATTGAGGGTTAACCATAAATAACAAAATATCTTATTATTTTTCATGCATACAGAGCAGCCAGCAAGCTGTTGGAACACAGGGCTCACGTTTTGAAGTGTCAGGTCACGGATGTTTGCCGAGACTGCTCTCAGCCAGTCGGCGCTGTCCTGGGCCGTGTAAAACTGAAGGATCCCTGTGCTGACTCCGTCCAGCGCCAGCACCTCGAATGCAGTCGACCTGCGGGGAGAAGGAGGTGGGACACTATCTGAGGAGGTCCCCACAGGGAGGACGGCGGGGAACATCATGTTCATTAGACTTGGTGGCAGGAGGTGCTTCCACTACAGGGTTGCTCAGTGTTGGACTATTACCCACTGTCAGAAACATAGCAAGCAATTGGTATCACATAATGCATGTGTTTCTGTATATTAGGTAGGTTTCCTGAAATAAAGATCAAAACTTTGAATTCTCTCACTAACATGAGCTATTTCTAGTTCCATAAAAATATAAAAAGCAATTTGCATGGGAATGAATACTTGCTGTTGTAGAAATTTTGGTTTTGCTTTGTTTTGTTTTGGGTGGGGCAGGGCTGTCCTCTAGACAGGCAACAGCGGGCCCAGGGGCCCAGAACCAGGCAAGGGTGCCCTGGGAGGGCAGCGTGCAAGGGAAGGCCAGCCTCTGACTATGCTGCCCTCTCTCCCACTTCCAGCACCATCTCTCACATTTTGTTCCCTATGCTGGAACGTACTGTGCAGATTTCCATCAGCACCTGCACTTCCCATCATTAAAAGTTAAGATCACCTATAACTGGCTGCTAGGAAGGAAAGGAGGAAGAGAGAAGAAGGAAGAAATGAAGGAAAGAAAGGAAAGACCACAACAATGTATCGACCTTTCAGAAGGAGAGAACCATCCTAAGGAGACTAGAGATGGGCGGAGGGGGGGGGGTGTGTGGGAAGTGATAGGTTGGGCAAAAGGCATCAAGAAATACCATGATTTATAAGAATGAATATGCTAATAATAAAATAAATAAAATGAAAAAGAGATCTCACTGCATTAAAGAAAGTTCTAGTCCTAAAACACCACTCTGGTAAGGATTTATCATTTCACAGACTCCTTAGTAATAACTGCTTGAGGTGTTTAGAGCTCATGGCAGTGACACTGCTCTAGGAGCACATGTGCGTGTCTAGCTGACCGTGGAGCTCTGAAGAAGCAGCTCTCCATCCCTTTTCCATGAATCTCAACTTACCACAAACCCAACTGTGAAGGTTAATTCTAGGTGTTGACTTGGTTAGATGAAGCAATGCTGAGAAACCTGGTAAAGCAATCTTTTCAGGTGTGTCCATGAGGGTGTTTCCAGCAGAGATTTGTATGAGAGTCTGAGTGGCCTGGGTGGGAAAGACCCACCCTCAGTGTGGGTGGGAACCATCCAGTCTGCTGAGGGCCCAGAGAGAACAAAAGACAGAGGAAAGAGGTAAAGCTCTCTCTTGATCCGCTGGAGCTGGGATACACTCTTCTCTCCTGTCCTTGGACATCAAAGCTCGAGACTCTTCAGCTTTTGGATTCCAGAACTTACACCAAGGACACCAGCAGCTTCCCTGGTTCTGAGGCCTTTGGACTTGGACTGAGCCACGCTACCAGCATCCAGTTTATAGACGGCCTATCGTGGGATTTTTCTTCATAGCCACGTGAGCTAATTCCCCTAAGAAATCCCTCTCATATAATTATAACATATCCCATTGATTCTGTCTCTCTAGAGAACCCTGACTAATACGCCAACCATGGTAAATTATTATCAACAGCAAACTGATTGTCTCAAATGCAGTACTTATTATTCCCTAGCATACAAATTCTTTTAAAAAGATATTCTACATATAACTATTTATAAAAGAGAAATGTCATTAATATTTCTATGCATTTTTTTAAAGAAAATAATGTATTTATGTAACCTACACTTCCATAGTATTAAGCAGATAATTAAAAGGTAGAAAACATAACAAAATGCAAGAAACATTTTTTTAAAAAAACAAGATCCACACTAAATTATGTTTTAATAATCTCTCACACATGAGTTTCATTACTGCTTTGTTAAGCAAGGAAGAGGATATAAGAAAAGTAGGAAAGGGAGATATTATAAAACAGTCCTGCATGATTTTCAGGCCAAATCTATCAGAGTAGAGTTTGTTACGATTTAATAATTTTTCTTTTAGAAAGCAAATATCCTTTCTAGAGGTCATTCTCACCTTAATTAGCATTTTTTTCCATCAGAATGTAAGATTTATTTACTTTTCACTGATTTTGCCACCTGCTGGAATAGAAAAGGTGATGAATGAGATGGTTTCTGCACACTCGATAATTTGCAGGAGGATAAAGCTGAAGGTGGAGGTGATTGTGTGAAGCCAAAGGTGACAGAGGAAGCCAGGAAAGAAGACCCCTCAACATGCAGAAAGGACAAGACGGCTCCTGTCTGTCCCTTTACACACACAGCTCCATCTAATTACCTCTTTCTGCTTCATCTTTGTGGTGAACACCTATTTATCTCTAGATTCTTGAACCTCAAGATTCATCATTTGCCATGAGGACTCCTCTGACCCTGGTGTATCTCTACTGTAATGAACCAATTCCTTCTCTGTGATGCAGGACACCTGAGGAAACATGCTCTTCTTCTCTGGCTCTTATTTAAGGCATAATAAGGACATGGATTTTACTCTTATTGTAACGTGACATCATTGAAGGGCTTTGAGCAGATCTGAAACGATCTGCAATGTTTTATCATAAACCCACCGGATGATGTGTTAAAAATAGACTGAAAGGGGTAATGGAAAATGGAAAGCTGATTAGAATAATCCAGGCAAGGTATGATGCTGGCTGGAAATAGACTCAGGTGGTGGCTTTGGGATCGGGAGAGGGTGGTTGGATTTGTAAGGCCAACAAGATTTTCCAATGAACTGATTTCAGGGCACAAGAGAAAGAGAGAAAACAGAAATGAATCCGTGGTGTTTGGCTGAGCAAATGGAAGCGTAGAGATGCTGCTTACCACGAGGGAATGACTGTCAGGGGCAGGCGGGAGGGGGCATAGGTCAGGAGCACAGCTTTGGGCACATTTACTTGTGATGCTTCTTAAGAGAGTGGGTGAGCCAGCAGTAAAGTAAGCAAGTGTGGGGACTAGGGCGATGTCTTGGCTAGAGATACAAAAATTTTAGTCATAGACACGTAAAGGGTAAAGTTATGATGACATGGAGTGAGAACACTAAGAAAGTAAATGAGATAAAAGAGTGGCTATTTGGTGACTGATCTCTGGAATTTGGAGAGACAGGAGAAACCAGCAAAAGGAGCCAAAATAGGTAAAGCAGGAGAACAGTAAGTCACTGCATTTTTCTGCAAGTCAAGTGAAAAAAAAAAAGTGCTGCATTAAAAAGGAGCAATCAGCTGGGTGAGGCTGCTGGTGCTTTCTTAGGATGAGGAAAACTGGCCATTGGAATTATCAAAGTGAAAGTCATTGGGGAATTTGATGATAGAAATTCCAAGAGGGTGAAATCTGGATGAGTTCATTTACCAGAGAACGGAAGTGAGGCCAACTTCTGATGTGGGGAGCTCCATGGTCCTGCTCCCAGAGAAATTGTGAACAGCATAAAAATGCATGTAAAGCCTCGGAAAAATGGTTCTAAAGGAAAACAGATGAAGAAACATCTACTCAAGTAAATCTATGAAAATTGAGTAAGAAGGGCCAGTCTGTTGTATCTGAGCCGAGACCATGCCTGCCATCTCCCTGCTCTGTGAGATGGAAACTTCACCATACATTGTGCAGAAAACAACAGAGGGCGGCTCCCTTCCAGCTCCGTTCTCCCCAGCAGGAGCAGGACATTTTGCTTCTTTTCTTCCCCTTAGCTGCCTGTTCTTGAAGCTACATCCTGGGTGAGTGTGGCAGAGACGTGGGGACTCCCTTATTCCACCCAGCCCCTGCTCATGGAGGTGGGGCTCCTCCTGGGACATACCTGAGAGTACTGGCACCCTGATCACCCTTGGCCCAGCCTGTGAGGTGATGGTTCCTTAAAAATAGTAGAAAACCACAACCTCAGGCTATCCCTGTCACCCTCCACAGACTGCTCAGACCTAAAGTGTGGGGTCACTAAGAGACAGGTATGCCATGGTACATGCCTTCTGCTCCTGAGCCCCGAGATTTTGCCTGGGGAGAGAAATAGGCCATAAAACAAATAGCTCCTTATCTCTTTTCAAAGGAACTGACTTTGTTTGCAACAGAGCATGGAGAAGTTCAAAGCTAAGGATACTCAAAAATAGTGGAAGTTGTGGTAAATGATAACTGTAAGGAGAGTCATTGATTTAACAGATACAGGCTACACTGTTAGCTGGTTGTCCTGGAGAATGCCTGGGAATGAGATAGCGAGGACATGACCTCCCGGGGTCAGAACAAGTCTAAAACACTGACTGCAGGCACTATTCCCTTCAAAAGAGTACAAATTTGATTGGACTGTTCTGTAGAGCTACTTATGCCACAAAGCATCTTTTTAAAAAGTGAAGTGAAAAGCTGAAAATTAGTGGTGCTTAACAACTGGTAAGGGAGAGAGACAATGGGACCCTACTAAAACCCACTGTCATCAAGTAAACTAATAACAATGGCCAACCCCAAGTGGAGGTGGGACCAACCTCCACAGTTGTTAAATATATTATCTAAGACATTCAGTTTCTAAAACAACAAAAAATAAAACACAAATGCAAATAAACAGGATAGTATGAACTATACACTGTTATACACTGGGGCGGGGGGCGGGCAGGGGCAGAAATTGCCTGTGAGAGTAACCAGATGCCAGGTTAAACAGAAAGATATCAATGTAATCATTCTAAACGGGAACAAAGCTGCAATGATGGCAGATGGTAAGGTAATAATTACAATTATATAGCGTTAGGCTTATAATATTGATAGATATAATATGTATAACAACAATACAGCAAAAAGGGAATAAAGAAAATAGAGCTATATATGAGTACCAATTTTACACATTACTGGAATCAAGCTAGTGTAAATTTAAAACTGATTCTGATAAGTTAAGATTCATAGGATAAGCTCTAGAGCAAAAACATATATCTATATTTAAATATATGTACGTAAATATATATATTTAAACTTAAATGTTTCATTAGTAAATATTCACGTAATACAAAAGAAAGAAGGAAAAAGAGAACAGAGGAACGGAAAAAGACATAAGACCCATAAAAAACAGATAGCAAAATGGCAGCATTAACCCAGCTACAGCTATAAAAGTATTATATTTGAATGACTAAAAAATCCAATCAAATGACAGAGATTCAAGACTGGATAGAAAAAACAAGATCCAACTATATTATGCCTTCAAGAGACACACTTTGGATTTGGAGATACATATAGATTGAAAGTAAAGAATAAAAACATATCCTATAAATAGGAAACACAAGAAAGCTGAAGTGTTTATACTAACAGCAGAGAAAATAGAATTTAAAACAAAACAACTTACTAAAAAGAAAGGACATTTTTAAAAAGTCCCTCTTTCTTAAAATTGACAATCCATCATGAAGATATAATAATTGTAAACATACATGAATCTAATAACACAGCAGCAAAATACATGAAAAAAAAAACAGTTGGCAATGAAGGGAGAAATAGACAACTGAAAAATAACAGCTAAAGACTTCAGTTGCCCACTTTTAGTATTGTAGATAAAAATGAAATAGGAAACCTACAAGAAAATTAAAGATGTAAACAACACTAAAACCAATTAGATTTAACAGACATTTGCAGAATACTACACCCAGTCACATCAGAATATATATTCTTTCCAAGGACACACAGAACATTCTCCAGTACAGACCATATGCTAGTGCACATAAAAATCTCAATAAACTTAAAAGCATACAAATAATGCAAACTATATTTTCTTAGTACAATAAAATGGAATTTGAAATAAATAATAAAAAATTGGGAAAATCATAAATATGTTTAAATTAAACAACACACTTGTAAATAATTAGTGTATTAAATTAGAATTATAAGGGGAAATAAAAAGTAATTTGAGATGAAGAAAAATGAAGGCAAAACATACCAAAACTTATGGAATGCAGCTTAGCAGGACATTTGTATCTGCAAATGCCTATATTGAGAAAGAAAAGAAAATATCAAATCAGTCACCCTGCTTTTCATCCTAAGACACTAGACAAAGAAAATAAAACACACAAAAAATAAACAGAATAAAGGAAATAATATTAGAGTTGGAATCAATGAGATAGAGAATAGAAAAACAATAGAGAAAATGAATGTAATAAAAATCTGGTTTTATGAAAAGATCAACAAAATTTACTAAATTTTAGCTAGGTTGGCCAAGGAAAAAAGAAAGAAGACTTAAGATACTAAAATAATAAATAAATTAAAGAGGAGCTACTACTACGAATCTTAAAAAGGACTACAAAGCAACACTATGCACAGATGTATGCCAAGAAATGAGACAGATGAAAAGGTCAAATCCTAGAAAGATACAAACTACCAAAACTGGCTCAAGAAGAAGTAGACCATCTGAATAGACAATATAATAACTGAAGAGATTGAATTATATCAACCAAAACTTACCACACACACACAAAAGCCAAGACCCAGAGGGCTTCACTGCTGATTTCTGCCAAGCATTTAAAGAAGAATTAATACAGATTCTTCCAAACTCTTCCCAAAAATAAAAGAGAATATTTCTCCACTCATTTTATGATTCCAGTATTACACTGATGCCCAAAACAGGCATCATAAGAAAAGAGCAATATCTCTTATGAATATGATTTCAAGAGAACTCACTGAAATACTAGGATTACAAATCCAGTGACATATGCTAAGAAGTATGCATCATAATCAATGGGATTTATCCCAGGAATGAAAGGTTGGCTTAACATCGGAAAATCAACTAATGTAGTACATACCTAGAAAATAAAACAAAAATCAGATAATCATGTCAATAGACACAGAAAATGCACTTGACAAAGTCCAACACTGTTTCCAGATAGAAAACAATTAACAAACTAAGAATAGAAAAGGATCTACTCAACCTGATAAAAAGTGTCTACAAAAATTCACAGCTAACTCATACTCAGCTGTCAATGACTGAATGTTTACCCCCTAAGACCAGGTACAAAACAAGGCTGTCCTCTCTCATTACTTCTATTCAACACTGTGATAGAAGTTTTAACCAGTGCCATTGGACTGGGGAGAAACCATCCAAATTGGAAATAAAACTATCATCTCTCTTTGCAGATGAAATGGTTTTATATAGAGAAAATCTTAAGGAACCCACTAAAAATCTATCAGAAATAATACTGAAACATGAGTTGAAGAAAGTTGCAGAATATAAGATCAATATAGAACAGTCAATTACATTTTTACATACTTTCCATGAACAGTTCAGAAACGAAATTAAGAAAACAATTTCATTTACTGATAGCATCTGATAAAAAAAAAATGCTTAGAAATAAATTTAACAAAAGAATTACATAAATTATACTGTGAAAATTACAAAACATTTTTGAAAGAAATTATAGATTTAATAAGTGGGAAAACATCTAATGTCCATGGGTAGAAAGACTTAATATTGCTGAGATGGCAATATTCCCTAAATTGATTCACAGAAGTAATGTAATCCCTATCAGAATCCCAGCTGACTTATTTGTAGAAATTGACCAGCTCATCCTAAAATTCATTTGTAATTGCAATGGACCCAAAATAACTAAAACAACCCTGAAAAAGAAGAACAAAATAGGACTTCCTAGTTTCAAAAGTTACTACAAGGCAACAATTATCAAGACAGTGTGGAACTGGTACAAGAAATAGACCTATAGATAAACAGAATAGACTTGGGAGTCCAGGATAAACCCTCACATCTGTAGTCAACTGCTCTTTTAAAAGGATGCCAAGGCCACTGAATGGGGAAAAAATAGTCTTTTCAACAAATGTTGCTGGGGTGACATGAGTAGCCACATGAGAAAGAATAAATTTAAACCTTTACATAAAACCGTATACAAAAATTAACTCAAAATGGATCAAAGACATAAATTTAAGTGCTAAAATCATGCAAAAAAAACCTAAATATTCATGACCTCAGATTTGGCACACAATTCCTAGATATAACACCAAGAATAGATGATTTGAACTTCATCAATTACAAACTTTTGTGCTTCAAAGCACACAATTGAGAATGAAAAGACAACCCACAGAATGGGAGAATATGTTTGCAAATCATACATCCGATAAGAGACTTGTATCCATGATACATAAAGAATTCATACAATTCAAAAATTTAAAGAAAGTTAACTAGATAGAAATGGAAAAAGGATCAGAATAGACATTTCTCCAAATAAGATGTAAGAGTGGCTAGTACGTACATGGAAAGACACATTAGATCATCAGTCATGAAGGACCCGCAAATGAAAACCGGGATGAGATAGCATTCACACCCGCTCTAAGATGGTTACAACAAAAAATCAGAGAATGCCAGGCATTGGTGAGGACGTGGAGACTGGAACCCTCATATACTGCTGGTGGGAACGTGAAATGGTGTGGAAAACAGTCTGGTAGTTCCTCAAATGACTAAATATAGAGTTACCGGAGGATATGACATTCTACTCCTAGGTATATACTCAGAAAAAATGAAAATACATGTCCACACAAACATTTGTACATAAATGTTTACAGAAATATTATTCACAAGAATCAAAAGATGAAAGCAACCCAAGTGTCTATTGATGGATAAATGGATAAACAAAACCTGGTATCTCCATCAAAAGGAATATTATTCAGCCACAAAAGAAATGATGTACTGACACGTGTTACAACATGGATGAACCATGACAACATTATGCTGAGTGAAAGAAGACAGACACAAAAGGCCACATTTTATGTGATTCCATCTATACAAGGTGCCCAGAACAGGGAAACCTATATGGTCAGAAAGTGGGTTAGAGGTTGTCCACAGCCAGGAGAGAGGGAGAGAGTCAAGGGGCGTGGGGTTTCTTCTTGAGGGGATGGAGATTTCCTAATACTGATCCTGGTCACAGTTGTAAAACACTGTGAATATGGTTCAGAAGCCAATGAATGGTATACTTTAAATAGGTGACTTTTATGTTACGTGAGTTATATGTCAGTAAAGCTGTTAAAAAGAGAGCATGAGAGGACAGACACTGACAACAGTGAGTACAGATGAATTTTCCAGGATTTCTGCTGCAAAAGGAAGGTTGATGGGTCAATAGCTGAAAGGGGACTTGTCTACAGAGGTGGTTTTTAATACAATGTGTGTAATGATGTGTGACAGTATTTTTGCAGTTTTCTATTTTCCCTAATAGGGTCTGTGTCACTCGTCTTTGTCCCCTCACCACCTTGGCCAACCACAAGATATCGCTCAAGTAGCTTTGGCTGAGTTGAGTTGAGCTGAATCACGACTAAAATCGTTAGTAATTTAGTAGAACTAAATAACTAACAAAACAACACCACAGATCAACATGTTTTCAGACCTCAGCAGCTCATCACCAATACGCTAGGTTCAGAAGCCCTAGTGAGTCTGGCCCCACGTTCCCGAATCTGACCCTGTCTACCTGGGAGAGGAACTACCTTCCCCGAATCCCCGAGATACAGCTCAAGGGTGGGGCACCTGCCTGGCTCCTGCGTGCACGAAGCTCTCCCCACCTGGGCATTGTCTGATGGTCACTATACTTGTCCCCCGAAGCATGTTTAATGGATGCGGGGACGCCGTTTCACGTTTCCTTACTGTTGGGCTGATCCCAAGGCACCTTTTACACTTTAAGAATGCTGGGGGACTTTTTTAGGCACATTGTGTGATTTCCTATACAAAGTAGGTGTTTACTAATATTGAGAGAGAGATCTATAGCTGTGGTTTTGTCTAAGCATCCGTTAATTCTCATTAAGTACTAACTAATAATCGGATCATTGTTATCATTTCTCTCTTAACATTAATTTGTATAAAATTTGTGTAAGTTTCTTAACATTAATTTGTGTAAAATATACAAAGCAAGGTCTGCCTTCACTTAATGTTAAAAGAAATAGTTGGATCAAGTAGACTATTACTGGAAAGGACAAGCCCCACGGCTCCCAGAATATAGAGATCAGAGATAGTTATTGTTAGGTACATTCTCTATGGGCTACAGCACTGCACAAAAGCACCCAACTCACAAGTGTACACCTTGGTGAACACCGTGAGGCAACCAACATTCGGATGAAGAAACAGACTTTATAAGAGTCACAGAAGTTTCCTCCCACCTCCCGCCCTCCCGTGCACGCGGCCTCAGACCTCTACGTTTGCTTTCAGAACAGGTTGTTCTTCTCGGCCCCTCATCCTCAGCTTCCTCGCCTGACCTGACTCCTGTCCTTAGTGTCCAGGCAGCGGGAAGAAGCAGGTTTGGAGGGTATCCATCTGGGCTTGCGGAGTGGAGTTGGGGAAGGGTCCTCTGTCTTTCAGTGACTTGGCGATGCTCAGCTGTGTGGGCACAGGTGAGGGAGCTTGCGTGAGGCTTATCACGTGTCAGGGTGTCTGCTCAGGGTATTTCTTGATGTGTCCTGGTTCCCAGAACTAGCAACATATGTACCAAATGCATTGCTAACTAAACACTGGTCACACTAAATACAACCAACACTGTAATTATTATTATGAAGTTAGTGGAGAAAAGGGATGAAGAATACAAGGTCCACGTGGCACAGGCAGGAATCTCAGTCTCCCTGAGCGTCCCAGGGAGACAGCAGGCCAACCCCCAGGAACACACTCAGTGGGGCGATCAAGAATGAGCACTGTCAAAACTTTCTGGGTTTCCTCAAGGCCTGAGAGGGTTTTTCAATTCCAAAGGGAAAACTGGGAACATGATTTTTTACTGCAGGAAGTGAATCAGTTCATAGTGTTTGGCTAAGGAAAATAAATTTATTCCAGTTAAGTTCCAGGTATACATCTTAATTTAATAGTAGACTAAGAAACTGGAAGTGATGTGCTCAGGCCTGCACGTTGCGTGCAGGAGAACAAACTCCTTTTAGACGTTCTCGCTGCCGGCCATGTCCCCTGCCTGCCTGGCTCCCATGGGTGCACAGTCCCACAGCTCTGCTCTCAGGCCCTGCCTGCCATGGTGGTCCCTTGCTCTGGAGTTCCTTTACGCTTCCTGACAGTCCTCTTCCTCTCTGCTAATAGCCTCTTCGTGAAACACACTTGGGTAGTCAGTCACCCTTCAGTCATCTGCCTCAGGCTGAAACTGATTGCACAGCCCGCATCAGTTACTTTTAAAACCCCAGACCTAGACACCTGTCAGCGTCCTACAGCACTGACCAGTCATCCAACCTCTACTGCACTTGTGCCACGGAGTTCCAGTAACTACACGAAATTTGACCCTGAGAACTGAGAATTCTTTACTGCCCTTCAAAGCTTCAATGTCAGAGTAAGGAAACTCAAAATGTATCAATGATCTCTTTAACAAGTTGTACAGTTTTTAAAGAACTACATCATTCAACCTTACTAAATTTTACCAAAGAACCTTTTATGTATGAATATGGTTAAAGCCTGCTCATTACTGCCACGGCCTCATACCCTGCACACTCTTCCCGCCTCCTCCGTGTACAGGAAGCGGGGAGAGAAGGGGTGCTCTGTGCACCTGCCCCATGTGTTCTTTGCCTGACTTCAGGCCTCTGTGCTCTAGAAGCTGAAGGGCAGTGTGCATGTGGTTATTTTAGCCCACGACTGAGAATTACGAGCAATCACAGGACATGCATTTTTCTCAGAATTTGAAAACCTTGAAATTTTGTTCACATATGAATTAATTCACATAGGAATTAATTTTGTTCACATAGGAATTAATTCACATAGAAAATCATTCTATTTTCCATGAATTTTTTGAAGTACCCTCGTATTTCATTTCAAAACTATCTCTGTAGTGCAGTTTGTTGTTGTTGTTGTTGTTGTTGTTTTTAGTATAAGCCAGAGAAGTATTCTCCTTCTGCTTTCCCTGCCATGCAGTGGCATTCCTAAGCCTTTCATATTAAATACTAATAAAGAGGGTCAATTCAAGTTCAGGAGCCATGTTCCATGTGACTGTTTGTTAAACAGGTGTCATTGTTACTGGAAAATTCAGGGCACAGATAAAGTGTTCACTTGGGACAAACAGAAGTTCTGCACGTCTTTCTGGGAAGGAAAGAGAATCTCTCCTCTGCAAGGCCTTGGAAAACAGCTCTGCGTCCTCTGCCACCTGCTGTGTGTCTCCCGAGTGCCGCTCCTCACCTGGGAAGGCTTCAGAGCAGGAGGCAGAGGCCCAGGCATCTGCCTGGGATGTCCGGGGACTCACGGGGGGGAGAAAGGAAATGAAGCAGCACCTCGGGGTCCTGGGCACATTCATGGCATGCTTCCTGCGTGGTGGTCATTCGCCTGTCTGTTGTCCAGCCGCAAATCCCACCAGACTGAACATCTTATCAGAGCATAGGTTCCTGTGTTTTGTTCCTGTCCCCATGCCCAGCATGTGTGGCAGCCCCAGTACGTAGTAGGCATGTAAGAACAGCTGTGCGTGGAAAGAGGCCTGAGGTCATCCAGCACGATTTGCAGAGCCTGTGTCCATCCTCTGGAGGGACATAGTCTCTGCTTCCAGTGCCTGCCCCACGGAGCAAGTCACTCGTCCCCCAGTCTCAGCCACCCCGCGTGGTCAGTCCCTCATCCGAACCCAGGTATTCTGAGGGCTGCCGCACGGGGCAGTGCGTGTGCGACTCACCGATCCTAGTTTCCTCTTTCCATATCAAAGGATAAAATCTCAAAATTACGATAGAACACCTGGATCACAATAGCTCGGCATGAACCAGGCAGTGAAAAATATTTAAAATATCAAGTAGAACACGGATAAAATTGCCTGTACTGACATTAAACAGAGGAGCAGTGGGCAGTGGCTGGCATGCTCAGGTCCGGTACTGATCCCCTGCCATTTCTCTCATGACCCGTGAGGCCCCAGTCTTTTCCTAAAACAAGCTGCTGCATGGACCAGAACACCATAGGAAGTTGGAGGGAATGTGTGACAAACTTTGAGGTTTGTTGCTGAAAAACGATCACCTGGCCAGCTCCCCCGCCTGGCTCATGCCCCCAGGAGCTGACCAGCCTTCCATGGCAGGGAGGCCCGGGCAGAAGAGCCATCCCCATGGGGGAGGCGCCACCAAGAATCAGCCGAAACAGCAGCGGGGCCAGGGCCACTGTCCTCACTCTGGGCCTCGGAAGGGCCTCATCTGGAAACATCAGCGTCAGTGTCTGAGCAGGTGGGGGCTGCATGAGGGAAGAGACCTCCTACCCTGAGTCATGGCAGTGACGTCCACGAGGGTCCCCAGCCCTGGCCAAGACATGGGTGGAGGCCTGTCCCCAGTGGGGGTCAAAAGACTGACAGTACAGGAGCAAGGCTCCGTTTCACTAAGTGCTGTCCCCAGAACAGGGACCCAGAGGGAGGTGCTCAGGCCACAGCTTAAGACTCAGAAAGGCCTCAATTCCACAGGTCCCGATGCCCTTCAGGATCTCAGGAACTCTCAGGCCTCTCAGGGCTTTTCCTCATTTTTTGGATGGGGATACTATCATCCAGCACAGGGGCTGCCCGAGCATTCACAAGCAGAGCCAAGCGTCCACCCCTGCCGGGCGCACAGAGGGGCCTTCCTGGTGGTTACGGTACTAGCAATAGAAGTGCGACAGGATTTGCTTGTATTTCATATTTATGTCTCAGAGAAAACGATTAATTCAACCAGATTAAAGATAACAAAGATAGCTGGAAACATGCGGTAATATACATTTAGGATCTCACCTAAAATGGAAACCCAAGCCTCCTTCCCCCGAGCAGCGCTGCTCAGGCTCACATTCAAGGGCCTGATGAGCTCATGTGATAGTCACAGGACTCGGAGGTGGACACTGATTGGCAGGAGGGTGAAGTCCCGCCTGAGCAGTGAGAGCTCAGACTGTCTCCCACGACTCTCCCTCATGTGTCAGTAAGGCTGTTGACTCGAGCTGCACGTGTGGACTCGCCGCTCCAGGAGAGGGGCCCCAGCGACAGGAACAGAGATGATGCTGGAGGCTGACGAGGGGTTTACTATCGCCCACCCACCTCGAGATCTGGTGGGGCGAACATCAGCAGGGTGAGCTCATGCGCCTCCATGAATCTTCCTCCTTCAGCAATGCCTGGGCGTGGAAGACGCTCAGTTCCTGCTCGACAAATAAATGCAGTGTTTTGCTTTTGTTAAAGAGCTATTTTGTCATCATTAGAAGAGATTTTGTGTGTTTTGTTTTGTTTTTAAGGGCAAATGCAGAGTTAAGTGTAGTAATTTAAAAAATATATATAAGACTGCTTTTAATGATGATGAAATATCTCTTTATAAGAAAAAAATTCCTATATTTATTCAGAATGCTCAGTTAAGGGTAATATTAAATGCTTAAGGACATCTAGACATCCCACCTCTTGTGTTTTGGGCAAACAGCAGCCCTGGATGCCTTCTCTTCTGTCCAGGGAACCAAGGCGGCTGTGCTTGTTAAATATGTTGCAAAGAGTGTCTAATGACCTTAACTATGTTCTCAAATTCTTCATGTTTGAATAAGCAAACACATCTTAATGGTTCACTTTATATAATGACTTAAGTTACTTTTAACAAATTCAAAGTCCTGTAAATCTACGACAGAGAAACGCATTTATTGTCTATAAAGAGAAAAGAAAACACGTTCTAAATAATTCTTACATGGCTAAATACACTAGGACTTCTAAATACTAAACTGGGATCACTAAGTCTCACAGTTTAGTTTGTAGTAACTATTTTGAATAGTGGAACTTGTAGTTTTATCCTTTAGCCAAGGAAAATAAATGTAACAAACACTGCCTCTATCTCTACCTTTTACTTCTGGTAGTACTTTCATCAAAATGCTGGTGTATACGTTAGTGTATAATAAACTTCCATGTCAAGGATAATAGTTTCACGGCCCCAGAACCCTTCGCTGCTATTAAGCAAAGCTTTGAGATCCCCAGGTACCACTTTCCACGTGAACGGTGGCCATTCCCAGTGGAAGCATTGCTGAGCCAGCATGTGCCTCCAGCTGGCACAGGGGAGGTCAGCGTGGCACGCAGCTCCCCTGCTGTACCTTCTTCTGATTTCACTACTAGCAAAAGCTGGGTCCCTCCTGGATGTGTGAATTTCCTGATCGGTGCCACCTACACAGGGGAGTGTCCTCGGGAACAACTCCTTCCTTGAGAGACGCACATTTTGCTCACACAGCCCTCCAGGCTCCCAATGCTGATCAACACTCATTTTCAAATCCAGGTCCATATCACTCTCAACATAATCCACATGGGTTTCGTCTCAATGAATAACCTATCAGACTGTCTCAAAGCCAACCGAACCAAATGAATGGTAATAAAGCAGTGGAATTTGGGTGAACACATGTATTGGTCAGTAGAATTCCTAACTTTTCAACTTTCAGTCTTAGAAAAATAATTTTTTAGGCATACTTCATCACTTATTCCATAGCAAGTTCTTTTCCCAATTATAGCAGAAGTCATTAAATGGTGGTCAAGAAATGTTTCCTCAACAAAATTCCATCACCAAGTACTTGTATGAACAGGCTTCAGTGACTCCATGAATTGTGCACGTCCAGGTGCATAGACCCCTGGGGCAGAACAGGGACTGCATTTACTGAGCTTCAGTGCAAAAGACTCCCAGGAACAAAGTGTTGCTCATGGTCAGGAAAAAGTCAACCTCTGACCATTGGTACTTTTCCACTTCATTTGGGCATTGGGCACTGAGCAGTCTTTGCAGTAATTTCTTAGTCCATATGATGCTTACATTTTACCCCAGAGACCCTTTTGTCAATGTTTTCTAGCTAATAGTACACTTTTGACTTCACAGAAGCACAGACATGAGTAAATAAGGAATCTTGGGAGAGTATAAAACATGAGAAAACAAACCTCCATACCTGTCTCCTCTTACTTCTGCTTTTTTGATTGCTTATTTTAAAACAGGTCAACAGTGAAAAAAGAATTCTTATACCTTTTGAACGAAAGTAAACTGATTCTTTATATACTCCTATGTAAATCCTTAAAGTTAAATATTTCATAAATTTCAGAGAGACAAAAAAAGTCAATATATTACTAACAATGACATTTATAATAATGATAGAAAGAGCTAGCTGGTGATTATTGATATTGTATAATCAATACTGTGTAAAATACTTTGTATATTGTAGTGGTTTTAATCTTCATAATAATTCTAGGAAGTGAGTCCTGCTGTTATAACTTTAGAGATGAGGAACTTGAGGCTTATGTAGATTGGTCAGTTTCACCCAAGGTCAGTCATAAGGCCGGAAACTGTAGAAGCAGGAACACACACACGCACACACACACACACACACACACACACACACACACTCACATGAGCGTAAAGGAAGTGTTCCGTCTCTGGTTCCCCAACCTCCGTACTTAGCTATAGCAGCATCCTGCCTCATGAAAACTGTAGGAGCTCTTTTGCTGTTAAAACCACACGGGCTGCTGCTTTTATGACCATGCAGCTCATTCTCTCCATACATGACAATATATTTTTAACTTTTTTTTTTTTTTTTTTTTTTGTAGTTAAGACAATTAAGTCTGCTGGAGAAGTTCAGTGTCCCCAGTGACATAACCATCCTTTTGCATTTTGAGTTATCATTTCTTATATTCTTTCTCCAGGGATGGAAATGTTGTATATGAAAAGAGAGCTATAAAAAAAGGCAAGCTGCTTACTTGGAATATGCAACAAAAGCTTTGAAACCAGTTTGAGTCAAGGTAAATGTATAATTCCCTATAGCAATAAATTACTTAGCCAGGAAAATATTTCACCCTCTTAGATATAAATGAGGATGTGAGAGGTGGAATATCGGGCTTCAGAAGGCACAGCCAGGTCAAAGTCAAGGGTCATCGTGGCAGACCCAGGACTGCATGCAGGCAAAGGATGAAATAGAAATGCAAATAAAACTAAATCCAGCTTTTGAAGAGTTTGACTAAAAGAAATTAGAAAGTTGGTCTGATTCATAAAAAGTAGGGTTCACAAGCCATTCCTAGACCCAAGCCTAGGATCAAATTTGCAATAGATTTAATGCTTGAGTTCCCTAAAAAGTCTCATGTCGAAATCCTCTCACACACCGTGATGGTATTGGGAGGTGGGGCTCTGGGACATGACAAGGTCATGAGGGTGGAGCCTCATGATGAAGTTAGTGTCCTTGTAAAGGGGACCTGAGACACACCTTCCCTCCTTCCACCACATTAGGATGCAGCAAGCAGCCGCCTCTGCAACCCAGAAGAGAGGCCTCACAGACCCCAACCACGTGGGCACCTGGATCTCAGACTTCCAGCCTCCAGAACTGGGAGAAGAGAATGCCTGTTGTTGATCAGCCACTGAGCTTATCACAGCCCAAATGGACTAGGAGAGTATCTGACCACTGGTTAGCACGCCGAGGTCACTGCACACCTGCAGGTTTGTTGCCTCTAGAACCTTCTCCATCTGCTCTCTCAGCCAAGACACTCGTGTCTGGCTCTCTCTGTCCTGGGGTGAACTTGAATGATGTCACTGAGATGTCTCTCCTTCCAGCAGTGTGAAAACTCGTTTCCTTGAGTTGATTTGTTCTGCTGTAGTGATGGGGATGCTGGTAAGTTGAAGACAGAGGCCACAGTGCAGTGGCTTTTAAGCACCGCTGAGAGCTGTGGCCTGCAAGCACAGCGGGCCAGCGCTGAGGAACTGGATGTGGAAGGTGGAGGTAAATGATCAGCAGCAGGACAGCAGACTGCAGGAGGGGCTCCCGGGAAGTGGGCAGGCACGGCGATATGTTTCTTTCATCTATAATGACTTAGTTCCTCCCACTTAAAACCCTTCCTATTTATATTCATTTCAAACTTTGAGAGCCTATTAAATCTCCACACACAAAAGAAAGATCAACTCAGCATTCAAAAAGGAAGACTTGTGATGAATTTATCTTGCTTGGATAAGAAGAAAAGATCCAAAAGCTGAGACTGTGCGCTATGTATCCGTAGGCAGGGCACTAATCCCTTATAGTCAAAATAGATAGAAATAAAAGATAGCAGAGTGTCATTTGATACGGGGGGTGGGGGAGGGAGACACAGAAAGACAGAGAGAGGAGAGAATGACTGATACAGAGGGAGAGAGGGAGACAGAGAGAGATGCAGAGGAATAATCCAGTCCTGCAGGTGCAGTGTTCCATGGAGGGGACGAGAGCACTTCCCCAGGAAAGTATTCTGGTTTGTGGAAAGGGAGCCAGGAGTAGTGGACGGTCGCACTGGGCGTGTTGATCTCAGTCACTGCTCAAGAGCACCTTGAATTCCCAGAAGAAAAAGAGCAGATGCTATTTCAGCCTGAGAGCAGCTATTCAGAGTTGCTCTGAATGTTTGTTGAACGGGGACGATGAACATTTATTCATAAGTGACCGACACATGTTCTACAGTAACAGAAACTTAGGAAAGTTGTGTAACAGCAGTCAAGCAAGTTAGCAGTGGATTAAGAAACCCGTCAAGGCCATTCACTGGGTTTTCACACGGCCGGTGAGCACCAGAAAGACTTAAACACCCTGATTCACCTACGGGCACCACGGAAGACCCTGTGCTCCGAGGAGCGCTCAGCGGGGATGTTAGATTGTCACTGCCTCCACCCAGCAGTGGCACATCAGCAGCCGGGGCTCAGCTTAGAGGCACCACCAACTTCCTGGAGGGGCCCTGCTTCCCCAAGCCCCGGCTCACACAGCCAGCAATCCTCAGCATTTAGGAAGCGTGATTTCCACGGGAGGACTCGGAGACCTCCACGTTCTCAAACACACACGACACGCCCTCATCAGGCTAGCATGCGGACCGAGCACAGCTGCACTGCTGGAATAGAACGGCATGATTCTCTTGCAATGAGTAAGACACCCTAACTGTGTCTGCTCCAAGTGACATTTCCAGAAACTTTAGAGACATAGTGCCTTGAGGAAGAAAACAGCAGCCTTCCCATTAGCCACCACCAGCGAGGCTGTGGGTTTCTCTGATAAACATCGTCACAGATTGTCACCGGCAGACAAGGCTCTCCATGGACTGGATGGAACAAGACAGAACAAAGCAGGAGAAATGTGGGAACACTGTCCAACCACAAAGGCACCCAACATACCCACCCAGCTGCCTGACAGAAGAGGCCACTGTCCCTACAACAAATCCATTGTCACCCTCCTAGATGAAAATTAAGCTAGATCATGACCACACGGCTCCTGTCTCTGACAGCACCCAATGCAGGTCAAACCCCTGATTTCCTGACCTTCCCGAATATCTCCCAACACAACCCCAACCCCCCACACAAGCCCCTCCTCTGACTGTAGATGCCGCTGGCCGCCCAGGACGCAGGTGACGGCCGCCCAGGACGCAGGTGAGGAGCCTCCTCTGCGCAGCTGTGCACACGCACGAAGGGTCTGTTCTCTCAGGATGTGCCAACTACAGAAAAGTCACTACAGAGGAATTGTTTTGCATGAATATTTGAACATGACACCATCGTTTGCAAGACAAATTGGAGTGTTCAGCAGGGTAATTCTGATTGGAAGTATCACCTTTCAAAATGTGCTCATCTGAAGTGTGTCTCTTCCTACGATGACTACTACGAAGCCTACCTGGCCTTTTATGGACTCTTTTTCCTCCAAAATAAGGAGAGATCCCAGAAAGCAAAGTGAAATTTTATTGTAAGTGATAAAACATAATTTTGTCATTATTTTCAAAAACCAAAACCGCAAAGCTGTAGTTTTGTTCCCTCTCTCCTTCCGTCCCTTTCTTTCACCATTCCTTCACTCTGTCTTTCCGTGTTTTAGAAAGAGAAACACAGTAAATGACTCAATCTTCTGAGGCCAGCATAAAACAAGAAGCATGGAAAGGGCCTTCTGAGTGGGAGAGTGAAAAGTGATGCCTCCTGTGAAGGATTAAGTACTTGTACGGCTGGGGCAATTGTTGGCATCCTGCCAATGTAGCCAATCCAATCATATTCTAGAGCTAGGGCCCACAGACCCTTCAAACCCATTGTACAGACTGGGTCACAGACCCCTCATACACCAGGCTGGGTCACCAGACCCCTCAAGTATGGTCCACAAGCTAGGTAATTGGGAAAGATCCTGGGAGCTATTGGCAGATGACATGGGATCAGTCCTCAGCTTCCTCAACAGCAGCAGCAGCTCACAGCAGTCTCTGGCAGCAGCAGCAGTGGTGGCCTCCTGGAGGGTCCTGGGGGCTCTGACAGCAACAGCTTTCAGCAACAGCCTCCAGCAGCAACAGAAGCCTCCCTGTGGCTCCCCCAGGGGCATCTGCTGGGGGGGGGGCATTGTGGATCAGAGCCACTCATCCTTTATACTTAAGTCCGATAACCCAGTACACCTGCGTGCGAGTCAGACAACCCAGGAACACCTAGGTGCCCACTCACATCTACAGACAATAGCCAAAGAACACCTGGGTACACATGCATATTTACATTGAATGCTTGGCAAGATTCTGGACATCTGAGGGGCCCTGACCATTTTCATATATTTTCCCTACAGTACTGCACAGAGACCATGTGAAACATAGACTCTTGAACTATTTAATTACTCTTCTTTGGGGATTATCACTCAAAGTGAATTTCCTTCCTTTGGCTTAGTCATTCCTTATTCCACAAAAAATTAAAAATTACTGAAATCCTGCAACTGTTCAATACACTTCAAAGCTCCTTTAAACCTACAGTTTTACTTTATGTTGTCTTCATAAAACTAACTTAGAAAACAGGTAAATATTAATATCACCTCCCACTCTACCTGGATAAACAGGTGAGGAAGTTATCTAAAAAAGCCTCCACGAGGTATTCAAGTCACAGACCCTAGGAAGGCAAGTGGGATTAGAAATCCTCTACCTCCAAACCCAGTATTTTTCTATCATACAGTATGCCTCCCCAGTAAGTCGAGTAAGTGCCATTCCTTATAATCTTTTCTAAGGCTGTTCCATAAAGCTTCCTCGTTACTCAAATGATTATGGATATTTTCCAAGCATGCAAGTTTCTCTTGTTCTTAAGGATGATTGCTCTTCCTTTATTTTTTAACATACACACATACATCCGGCAGGAGGCTCAGCTCAAGTCCAGGTCCTAGAGTCTTCACCAAGCCCCCATTCAATGGTGCCACATGAAAGCACAACCAGCCATAGTCCAAAGCTAGTCACACTTTGAAGGACAAAATCTTAAAATATTTAAACATGATATGGGCTTGTGGGAGTGATTGATTGAGTAACTATAGGGGCAGAATTCTAGGATGTCCCCCAATTTCCCCAGGTGTGGGTATATAGACACCTTCTCCTGGTTATTCAATTGACACAATGAAGTATCAAAACGAGGTGTCAAAATCCTGAGAAGGGATTTTGCAAATGTAATTAAGATCTCCAATCAGCTGACCCTGAGTTAAGGGGATTACCCAGGTAGCACAGCCTGATAACATGAGCCCTTTTTATCTGGGTCTAAAGGTCAGGTGAAGAAAGTCAGATGTGAAGTACAAACAGTTACCTATTGTTAGCTGAAAGATGGAGGTGGACTCTGGTCATGAGGACTGGCCCTTGGCCAACAGCCGGTGATTGGGACTGAGTCCTATAACAGGCAGAGAACTGAATTCCACCAGCAATCCTGAGGGAGCCCTGGAGTCCTTGCTGACACCTCAAATTCATCCTGGTGAGACTCTGAGCAGAGGATCAGTAAGGCCACACCAACACCCACCCCATGGAAGCTGGGATAATAAACTTGTCTTGTGTGAGATGCTAAATTTTCACTAGTTTGTTACACAGCAATAGAAAACTGATATGGTAACATTAAGCAAACACTTAGCCTTCTTCACAACCACCTCATCAATAATCCAGCTTTTCTTTACCTAATGCCAGAGGCACGACTTGATGAGAAACCCAGTAGTCAAAATCACAAGATTATTCTAAGAAATCTGCGGTGCTTCACGTCAACTTCTCAGGAGCCAGCACGAGAGGCAGTTTATTTTCCCATCAAGCACTTGAGATGAAGTCCTGCTCTTGCAGAGGCTGATGAAATCCATAGGAAACACATTTTGTTTGATATGCATTTCCTCTTCACAAAGTCTTTCAAGAATGAACTTTCAAAAAACTAAGGAACCTCAATTGGTCCAATTACCAAAAACAAACAAACAAAAAAATAGGAGGTGAGGTCAGCAAGAAGGCAGGACAGGAGGTCCCTGCTCACACCCTACAACAACAATCTCACTGCCATCCACAGACAAGAGTGGCCCTTTTTGGGAGACATGGGTTCAGGTAGGAGGTTGTAAAACCTTGTGGAGCCCAAGACAAAGGAGAGTCATTTTGAGAGAACAGACCTTCACTGAGGTGGTAGAATCCCTAGTCATGGTCCTCGCTTCAAATCTGAAAATAGCCCCATTTCCCAAGAGGCTCAACTATAGCCTCATTTTGCCTTGATCTTGCTACCAAAACCATTCAGCAAGGTGTCCAGGAGGAACTGCACATGAGTGCCTGGGCAGAAATACCTGGCAACACTGATCCTGAAGTAAACCCGAAAATTACCTTCTAACTTGGCTCCAGCTCCCCAAGTGTGGTCCCAGCTAAGTATTGCTCATATGGGACCCAGAAGGGACTCAGGAGTCTGTGTCACCATCAGGTTTTCCAGCCTTCCTCCCACAGTGGATGATGAGGGTCCCTGTCTTGGCTCTAGCACCTCTCTGCTACAGTCCAGGGGCAATCCCAACATTACAGGGAGCTGCCAGGAAATTTGCCTCTGTTTGCTACTGGGATAGGCTTGCTAGCCTCCATTCCACAGCAAGCCTGAATGACAGCTCCAGCCTCTCCTAGCTGGGACCTGGGAGCAAGCCTGTCTACATAGAAATTGCTCAGAGTCTCACTGCTGATGCCACTCACTCGGCCAGGCTGACCTTGGTCCTACGGAAAATCCTGAAACAGGCCTGAAGCTTGGATCCAGTCCCTCCCATCATGGTCTGCGACCAGTTCTGCACAACCAGGGTCCCACAGGGAGACACAACTCTATAAGTCCCCAGGGAAGACTTGCCAACCTCTATACCACAGCAGATCCTCCAACAGTCCTGGATCTCAGTCTCAAATCTCTGCTGTTGGCTTAGAGCAGTTCTGCCTGTCCGGAGATTACAGGGAGACATGTCCAATAGTGCACCTGCTGACAACAAGCCCAAGAACCTTTGTCATGGCTGTGGACCATGAGACTTGGTTCTAGCCCCATTCAGTCAAAGACCAGGGCAGAATGGCCTACCCAGGGACCCACCCAGTGATGCAGTAAGAGCCCACTCAGAGACCTAGAGGAAGCCACACCAGTTTCTGCACCTGGCAATAGGTCTACCATCTGCAAACCCTAAAAGAAACCCTCATCCTGGCACCAGTCCCATAGACCAAGGTCCTATAGGCAGTCCACTCTACTGAGAGGCAAGATGGTATACATGCTCACTGGATCTATTGGTAACAGTCCTTCTAACTGCAATCTCCACTACAAACCCAGCAGCAGCCATGTGACCAAAATCCAACTCGACTCATTCATGATCCAGGAGGCAATCACATTAGCCTGGAGAACTAAGAGAAAAAGACTTTAACTTACCAAAACCCATCTGTAAAAACTGAAAATTTTTCTCATTACTTCAAATGCCCCGACTTAATACAAGAATACACATATAACAAAGAATTAAGCATGACACCACCAAAGGGAAATAATAAAGTTCCAGTAAGCAACCCCCTCCCCCGAATGAAGATATATAAATTGTCTGAAAAGTAATTCAAACTAATCATCTCAAGGAAGCTCAGTGAGACGTAAGAAAATACATATAGACAACAGAAATCCTGGAACTGAAAAATACAATGATAGTACTGCAAAAACTCAACAGATAGCTTCAATACCCCATTCCATCATGCAAAAGAAAGAATTGGTAAAAATCAAAGACAGATCATTTGCAGTAAGCCAATAAGAACAAAAAGAAAAAAAAAAGGTTGAAAAAGAGTGAAGAAAGCATAAAGGACATATGGGCCATCATCAAATATAAAAATATACAGATTATGGGATCCCAAGAAGGACAACAGAGAGAGAAAGGGGATAACAGTTTATTTAAAAAAAAAAAATACTGTCTGAAAACTTCCCAAGTCTTAGGAGGAATATGAACATACAGATTCAGGAAGCTGAAAGGACTCCAAGAAATATAAATTCAAAAGAGAATACCACAGGACATATTATAAATGAATTGTGAAAGTTCAAAGATGAGGAGATAATCTTTAAAGAAGCAAGAAAGAAGAATATAAGGGAATATCTATAAGGCTATCTGCTGACTTTTTAATAGTTCTTAATAGGAACCTTGAAAGCCAGGAAGGAGTGGGAAGACATATTTTAAGTGCTAAAATAGCAAAAATGTGCCAACCAACAATACTACACATGGCAAAGCTATCATTCAGAAATGAAGGATAGAAAAAGATATTCCAAGACAAACAAAAGCTTTATTTCCATGAGTCCAGTTTACAAGAAATGGTTAAGAGAGATCTTCAAGTTGAAATGAAAGGAATCTAAGTAACAACATGGAAACAAATGAACTAATAAAATTCTCTGGTAACAATAAATATATATTCAAATTAATAATATTCCAATACTGTAAAGGTGATGTGTATATTAATTTTAACTCTAGTGTAAAAGTTAAAATACAGATGTATTTTAAAAATTTTAGCTATAATAATTTGTTAATTCATACACAAAATAAATAGATGTAAAGTATGACACCAATTGCATAAAATATGTATGAGGGAATGTAAAAATATAGTCTTTATATGTGATTAAAGTTAAATTTTATCAGCTTAAGTTGGATTGGATCCATAAGCTATTTCATGTAAACTTTATGAGAAACACAGAGAAAAAACCTCTAGTAGTACACAAAAAGAAAAGGAATGAATCAAATCATACCACTATTAAAATATATCAAATCACAAAGAAAGACGAGAATGGAAAAAGGAACAAGGGAACCAAAAAACATTCAGTAAACAATTAAGAAAATGGCAATAGTAAGTCCTTACCCATCAATAATTACTTTAAATGTAAATGGATTAAATTCTCCAGTAAAAAGATACAGAGTGGCTGAATGAATTTAACAAGAGAAAAGGATACAACAATACACTGCCTACAAGAGATTCACATTAGCATTATGAATATACATATACATTGGACTTATGAATATACATAAACTGAAATTAAATAAATGGAAAAATATATTGTCCTAAAAAAATAGCAAAAAGAGCAGGGGTGGCTATACTTATACAAAATAAAATAGACTTTAGGTCAAAAATTGTAAAAAGAGACAAAAGGTCATTATATAATGGTGAAGCGGTCAATCATGAACATCTTATTTATACATCCACACAAAATTGGAGCACCTAAAAATATAAAGCTAATATGAATAGATCTGAAGGGAGAGCTCGACTCACAGTAGACTGCAAAGCCATAACAGTAGGGGACTTCAGTATCCCACTTTTAACCATGAACAGATCATCCAGACAATCAATAAGAAAATATTGAACTTGAACTACACTGTATTTTTTTATTTTAATTTATCAACATACAATGTAGATGATTTTCATGTCCCTTTACCAATTCCTCCTTTTCCTCACTCTCTCCCCCCTCCACCCATCAACATCATATCTGTTCCCTTGTCTTAACAATGAACTACACTATAAACCAAGTGGACCTAACAGACATACACAGAACATTCCATCCAAAAGCAATAGACTGCACATTCTTCTCAGGTGCACACAGGAACATTCTCCAGGACAGATCACATGTTGGGTGACAAGACAAGTATCAAATTTAAGAAGATTGATAGCATATCAAGTATCTTTTCTGAACATTATGAAGTGAAGCTGGAATTAAATAATATGAGCAACTTCTGAAAAATTACACCTATTTGGAAATTAAGCAACATACTCTTAAACAACCAATGGGTCAAAGAATAAATTAAAAGAAAGCACATGTGAAAATATGTTGAGACAAACAAAATAGGGGACACACCATATAAAAACATGGAATGCAGCAAAAGCAATTCTAACAGGGAAGTTCATAGCAATAAACACCTACATTAAAAAAAAAAAGAAGAAAAGAAAGAAAGATCTAAAATAAACAGCCTAGTATTATATCGCAAGGAACTAGAAAAAGAAAAACAAACTAAGCTCCAAATCAGTAGAAAGAAGGGAATGATAAAGAACAGACTATAAATAAATAAAGACTACAAAGACTTTAGAAAAGAAATAGAAAAAAAATCACCAAAACTGAGAGTTGGGTTTTTGAAATGAAACAAAATCAACAAACCTTTAGCCAAACTAAAAGAAAGAAAGAGGTGACTCAGACAAAATAAAATCAGGTAAAAGAAGAGGTAAATAAAATAAAATCAGAAAAAAGAGGAAACATTACAACTGATAGCACAGAAATCCAAAGGATCATAACAGACTACTGTGAACAATTATATAATGACAAATTGGATAGAGTAAAAGAAATGAATAAATTTCCAGAAACATACAACCTACCATGATAGAATAAAAAATAAATTGATAGTCTGAATAGAGTAATATCAACTAAGGAGACAGAATCAGTAATAAAAAAAAAAATCCTTCTATCAAAGAAAAGCCCAGGACCAGGTGGTTTCACTGCTGAATTGTACCAAATATTTATAAAAGAACTTATATCATCAAAATCTTCCAAAAAATTGAGGAGGAGGGGACACTTTGAAACCTACTCTGTGAGGCCAGCATTACTGATACCAAAGCCAGACAAAAATACTATAAGAAAAGAAAACTACAGGTAAATGTTCCTAATAAATATAGATGCACAAATCCTCAACAAAATACTAGCAGACTAAATTCTACATCACATTAAATGCATTACTGTCCATGATCAAGAGGGATTTATCCTTAGGATGCAAGGAGGGTTTGACATACCCAAATCAATAAATATGATCCACCATATTAACAGAATAAAGGATAAAATCCATAAGATCATCTCAATAGATGCAGAAAAAGTATTAACAAAGTCCAATATTCTTTCATAGTAAAAATTCTCAACAAATTATATATAGAAGGAATGCAATTCAACATAGTAAAAGCCATTTATAACAAACCCACAGCTAACATTATATTCAATGATGAAAAGCTGAAATCTATTCCTCTAAGAACACATCTAAGACAAAGATGCCAACTTCACCACTCCTATTCAGTATAATTCTGGAAGTCCTATTCAGAACAATCAAGCAAGAAAAATAAGCAAAAGGTATCCAAATAGGAAAGGAAGGAAGAAGTGAAATTGTCTGTTTGGTCATGACATGATCTTATATATAGAAAACCTTAAAGTCTACACACACACACACACACACACACATACACACACACACAAAATAAAATAAAAATTAAAATCAAAGTTAGAACTGATAAACAAATTCTGTAAATTTACAGGATACCAAATTAAACAAAAATCAGTGATATTTCTGTATACTAACAATAAACTATCCAAAATAAAAAATACAAAAACAATACCATTTACAATAGTATAAAAAGTAAAATATTTAGGAGTAAATTTAAGCAAGGAAGTGAAACATCTGTTTACAGAAAATTATGAAACATTGATGAATGAAAATGTATATGACACAAATAAATGATAGAATACCCTGTGTTCATTGATTGAAGAATTAATATTGTTAAAATGTCCATAATACTCCAAAATACATACAGATTCCATGCAATCTTTATCAAAATTCCAATGTCATTTTTAACATATATAGAAAAAAATCCTATCATTCACATGGAACCATGACAGACTCTGAACAGCCAAAGCAATCTTGAGCATAAAGAACAAAGCTGAGCTGTCACATTACCTGATTTCAAAATATATTACAAAGCTGTAGTACTCAAAACAGCACAGAACTGGCATGAAAACAGACACATCAGCCAATGGGACAGATAGAGAACCTGGAAATGAATGCATGAATCTATGCTCAATTGATTTCAAAAAAGGTGCCAAAAGCACACAATGAGGAAAGGACAGTCTCTCCAATAAATGGTATTTGAAAAACTTGATATACACATGGAAAAGAATGAAATTGGACCCTTATCTTACAACATATAAAAAAAGGATTAAAGGTTTAAATGTAAGAACTGAAACTGTAAAACAACTAGGAGGAAACATAGAGAAAAACCTCAATGACATTGGTCTAGGCAATGATTTCTTGGATAGGACTCAAAAGGCACAGACAACAAAAGCAAAAATAGACAAATAGGACTACTTCAAACTAAAAGCCTTCTGCACAAGAAACAAAACAATTAACAGAGTGAAGAGATAATCTACAAATTTGAAAAAAATATATTTATAAACTATACCTCTGTTGAGGGGTGAATATCCAGAACAAGTAGGAAATTCAAACAACTCAATAGCAAGTATAAAAATAACTCAACTTAAAAATGGGCAAATGAACTTAATAGTCATTTCTCAAAAAAAAAAGACATGTAAATTCCCAACAGGTACATGAAAAAATGCTCAACATCACTAATTATCAGAGAAATACAAATTAGAACCACAAAGATATATCATCTCACACCGACTAGGATGACTATTATCAAAAAGACAAGAGATAACAACCGTAGGTGAGGATTAGAGCAAAGGGAATCCTTGTGCACTGTTGGTGGGAATGTAAAGTGGTACAGTCATTACAGAAAACAGTATGGAGGTTTCACCAAAAATTAAAAATAGAACTGCCATATGATCTATCAATCACTCTTATGGATATATATCCAAAAGAATGGAAATGCGTATGTTGAAGAGACACCTGCACTCCCATGTTCACAGCAGCACCATTCACAACAGCCAAAATATGGAACCAACCTAAGTGTCCATCAACAGATGCGTGGATAAAGAAAATGTGGTATACATTGTATATGCGTGTGTGCACACGCACACACAGGAATGCTTTTAAGCCTTAGATAAAAGGAAATTCTGTCACTTGCAATACTATGGATGGAGCTGGAGGACAATGTGCTAAGTGTATTAAGGCAGGCACAGGAGGACAAATCCTGTACGATCTCACTTACGTGTGGAATCTAAAAGAGTCAAACTCATGAAGGAGGAGTAGATGTTGATTATCAGGGGCTGGAGTGAGGTAAATGATGAGATATCGATCAAAGGACAAACAGTTTCAGTTGGACAGGAGGAATACACCTTAGGGTTTTATTGCACATTATAATGACTAAGTTAACAATAATGCACTGGGTATATCAAAATTGCTTCAGAGTAGATTTTAAATGTTCTCACCACAAAAAAAGATCAGTAGGTGGGGTGATTAATGTGTTAATTAGATTGCTTTAAGCCTTCCACAATGTAAACATACATCCAAACATCACATTGTACCTCACAATCATGTACAATTATTATTTGTCAATTTTAAAAAAAGGACCCAGAAGGTGGTGTTTATAAATTCGAGGTTCTGCACCAGACCATTACAGAGTCAGACTGGACCCACAGCATGTTGAATTCTTTTTTTTTTTTTTGTCTTTTTGTGACCGGGCATACCATGCTCAGCCAGTGAGTGCACCGGCCATCCTTATATAGGATCCGAACCCGCAGCGGGAGCACTGCTGCGCTCCCAGCGCTGCACTCTCCCGAGTGCGCCACGGGGTCGGCCCAGCATGTTGAATTCTAACCTATTCATCTTGTTTATTTTTTAATCCATTATTTGACATCTAAAAATTCTTCACAGGCTATGGCTTATGGCTTTTCTTTTAAGATTTTAAACACTGTTTGATTTAGAATTGGCAATTTCTAAATGTGTTCCTTACACTCCCCCAACTGAGGTTCCCTTGGGAGGAAATAACAGGAGCTTTAGAATTCCATCTGTTTGGGTCAAAATGCTTAAGTATCATCTCTTTTTCTTCTCTTTCAAAATGCAACCTCAGGGGATACAGGTAAGATGGAGCTAATAACATCATCTCATACATTAAACAGGACTTCAACACAGAAATATTATAGAAAAAACACATCTTAAAACATTCAGTGCTTGGGTCCTCATGCATTTTGCACTTTGCACCTTCCGGCCTGTACTAAAACCTTGCTTAAAATCACAGAAAACCCTAGCAAAGATAATAATATATCTTTGCCTCCATAAACAACATATCCTTGTCTTTAAATAATTAGAAAGCTTTCAATTTGCTGTTAGGGTGGGATAGCCTTTCTAACAAGAAAAAATGAGAGGGCATGGGGGACTCATGCATTGCTGTTTTCTTCGGTTCTGTTCCATTCTCATAGACATGGGACATTTACCCCATGACAGTGGTATGGATGGCTTGCGGGGTGGGAAACTTCTGCTGACAAGAATAAGAAATGTGTCTCTATCGTTCTCAAACAGCCAAAATGACTGGTGAAATCTGCACTTAGTTAATAGTTACTAAAGTCCTCAGAGTGAGAGACATTCCATCTTGTGTCCTGCATTCCCCATTCACCCAGAGGCTGGGATGGTGCGTCTTCCATTCATTGCATTCTATGGTGGATGGGCTAGTGTCTACGGAAGTTCAGTGGTTCTGTTTTTATAAGAAACCACCAAATTCAAATATACTAAAAGACAAGTGTCAGACATCACAATATTTCCTTCTTTGTCAAGGCAGCTACCAGCTCAAGTCCCTACTGGTTCCTAAATAAATCAACCACAAAAAAAAAGAAACACTCACACCACACCTCCCTCACACAACACCACACCACATCACTCACCACACTCACACCACACACACCACACACACAGTCCACAGACACACTCACAGCACACAACACACCACACACAATGCACCACACACAACACACCACACTCACACCACAGAGAGCACAACACAGACCACAGACACACTCCTCACACATACCACAGCACACTCACAGCACACAACACACCACACACAATGCACCACACACAACACACCACACACCACACTCACAACACACCACACACAACATACCACATAAAACACACCACACACAACACACATTACTCACCACACTCACACACATAGCACGCACACACACACACACACAGACCACAGACATACTCCTCACACATACTACAGCACACTCACAACACACCACACACAACACACCACACATCACACACACAGCATGCACATTTGTGAAGGGCAATGCTCATTTTAAAAACAAAGTACTTTTCCTCTGCTGGCAGTGAAGCTGACAGATGTTCACTGTTTCTGCACATCTGTCTTGAGACTGAAGAAAGGACATTCAGCCACTCATTGCTCCTTGGCCTTTCTAGGATGGTTAAATAGCACAACAACCAAGTATAACTCGTCCTACCGAAACGGCTGTGGGGACACACACCTTCATAGATCTCTGAGATTATTTAATCAACCAAGTTCAAAAACCAGTGAACATTTATTTACCACAGGTTCTGGTCTAAACCTCTCATTTCATTAATAAAGAAAATGACGTCGACAGAGTTTAAATGACTTACTTTTCTATGATCATATGCAGTTCAGACAAGAATGCAGTCTTTTCATTTCCAACCTAGTCATGTTCATATTTACAACTGAGAACAGAATTTCCTCTTCTTGTGCCTGTCTCATGAGCACTAGCAATGGTCATCTTGCAGCTACACAGAACTGTTCCTAGTAACAAACCAGCCGTGGTTCTGATGGCTGTTTTCTCGTCTCCACTTGATTCTCCGCTTTTCTTCTAGATGCTAACTCTACAGAAGATAGTACCTACACTTGCTAATGGCACAGACAGACACACTGAAGCAGATGAGGGACTATTAAGGATGCACACAAGGGCATGGGGTCATCACATTTCCCGTGCAGACAAAGGCACACACCTTGACTTTTCTGTTCCAGCTTTGTACCTTGAGATGCGAGCCATGGACAGAGGAACTGACAGGGCATCCAGCCAGCGCTTCTCGTATTTTGGTTCGTTAGCTGTGGGTGAGGAAGGTGATGATGGGGCCTGTGAAAATAAAGGAGAGTCAGCAGTCACAGTCTTCAGAGGCACCATGCACAGGAAAGGGATCTGCAGGCACCTGCAACATCGTGCCCTGTAAGATCTGCATTATACACACGGAACTGACTTAAAAAAAAAGCATGTGAGATCATTTCTCCTAGAGTGAGGAAGAACAAAGTACTCTTCTGCTTGAATTTAAGTCATTTCCCTCTGTCATTTTAACAATATGTTGCAGAAAAGACAAACACTAAAGGGAAGGAGAAAGGGAGGAGAAGTCTGATGGGAAAGTTACAGCCACGACAGGCGCCCAGTCCGTGAAGACCGTGAGAGGAGACATACCGAACAGCTCGAAACATCAATTTACAGTGAGTTTAGCATTGTAACACCAGGTGGGAACACCACTGACAACGTTCCACCACTGTCCATGTCCCAGACGGGGCTGGGCGTGGGGAGCAGGTCCCTCCTCTCTGGGACTGAGGCCAGAGAAAGATGGTCTGAGACAGGGAATGAGCGCACGCGAACAGTCATGTTCCCAGTCAAGACTTCCCAACTTCCCACATGCATCCACCTGACAACTGGGGCAGAAACTAGGTTCCAGGGCAGAGGACACACCGATGTTCCCATCCTAGGTTCTGATGCAGGGGCCACGAGCTGCCAAGCCAAGCTCACTTCAGAGCCTGGCTCCCCATGAAGGAAACAGGTGCCACCCTCACCTGCAGGTGCCTCCCGCGCCTCGTTGTGGATGCCTCGCTTATGCTCACATGGAGGCATCGTGAACTACAGGTTCACCTCTGAATGCTGATGAAGGTTTTCACAGCATCGTCCAGTTTCAGTTTATTAACATAAGCATCAAAACTACCTGACTGCGCATGCTGGCAATTTAGAGATGGAACACTGGTCATCCTCAGCGTGAAGACGTGCAGACTGGAGAAATGAAGTACAAATGAAATGATCATTATCAGAGGCTCAGGTCTGTGGGTTAAACACAAAATTGCCTTTCATGCCCAGCTTCTGCAGAAAGCAAATAACTCTCAATTAGGAAACGGCTTCCAGGCAAATGTCAAATCATTGTGGAACTCCTAGTTTCTTTATAAAATATTCCCAAAGATGTGAGGTGGCACCTCGTGTCACCTTGAGAGGAACAGGGAACAGGCCCCTCAAGGGTCTTAAGGATGCGACTGCAGCTCCCTTCACGTAACCACTGGGCTCCCAAGACTCTCCAGGTCATCGTCTTCCACAGAGTGTCTCAGTGGAAGGGAGTGCGGGGACTTTCACATAACAGAGTGGGTGGAAGTTGACAAGTAAAAGGTCCTTATCATAAAAGTTTTTAAAAGAATTATGGCAGCTTGGCATGAAAGGAGTGGAAACTTAACAAGATATTCATAAGCTAAACTGTGGCAGCAGGAAGCAGGGTACATGTACTCAGATGCAAACACAGCTGCTTCTTATAAAAGAGGAGGGCGTCCAGGCGCCAGAGCCGAGACCCTCAGAGCACGGCTCTCCTGGCCGACTTCAGAATTACTGTGTAGTGGGGACCACTGTGGCCTTTCCATTGTCCACCTTTTTGGATGGAGTGTCCAATGTGGTTGTCCCTGACTGCTGCTGGGTGCTGTGTGGGGAGGCGTGGGACTCAGTTCACCTGTCTCAGATCAAGTGTGTCTGGAGGGTCCACACCCAACACACAACATAAAGGAGCCTCCTCTGCACAGAGCCTGCTTTTCAGGATGAAGCTCTGGGCCTCCTGCCTGAGGCTGCAGGTGCAGAACATAAGCCTTCTGGGGATTTCAGGAGCTGGGGCATATGTTTTGCATGTTGGATGAATGAAATAATGTCTGAGAGGACAGATGGTACTGATTTTATGGCAAGTTATCCAGAGTCTCATCCCTGTGAACTGTGTAGACCTCTGTGGTGGACTCGCCAGCAGAGCCCAGATTAAGCTGTGCGAGTCCTTATCATAGACCTTACAAATGGAAGTACTTTCCCTTTGCTTTTTGGAAGATTCACTCTTGGACCCAGCTACCACGTGGTGAGGACATCCACACAGACCCTGGAGAGACTGAGGCCCCAGCCCACAGCCTGGCTGGGTCCTTCCTGGCTATCCACCTGGCATGAGGATGAGCCGCCATGAAGGAGGATGCCCCCAGCCCCGACTTGGGGAGTAGAAAGAAGTATCCCACCAGGCCCTCCCCTACTCACTGATTCGTGAACAAAATAAAGCTCTGTGTTAAGGAATAGATGACCAGAATAAGGTGGAAATCAGGAAAGTACAGGTACTGAGTAGACTGCAAACATACTGATTACAACTGCAAAGTTGGGTTGTCACCTGGCATTATATCAGAAAGGGTCACACACCAAAGGTGGCCACAATGATTTTCTGTACCACATTCAGAATAACTACTCAGAATATAGGAAATGGGTTTTATTGGTGAAAACAGGGAGGCTGAAGAGCATGATAAATGTTAGAAATATGCTTTTCTTAGGAAAATTATTCAGAAGGTGTGGATTGACTAAATTATTTCAGAGTCACTTCCTCCCCTAGGAATCCAGCAAGGACTATAACCTGTACTAGAGGTGATGATTCCTCAGGCTAAGTTCCAAAAAGTCTGTGTACAACTGTAAGAGGTTGCATAATAGCTACCAAAGGAGTAAGAGATATCAGGTCTTAACCACTGGAACCTAAATATGTTACTTTATTTGGAAAATGGGTTTTTGCTGATGTGATTAGGGATGCTGAGGTAGGGAGTCAGCAAGGATTACCTGGGTGCACCCTAAATGCTATCATACCTGTCCATCTAAGAGCAAGACAGAGGGATTACCAAGAGAAGGGGTGACAGCCATAGGAAGATAGGGACAGAGATCAGAGTGGTGTGGCCACGGGTCAAGGAACACTGGAACTACCAGAAGCCAGAAGAGTTAGGGAGATCCTCTCCTAGAGCCTTCAGGGGGAGCAAGGCCCTGAGACACCTTGATTTTGGATTTCTGGTATCCAAAATTAGGAGAGAATACATTTCTGTTGTTTGGAGATATGAAGTTTGTGGTAATTTGTAATAGAAGCCACAGGAAACTAAAACACCAACCATGCGTTCTGTGGACTGTGAGGTCTAGAGAGGGCTGCATCGAGAATCTTGGCATTGCTTCGACAAGTCGTTTTTGCAAGTGGGAGAACCTTGAGCAAAAAGCCCCAAGGCTTGTCTCAGACTTCCTAGAGTTGCATGAATTGTGTCTTTCATACTTGCTTGTTCACAAATATTAAGCATTAAAGTCCCATATGTAATAGAATGTTATTTGAGACTTCTCTTACAGACACTGGTTGTCAGACAGTGACTCAGCAGCCAACCCTGACCACCTCAAGTCTCCTCAGCAGGCGGCATCACCTACCAAAGATAACACACCTACAAATTCTGGGCAGCTGACGTGGCTTTGGTTGATTTGTGACGATGGGAGAAGAGGGGCCTTCCCCACATGCTTCACTGGAGGGTCCCTGGAATTCTCCAGGTTAAGGTCTCGTGTGGGTGTGGTTTTCATACAACCCTCTACACCACTAGCACTTCACCAAAAGTGTGCTGATTTATTTATCAGCTTTGCTATTATCTTTTTATTCTTCTCTATACCACATTATCTGTATTCATGCCCCAGGATGGTATACGCAAGGCCTTCATGGATGTGGATGGGGCTGGGGGTTGGATGTTGAGGTGGGACTGGGGCATCACAAGAAGGGAGCAGCACACCTTCCACAGGTGGCTTAACCACGAAAAGAACGAAGACGGACAACCAGAGTCTGGTGTGTGTTGTCCTCCTAACATCCACTATCTAAATACACTAATCCATGGCCAGTAGCTCACTAGTGAAAGTGGCAACATCGTGACGTTTGACATTCATTCACTGTCATACTTCTCTATGTTCTTTTTAAATTTTAACAGTTACATGTACAAATCTGTGGGGCACAGTGTGCTGTTTCAACACATGCACATGCTGCACAGTGATTCACTTAGGAATAGCGTAGTTTTGTACCCATTAGGACAACAATTGTCCTTTCCCACAGCCCCTCCCTTCCTGGCTTCTGGGAACCAGTGTTCTACTCTCTATTTCTATGAGAACCACTTTTTTTTTTTTTTTTTTTTACATTCCACACATGCGTGAGATCATGTGATATTTGTCTTTCTGCGCCTGGCTTACTTCACTTAACATTATAGTTTCCAGTTCTATTAATGTTGCTGCAAATAATAGGACATATTTTATTTTTTTAGTTGAATAGTATTCTACTGTGTACATACACCACAGTTTTTATATCCATTCATCCATTGTTGAGCATTTAGGTTGATTCTGTCTCTTGGCTACTGTGAATAGTGTTGCAATGAACATGGCAGTGCAGGTATCTTTTTGATATATTTGTTTCATTTCCTTTGAGAATATTCCCAGTAGTGGGATAGCTGGGTTGTAAGGCAGATCTATTTTTAGTTCTCTGAGGAACCTCCATACTGTGTTCCACAGTGGCTGTACAATTTACACTCCCACCAGCAATGAAGGAGGGTTCCGATCTCTCCACATCCTTGCCAGAATTTCTTATTTTCTGTCTTGTTGATAATAGCTATTCTAGCTAGAGTAAGATGGTATCTCATTGTGGTTTTCATTTGCATTTGCATGATGACTAGTGATTTTGAGCATATTCTCATGTGCTTGTTGGCCATTTATATATCTTCTTCTGAGAAATGTGTATTCAGGTCCTTTTGCCCATTTTTAAATTGGGTTATTTGCTGTTTTTGTTTTGTTTTGTTTTTGCTGTTAAATTGCTAATAAGTTACTTGTGTTCCTCATATATCCTGGATTTTAGCCCCTTGCCTGATGTTCAGTTTGCAAATATTTTTTTACCATTCTGTAGGTTGTCTCTTTTATTTGTTCATAGTGCCCCTAGTGATGCAGAAACATTTTAGTTTGACGTAGTTCCGTTTGTTTATTTTTGTTTTAGTTGCCTGTGTTTTTGTAGTCTTGTTCAAAAAAGCACAGTCCACTTCCATTTTGTGTAGCATTTTCCCTATTTTTTCTTCCAGTAGTTTCACAGTTGAGGGTCTTAAATTTAGGTCTTTAATTCATTTTAAGTTGATTTTTGAGATAGGAGTCTATTTTCAATCTTCTGCATGTGGATATCCAGTTTTCACAGCATTATTTGCTGAAGAGGCTATCCTTTCCCTGGTGTATATTTTTGGCACTTTTCATGAGTACCAGTTGGTCATAAGTGTGTGGGTTTATTTCTGGGCTTTCTATTTTGTTCTATTGGACTATTTGTCAATTTTTATGCCATTACCATGCTGTTTTGGTTACTACAGCTTCGTAGTATATTTTAGTCAGGAAGTGTGATGCCTCAAACTTTTTTTTTTTCCCTGATGGTGAGCAAAGTAACTGAACATTGTATTTCTTTGCAGTGCTGATATTTCCTTTGCACGATTCATTTATTTATATATTTTTAAATTTAATGTTTTTATTCTGAAATTGTACATTTTTTTATTGGACGAAAAAAGCCATTCTACTATAAATTATGGTGATTTTAAGAGTGTCAATTTGTTTTTTTAAATATTAATTAATTACTTACTTTTGAATATTCATGAGATGCAAAGCTGATTGTCTCCCCTCCTACCCACGATACAGGGTCCAGATACATATTGGGGACATACCCATTACCAGAAATTGCTTTTGTACTCTTTGCCCCCTTCCAATTATCCCTCAACCTCCCTCACCCACCACCTCTTCCCTCAACTTAAATTTGTAGCCCTATGAATGTTCCCTCCCTCTGTTAGATCGTGGGACTACTGTGGTCTTTCTTTCCT
This sequence comes from Cynocephalus volans, assembly GCF_027409185.1. NCBI lineage: Eukaryota > Metazoa > Chordata > Mammalia > Dermoptera > Cynocephalidae > Cynocephalus > Cynocephalus volans. The sequence goes on along the minus strand of NC_084473.1, from coordinate 2,149,979 downwards.
GCCTTCCTTTCTCTCTTAGCTCCCACCTATGAGTGAGAACATGTGGTATTTATCCCTCTGTGCTTTGCTTGTTTCACTCAACATAAGTTTCTCCAGGTTCATCCATGTTGTTGCAAATGGGATTATTTCATTCTTTTTTATGGCAGAGTGGTATTCCATACTGTACATATACCACAGTTTCATTATCCACTCATCTATTAATGGACATTTAGGTTGGTCTCATAGCTTGGCTATTATAAACAGAGCTGTAATGAAGATGGGAGTGCAGGTATCTCTTCGACATGATGATTTCCATTTCTCTGAATATATACACAGAAGAGGGATTGCTGGATCATATGGAAGATATATCTGTAGTTGTTTCAGAAACCTCCTAATTGTTTTCCAAAGTGGTTGTACTAAACTACATTCCTATCAACAGTGCAGTAGTGTTCCCTTCTCTCCACACCCTCACCAGCATTTGTTATTCACCATCTTTTTGATTACAGTCATTCTAACAGGAGTGATGTGGTATCTCAATGTAGTTTTAATTTGCATTTCCCTGATGACGAGTGATGTTGAGCATTTTTTCATGTATCTGTTGGCCATTTGTATGTCTTCCTTTGAAAAATGTCTATTCAGCTACTTTGCCCATTTTTTAAATTGGTTATTTATTTTCTTACTGTATAATTGCTTGAGTTCTATGTATGTTCTGGATATTAGTCCCTTGTTGGATACATAGTTGGCAAAAATTTTCACCCACTCTGTAGTTTGTCTTCTCACTCTGTTGATTGTTTCTTTTGCTGTGTAGAAACTTTTTAGTTTGACATAATCTCATTTGTTTATTTTTTCTTCTGCTGCTTGTGCTTTACGGCTCATGTTCCTAAAGCCTGTGCCCTGATATAACTGCTGAAGTGTTTCACCTATATTTTCCCTTAGTAATTTTACTGTTTCAGGTCTTATACCTATGTCTTTAATCCATTTTGAGTTGACTTTAGTGTATGGTGAGAGATGAATATCTACTTTCATTCTTCTATATATGGATATCCAGTTTTCCCAGCACTGTTTGTTGAAGAGGCAGTCTTTTCCCCAATGTAGATTTTTGTCTAATATCAGATGGCTATAAGACTGAGGAGTGATTTCTGGGTTCTCTATTCTACTCCACTGGTCTGAATGTCTATTTTTTTACCAATACCATGCTGTTTTGGTTACAACAGCTTTGTAGTATAATTTGACGTCAGGCAGAGTTATGCCTCCAGCTTTGCTTTTTTAGCACAGAATTGTTTTGGCTATTCAGGGTCTTTTGTTTTTCCATATAAAAGGTAAGATTGTTTATTTTTCCATTTCTGTGTAGGATTTCATTGGTATTTTGATGGGGATTGCATTGAATCTGTAGATTGCTTTGGGTAGATTAGACATTTTCACAATGTTAATTCTTCCAAACCAAGAGCATGGGATATCTTTTCATCTTTTTGTATCTTCTTTAATTTCTTTCAGAAGTGGTTTGTAATTATCATTGTACAGGTCTTTAACCTCCTTGGTTAAATTGATAACCAGGTATTGTATTTTTTTTGGTGACAATTGTTAATGGGCTTACTTTCTTTATTTATCTTTCTGTTAATTCATTATGTGAGTATATAAATGCTACTGATTTCTGGGAATTTATTTTGTATCCTGCAATGTTACCAAAGTTATTAACCAGCTCTAGGAGATTTTTAATAGAGTCTTTAGGTATTTCTATTTATAGTATCATGTCATCTGAAAATAAGAAAAGTTTGACTTCATCTTTTCCAATCTGGATTCGCTTTATTTTTTTCTCTTGCCTGATTGCTCTAGCTAGTACCTCCAGTACTTTGTTGAATAGAAGTGGTGAGAGTGGACATCCTTGTCTTGTTCCTGCCCTTAAGGGGAAGGCCTTCAATTTTTCCCCTTTCAGAATAATACTGGTGGTGGGCTTGTCATAAATGGCTTTTATTGTGTTAAGATAGTTTCCTTCTATACCTAATTTGTTGAGAATCTTTAACATGAAGCCATGTTGAATTTTGTCAAATGCTTTTTCTGCATCTATTGAGATAATCATATGGTCTTTGTCCTTGAGCTTCTTGATGTGATGAATCACATTTATTGACTTTTGTATGTGGAACCATCCTTGCATCACTGGGGTGAATCCCACTTGATCATAGTGTATAATTTTCTAAATAGGTTGCTCTATTCTAATTGCTAATATTTTGTTGAGGATTTTAGCATCAGGTTCATCAAGGATATTGGCCTGTAATTTTCTTTTTTTGTTGGATCTTTATCTGGTTTTCGTTTCATAGTTATATTGGCCTCATAGAATGAAGTTGGGAGACTAGAGTCTGTTTCAATTTCTTGGAACAGTTTCATGAGAATTGGTTTTAACTCCTCCTTAAAAGTTTGATATAATTCAGCTGTAAAGCCATCCGGACCTGGTCTTTTTTTTTCGTTGGAAGATTGCTATTTACCACTTCAATATACTTGCTTGTTATAGGCCTGTTCATGTTTTCGATCTCTTCTTGATTCAGTCCTTGTAATTTATATGTGTTTTATCCATATCTTCCAGATTTTCAAATTTGTTGTCATACAGTCATTTATAATAGTCTTAATGATTCTTTTTATTTCTGTGGTGTCAGTAGTAAGGTCTCCCTTTTCATTTATGATTTTTGTTATTTGAGTCTTCTATCTTCTTTTTTTTTGTTACACTAGCTTATGATGTGTCTTATTTATGTTCTCGAAAAATCAACTTTTAGTTTGTTAATCTTTTCTATTGTTTCTTGGTTCTCTATTTCATTTCGTTTTGCTCTGATCTTAATTATTTCTTTATATCTACTCCCTTTAGGTTTGGATTGTTGTTTTTCAAGTTATTTGAGGTGTAGGATTAGGTCATTTATTTGGAGACTTTCCATTTTTTTAATATAAGCATTTACTGCAATAAATTTCCCTCTTAGTACTGCTTTTGCAGTATCCCACAAGTATGGTATGATATATCTTTATTTTCATTAGTTTCTAGAATTTTTTTTGATTTCCTGTTTAATTTCTTCTTGGACCCCTAGGTCATTCAGGAATCTATTATTTATTTTCCATGTATTTGTATAGCTTCCAGCAATTTGCTTATTGTTTATTTCGAGTTTTAGTCCATTGTTGTCTGAAAAGATTGTTGGAATGATTTCAATTTTTAAAAATTTGCTGAGACTAGATTTGTGGTCTAATATGTGGTCTATCCTGGAGAATGTACCATGAGCTGATTAGAAGAAAATGTATTCTTTAGCTGTTGGGTGAGATGTTCTGTATATATCTGCCAAGTCCAGTTGGTCTAGGGTGTAGATTAAATTCTGTGTCTCTTTGTTGACTTGTTGCCTGGAAGTCCTGTCCCATACTGAGAGAGGGGTGTTCAGATCACCCACTATTAATGTATTAGGACCTATCTCTTTCTTTAGGTATAAGAGTGTTTGCTTGATATATCTGGGTGCTCCAGTATTGGGTGCATACATGTTTATGATTGTTATGTCTTCTAGCTGGATAGTTCCGTTTATCATTATATAATGGCCTTCTTTGTCTTTTTTAATGTTTTTTGGTTTAAAGTCTATTTTGTCTCATATAAGAATAGCTACTCCTGCTCATTTTTGGTTTCCATTTGCATGTTACATCTTTTTCCATTGCTTCACATTTAGTTTTTGAGTGTTTTTACAGGTGAGGTGGGTCTCTTGAAGACAGCATATACTCGGGTCTAGCTTTTTAATCCGGTCAGTTAGTCTGTGTCTTTTGAATGGGGAGTTTAATACATTCACATTTAGAGTATTTATTGAGAAGTGCTGTTTAATTCCTGTCATTTAATTGCTATTTAGGTGCTTTAAATAACTTTTGATCATTTTTTCCACTTTTATTTCTCTTCTTCATTGTGAGTTGGGGATTTAACATGGAATGGTTTAGCTTCTGTCTCTTGCTGGCATTTTTGTTTTAACTGTGGGTTTTGCTTTTTCTTGTGTATTTGTGATGATGGTCACCATTATTCAGATTCCAGATGAATGACTCCCTTGAGAATTTCTTGTAGGGGTGGTCACGTGTTGGTGAACTCTAACTTTTGTTTGTCTGGGAAATACACTGTTTCTACCTCATTTCTGTAGGAGAGTCTGGCTGGCAGTTTTTTTCTTTTAGTATTTTGAATATATTGTTCCACTTTCTTCTGGCCTGTAGGTTTCTGGTTGAGAAGTCTGCTGTTAGTTTGATGGGGATTCCCCTATAAGTGCCCTGATACTTTTCTCTTGCTGCTTGTAGAATTCTCTCTTTGTCTTTGAGCTTTAGCAATTTAACTATAATATGTCTTGGGGAGGATCTTTTTGGGTTGAATCTGTTTGGGGACCTTTGAGCTTCCTGGATCTGAAGATCTGTATCTTGCCCTACACCTGGGAAGTTTTCTGTTACCATTTCCTTGAGTAGGTTTTTGATATCTTTTCCATTCTCCTGCCCTTCAGGAATACCCACAATTTGGATGTTGGAGCACTTCAGATTGTCTGCTATCTCTCTTAGATTTTCCTCACTATTTTTAATTCTTTTTTCCGTTTTTTTTTTTTGGTCTGCCTGAGTTTTTCAAAAAGACCATCTTCAAGCTCTGAAATTCTTTCTTCTGCTTGCTCTACCCTGCTGCTCAAGCTCTCTGTCATGTTTTATATTTCACTGAGTGATTCTTTCATTTCTAGAAGTTCTGCTACACTCTTTTATGATATTAATCTCTTTGTAGATTTCCTCCTTCGTATTCTGGATGTTTTTTTCTTGTTTCTTTGTGTTCTCTAATTGAGTCTTCCTTTATTTCTTCACATTTTCTTAAGATCATTACTCAAAATTCTTTTTCAGACATTTCAAGGATTCCCTATTCCATGGACGCTGACTTTGGAGCATTACTGTATCCTTTCAGTGGTGTCATTTCTTCTTTATTGTCTGTACTTCTAGTGTTTTTTTCACTGATGCTTGGTCATTTGGTAGGGTTTTGCTTCTTCTGTTACACTATGGTTGGCTGTGGAGTGGCCTTGGTTACTACTGCAGGGGGTGAAATGTCTTACTTGACAGTAGGTATGGTGGTGGTTATGTTAAACCAACTTGGTTCCCATTCTAGACTCTGTGCTCATAGAATGAGGTCCTAATGGAGTTCTGCTGGGCCAAACTTGGTGGGTCAGATCCACTGGCTGTTACTCTTCCTGGGTCTGAGGTCAGATGAGGTGTCATGTGGAGCCACGTGGTTCCATTGGCTGGCTGGTGCCAGCAGACTCACCTGCTCAGTGCTGGTTTGGGGCAGTGTGGCAGGGACTGGAGCTCTCCCCCTGCCTGGGTCCAAGGCAGTGGAGTGGGGGGAGGGCACGTGGAGCCATACAGTTCCACTGGCTGGCTGGCACCAGCAGGCTCATTGCACGGTGCGAGTTTGGGGCAGTGGGGCCCAAATTTGTTCTTTTTGTTCAAGATTGCTTTAGCTACATGTGGTCTTTTGTGGTTCCATACAAATTGTGAGATCACTTTTTAAATTTCTGTGAAGACTCCCATTGGTGTTTTGATAAGGATTGAATTGAATCTTTAGATTGTTTTGGGTATTATGGATATTTTGATGATGTTAACTCTTCCAAGCCCCAAACATAGAATATCTTTCCATTTGTTTGTGTCCTCTTCCATTTTTTACACCAGCGTTTCATTGCAGAGGTCTTTCACCTCCCTGTTTAAATTTCCTTGTAGGTATTTCTTTCTTTCTTTCTTTCTTTCTTTTTTTTGGTAGCTATTGTGCATATACCTTCTTGATTTCTTCTTTACCTATTTCATTATTGGCATACAGGAAAACTATTGATTATTTGTATAGGTTTTTTATCCTGCCACTGTACTGAATTAGTTTATTAGTTCTAGTAATTTTTTGGTGGAGTCTTCAGGGTTTTCTTTGTGTATGATCATGCCATCTACAAATAGGAATAGTTTGACTTCCTCCTTTCCTGTTTGAAGGCCATTTATTGCTTTCTCTTGCCTTATTGCACAGGCTAGAATGTGCTATGTTGAATAAGAGTGGGGAAAGTAGGCATCCTTGTCTTGTTCCTGATCTTAGAGGAAAAACCTCCAATTTTTGTCTATTCAGTATGATATTAACTGTGGGTTTGTCATGTATGCCCTTTTTTGTATTGAGATATATTCCTTCTATACCTAGTTTGTTGAGTGTTTTATCATGAAGTGGTGTTGCATTTTGTGAAATGCTTTTTCTTCATCTATTAAAATGATCAAAAGTATCACATTTATTGCATATGTCAAACCATCTTTGTATCCCTGGGATGAATCCCACTTGATCAAGACTATTTTTTTTTAATATGTTGTTGAATTCTGTTCACTATTATTTTCTTGAGGATCTTCCCATCTATATTAATTAGTGATATTGGTCTGTAGTTTTTTTTTTTTCTTTCTTTCTTGATGTATCCTTTTCTAGGTTTGATATGAGTTAATGTTGGTCTTGTAGAATGAGTTTGGAAGTATTCCCTCTTCTTCAAATTTTTGGAAGAGTATGAGAAGAATTGGTATTAGTTCTTCTTTGAATGTCGGGTAGAATTCAGCAGTAAAGCCTTCTGGTCCTGGAGGTTTTTTTTGTTGGGAAATGGTTTTACTACTGCTTCAATCTCATTGCTTGTTATTGGTGTACTTAGGTCTTCTAATTCTTAATGATTCAACATTGGTACATTGTATGTGTCCAGGAATTTATCCATTTATTTTAGTTTGTCCACTTTGTTTGCATATAGTTGTTGTAGTAGTTTCTTTTGACGCTTTGTATTTCTGAGTTATCAGTTGTAATATCTCCTTCTTCACGTCTGATTTTATTTATTTCAGTCTTCTCTCTATTTTCTTTATTAGTCTAGCTAAAGTTTATTGATTTTGTTTACATTTTCAAAAAAGCATCTCTTTGTTTCAACCATCTTTTGTATTTTTCAAAAAATCTCTAATTCATTTATGTCTGCTCTGATCTTTGTTATTTCTCTCCTATACTTATTTTGGATTTGGTTTGTTGTTGTTTTTCTAGCTCCTTGAGGTATAATATTAGGTTGTTTATTTGAAGTCTTTCTTCTTTTTTGATGTAGTCATTTATTACTACAAACTTCCCTCTTAGACCTGTGTTTTCTGTATCTTGTAGGTCCTGGTATGTTGTCTTTCATTTTTATTTGTCTCCAGGAATTTTTTAATGTTCTTTTTGACTTCTTATTTGACCCTTTCATTATTCAGGAGCATATTGTTTAATTTCCATGTATTTATATGGTTTATAGTGTCCCTTTTGCTGTGGGTTTTTAATTTTATTCCATTGGGGGCAGAAAAGGTAGTGACATGATTTCAATTTTTTAAAATTTGTAAGACTTGTTTTGTAACCCAACATATGGTCTATTCTAGAAAATATTCACTGTGCTGCTGAGAAGAATGTGTGTTGTGCACTTTTTGGATGAAAGGTTCTATACATGTCTGTTAGGTCCAATAGATTAATTTTGATGTTTCCTGGTGAGTTTTCTTTCTGGATGATGTGTCCTTTGATGAAAGGGAGGTATTGAAGTTCCCAACTATTATTGTGTTGGAGTCTATTTCTCCTGTTAGGTCTAATAGTAAGAGCTTTACATAACTTGGTGCTCTAGAGTTGGGTGCATATATATTTAGAAGTGTTATTTGTTCTTGTTGAATTGATCCCTTTATTACATAATGACTTTCCTTATCTTTTTTCACATTTCCCATCTCGAAGTCTGTTTCATCTGACATAACCCTAGCTACTCCTACTCGTTTTTGGATTTGATTTGCAAGAAACGTCTTTTCCTATTACTTTACTTTCAGACAGTGTGTGTCTTTATCAGTGAAGTAGTTTCTTGTAGGCAGTGTATTGTTGGTTCTTGTTTTATAATCCATTGAGCCATTCTGTCTTTTATTTGGTATATTTAATGTTTACATTTAGAGTTATTATTGGTATATGGGGACACGTTACTGCCATTTTGTTACTTTTTTCTGGTTTTCTAGATCCTTTTTTTTCCCTTTTATCTTGTCTTACTGTCTTCCTTTGAGGTTGAGTGGTTTTCTCTGGGATCATCTTTTGATTTCTCACTATTTATTTATAGTATGTTTCTTATAAGTTTTTGTGTTATGCTTAACATGAGACTTACAAAAAATGACATATATGTAACAGATTATTTTAGGCTAATAACAACTTAACTTTGATATCTAAGAAAAATGAAAAATCCAAAGTCAACTCTATGCTTTGATGTCATTTCCCCCACTTTTTGACATTTTGTTGTTTCAAGTTATATCTTTTAAATTGCCTGTCTCTTATCTGGTTGTTGTATTTGTTATTGTCCTGTTAAGTTTGTCCTTTAGTCTTCAGACTAAAGATATAAGTGGTTTGTTCACCACCCTTACAACATTGGAATCTTTCGAGTTTGTTCGTATACTTATTTCACTACTGAGTTATGTACCATCGAATGCTTTGCTACTCTTCAGTGTCATTTTCTTTCAGATCGAAGAGCTCCCTTTAGCAGTTCTTGTAAGGCGGGTCTAGCAATGATGAGTTCCCTTAGCTTTTGTTTGTCTTAGAAAGATATTACTTCTCCTTCATATTGTAAGGTTAGTTTTGCTGGATATGGTATTCTTGGCTGACAGTCTTTTTCCTTCAGTTCTCTGAAAATATCAACCCATTCTCCTCTGGCTTATAGGGCTTCTACTGAAAAATCCAACTAGAAATGTATTGGGGCTCCATTAAAAGTTATGTATTTCTTTCCTCTTGCTACTTTCAGTATTCTTTCTTTGTCTCTCTGGTTTTTAATAATTTGATTATAATGGTCTTTGGGGTCTTCCTCTTTGGGTTGAATTGATTGGTGACATCTGTGCTTCCCGCAACTGTATGCTGTCATTTTTTTCCATACTTGGGAGATATTCAGCCATTATTTCCTTGAATATGCTTTCTAGGTTTTGCCCTTTTTCATTTCCTTTGGACCAATTATACAAAGGTTACTTTGCTGCAAGGAGACCCATAATTGCTGCATTTCTGTTTCATTTTTTTAATTCTTTTTCTTTTTGCTCCTTAGATTGAATAATTTTGTATTTTCTGTCTTTAAGCTCACTTATTTTTCCCCCTTTTGATCAGTTCTACTATTGGAACTTTCCATCAAATTTTTCAGTTCAGATAATGTAATCTTTATTTATAGAATTTCTATTGAATTTTTAAAACTTGATTCTATTACTTTGTGAATTTTTTTGTTTTGCTCCTAAATTGTTCTGCAGACATCATTTAACTTTCTATCTATATTTTCTTATGACTCCCTCAATGTCCTTAAGAGGGTTATTCTGAATTCTCTGCCAGACATTTCATACACCTATTATTCCTCTGGGTTCATTGCCAGTGCTTTGTTTGTTTCCTTTGATGCTGTCCTATTCCTCTGTTTTTTTTTTTTTTTCACTCGATTTTTATGCCTTTGTGATGATTCCTGGGCATTTGAGGAGATCATTGTCTCTTCTAGGTTTTGTAGGTATTCTTTGGTGGTGTTAGACCTTTACTGGTTAATATCAGACCTTTGTATCTGGTCTTTTATATATATATATTCTGTGGTGGATTAATGGTAGCTACCATCACTTAAACTGTACAGTGCAACTAATTTGTTGGCCTGTTGTTAATTCCTGAATTGGGAGAAGCTTCCTGTGGGGACTGGAACTTAAGCTCTCTGCCTAAGCTAAATTGCTGCTTTGCTGCTGTTTCTCAATCTGGGGAAGGACTTTTGTGTGAATCAGATTTTAATTGTTGGCCTTTTAGTCACTTCTGAGTCTTATTGGGTCACCACAGACATAACTAGTCCATGTGGAAATTATGGCCTGGAACTGAGTCTTTCTAGCAAACTGCATAACTATCACCTTAACTAGTCTGCACTGAGTGGCACTTGTGCTGATTGGAAGGCAGGTTGGCTGCCTATTCAGAGTCCCAGTGTTCCCCTGGTGGGTCCAAATGTTTTCTGTGGTACAGGCTGTGCACAAGTCCCCAGCAAAGAATCACTGACTTCTGGGTGGGTCCTTCCTCCCACTGGCTGTAGTCCCTCACTCCTATGTGGGTCCAGGAAAAGCTTGCTACTGGCTTTGGCAGTTTGGGAGATAGAATGGTGCACTCTGAAGAACTCTTCTCCTCTGAAGACTACAAGTGGCTTCACACAGAGGCTGCTGCTGAGGCTTTGCCATCTCCTTACAGCTGCTATGTGAGCTGTGGATGCTCCTTGCCTTGTACCATGCTGGCCCTGGAAGCAAGTGGTACTTGGGACAGTTTGAGTGGTCCCCCATCCCTATTGCAATGTCCTTTCATGCATTCATCAATAATCTCCTCCTCTTCTCCCAAGTTCCAGCAATCTCAGGATAGCAGTTTCTGCATTTTAATAGTTGAAGTTTGATCGGTTATGGGGAGAACACAGGGGATCATCTATTCTGCTATCTTGTTGATGTCACCTTTTTGGTCATGTTCAAATTTTTGGTATAATATTTCCTTTTGGTCCATACATGAGAACAGTATTGGAATAATTAATATTTACTATGTATTTTACATGTCTACATAGACTGTGTGACTTATATAGGAATTCATCACAATTTATTGTATATTTTGGAATGATTTTACTTAGACTATTCACAGAATATCAACCCCAGTAATTATATTCAAAATACTATATTAATGGTATAAGAGTTCATCAACAATAATGTTTTTGTGTGCTTTGTTGAGTACAGTATAACAATTATCACTAATTGAAACATGTTTGCTATAACATGTTGTCATTTTCAGAGTTGTTAGAATAATACTGTAAAACCATCACTTAAAACTGAATAGTGGATTCCAATATACGATAAACAATATTTAGATGGACAAAGTAGTATGAGCTCTTTTATAAAATCATTTTAGATTACCTTTAAAAAAACATAGGATAGGAAACAGCTCCCCACAAGGAAAAAACACTTTTTCTTCAAACTTCAGGTTGCATTTCAGTACCAATTGGCAAATTCTGCCACTCAGACTGTGACCTTTTAAAGAAGGCTTTGCCTGGGAACACTTCTCCCTCAGAGGCTGCTTAGAAGCCCTGGCTTTCATGTCAGATTGAATATACATTCCCTCTGGAAATATATTTTGTACAATATGAAAATAATATTTCCTATAAATATGCAGCTAGGGGAGGACACCAGGTCCCTGTAGTGCTTGCTTTGTAGGTCAGTGGAGTTTTCTGTGATGTCCAAATTCACCTTCTCTCCTGGGGGTCCAGGAATAGGAGCAGGCTAGGATCATCCTCCCTGCACCTCACTCCTCATCAACAACTCCAGGACACACAGTGTTTCGCTGTCTACAGTTCCAAGCCTATACCTAGGAAAGGCCTGCAGGGGCCTCTCCTCAGGAGAAGACATGCAAGCGTGAGGACAGGCCTTCCTGGACCTATCATCGTGTCCCACACTGATGGGCATCTTTGAAGCCACTCACCTGCTCAGTATAGGTGACATGCATTTGAGGAAACCCTGGTGTAAAGGAGTTCACGTCCTACAGAAATCCTAACTTTGTGATCCCAACATCAGCTCCAGTTTTACTCGGCTGCATCTCTTGCAGAAGTTATGAGGCATGTTCCTAATAGCTGGACCCAAACGCTGTGTGTTGTACCTGTCAGCTCATGCCAGGAGGACAGAGCTCAGGTGCCTCAAGGGTCAGGATGAGCACCTGCTGCCATCCAGCACAGAAATCAATTATAGATGAGAAAAAAATAACCTGTTCTTCTCTGTTTAATTTGTGGTGCAGTCAAAGATTGCCAACGGACTAAGAAAAGGAGACATTCTGTAACATTTGTGTGTGACTGACCATCTCACAGGACATTTACTGCGAGATGCCTCAGTTATGACGAGAGAGACATTCTGAATTGAGATGGATCTGGAGAAGTTGCTACACTTGGCCCAGGATGCAGAGACTGAGGGGCAGAGAAGGCTGTGCAGGCCAGGACAGAAGGGAGGTGCTGTCTCTCCTCTCACAAGTGGGTCCCCCACCAGGGAGGTTCCAGCAGGTTTACAGGAGAGCAATCGCTTCCCTCTGTTCCCCTCAAAATGCCACATGATGGATATTTAGTTTTCTGAAACTCAAGTAAATTGTAGTATGATCTTTCTGAAGTTATTGGAAATAAATGAAAGTAGATGAGAGAATATATCTCCAAATTTTTCCACCACTCCCAAGGTGCCCAGATTAACATAAAATGTGTATCATTCCAGTGTTCTTGCTTCCTTAAGGCATGTAGGTGTGCACACCCAGGAACGTTTGCGGTACAATCAAAAGTGTATTTTCTCTGATTATCATAGAAATATGACCACATTCTAGAAAATTTAGGAAATGTAAAAATGTAAAAAAAAATGATCCAAACTTCACCACCCATTTTGCATATTTCTTATGATTTGCTTCAATTCACATTTTAAAGCTTAGTTGAGATTACACTACATGTAATCATTTTTAAAGATACATAAGAAAATAATATTTATAGGTTATAGATGATGAAAAATGGAATTTGAAATCAGATACCTGCTCTAGGAGACTTTTCAGCCTTTCTGCTTTAATAATAAAATTGTCTCTTGAATAGGAAAGTCATTATAATTTTGTTCTATTAGCTATTATTTGCATGGGGAGAACTTTTTTTTTTCTTGCTTAGAAATTCTTGGAGTAATGCCTAAATTTATATATTGCTTAGCAGTTATTAACAATTGAAAGAGAACAGTGCTATTCGTTTGTATTATGGGATTATCTAAAACAATTGCAAGCTTCATCTGAAAAGTAGGATAAATGGTCCTCCAAGAAACATACTGCCTACTGAGAACTATGCAAACACAGTCAAGATAATAAGAAAAAATCTGCAGGAATGAGTGCCAGTAAAGGCTGTTAAGGAAAAGCAACTACCTAGAATCTGTTTGAATTCACGCATTACACATCAGTGAAGGTGCACTCCTTTTTTCTGTCATCTTCTAACTGCAGTCCTTTAGGTTTTAATCTATGTTCATATCTTGTATGCTGATATACATCTTTAAGCCATTTTTTCCTCTAGAAATTTATTTGATGTTTTAATACTTTGTGCCTAAATAAGAGGTTTGAGGGGAACTTTTTAAGTATTGCTATTTTTTTCTACTTTGAATGACTGTAGCTTTTCACTTTATTCTTTTACTTTTAACTTAACTATATTGAGACATAAATGGCATGCAATAACATGTACATATTTTAAATGCACAGCTTGATGAGTTTTGACAGATTTATACACCCCATGCAGCCAAAAACTAAATTATAATACAGAATAATTGTACCCAATCAACCTAACCCTGACCCTCAGAAAAAGTTCTCCTGTGCCTGTTTGTAGACAAATGCTCCAGCCAAGGTAGTCACTGATCTGATTTCTGTCAGTACAGATTATTTTTGACTGTTTTAGTATTCATATGAATAGAATCATACAGTATGCACCCCTGTGTAAGTCTTCCTTCTCTCAGGATAAAGTCTGTGAAATGTCTCCAAGTTAATGCACGTATCAGCAAATTTTCCATTTTTATCAACGAGCAGTATTCTGTTGTTTGCACATACAAAGATATATTTATCCATTCACCTGTTGAAGATCGTTATGATTTATATGATAATGAAGTTTCCTTTCTATCTTGTCATTTAAACTTGTTTTGTTTTGTTTTGTTTTGTTTTTGACTGCTGGCTGGTGCAGAGATCTAAATTTGGCTTTTAAATGTTGTAACAAATTTGTGTTCTGGGATAAACCTCACTTGCTCATAATGCATAATCTCTCCTTTGATCTATTAATGCATTGTCAAAGACTCTGCAACTGCATCCATGAGGGCTACTGTTCTGTAATGTTCTTTACTTGTAGTATCACTGACAGGTTTTTGTATCAGCATCACCCTGGCCTCACAGAATTACCTGGGATGCACTTAATCCTCTTCTATTTCTAAAAGAGTTTGTGAAATTTACATATTAGTTCCTTGATAGAATTAACCAATTTCAGAAAACTCGAATTTTCTTTAAACCCTTATAGTCCTAAATAGGAGTGTAATTTTCACATTTTATTGTAATCACAACCCATCATGTGAGCTATGTTGGTGAATCTTCCATGATCGCTTGAAAAGAAGGTCTACTCTGCAATCTCCGGGTGCAGTACACCATAAGTGGAAATGAGGTTCCAGTTGATTCGTAAAGTTGGTAGGATTTTCTACATCTTTGCTGAAGTTTTTTCCTCTTTTCCTATCTGAGCAAAGAGTATTAAAATCTCCAACTTTGATTGTGGGCTTGTCTATTTTCACCTATTTCTTCCAGTTTTTGGTTCACATATTTGGAAGCACAGTTATTAAGTGCATAGCATATTTAAGATTACTGGGTTTTCCTGATGAAATGATCCTTTAATCATAATAAAATGTTCCTGTTTATTTTTTGTATACTCCATGTCATGAAGACTACTTTATTAGATATTAATATACACATCTTTTTATGGTTACTATTTTAAAAAAATATTTGTTCTCCACTCTTCTAATTCCCACCAGTACATATCTTTATATTTAAATTATATTTTATGTAGACAGCATGGAGTTGAATCTTGCTTTTCAAAAATCCAGTCTGACAGCTTCAACCTTTTAATTGAAATGTTTAGTCCATTTATATTTAATGTGAATTTCATACTGCTGAGTTTAATTAGTTACTGCTACTTGGCTTTTATTTGTTCCTCTATTTATTTATTTTTTTATCTTCTCTGTTGAATATATTCTTCTTATCAGAGGGCTAATGGAATTCTTTTTTATTATTCTCTTTTATCTCCTTAGATAGAAGGGACTATGCATCCCATATGGTAGGGACCATAGTATGAATTCTTAATTTATCAATGCTCATTTATAATTAATATGTTGCATTACTCCAAAATTCATATCTGACACCTCACTCTTCCTATTCCTGACTTCACAAATATAAGAACCTGAAAAAAAAAAATTGAACTTACATGAGCCTGTCCTTTGTGCAATTATTGCTGTATCTTTTACTGCTACATGCCTTATCAACTACACTTTACTGTATTATCATTTTGTCTTTTAAGCTAGCATTTATCTTAAAGAAAATTCAGAGAAGGAATAGTAGATATTTTATACACATATCCACATATTTGCCATTCATGGTACTCTTCATTCCTTATATATCAAAGTTTTCATCCCAGTGCATGTCCTTCCAGTTTGAAGAGTATTTTTTATAGTGCATGTTTGCTGATGACATTTTCTCTCAAACTTAAATTTATTTTAAAGTGTCTGTAACCCTGCATTTTTGAAGGACATTTTCCATGGACATAGAATACTAAATAAACATTGATTCATATTATTGTTCTTATATAAACAATATGCTATTTAAAATCTGGTTGCTTCCTAAACTTTCTCTCCTTCTTTGATTTCAACAGTTAGACTGTATGCCTACGTACAGTTTATTCACGATCATCCTTTGTATCCCTTCCTGTTCTCCTCTGAATTCCCGTTCTCCTTCTGGGACTCCATAAACACATTCTTTCATCCACTTGATGTGTCCCACACATCTCTGATGCTCAGTTCATACACTTTTCAATGTTCTCTCTGTTCTTTAGATTGACAGATTTCTATTGGTGTGTCTCCAAGTTTACTGACCAGTTCTTTTGCCATCTTTAATCTGCTATGAAGACCATCTAGTGATTTTTATTGTTTTTATTGCAATTTTCAGTTATACAACTATCATTTGGTTCTTTTACAAAGTCTCAAGTTCTTTACTGAGAGTCCCTATCTGTTCAATTATTAAGACCATACTTTTTTCTGAGTTCTTGAATGCATCTGTAATAGTTAAAGTCTTGGTCTGCTAAATCCATGTGGAGTCTATTTCTACTGACTGAATTTTTTTTTAAGCTATATATCACTTTGTCTTGTTTCTTTGAATCTCTAGTAATTTTTTATTGCATATTGGACATTGTGGGTAACAGCAGGTAGGGACTATGGACTATAATATCTTCTCAAGAGGTGATTTTTGCTCAACAGGCAGTTTATTTACTATAATCACCTTTAATTTAGAGAGTTTTAAACTCTGTTATTGTGGATTGGATATCCCCCCAAACTCATTGAGACTTAATCCCCACTGATAATGTTAAGGGGGTGGAAAATCCTATTATGGTAACTGAAAGGAGAGGCCTTGAAGCAGTAATTAGATTGTGAGAATCATGCCCAAAAAACCGGACGAATCAACTGATGGTTTGATGGTAGTTATGGGTGTGGTTCTCATGGCTTTAAAAGGGGAGCATGTGAGGAGCTCTCTCTCTGCTTCTGCCATCTTCCATGTGACACTCTGCTTTGCTGTGAAGAGTCACTACCCACCAACAAGTCTGTCGCCAGATGTGTTCCCTTGACTTTGGCCTTTCTAGCCTCTAAAATTGTAAGCAATAAATTTTGTTTCTTTGAAGATTACCCTGTTTCAGGTATTTCTGTAATAAGCACCAGAAACAGACTAATACATTTGTTGAGGTGGGTCTGTGGAAAACCTAAGGTATTCATTCAGTGCCTGTAACTTAGAAAGATTCAGCTTTCAAACTCTGTCTCCTCTGCAAATGTTTTCAAACTTCGTTTTAGACTTTGTTAGGGTAAGTTTAGGGTTGTCTAGTGCCTAAGGTGTAGCCTTTCTGGATTTTCAGCTGGAAATCTGAAGAGTTAGCTGTTTCTCCATTCCAAGTGTGATGGATTTCAATGTCACCCAGCATGTATGGACCTCTAGCATCTTCACTTTTTCCTCACCCCTTAGCAGCCTTTCCTGGGTAGGCACTGAGCAGTCTTTCTCTGTGCATTTGGATCCCATCTCTCAGCTGAGGATGGTGAGATCCCTCTGCCACCACATGTAGGCTACTACTCTCTGGTGGTTTGTACCAAAGCATGCAGCTGATTCAGAAGCCTGAATCCATAGCTTTGCCTTCCCAGTGCAGCAGGACCACAGATTCTGCTTGAGTCCCACTCCCCAGGCACAGACCTGGTGTGTTGGTGCCCTTGTGATGTTCCTTTCTGTTAATGCTCACAGTCTGGAGCAACCAGTTGTCCAGTGACTGAGAACAAGTGCCTTGTTTTATTGAGTTTAATAGTTTGGGTTACTATAGTTTGATTTTTCTTGGTGCCATTTATAATGTGGGTGCTTACTTACCATCTCAGAAGCCCTGCTGAACAACAGGTCTGTGAGTATAGCTGTTTAGTCATATTTCCCCTGTCCAGCAATGTGTAGTTTAATGGCTGGAAAATTTTACCGTGCATACACATCATGTGAGGAATTTGTAAATGACAAATCCTCAGGCCCCATTCTCTGAGATTCGTGGTTTATAGATATTTGAGTACGATCTTTGAATCTACATTATTCAGTATTCCAGGTAATCTTGATCTTGCATATTTTGGAAGAGGCTTACCGAACACTGCTTTTGTGCAGCTCTGTTATTCTAAGTGAGATCTTCTATTACTTAGACTTGCTGTGTTACAAGTGTGTCTCCAACTTTCCATTTCTGTGGACTGTTTAAGCACCATTCAGTGCTTAATCAAAATACAATTTTATAAACAAAAATATTAACTCCAATTTTAAATAATTAGAATAAAAATGTGATGCTTACAATGATTATCAATAATAGCTTCATATCATAGGGAAGTTCTATGTAGTCTGTGATTTTTGACACCTTATCTGGATCTAGGTGTTGATAATTCACACTTGGTGCTTATAATTTAAGTTCCATAGCTAGTCAGTTTATTTTCAAAATGTTTATTTCCATAAAATTAAATAATTAGCAAGCATTTGGTGGTACCATAAAAGCTCTGGATATCTAATATTCTGATCTAACATGAAATGAAAAATTATAAAACAATTATTCACTGGAGGTTACTAAGAAGGTGATATGCAGTGTCAATTATGCAGATTGTAGACAAAAGAGTCTAAATCACACTTTTATTATATGTAGCTCTGTAGAATAAACTTCTTCATGGTGTGCTGTAATATCTTGATTTTGTTTTTAGATAAGCCCAATAACGTGCCTTCATTTTTTTCCTGATAAGCAAATGTAATCACCAAACCTAGGAACAGAGTCAATCACTAACAGTGTAATATTCAACACCCATGTTCAATTTTAAATAATTGTGCCCGCTCAGCAGACAAAACGTGCCTGTGGTTCACAAGTTTGTAATTCTCACCTTTATAAATTCTGCTGAAAGTATGTGTCCATTTTTAATATAATTTCAGAGTCCTATACAACACAACTTAATGGGAAAAAAAAAATGTTTCACTATTGCAAACAGTAATACAAAAATACCAAAAAAGCCTTAGTTGAAAGTGGTTAAACAGTAAAACATCAGTCAAGATTACTCAACCAATGTGGATTCCAAAGGAACTTCAGTCCTTAGAGGGAATTTACATCTTTAAGTGCCCGAGAAGTCTTAAGAAAGGTAGATTTCTGTGAGAAGTCCCAATATTCCTATACTTTAAATTTGTGAAATATATGTGACTTTCTTGGCTGTATGTGATCACAAGGTGAAACCACCGGAGGCCATGGCTGGGGTCTGAGCCACATCTGGAAACCCTCCAGCAGGCAGCACACACAGAGACAACACCCCAGACTGCACCTGTGGCTTTTCCCCCCGAGTCTTGCCTGCACTTCATGTTTGCACTGCCCAGCCCTGCTTTCCCCACTTTCAATTTTCTCCTAGTTATAGCTTGTTTTAAGGGGAGGAAAAAGGGTGATGTAAAATGAAAAGTGAAAATAACGCTCATTTGCTATTTCAAAGAAGAATCAATGTCATGGTAGAGAGATGGGCCAGGACTCCTGCCTTGGGTACACCTGGTCATGGGGACAGGAGGCAGATGGGCAAGAGGGACATCCAGGGGCCTGACATACCTCAGGTCCCTGCACCTGCAGCCTGTGGCCAAAGCTCCTTCCAGGAGAGCAGAAGAGACTGATGAGAAATTCAAGGTCTTAATGATGCGAAGTTGTTACTTTGTTTTTATTTCAACTCTTTTCAGTTATTTCAGTAGCGTTTAGGATATGTTTGGTCAGGAATTTAAACTGTAAATCATGTTTAACTGGAAACATGCAGTGAATAGTGTATTCTTCACTGTCTTTATTTAAATAAATTCACTACTAGCCTGGCCTGTCGAGCAGAGGTCTCACAAGGCATAGGAATGCCCATGACTTTCTTTCTTACAGCTGAAAGGACCCTGGAAAACCATTTACAAAACATAATATATAAAAACCAGTTTCTTCTTGTTTTCTTTCTTTTTTTTTTTCCTTTCTTTCTTTCTGTTTGTTTGTTTTTACTCAGGAGAGGACTGCTCCATAATTCTGAGGCAAATATACAGCAGCTCTTGCTGGCAATTAGAACTGAATGCTTCAAACAAATTACTTTTCAGTGTGAGGACCTTATTTCTAAAGTGTGTCTTGCTCATTTAGTCTCCCAGAAAAATAAGCAAACAGCAGAAGCAGGTAGGTGCTGAGGTGTTAAGTGGTGACGCTGGGCTGTCACTTTCTAATTCTTGCACCAGATGGGGATGGGCTATCTGCCTGAGCTTCCTGGAAGTTTTCCTGAGAGATTTCCCCAATTGCCCTGGAACTTCTTGAGAAAACTTGGGAGACTCTGGGATTCTACAATGGCTTGCTCGCGAATCAGCTGTTCCTGTTTCAGAGCCAGACAGGAAAACAGGAAGTTCTGAATTCACCTGGGACAGGGTGGCTAAGCCTGCAGACATCCGTGTTGGCCAAAGCATCCCTGAAATGTTTAGGGGATAGCCGTTGTGTTGGTTCCCTACCTCCTCCACTGTCCTGGGTCCCCAAACTTAAAGCCTGTCCCCCCTTCCCACAACACACTCCCTTCCCTGGCAGGCCCCGCACACCACTCCTGGGATGTGTCCCCTCAAGTGTGGGACCTCTGCTTCGAAACAATGGTCCACGTAGGAAACACTGCGGTGGCACCTGACCAGCACCCGTGCCCTGCTGACAGGCGTCCCACAGTCCTGGGCAGCCTATCCCCCCACACCCTCGTTGGGGAGTCTCCCTCGTTGCTCCTGTGCACTCTTCACACCAGCTGCTGAGCACAGAGGTGGCTCTGCCAGCACGCGCTGCTCACACTTTACATGCTCCTGGAGAGCACGCCCACCTCTCTAGTAACAGGACAAACAGCACCGAAAGACTCCACTGTCTGCTGAAAATCAGACAGCGAATGCATACATTATTTTTAGCACAAAACCTGAAGAATAGGATGCCCAAATTCTGCTCTGTGAAATGCAATTTTTGCTTGTCTATTCCAGCAGGACAGGGTTAGGGAGAATGGGTGTGGCTGGGTTATTCTGAGAATTCTCCCTGGTACTTTTCCCCCAGGGGTGACACAACTGACCTCAGCATAGGCCCCTGAGATTTCCTACATTAAAGAATCCAGTTTCACTTTATTTCACAGAATTATTTCATCAGGCTGTAACTCCCACCACCCCCCTTCATATCCTTTAGTATCTGGGAGAAAATGATCCAGGAGAATAGAAAGAAATGACACTGAGATAGTATTGATAAAGGTGGTTTTAACAACCGAAAGAATCGGAAAGCGATCCAAAGATAATTTAGTCCACATAGTCATCAGAAACGAGAATAGGAGCTCTGAGAATTTAGGGAGCTCTCACAGAGAAAGCCTGGCCTCCGAGTGTGAGCATGGGGTCTCCAGTCACGTGCAGGCAGAGCCCATCCCACCTCCCACCGTGTGTGGACAGAACCCGAGCACGGCTGCTGCACATGCAGAGAATCACCCAGAACGTGGCAGCACAGTTACTCCTGCCACGTCACAGATTGTCAGCTTCCGAATTTACCTCCTTCTCTCCCCCAAAGACACAAACTTTGGAAATATTCCCTGCCTCACTACAATATTGACGTTATATCATAAAATGAGTGTTTTAAAAACCAAAATCGATTAAAGCAAAATGACTTATATGACTTTTTAAAGTACTTCTTTTCTTTACGGAAAACAAGATATACCACATCTATACTCTAAAAAAATAAACAAGTAAAAGTAAAGGAATCTAATATAGTCTGAGGAACAAAATGTTTTTTTCCCTAGAAGACCTAATTGAATAAGAAGCAAACAGTCATATTTCACATTGGATCTTGGCCCAAATATAAGATTAGAATTTTAAATCTAAACTGTTAAAAATACAGTATAAAAAAAACCCCTATATTTTCAGGATTCAGAGTTAGGAATGAAAGATGGACCAGCTAGATTGAAAAGTTAACACAGAATTTCCCAGAATGATTCTTATTTTTTTGTAAGAGAAGAATTTTTAAAAAATAATTCCATAATTTATTTTTCTGCCAGTAACTAAGATAAATACATAATGTTTCTGATGATGGATTATTTTGACTGTGATATTACAGTCCCTTTTAAACACTATTCATACTCAATGCTTTTGTATTTCTTATTTTAAAAATCTGTAATCACCTTGACATGCGATGGGCTTCATGCTCACTTTAGGGGAATGACTCATGATTACGCCCAGTCTATACTGTAATTTTCCTCTCAGCTTTCTGTAGGGACTTTGATATGGTAACCTTTGCATCAGACATTACTGCCTCCTGGTTTATTGTCTGGCTGAGGGTGACAGCCACGCCCCATCTCTCTCTGAACCTCCTGCTCCTGCCCCCCGTGACCACGTTCCCACCGTGAGTGTCAGCGCTGCCTGGGGTTTTCCCACAAACACACCAGTGACAGCTCAGTGCTGAGGATGGATGGCCTTCGCCTGACACGTACTCCATCCTCACGGGAACCTCCCAGGCAAGGACAGCAAGAACAGAGAGGCTGACGTGAGAAGGGCACGGGCAGGATCCTGAGGGCACCACAGAACTGCAGGAGCACTGTGCTAGCACTTCTGGCAGAACTCACACTTCCACAACAGCCACAGTGACGGCGACCACCAGAACTGACTTTGCAGCTGTGTCATCAGTCAGCGAGCCCCACATCCAAGGTAACACCCGGGTAACCACCATAAGCGCAGCCAGGAGGAAGCCCATTGGGTCCCACCCTGACAGCGCCTCCACGAGCACGTGTCTGAAGACAGCTGACCACGACAGACCCCCCACCCCAGGCAGAGAGCTACTGATGCCCAACGACACGCAGCATGGGGTCCGTGTTCTAAAGCAGACATCAGCCTGCGCCCACCTCTGAACATTCAGCAGTCATAAAATAGCGACCCTCCCCAAACCCCTGGAAAAGATCTGTTCTCCCTTCCCTCGAAGTAACCGCCTGAGCCCTGTCACTTCGGCTTTCCTAAGGATGAGTTTAGATTTGTGCTTCTGCTCCAGGCATTGAGCGTGGTCACACCCTCTCACTCACACACACAGAAGGTAAACTAAGTAAATATTTATCTAACCTAATATTTTAAAACAGCAGCAAAAGGATTTTAGCCTCTTTTTGCACAAAAAGAAACTCCTGTCAAAAGAGCTTGAAGCTAGTGACCTAGGACCTGCAGAGGTTTGACTTTTAGTTCAGAACCATTAGAATTTTCTAAACAATTAAAATAAGTAATGATCAGTATTTTCACAGTTTTAACAATATGCACATTTCTAAAATCCATGTATTTCATCATTTAAACTTGCATAAATGATTTAATCTTGGAATTCATTTAGGGATTTGTCAATATTCGCTATTTGTATAAATGCATCTGGGGATCTTTTAAGTGAAGCAAATTGAGTTTTGCATTTGGAGGGTTTTCTTCTACCAGAATCCTCTCTGGGTTTGAGCTGAGGTTGTCACTAGAGCTGAAACCAGGCTCCCACCAATGTCACATCACTTAAAACACTGCATGGAACCAATGTTAAAAGAAGCACAAACCACCCGTGTGACAGTCACCTCAGTCCTCACTTCCTCTGACTGACACGCCAGAGTTACCGTCAAGAAGTCTCAGGTCCTATCTTCTTTATACGTTCATGCTCTGCTGAGGCCGTTCTGTGGTTTTGATACGAAAATAAAACTATTGTAAGAGAGAAAAGTAGAGATATTGAGTATGAATATTTACTGTAAGGATAGTCATTTACTGTTTCCACATTTCCTACAAAAGGATTAGACTTTTCTGATGTTGTTCATACAAAAACAAGCATATAATTTAAAGACTATATTATTATGAAAATGTAATTTTAGTAGAAATATAAACAAGAAGATTTTACTAAAATTCGAGATATGGACAAGAATCGAAACTGGTTGAGTATTGATAAAAGACTTAGACAGCAGGTGATAGTGTAAGAAATATTCACATTTTAAGTTTGATTGTCTTCTTCATCTTTCTGCGAACAGAAAGCCGTCCCGTTCTCGCGTCTTCACGAGCGCATTCTGCCTTCTCACCCTCACGTAGGCAGCATTCTTCGTGCTGGTCACCTGCAGCTACCAGAGCAACCGCTTCACAGAGGAGTGGACTCGTGGGCAGAGGAGAGTCTCCTGGGACGGTCCACTCTGCATTTCACAGCTGCCATCCTCGGGGAGCCCCCCTCCTCACACTGGAGACCCCGGGACTGCCCAGCACTCACACAGACCCGAACGCTGCTCTCGTCTCTTGTTGCCCTTCCCTGCAGTTTCCAGATATAAGAGAACTGCAAACAGAGATGCAAATGGGAGGCCACATGTGTACAGTTGCCCCATTTCATCCCCAAAGTGCTCCTGCCGGCCAGTGGGGCAACACATAGGTGATGGCCAGACGTGGAACCCAGGCCTCCAGAGACTGAAGGAGTGCCAGGGCAGTGCCCGCTTCCCACCAGAGTTCAGACTGCAGGTCCCATGACTCTCCAGCCCTGCCGCCCAGCTCTGACCCAGTGTCGGTCATCACATGTGACCAACCCCAGCATGGAGGAAGGACTCGTCAGAATTTACAACTGGATGCTTCCCATTTTCTGAATTTAAATCAGTAAATTAACCAGTGATCCTGTAACATATTACATGCTCAAGAAGCGTTGGTTGAGAAATGAATGTGGTAATTCGCTTCAGAAGAAAATCCAGTGCACCTGTATGTGAGCTGTCTCACATTCCGTGTCTGAATATAACTGCCTGTGCAACCGGCTCACTGCACAGTGAGAAAACTAGACCAGAGGAAAGATATGCAGCCATCCCCAGGAGGTGCGGATCTCCAGCACTCGCGGGCCTGGACTCTGTCCCTGATGGTCATCCCCATGCTGGGTGCCAGATGCCTGGACTGGTCCTGTTCTCTGGATGGACTTGGCCTTTCAATTAAATATTTATATTTCCAATATATTTATATATGTAATATAATATATTTTAAATGAAACATAAGCAAATATTATGAGTATGTATATTTACATATAGGTGCATATATAGACATATACTTACAGGTACATGTATATGTAAATATGCACATACATATATAATAATAATACATATAAATCTTTTGAGAAAGGCTGTTTAACTCAGGCACAAACCTGGGCCCAAACCTTGGCTCTGCTATTTATTCTTTGGGGGCCTGGGATATAACCCCACCCAGCCCAATTTCCTCATCTATGAATGAAGCACATTCTGTCAACTTTTTGAGATCGTGGAAAAAGTTCCAAGTGACAACACAGCACAGAACCCGGAACACAGAAGATCTTCCATTAGTCTTGGACACAACACAAATTTGAAAAGTCCTTTTTGTCACCAGGTCTAACCTTCATTCTAGATTCTGTTCAAACTAAAATTTCTTAGCAAGTCACTTTTCATGGAAGCTAAACTTTAGCTGAGCTTATTTCTAAAGCATTACACATTTCAAATTATGGGGGTGTCTCTATATTAGTATTCCTTTATGTTAACATCTAAGAAGCGTGAGGAGAAGCAGTCAGGACTTTTATTCCTATGTGCGTAGTATTCACGATCATCCTAAAACCCACCTGTTCTGAGATCCTTTCAAAGCTCACGATCTGTATATCCAAGTTTCTACTGATGTTTCCTTCAAAACTGGCAAAACTCTCACAACTACTCTCAGCACCAGAAGCGACTTTTTTAATTGAAAATTATCTGGGGAAAAAGAGCTAATGACTAATGAAGACACTCCTGATAGGTTACCAGACGGCTTCCATCACTTAGAAAGCAAAGCACCCGCCTCACCGAGACCGTGAAAGTGCCAAGAACATGAGCAAGGAATCCACAGAAGCGTGAGCTGGACCCCTCCTGGCCGCCTGTCAGCCTCAGGACCTGAGGATCTCCCACCTCCCGGAGCCACCTCTGCCTCCTCCTTTGTGAAATGGGTCATGTGGCGGCTGCAGGGTTGCACCTGAGATGGCAAATATGAAGTCACTGCGCCCACCCTTGGGAAAAGGGTTTTCTCTGCACCTCTCCACGCTTCTGTCCTCTCTCTTCACTTAGTGGAAAAGAAAGGAGGCTTCCCTTCCACTGTGCCTAAGCCAGCTAGCCCTGGGGCCACTCCTCTTCGGATGGATTTATCACCACGGCGCACAGCCACCGCAGTTCATGCCGTCGCCTGTGGCTGGAAGGGAGAGGCTTAGGAATTGTGCTTCACAAGTGGCCAGACTGGTGATGTATCGACTCACATACTCAAGCCAATGGCTTTGCTTGGAAACTGATGTCTTTTACACGTTAAGACCCAGAAAGTCACAAAAAACTTGCTGGAATTTTACTAAAAATCTACAGGGAATAAGGACTCATAACAGATGGTCCTGCAGGGATGTGGGCCCTTTATTTGCAGGCTGGAAGCATGGGCTTCCCTAAAACTAACGTGGCTAAATGTTGAAGTCACACTTGCGTCTTTGTCCTGGTTGAGGCACCCGAGAGAAGCATGATAGAATGCACACGAGAACAGAGACACAGGGGACGCCTGTGTGGCCGTGGCACATCTTCCACATCCAGAGCATGAAAAGTAATCTGAAGACTGACTGGAGAGTCTGGAGACTGCAGGTCCCCTGGACAGAGCTTAGTCCTTTCTTCCTCCCTCCATGGAGATGTCTCCCCGTCCTCAGGCTGAGTCGGGTGGGTGTTAGACAACCAGAGAATCTTGGTAGTGGTAATTGACTTGACACAAGGAGTCCAGGGCCACAGGCTGCCTGAGCAACCGGCCACCTGCAGAACGGAAGGGGACAGCGCCTGTCCAGGCAGCAGCAGGAGCTGCCCGCACCCACGTCATGGAGCTCAGTAGGAGATGCCCAGGGAGCCACCTCGGAGGAACCATGAAGCTCCTTGCAAAGTGCCAGCGGCTACACTTCAGTCACACGGAGGCCATGAAGCCGAATGACAGCGGGGCTGGCCCCGGTCCTTCACTGCTCACCAGTAAACCCACTGGTGACCACACGCTGCTCTGCGTTTCCTCTCCTGGTCAGTTGGACAATGAGATTTTACCGCAGAGATGGAGAAGCGTTGCCTCAGACACTGGGACAGCTCTCTGAATCACTCTCTTTTTCCTAATTCTTTATTAAATAGACCTAGAATTCAGATGGGTCTTAACACAGCTTCAGCTTTCACTGAACTTCCAGTTCTAATTTTCTTTGAAAATGCCTCATGTCCAGACAAGCGACATTAAACACATCTGCTCCTGAATGTGTACAACAGAGGGAGGAAAGCGTCCTTCCTGTGACCCTGACGTCAGGCCCTCAGCAGCAGCAGATGGAGCAGGACATGGGGCCGTGCAAAACCTCAGCACACGTGGCCGGGCAGGCTGCGCTGCTGCTCTGTAGAGAGGCCTGGTAGACAAGGCTGCCGCGGTTACTCGGGAGCCACTCGAGAGCTGACCTCAAAAAGACAATTTAAGAAAATGCACTGCGCTTCCCACAAGCTGCGTTTACGTGTTTCCATTTCTCCAAATGTGTCTACCTGTAGATTTCTAATCAAGTGTGTTCCTTGTTGTCTAAAGTTATTTTTCACTTGTTTGTTTATTCTCCTAGTAACGGCTGTTAAAGGCCCAATTAGCCATCAAATGTTAAATTATTATTGGGGAAAAAGGTTCACCCTAAAGTATTTTTCTTTTTCTTTTTTGGCAGCTAAATTAAGACATAAATCTTATGAACAAGACAGCAAGTGCTTCTTAGGGAGGTCTTAGCACTTCATTAGAAACGTGTAAATAATTTTTCTATTTGAATTTGACGTATTTTGAGTGGAAATGCTTAGTTCTTATTTTAAAACAAATACTAATTCACTAATTTTGTGAGGACAACTATCTAAATCATTAATCTTGTACAAATGTTTTAATATTTAAGAAATACAATTATTAAAAGAAAAACTTATCTGACAACATATTGTTATATTTTTCAAATTTAATCATTATTGTTATGATAAGATTAAAATATCTCTATAAAATACAAATGATGGAAAAAAATAGGATCTGATCCTTTTTAAGTCCTTCATTGGATGGCTATAAACCAGGACTATTTACAAGCCAATTAAAGTGTTTACAGTTACCAAAATCTATTTAAGGTATAGATCAATAAAATATTGAAGCGTATAATGAAAAGAAAGAGAAAATATGCAAATAATGTTTTTAGAAAAATATAATATTATTAAATAGGATTGCGGCTTCACAGTTTACAGCAAAATGCTCATATAATCTTTTAATCAATATTGCTCACACATCCAAGTAAGCTGAAAGACCTTAGCATGTCTTGCATAGAGATTATTAGGCATACACTTAACTTACATGAAAAAGATGACATAAAAAAATTACATGAGGTAAAATTATTTCTGACCTACAACAACGAAAAACTAACATCCTGGAAATTAATAACAATGGAAAAAACTGAGATCCATCTCAAAAATGGGTATCTGAGCTATTCCATAGGTTCTGGGTCTCTCTGTGATTCCTAATCAATGTGGTTTTCAGTCTCCATTTTCTCTGTCAGTGTCTGATGCGGAGTCCCCGGCTCGAGTCGAGGGGCAGGGCGGGCTCCTCCTGGAGGCTCCAGGGCAGGGTCTGTCCCTCCGTCTCCAGCTCTGAGCAACTGCCGCCTCCCTCCAAACTCGTTCCACCCTCACGTCTCCTTCCTTCTTTGACTGTCATTCCTGTCTCCTTTCTGCTCTATAAGGACCCTGTGATTCCACGTGGTGGTTGTGGGTCACCCAGGGTCATCTTCCCTCTCAAGAGCCTTTACTTAATCACATGCAAGGTCCCTCTTGCCTTGTAAGGTCAAGGGTTCAAGGTTCTGGGAGTTAGGCTGTGGGCAGCTTCAGGGCCATCATGCCACCTACAACAATCTCCAGTGACTAGAAAGCACACTGGCACACAGCAGGCATTCATTCATGGTTGTTGAACGCATACGTAAGTGGCTAGAAAAGTGTTTTGTTGATGCTTAATCATCCTGTGTGTTTTCCCTAAGCCTCTGCAGCTAGCTTGCCTGGGTCCAAATCCTGGATAACTCTGCTAGGAGTTTTAACACCTGGACTAAGTTCCATAATTTCCCAAGACTTAGCTTCCACATCTGCACAATGGCAGCAATAAAAGACTTATTGATAGGGTGATGTATGGATTATAAGTCTGAATTAGTGCATGGGAAGTTCTCAGACATATTTAGCACACAGTAAATGCTACATCAGTGTTAACTATGACAGGCAGGGTTCTAGGACAAGATCGTGTGGTCAAAATCTGACTCAAGCATGTGCCAGCCGTGTTTCCTTGGTACGCACCAGCACGGGCTGGCTGTGTTTCCCCAGTAAGTGAATTAACTTCTTATGTTCCTGGGTTTTTACCCCCTCTGTAAAAAGAGGACAGTAGTAATTGACGAACAACACTTAGAAGCATTCCTGCTGTGTAAGGACTGCTGTGAAATTGTGGCTGCTATGGCTGTCGTGACTATTGTCGCAGATACACAGCTATAAAGAAGAAAGCTAAGATCACCTACAGCCTCACCTTCTAAAACAGTCATCACCGCATTTGGCACTTATGCTTCATTTTTCCACGCCCTTTTGAATGATTCTGCCCCTACAGTATATACGTTTTTGAAAACTAACACCAAGTAACTATTTTCCCATCATTAAAAATTCTTGGTAAAGTCCATTTTAAAACCCTGAGAAACCTGACTACATACGCTTAATTGTTTCCCTGTTCTTGAGAGGTCAGGTGGATCCAACCTGTCTCATTGCACAGGATGTGCTCTGGAGCGCTGCGTGCAGTGAACGCCCGGGCGTGGCACTCTTCATCAAGGACACGAGGAACCACGACAGTCTGCTGCCATAGCTTTCCAGAGATGCCCTGCCCTGCACTAAGCTGGACCTTTTCAAGGTCATCTACATCAAACACAACCATAAAATAAGTCCTTTCCTGGGACCCATGCCCCTGCCTCTGACGCACCGGGCGAGACTGTGCACACAGCTCTGCCCGTCCTACCCCTGGACACCGCCTGGGAGGCTGAGACCGGGTCCCCAGAGCCCGGCTGTAGATTCTAACAAGCTGCTGTCTGCATGTAACTTTTATTTTTATCTAAATTCTCTAGTGTATTAGCAAAGTAGCTATTTATTCTCTTCTTTTAAATAATCCCTTTTAAATTTTAAGATGATTCTAAATTATTTATTTAAAAGTCTTCTTAGCATCTTTTATCCTTCCATCTGCTTCTTTGAGTGTTAACAATACATTTGATATACACACACACAAATAATATACACACACATATCACACATAAAGTCATGAAGCATGGAATTAAAACGAACACCATAAAGCCACCCCGAACTCACAGATGAGAACACGACCAGTCCCCTTGCAGCTCTCTGGGTCCTCCTTTCTTATCTTGTAGCCACAGTTGGCCTTTCTCTCTCCTGTAATCAATATCCTGAATTCTACAGTAGATCCAGTTTTTGTAAAACACAAAGATGATAAAACTTGGGGGACTCTCTTTAAAGAAATACAAAATTAAGACATACACGAGAAATTCAAACATGCTTAAAATTGGTACTAAAACTATCCCCAGCTAGAACCCCAAACCCCTACAGTCACCCCAACACCATCCTATACGACTGGAAGCATGATGACAGGGAAATCACAAATTTTATAAACATGTGAGACCATATGAAGACATCACCAGGGCTCCTCCTGGGGCCCTGAACAGTTAAGGGCACCGAGTCCCCAGTTCCCTGCTTATTCTACCCGTCCATTTTAACCTTGAGGAAACTTAGTTTCCAGACTTTTGCTTCAGTAAATATTATTGTACCTGTCTCCTAAGGAACACGTCATATACCCCGGGTGTTTGTATCTGTAAGTGTGATTTCTGCATCCTCAAGTTTTTAAAGGTTCGGTTTTAAAGATATTACCAAATTGTTTTTCTGGGTGGTTTCGCACATCATCTGTGTGAGCGTTCCCATTAATTCATGTTGTGGCAGCATTGGATATACAATATCTTAGATGGAAAATGGATATTTCATGGCCGTATTTGCATTTCTCTTATAATTGATGAGTTTGAGAATCTTCTGATTCTCAAATAATTATTCATATTTCCTTTTCTGGAAATATCTAATGATACGTTTCATTTATATCTCTATTATATTTTGTGTCTTTTATTTAATTTTTAGTTGTTCTTATACTCTGAATAATAGTTATCATGAACTATTATATATGTGTGTGTGTGTGTGTATATATATATATATATGTATATATATGTATATTCCCTTCAAGTTCTGGTTTGTCTTTTCATGTTATTATAGTGTTTGATGACTAGAAACCTTTTTCTTTTTGGTGGTCAAATTTAACATTTTTTTAAAATGAATAGATTTTCCCTTTCCTAAGATCATAAAAAATACTCTGATGTTCTTTCTAAAAGTTTTAAAGTTTGGCTTCTTATACAAATCATTAATCCATCTGAAAATGACTTTTCATTTTAAGCTTCCATGGCTTTTTCCCCCTGGTTACCTCTAAGGCAACCTCTCATACATCAAGTTTTCTATAAATGACAGAGTCCATTTCTAATTCCTCTGCTGTGTTTCAGTTGGTCACTTTGTGTGTTCCTGAACTTTATGTGTTGCAACTGCCCTTATAAAATCACTGTAATCTTTAGTCCTGAATTATGTCCTTTAGAAATTCTGTTACTGAAAGTCTGTTGATAATGTGTTCTTTCAGATCCTCTTCATAAAAAGAAGAGATTAATTTTAGCTTCTGTAAAAATAGTTTTGATAGATTACAACAATTATTTTTCTTTCCTCCATAATTTTTAAAATAATATTGGACTGTTTTCTGGCTTCTACCATTGCTGTTGAGAAATCTGCTGTCAACTAAACTGTCATTCTTTGAAAGTGATCTGTGCTTTCGTTTGCTAATTTTAAGATTGCCGGTGGGTATTTGGTGACCTGTAGTTTTACTACAATGTGCCTAGATTTAGATTGCCTTTAACTATTGTATTAGTCAGTGTTCTTCAGAGAAATGAAGCCCACAGGATGTGTGTGTGTGTGTGTGTGTGTGTGTGTGTGTGTGTGTGTGTGTGTGTGTGTGTGTGTGTGTGTGTGTAACAGAGAGAGAGAGAGAGAGAGTGATTTTAAGGAATTGGCTCATGAGGTTGTGGAGGCTCTTCAGGTCCAGTATGTGTGGAAGAGCTGCTTCCATAGTTTGGGTCTGAATTTCATGGGCTGCAGGATTCCTTTCTGCTGGGGGAGGTCAGCCTGTGTTCTATTCAGGCCTTCAACAGATTGGACGAGGCCCACCCACATTACAGAGGGTGATCTGTTTCTCTCAAAGTCGACTGACATAAATGTTAACCTCATCTAAAAGACACCTGCATAAGAACACCTGGAAAATGTCTGGTCACGTATCTGGGTATCATGTCTTAGCCAAGTTGACAAGTAAAATTAACCAATGCAGTTATCCTGCCTTGAGCACTCTGTTCATCCTAGGTGTGTAATTCACAAAATTCTACAAAATTATCAGCCACTATCTCTCCAAATGTTCCTCCCCCTCCATTGCGTGTAGTACGTGGTTCTGGGACTGTGACTGGAGGCGCATATGTGAGGCCTCTGCCACCTGCTCCCCACAGCTCTGGACTATCCCTGCACATCCCACCTGCCTTCTCCCAGTGCTGAATTCTTCACCTCCCTGGGTTTGTCCTCCATTCACAAATCCTCTCCAGCTCCAATACCTGCTCAACTAGCAAACTGAAGTTTTATTAAGTGTTTATATTTAAATACAATATAAATCCATTTGGCTTATAATCAAATCTTTCAAGTCATTTTTAGGTCTCTTGCTTGTCCATATCTTTAACATGTGTCAAAATATCATCGTTTACTCTATGTCTGATAATGCAAGTTTTTAGTAGCCCCAGTCTGTTGTCTTTATTTTTTCTGCTCACTGTTATCAAGCATGTTTTCCTTATGTGTTTGATGAAGTTGGTTGACGTGCCCATATTTGGTTGGACTTAATTTATGGATAACCTAGGGGCCTAACTTTAATGTATTTTCATTTACTTGTGCTGTGACCTGGAGTCGACTTACCCGTGTTCCCAAATTTCTGGCTTAACGTGGAATCTCGGCTTCTTCACAGCCTCCCCACCCAACCACGAATTTCTGGCTTAGTGTGGAATCTATGCTTCTGTCCCCCACCACAGTTGACCCAAATATTAGTCTCCTCATGGAAGGATGCCACAGAGGTAGGAGGCCCTGGTGCCCCCACATGCAATGTGTCCTTATAACTCAGCACCGCACATTCAG
This sequence comes from Cynocephalus volans, assembly GCF_027409185.1. Classification (NCBI taxonomy): domain Eukaryota; kingdom Metazoa; phylum Chordata; class Mammalia; order Dermoptera; family Cynocephalidae; genus Cynocephalus; species Cynocephalus volans. The sequence goes on along the minus strand of NC_084473.1, from coordinate 2,117,336 downwards.
TTCAGGTCTCAGAGGTTTCCCTGTATTTCTGCAAGCCAAGCACTAAATGAATAGTATATTTTTGTAGGAATTAAGGGTCTTGTCATAGGAAAGACTTGCCTAATAACTGTTCCAAAACTCTACCTAAAGTAGAAATTACCTTTTTAAAAAATTTGTTAGAAGAAAATTAAATATGGATAAAATAATTATCTTTTTTTAGAAGGCTTAATCCTTCTTTTAAAAACTATGTTCTAGGTTGCCTTAATTTTCTCTTTAGCAGTATTAAGTTACTTTTGCTTCTCAATTTCATTTAGAAAAAAAGCTCATGGATTGAGAGTGTACATAGCTTTTGAAAATATTTTGTTTTAAGTTGTAATATATGTATGTGTGTGTGTGTGTGTATGTATATATATATATATATATATATATATATATATATATATATATCATAAAGACAAATACCCAGATTGAATTATAGCATCCCAATCCCCATCAATATTCTGAACTCACACTATTGCACTGCACTGCTACTGCTGAAGAAATGCAGTTCTCCATCCATGCAGCCTGCCAATGGAGGCATGCCGCCCTACGGATCGCAAGGACACGGAACTGGAAGCCTCACACCTGCGGCTGTGGGTGGTCAGCTGCTACCATCACTCTGAGAAACCGTATGCAGAGCAGTATCTGCTAAAGCTACATGCGCACACACTTTTACCCAGCAATTCCGCTCCTGGGTATGTACCCCCCAAATGAATGCTATAACCCCTAAAAAACATGCGCTCAAATGATTACAAAAGACTTTTCTATCAGAGGTCCAAACTTGAAAAGCCCAGTGCCCACCATCCTTGGATTGGATAGAGAAAATGTTATATACGCATACAGTGGAATACTGTATAGTAAGACCGCTGCACACACTATCATAATATTGCAGGATCAACATCAGACACAAGGGTCTGAGTCCCAGTCACCTGAAATTTGAAAATAGGAAAAGCTAATCTGTGGTTATATAGGTCAACAAGTGGCTACTTTACAAGGAGGGTACTTTGAGACTCTGGTGCTATGTTACCTTGACAAAGGTTTCGCAAAGTCAACTGAGCTGTCACTTCAGAGTTACCTACTATACTGTATGTGCCTTATACTGCAATTAAACAGTTAAATATCATCTACTCTCATATTACTTCTGCCTGGAGTTAATCTTTCCTTTCAAACTGAAGACTCAAATTTTTAACTTATGTGTTTGTTTAATATTTTAATTTTTTATTTCTTTAATTATTTTTCTTATTATACCTGGGTTTTCTTTTTTGTAACTATTATTTGCAAGTTTCGTACCCGTTCCCCTACACTTTATGTGAAATTTTTTTTTGTTTTGTGTTTTGAGATTTTCTTTTCTGCACCCTTCTTGCATCATTTAGTTCATTGCAATGACTGTAGTTTATCTGGGTTAATCTTTCTAAACATTTAAGTAAGAAAGTCAGGAATTTGCTATCACAAGTACTTTTGTTCTTCAATTGCAGCTTGTTATTCATTGTTGGTAAAGTTTTCTTAGAAAGAAAAGTTAATCAGACTAACATTAATCTTGCACCTTTCACAAGTGACGCAGAAGACATTGGCAAGCATTTAAAGTCTCTAGAGGACCAGATGGGCAACCAGGAATCCAGAGCACTCAATGAAATTACCGTCTATCCCTAGGTAAAAGGAAAATCATTTCTGGACATACAAGTGGCCAAGGAGTAACTCCTCCATGTAACTATGAAGAAAAGCATGAACACTAACCAGCTAACAAGTGAATCAGAACAGAATTTGCAAGAGACTGAAGAGGCTGGAAGGAGCAATAAATTCTGCAAATATACATTTTCAGCTCTAAATGCAGGATATCAATGTGAATGGGTTTTTTCTGTCATTACAAAGAGTCAGTAAGGATTCTTGAGACAAAAGTGGCATAGTGTAAATAATGAACTTGGAATCTTAAACTATGTGAGACATACTTGGGTGCTGGCAGGTGTGGAAACAGGAAGTAAAAGTGTCTGCAGACTTTGTCTTTTAGGGCATGGGAGAGGAAGGAGTGAGAATATGTAATATCTGGAAATGTGGGCAGCTAGTAATTTCGTTTCCAATAATAACACAGAAAAATGGTCAAAGATACAAGGTAGCTCAGGGAATTATTCCAGTAAACATGGACAGAGAGAGAACTGTCCTGCACACACATCCCTCCTGCATGGGCAGAGGTTGCAAATGCATCAAGGTCAGAGGTCCACACCGTGAAAGATGGAAAACCAGTCCTCTGGGCTTCCTGTGATCATAAAGCTGCTCTGAACATGACAAACCCTGTTTCTCACTCCATCAGATCTGGTCCTGGGAGGATAAAAGAGAGGGTGGATCTGGAAATGTGGGCATTGAACAGCCTAATTATTCTGAGTCTGAGGAAATTCCTAACTCACTTCTTTTGACAAAGCAAATGGCAGAGCAAAGCACGTTCCACCCTCCCGTCTGCAGACAGTTAGCACAGCACCACCACATGCTGTGTGCTACCTAATACCCTGCGAGTGCACAGAATGAACAGTGCTTTGAGTAGTCCTCAGAAGAGAAAGCTTGTGCTTGACTAAGAGTGTGCCGCAATTCAGCTACTCGGTTATGGATGGAACCACCTGGAAATCCAGCGAAAACATCCTTATTTCCTTTTGAGTCGTGACATCCTTTTAAAAATAACACATTGAATCTATGTTTTAAGTCTGTGCATTTCAGATTCTCTGTAATGAGCTTGAACAACTTGGTGACATGCTTATTTTGAGAGTGAACTAACCACCTCATGAGGACAGGGAGATGCTCCAGATGGCGCATGCCGGGTGTTGTGCTAATCCCTTCACCAACACCACCTCCCTAATTCCACAGCTACCTTTCAACGCAAGCGCTGCACCCGCCAAGCCCTGAGAGCCAGCTAGCCTCTCCTCCACGCTGCTGTCAGTCACTTTTCCAGAAGCACGCTATCTTCACACAGACCGTGTATCTTTCCAGAAATGATTACTGAGCAGATGTCCATTGACAATTGATGATAGATAAATATGAACAAAGAAATACCATACAGCAAAAAATCAAAAACATAATAATACATAAAAATGCAAGTCTCAGAAGTCTATAATAAAATGACATCTTCTAAGGCTCAAAATAAAATGAAATGGTATACTTTTAGGGATATATACATACATATTAAACCGTTTCTAATGAAGGGACTGATAAACACAAGATTCAGAATGCTGTCAACCTCGGGGTGGGCAGGCTAGAGAACGGGACAAGGAAAGGAGTGTAGAAAGATAAAAAGCCAGGGACATCCTTTTAGTTATTGATCTAAGTTGTGAGTTCATGAGCTTTTTTTTTTTTTTTTTACTATTTTGCTTTGTAACTCACACAGAGGCCAAATGCAACCTTTAATTATCAAGAACTACATTGAATGGTTTAAAATGAAAAGTAAGGTATCTTAAAAATATGTTGTCCAAGCAGGAGTCTTTTCCCTAGGCTTTCCCTGAAGGTCAAGTAGCTGACCGTGTTCATGGTGTGACTGGATATAATTTACAATAAAACATCTTCTCACACTGCTAATAGGATTCTCAAATTCTTCTATCCATTAACAGCTCTGTGGGTCATCGTTCCATGGACTGGGGGAATGGATGCTTCTTTTGCTCAATTCTGGCTTTCTTAGGAGGGAGGGGGAATTCAAATATCTTTAAAACTAACTGGAAATTCTTAGCATTCACACTTCCTGGGTGTTCTCTCTTAATTTAGGAAGAGAGCCTCAGAGTGTTCTTTTCATGTGAGTCTTATGGAAGTTTCCTAGAAATAACCTGCAGCGATTCCTGTCATCAAGGTTATGTGGTAAATCAGAGGCAGGACTCTGACTCTACGTCAGAATTAAGCATCTCCGCCTGCTTACTGAGTTATTACCAGTCATGAGCTTAAAGTGTCCTAAGATGCCATGAAGAACCATCTCACATGGTAATAAATGTCAACGGAGCAGCGCCTTTAACCTGTGTGTTAAGTCTTTCCTCTGAAATCGTCACCATCGTCTCTGCTGGGCAGTGGGGCATCTTTTCAGTTCTGCCTAGGGGTTATCTGTGGAGTGCTCGCACTGCCATTAACATAAGATGTAAGGGGACTCCGCACACTTACTGTGTTACTGGAGTTCCCGTTCAGATGTAAGCCGCTGTCAAAGAGGGGTGAGGAGGCCCCACTGCTGTGGTCACTGGATGGCCCTGGAGACCCTGGAACAGAAGGAAACATTTGTTCCAACGGCAATTCACCGACCAGCCTCTCTGTGGCCAGCAACGACTAAGCTACTCCATCATCAATCAAGATCATGGCTTGATCTTGACGGCCTCATGTGCTGCTGGTTGGAACACAAGGAGGTGCAGCCACTGTGGAGAACAGTTTGGCAGTCGCTCAAAAAGGTAAACATACGATCACCACGGGACCAGCAATTCCACTCCTAGGCATATGCCTGAGAGAAAGGAAAGGCAACCAATCAGAAGCTTATTAATGAATGTCCACAGCAGCACGACTTGTAATAGCCCTAAAAGCAGAAACAAAAGCAAGGCTCATCCGCTGATGAATGGACAAGCAAGTGTTGTGTATCCATTAATATAAATATTATTTAGCCAAAAAAAGAGTGAATCATGACACATGCAATGACATGGATGGACTTTGAAAATGTTATGCTTGGTGCAAGAAGCCATACACAAAAGGCCACATATTGCCTGACTGCAGTAACAGAAAATGTCCATAACAGGCAAATCCACAGAGGGAAGGCAGATTACTGGGTGCCAGCAGGGAGGATAGGGAGTGGGACTGACTGCTAATAGGGACAGGACTTCTTTTTGGGGTGATGGAAATGTTCTGGAATTAGTGATGACAATTGCACAACATAGTGAAATACTAAAATCTGGTGAAGTATCACTTTAAAGTGGTGAGTTTTATGTTATGTGAATTGTGTCTTTACAGAATGACCAACAGTCTGAATTTACATAAAAAATAAAAGACTACATTGACTCAGTCTGAATGGCTATTCATTCTCTCCTTGACATAACTTTTTAAATGTTGACATTGGACATTTTCCTTCTAAATCTGCTGTGATATTTTCCAACACCACTAACCATTGCTGCTGGCTCATACAAACAACACGGTACATACAGTCTGCTCAGGCCAAAGCAATTTTGCCCTCATGGTGTGAATTCACCAGAGGAGGATTTGCCTGACTTTATGGAGAGATTATGACCACTGTGTTTAAATTTTTATGGAGGCTAATATTTTAACACTTTAAGATGACAAAGAACCAAATAAAAGGACAAGAGGGACTTATGGACTTCCTGGGCTCAGCATCGCTACCAATGACAGTAAGTGTGCGGACACTGGGCTCACACGTTCTGAGCTCCAGGTTTTGGTGGATCCCGTCCTCATTTTGTGCTCTGTGCACCTGCAAGGAAATGCCGACCTAAGTGCTCAGCTGAGCATGTGGAGGCAGACCAGCAAGAGCTAGCAAAGCTCCACACAGGACGTCAGTCATGTCTCAGTGAAGGCCACCAGGTCGCAGGCAGCTGACCACCACACCATGGATGGAAGTCATGGTGCATCTCCTGTGTGGCGGCTCCCAGCCCCAGGGTGGAGACCCCTTCCCCTGCAGCTGCCTTGTCCTCAGATGGAAATGACACTTCAGCACCGTGGGGCTCGCTGGTTAAAACCTTCAGCAGCGGGCACTTCCTCTCTCTGATGCTGGTATGGAAATGTTGCTGTCACTATTGTTTTAATTCTGCTGTTTCAGTAACATCGTGAATGCTGGCCTGGAAATCTTGCCATCTCACTGTCCCCATGGATGTCACCTTGCCCATGAGTGAAGTTAGCAAAGCCACTAAGATGCATGTTCTCAGTGTCCTCATGCCCAGCTCTGGGTCCCCACCAGGCACCTTCATAAAATAACCTTTTTTTCCATCTGGCATGCAGACATGCCCAGGACAGACGTGCAGGGAAGTAGGTGGGAAGAGTGTAGACACAGTATGATGCTGGAGATGGAACACTGAATATGTGTGCCACGCTGAACATGTGCGATGACATGAGAGCCACCCTTCATTCAACACACACTGTCACGGGCCTTTTACTTTGTGCTGAAGGAATCACTGTGAACCCTAGCAAAGCCTGATGTTCACACGGTCTTAAAATACAAGGAAGCATTTTTTTCATGCACCTGTTGCCACTTGTGCATCTTCCTTTGAAAAGTGTTCATTCATCTCCTTTGACCATTTTTTAAATGGATTGTTTGTTTTACTGTATAGTTGTCTGAGTTCTTTGTATATTCTGGATATTAATCCCTTAACATCTCTAGTCATCAGATAAATGCAAATCAAAACCACACTCAGTTAGACTGGCTATTGTTCAAAAGGCTGACAATAACAAATGCTGGTGAGGATGCTGGGAAAGAGGAACCTTCTCCACTGTTAGGGGGGGCTGTAAATTGATGCAGCCATTATGGAAAACAGTACAGAGGTTCCTCAAACAACTATAGATAGAACTACCATATGGTCCAGCAATCTCACTACTGGGTATATGTCCAAAGGAATGGAAATCATCATGTCGAAGAGATACCTGCACTCCTATGTTCATTGCAGCTCCGTTTACAAATAGAAAAAATATGGAACCAACCGAAATGTCCACGACAGATGAATGGATAAGGAAAATGTGGTACATATACATGATAGAATACTACTCAGCCATAAAAAAAAGAATGAAATACGGCTATTTGCAGCAACATGGATGAATCTGGGGAAAATTATGTTAAGTGAAATAAGTCAGACAAAGAAACAGAAATACCACATGTTCTCACTTATAACTGGGTGCTACAGAGGGAGGGAGGGAGGGAGGGAGGGAGGAAGAGAAAGAAAGAAAGAAAGAAAGAAAGAAAGAAAGAAAGAAAGAAAGAAAGAAAGAAAGAAAGAAAGAAGGAAGGAAGGAAGGAAGGAAGGAAGGAAGGAAGGAAGGAAGGAAGGAAGGAAGGAAGGAAGGAAGGAAGGAAGGAAGGAAGGAAGGAAGGAAGGAAGGAAGGAAGGAAAGAAACAAAGAAACAAAGAAACAAAGAAAGAAAAGACCACAGCAATATGTTGAACTTTCAGAAGGAGAGGACAGACCTAAGGATACTAGAGTTGGGGGGGATGAGGTTTGGGGAGTGATAGGTCAGGCAAAGGGCATAAAGAAATATCATGATTTGTAAGGATGAATATGCTAATAATAAATTTTTAAAAATTAAATTAAAAAAATACAAGGGACTGGAAGGAGACACCCAGCCACATCATAGGATAAACTTCTTACCACCACCTTTCTTAAGACAATTTTTCTGAAAATTAAAAGATAATTGAGAGACAACAGCCATTCCTTAGTCCGTCTTCATTGTTAAAGTGTTAAGTCCACAAATAATGGGGTCAAAGTTTCTATTTCCACGTCTTTAGTCTAATCTCTACGTTGCACCCTAACCTCGGGACCCTTCCTTCCCCTCCACCAGTCAAACCTCTCAGACGAGCTCCTGGCTCCACTCACTGGGCTCTGAGAATTTATGGGATTGGTCACGAAGAGGAAACTATCAGGGGAATTGAAATTATACTTGGAAAACCCAAAACAAATGTGCTATTGCTCTCTCCTTACTTAATTTTCTTTTTAATTGTAGCACAGTTGATTGTACACATCTGTGGGCTACAGAGTTGACTGTCAATACCTGTGTGCAATATGTGATGCTCAAATCAGGATAATTAGTATATTCAACAATATACAATGTCATTGTTTTTGTGTCTTCTCTTTTTCAATCTATGTTATTTTTTTTTCTTTTCTTCACAACTCTCTGCGATGTCTCACTTTCATCCTTTTTGGCCCTGCAAGGTCACCCCTGCTACAGAATCCTCCGACACTAGCACTGCCCCTCCCTGAGCCCTCCGGCACCCCTGTGTGAACTCACTGCTCAGGTGTGTGTATCCTGACGTCTAACCCAGGAACGTGGAGTTTCCCCGTTGCTCTGAGAAATTTCCAGTGCCTTTACCACAACTGCTTTCCTTCTAGATTCCCAGCAAAGCTTCTCAAAATCCCATGGGATGTTCCGCAGTGCTGTGTGATACTTCTTTCCCTTGGAACTTGTGGCCTGATTCTGCCATTGTCCATGGTCTGGCACTTTGGGAGTCCTCAGCTTTCTGGACACCCAACCTCGATGTTCCTCATTCTTGACCCCCCAGAAGCCTGCGGTCCTCTCTATCGACTGCCCCTTCATTCCATCGAGCAGAGGGACTGGCCTTTCATTACTGGCAGCGCATGTGGGGAATCAAGCAGATGTATTTTACAGCAAGGGAGGAATATCAATTTTTCAAAAAACAGTAAATATCAGTTATCCTGTTCTGGTCTGATGGGAAAACATGGAATTGATGAAACCAATTTGCTGGGGGTCCTTGAGCAAGATGAAACAGAAGGAGGACAAAGCGTCTAATGACCCTCGTTATCAAGTGAGAAGCCTGAGGTGACATCATCATTCAACAACCGTGCCGGCCCTCAGAACTCTGCCCTGACCACTTGTGGCAGGACAGGAAGGCAGGCGTAGGCCACAGGAGACACTAATAAAGGAGAGACAGAGAAATTCAGGACAGGAAGACTGGTGTAGACCACGGGGGACGCTAATGGAGGAGACACAGGGAAAGTCACGACAGGAAGGCTGGCGTAGAACACGGGGGAGGCTAATGGAGGAGACACAGGGAAAGTCAGGACAGGAAGGCAGGTGTAGACCACGGGGGACGCTAATGGAGGAGACACAGAGAAAGTCAGGACAGGAAGACTGGCGTAGAACACGGGGGAGGCTAATGGAGGAGACACAGAGAAAGTCAGGACAGGAAGGCTGGCATAGACCACGGGGGAGGCTAATGGAGGAGACACAGGGAAAGTCAGGACAGGAAGGCTGGCGTAGAACACGGGGGACGCTAATGGAGGAGACACAGGGAAAGTCAGGACAGGAAGGCTGGCGTAGAACACGGGGGACGCTAATGGAGGAGACACAGGGAAAGTCAGGACAGGAAGGCAGGCGTAGACCATGGGGGAGGCTAATGGAGGAGACACAGAGAAAGTCAGGACAGGAAGACTGGCGTAGAACACGGGGGAGGCTAATGGAGGAGACACAGGGAAATTCAGGACAGGAAGGCAGGTGTAGACCACGGGGGACACTAATGGAGGAGACACAGAGAAAGTCAGGACAGGAAGACTGACGTAGAACACGGGGGACGCTAATGGAGGAGACACAGAGAAAGTCAGGACAGGAAGGCTGGCGTAGACCACGGGGGAGGCTAATGGAGGAGACACAGAGAAAGTCAGGACAGGAAGGCTGGCGTAGACCACGGGGACGCTAATGGAGGAGACACAGGGAAAGTCAGGACAGGAAGGCTGGCGTAGAACACGGGGGACGCTAATGGAGGAGACACAGGGAAAGTCAGGACAGGAAGGCTGGCGTAGACCACGGGGACGCTAATGGAGGAGACACAGAGAAAGTCAGGACAGGAAGGCTGGCTTAGACCACGGGGGAGGCTAATGGAGGAGACACAGGGAAAGTCAGGACAGGAAGGCTGGTGTAGACCACGGGGGAGGCTAATGGAGGAGACACAGAGAAAGTCAGGACAGGAAGGCAGGCGTAGACCACTGGGGACGCTAATGGAGCAGACACAGAGAAAGTCAGGAAAGGAAGGCTGGTGTGACCACTGGGGACGCTAATGGAGCAGACACAGAGAAAGTCAGGAAAGGAAGACTGACGTAGAACACGGGGGACGCTAATGGAGGAGACACAGAGAAAGTCAGGACAGGAAGGCTGGCGTAGACCACTGGGGACGCTAATGGAGGAGACACAGGGAAAGTCAGGACAGGAAGGCTGGCGTAGACCACGGGGGACGCTAATGGAGGAGACACAGGGAAAGTCAGGACAGGAAGGCTGGCGTAGACCACGGGGGACGCTAATGGAGGAGACACAGAGAAAGTCAGGACAGGAAGGCAGGCGTAGACCACGGGGGACGCTAATGGAGGAGACACAGAGAAAGTAAACAAGCAGACAGGGATGCAAGAGGAAGGGAGCCATCCTGTCACGTAAGAGAACGGATGGAAGAAAGGAAGGAAACCTGTCCAGATGAGAACGGGGCACTGACAACCACTAGGCAGACGTTCGCATTTCTGTATTGGACTCGACGGTGTTTGAGTCTCCAGAAGTGCATTAGCTCCTGGGGAGCTGGGACGATGACTTGGAGACCCTTTTGGTTACCAGGGATAGCACCCACAGGGACAGAGCCCAGGATCCACCTGCTAAATCAAAAGAATAACGATAACTTCATAACTTCCATAAAAACATGACAGCTGAAGAGAATAAGTAAAGGTCACAATAACTATTTTTATTAAAACATTTTTCTAGATTTGGGATTTATCACTTCCATACTGGATCGCAATTTATTTTCATTACAGGGTTACAAGCTCTGCATCAAAATATGGAAGCCACTTAGTATAGGATAGATTTACCATCATTTTAATTTTTTGCATTAAAGATTTCCCAGGTCAACATACATATTTTAAATATAAACTTTGTTTGCGTATGTGTTCATGTGTGTGTACAGGTAAATACAACCCCAGTGAGTTCACTTAAAGGAAGAAACATATACTTAATTAATTGACAGTGGCAGTCTGATGACAGTCCCTCTCAGAAAAGTCTGTGTATGTGTTAAAATGCAGATGGCCCTAGGCATAATCAACACTATAGTGCCTACAGTGCCTATCTGTATCTGTCTTCTCTCTGAATGTATGCCCAGGAAGTGATTTACGCTCCTACCCATGTCTAGCATTTAAATAAATGACGTGGCAGGGGAGAGAATTCTCCTGTACCCTTGGATTTCCTCCCTCCCGCTTACCTAATGGGAGCTTCAGGAATGACGGTGCTTCTCTGAGGTACTCGACAGTGATGGTGACTTCATCACCAGCATTTCTCAAAAGGTGCACCTGTCGACGTGACAAAAAACAGCTACATTACCAAAACTACCAGAGACAGAATTAAAAAATAAAATCCCTGCATACTTTTGAAACACTGATAACTTTGTAGGCTTAAACTAGGATAATGAAAACACAGCTATAACCTCCAAAAGTGCATACTCCTGTACTTTATCTGCATACGTGTGTGTATGCACCAGTGGAAGTCTGTCATTCACCACCCACAAGACAGGCTCTCTGCATACTCTGCACGTAATCTACCAGAAAACAAAATCCCGCGAGAAATCAGTTCATTAGCACCAACAGCTATTTTCAGACATCAGCAAAACATGTGCCCACCGGAATTACCACAACACAACAAACCATAAATATTAATTTCAAGGTTCACGTGACGTGTTAATTCTCAGGAAATCAATGGGCATCACTTGGAAAGGATGTGCACACTTCTCTGCTGGAATCTCAGATCCTCCTCTTGGTTTCAGTCACCCCCCTGGATCCCAGTTTCCTCATTTACAGAATCTGAAGTCAGCTTTTCATGCACAGTATGTTTGTTGCCGTAGTTTCAGCAGATGTAACTGGGACACTGAGTCCAGAATTCACTGCAGCTCTGCTCTGTGTGTGGGCACCATGCTTCCACCATCTGCCTCCCGCTCCACATAGGCCTCGTCACAAGACAGTCATGTGGGCTGTCCCTCCCTCCACACCCGCTGCCACGCCCTAGTACACGAATGACCACCCAAACACCCGAGTTGTCCTGAGAGCCCAATGCCCTTTAATTAAAAAATAAATAAATAAATACATAAAAAACAGCATTACCAGGACAGGAACAGTGTGAGACTCATAAACTCCATGATAGTCACATCCCTAAACAGGCTGCTCTCCTCCTCAGACAAGGAAGCCAGGCTTCCCCCATCTCAGTTTGCTTTAAATTCTTCTTGGAATGAGTCACAGTATACATGTGTGTTTGTCCATGTGTGTGTATGTGTGTGCCTGTGTGTGCATGCATTTGTCCACACACGTACATACTAACCTGCCTATACAACCAAAGCAATTAAACCTATCAATGAATTTTTCAAGCCTTTCTGGAGAAAGAATGGAACTTGGGGCATTAAAACCTCCTACCATGTCTTTATGTTACTCTGTACTTATCCCACACATAAGCTCAGGCTGTCTGGGGGTGACAGGAACATCAGTAAAGAGTGAGGCAAAGTGGCTTGAAAAACTAAAACACTTTTAATTAAAGACTGGGCTGAGCTTCAATGTGTTATTTTTTCAACCCCAAATGTCCACCTTGCCTTAATTTTTTGGACTTAAAAATACACAAATGAGATAAGGGCATCTGCTTCATTACCAATCTTCTTTTTTTATCTAGTTCAAAGTATGCGTGTGGTATATGAAAAAGTATCTGAGTCCTGGCCATCAATGCCATACATTCAGTGAATGACCTGAAAGCTATTTCTACTCCTCAGATCCCTGAGAATGACAGGTGCTGGAAGAGAGACACTGACCCACACCTGGCGTACACAGTAGCACCTTCCCGCCACACGGCAACACATAATTGCTTTTTGCAGCCAATTAAAATCAGTAATTGCGGCCCTTTCCTGGAGGCTCCCACACCTCCAGACTGCATCTCTAATCACAGTGCCCACCTGTTCTGTGCTGACCACAGCAACACAGGATGCTGCTTTCCTACCTCCATCCGCCAGCTGTGCCACCAAACGCTGACAGGTAAGCCAAGTGTATCCATTTTTTAGAAAGGATTCAACTCCTAAATTAATTGTTCCCACACTTCTAAAATGTCACTCAAGGCATTCAATCCAACTGGCGTCCAAGTCAGCTTGGGCAGCCACAATAAATAACCACAGGCTGGGTGGATTAGGAACAGCAGAGATTTATTCTCATAGTTCTTGGAGGCTGGAAGCCCAAGATCAAGGTCAGTCCCTGGCGAGGGCTCCTTCCTGGTTCACAGATGGTCGTCTTCTCACTGTATCCTCACATGGTAGAGAGAGGCTGCTCTGGTGTCTCTTCTTATGGGGACACAATTCTCATCACGAGGACTCTGCTCTCAAGACCTCATCTAACCCCAGTCACTTCCCAAAGGCTTTATCTCCGAATACCATCACACAGGGGTTTGAGGCTTCCACAAATGAATCTGCAGGGACACAATCCTGCAGCCCATAACACAGGACTGGTGACTCGCCCAAGGCAAGGCTTTGTGACACCAGTGCAGTCCCTGCATGGAGTCTCACAAGCTAGACCTGCTCAGGGAGGACTCCCAGCAGAGTGCAGGAGGACACTTCATGAGGTTGTGCATGTGGACACAGTGCGGTGTTAAAAGTTTTAATGGAGAATAAAATACACTGAACAGTTTAGCATCTGACATAATTCTAAATATGCAATGAAAAACTCTGTCTCTTCCACCTGTCAGACCCCCCGTGTGACATCTCAGAGACAACCGTTGCTAGGACCCCTCCCTGTCTGTCCAGAAACAGCGTGTGCATTTTTACGAGGATGTCTTCTCTGAAAGAACAATTTGTTTGTAACTGTCAGAATTTACAACTTCTGTGAGTTCTGACTCAGCGGCCATATGTGCAGGTGCTTTGGCACATGGGAACGAAGAGGTCTGCACAGGGATGTTTGATTCGCTGTATGGAATATTCACCCCATTTGTTTACCACATTTTCACTTAAATGGACTATGTCTGATGAATTGCTCTCTTTACCTAAAACATGCATCTTGCAGCTTATCCCATGTCATTCAAGTATTTCTAGCTCGTTTTCACAGATGCATACTGTCCCATTTTATGAAAGTTCCATAAGCCAATTAGTCCTTGAATTTCTTTTTTTTCTTTTTTTTAACAGTTGAATTAATAAAATATGTTTTAATAATTTTATTTTGGTTAAATCAAGCATCATAAACTCCATCAGTTTATGAAGCCATTTTAACAATCTCTCTCTTATGAATATCATATGCTTGTGACATAGACTTACAGAATATCACTCTCAAAAGATACCTTTCCTTGCAGCAATTACAAATGGCCTTGCAATAGTCCTTGAATTTCAAATCTTTGTTATAAGCCCTTCCTTTTCAATCTTAATCTCATTTATATTTTCACTAATATTTCTCATTAGCCTTTTCAGAGGCTTCTGTATGTTGTATTATTACAAAAATAAACTTGGGATAAACTTTTGTTATTATTAATTTCTCTTCAATTACTTTTGCTGTGTGTTTTCTCTTTGATTATTTCGCACTGTTATCTTTGTTATTTCCTTCTTTTTTTTAAATAGGTGACTCTGTTTCTTTTTCTCCAAATTCTTGAGGTGAAAAAATGGTTCTATTTTCCTTTCTTCCTTTCTTGTTTTCTAATAAATGCATTTAAAAACTACTAATCTTCCCCTAGACCCCAATTAGTTGTTTTTCATGTATTTTGTTGTGAAGTCTTTTAATATTTATTACTCAGGGTTCTCCAGAGAGACAGGACCAGTAGGATATTTATATAAATATATGACAGGGAACTTATTAGGGGAATTGGCTGAGAAGTCCCACAACAGCCGTCTGCAAACTGGATGCCTGTAGCGTGGCTCAGTCCAAGTCACGAAGTCTCAGAACCAGGGAAGACGATGGTGTGATTCTCAGTCCAAGGACAAAGGCCTGAGAGCTGGAGCTGCCGCTGGTGTGAGTGCTGGAATCCAACACTGGGGGTCTGGAGCTCTGACGTCCACAGACAGGAGAGAAAACCGTACCCCAGACCAGTGCAAATGGAGAGACTTGCCTTTTCCTCTGTTTTTGTTCTTTCCAGGCCCCCAGGGGACTGGATGGTTCCCACCCATTTAGAGAGTGGGTCTTTCCCACCGGGTCCACCCAGGTCCACATGCTAATCTTGCTGGAAACACCCTCACAAGCACATCCGAAACAAGGCTTTGTCCGATTTCCAGGTAGTCCTTAATTTAGTCAAGTTGACACCTGAAACTATCCATCACAAGTGTTTTTTATGTTAGTATTTTGTATTTTTTTCCTGTAGCTTTTCTTTTTACACATGTAGAGCAATTTTTATACTTTCCAGAGATGTGGAATTTTTTAAGAGCAATTATGCTTTTGTTTAATGGATGTAATCTGTGCCGTGCATCTGCCAGCTTCCTTTGTGGCCTAAACAATTGTTGTGAATGTTCCACACGTTCTTCAAAGAATGTGAGTTTTGTGCTGGACAAATGTGCACAGAAACACACACACATACACTCACAGTCATACACAACTCACACATACACACACACTCACACAACTCTCAGCCATATATACATTCACTCACATGCTCGCACACAAACTCACACATACACACACTCACAGATATACTCACACACATATTCACACATACACTCATGCTCACACACATACACACACTCACACATATACTCACACACATATTCACACATACACTCATGCTCACACACACACACACATATTCACACATACACACTCACACATACAAACACATGTATACATACATACACTCACATGCTCACACACATACATGCCCACACACATATCTACACATACATACACTCACTCACATGTAGATACACACAGATGCACTCACACATATGTACACATTCACACACACACACACATACTGACACATACGTACACTCACACACTCACACATACACACATGCACACACACGTACATACACAAAGATACACTCTCATGTACACTCTCACATGCACACAGACACACATTACCGTGACCTGTCCATTCCTTGACAGTCTTGTTGTCCTTCTGCCTTCATAACACTTCCATGGTCTTACACTGGACATCTGCAATTGTCTGGTTTTTAAATTAAGCATTTAACCACCATTTCTGTCTTCCAGTTTGCTCCTGGCAGTTCCCCTGCATGCACAGGTCTTTGACCCAGTTGGGACTTACCCGCTGACGAGAGCAGCTCTCTCTCACCGTCACCACACGGCAGTCTGACTGCCCTCTGTCCAGGGTGAATTCCAGACGTGTCACTGCAGCCCTCACCACACACACCTTTGTCCTCTCACCCTCTGGCTCTGCTGCCCCTGTCCAGCAAAATCCCAGCTGTGGGTCAGTGTAACCACCTGAAATAACCCACTTCTGCCTGCTTACAGTTGTCTCTAGAAAGGCATAATTTGGAAATAGGCACCGATCTTTTATTAAATTGTCATTTATATTCTTCTTTCTTTCTTGGTGTTTTTCCTTTACAGAAGCTGAGCACAGAAGTGGGGCACTGAGAGATGATGCTAACCACACAAACCCCTTTTCAACCTGCTCCTCCCGTTAGAAACAGAGAGAAAGGCTGGTGTGTACAGTCGTCCTCTCTTTCCCAACTATGTATCAGAGGTACAGTTAGAATTGCTTTAAATTAATTAACCTCTCATTTAAATGAACTTGCTTGAGTAAACGGAAGGTTTAGTTCATGAATAGTCCCTTAAATTTAGTTTTAAAAACCACGACACTTAGAACAAAGAAAATATTTTATTGTAAATGGTTAAAGTATCTTTACTGACTGCCACCATCAGCAGCAAGTTATTTAAGAAAACAAGTCGCAGTTTACACCACGGGGCGCTCTGAGCCTTGCATCAACGTGTTACCTGCCATGAGCTCCTGCTGCACCTGCACTGCTGGGAGGGCCGTGGAACGGGCAGCGCCCACGCATGCTGACCCGCAAACAACCATGAAACTCCAGCTATGTACATACAGCTGTGGGAGTTCCAGAGAAAACTGCTGAAGGCAATTGTCTCTCCTTTTTTAAGTGACACATGAGATATCTGACTCTAACTTTAGCGTCCTTCAAAACCTCTCTGAGTGTCGCAGCACCGAGCTCTCATTGCCCATGGGTTCAGCTTCTGGCATAAGCTTGTGGCATCATTCACGCCATGTGCTACCAGCCTGAGTGTGAACAGAGATGTTCCAAAAGCAGAAAAGTTGTTACCTGAGCAGAGGCAAAACTGCGCTGTAGCTCTCCACAGAACATGACATCTCATCTCATTTCCACTTAAACACACTACATTAATAACAAACAGAACTGTGTCTATTAAACTTATTAACATTTTTCTGTTTTGTTTTGTTCTGTTTTTTTCTTACTGCCAGTATTCCGTCAACACTTATACCCAGTATCTGTATTCACATGGAACCTACTGGTGGCACTGAGATAATACATCAGACCCAGACTTTAATAAATGCATCTCCGTGAAAATCCTCACTCTTGCCTGGCGTATATTTTATAAATATTTTATAAATCGTTAACTTTCCAACATTAATCCACATGCTCAACCTCTTATCTAAATTGACCTCTCAGAAAGCTTCTTCTGAACATTGCAGTCCTATAAGGGACAGCCCTCAGACCCCTCCCTCTATGGACACCCTCTCCGTGCACAGGCACGTCCAATCTCCAGGCTCTCAAAACCACACAGACACTCACAATCCTCCTTTATATCTGCAGCCCACGCTTCCCATCTCAAAACTTGCCACCTCAATGGAATCCTTTTCTCAGTCCTAAATGTGGAGTCATCTGGACGCCTCTCTCATACTCGGTCCAAGAGCAGGTCCTCCTGCTCCAGTGGAGGGAGAGGGTGCAGGCTGGTCACCGGTCTCCACGCGCTCCGCATTGTCAGAGCAACACACCCAACGTAGGCTGGAATTGACACTGGAGTGTGTGCACGTGGACTCCAGACGCTTTGAGCTCAGCCGTCTCATCTGCATGTACCTTGAAATTTCTATCCTTTCATTACTAACATTTGGCCTCACTGTTTTAAGCATTTCTCTGGTGAATGGCATATGCTTGTGTGAGTGTATGTGTTGGCAGGAAGGGCAGTGAGGTTCTGAGTCAATAGAAGAGCCCTATTTTTTAATATGGAGAATTAATCTAATGTACATTATGTTGAGATACCTTAATTTATTCGGTCTGACGCTGCGTTAGACACCCATTGGTGTTTGGCCAGAAATTCAGCAGCCTGCAGAGGAATGCAGTGGCGAGCTGCTGACGTGGTGGCCCTGCAGGTGCTCTTAGCTTGCTCTCTCTGTCTTTACCCTTTTGGTGTTTGTTTCATACAATCTGTGTGATCTGTGCTGCCCTTGCTCTCTCAAACCTGCATGTCACGGCATCTTTCAAAATATGCACATGACTTTATGTTTTATGTCGTTAACCTGCTAACTTTAATCCAAACACTCAATCTCATCAGACCTCTCAGACAGAAACCTGCGTGTTTGGCATCACACTCCATCCATCCCCCCAAAATGAAGAAAAGGCTGCATTTACGGCCACACCGTCTGGCAAGAAGGGGTCCCACGCCTTGTGGCACCTTCTCACCTGCCGGTGGTGACAGGCTGTGGCCGACCCGTCAGGTACGTCCTCAGTGCTAGGCAGTGTGCCCACCCTCACCATCGAGAGCATCCTGTGGGCTCCATGAGATGCTGCATCTGCCTGGATTCTCTGAAACTTGTAAGATTTCCTGTTTTATCGCTCATATAAGTTAGTCTTTTATGTTAGTTATTGTGAGTGATTTCTGCCAGAACTGAGCTAATGCCTTTTTGCATTTCACAGCTGGCTCCTGAAAGTCTGCTTTGTTTGATCTTAAATCCAGGCCTCTACCTAAAGGCGACATCTGTCCCCGCATGCCTCAGTCCCTGTTTTAGTAGCTGCCAACGCCATGTTACTGGTCGCAGGCTCTGCACCCCACTTGCTTTACTGTGACTTTTGTTTGACGTTAAGAAAACATATTCATCTTTGATCATGTCCACTGAGCTGCAGCTACAGTTGTCAGCATCAAGCGTGCCTCACTCCCCAGCGTGCATTCCCCGCTCTGTGTGGTTACTGTCCTCCTGCCCGTGGAGAGATGACGAGTAAAACACGAACAGGCATCGCCAGGGAAAAGCAAAACGCCCACCTCTTCATTCATAATTGCAAGCTCTCAAGCAGCTCTCAACACTTCAGATGTTCCCAGTTTCACATTCTTTACACTTAGACAAGTGAATTTATGTTTTCCTCTCAGTGGCCCCTTGCACTGCCACTGTTCTTCAGTGGGAGATGACCTTGCTAGTGCTTTCTTCACGTTTTCATCTCTATTCCTAGTCTTGTTATATTTTGTTTATAGCTCAAAGAAGCAGATGCTCTTCATATGCCATTCAGACAAAGACAATGCAGTTTTTAAAATGCTTCACAAATTGTAAAATAACCATCCTACAACAGTATGTCATATTTTATTATCAGCTGTAACGGCTAGTTTCTGTGTCCTCTGGCGGGCACTGCCCAGTTATTCCATCAAAGGCTGTCTAGGTGTTTCTGTGAAGGTATTTCATAGTTGTGGCTAACATCTACAATCAGTCACCCCAAAATAAAGCAGATCACCCTAGATAATGAGGGTGGGTTCTAAGTTAATCAGTTAAAGCTTTGAGATAAAAAATACCCCGTGGTTTCCCCGAGGAAGAAGAAATCCCAGATTCCCCCAGGGGTTTTCAGCTGAGGTCCTGGACTGCAGATATTTTACACACACACCCATGCATACTTCATGCATGCATACATACATAGGCGCGCGCATGCACACACACACACACGCACACCTGCACACACGCGCACATCCAGTGTGTCTCCCACCAACTCTGTTTCTCTGGTACAACCATAACCATGCATCAGCTATCGTTAAATAATATTTTCAATAATACAAGAGGATGAGGCATGATGTGAACAAAAGGTTTGTTGCTCCACCCTCCACCTGTACACAGTACATGAGCGGAAGCCGCAAGAGAGTACCCGGCCTGTAACTACCTCAGCCGGACTCAGACAACCATACGATTGGTAGAAGAACACGGAAGATCCCTAATATAAGTCCCTTATAAACCCAGATATGGGATTTGTTCATGTGGGCACTACACATGAAGTGCAAAACATTCCATTACGTGGTTAGCAAATAAGGGCAACTGGTTACATTTGTGTATTTAAGATCTGAACAATTATTCTATAGATATATTTAAGAGTTTAGTATATTGGATATATTAAAGTAGAAATAACCTAGAATTGATAAAAATTTGTTTTCAGTTCTTAGTTCTGATGCGTAATAGCTTTCTTATGCTCCTAAAAACTCAAATGATACCCCATAAACGGGCTAGGCACCTGCTCCCAGATTGTCATGAGATTAGATGAAAGAACGTGTGTGCAAGGGCCTTGCAGGGTGTGCGTGGCTGCACTTGTCTTGTGCACAGTCATCCGGGGAATAAAGCAACAAAGTAGTGCAAAGTACAACACAGACAAGCAAGAGGAGAGTGGGGGTCTGGGAAGGAGTAGGGATTGGAGCAGCCTGAAGAAGAATTTAGGGTTTTGTTTGTTTGTTTGTTTTAACCTAAGTGTTGACAGAAAAGCATGTGCTGGTCCCTAGAATAGATCAGCTCACAGAGGGCGCAATCCAGGAGCAAATCTTGACGGTGCGTCCTCCCTCCTCGGTCCAGTGAGAAGCAGGCAGTTTGGTGTGGCTGCAGAAGAAGGAGGCGGGTTTGGGGACCAGATCAAAGAACAACCATCATGAGCCACAGGGTCTTGGCATCTGTTTTCAGAAGGTGGCATTGGGGAAATGAGACCTGGGAAATGTTCGAGTCAAAGATAAGGCGGCAAAACTCTCTGGTGTTTGTTGGCATTGGAGAGCCCTGGAGGCACCCAGGTGGATGTGGGTCTCCTGCATAGGTGACCCCCGGAGCCGAAGGCTGGTGTGGACGGGACTCCACGCAGAGGTCAACGTTCACGTCTTACCCCTGGCCTGAAGACAGAGCTTGTTTCTATGATGTGAAAACAAGTGGAGGGAAACTACCTCTCCAGTTGAAGGCTGGTTTCTTCCAAAATGAAGCACAATTATTGATATTTTCTATTATATTTCATAGAACATACTCCATAATTTTCTAAAGCAAATTAATTAGAGATTTTGATCAAATTCCTCCCTAATTTGACAAATGAAATGAATCAGGCCCAGGAGGTCTGAGTCACTTATCCAAAATCCCAACCCATCGGGGCCAGCGTGGGAGTGAGCATCAGGTCCCTGCCTGTGACGAGCCGGCTCCAGGGAGGGGTCCCCCACGTGGGAAAGGAGCGGCCTCCACTTGCCCAAGCACAGCCGAACGGTGTCACTTCAACCCCGTGTCCTCAGAGGTCTGCTCCTTCCTCTTCTGTTTCTGATTCACAACTAGAAAACTGCTGAATCGTCTCAGGCGTTTAGACTTCAACCCCTCTAACTTGTCATCCTTATACTTTACCATGATATTTATCCCCGACTAGGTCATACTTAAAATTCATTCTGTCTGTAGAGTTAAATAACCCCACATTACGTTCGTTGACTGTTATCTGCTAAATTCTGTAGTGCACATGTCAGTCTCTCAAGCAACAGAAACGCGTTTCTTCACCAGCTCTCGTCTTAGCACCGTTGCAGCTCTACTCAGTCCTTATGCGGCCTACATGGTCATGCCACACTGCAAAGGAAAAGTCGTCACGGTGGACACGTCACCCACCCAGTTAAAGTGTGTTTCTGGAGAGTAACTGAAATGCTGTCCTCTGAAGTGTGCTCGACCCTCCCCCTGAAGTGGGGCCAGAAAGGCCAGCTGCTGGGTGGCAGCTTCTGAATGGGCTTCTTGTACATGCTGCTCACTCGCAAGTGGCAGGAGATGGAAAGTAAGATGCTCATCAGTGTCCCTGCAGACACTTACAGGCAGGCAGGGGGGACAGACGTGCTTGTTAGGACATCAGAAAAATGAAAATGGACATCGCGCAGATCACTTCCGGCTCCTATCACACTGAATATCATCTCAAAATAGTCCTCGAAACCTCCAGATACCTGCTGTTAAATGTGATTTACTGTTTATTAAGAGGTTCATGATTACGAAATCTTTTTCAAAAGATTCCTACATTGGTGAATGCAATTTTAATAATGGAGAAATGTCAAATAAAAAGTCAAGAGTAAACTTTATCATCTGTGTAGGGTGGGCACGAATAATTCTGCCGTCTGAACCTAGGAAAGGCACGTTGTATAGATTTCCCAAACCACTGGTGCTCAGAATCTCAGGAGCGCAGATTTCTGTGGGTGCAAGGACGTCACAGTGGTTGGACCACTGGCTCGTCCAACCCCCTTACTTTCTAGATTAACAGGTGGAGGTCTTGAGAATTTTGTATTTGCTCATGGACAGGACACGTGGCCAGGCTCTGAACAGAGTTTTAATCTTCCGATACTGTTCTGGGCTTCTTTTCATTTGTGTTCATTCATTTAGAGTAACTGTCCTTATTTCTAATCCTGTTCATATCCCTTCCCCAACTTTATATGTCTTCCCTCACACAATGCAAAACAATTAGCTCAACCACGAGGCCATTCCCAGAACTACCTCCACATGGCCACGTTGCTAAATCCTCCCCCTCCTTGTCCTTAAGCCTCACTGCTCCCCACGTACACACATACAGAACTCCACACATGTACACACAACTGCGCATGCATACACGTCTACACATGCACACACAACTGCACATGCATTCACAACTACACACACATATACAACCATGCACATGCACACACAACTACACATGCATTCACAACTACACACATGCACACACAACTGCACACACATACACATCTACACACACGTACACATCTATGCACATGCACAAACAACTGTGTATGCATACATGTCTACACATGCACACGTACACATCTGCACACACAACTACACACATGCACACACAACTGTGCATGAATACACGTCTACACATGCACACGTACACATCTGCACACAAAACTACACACATACACACACAACTGCACATGCATACATGTCTACGCAGGCACACACAACTGCACATGCATTCACAACTATGCACATGCACACACAACTACACACACATACACAACTATGCACATGCACACGCAACTGCACATGCATTCACAACTACACATGCAGTCACAACTATGCACATGCACATACACCTCTACACATGCACACACAACTGCACATGCATTCACAACTACACACACATATACAACCATGCACATGCACACACAACTACACATGCATTCACAACTACACACATGCACACACAACTGCACACACATACACATCTACACACACGTACACATCTATGCACATGCACAAACAACTGTGCATGCATACATGTCTACACATGCACACGTACACATCTGCACACACAACTACACACATGCACACACAACTGTGCATGAATACACGTCTACACATGCACATGTACACATCTGCACACACAACTACACACATGCACACACAACTGCACATGCATACATGTCTACACTGGCACACACAACTGCACATGCATTCACAACTATGCACATGCACACAGAACTACACACACATACACAACTATGCACATGCATACACAACTGCACATGCATTCACAACTACACATGCAGTCACAACTATGCACATGCACACACAACTGCACATGCATACACAGCTACACACATGCACACACACTATGAACATGCACACACAGCTATGCATGCATACACATCTACATGTGTGACAAGAACGTATGTTTTAATTTCAATTTAATCACTAACAGGCCCAGTGACCCCTAAAGTATAAACCATGGGACTCGTCATTGACTTTCCTTTCAAGACTCATGTGACAAGACCCTTTTTAAATACCTTCCAGATTTCCATGGGGAATGATTTTTGAATATTAGGGAACACTCCTTGGAGCCCGATAACAGTCATCGTCTGGCATTAGTAGGGAAAGGAGCAATGCCCAGAGGCTCCGTGGAGATGGTGCCCCTGCAGCGTGGTGACCACTGGGGAGAGAATGCCCCTGCGGAGGGTGTCGGCAGGGCAGGAATTCCCCTGCTTCCCTCTGAGGCGCTTCCTCCTTCCTTGCCCTCCCCTCCCCTTCTCTCCACACTTGCTTTGCTTTATTTCATTGCTTCACTCTCGACAGCACACCACGCGTGGAACCAGCTATAGAGAATGTCCAGGGGATTTCGACAGAGCTGCTACTGCTCCGCACGTGTGCTCCGGTCCCTGCCCAGCCCACAGTGCACCTTGCCTTAGGTTGCTTTTCCTCAATATCCTTTAACTCACCTGTAGTTAGGACTATAAGAAGGGGACGACACCGTCAGTATGAAGGGCTTGACAGCATGCCTTTCACTGCTTTTGTTTACCCATGTGCTTAGCTCAACATGAAAATCATGCTGGACGCAGCACAGGATCCCAGCTGCATTCTGCAGTCCTAGGTGGGGTTTTTATCATGTGGATAACACAATCACGCAGGCCCAGGCTCCTCCTCCCACTGTCCCCATGAATATAAACATGTCTCCTGGCCCCTCTTCATCCCCAAATCCTCATGTGTGATATGAGGGGTTGGACCGAGAAGAGAATCACTAAGTCCATTCCATGTTTCATGATTTTAAACATTTTCATTCCAGAATAAGGGATGGCACAATTTTCTCTGTGCTCACTAATTTCATTGTCATGGGAGCCCTGCTTGAGCGAGGACTTGCTCCTGGAACTCATCTTCAACTAGCT
The DNA here is from genome assembly GCF_027409185.1 of Cynocephalus volans. NCBI lineage: Eukaryota > Metazoa > Chordata > Mammalia > Dermoptera > Cynocephalidae > Cynocephalus > Cynocephalus volans. The sequence goes on along the minus strand of NC_084473.1, from coordinate 2,092,808 downwards.
GACACTATCCCATCCACAGAAAAGAGAGGAAAGAGGGAAGCAAATGCACACAACCAGTTCATTTGTTTTTGCACCCCACACACACACTTAAAATGAGGTTACAATTTTACTTCCTTTGAATGTACATTTAAATTATATGAATTTGTCAACTAATTGAATCTCTCCTTTCAACATCACAATCAGGCCTATATTACCTTCCTTTGCCTCTGAAAATTTCACATTTTAAAAATATGATGAAGAATTATTAGTAGGGATGTTTTTAGGATGACATTTATGAAGATGGTAATTATGTTCACATGGTACCATCATATCTGAGTAAGACAAGATTTCTGTATACATGAGTTCCCCATCCTCAGATTCAACCAACCACAGATCAAAAATATTCTTAAAACAATAAAAAAATCTACTGTTTTTTTTAAAAAATAACAACACAACAATAAAAATAATACAAACACAAAAAACAAAATAGTCACAACTATTTACATACATTTACAGTGTGTTAGGTCTTATGAATATTCTAGAGATGATCTAATTATACGAGAGGACATGGGTAGATTATATGTAAATACTACAGCATTTCATACAAGGAACTTGAGCAAATGAGGATGCTGGTATCTGCAGTGGGTCCTGGAGCCAGTCCCCCCACAGATACTAGGGGACGACTGTATTTATCTTTCGTGTTAACTTCACTACTTTGACCATCTAGAATTTCCTTCCCTGTCTTCTGTCATGGATATCATTCCTTGCAAATTTCTTGGTGACTCTTACACTCTGTGCTTGAAATCCCAGCATTGTGGGAAAAACACTGTGCATCATCATATACAGAAAACTTGTCATAATGCTGTTCAAACACGGTTTTAAAAGTCGCATTCTGACTCAGGCTGGAACAATCCTGACTTGTAGGGATGTTTATCTTCTAGCAAAGAACTTTTTGATTAGGAATCATCTCAGGGGGAATTAAGAATTTACTGAGAGGAAACACAGGAATGGTTCTGGGTCCTTGCAGACAGCTGGGTTTGAGTGTTGATTGTGTCACAAGATAACGTAGCATCAGGAACATCACTTACATTATGTAATTAACTGACCATTGACAAAGGGTCTACAAAGAATGACGTGTATGTCACAGGAAGACAGAATCACAGAAGCGGGTCCACTGGAAGGTCTTACTCAGGCTAATGATGCATGAAAGGTGTTTTTAACCACAAGGAAGTATAGGAGCACAGTTGTGCTTTATCAAGGACACAGCAGAAACCTGGTCCAGGAAGACTGTGCTGATGGACACAGTAGCTCACAAGGCTCCACAAAATGGCTGTTCTGGCCGTAGTGACCACTCTCTGTCTCCTAAAGTTTATTAATACGCTTCTATTTCTTTATGTTATCTGAAGAACTAGGTCTGGGCATCACAGACTGAAGACCCCGCCAGTCCCCTTTGGAACACACACGTACACAGGTACACACACACACACACACACATGCAGATACACACAGGTACAGACACACACACACACATGCAGATACACACGGGTACAGACACACACACACACACACAGATGCCTATGCATACACACAGACGCATACACACACAAAAAAACACATGTATACACATACACTCACCCATGGACACACACACAGATGACAGATGCGCATGCACGCACAGGGACACACACACATAAACATACAACACACATGTACACACACGTTCATATATACACATACATGTGTGCACACTCATAGAAACAATTTAATTAAACATATTAGGTCAGTGACTTTTTCTTGTGCAGAGACAATGTCCAGTTTTCCCGAGTGTCTTACTCGATCGTATTTTTAAGCACTTTTTATTTTTAGAGAAGCTTTAGGCCTGCAGCAAAGTTGAGCAGAAACTATAGAGATCCCCCATATACCTCCTCCTCTCACATGTACACAACCTCCCCCACATCAATGCCCTACACCAAAGTGGTGCACTTGTTACAATTGATGAACCTACATTGACATGTCATTGTCGCAAAAATTCCATAGTTTACATTGGGGTTCACTGCTGGTGTTTTACATTCTATGGGTTTAGACATATGTATGATGACATGTACCCACCATTGTGGTATCATACAGAGCAGTTTCACAACCCGAAAAATCCTGTGTCCAGCTGTTCATACCCCCCCCCAACTCCTGCATCCACTGGTCTTTTCACTGTCTCCCTAGTGCTGCCTGTTCCAGAGTGTCACATACTGGGAATTGTATAGTCTTTTCACATTGGCTTCTTTGTATTGATTTTCTGTTTTTAGTCATTGATTACTTAGATGATTTTTATTATTTCTTTTCTTCTGTTTACTCCAGATTTAATTCACTCTTCTAGTTTCCTAAGGTGGGAACTTACATAATAGTTTTAGATATTTATTTTTTCTGATACATGCATTCAATGCTGTAAACCTCTCTTCAGGTGCTGCTGTCACTGCATCCCACACATTTTGGTAAGTTGTGTTTTTATTTTCTCTTAGCTCACAATATTTTTAAACTTCTCTTGTGATTTATTTTATCTCTGTGTTATTTAGAAGTGTATGGTTTAATCTCCAAATACTTCAGAACATTCCAGCATCTCTGTTACTGATTTCCAGTTTAAGTCCACTGTGGTCTGAGAGAAGAAATTGCATACTCCTTACTATCTTAATTTTCCTAGTTTGGGTTTTATGGCTCAGAATGTGGTCTATCTTGGTGCATCTTCCACAGTAGCTTGCAAAGAGTGTGTGTTCTGCTGTCTCTGGGTGAAGTGGTCTATGGATGTCCGTCAGATCCACGTCATTGATGGTGCTGTTGGACTCAACTATGTCCTTCCTGATTTCCTGACTGCTAGATATGTCTATTTCTTATCAATTCTACTTTTATTTTTGTGCTGGATTGCCTGTTAGCAACTCAAGAACCCTTCATTTTCCTTCTATAAGTGAACAGAGATAGCAGGTACTATGTTTCCCCAAATCCTTTGCCATACATGTCAGGGTTAGTGTTTGCTGAGAGAAAATCATGCAAGATTTGGAAGTTGAAGAGAAGAGTCTGACAGTATCTGAAGTCAGATGAGAGGACTGTTGGGTGGACAGATCCATATAGGGGCTGCCAGCATGCCTGAGGACCATGGCTTCACCACTGCACACTGCGGGTCCCCGTGTTTCCTGAAAGCTGAAGCAAATTTCTGGCTTGTCCTTAAGATCCATTTCTGAATATTGATTTTGATGGCAGATACCTGATCTTTGCATCCAACAATCCCAACGTGCTGAAAACCTCTTACTCCCATTTTAAACTGTCATGCCTGGAAACTCCTGATCAAATCTTAACAGATGGAGTTTAGATGTTGGAACAGAGTAGGTGAGCTGCTTATGATGCACTGGAGAACTTGCAGATAGAAAAGGACAAATCTCAGGATTAATAATTCCACTTAAAGCCATGGGAGGAGAACTAGAGAGCTTCTTATGTCTTGTGAATGCCTAACTCAATGTCTGATATTTCAGGTGGCTGAATAATTGGATCTGTGGCCTCAGGGGGTCTCACATTTTACAGTCTTGGCTTAATTGGCAAAGAGAAGCAGGGAGCAGATTCCAGAGCAGCCATAGACCTTGCATTTTCAAATCCTACTGACTCCCCTTTCCCTTCCTTTCCTGTCTGTGGCTAATTTCCCCTTTCCTGAGTATCCTGAATAATGTCTTCTGGGGCAATAACCTGGCAGGAAATACTGATTGTCCTCAAGATCCACCCCCACCTCATCCCATTATTTCCAGTCTCTCAAGTTGCTTCTAATCTTGGTTTAGAGTCTGACTCCAGAAGAGGTATCCACGCACATGAAAAGTACTGCAGCGCAGTGGCTCTGTGGCAGCAGAAACCTGCGGCTGAGTGTGAGCGTGTGTGTGGTGGCTGTGAAATCTTCTGCTGGACTGGGCCAGATTTACAGATATGGTGCAATGACCAGAGATTCTGAATTCAGTTTGTTAGTTCCAGCAGTTGAGAGGGATTCCAGTGGTTTCCTTGGCTGGTTGATGGAAATCAGGACTCACGGTGGCCACATTACATGGGGTGAGTTGCCTGAATGCCCTTGGTGTGCCGTCCTAGAAGGAGCTCGCAGGGTCGTGGAAGCAGGTGCCTGGCTCCCCCTCTGCCTGGCTGAACCTGCACCTGCTCCTCCAGGTGGTCCAGAGGATGCCTTTGACACCAAGATGGGACAAGCCAGGGTAAGGAGAGCATCAGCACCTGGACAGACTACTGTACAGCTTCCTGTTGGCCAGGGATGGTGCTGGGCTATGCTGCCACTGGACCCGAGCAGACCATTGGACCCTGGAAAGCCCCACCCAGGCAGTGGCCTCATCCACCACACATGGCAGTTTGGTTCCTTTCACGGGCAGCAGGGCCGATGGTCTGACCATGGCTCATTGATCCTGGAGAATTGACATGGATGGGGAATACATCACAGTCATAATCGATCTGTATTAGTGAAAACTCTCCAGGCCAGGTGGACAGAGATGGGACTTGCTATCACAGCATAGAGTCCTTGACTCTCAGGCCATTTCAAGAACAGTCAGTTCACAGACCTGCAGCCCCTTGAATGGATGGGGTCCAAGTCTGATTGAGGTAGAACTGCCAAACCTCTTACTGCAAATTTTCCTGTTAACCTCTGAGAGGACCCAGGACACTTTACCAGTGACTGTGCATCCTGAGAACAATGCCCTCTATGCCCACCAATTGGATCCTGGTCTTGAGGTGGGTCAGGTGGCAGTTGCTCTGCCTGACACCCACCCCATGTTCGCCCAGTGGCCCGAGCACACCCTGTGGTTATTTTTCCCTCTTCTGAATAGAGTAGAATAGAAATATTCGCTAACTGGTGCTGTCTCCTGCAGGTCTACTGATCCATGGGTTCAGGCCTCTCATGGTGAGAAGGGAAAGTGGGCACCCTTGAAATGGCTTCTCCCTCAAAAAATAGAAAGTCAAGGCCACGCTGCATGAAGGACCTGCAGGATGTGGAGGGGTGGCTTTCACCACATTCCCCTCACTTGTCTATGTTGCAAGGTGCAAATCAACAGCAATGGCAGAGCTTTATGGTGGGTTTCAATAGCTGGATTCCAATTACAACTGCGGCCCAGGATGTTCTTTTCCTAGAGCAAATAAACGTTCCTGGTACTCGGCATACAAGTACAGAAACAGCCGATACTTTACCCTTGTGTAGCTTCTGTCTGTTAGCAAACAGCACCCGAAGCAGTTCGCCTTCAAATGGCAACAGCATATCCTTACTGTCCTGCACTGGGTCTAGCCGGTTATCTGTCATTCCCAGTCTACAGGAAAGTGGAGCATCTCACCACCTACAGGGCAGCGGGCTGGTTTTGTACACTGTTGACATCATGTTGATTCAACTTAGGGCAAAACAAAATTAGGCAATACCTTGCAGAATCTGGCAAGACAAAGATGTGCCAGAGAGTGAGAAACAACCCTACGAATATGGATGAGCCTGCAACCTCAGTGAAGGTTTGTGTCTGGTGGTCTGGGGTGTGTTGAGCATTTTCTCCAAGTTGAAGGACCAGTCACTGCACAATGCACCCCCGCAGCTGGAAAGCAATGAAACTCCTGAGGCTCTCTTTGGATCCTGGTGGAAACACACACCACACTCGGTCACGCTGTGTTTCACATTAATCAATAATCCACCATGTTACCAATTTGGAGAAGCCTCTGCAGCACATTTCTGCTGTCCTGTGCAAGCTCTCTAGCACTTCAACCACGTGACACGAGGCCCAGGTGCTCACACAACTCTGGAAGACAGCACAATCACTTGAGGCAGCTTCTGGAGGAGCCTGATAGGATAACCACACTTTTGGGTTTTGGAATAAATACTTGTTACCTTCTGCTGATAAATATTCTCTTGTTGAAAGAGCTCTGAACTGGTTACTGGGCTCTGGTAAGGCCTGGATGCTTGACCATGTGAAAACAAGGCATGACACAACAAAAGTGTCCATCTAGTCTTGAGTGTTATCTGCCCCATGAAAGCACAGAAGCCTGACATTTGCATCATCAGATCGGAGAGGTTCATACAAAATCAGGCTTGCCCTGGCTCTAATGGATGCAGTGAGGGCACGCACAAAACTCCATGGCACCGCTAAGCCTGTCCTGCAGACCACACCTACGGCCTTATTAGAGTTTTGTTTCAGATTCCTACAAACTCAGACCCTGCTAATAGAGGTCTGGGAATTAGTGAATTGGTGAGAAGTGGTACTCAACCAGCGGTATCTACTGAAATCGCTGAGGGAAGGCAGGTGGTCCTAACAAGCATCAGGTATTGAGAATCACCCCCCAACATCTTTCCAACTTGTGAATAAGAAATTATTGTAGTTTGCTCCGTTAATTAGTTTTTCTATCTATGTTCATCTGTCTTATCTGCATATCTATCTGTCTGTCCATCTGCCTATCTACCTACCTTTCTAATCTAGTTACTTTCAGCTGCTTCTCTACCGAGAACTAACCAACCTCCCAAGGTGGAAAGACTGCTGTATCATCTCCTGCCAGTTTATGAGGATGGCACTTCTGGACACTTTCTCCTATGAGCAGTGACTAAGAGAACTTTGACAGTTAACCCGGAGAAGACGTGAGGAAGAGACCCTCCAGCCTCCAGGATGCAGCGGAGGACAGAACCAGCCTGGAGAACGGCTCCTCCTTCAGCCCCCACCGTGATGCACATGGACCTCTTCTAAAGCAGCTTATGTTTCCAATTTTATTATAGCTTTTAAATGCAATTTATTATTCCCTTGTCAACCACACCCTTGAGGGCAGAGGCCTTGTCCATTTATGATGTGATACCCTGTTTTAGCATTGAGCATGATAGAAGTTCCGTGAATATTTGTTAAGTGCACGATCTGGAGTAGCTGGAAAGCATGCTTGAGCTCAGTGTTAGGAAAACCGTCTGACAAAGGTCGCTGTTAACACAAAATAAACTGCCTCGTGAACTACTGAGTGAACTGTCAGAGAGAGTTTCCGTGAACGGGGACTGCAGTCTTGAGCTGCTGCTTGGAAGAGATGATCCAGAAGGTTCCTTTCTGCTCCAAGTGTCCACACCATTTTTTAAAAATATAGTATTATCAACTTTATTTCTAAGAGTTAAGTTCAAAATCACTTGACCTGAAAAGGTAGTATCTGTCACTAGATCTTAATGATAACAAAAACTGCTAGAGATGACTAAAATTTGTTTTAAAAAACAACTAATTTAAATTTAAAAAGGAGGCTCCAAGTAAGAAATTAGTGTGTTTTTTTCAATTACAGCAATTTTTATTAGTGGTTTTCATAGTACCTAAGAACATAGACTGCAGTATTATACTAGAAGTACTTTTCTACTACAATATCCTAATTTGTCATTTGAGATATCTTTTTTTAAACTTCTAGCTATGTTACAGAAAATGAAATTCCGTAAAGTTTCTCCTTCTGAGATCCCCTGGGGTCATTAAAGACAGAATACAGACCGCGTTCTAGCCCTGATTGGACTGTTGTTTTGAGTTTTGCCTGTGGGAGCCCTGGAGGCAGCCGAGCAGTTGCCAGAGCTCTCAGCTCTGATGGGTGGGGACTGGACCCACGTTCACACATCAGGACCATGTATGGGCAGAGCGGGGAGGATGCCCCAGGGGATCCAGCAGCTCTGTGGTCCCCTTGTCCTGAGACCTCCCTGACCTCCGTACATAGATGTCAAACTGAGGGATGACCGTCATCGATTTTCCTTTTCCTCTGAATGGCGACATGTCTCAGAACTTGCCCAGTGAACTTATGGACAGGTTACTGTCTACTACACCTGCTACGACATCACATGCCAACATAGATGAAAATACACAGATGCATCAAAAAGGGAATTACGCATTAATGCATATATGTTTATATATATATATATAAATGTTTTTATCAACTTAAAGTAATAAAGCTTTTCCAAAGCAGTAGAGTGATTATGATTCATTTTCTGAATGTGAGACTATAGTTTTTACATGAAAAAGGATCCTTTGCATTGAGCAGAACTGACATTTTTATTTCAGAATTAATCAAAGGTAGAATTTACTCTGAAAAATGAGGGGGGTAAAACCATGTGATTTATGACAACTTTTACAAATTTAACATTTAAATTTGAACTATATGAACTTTGTGAATCTAAAATATTGAGATTTCATGTTTCATTAGCAGTGTTACAACCATTTATTTCACATCATGTACAAAGATTGACATATATCTTGATAGTTTGGTTCAAAGAGTACATCTGTATCAGTTGGATATTGTAATAGCTCCATGTATAAGGTTTACATGCCCTTTACTCAAAACTGTGTTTCCTAGATGAATGTCTTTACTTTCTCTTGGCTAAGACAAGAGTTATTAATTTTTATGTGTATTCTCACCTTAAGAAAACACACTTTTGCAGAAATCAGAAGCTTACATATGGAGTGGGAGGAAAAGGGGCAGGGGTGGAAGGTTGGGATAATTTGGCGGGAGACACAGGGTACAAAAGCAATTTGTGGTAATGGGTATGCTGCCAGGATGAATCTGGCCATCACATCATGCCACAAGGGGTGACAATTAGCTCTGTATCTCATGAATATTCATAATAAGATAAACAAATAAATAAGAAGGTTACATGAGCGCCATTAATTTTACAAAGCAAGTGGATGAGAGAAGTTCATCTACTTGAACATGAACTCAAGACTGTGAGACTCTTGAGGCAAAAAACCCTCCACAGCTATCCAAATTGTGAATCTTCCCCCATGCGTGGCACATATTAAAGATCAATGGATTTGTCTTCAATAAAGAAACAGATGAACAAAGGAGTGGCATGTATGGAACACTTCTTCATTTAGTTACAGATTACCACACGTCCTACGTTTTGGTTTCATGGAAATTCAACATTATGCAGGTGGGGTGAGCTTTTGGTACTTTTGGTTGTTTGCCTGTACTTGGAAGTTAACGTTGGCGCATTGAGAAAATAGCACTGATGGATGAATGAATGGATGAATGAATAAGTGCCTTTTTTTTTTTTTTTTAATTTTTATTTTTATTTTTATTTTATTTTATTTTTTTTTTAATTTTTTTTTTCTTTTTTTTTTTTTTATTTTTTTTTTTTAATTTTATTTTGTCGATATACATTGTAGCTGATTATTGCTTCCCATCACCAAAACCTCCCTCCCTTCTCCCTCCCCCCCTCCCCCCCGACAATGTCCTTTCTGTTTGCTTGTTGTATCAACTTCAAATAATTGTGGTTGTTATATCTTCTCCCCCCCCCCCCCCCGGTTTGTGTGTGTGTGTGTATGTGTGTGTGTGAATTTATATATTAATTTTTAGCTCCCTCCAATAAGTGAGAACATGTGGTATTTCTCTTTCTGTGCCTGACTCGTTTCACTTAATATAATTCTCTCAAGGTCCATCCATGTTGTTGCAAATGGCAGTATTTCATTCGTTTTTATAGCTGAGTAGTATTCCATTGTGTAGATGTACCACATTTTCCGTATCCACTCATCTGATGATGGGCATTTGGGCTGGTTCCAACTCTTGGCTATTGTAAAGAGTGCTGCGATGAACATTGGGGAACAGGTATACCTTCGACTTGATGATTTCCATTCCTCTGGGTATATTCCCAACAGTGGGATGGCTGGGTCGTATGGTAGATCTATTTGCAATTGTTTAAGGAACCTCCATACCATTTTCCATAGAGGCTGCACCATTTTGCAGTCCCACCAACAATGTATGAGAGTTCCTTTTTCTCCGCAGCCTCGCCAGCATTTATCGTTCGGAGTCTTATGGATTTTAGCCATCCTAACTGGGGTTAGATGGTATCTCAATGTGGTTTTGATTTGCATTTCCCGGATGCTGAGTGATGTTGAGCATTTTTTCATATGTCTGTTGGCCATTTGGATATCTTCCTTAGAGAAATGCCTACTTAGCTCTTTTGCCCATTTTTTAATTGGGTTGCTTGTTTTCTTCTTGTAAAGTTGTTTGAGTTCCTTATATATTCTGGATATTAATCCTTTGTCAGATGTATATTTTGCAAATATTTTCTCCCACTCTGTTGGTTGTCTTTTAACTCTTTTAATTGTTTCTTTTGCTGTGCAGAAGCTTTTTAGTTTGATATAATCCCATTTGTTTATTTTTCCTTTGGTTGCCCGTGCTTTTGGGGTCGTATTCATGAAGTCTGTGCCCAGTCCTATTTCCTGAAGTGTTTCTCCTATGTTTTCTTTAAGAAGTTTTATTGTCTCAGGGTGTATATTTAAATCCTTAATCCATTTTGAGTTGATTTTAGTATACGGTGAGAGGTATGGATCTAGTTTCATTCTCCTGCATATCGATATCCAGTTATCCCAGCACCACTTGCTGAAGAGGCAGTCCCTTCGCCACTGAATAGGCTTGGTGCCTTTGTCAAAGATCAGATGGCAGTAAGTGTGTGGGTTGATTTCTGGATTCTCTATTCTATTCCATTGGTCAGTGTGTCTGTATTTATGCCAGTACCATACTGTTTTGGTTATTATAGCTTTGTAGTATAGCTTAAAGTCAGGTAGTGTTATGCCTCCAGCTTTATTTTTTTTGCTGAGCATTGCTTTGGCTATTCGTGGTCTTTTATTGTTCCATATAAATGTCTGAATAGTTTTTTCCATTTCTGAGAAAAATGTCTTTGGAATTTTGATGGGGATTGCATTGAATTTGTATATCACTTTGGGTAGTATGGACATTTTCACTATGTTGATTCTTCCAATCCAAGAGCATGGAATATCTTTCCATCTTCTTGTATCCTCTCTAATTTCTCTCAGCAGTGGTTTGTAGTTCTCATTATAGAGATTTTTCACATCCTTGGTTAACTCAATTCCTAAGTATTTTATTTTTTTGGTGGCTATTGTAAATGGGCAGGCTTTCTTGATTTCTCCTTCTGCATGTTCACTATTGGAGAAAAGAAATGCTACTGATTTTTGTGTGTTGATTTTGTATCCTGCTACTGTGCTGAAATCATTTATCAATTCCAACAGTTTTTTTGTAGAGGTTTTAGGCTGTCCGATATATAGGATCATGTCATCTGCAAACAGGGACAGTTTGACTTCATCTTTTCCAATCTGGATGCCCTTTATTTCCTTCTCTTCTCTGATTGCTCTGGCTAGTACTTCCAACACTATGTTGAATAGAAGTGGTGAGAGTGGGCATCCTTGTCTAGTGCCTGTTCTTAAAGGAAAAGCTTTCAGCTTTTCCCCATTCAGGATGATATTGGCAGTGGGTTTGGCATATATGGCTTTAATTATGTTGAGATACTTTCCCTCTATACCTAACTTATAGAGGGTCTTTGTCATGAATGAGTGCTGAACTTTATCAAATGCTTTTTCAGCATCTATAGAGATGATCATATGGTCCTTGTGTTTGAGTTTATTAATATGGTGTATCACATTTATTGATTTGCGTATGTTGAACCAACCTTGCATCCCTGGGATGAATCCCACTTGGTCGTGATGAATAATTTTTCGTATGTGTTGCTGTATTCTGTTTGCTAGTATTTTAGTGAGGATTTTTGCATCTATATTCATCAAGGATATCGGCCTGTAGTTTTCTTTTTTGGTTATATCTTTACCTGGTTTTGGTATCAGGATGATGTTTGCTTCATAGAATGAGTTTGGGAGATTTGCGTCCGTTTCAATCTTTTGGAATAGTTTGTAAAGAATTGGTGTCAATTCCTCTTTGAATGTTTGGTAAAATTCTGCTGTGAATCCATCTGGTCCTGGGCTTTTCTTTGTTGGGAGCCTTCTGATAACAGCTTCAATCTCCTTTATTGTTATTGGTCTGTTCAAATTTTCTACGTCTTCACGGTTCAGTTTTGGGAGCTTGTGTGTGTCCAGAAATTTATCCATTTCCTCCAGATTTTCAAATTTGTTGGCGTATAGTTGTTTATAGTAGTCTCGAATGATTCCTTGTATTTCAGATGAATCAGTTGTAATATCGCCTTTTTCATTTCTAATTTTTGTTATTTGAGTCTTCTCTCTTCTTTTTTTTGTTAGCCATGCTAATGGTTTGTCAATTTTATTTATCTTTTCAAAAACCAACTTTTTGATTCGTTGATCTTTTGAATTGTTTTTTGGTTTTCAATTTCATTCAGTTCTGCTCTGATCTTAATGATTTCTTTCCGTCTGCTAACTTTAGGATTGGATTGTTCTTGTTTTTCTAGTTCTTTAAGGTGAAGTGTTAGGTTGTTCACTTGCCATCTTTCCATTCTTCTGAAGTGAGCATTTAATGCAATAAATTTTCCCCTCAATACTGCTTTTGCAGTATCCCACAGGTTTTGGTATGATGTATCATTGTTTTCATTAGTTTCAATAAACTTTTTGATTTCCTGCTTGATTTCTTCTTGGACCCATATGTCATTAAGTAGAATGCTGTTTAATTTCCATGTGTTTGTATAGTTTCCAGAGTTTTGTTTGTTATTAATTTCTAGTTTTAATCCATTGTGGTCTGAGAAGATACATGGGATAATTCCAATTTTTTTGAATTTATTGAGACTTGATTTGTGACCTAATATGTGATCTATCCTGGAGAATGATCCATGTGCTGATGAGAAGAATGAATATTCTGAGGTTGTTGGGTGGAATGTTCTGTAGATATCTGCCAATTCCAATTGGTCTAGAGTCTTGTTTAGATCTTGTGTTTCTCTACTGATTCTTTGCCTAGATGATCTGTCTAGTATTGACAGTGGAGTGTTCAGGTCCCCTGCTATTATGGTATTAGTGTCTATTTCCTTCTTTAGGTCTAATAGAGTTTGTTTTATAAATCTGGCTGCTCCAACATTGGGTGCGTACATATTTATGATTGTTATGTCTTCTTGATGGATCAGTCCTTTTATCATTAAGTAGTGTCCCTCATTGTCTCTTTTTATGGTTTTTAGTTTAAAGTCTATTTTGTCAGATATAAGAATAGCCACTCCAGCTCGTTTTTCTTTTCTGTTTGCATGGTAAATCTTTTTCCATCCTTTCACTCTTAGTCTGTGTGAATCTTTATGGGTGAGGTGGGTCTCTTGTAGGCAGCATATAGTTGGGTCCTGCTTTTTGATCCAGTCAGCCAGTCTGTGTCTTTTAATTGGGGAATTTAAGCCTTTAACATTAAGAGTTGTTATTGAAAGGTGTTGATTTATTCCTAGCATTTTATTCGTTGTTTGGTTGTCTTAGGTGTCTTTTGTTCCTTCCTTTCTGATTTACTGTTTGGTTTCTTTGTTTGTTGGTTCCTTAGGTTGTAGATAGTGTTTTTGTTAGCTTGTTTTCTCTTCATGAATGCCATTTTTATTGTACTAGCGGGTTTAGATTTTTCTTAGGTTTTTATGGCAGTGGTAGTTATTTTTCAGGAACCAAACCCAGTACTCCCTTGAGGATTTCTTGTAAGGGTGGTCTTGTGGTAGTGAACTCCCGCAGTTTTTGTTTGTCTGAGAAATATACTATTTGCCCCTCATTTCGGAAGGATAGCCTTGCAGGGTAGAGTATTCTTGGCTGGCAATCTTTGTCTTTTAGTATTTTGAAAATATCATCCCATTCCTTTCTAGCTTTTAGGGTTTGTGATGAAAAGTCTGATGTTAACCTGATTGGGGCTCCCTTATAGGTGATTTGACGCTTCTCTCTTGCAGCTTTTAAGATTCTCTCTTTGTCTCTGAGTTTTGCCAATTTGACTATGACATGTCTTGGAGAAGGCCTTTTTGGGTTGAATACGTTTGGAGATCGTTGAGCTTCCTGGATCTGAAGATCTGTGATTTTTCCTATACCTGGGAAGTTTTCTGCCACTATTTTGTTGAATATGTTTTCAATGGAATCTCCATTTTCCTCCCCTTCTGGAATACCCATGACTCGGATATTTGAGCGCTTGAGGTTGTCTGATATCTCTCTCAGATTTTCTTCCATGTCCTTGATTCTTTTTTCTTTCTTTTTGTCTGCTTGTGTTATTTCAAACAGCCCATCTTCAAGTTCAGAGGTTCTCTCTTCAACTTCGACAAGCCTGCTGGTTAAACTCTCCGTTGTGTTTTTTATTTCGCTGAATAACTTCTTCAGTTCAGCAAGTTCTGCTACATTTTTTTTCAGGACATTGATTTCCTTGTATATTTCCTCTTTCAGATCCTGTATACTTTTCCTCATTTCATCATGATGTCTAGCTGAGTTTTCTTGTATCTCATTCAGTTTCCTTAGAATTATCACTCGAAATTCCTTGTCAGTTATTTCAAGGGCTTCTTGTTCTATAGGATCTAGAGTGTGAGATTTATTAACTTTTGGTGGTGTACTTTCTTGATTTTTTGTATTTCTGGTGTCTTTTTTTTGGTGTTTATTCATTGTGGCAGGGGGTTTCACAGTCCACCGGTTTGAGACTAATGACTAACTAGGATGTTGCTGTGGTTGCCAATTTGGTATGGCTCCCGCCGTGACTGCTCAGTTGGCCTCTAGCGTCTTGTGTGTGTGGTTGCCTCGGGTCTTGGGCTTCTCCGGGGATCCACCTTTCTCGTCAGCTTGTACTCTGCTGGGCTGGTGGATCACGTACCACAGGGTGTGTGATCTCTGTTGAGCTTTCACTTTCTGTACAGGACTTCTCCCCGTTCCGTGTGCTCTGGCCCAGGCTGTTAGATCATGCAGTGGCGACCCCACCGGGTGTGTGGTTTCTGTCGAGTCTCCGCCTCCCTGGCCGCACGTCTCCCCCCTCTGTGCACACTGTGCTGGGCTGGGGTGTGTCTTCTGCACCCCTCGTCTATCAGCTGGGCCTTCAAGACCCTGCTCAGCACCGCCTCACCCAGGAAGTCTACCAGGTTTCTGCTAGGCACAGACGACCGGTCTCTCTGGGTGCCTTTGTAGCACTGTGTAGATCTTTCTCGGGTCTTGTTCACCTTTGTATCCCCCCGGTATAAACCGAGTCTAGTGCCCGCCTGCAGCCTGCTCTCCGGCAGGTTCTAGCGGATCTGGGAACTCTCCTACCACACTATTCCCAACCAGAAATTCGTTAGGCTTTTTTCCAAACTGGTGGTCGCAGAGATGGTATCTGCCTCCCAGTAACAGGAAGTTTACCGGGCCGGAGTCCAGGGTGTGGTGGAGTGACAGTCGGCCCGCCCGTATTTCCTAGCCCTCCCAACACTGGTCGGGACGCCCCACACCCCCAGCCCCGCCAGAGAACCGCGGAGGGAGTGGGAGAGGAGGCCGGCCCGCAGGGTCCGGAAAGCCCCGCGCCAGGCCAAGCAAATGGGCTCAGTGATGGCCGATCAGGGCGGAGCTGCCCACACCTGGGAAAATGGAGGCAGCACCGGGGCAGTGAGTGGCCTGGTGGTGCAGGCGGGAGCCGGGTGGGCAACCAGCCCCCGAACAGAGCTGTGCCAGGGATCACTCACAGTGCTGTGCCAGGTCGGGCGCTCGCTCTGTCTCTGGTTTGTTGCCTTCCGTGTTCTCGGCGCTGCCGCCTCGGGCTGTTCAGTCGCGGCGCCGCTCGGGCGCTCCCAGGAATCTTCTTTAATGCCGGCCTGAAACCTCGAATCCTGAATAGGGCAGCTGGCCGCCTTCAGTGCGGCCCCAGCCTCCGGGATCCTGGCTGCATCCACAGCAGCCCTGGCGCCGTGTTCCCTGTTTCAAGACTCGCTTTTGCAGCTAAGAATCAGTTCTTTTCCTGCTCCACACTTCAAAGCTGTTGCCGGTAAATGAGGCAGCCTCTCCTGCCGGGGGCAAAGTGGCGTTGAGCCCCCACGACCGGCCAGCAGCAGCAGTTCTCCCTTAAGAGATGGCCAGAGGAAGGTCCACAAGTTTCCCGGCTGCCTGAGGCCCAGTGGCCACCTTTTCCACCTCAGCTACTCCACGCCAGCCGCCGCAGCCGCCGCCATCTTGAAAACCTCTTTTTTTTTAATTTTATTTTGTCGATATACATTGTAGCTGATTAATGCTCCCCATCACCAAAACCTCCCTCCCTTCTCCCTCCCCCCCTCCCCCCCAACCATGTCCTTGTGCCTTTTAATCCTATAGAGAATTTTAACAAATTGAAAACCCACTTGAATTTTGATGCAACACAGGAAAAAACTCCTTGTGAGGGACCAGATGCCCACCCCCTCTTTCCCTGTGCCAGCTCAGGCCTCTGCAGGTGCCCGGCTCTGCCTGGCATCCCACCCCCGCTTCTTTTCTCTCATTTTTCGAGATCAGCTTTAATGTCAGCTCCACCTCTGCCCCCACCCCACCCTGCAGGCACTGTGCGTGGCTCTGGGCTCCCACTGTCCCCCATGCACCTGATCCGTGGCTTCAGCCACACTTCATGGCAGCCACACTTCATGGTGCACTGGCATAATGTAGCCTGTCTCTCTGCCCCACTGCCAGAGTCAGCATTCCAAGGCCGGATGTCTATCTCATCCGCATTTGCACCTGTAGACCTGACATGACACTGCACAGTTCACTTCCAGGGAAGGAATCACCTGATGTCCTCCACATTACACATTTTACACACACACAGGCTGGTGTGAGCCAGCATGTGATGGAGGTGTTAACATCGTTGCAGGAAGAGGGGCTGGATGGTACTGGAGAGACCCTGTGAAAACCCTGGCAGAATCTACTTTTAGCACTGCGATGACCCTCCAGGTTAGTCAGGCATTCCCTGAATGTCAGAGCCCTCATTCTTAAAGTGGGCACAACAGCATGTATCTTACACCACGATTGTGGAGATCCGTGATGCTGATGTCTATAAAGTACACCATACAGCTCATGGCACCACCGGCACTTCATAAAGGTCCTTTTGTGACATGATTAATAAATCTTTTAAGCTTTCCTTTCCAATTCTAAGACTCTGTGTCTATGAATGCACTTAATGAAATGAACTTGTAGACAAAAATATTTAGAGTAAATGAATATCTAATAAACAGAACAAAACTATAAAATGTAATATACTTACCACTTCTTCATGGGTCGCATTTTCTACATTAATGCCATTAACCTGAACAGATGACAAAGTAAGATTTTTGAGGATAATTAATTAATATTACTTTAAAATAAGAATGCAATAAAGTTAGGGATTAAAGGTTAAAATACTGACCTGCAGAACAGCATCTCCTATAAACAACATCCCTGTCTGGTCAGCTGCAAGGTTGCAAAAGTGACAAAAATGTTAAGAGAAATCTCAGCAAAATTATGCTTTGCATGGCAGTCATTTAAGCACAGGATTTGCCACAACTGGAATGGCATGTGTGTACATGCACGTGGGTGTAGGTGTGGAATGTGTGTGTGTGCACATGCATGCAGGTGTGAATGTGTGTTACAGTGTGTGTGTGCACGTGGGTGTAGGTGTGGACTGTGCATGTGTGTGCTCATGTATGCAGGTGTTAGTGCATGTGTGTTGCAATGTATGTGTGTGTGTGTGCATGTGAGTGCAGGTATGGAATGTGCACATGTGCATGTGCACATGCACATGGTGTATATAAGTCTTTGTTGATGTGTGTGCTTGTGTGTGCACATGGATGTGTATGTGTGTGCATCTGCAAATGTGGGTGTGGAAAAATGCCAACATGAAGCAACAGGCAGCCATCCAGTAAAGCCAAATAGATTGCTAATTTTAAGCACATTAAGAGAGTTACTTTAGAGACACAGAAGTCTTATGTAACATGGAGTTTAAATGCCACTCCCTCCTGCTGAAGGATTTCAGTACAGCATGTGTAAGGTCTGATTTAGATTCTTCATTATGTCCACACAGAAAATAAAGGCAGAATTCTAGAAGCCACTTAGCATTTCCCGTTATTCTCCTGAACGAACAAAGACAGGCAGCTTTAATTAAAAAGGGAGTCCCTAGAATATTAAAGGCAGAAAAGGAGATAAACTTTATATCACAACGTATTCATGTAATCTGTATGGCATATTCCTGCTCACGCTCTCCGTGTCACTGAGGCAGAGAGGAAGCTCCTTCGAGTAAGACAGAGCAGATTTGCACAACAAGCAGAGCATTTTCTCTTATTTTTGCCTTCACATAGTTTGTTTCAATTTTATAAGTCTTTGATTAAATATCAAAAAAAAAGTAATAAACTATTCTTTTGACACTAAAATGCTCATTAAAAGTTACATATAGACTTAATGTTGAGTGTACATAATATTCCTAGTCATTAACACGCATTTCCTCATGTTGAAAATAAAACAGAGCCTCCTTATTACCATATGTGATGGTACTGATGCTAAGTAACCCCAGGACAGGTCTCACCTGCTCGGAGACTTTCCACAGAGGAGCTGCCGTGCATCCAGGGGTGTGACCGATCCTCTCTTAGGCTCTCCCCACACCTTCAAAATTCTCTGTCTGTCTGTCTCTCTGTCCCACGTCCACCTCCATCTCCCTCTCTTTGTCTGTCTGTCTCTCTGTCCCACGTCCACCTCCGCCTCCCTCTCTGTGTCTCTCTCTGTCTCTCTCTCCTTTGCATTTTCTTGTCCCTCCCCCTCGACCACACGAGGGTGGAGCCCTCCCAAATCGCTTTTATTGATCTATGGGAACGCCAGGCTCTGAGCTGGCTCCTCAGGAGCATCACAGCCCTACATTTTAAAGGACTGAAAGTGCAATACATGGAATCACACATAACATAGTAGAGGAAGCACTACAAATTATGTAGTGGTCTTATAAAATTATACATAGTAGAAACACATATTGAAGTAGACATAAAATAGAAAAGAAGTATAAACTGTGTTTTGAAAACCTTGGACACAGGACTCTTAATTCTGTTACTGCAGGGTGGAGAGATCAGAAAAAACATCACTCAAAGACAATGGAGTCCTGCGTTGAAGAAGATGGGAGAAGAACATGGAAACCAGATGTGCTGGAGGAGGCGCTACAGGTCAAGGCACAGGGTGAGGTGCAGGGTGAGGTACAGGTGAGGTGTAGGGTGAGGTGTAGGGTGAGGTACAGGTGAGGTACAGGGTGAGTTACAGGTGAGGTGTAGGGTGAGGTACAGGTGAGGTGTAGGGTGAGGTACAGATGAGGTGCAGGGCGAGTTACAGGTGAGGTGTAGGGTGAGTTACAGGTGTGGTGTAGGGTGAGGTACAGGTGTGGTGCAGGGTGAGTTACAGGTGTGATATAGGGTGAGGTACAGGTGAGGTGTAGGGTGAGGTACAGGTGAGGTGCAGGGTGAGTTACAGGTGTGATGTAGGGTGAGGTACAGGTGAGGTACACGGCGAGTTACAGGTGTGATATAGGGTGAGGTACAGGTGAGGTGTAGGGTGAGGTACAGGTGAGGTGTAGGGTGAGTTACAGGTGTGGTGTATGGTGAGGTACAGGTGAGGTACAGGGCGAGTTACAGGTGTGATGTAGGGTGAGGTACAGGTGAGGTGTAGGGTGAGGTACAGGTGAGGTGTAGGGTGCGGTACAGGTGTGGTGCAGGGTGAGTTACAGGTGTGGTATAGAATGAGTTACAGGTGAGGTACAGGGCGAGTTACAGGTGAGGTGTAGGGTGAGTTACAGATGAGATACAGGAGAGCTACAGGTGAGGTGTAGTCGTGTGAGGCACAGGATAAAACACAGAGTGAGGTGCAGGGTGAGGTCTGGGGTGCAGCATTAGGCAACTCAGGGTGAACCTGGAGAGTCTGCCAGAGACAGGCACACAGGACATGGGCCCTGGCATCAGGGCGTCAGGCCTTTGATCTCCATGATCCCATGTGGAAGCTTCATTTCATTGATAAAGTGCATACGTCAGACTTGTTATTCCATCTTTGAATCCTTCTTAGTGGCCTGAAACACTGGCCATGAAAAGTATTTTAGTTGAATTGTACTGTTATCTACTGAGTAATGCTGGAAAAAGGGCCTCTGAACAAAGAGTGAGCTCGGGTAGTGAAGAATTCTACACTGTCTGCATTTGTTTGGTTTAGGACATTCAGATAGAAAGGCATAAGAGTTTAGGTAGTGGGTTTTTATTAAAAAAGATACAAGTCTATTTTAAAAATTATGTGTGTGTGTGCAATTGTGCAATGTTTATATATGAGCTGCCCAGGTAAATAATGTGTCTGCAGGTCTCTTCCTCGGATGTGGCCCTGCCTAGAACCCTCCACCTCCCTGGCCACCCTGGCTTGTCTGAAGCTCCCTGACTTCCCTGCCTTCCTGAGATGGTGGCATGTCACCAGTTGGCTCCCTGGGCCTGTGCTGCTGCTTACTCTGCACTTGTCCCCAGCTCACAGCTCTGAGTGCCTCACCTTGCTGCCTGGTCCTCAGCTCTCCCTGGGACTGTCTTGGTCCCTGTTGCATGTCCAGGACATCAGCACAGTCCCATGCCCAGGAGACACTCGATAAATGCTTGTTGGGTGAAGGAAAGATGGATGGATGAGTGTAAAAGAAACCCACAAAGGGCACACAGCATCATTATTTGACATGTTGTTCTAATATATGACAATGACCAATCTCTTCAAATAACATCGAGATTTCTTACTGTCAATTAAAGTGATCTTCTGTCTAAACACAATTCTTGTGTCTTTAATCTCTAGTATTCCTATATTTTTAAAGACAAATACAAGTATATATTTTTTTGCTCTCACATTTCTTAAACTGTAGTTTTTAGATTACTTTTCTTATAGTTAATTTGTGACAGTAACTTAATGAAAATAAAAGCTCTATAGGGCATGAAGTCCCCAAAGATCAGCAGCATCAGGTCCTATCTGTTAGGGATCCAGGAACATCTCAAAATCATCTCCTCCAATGACAGGATTTTAATTCAGTATCTGGCCAGCCTCAGCCAGGCTGTGGGACCAGCTCTGTCCTAACTGTGGGACCAGCTCTGTCCTAACTGTGGGACCAGCTCTGTCCTAACTGTGGGAACAGCTCTGTCCTAACTGTGGGACCAGCCCTGGCCTGGCTGTGGGACCCGCCCTGGCCTGGCTGTGGGACCCGCCCTGTCCTAACTGTGGGAACAGCCCTGGCCTGACTGTGGGACCAGCCCTGTCCTAACTGTGGGACCAGCCCTGTCCTAACTGTGGGACCCGCCCTGTCCTGGCTGTGGGACCCGCCCCATCCTTTTTGCTGAGTCAGCCTCCTAAGTGTGCTGTCCACTCTGACTCCTGCCCTTGGACCATACTTTCCAGGGTGTGGTCAAAGTGGTTTTTTTAAAATGCAAACCACACTGCCTCACTCCCACACTTAGAGTCCACCAGTGGCTTCCTACTTATCTCAAGATAAAACCTAAACATCAGGATGTGGCTCACAGGACCCTGGATGGCTCCAGCCCATCTCTACCTGCTCACAGGACTCCACGCTGGTCTCGGGGGTCCTCAGAAGCCCCCGCTTGTCCTTGCTCCTCTGTGCTGGTCCCTTCCACCCTTGCTTCCCCCAGAGCTGCCACCTGGGTAGTCTCTGCTCAAAAGTGCTTTCTCTTGACCCCAATGAAAAATTTGACTCCCTTGTTGTCTGTATTTTTCTTCTAAGTTCTCCTCACCATTAGAGGAGACACATATACAGTACACATGTGTGTGTTTTGCTTGTTTATTTTGTTTCATTTTTGTGTTCTTGGGCTCCTCCTACAAAGCCTGCTTATAGAGGGGCTCATTTTATACATATTAATGAATTAGCAAATTACGAATTGAAACAGTCTAGATTAATCTCAACAAAATATTTGTAAACACAACTGGGCCAGAAGGAATTCTACATTCAGACATTCAACCCTTTTTAAACTCTCCTTTGTTCAAGCATAAAGAAAAATTAGTTTGTCACACAACTTAAATGTATATATAAATCAGAAACTTTTTAATATTAGCCCATAGTATTCTTTCTAAATATATGATTCCATACTTTAGCCAGAGTAATTAAGCTCCTGGACCCTGAGAGGTTGTTTAGGGTTTACTCAGAGACTGTGAGATCCCATCCTAGTTTCTGGCCACCCAGTAACTAGCTCAGGATGCCACAGAGTAGCCAATTAATAATGACAATAACAATTATTTATAATAAGTGGCACTGCCATTATTAAATATCTACATAAGTCAAAGACTAAGCTTCAGATTTTTTAATAATGAACTGTATTAGCCCATTTCTGCTGCTTAACAGAAAACCTGAAACTGGATAATGTATAAGAAATGAAATTTATTTCTTGCAGTTTCAGAAGCTGGTAAGTCCAAAGTCCAGGGAACACACCTGGTGAGAGCTTGAGGGCGTGGTGACTCTCCACAGAGTCCCAGGGTGTCACACAGTGAGAATGGGCTGAGCAAGAGAGAGCTCAGCTTCCCACTCGCTTCCTTTTAAAGCCACCAGAACCACGCCCACAACTCCATTCACAAGGACACAGTCCTCACAATCTAATCACCTCTTCCAGGTCCCACATTTCAATAACCATAAAAGGATTTCCCATTCTCTTAACATGTCACAGTGGGGATGAAGTTTCCAACACATGGAACTTTGTGATACATTAAATCTTTGCATGAAGTATAAGAGATAAGGTTTTTCTTATTGTCAAATTATTTCACCTCATGTCTGTATTGGACTACATGAAATAAAAGTCTCTGTGATTTTAGATGCATTAATTCTTGCAAAACAAATTTTAGACAACTACGGGAAATCATCATTGATAAAACCTAGTGAAGGGAATAATGACAGCTTAAAATTACACATATTTTTAATCACTCAGGTTAACTGCCTCAATCACTCTATTTAATAAATCTAAATGAAGATACTCCTGACACTTTCCCACACCTGAAATAGAATGCGGCATTTTATTTTGGCACAAGTAATGTGTGTGTGACCCAACAGAACAGCAGGAAAACAGACTGTCCAGGAACCAAATCCCCTAAAAAGAATTTTTTTGTAGAGTTTTCAGAGGGGAGTGGTTGTTCCTTCAGTCTGGAGCTAACATAGTGAGAAAGTCTATTTTGCTCCAAGATGGCCACAAGCCTCTACCAGATGGCAGGAGAAATACTTACAGGGCAGTTAGAGCCAAGCATTGACACAGACGCCCCGCATCTGTGTGCCCGGCACTCTAGAAACGACGTGTTCTCCACGACCTGAGGTTTCATAAGATGACCGAATTCCAGCTTGAGGCCTGTCAGTGTACACACATTCTCACCCAGCACATCTTGTATGAAATGATGTTTAATTGGAGGGAAGTTTGTTTTTTTCAAACTTTTCACAGACCATGAGAGTCTGGAATGGCTGAATCAATGTGTTTTCCAGTTTGAATTGAGCTGTGAATCCTCCCAGGAAACTTGCTCGGGGAAAAGCAGGGATCCCAGGGCTGGCTGCTCTCCAGGTGCCTCCAGTCCAGAAAGTTCTGTGTTGGGAAGGTCAGGCCAGGTCAGCAAGCCCTGTGCGGACTGAGGCTGTGACTGGAGCTGATGCATAATGTCAGTGTGCATACAAATATAATGTTATAAATTCTCAAGTAATAAAATTAGAATGCCAGCAGCAATCTAGGTAAATTGCAAAGCACCTGCACAAAATGTCCAAAGTTTTTTAGGAAAATTAAAAGATCAAATTAAAATACTTAAAGAAAACCTTAACCTGAATTCAGGAGTTTAAACAGCAGAAAATAATTTTGATTTTAATGTGAGGAGAAACCGCTTGCTGACCTATTCTTCATTTTCTTCCCCCACTTCCTCCCTTCTCCGCTGTGAGGACAGTTACGTCCCTCATTCCCAGAGCTGGTAGTGCTGTCCGGGTCAGGCCCTGAAAGAACTGACAGAGGGAAGTCCAGTCCTTCCTTACCACCCCCGCCCACTCCTTCAGGTAGGAAAAAGACTGGTGTGATTGCTTTTTAAAAAATTCCCTGGTTTCTTTATTTTTGTTTCCTCTTTCTCTCTGTTTGTGGCAATTGACCAGATCACCAGAACTACTGACACTTGAATTTTAAGTAAAACCATCTGTTAATCATTTCTGGAATGATCAAGGTTCTTAAATAAAGAACCTTGTATACTGACTCCTGTATACGGACTTCAACTGGTCTTGAGACAATGTAGCTCATGCGTTGTCCAAAATTTCACAGAAATCTAAATAATTCTTGTGCTGTAGTTCTAGCTGTAGTGTAAGAAATAAAAAGAGATGAGAGAAACAGCCACATTTACATGTAGTTATTTATAGGGTTATTTTAATGACAAAAATTTAAAAAGCAATATAAAAATTTAAAAATAGTGTGAACCCTTGTAAAATTTTGGTTTAAAGCCAGTGCTGTCGCCCAGTGGAAGGGATCAGAAAAGATTTGCACTACCAGTTGTTCAATAAAAGGTAATGAAAACATAGTTTCCAAGTTAAATCTTTAAAATATTTTCCATTTGATAAGTCATTTTAGTCCTGAAAAATAAAAAGTAAAAAGAAGTAAAATAAGTGAAAAAATAAAATCATGAAAGTTTAATTTTAATTTGAAATTTTAAATAATACTCTTGAATAAAATTAACTACTTGGTTAGATTAGCCTAGGTTTGTGGATTTCAGTTGAAAAATGATTCTAGTTCATTACTGTGATAATACTGCCATTAGATTATAATATAAAATAAAATAGAGCATGTGTATTTTAATCTACATAAATATTCAAATTTGTGCAAAAAAGCTATAATAAGGTAATATTTTCTATTTGCTATACTTGTCTTTTCAAGATAAAGTAATTGCTTTTACCTATGGTGTTATTTGAAGTTATGTGAAGGCAATGCAATCGTGGTTCACGACACAATTATGTTATAATAGGCATAACTCATTCCTTCCGGCAAATTAATTAGTATTTGTGAAATTCAGACATTTTTGTTAAATATTCACTCACATATATATCTGGGTAACATTATAAAATGATAATACTTTTTACCCAGTCTTAATATTAAATAAGTTGTATTTTATTATTTATTTGGACTAATAATGACTAAAAATTGTTGAGCATTTCTTGTATGTCATTCACCTTTCATGGTTCTTCATATGCATTGACTCATTTAATCCACAAAATGACCCCACGGTAAGGCATGTTTATCTCCCACACAAAAGAGCAGGTGACCGTGTGAGTACAGCTCCAACTGCCCTCCCTCAATCCCTCCTTCCCTGACCTCTGGAACAGACAACCTGCAAATCCAGCTATGGTTCATCTATGGCCCATGTATGTGGGTAAAAGAGTATCTGACAAAACATAGCAGAAACTTGCCTACGATCTCTCTTTAATTAACCATATATATTTCCATATAAAAATATACCATTTCTGAGGCCGTCGTCAAGAGGAATTTTTTTCTTTCCAGATAGTTTGCATGGTATTAAAACAATAGCAGTTTGAGTCTTCTGAAACTATCCACTCTGCAAACTCAATTCCAAGGTGCTCAGAAAGGAGCATGTGTTTACACAGAACATCCCCACTTGTATTCTTGGGAACTGTCACTTATATCAACCTGGTCTAAATCCCAAGATAAAATGTCAAAATATGTATTACATTAGGAGACTATCCAATTAAATCAACTTTAAGTTCATTATTAAATTAAGGTTTCTGAATCCTTATGTAGTTTTAGAATTAAATGAATTGTTTTGTTAAACACTATGGAACAGACTATTAAAATGAGTAAGAGAATATCTGTATATGACAATTCAGAGGGAAGCTGTAAGTCTAGAAAGTAGATGAAAATGAACAAAATGTTTTCACATCAAGTGAAGAGCTCAAGAGAAAAGGATTTAGTAAATGGTTTAAACTGGACTGTCAGGAATGTGTGAACTTGAAGAGCATGATTGTTGCTGCATTCTCTTTGGAATTTCACATGGAGGCAAATTCATATTGTGTCCCACGTTGACGACCATTTTCGAAACAGCTCACTTTACAGATATGTAGATTCCAATAATGTTACTAAAACAGATGTTCTGATAAAATGGAAGACAAATGGATTTCCCCAAAGAAACTTGAAGCCTGAGCACAAGTCACACCTGGACGTCACGTGGGCAGGCCAGAGAGGCTGGATGGAATTCCTGAACATGCTGTGCAGCTTAAATTGCTGCTTCTTATATGCTACTGGAGGAGGGAGGACCTACCCTCCAGCAACCAGACATCGCTACCAAGAACCACTAGCTCACGACGGTCCCCAAGAGCTGCCAGTCAAAACTCCATCTGCTAATTAAAATTAACTTGAGGAAGTTAACTGGAGAATACATCCAACAGATGCTTATACAGTCTTAACAGACTGAAATGCTTTATAATAATTTTAGTACAATCCACAGCAACCTGCCAGGGAGCCGACTGCTCCTCCCTAGCAGGGCATTGGCCCAAGACCCCACCTTGTCCACGCTGGGCTCCTGTTGTTCATACGATTACAAACACTATTTCAATATACTTTCTTTTACTTGATTAAACAGAAAAGTAGCTAAATTCGTTTTAATTAACATTTTGTAAAACAAATTTAGAAACAATATTATAGTATTGATCGTTTGCAAGATTTACCCATCTGTGGAAAACGAAAGACCTAAATTGGTATGCTCCGTGTGGACTGCTCACTTTTCAGTGGAATTTCTTTAACTCTGCAGAGTACCGGTGGTGACCGACTTGTGAACAGCTGTGTGAAATGCTTCTCGAATGCAGACTTTAATCTCTCACTATGTACCCCCACACAGGACATCGAGCTTCTTAGATAGAAATAATACATGTTTTGTGAGTCAGGCATAAAACTTTCTTGGGTAGCTCCAAAAAAGAGGTCCTGGAACATTTTTCTACACAGAGTAATATGTTTCCATGGGGTAAGGGACAGACAGAGGAAGACAGAGGGGTCATCTTAAATGGAGCTCCCACCAGCCCAGCTGGCAGAATCTGAATATCAAAAAACAAAACAAAACTGTAATTGCCATTTCTTAAAATGCTTTCATTCTGTAAGATACCATTAATCAAAAAGAACGAATTGAAATTTCTCCTTATGAAATTAATTATTACTATATTTGGGTTAGTTTTACTCAACTGAGAAAAATATATTGCTCTTTTTAAATTGTGAGTTTATTTTCAGAATGTGTAGAAACATAATGCAAAAATTATGTTGCCACTCAACAAATGGCTCCCAATGAATTTTATCCATGGATTTGGGATGCCAATGTCCATTATCAGTGACAGCTTGTTTACTGAAGAGAAACAGTAAAGGAACCCATAAGTCCTACAGACTCAGAAATACTTCCATTGTTCACATTGTCTAGTAGCAGTAGTGCCAAAGATAAGACATGCACATACAATTTTTAAATTTCCTGGCCAAGAATTTGATGTATGGGTTCTTTTTCCTGTAACTCTTATTATCAGGAGCTTTTCAACCAATAAGAAATAGACTTTCTTTCTCCTTGTAAATGTAAGTTGATGGCCCCAAGTACTTTCAATTACAACCATGTGGCCACCCACTTTCAAGAAATTTATGCAGTAAATGATATAAAGACGTGTTACAACATATAAAAGAGTTGTGTAAAGGCACTCTATCAATGAAAATGAGAAGCCTCATTAACCAGTCTTAATAAACTTGGCGGTGAGTTTCATCATCTGCAGGGTCGAGTCCACAGATCAGCTGCAAACGTATCACACCAGCTCCACCCACCTCCACGACAACCAGACAGTAAGGGTTTCCACGTGGCTTTCAACCCTTCCAAAAGCATTAGAGGTAAAACACCATAAATAATGCGCACATAATATGATTGCTAAGTTTAAAAATTGGAATATTTAGAACTGATTAGAATGGCAAATAGCACATCTGAAGCTAAAGTAATGAAGATACAACCCTGACCTTTAGGCTCAGCTCGATGTTTTGGCAGATAACTGAAATTGTTCGTTTTCAATGCCCAGTTTACTCAGTTTTATATTTCTATCGACGAGAAGAAACATGTTTCTCTGGGAAGGAATTGTCAGAAAATGTTGTAGATCCTTACGTAAGTGAAACAACATATCACAGTGGACAATCAGTTTGAACGCTTTTCTCTGCAGAATGACCAGACATACACTTCATCTCATGATTTCTCATAAAGACTTGGTAAATTTCCATGACATTACAAAGCAGTTGTCAAACTGTGATATTCTGCAAAGGAGCTAAAAAATTAGAAGCATGTGTACAGTCTTCTTGGAAATTATTTTTTTAGAAAATGTAGAAAAATGAATGGATGAGTAGCAAATCCTTCAGTTGATCACAAGGACAAATAGTCTCATTTCACTTTTGGTACTTTCCAGAAATAGCCTGCAAAGTGTCCATGTGGTTTATTAAAGGCAGACTCCCTACTGCATAAGTCAAACACATAGAAAAGGTAGCTTTCTCTGAAAATGGAAAAGCTGCACACGCATTCTTACTGGGCTTAACCCCCTCCACTGCCGGAAGTAGATTAGTAACTGTTTCCTAACCATAACCTGAATTATTTCATGGCAGTTCCCAGATCAAAATGTAGATTTCATTCTTTAAAAATCAACTAGACTGTCAGAGTGACACCAAGTGGCTGTGAAATGGACACAGACTGGTCATTCCTTGACTACTCTTGTCATGCTGACAGTCACCAGCATCAGAAGAGAAGCAACATCCAGCCCATGCTCATGTCCAGTGCAGAACCTGTCGTCAGTCCAAATCCCAAAGAGAAGTCCTGTTTTCCAACACACCTTTCACCTTTCGTCATACGGTGATATCACAGCAATGGAGATACACACACACACACACACACACACACACACTCACACACACTCACACACACACACGTACACACACGTACACACACACACACACTCACACACACACACACACACACACACACACACACACACACGAGTCTTTTATTTTTTTTTTAATTAAAATTAGAAAATAAGGGTTGGAGAGAAGCAGAGGGAGCCAGACATGTAATCATGCCCCAAACACTCACTACTTCTGTGCTGTGCATATGTAGATGATGGCATCACATAAATGAAACAGAAATAATGAAAAAAAATACAAGTAAATGTGTGAAGCAGGTAATCATTATACTGCGAGGCATGTTGAAAGAAGGCAGCTTCCACAATACAAGGTTACATTCAGATCCACAGTGTGTATGAGAAAGAGAAAATAAATAATAATAGTAAAAGTTGTTTATATTAAAATTAAACAATAAATAACAATATGTTATTATATCCCTGATACCTGCCATGGTCTATACTCTGCAATGATGTCTCTGTAATAATCAGCCTGAGGCTTTGCAAAATCCTGAAGTGGCTTTGGAGTTGTCAGAGAAAGATGCAATTGTCCTTGGTGTGTTTTCATGAAATTTTATGAAAAGGAACCACATGCCAGAGCCTCCCCTGACTCTTGATAGTTCTGTATAAGCTGGAGCTTCCTGACCTCAACATCTGCTAGTTTCACACTGTTCTTCTTGTGCAGCTTTTACACACTTATCTTTCTAATGAGGTCATAGTGATACAATGTTCACGTGCATTTTCAATACTGCAGTGAATGAGAGAGAAAAATTATATGAGCTTACAATTACGTAACATTCACTAGCTCTGCTTCTCAAAAAGAAATCCCTAAGAGCCCACTACCCCTGGCGTCATTTAGTGCACGTCACACACGCACCATAGCTCTGAGATCTTTGTCCACCCATATTCATTTACTCCTACAGTCATCTATGTTGACTGCCCTCTCTTAGTCATGAATTTTCATCATCACCTTAGCTCAATACTGTTTCAAGTGAAAAGGAAAACTAATATTGTTTCCATCAGAGTCATCCAGAACAGGGACCAGCTGTCCCCTCACTCTGCAAAGGTCCCAGTGAAATCAGCACCGGCCAGAGAGCAGGTGCTGAGCGGCCTCACAACTACCCAGAGGGACACGGAAGTTTGAATATTGAACTGAGTTCATTTCCCAAATTCTACCCTTTTAACATTTCTAGACCTCTCCAAACTTCAATGAATGCCCTTGTACAAGAGGGATTTTATCTAGCTCAAAGGATGTAAGGATTAAATGTTAGTACCCAGAAATGTGGACAGGGACTGTCTCCCCTTCTTTCCATGTGGCCCTGGGAGATTATTTGTGACTGGTAAGAGGGACATTTAAATTCTCGAAATAATTTAAAGAATTTCAGACATTTGGAAGAGGATTTGTGAGGAAAGATTCTCAGACATTTTCTGTAGCAATAACAACCAGGTTTCCTTCTTTCTTTCAAAAACCTGCTTTCTTAATTGTACCATCAAGTGAATCCTTTGAAAGTAAACAGCCGCCTGACAGCATGCCAGTTCACCCTCTACTTCTTACCAGTCAGCTCCTGGAGATGAAGGCTCCTGCAACACAGAATTTAAATTAAACCCGCAACGGGTAACATGTGTATTTCAGAGCTTTTGGTACATCTTGTAATTCTCTGTGAATTTTCAACATCTCTCACTCAGCTACGAAGTCAATTTTTATCATCCTTGACAACTTCTATTTACTCTGATAGCTTTAAAAGTTTACTTTCCATAGATTCATTAACGATAAAGAAGTAATATCGAAATGCCCTTCATTCAGTTTGCTGTACCTCTGACTATACAAGGGACTGCACTCCTATGGCAAACTAATGGAGACGAAAAGCAGATTTTGGTTTGTTACAGAGAGCAGAGTAAGGAAAGTTTGACCTAAAAATCCCAGATCTGACTCCACATCCACACATCCCAAGGTGAGAAGAGGTTTCTCACAATCTATCTCTACACAAATTCAGCCAGACCCAGGCTGCACCATCTGAAATAGGTCGCTATCAAACATTTACAGACCTCCAGAAAAAAATAAATAAAAGATAGCGACTGACTTATTTATCAGTGTGCGCACACAGCCTGAAAATTTTTAAAACATTTTAAATTTCAAAAGCCTTTTCCTTTACAGCAGAGAGAGGGACGATCCTGCAACACAGCAGGCATGATTAGCAGCAGAGGTAGAGCCCTAGGTCTGGAAAGCAAGACCCCCGCGGGACAGAACCGTGAAGTACTCAACTCTGTAAAAAGGTCGTCAGATGTTTCAATCTCACAGCTCTGAGGTGGACACTCTGCTCCTGTCATCGATTTTGCTGGGGTGTGTAATAGGGCCGGTCACAAGGATTTCAACATTAAAATAAAGATACATAAGTTAGTATTAAATGGAAGGGATGGAATCAGAGGAGAAATTTAAGTATTATGGGGAAATATTAAATTCAGCAAAATAAATGAAGTACCTTGAGCACAAAAATACCTTAATTAT
Organism: Cynocephalus volans; assembly: GCF_027409185.1. Taxonomy (NCBI): domain Eukaryota; kingdom Metazoa; phylum Chordata; class Mammalia; order Dermoptera; family Cynocephalidae; genus Cynocephalus; species Cynocephalus volans. Next base: position 2,061,754 of record NC_084473.1, on the reverse strand, counting down.
TAATCTGCTATAATGATGACATGCTCATGGCAGTAAGACATTAATAACAGGAGAACATTTTAGAGAAGAATATAAAGTGGGGTGGGGTCTCGGGGACCTGCGTGTAAATCACATCACGCCAGGCTCAAAAGCTCTGTGAGGTTGACATGAGAAGTCTTATGTTTCCCACTGTCACAGGTGTCAGGCTGTAGTGTAAGAAAGTGAAATGATTCGGACAAAATCATACTACAGCTGAGGCTCTGTGGAGACCCAAGTTGGGAGCTTCTGGACAGCGTTTTTTTTTTTTTTTTTCACTTTTTCCCTCCTCAGTGTAATATATAATATAATATATATATGGTTATACTGTGTCAATATGCAAGCATCTTTATAAATAATAGAGCAAGCCCCGATTCCAACCTGACATTCAAGCTGCAATGTAGGCACTTCCTTTATAAGAACTGATCATCTATTGAGAATATTTACTTACACTTAGCAATGAGTGTTCCCCATAGAAAAGACTGAATACTTCTGATTCTTTCTGCCCTTTTTAATGGCACAAATTACCTCCCTCCCCAATCTCCTTTTGGATTCAGTTTCTGGGTATTTTCTTTTTTTATTTCTTTTTTTTTTTTTTTTTTTGTCATTTTCGTGACCAGTACTCAGCCAGTGAGTGCACCAGCCATTCCTATATAGGATCCAAACCCACGGTGGGAGCGTCACTGTGCTCCCAGCGCCACACTCTCCCGAGTGCGCCACGGGCTCGGCCCTTTCTGGGTATTTTCTAATTGTCCCATTTATCTCCTGAATACAGGCATCAAATTAGGTACAGTGTTCAGGCCTATCCAAATTCTTATTGAAACATTATTATTTATTTATTAAATTATTAAGATAAATTATTATTTACTCACATAATTAATTGAATTGAACTGTGTTTGTGCATAAATTTTATTAGTACATAATGATATCGCATGCTGTAGTAGGAAGAACTGAATTTTGAGACAAAAATCTGTTTATAATGAAATTGCCCTTTCTCAGCATTATAAACCTGGGAAGCCATTGTTTCTCTGTTTATTTCCTGACCTATCAAAAGTGCATGAACAATCATACATAGCTTGTCTATTTTACACAGTTTTCATGAAAATCCAGTGAAAATGGAAATTATTTTTATGCTACAAAATACCAATGAAAGGAATTCCTCTCAAGATGATGATTTCTAACTCCTGTCTAACTTCTTGTTGCCTTACACGTTTCTTGTCGCTCATTGTTTTCATATTGTACATAGTTTTTCTTTATTTTTTGTTCTTAAGATTTTACCACATTAGAAAAGGCACATTTAAATTTCATTTAATTATAGAGAAACTCTCCATTCTTCCTCTCATTTATAAAGTACAAGCTATTCAATCACTAATAGAAAGCTACTATGCTAAATAATAAAAAGAGGATTATGGAATTATGCAATACTGCTTCTGCTTTTCAAAAACATAAAATGTCATTGACTGGGAACACCTCATGCTCGATGTGCGTGTGTGTGCGTGTGTGCGATCGAGTATGTGCATCCACTATGTATTTATTGCAGAACAATGTGAGAAGCCTCACAGATGAGGTGCGACCAGGTTTGCATTCTAACTGGGATGTTGATAAATGAGCAGAGCAGGCAGAGCCTCTGTAGGAGAGGGAAGATTTGGGGAGCCTGAATCAGACCAGAGAGGAGACAAGCATGGCTGGGAGAAAGGGCACGATCACAGACTGGCAGGATGGTCCCAACAGCTTTGAGATGGCCTGAGTGACTGCATGCTGGTGCAGTCAAGAGACAGACCTCAGTGGTTTCTGGCCAAGGGGGTAGCAGGGCCATGTAGAAAAATTACGTCCAAAGAGTGTGAATATAAATAAGAAGTCTGCATTCTCAGCATTAAAACTACACTCATACAAAAATAATCTGATTCTAATAATCTGTGTAGTCACCGCTATAGAATGGTATGAAATCCTGTTGCCCACGGTGGTGTGCACGTGTGTCAGTGCGATTCTCAGTGCCTGGCGTGACTGCTGAGCTACACTGGTGGGTATCTTGATGGGTGCGAGTGCTCTGTGCCTGAACAGATGGGCGTGGCAGGTGCACCCAAGATACCACACTGAGCATCCCTGAGAATTGAGGGGAGAAGCACCTCAGGATTTAAGTGTCTCAGGGGCCAAGCTCGACCTCATCAGAACTGAATCCTCGCACTGAGGGCTGACTGGTTCAGAAGTCACAGTGATGCAACAGGACTTCTCCACTATACTGTAAGATGAAAACCAAGTAGTGCGCTTCTCAGTTCTATGTAATTCCTCCTTGTGAAACAACATCTCTGGGGCCACTCATATTCCGAGGAGCCGGCTGGTATGAGAAAGACTCCTTCACTTATTTAAATGAAACACTCCTTGTAGGTAGAATTAACTGCCCTTTCTTCTATTTTTTGGTCTGGTCAGCCCCAGAACTGTATCAAGACAGTTCCAGTAGCAGTTCTGTGCACCCCTGACCTCCCACAGGGCCACATGGACTGACCTTCAGTCTTCACGGGACCAGGCTTCTCATGAAACAGAAGACATAACCATTCAGGACCAGCATTCACCTGCTTTTCAAACAGAATTCCCTGGTAAAATGTGTACAAAGCTCCTGAGAGTCTTGTGATGCCTGGAGGACCCAGGCTTGGCCGGCTACCCTGTCCAGCATCTCAGCATATCTCAAGCGCATCACTGAAAGGGAGCTTTGGGGCAGTCTAATCCAGAACTTCATTCTACAATGAGACAACTGAAGTCAAAATAGGACAAAGACTTTCTTGGAATTACCCTTCACAATTCCAAGGTCACTTTGTGTAGACTTCCCACATCCACCTGCTGATCTTTCCTTACTGACCTGGAAAGTTTACTTACATTCCTGATATAGAGTTTAGCACATTACATTGTGTGTATTTTTTGGCAAAAACAACTTTACTCTGTACCTTAATTTAAGAGATATATAAACTTCATTCAGTTTATGAAGAAAAATATTACATTTGATGACATATGCCCTAGGCCATTTAAGAAAAATATATTTGGGATACACACACACACACACACACACACACACACATGTATATATATAAATGATGAGTTTACGTGTAGATTTACACCTATGCAAGCACACAAAGACACACTAACTCACACAAATTTTGAAAATATGAAATAGATGAAGAGAGAGATGATGGATAGATAGACAGACAGACAAGGACAGATACATGCTCCATTATTTGCCTCTGGTTTTCCTCCCCACATGGCATTTAACAAGTGCAGAAAGAAATAAGAAGAGAGGGGGAAGAAGACCAGAGCCAGAGTTATAGGAAGGTTGTGTGGACTCTGCGTGTCCTGGGTCTACACGCTGCTCCACTTCCACTGACCTCCACCTTTCTTTGTGGTACCATTAGAAAAAAAAAATGTATCGGCATTTCCCATAAAATTGTAGACATTTCTTCCCAAGGTAAATGATCATAATCTCAGGGGCCTGACTGACGCTCACAGGTTTGTCACGTGGGATGTTGCAGTTTTCCAATCTGAATAAGGAGAATCTTATCACATTATTTATAAGATTTTTCCCAGCTAATAACCATTCATGACGGACTAACCATTAGAGTAAAAAACCACAGTTTTAGTTTACACTACATACTTTAGGAGACGTTGGTGTGACAAATAGTACAGGGACTTAGAAGAACACCAGTGTGAATTTGGAAGCCCCAACAGAAGTCATTTTCTAGCTCCGTGTGTCAGCTGCTCTCTCCCTTGCACCGAGTTCACCATGTGTCCCAAGCTCCCAGGTTCGGTCCCTCAAGTCGTTCCCCACCTGAGGAAAGAGACCACAGCAGGTGCTGATACCACACCTCCAGGAGGGGAGGCCGACACTTGTCCCATTCTGCCTCTGTGAGAAGGGCTCATGGTATGCACCAGAATAAGGATTCGTCAAGTGTCTTAGGAGCAGAGCGAGATAAACAGACCAGATCTGCGTCTTCCAGGAAATGTGGCTCTGGCTGGCACAACTGGCAGTGACAAAGCACAAGGAGGACCATCCCGTGCTGCCCGCTACTGCCACACCCCCTATGCTGATGGCAGATCCTGGCCGGGGGCACTGCTGGGGACGGCAGTGTGCTGGTCTCAGTGGAATCGGGGGACAGAACGAGGTGGTCTAAACAACCATGGAGAGCATGTCCTTAACTATTCTGAGGGTGAACTTGGGCACCCACCTGGTTAGCGAGATGCAAAGGAAAAAATAAATACGGCAAAGGCTTCCCTTCCACCACGCGGTGTCCCCCACATTTCCCTTTTTTCCTTTCTGGAACGAAGACACATTATCTTGAAATACAGCCACCATTTTGCAAATACGCCACAGCAATCACGAGGACAAAACCCCACACTGAGGATGGCTCAGCAGAGGATGGAAAGGCATAGGGATCTGCGCGACACCACCAACCACCAGATTTCCTGCCAAGTGAGAAAGAAAACCCCTGTGTCCTCAAGTCACCAGGAACTGAGTGCACATCACAGCCAGACACAGCCTGCCTGGAGCTGAACCCACGGGCTTCCTGAGGCCAGCACGTCAGGCCATACAGGCTGACAAGGTGACAAAGTGACCGTGCTCGGGCAGGGCTGGCAAGTGTGTCCTCCTTTGTCCAGTGCTCTTCCCAGGGGTGCACACACACAGAGACCTAGAGCTCAGGCAGACACGTGCACACGGAACGTCCACTCACTTAACACAGGAAGTCAAGGCACAGAAAGGAAGCTTGATACGAAGGGTTTGTCTTCAAATTAATTTGACCGCATTTCCATTTAGATCCTCAGTAACCCAGGCCTCACACCCCAGCTGGTCTGAGGAGTTTACGTGCTTCTTTTTTTGATTGAATAACTCACTACTACTTTTGCAGGAAGTTATCAAAGTGATAGCACTCAGCCCCCGGCAATAGCACCCTAGGCAGAGCAGTATCCTGAGAAATGAGCAAAACCGGGTAAAGAATACAAATAGATATCTCAGGTGCATCACGCTGATCCTTCACTAACGTTTTGGAAGGGAGCGCAGTAGGACAGACTGCATGCCGGCTGCGTGCTCACCCGGCATTCGCATGTGGGTGTCCTTGGGAGATCTCTTTAATGTCTCCCTGCCTCAGTGTCCTCATCTGTAAAATGGGGATGCTAGTAATGGTCCTCATCTCACAGGGTGGGTTCAAGGTCATGCGACTGATGCCTGGAACACAGAAAGTAGTAGCTAACCTTTTACTATACTTTTCTCCATAGTACTGTCCAGACCTGATGCATTATGATTGCATTTGTATCTTTGTTGACTGTCTTTTTCCACTACAGTGTGAATTCTATGAAGGCAAGAAATTAACCTTTTTTCCCTACTCTGCTCTCAGCATCAAGGACAATGCTTCACATACAGAGCTCTGTGAATACTTGTTATCTGAATGGACGAATGAATGAATGAGCCAATGGCTGTAATCACAGTATTCATGAATGGTTTGTCTGGTGTTTATGAAGTTTGAAGTGATCAGGTGGAACATGATTTGATATAGTTAAGAAACGGAAGACGTTGAAATTCATGTATAAAAAAGTAAATTAATGTTTTTGTTTTCTGCTTTGATCTAACAGTTTACAACCACCCCATTACTAACTATGAGTCAGGTGGAACCTCAGACTAACCAAGTGCACTGGCTTACATAGTAGGAAAATGAGAGCTGGGGAGTCCTTCCCACATACCTAAGCCTTTTATCTGGGGATAGTTATACACCCATGCAAGTCAAGAAGAGTATTTGAGACCATGGAATGCTGAAAACAGTTTCTCTCAGGATCAGCAGGTGCTCCTAGTTCCAATTAATGATCTTAGCTTTTGATCTTCTTGTCTAAATCCTAAACTATTGATTACTCTGTGCTTGTGGGTAATGGGTATATGCTACCTGCTTCCATGCCTGGGTAATGGGTATGTGTTTGCTGCTTTTATACCAAGGTAATGGGTATATGCTTCATTCTTTCATAACTAGGTAATGTGTGCATGCTCTATGCTTTCACATGGGTAATTGGTAAACACTCCACGTTTTCACACCTGGGTAATGGGTGTGTGCTCCATGTTTTCATACCTGGGTATTGGGTGTACACTCCATGCTTTCATACCTGGGTATTGGGTGTACACTCCATGCTTTCATACCTGGGTATTGGGTATACACTCCACGTTTTCATACCTGGGTATTGGGTGTACACTCCATGCTTTCATACCTGGGTATTGGGTGTACACTCCATGCTTTCATGCCAGGGTATTGGATGTACACTCCATGCTTTCATACCTGGGTATTGGGTGTACACTCCATGCTTTCATACCTGGGTCTTGGGTGTACACTCCATGCTTTCACACCTGGGTATTGGGTGTACACTCCATGCTTTCATGCCTAGGTATTGAGGGTACACTCCATGCTTTCATGCCTAGGTATTGAGTGTACACTCAATGTTTTCATACCTGGGTACTAGGTGTATACACAATGCTCTCAAGCTCTGTCTCCTGAACTCTGGGTCTCCATGGGCTCTGGCATGCTGAGTCCCACAATATCTCCTGTCCACTTGATCCTGATGCCAGACTCTTATGTCAGTGTCACACAAGAGACTCAGGACAGCCCAGAGGCTCCCCGTGACTGTAAAGCACTGTCCTGTGACATATGCTGAAGAGACAGACTAGATGAGACCAAGTCCCTGACCTCCAAAAGCTCCCATGCCGTTGAGGCATTTTGTGCAAGACTCTGCAGGGAGTTATTGGTGTAGAACATGCATACAATGAAGAATGAAGAAATGTGTCTCTGAAACACTCTTGCTCTGGCCATGGCACATGCAATGGCTCCCTGTGGGGAGAGAGTTGGAGCAAGGAGAAGTGCGACCGGTTTATCTCGAGGAAACATGTTGAGTGATGGTGGGGGGGGGGGGGGCAAAGTGACAGGGCGCACTGCAGGAGGACTGGTGAGGCGACAGTACTGATGATGAGAGTGGGAGCAGGCTTGGAACAGAGAGTGACTTCGTGCTGCGACTTGTGAGGCTTCCAGGCAGCTGGAGAAAAAAATGTCCAGCTTCGGAAGAGAGCTGTATCAGCATGTTCTGACTCTCCAGAAGGGACGTTTGGAACCTACTGGTCCCAGTTTCTCTGACCACGTCCACCCTGCCGTGGCTGCCCAGGTGTGGGGACAGCGGCCCCCTGCCAGGTCCTCTCACACTGACAGTCACGCTGTGCAGTGCGTGGTTTCCTCGAGCTGCTAACCCATCTACAGACAAAACAGGTTTTCTTTCTGAATTGAGCAAAAACTCCTTTGTTAATTTGTATCTGTTACCTGTTTGTTAATCTTACTCCCCTGTTCTTTTTCTTTTCTGAGACTTGTATTCATATCCAAAAATTAAAAAAAAAAAAAAATACACAACTGAAAAATAACTGGCGATGCTCAGAAAGATTACAGAACCATAAATGCACTGAGTGACTCTTCTTCCAGTTGCTAATCAGTCACTCGGACGGTTCACAGCACTGCACAAGTAATGACACGTGCCTGCCGCAGTTAGGGATGGCTTTATCTCTTCCTGGCAGGATTTTACTTTGAATGTACTGCAGAACGCAGCTTCTGCACAGCCATTCGATTCCACAATCATAACACTTGTTACATACAACAGAAATGCTTTAGTCCAGTTTAATCATAGTGTTTACTTTGAAATACTTGAGAAACCTCAAAAAGAATCGTCATTTGATTCACGGACCTGCCGAGCTCTTCCACCGTTCCTGCTATCTATGGTCACAGCTGAAACCATTTTCTTATAAAACTTCAATTCTTCGGAGCTACCAAGAACACCACCACCAAGGGGTGTCCTGCCCTCGTGTTCTCTCCTAGCTGCTGAGTGATGAGGGCCCCTCTGCTCTGAGGCAGAGGAAGACAGCTGGCGTACGGGATTCTTGGCTCTCAGCCCCTGAACAAATATAATCCTGCCTGTCACAGGCTTTGTTTAAACCGCCCCCACAGCAAAATGTTACGTCCGGAAGCTTCTGCCACAGGCACGGCGGTTCTGAGGGCAGCGTGTCCGCAGACCCTGCCCGGTCACTAACGCCTGCGGGACTCCCCAGCCCAGGAACCACCTGGCTCTCAGTGTGTCCCCTCTGCACTGGGCTTAAGGTTTGGGTGCAATTAGGTGAAAAAGTAAGAACATTTTAAGAGAAAGTGTGAGATTATCCCACACTCTTCACTCAAGCCTGCACTTTGACGGAGCGCTGGGGAACACAGGCTGGTGGCTGCGGTCACACTGTGCGTTTCAGTCTGAGGTTCACGCGCTCATGTCTGGGGCCCAGCCTCACATCCTTTCCCAGTGCTGGCCGCAAGCACGTAAGTTAGTGGCCCTCACACCAGTGTGCACACTCAGGCGTCCCCCTTGCTCAGACAATGTGGGATAAGTCCCCTGAGCTACAAGTCCAGGAGCAGGCTGGGGACCGGCGAGATGGCAGAGCACGCAGAGCAGGTGGAGGAGGCTGGCCATGGGAGGCTGGGGCCTATGCCAGTTAGACGGGGCTATGCCAGTGAACAAAGTCATCTTATTATATCAGAAAACCTCCCTCTCGTGTGAAAAGCAACCTGCCCAGTGCTGGAATATGTGGCCACAAACCCACCCTCACTGTCTGCTGCTGCACATAGTGACCTCTCGATATGTGACAGTCATCTTGTGATTTTTCGTCCTGCAACCAGTGCTCCCTGTGGCAGAGTGAGGTGGCAGTTAATGAATTCATGCCAGTTGCCAGCTACTGAACAGGGGCATTCTCGGCTTCCCTCTGGACCCACTCCTGAGCGTTCTAATGTGATTCGGCAGCAGGTATGCCACCCTCTTTTGCAGAGGCTTTTGTAACAGAGACTTTAGTGAACACTCTGAGTTCTTCATGCATGTTTAATTCTTCTCAATTTTTTAAGATACCGCAAGAAACTCCATGTTCAAACCCCTGAATCATCAGTCTCTTTAGAGGGAAACTTGATGTCAAACACTAAATGAGTATCTCTCTTAAGGGCTTGTAGGATCAGCAGAAATGAAAAAGGGCAGCATCTTATCAGGAGATAAAAAGCGTCCTTTGAAACAAGGCACAGCCACAAAAATAAAAGGGAAGTTCAAATGCTCAGGCAAAATAAATATGTGCTAATTTTTGTCATTTTAAATAATCTGCTATCTCGCAAACAGTTCTGATACATACACAGATCATTTTGGCTATTTTTACCTGCTTGGTCTTTGAATATTTTTGATATGACGACAGGGACGTTGTGCTCGGCACCCCCCTGAAAGACACAGCCACCAGAAGGAAGCACAGTTACCATGATTCACGCTGAAAACGTGCTTTGAAAAGGAAGAGCAGGCAGTGGAAAAAAGCATGCTCATACCTTTATGCTCAGGCCCAAGCCGCCAACAGGCTGTCTGCGAAGTGTCACAGTTCTGTGCTTTAAAAAATTGTAGAAAACAAACCAAGTTTAGATTAAAATACACCATCAGAAAGTGAATGCAAGATGTACAGACAACTTCTGAATTTAAACTTAAATAATTGTTAACATACATTTCCAAAGCAACGTTGCCTACACACTATGGTCACGACACTATCACAAACCTTGGATCTGTGGTGCGACACATACGGAAACAAAGATATCGATTCAATGAGGCCCTATTTCATGCATTGCTTGAAATTCATTTAAAATTCCTGCAAGATCGTCACATCACCCCCGTGTTTGCCTGCAAGGAGCCAAGGCTCCAGCGAGGGGCACGACCAGCCCACGTTCTCCAGGGTAGTTCAGTGAAGCCGTGTGTGTGCCCAGGTTTGTTTCAAAGTTGGTCTCTTATCACTAATCCCAGAGCAGGCCGCCTCTTCACCACGTGTCCCCACCAAGTTCAGTCACATTCAGGCCAGTTGTTAAGTGACCATTATTAATTTATAAGTAATCAATTTTTAATGCCCTTTGACCTCAGATCCCTCATGATACTTAAATGTAGGTGGTGGTGAAAAGCTGACAGTACAGCACTTTCTCAGATGGCTACTGAAATGGCCAAAATCTCCAAGTCTCTCACACACCAAATCACGCATGTGCGTTCTGTTGTGGTCTGAACTGACTGAAGCAATTATCATCTAGCAGCAAGGGGACAAGGGTCGGGCAGCCAGATGCTGAGAGGGCATGAGCAGGGTGGCCTTGGGCTAAAGGAACTGTAACGTATCCACTGAAGTGGGCAGATGTGGTAGGAAAAACAAAATTGACCCTGTTTTTTTTTTTTTTTTTTTTAAAGTAAAAACACAAGCACTTTCAGGCTGAATGGCTCTAAAAAAAAAAAAAAGCCGTTGTCTGCACAGCCAGGACAGGAGATGGCAGAAGGGACAGGGCCTCCGCCATGGAGCGGGGGCACCACAGGGCGCTGGTCCTACTCACAAGGCTCGCTCATGGGCGAACAGGCACAGAAACAGTGGGCTGATGAGAAAACCTGCCTCACACTCATGCGTGTCTTCCACAGCCTGTAAAATGCACTGCAATTTTATTATTAGGAATGAATGTATTGCAAACTCGAATTAAAGAAGCCAAATATTATAACAAATACATTTACTTTAAAGTGCCTACAAATTAAGTAACATTTAATTGACTTTACTATTTTGAGATTTTTTGCACATACACCACTTTTAACTGATTAAATATTTATATAGTCATAATCAGAAAAAGAGCTGCATTTCAGGAACTTTAGGTTCAGAGCCATCATTTTGACCTCTCCTTGTCCTAGGCTGTATTCCAAATGAAAGAGACCGGTGAGCAGCAGAGTCAAACTCACTCCTGTGACATGTGTCCCATGGGCTCCTTCTACAATCATACTCTCAGTATTCATCTGAAATTCCAGGAACAGTTGACATTACACACTATACCAAAGGACGGCCGCAGCAGATGCGACTTTACACCATGTCCATTGCAGAACTATTCACAGTTCCCTAGATACAGAAATAACCTATGTGTCCATCAACAGATGAACAAATAAATGTGGTATGTATCCACAATGGAATATTATTCAGTCTTCAAAAGAAGGGAATCCTGTCATTTGCAACAACAGGGGTGAACCTGGAGGGCATTATGTTATGTGATATAAGCCAGGCACAGAAAAATAGATACTGTGTGAACTCATTTATATGTGGAACGTGAAAGAAGTCGAGCTTGCAGACACAGAGAGTAGATGGTGGTTACCAGGGGCTAGGGAGGCAGGAATGGGAGATGCTGGTCAGACATACAAACTTCCAGTTATGCAGGATGAACAAGTTCTGCAGATCTAATGACAGCAGTGTGACTATAGTTAATCACACTGTACTGTATACTAGAAATCTGCTGAGAAGGTAGATCTTACCTGTCCTCAACACACGCACACACAACAAGGTGACTGTGGGAGGTGAGGGATAATTAATTAGCTGGATTGTGGTAATCATGTCACAACATATACTTCTATCAAGTTGTCACATTGTACACTTTATATACAACTTTTATTTGTCAATTATACCTCAATAAAGATGAAAAAAATAAATCACATTGTGGGGACAGAGGGTTTCCAAGGGCATCTTCTATAGAGGAGGGGAGGGGACACTCCTACGTGTGAGGAGGATACAGTTTCTTTCCTAGAAATGCAGAGAGTTGACTTTCTAAGTCAGTAAGTGCCTCATGAAGAGTGTGAACTGGCAAAAAAGAGAGAGGGCTCATTCATTCACTCACCAATAAACATGAAATTTCTTCTATGTTCAAGGTGTAGTGAGGGAATTGGGAGGAAGGAAACCACCGGTCCACTGATCCTCTCCCTAACACAGTAATGTGACTCATGCCCCTAAGAGAGCTTTTCTGAGCAATGGAAGATGAGAAAATGTACTTATCTCTCACGTTACCCAGGGAACTCTATAATATGGAATTTCTGAAAATACACATATAGGTTTTTCCATTTCGGCTATTAATATAAGCATTTGAGTCTTACTGAGAACAGACAAATATAAATCAGAGAAAATATATTTAGAGAAGAAACAAGTTGGTTTCTGCCTTGATAGACTTTGCCAAATAATGACATTTTAAATCTGTAAGTTCATTCACTTATAAATCTCTTGAAGACATCCTGAGACATCCTGAAACATTATTGATATTTCAAAGAAAATATCAAGAAACTTATCCCTGTGGCAAAATGAGTTAATCCACATCAAAAACCTGGACTAACATTCTTAGTAGGACAGATAAGAAAAAATTATACCATAAACATACTTAATATTTGTTTAATAGAACGTGAAGAGCCTATTATCTGGCTAAGCCAAATGATGTTTACTTAGATATTTGCTCTATGCAATCTCTAAATTTGGCCTAGCCATTTAAATCTCTCTAAAATTTAGTTTCTGCATCTGGAAAATGAGGATTATAATATGTGTGCTATGTAGGAAGATGCAATGGACTGAATTGTGTCCCCTAAAATTCACATGTTGAAGTCCTAACCCCCAACATGATGACATCTGGAGACAAGTCCTTTAGGAGATAACTAAGGTTAGATGAGGTCATAAAGGTGGCCCCTGAGCCAACAGGGTGGTGTCCTCATGAGAAGAGGAACAGACAGAAGAGGAATCTCTCTCTCTCTCTCTCTCTCTCTCTCTCTCTCTCTCCCCCCTCCCTCTCTTTACCTCCCTCCCTCCCCCATCATGTGAAGCTGCCACCTACAAGCGAGGAACAGCCTGCACCTTGATCTTGGACTTCCAGACTCCAGAACTGTTGGAGAGAAATTGCTGTTGTTTAAGCCACACAGTCTGTGGCATTGTTTTCAGGAGCCCTAATGGACTAAGACAGAAGTTGAGGAAGATCATTACAAGAAAGCATGTTGTAAACCATCAAGTTTCATAAGCATATCAAGGTGTTTAGCCTCTTTGATGAAAAGCTGTTCTTTAAAATTACTTCCTTGAATCATCAAGGAATTCTAGTATTTCAAAATTGGGAGAAAAGGTCGAGCCAATCCACACCTTCATGCTTTCACATATGAACATTATAGAATCGCTAAAGCTCTAAAGAGATTTTATCATTAACACATCTAAGAATTTTAATTTTCAAAACAAGATTTGTAGAACTTAGTGGATGATGAAAATATAATATAAATGGGAAACATGACATCAGCTTTCCACTGAAACCATTCAATTGCTGCCCAGCTGAAGTCACTCTGCTTTCTGTATCCTGATTTTTTTATGACTCCCATAGTCAAGCCAAAAAGAATCATTTTAATTTAAAGTTCTCAGTAATAAGGGAGGAATTTGTTGCAATAAATGCTTACATCAAAAGAATAGAAACTCTCCAAATAAACAGCTGAATGTCACACTTCAAAGAACTAGATAAACAAGAATAATCCAACCCCCAAATTAGTAGGTGGAAAGAAATAATAAAGATTAGAGCAGAACTAAATAAAAGAGAGACCAAAAATATGATATGAAAGATTAACAAAACAAGAAGTTTTTTAAAGAAGTTAAACAAAATAGACAAACCATTAGTTAGTCTAACTAAAAAAATCAAGAGAAAAGTCCTGTTTAATAAAAATCAGAAATGAAAATGGAGACATTACAACTGGTATCACAGAAATACAAAGAGTAGTTAGTCAACTAAATATCAACAAACTTGCAAACCTGGAGGAAATAAATAAATTTCTGGACACATGCAAAGTACAAAGACTAAATCGAGAAGAAACAGAAAGCCTGAAGAGAGCAATAACAAGCAAAAAGATTGTAGCAGTAATCAGCAGTTTCTCAAAAATGAAAATCCCAGGACAAAATGGCTTTACAATTAAGTTCTACCAAACCTTTAAAAAGGAATTAATACCAATTATCTTCAAACTATTCCAAAAATGGAAAAAGATGCCATTCTCCCAAACTCATTCTATGAGGCCAGCATTACCCTGATATCAAAGCCAGACAAAGACACAACAAAAAATGAAAACTACAGACCAATATCCTTGATGAACTTAGATGCAAAAATACTTAACAAAATATTAACAAACAGAATACAAGAGCACATCAAATAAATTATTCATCATGATCAAATGGGATTCATCCCAGGGATACATGGGTGGTTCAACATACACAAGTCATTAAATGTGATACACCATATCAACCAAATCAACAGCAAAAACTATATGATTATCTCAATAGACCCAGCAAAAGCATCAGACACAACTCAACATCCCCTCATGATAAAGACTGTCAACAAATTAAATATAGAAGGGAAGTATTTAAAAACAATACATGCCATCTATGACAAACCTACTGCCAATATCATCCTGATGGGGAAAAGCTGAAAGCTTCCCCTTTAAGAACAAGAAAAAGATAAGGATGCTCATTATCACCACTCCTACTTAACACAGTATTGGAGGCACTTGCCAGAGCAAACTGGCAAGACAAAAAAATAAAGGGCTACCAAATCAGAAAAGGCAAAGTCAAACTGTACTTGTTTGCAGATGACATGATCCTATATATAGAAAAACCTAAAGACTGTACCAAAAGACTCCTAGAACTGATAAATGATTTCAGTTAAGTTGCAGGATACAAAATCAATAGGCAAAATCAGTAATGTTTTTATGCACTAACAACAAACTAACATAAAAAGAAATCAAGAAAACAGTGCTGTTTACAATAGTTACCAAAAGTAAAATAACTAGGAATCAATTTAACCAAGGAGGGGAAAGACCTCTACAATGAGAACTGTAAACCATTACTGAAAGAAATTAAAGAGGACACAAAAAGATGGAAAGAGATTCCATGCTCTTGAATTGGAAAAATTAGCATAATGAAAATGTCCATACCACCCAAAGCAATCTACAGATTCAATGCAGTCTCCATCAAAATACCAATGACATTCTTCACATAAATAGAAAAAACAATGCTAACATTCATATGGAACAATAAAAAGACCCTGAATAGAGAAATAAATATCGAGCAAAAACAAACAAACAAACAAACAAACAAACAAACAAATAAATAAATAAATAAATAAAGCTGGAAGCATAATACTACCAGACTTCAAATTATATTACAAAGCTATTCTAACCAAAACAGCAAGGTACTGGCATAAAAACAGACACTTGGATCAATGGAACAGATTATAAACCCAGGAATCAGCCCACATACTTATAGCCAACTGATCTTTGACCAAAGCAAAAATAACATACAATGGGGAAAAGATTGCCTCTTCAATAAATGGTGCCAGGAAAAATTGGACATCCATATGCAGAAGAATGAAACTGGACTTTTACTTCTCATAATATATCAAAATCAACACAAAATGGATTAAAAATTTAAATATAAAACCTGAAACTATAAAACTACTAAAGGAAAACATAGGGGAAATACTTCAGAAAGTAGGACTGAGCAGAGACATTATGAATAAGACCCTAAAAGCACAAACAATGAAAAACAAACAAATGGGTCTATATTAAACTAAAAAGCTTCTGCACCACAAAGGAAACAATCAACAGAGTGGAAAGATAACCTACAGAATAGGATAAAAATATTTGCAAACTATACATCAAATAAGGGATTAATATCCAGAGTATACAAGGAACTCGAATAACTTTGCAGTAAAAAACAAAACAAAACAAACAAAAAGGATCCAATTAAAAATGGATAAAGAAGATGAAGAGACATTTTTCAAAGAAAGACATATAAATGACCAACATGTAAATGAAAAAATGCTCAATATCACTAATAATCAGGGAAATGCAAATCAAAACCACATTGAGATATCTCACTGCAGTTAGACTGGCCATTATTAAAAAGACTGAGAATAACAAATGCTGGTGAGGATGTAGGGATAGGGGAGCTATTCTACACTGTTGGTGGGACTTTAAATTAATACAGCCCTCATGGAAAACATTAGAGAGTTTTCTCAAATAACAGGTAGAACTCCCAAATGATCCAGCAATCCCACTGCAAGGTATATACTTGAAGGAATGGAAATTATCATGTTGAAGGAACAACTGAACTCCCATGTTCATCACCACTCTATTTACAATAGTCAAAATATGGAACAAAACTAAATGTCCATTGATGGACAACTGGATAAGGAAAATGTGGTATGTATACAAAATGGAAAACTACACAGCCATAAAAAGAATGAAATTCTGCCATTTGCAACAGCATGGATGAACCTGGAGAAAATTATCTTAAAGGAAAAAAGCCAGACATAGAAGGATAAATAACACATGTCCTCATTCATAATTGGGTGCTAAGAAATGAGAGCGAGAGAGAGAAAGAGAGAGAGAGAAGAAGGGAAGGAGGGAGGGTGTGAGGGAGGGAGGGAGGGAGATGAAGGAAGGAAGGAAGAAAAGACCACAATAATACATCAAACTTTAGGAAGGAGAGAACAAACCTAAGAATATTAGAGATGGGGGGAGGGAGGGAGGTGGATTGGGTATTGATTGATCGGGTAAGGGGCATAAAGTATAATTATGATTTGTAAGTATTGTAATCAATATGCTAATAAGAAAAAGACATTTAAGAGAACACTAAAATATGGAAAGACATTCCATGCTCAATGATTGGAAGAATTAATGTGAAAATGTCCATACTACTCAGGCCGAGCCCGTGGTGCACTCGGGAGAGTGCGGCGCTGGGAGCGCGGTGACGCTCCCGCTGTGGGTTCGGATCCTATATAGGAATGGCCAGTGCGCTCACTGGCTGAGTGCCGGTCATGAAAAAGACAAAAAAAAAAAAAAAAAAAAAAAAGTCCATACTACTCAAAGTCATCTACAGATTTAATGTGATCCCCATCAAAATACCAAAGATATTTTTCACAGAAATAGAAAAAAAAACAAAAACCTAACATTATATGGAACAATAAGAAACCCCAAATAGCCAAAACAATCCTGAGAAAAACTAAATAAATAAAGCCAAAGGCATTACACTTCCTGATTTCAAATTATACTACAAAGCCACAGTAAACAAAACAGCATGGTACTGGCAAAAAACCAAACACATGGACGAACAGAACAGATTAGAGAACCCAGAAGTAAATTCATGTACTTATAGCCAACTGATCTTTAAAAAGGCACAAAGATCACACATTGGAGAAAGGATAGCCTCTTTAATAAACGGTTCTGGAAAAACTGGACATCCATATGTACAAAAATGAAAGTAGACTCATATCTCTCACCTTATACTAAAGTCTACTTAAAATGAATTAAAGACTTAATGTAAGACTCTAAACTATAAAACGCTTAGAAGAAAACATAGGGGAAACACATCAGGAAGTAGAATTGGGCAAAGACTTTTTGAATAAGACCCCCAAAACCTAAGCAACAAAAGATAAAATAAACAAATGGGGGGTTTATGACAGTAAAAGGCTTCTGTACAGCAAAGAAACAATAAACAGAGCAAAAAAGACCACCGACAGACTGGGAGAAAATATTTGCAAACTATACATCCAACAAGGAAGTAATATCCAGAATATACAGGAAACTCAAGCTACACAGTAAAAAAGCAAGTAATCCAATTTAAAAATGGGTAAAGGAGCTAAACAGATATTTCGCAAAGGAAGATATACGAGTGGGCAACAAGTACATGAAAAAAGGCTCAACATTACCCAACATCAGGGAAATACAAGTCAAAACTACACTGAGAAAACATTTCACCTCAGTTAGACTCGCCATTATCAAAAAGACAGAGAATAACAAATGTTGGCAAGGAGTCAGAGAAAGGGGACCTCTTCTACGCTGTTGGTGGGACTATAAGTTGGTGCAGTCATTGTGGAAAACAGTATGGAGGTTCCTCACACTGCTACAGATAAAACTACCATATGATCAAGCAATCCCACTGCTGCATGTATAGCCAAAGGAATGGAAATCATCATGTTGATGGGATACCTGCACCCCCATGTCCATTGCAGCTCTATTTACAATAGCAAAAACATGAAACCAACCCAAATGTGCATCAATGGATGACGGGCTTAGGAAAATATGACATACACACACACACACACACACACACACACACACACACACCCACACACACAATGGAATGTTACCCAGCCATAGAAAAACGAATAAAATTCTGTCATTTGCAGTAACATGTATGAGCTTGGAGACAATTAAGAGAAATAAGCCAGGCACAGAAAGAAAAACACCACATGTCCTCACTCTTAAGTGGGAGCTAAAAAATAGAAAGAAAGAGAGAAAACAATCACAATAATGCCTTGAAATTTCCGAATGAGAGAACAGAACTGTGGTTACTAGAGGTGAGAAAGGTAGAGGGGGAGGGGCGTAATGGAGAAATTGGTTAATGAACACAAAGAATGATTAAGTTTTGCAATGACTAATATGCTAATTATCATGATTTGAGCATTAATATTGTACACTACTACCAATAGTCTACTCCGTACCCTACAAATATAATCAATTGTTTCAATAAAAAATAAAAATAAAATAAAATAAAATGATTTTAAAAATAAAAAATAAAGCTCTGGATAAAATTTTCCATAGTGCTTTGTAAACAGATATCTAGTCAGAAGCTAATGTTATCAAAAGACATTTCTAATGCAACCCAAACGGTCCTTTATTTCATCAGTTCACCCGAGGTATTCTTGCTAGAGTCCACTACCTATAAAATCAGGTGCCAGGTAATACACTGACAAGAGGATCAGTTAGAAAAATGATCTGTGGCCCGACCTCTTGTTCAGACGTGTTTTCCCTCATCGATACGACTTCATCTCCATATTCCGGGGCCTCACTCACTAATCAAAAGAACAAAGTCAGAGCACCATCGAAACGTGTAACAAAACTCGTGGAGAACTGAGTTTGTAATACGAGGGAAGTGTTCAGTACATTCTTTACAAATTCAATCCAGCTCTTCTTTTTTTCACATAGATATAAGGTCTTTCAAAAAATATTCTTCTGCATTTTATCATTCAATCCAAAGCTATGTCCTGACACTTAATCCATGTTCACATCGTGGCAGCTGGCATCATTATGATAGGATGTAGCTATGTCCTCCTTATCTCTGACTATAAATATTTCGAGATAGAGCTGTTTTCTAAGACGTAGATAATTGCTACCCATGATGTATTTTTCATCAAACAAAAAGGTGACTTTGGGGTTCTTATTCTGGTCCTCTAAAAATATTGTTTTTTAGCTACTGTTGAATTATATGTAGGATTTGGACCTGTTTTTAAATTCAGACATTTAAAATATGGATTTGACATTAAATTTAAATTTGTCACAGCTGCAAACTCATGCTTATATTTCAATACTGCAATTTCCAAAAAGATAGACTTCAGTCATTTCTACAGATGGAACAAACCCTGTGACACTTTATGCCATCAGGTCTAAGTCCTCGTTCACCCTGGGGTTTGTGCAGCTCTAAACACTTCTTGTCAACCACAGTTACCCTGCTGTGCAAGAGAATACCAGAATCTATTCCTCCTATCTAGTTTTGGTTATGTATCCATGGCCATCTTCTTCATTACTATTTGTGGATTAAAATAAATACATTAATTTTAAAAAACAAACAAAAAATGTTTTGCACAACTTAAAGATAAATGAAACTTTTTTTCACATGTACATGTGAAAAGAATTGCTGATCTTTTTTGCAATGACAATGGTTGTTAGTAATATTCTACTAAACTGCTGTAAAATAAAATAAAAATAAACAAATAATTTCTTTGAAATAAAGTTGATGTTTTTTTAAAAAAAGAAAAGAAAAGCGCTTCTTGTGCATGGACAATTTTTAACCCCGTCTCCTCTTCTCTCTGGACTCTCCGGTCCCCTTCTCTTATTGTCTTGTTCACAGGCTGCCTGGGACCTCCTTCCCTGTTAAGAGGGTAGGTGGGTGGAAAGCTCAGTGACAGAGGGATAAGGTATTTGTTTTGTTTTTTGGTTACATAATTAAAGAGGCAGAAATTATTTTTCAAAATTAGACATTTAAAGGAATAATTTTCTGAGGTTTTTTTGTTTCACAACCACACAAAACTAAAAAACTTTAAAAAATACTCTTAGTGTTTAATTTCAGAAAACAATGTGTTAATAGGTTTCATCACTGGGGAGAGGTGGGGAGTGTCAGATCACTAGACATTTCTTCCTTCATAAAGCTGGGTGTTCTTTTTGTGTTAGCAAACACTCCGTAAGGTATCTTTTAGAATGGGGTTTTTGTCTGTTTCTCCACTTTAAAAAAATAACTCACCCAAGTACGATTTCTTAAATATGATGAAGAATCTGGATTTACCCGGTGAAATAAGTAACTTGTTCCTCAAGAGACTGAAGTAATGATTTCAAACTAATAAGTTATTTGAAAACTCTTGTACATATTTGTTCAGTTTGATGTTGAACCAAATGCACATTAGAAGGATTTAAAAATCAATAGAGCTGGCTTAGAATTGCTGAAAGCCTATTACAACTCTTAACATTTAAAAATTTAAATGGTCCTATGGTATTATTTTTCTTGAGGACTTGCAGTCTGGCTCCCAGCCAATACCTCACGTGTGGTTGGTCTCAGGTCTGACCATAGGCAATTAAAAGGCTACACCTGGCGGGTGTCAAGTGCACTGCCTCCCAACCACACACCCTATGCCAGATGGTGCACTGGGGTCCCCCAAGGAGGCTGCAGTCAGGAGCTCAGGCCCGGCTGGCCACGATCTTAGGCATATAGCCTGATTGCATCCCTAGTCTAGAGTCTGAGTGGAGACTCAGACACCTCCCTCAGGAGCCTCCGCCAAGACCACTTTATGGCAGTGGGAGGGACCCTGAAGACCCTCTTCCCAGGCTGGCTCAAAACCCAGTACATTTTCACCCTCAGCCCCTCCTGTCCTTTTCCTGCCCCTGGTCCCACATACAGTAGGAGCCTTTCTCCTTTTGTTCTGGTCTCCCGATCAGCTGACCCTCACCTGAGCTGTCCCCCAGGGTAGTGGAACAGGAGCTCGTGTTATCCCTGGGTCAGCCTCGCTTGTGCTATTAGAGTGTGTGAATTAAGAAAGCGTGGCTCTTACTTTCACTTTTGGTTTCTTGACTTTATCCACCACTCCAGCACCTGGTGGTTCTGCTCTCTCCAACTCAGCTGAGCACCCACAGTTAGCCTGCATGTAGGGCTAAGAGCATCTAAGCTGGTGGGATGTACTCCACTTCATTCTTTAAAACCTTGACAAGAGAACTCACCCCATAGGGATCAAAACTTAATTTTAAAAGAATGCATGCATAATTGGAAAGTAAGTATCACTGAAATAAATAAATAAATTTTCCAGCGGGGGGGGGGAGTTAAATCCAAACAAGAACGTGCAGGAAATGTATTAATCAACTTGGATTATTCATATAACTGTTCACAATAACTAAAAGGAATGGATTAAATAGATCTACATAGAGCAGATTATATTTGCATGCATCGTAGATAAACTTAAAAAGCATAATAATTGCAAAATGAAATTACAATGTTATTCCACACGTATGAATTTGAAAAACACAAAAACATATATGTTGTCTGTGGAAAAATACATATGAAGTCAGAATTTAAAAATGTAAATGGGGTAATACAAGAGTACTTCAAGAAAGGTCATGGAAGGATTTGTCTTATCTTTGGATTCTGTTTTTCAGTACAGTGATAACCTCTGGGAAGAAAACAGGTGAGGAGACAGAAAAGGCTTTAGCTGTATATGAGCATTTTAGTTATGTAAGACAATGGAGAGATCTGCAGAACATGTGCTTAATATGTTGGCATATAACAGGAATGGATAATTACATGGGGTTCTGTTTACTTTTCAAGTTTTTTTATGTTCGAAAAATTATATAATTAAAGGAAAGAATAATAAAAGTTTTATGCAAAATATCTTGGCTGGTATGATTTTTAGTTATTTAAAGCTGTCTTTGAATGCCATATTTTTGTACCTGATTTTTTTACAAAGTGTGCTGGGTGTGCACACCCACATAGACAAACACATATACACCATCATTTTATTTTTAACTAACGCTTGGTGTAAACTTTTATAATGGAATTAGCCAAACCATCCCCTATTTTAATGTTTTCATAATTTTTAAACCAGAACTTTCCTCATTAAATTGAACTGTAATCCGGGTACCATTAAGGGTATTTTAATGAGCTAACTCGATAGTGTTGGCAGCTAAGGCGAAGGAGAATTTTGCAGGAGTCAGCCACTGTGCAGACAAGGAGAGGTCGATTCTAGATATTTTGCTGACAACCGCATTTCATTTCTTGTTTCGGAAGCCTTTTCGTAGAGGCTGTCCACGTTTCTCCTGAAGACATGAACTTCAGAGCACTGGTTAGTCCTGGCAGCTCTCAGCCTTCGAAGCTTGTGATGCTTCACAAATCACTTGCTTCAGGATTGACCCCTACTTTTCAGGGCACCTTGTGTCTTAAGTTCGTTCGTACACTGGTCACCCTCCTCACCGTATGTCCTCTGCTGCGGAAACAATCCTTCTGGAAAGGAGTTCATCCAAGAAAAAGAGCAGGGGCCATTTTAAGCATGAGAGAAATAAACTTCAAGCAAGAATTGATCCTTAGCTCTCACACGATGTTAAAGTGTATTTAGTGATTTTCACGGGCAGGATGTCTTTGAGTTTAAAGCCATCTGGTCAATCAGCAAGAGTACAAAACAGTACTACAGTGAGTGAATAATTCATATTAAAATTTTAATACAGGCCTACCTAGTGATCTTTCTCATATAGTTCTTCAGCTGGGGGGCTAATCATAGAAGAATGAAAGACCTGAGTGCGTTGTTTTGTTTTCTAGGAGTAACAGCTGATCCTTCTCATGTAGTGTCACACTGAGCAAACGTGAGTGTTTGCCCTACACCATGAGCTTCCTGGAGACAGAGCCGAGGCAGCCAGCGAACCTTCATCTGATAGACGTAACCGGGGTTCCCTCCCGGGATGGGAGGAGGTGACCGTGGTGGGAGGCGATCTGCTCAACCAACAGCACAATGAATATGGCAGATGAGGTGATGGGTGAAGATCCCAAAGCACTGTCTGAGCACACCTGAGGAAACTGGCTTCCAGAGCCCGTTGTGAGCAGGAAAATCTGCAATGCTGGAGAAACACGTCAGATGAGTTTAGAGGGGTTGTTCCTTGTAGCTTGGCTGGATGGTAGAATATCTACAGGGAAGCCAATCATTCACCTCAATTTAGGGAAATAAGGTAATAAAGATTAAGGTTAAGAACAAAAAATTAAAAGAAAAAAATCCAGAACAAATGGGATGATAGCTAATCCTGATTGATACGCCTGAAGAATAAGAAAAAAAAATGGGTATAAATCTAGGTAGATAAAGGTGGAAATAAAGCATTTATCCAATCACAAACAAGCAATGATAGAATTTCATGTATCATGTATAGAATTTTTCAGAGACTGCCCCTGGGTTTGCAAGTTTCCTGTTGAATTCACTGATCTTGGGGAGTTTAACTTCTTCAATCCAAATTAAAATAACAGTTCTTTGATATCTTTTACATTACCTCTTATATTAGTAATAAATCTAACTTTAGAAAATGATCTTAACAAGCTCAGTGGACCATTGTAATTTGAAACAATTTATAAACGCCTTTTGCAGGTTCAGAACTATGCGACTGACTCGATTAGTTGTCACTAGATATTATTTAGTGATCTCAATTTGCATGCTCTAAAATGCATCTATTCACACACTCATAATTCATTCGTTCAATCCCTCAAAATCATTCTTCCTCGTTTGCACAACTGTAAAGGTACATATAGAAACAGAGCTGAAAGAAAATAGATCTTTGATGTTAAGGTACAGACAGCCTAGCAGAGCGGCGGAGCCCATGTACAAATACTACAGCATCAGCAGAGCCGGGGAAGGGCCTGAACGTGACACGCCTGAAAGTGGAGCTAGAACATTCTGGACCTAATCCTAATATTTAACACCAGTGTACAAAGTTATGACATTAGCCAGTCAAAGCCTTTCCACAGGGAAAGAAGCGACACACACAAACTCTTTCACAGAAGAGGGAAAAGAGGAAGCCCTTGCAAATGCTCTCTGAGGCCAGCATGACCTTGACAACAAAACCAGATGAGCCCTTCCCAAGAAAAGAGTGCAGACTGGTCTGCTTATCCCTCACAGGGTCTGGTGGCATCCCAAATCCAGGGGTTGTGTCTTCCGTCCTGAAAGTGAGCCGAGATGCCGGGTACCATTCAAGCTTTGTTAAAGGAAAAGAATCTGCTGGGCTGTGCTCAAAGTGGGGAACGGCCTGGGGCTGCCCTGAAAATGGGGGACAGCAGCGAACCCAAGGCAGTGGGAACTTATATTTGTATGTTGGTGCCAAGAGCTGAGTGATGTAATTCCGGAATGGAGACTGAGTTAGGTCATGGGGATGGAGAGTTCTGCACATGCAGAAACGCCGAAAGTTCCATTTTCTCCGAAACCATGAGGGGAGGGGAGGCAGTGGACGGTGCCATTTTGTACTTGGGCTTGTCTAAAGTGGCCCTGGTTATGTTGCAGATCTGTTATGTCCCTTACGTGAAATCACCAGCCCCTGTCTCCTCGCCCCCAACCTGGCTCTTTCTTAGGACTTTCTGCTTGTCCATTGCTCAGCAAGTGCTCTCCACTCTCAAGGTCTCTGAACATCTCTTCTATATTTCCCAACTCCTTGTGTTCCAGTCTGTATAATTTTTTTCAGATTTATTGTACAGTTCACACTTTTCCCTTCTGTCTAATATGTTATTAACTGTGAACTGAGATTTTGATTTTATTTATTGTTTTTACTTTAATTCCTAGATTTTCTCCTTGGTCTGTTTTTACATGTACTGAATCCCATTGTCTAACTCCTCGTTCTCTTTTTACAACCTCGTTCACGTTTTTAAACATAATAAATATATGTGATTGTGAATCAGATCATTTTAAAACATGAAGTCTCTGTGGGTCAATTTCTGCACTTTTGATATAATTTTGGTCAGGATCTCCACAGGGTGCCTCGAGCCTTGCACGCTGCATTGTCCGAGCCTGAATTTAAAGTGCATTCCTCCAGAGGGTGTGCATTTTGCTTCTGCTTGGTGCCTGGGGAGCCTCCAAACTGACACCACATTAACCTTCATTTCAGCTGGAAGTTGTCGGCTGGAGTTACAAAGCGTGGACTCCAGCACCCAGCTCAGATGAGGGCAGATCGGGCTGAGGGGTCCTCAAGGCATGTTCGGTTGCCTCTGTCCCTCCTTCTAGAGCTAATGCTGACACAGGTAAGTATTCTGGCTGTACCCCTTCACAGGGCAGACTTTTTTCAAGTTCACTCACTAAAAATGGAAATATTTTGGTTTCTTCCTTTATGCAGTGGGGTCAGATCTTTTCTTCTCCCTGGCTATCTCCTGACACACACATCAAAAGACCTTGTCCTGTGACTGGTTATCTCTCTAATCTTACACTGTTTCCACAGTCACGCAGCAGGTTTAGTGCCCAGTACTGCCTATGGCTCTCTAAACATCCACGCACCGTAATGCTTTTTGAGCTGTCTTCACTAATTTAGTGGGCAGCAACCCTCAGAATATAGATTAGCAGAGTGGTGGTTAATGTTGTCCTAATTTGGTAATTGACCTGTGATATTAGTTCCTCTTCCTGAATCTGAATTTCCTAAATAGTAAAATGAAGATAAGGAATTCTCTAAAGCACAGTCCAGCTATGAATTTGCCATGACCTGAAGTAGCAAGCACAACATAGAGATTGATGCAGTTTGGATGTGTTGTTCCCTCCAAAACTCATGTGGAAATTTGATCTCCAATGTGGCAGTGTTGGAAACTGATTGAGTCATGGGAATGGATCCTTCATGAACGGATTAATGCTCTTCCTGGGGGAGGGGGGATTAATGAGTGAGTTCTGACTCTAGTAGTTCCCACGAGAGCTTGTTGCTTAAAAAGACCCTGGCACCATCTCTCTCTTTCTTGCTTCCTGTCACCATGTGAGAGACTCTTGCTGGCTGCCTGCCACTTTCTGCCATGAGTAGAAGCAGCCTGAGGCCCGTATCAGATGCAGCTGTCCCAGAATCATAAGCCAAATAAACCTCTTTTTCTTATAAATTACCCAGTCTCAGGTAATTCTGTTATAGCAACACAAAACGGACTAAAAAAGAGATCTACAAAAAATATGCCTTTATGTGTGACTTCCCCACCACATCAATTCAAAACACCAACATAAACTTACAGTTTAAAAAACTACATGCCAAATGTACAGTGATAATTATAAAAGCAAAGCAATCCAAACAAAAGTTCTGAAACATGAGCGAAAGCTAGCTCTCTTCTAATAAAAGCACACACTCTCTTTGGGAGACAGTTTGAGAATCCTGACACTTTAGAGCTTTCGAATTCCATGTCGATCTAGAGGGATAGGAAAATAAATAAAATATGAAATCACAGATTCTAAACTCTGATGTTGAGTTGGAAGAATTTAAAAATTGACTGGTTTTCTTAAAGAGGAAAATTAGTTTTGCTCTTTCCATTTCCAAAGAAAAACACCATCTGACATTAACTGACAATGTAGCCATTTTCTCAGTAGGTTCAAGAAAACAAAACACATGTCTATCCCTCAACTGTGTCTTCTCAAAACAGGCAATCAATAATAAAATTGCAATCAAAAGCACAAACATTGGATCGGGTCTCAGGAAAAAAATTTCCCTGCAAGATCATTTGCTGAGTAGGTGTTGACTCACAACTTGTTGATTTTGAAGTCAGAGTGGGCCTTCCACTACAAGTCAAGCTCAGAATGTAAACATTGGTTATCGGTATTAGTTGCTCTTAAAACAGAAATGATCCTGAAAATCAAAACACTAGTCTGAACTGGACACGTGACTTTAGTGAGGAAATTTGAAGTAACCTACAGACCTAACGTCCCGGGTGTTTCTTCCAGGAAACAGACAGTGGGACTCACAGTGAAGCAAACACAAGAGACTGAATAGGATTAGTTACTTAATCTAGTGTCCCTAAATTCTGTCACCTGCAATGTAGGGACCATAATGGAATCTACTGCAGGAGGATGTTGGAAGTTTTAAGTGAATTACAATATGCACTATGCTCAGAAAAACACTGACACGTGTAACTCGAATAATACACATCAGCAGTTACTTTTAGTAGCAAAGCATTGTCTAGGGCTTGGGACCCCCATGATGAGCGAATATCTGCTTGACTTTAATATCTACATCACGCTCTCAAAGAATATATGCTGCATTGAATCTGGAATCAACTTTTCATCTCATCGGATCTACACAGGGACTTATAAGTTTCCAGAAGACATATAATCTCCACGCATTTTTTCCTGTAAATCAACTGTGGAATTTTTAGGTCTTCCATTCATGGTCTTTGGAATTACTTTAAATGAAAAATAACTCTTCTCAACTAGGTTCCCTGGTATGGGGGAAGCTGGGAAACACTGAATGACATGGAAACCACAAGAATTTCTGTGTTCTGAGAACTCCGCGGGCTTTTCCGACTCTGATTCTAAACACAGCCATGACCTTTCTAAAAAGTAGTCCTTCCCATTCTACAGACCCATGGTAAACTCTCATGGCAGTAATGGCTTCGTTTTTATAACCGTCTGTGAATCCACATCACATGAAACCAGCAGAGCTCATTAAGGCGTAGACGGGGCAGAGAATGGACAGAAATCGATATTAACTACAGAATTCTGTCCCGCCCTCTTATTTCAGGGCAGGAGATCTGAATATTAAGCCTACAGATGTTTTCAGGTATCGGTAACTCACTTGGATGCATAAGTTTATACGCAGGAGCATGTGCCCATTTTTATTAGGAAGGAGTCTTTAATTTTACTTAAACTTGGGTAGATAGTATGACACTAAATATTTAAAAATGTGTAGTTTACTATTCCTGGCCAATATCACATAAAAACTTTTAGTGTTTTTACTTTAGTTTGTCTGAAATGTTATACCATATATGAAGGCATTATTTACATAAAGTTATTTGAGATATGTCTGTATGATAATTTTACTAAGAATCTGGATCAATATTTTTTAACTTTTTGATTATAAGAGTTTAAATTGAAAAATGTTTACTTTGTACAAATCATAATTAATTGAAACATAAAATATGAGCAATCATCTGACAAATTTTTAAATAAGTGAAGAAAATGATGACTAGGTAATTTTCTTTCACTTTTAGAAATAAGCTCTTGGGCTGGCCAGTTGTTTCACTTGGTTAGAGCATGGTGTTAAGTAACACCAAGATCAAGGGTTCGGATCCCCACAACAGCCAGCGCCAAAATAAATAAATAAATAAATAAATAAATAAATAAATAAACAAACAAATAATTAAACAAACAAATCTTCCATAATTTCTCATTTTGCTCAATCACACTCTTGTTTGGTATTTATAACAAGGAGAGTGAAAGTAAGT
This sequence comes from Cynocephalus volans, assembly GCF_027409185.1. Lineage (NCBI taxonomy): Eukaryota > Metazoa > Chordata > Mammalia > Dermoptera > Cynocephalidae > Cynocephalus > Cynocephalus volans. Next base: position 2,033,388 of record NC_084473.1, on the reverse strand, counting down.
CAACAATGGTTAGTGATGGGACTACATACAAGTGGACATAAGACTTACCTACACTTTGGGAAGACTTGGGGTTAATGGGACTCTCACAGGAGCTGTGAAAGAGCATTGTGAGCCTCTGGGGAGAAGAGGGAACAGGGCAAGAAGCTGCTGTGGTGTGAATGTCTGTGTCCCAAACTCACGCTGAAACTCAGTCCCCAATGCAGTAGTGTTGGAGGTGTGGCCTGTAGAGGGTACTAACATTAATTAGGCAAATGCATTTCACAGTGCCTAGCCTCTGAGGCCCTGTAGTTCCAGGTATAACCTAACTTTTTAGAATTGCACATAGAAATGTTAAGCTTGCAAAAGACAGAAAACTTTCCTTGGGCTAAAGTCTCTGTTGTAGATAATGAATTGTAACACAGCAAAATTGCTGGCTCCAAGGGCAGATGTCCTTGGTGCAGCTAAACCTAATGATTGTTGCCATGACAATTATCTTACTGTTCTTTTTGTAACCACCTATGTTCCTTTTCTGTAACTTTCTGGCCTGGAGAATAAATATTGAGAGAAGACCCCAGTTCTGTGTTAATTTTCCAAGGAATGCCTCTCTCTTGAGGGTTCGTGGAAATTAACCCCTTCAGGGCTTCTCACTGCTTAGAAGAAATGGGCTTTGAGTAATCCTTTGCATCTCCATCAACCTGGGAGAGGTGACAGTGGCCTTTGAGAGCCTCCAAACTCATGAACAGGACAAGGTGCCTTTATGAAAGTGCTTGGCAGGCAGTTTGTCCTTTTCCCTTCCATCTTCCACCACGTGAAGACATGGGATCCTCCCCTCCAGAGCACACAGTGGTCAAAGCACCATCTTGGAAACAGACCAGGCCCTCACCAGACCCCAAATCTGCCAGCATCTTGATCTTGAACATCCCAGCCTCCAGAAACATGAGAGAAAAATTTCTGTTCTTTATAAAATAACTAACCTCAGGTATTTTGCTACAGCAGTGCAAACAGACTGAGAGGATTTGCATGGGGCCTGGGATGAAGAGGCGTGTGGTATGATGCAGACCCGGACGGGCTGAGGCTCAGGCAGGAACAGCAGCAAGGACAGAATCTCTCCCACCGCCCCATTACTGAGCTGTCGCCATCCTGGACCTACAAGGCACCCCAGACTTGAAAGGTGGACCCCACTGAGTGGGTGTGCAGATATGCACGGGGATCAGGAGGGCAGACTTGGGTTCTAGCCCCAGAAGAAGAAACAATACTGTCACAAGAGCAAGCTTGTGCAGGTGCAAATGAATGTCTGGAATTGCTTATGCTCTTTGTGGGATCACATGGGACTTCTTGATAAAGACATCACACTTGGCTAGCATTGGTACCTACTGAGGAAATACTGATGAGAGGATTGCACGGCAGGGAGAACATACCCTGTTCCTTTCATTTCCAAAGCAAAGAACATAGGGACTCAGAAAACCAAATAAATAAGGGGTCTGCAGAGCCTGTGTCTTCCAAAAAAGTCAGCCCTGAACTAGGAAATGGAAATGTGTTTTGGAATACTTTTAAAATCACACTGAAAAGAGCTTCTTTTCAACAATAAAGAAGTAGTTTTTGTAGCTAATGTGTATACTTAAAGGAGGAAGTAATGAAAAGTCCTGGACTAATGTTAACACCACACACATCCAAAATTATTAAGCCTACTAAAAAAGAATTAAGAAGTTTACAAATTGACTATGGTTTCAATATAGTATATTTTATTTGCAGTAGTTCTGTTTGAGTTTAATTTTGAGATAAAAGTTGTAAAATATTTTCCCTAATGTTTATTCAATATACCACTGCATCTAATAAACAAATTTCCTACCCTTAAGAAAATATCATTTGTGACCCAATTGAAGCCAAGAAGGGCCTCATTTTAGCATAAAAATTCATATTGACATCACAGATGCACAACAACAAAGTTGACACCTAACGCTGAATAACACCTGTTTTATCTTTCACAGCATATCATTATAGATGAAAACCCTGAAGTTATTGTTCTTTTAGTACATAGACTATTCATCACATTACATCTTTTTAGTCTGCAATGAGATTATATCACATTTCATACTGTGATATTTGGTCTTTTTTTTTAATGTAAACCTCCTCAAAGTAAGTATAGTACCAAAGAAATTATGAAAGTCATAATTCAGAGACTAAGTGATACAACCGTAAAATAGTATTTTATTTTGTGATATAATCAAAGCCAGCAGTTGAGGATATTTAAATAGTGGGGTAGCAGCTTTTTGTTAGCAAACATCCTTGCACGTCACTTCGCACAGGCTCTCATCCGGCTCATGATTGGGGGCCCTTCAGGACACCAGAGAGCAGCTGCACTTACATTCCCGCCCTGGCGGCCGGCCCCGACGTGGACCACGTCCTGCTTCTGAACCGTCAGCGCCTCTTTTGTCAGCTTCAGGCGGACATCGTAGGCGTTCCCGTCCTCGCACAGCAATGCCAGGGCGGTTTTGGTCTGTAGAGACACAGTGAGACACAGGAGTCAGCGCAGGGAGCCGCTGCAGGTGTCAGAGCCTGTGACACACCCTCCCCAACAGCTCCCTGGGATACACACACGTACAGTACAGGGCTGTGTCCACCTGAGAGGGATTCTGTGTACTTTATTCACAAAAATAATGGAATTTCGAATAATTTGCTCCTGAGCAGTTTTTACAGAATTTAAATAAGACATGTTTTTAAAAGAAAATTAGCCAGGGTTTTTTATTTAGAAAGCTTGGGAAGTTTTAGGACTATGAGTATTATATTTTGATCAATTTTTCTACTTCTAGAAAGGTTTTATTTTTCGCTTAAAAGCTATTGCAATAAATAATTATGTTAACAAGTTTCAAATAATATTTATATGAGGATTTGTTGGCTTGGAGTAGGAAAGCAACAGCAGAACAAACCTATCAGAACTGTGAAAACAGAACAGAAATGGACTTAGAAACGTCGGCACAGCCTGGTGCACCCGGGATCCTAACGAGGCAGGGAACGGGGAAGGGCCTATGTTGCTCCTTCTTCCCAAGCAATGCAATTTGGAGTAGATAGCAAGTATTGATGAGGAGGGAAATTTAATTAATTAAAGGAGATAAATCTATCAGCTTTACTATTGGATGAAGAACGCATGAGTCAGAAAGACATGTTTGGATAAACTATAAAAGTTGCCTCCTCCTGTGTGAAAATCGTGGACAGCCGCGTGGGGCCACCCGGTTCTGAGCCGTGCCCCTTGCACAGGGCTAGGGTGGAGGGGTGTGTTTCTGTGTCCTCCCCACCCCAGTGCCAAGGGCCTTATTGGGCTGAGCGTCAGACAGAAGCACTGGAGGCCAAGAGTCCGGGAGGAACTGGCTATGAGTCAGGGAGTCCTCAGGCCATGGCCAGGAGGGCCATGGCACAGCTGCAGCCCCAGCCCAGCGGGGAGGGCTGAGGCCTGCTTCCGGAGGCCCTTCCATCCTCCCCACCTGGAGCCCTGCAGTGCTGGTCCACCGTCACATCCAGAGCCTCACATGAGGGAGGGAGGCCATCACATGAGCAGGACAATGCGGTGCTGCCAGCTCCACCCACAGCGAGGCCCGAGAGCGTGGGAAGGATGGAGCTGTGACCACAGGCCATTGTCCAGCTCTGCAAACGTGGCCGTCATGGGACTCAGACAGGGCATCTAAAAACATAAAGGATGCCCGCGTCTTCCCTCAGAGATGTGGGTTTAGTCGTATGGGATGTGCTCTGAGCAACAGGATTTTTAAAACTCATCAGACGCTTCTATTAGGCAGCAAAGTGTGCAGGGGACAGGTCAGCATCGCTGCTGCCACCACAGGAGAAGAGTGGGCCTCAGGAGATGGCCGCTAGTGAAGAGCAGGACCCAAAAGCAGGGCCAGAGGACCCAGAGCAGCACACGTGATGTGTCAGGATAGCCAGCCACCAGCACAGCAAGGCAGCCACCGCTCTCAGAGGAGCTTACTCTGCACCTGTTATTTAGGGTGAGAAGCGTTCCCTTTACATCAAAAGGTACAATGCTGACCCATGTCATATCAATACGTAAAACACACACGCAGGTCAACGCCAGTTTTCAGCTAATTCACCACGCTGACCAGCTAGCCATCTCTACCAGGTGGTTGTCTTGAAGAAACCGCTTGTACCCCAGGGACCCCATGAACAGAAACAACGTAACTAAGTGCTTAAAAGGGGTTTTCAGGATGAAGGTCAAGGAAAGTTGGCTAGAGCTTTAATAAATGGAACCTAATATTTTAAATACACTAAACATTTAAAATGTTAGCTAATGAAAGCAACTAGGATTCTATAAAGATCTAAAATGAATCATCTGTTGATCTATCATGCCATATGAGCCACGTCATGCTATCTGAAATAAACCTGACTTCTGCTATAAACGTTAAAAAAAATTAGTCAAGAGCAAATTGGAGATAGTTAAGCATGCCAACTCAAAACTGTCATTTCATTCTAATCACATTCTTCTATAAAAATACTCATCTTATGTGAAGTTGGCATTAGTTTGCAGAAATAATTATTTGCCCTAATACAAATATCATACACCACCCAAGGGATGTCCTGTGTACCTGTTACAGCTGAAAGGGCCGTGGGAAACAGGGTCAGTAAGGGGCGGACTTCCCGGGATTCCAGGGTGAGACGCTGCAGAAGCACAGACTTCCCAGTGGAAGGTCTCGAGCTGGGTTACCCATTAACCATCTTTTTTATTTTTTATTATTTTAGCATTAGTGAAGGACTTTTTCCCTCCTGTTCCATAATCAATGCTTATAGCATTACACCAGGATTTCAGTGAGAATATAGTTGAGTTTCACACGCAAGTCAGAAGAATTTTAGAGTGTAAATTAGAAGACAAGACAGTGATTTTTCCACTTTTATAAAAAGGTCTCAGGCTATTTAATGCCCCATCACCTACATTCTGGTATGTCTGCCAGTTTTCAGCTTCTGCTAAAGTGAGGCAGTCTTGTCGTAGGGATGAGTCTTCATGGCATTAGTTCCATGCTAAGATACTTAATATTTTATAAAATATCGAGTGCAAGTTCAAAACATAGATGTGTTGTTTGTGATTAGCTATAATAAGCACTTTACTGCTGGAAAGCATTTACTGCACATTCTTCACCGTGATTATGTAACAGATCTAATGGCACTGATAAATGTTTGAAAGATATTCTTACAAACTCTGCTTTAAATTGCTCATTTTTCATTCAGCTTTTTAACTAGAAGCTTTGTTCTCAATATCCCTGAGGTAAACAAACACTGCCATCTTCCAGTGGATGCTTTAGCCTTGCAATGGTAATGACAGTGATAAACAGCTGGCTCTTAAGCTACATGATCTACATAATTAGAAAGTAAGCTGAATGTCTTGTTTAATTACTGTAAACATAGCGTGACACAAGCCAATTAAACATGATTGATTACTGTCATGCATGTGCAGCTCTGAATGTATAAGATAAAATCATCATTGCTTTGTGCTGTTTCGTCAGTACTTCAGCATACGAATTTAAGGTAAATATGGTGTATTTTTAAGCAAGAGTCAAAATAGCTTTTGTTACGAATATCAGGGCTAAAATATGATAGTAGGAGAATGTATAAAAATGACAAAAATGACTATAAAAATTAGAACATTTGTCTAATTAGAATTTTAATGCCTGATTTGTTTTTTCAGAATTTATCAGTAATATTTTTTAGAATAAATATAAACGGGAAAAATCATCCAGCGAAAGACCCTAGGTTAGCAATTACAATAATACACCTTACACCTTAATATCTGGTTACTCAGAAACTCCATTCGACTGTTAAAATATTGAATGTGAAAACCATGTTAATCCGCTTCATGTTTCCACAGCCTGTTGAATGCACGGAATGCAGAAAATACTTAGTGGAATAGATGAATATTTTACTCTATGTTTACATGAAACTCAACTTGCAGGGAAGTTACTTTAAAAATTAAGGCCTATCAGCAAAAGTATGGGCTCACTGCTATGTGATCATATGTAGGAAAGTTCTTTCCTCCTTGGTTTACTTAGTCAGACACTGCTTACACCATAACTGGTGCTGAATACTCTTGACACAGTTACACTTAAAATAACTGTCTGTGCGAATCAAGGCAAGATTACCTCTTAGCAGAAGCAAGGATAAGCTAGAGTTTATAGAGCAGACAACCTGAGGGAACGTCCATCCATTCCTGGGAGACGGATTGACTTAGATGGACACAAAGAGGCTGCTTGCTCACCTTCCAGGGGTCCTGAGGACCACCTCTATGCTGCCACACCACAGTTCCCCACCCGTACTCCAGAGATTTGAATTAAAAGGTCGGTGAGAGCCCTTAAACCCACCCTTCCAAAAGCCCTCATGGGTTCTGATGTACACCGTCCCCAGAATTGACAAAAAAATTGTCATCCCACCACGGAGCAACTTTATGCCAAGGTGATCTGATCTGCTCTATAACCTCACTTCAATTTTCTCAGTCTTGGCTTCTCAATCTGTAAAATAATGGGTGGCCTTACATAGTTGGATAACTTACATCCAGCACCAACATTTTACCTCTTTTAATTCCACACTGTGGTGGGTACCTCTCCGAGAAATGGTGTGTTGATAGAATACATCACATGTCAGACTGCTTCCCTTGAATGCAGCCTTCATAAACTTTCTCCATCTCACTTTAGAAATGTAAGAAGGTTTTTTAAAAAAATAGGTTTAAGAATTTAAAAAAAAAACACATTAAGTCTCCTTAAAATACCATTCACTAATTTAAGAAAAAATGAATTTCATTCTTTCCATGAAAGCATTTGTGTGTTCAGTTCGACAGAAGCATCAGAAGTCTACAAAAATCCACACTCCCCATATAAAAAGTACAAATATGTGTTTTAGAAATCAATGGCATATAGGACAATGTCACAAGTATTGTGATAAATCGGTAATGAGATAAAATTATTTCCACTTGATGTTACAATAAAGTCATTACTGCTACAAATTGTCGAGGTACACTACACAAGGCGCTTTAAGTATGTAACCACATTTAATTATTTTTTTATAACCTATAAGTATCTTCATTTGGCAATTGTAAATAACAAAGCCAAAATAAGTTGAATTTCTCACCGAAAGCAATTAGTGGCCCTGCAGAGAAATCTACCAGGAATTTGATGCCAAGGCTCCCACAATACAGGACTCTTTCCAGAATACTAACCTAAATGTGATTATTTAACTAAACAACATGTACAAATATAAGAAATTTCAAATATACAAAAGCACAAGCAACAAAAGAAAAAATAAACAAATGGGACTACATCAAATTAAAAAGTTTCTTCACAGCAAAGTAATAATCAACAGAGTAGAAAGACAACCTATGGAACAGAAGAAAATATTTGCAAACTATACATCTGACAAGGGATTAATATCCAGAATATATAAAGAACTCAAACGACTATATGGTATAAAAACAAATAATCCAATTAAAAAATGGGCAAAAGAGATGAATAAATACTTTTCAAAGGAAGACATAAAAATGGCCTACTGGTGTATGAAAAAATGCTCAACATCACTAGTCATCAGAGAAATGCAAATCAAAACCACGCTGAGATATCAGCTCACCCCAGTTAGACTGACCATAAAAAAGATTGAGAATAACAAATGCTGGTGAGGATGTGGAGAAAGGGGAACACTCCTGCACTGTTGGTGGGGCTGTAATTAGTGCAGCCATTATGGAAAACAGTATGGAAGTTTCTCAAACAACTACAGATAGAACTGCCATAGGATCCAGCAATCCCTCTTCTGGGCATATGCGCAAAGGAATGGAAATCATCACGTCAAAGGGACACCTGCACTCCCATGTTTATCACAGTTCTATTTACAGTAGCCAAGATATGGAACTGACCTAAATGTCCATCAACAGATGACTGGATAAGGAAACTGTGGTATCTACACAATGCAAAACTCCTCAGTCATAAACGAGAATGAAATTCTGCCATTTGCCACAGAATGGATGAGTCTGGAGAAAATTAAGTTAAGTGAAATAAGCCTTACAAAGAAAGAGTAATACCACATGTTCTCACTTATAACTGGGTGGCAAGAAAGTAAGGAAGGAAGGAAGGAAAGACCTAAACAATTCCTTAAACTTTCAGAATACTAGAAATGGGGGTGAGGCAGCGGGGTGGGGGTGGGGAGAGAGGAGAGATAGGTTGAGTAAAGAGTATAAAGAAAAATCACTAATAATAATAATATGCTTATAATAAATAATATTAAATAAAAACAGAAAATATCAAACAACAACAACAACAAAAGAACGAATATACACAGCTGAGAAGAGTGGCACAAAATAGACATTACTAGGAAGAAAGTTCATTATTTGCCACCTGTTGCCAATTTTCCATCAAAAGAAAAATTCCTCCTTTAAAAATAACGAGTATATATACTGTGAAAATCCATAACAAACAAACATCATCTCATACTGCAGTGCACGCTGTGTGCATAAGCAACAAGCAAATGTCAAGTTCTGGACAGGCTTGAGGACAGCTCTCCTATGCGATGTCACCCACCCGCCTTTGCAGGGCCTATGGGGACACCTCAGGCAACACGGCACCTCAGTGTGCCAAGGGCAATCCTAGTGTGTGCCTCTCTCCTCAGAGTAGGTATAAATGGTGCCCCCTTCAAATGTCAAGGTTTGAATGATTAGCTATGTGGTAGTACAGATGGGACAGGGGTCACTGCTGTGTAAGACGCTTTGTGTACTTGCACCGGCAAGTCAGTGGAGCAGAGACCAGCCAGCTCATTAGGAAGACTCCCCTCTTCTCTGGGCTCTCAGCTGGACTGGTGCCCCCAGGTCCCTGCAGCTAAGTGTTTCCAGGTGACGTGTAACTGACGGACTTGGAGTGGAAGTGAATCTTCTGTTTGCAGACTTTCCTTGTAAATCCACATAAAATCACATGGTGTATTGACCTGGAATATCTTTCTAAAGCCCTGTTGCTCTGTCTTTCCATTAGCTACGTTTCTGTGAACAGCGAGCTGGGGCTTCTTGCTTGTCTCACTTCTTAACTGAACTCATGATTTCTTTCATCTTTGAGTAAGTTTTGATGTGTTTTGACTTAATTCTACCATGTCTGCTATTTGTTTTCTGATTGGTTCACCTGTTCTGGCTCCTCTGTTCGTTCTCTGCCTTCTTTGGATGAATCAAGGATTTCTTCACATTTTAGTACATCCCTGGCATTGATTTTGTAACCACACCTATTCCCTCCAATTAAGAGTTTTGCTTTTGTTCAGTCAAATTGAGCCAAAATTCCATTCATTGTAGCCTTATCTACATTTCCCTAATCCTTACACTCTTGTTTGTTGTTCATAGATGCTACTTCTTTGAAATGCTTATTGTACCTGATTCTGTTTCTTTTTCTTTAATTGAATCATAATTGATTATACATATTTTTGAGGTTCAGTGCTGACATATATTGATCAAATCAATATTACTAGCATATATATTGTTACAAATTGTACTTATTCTTTAGGACCCTTGTCCAGTCTCTCCCCATCCCTCTTTTTATCCCCCCCCACAACCTCTAATTACCCTGGATTTCTTCTCTCCTTCTGAAAGAGTAATGGTTACTCTGTTGATTTGTTGCCTAGATGATCTGTCCAATGCTGAGAAGTGTGATCAGGTCCCCCAATATTATCATAGAGCAGATGCTTCTTCTGTCACTCTGGAATGGGCCTTGTGGAGAGAGACGTCTCTTCTTTTCTTTGGTCACTGCTGGTAACTATCCTTGTGTCAATGCACTCCAGTGGCTGGTGGAACATCTGCGGGGTGGTTGTGACATCTAGCCACTTTTGTGGCAACCATGGTTGCTGTGGTGGGCCACGCACATGGGGGTGATGCTTTTGGCATTCTCTGGATTCATGCCCCAGGCCCCTGGGCAGAGCCCTGAGGGGCTGGTGGTGTGCCTGGGCCAGAACTAATCTTTTGTCCTTTGCTCACTTCTAACGTGGGAGAACTTCCTGTGGGAACCAGCACTTGAGCTCTGTGGTTGAGCTAAATTGCTGCTTTGCTGCTGGTTCCCTGTGTAAGGCTTTTTGTGCAGCTCAGAGTTTAATGGTTGACTTTACAGGTACTTCCTGCTTTCCAGAGACTGGGTTCACCTGGGTTATGTAGAAACTCTGATCTGGGCCTGAGTTTTTTCATGAAACTGCACCCCATGCAATTCTGCATTCCCGACCAGTCTCCTCTGAGTGGTCCTGCACTGATCGGGGGGCGGATCAGCTGTCGTTGCTGTGTCCCAGTGTTCTCCAGGTGGGCCCGTCTCTCCCACTGCTGTGCTCCAAACACTTCCTATGGGACAGGCCCTGCTCTAGTCCCTTGTGATGACTCACCGGCCTCTGAATAGCTCCCCTTTTTCAGCTGTTCTGGCTCCTCACTCTTGTGTGATCTTGCTGTCCTCGGGGTCCACCAAGGCCCTCTTCTCCACTGCTGCCTGCAAGTAACTCCATCTGAAGGGCACAGCTGCAGCTTCTGCTGGCTCCTGCTCCATGCGCTCAGAAGCTCCAGCATTAAAGTGGCTGTGGCCGACATGCTCAGAGCAGATTTTCCTTTCTCTCATTGTTTCTCTGACTTTCATGCACTCCATAGGTCTCTCCACCTCTTCCCCTGAGCTCCAACAGTCCCAACTTGGCTAATGTTACATTTTTATAGTTGTAAATTGGTTGATTTGTGGGAGAGAGTGATGCCAGGGACCGTCTATTCCACCATCTTGACCAAAACTTCTGATTCCATTTTTCTGATGTGTCATTTGTACTTTTATTGTGGCACATATTTTATTATAGCAAATATATTTTTTTATTTGTAGTACTTATTTTTTTCTTCTTTTTAAAATTTTCTTTCCCTTTACTTTTAAAAACTACCCAAGTAATACACAAGAATAGGGAATGTTTTGTATCACCCCATTCCAAGAAAAAATTCATAAAACTGATCACTCACACTTGATGAGAACTGTTGAGATTTTACCTATCAAGCTAGCACACCAGCCTGCCCCAGTGTCCAGGATGGTGGCAGAAGACACGAGATGCCTGGTTCAGAGACAAAGGACATCATAGCTCACAGAACAGCAGTAGACAGAGCATGACCATTTTCTTCCCCAATTCCTTGATCATGATTTCCCACTGAGCAGTGTGAACAGAGCCAGGTGATTGACACCTACACACACAGGGGGCTGCATCTCAGAAGAGAAACCCTGAGCTTAGGAAACCCCAAAACTCTGACAATGTGTAGTAGGCATACCTTCCTTTTCATCAGAAGCAAAACACTGTCTCTAAGATGCTTTGCTATACAAACATCCTTGAAAAGAGAATCTGGAGAAAAGGCATTCGGAGCTCTGCATGCAAGTCGTGCAGAAACGTGAGTAACCCATTGGCAATGATCTCCCATCACTTGATCATTATTCAATTCACCTGTTCATCTTCTCTGGTTGTCCTAATAATGAAGTCCTAACAACATTCATTTCCCCTCCATGGTCACATCATGTCACATCCAGGTGGCATGTCTTCATCTTCTGTGGTCAGAAGTGGTTTTCATCCTTTGTTCACCTTTCTTGGTCTTGACTGGTTTGTGGAAATATGGGTCACTGATGTTCCTCAACTGGAGTTTGTGCCCTATTTACATAGGTTCGTGCTATGCATTTTTAGCAGAAATACAACAAATTTACATTTGTGTCATTATTGTGACCTTCTCATGGTGGTGTTGATTTTGAACACTTGGTTAAGATGTAAATCCACAGGTTTCTCCATTCTAAACTTGTTATTTTTCCCTTTGTAATTTATAATACCTGGGAAAACACTGAGGCTGCGTGAATATCTCACTCCCCATCTGACTTTCAGCCACTAGTATTAGATCCATTGACACCTTTTAACTCCTTCATTTGTTCTCATTAAATCTTTTTCTTCTTTTCCATTTATTTATTCAATTGTTTATATCAGTATGAACTCACTACTTTTTATTTTATTCAAAGAGTTGCAATTCAGTAGTAGCAATTTTAGATTGATATTTGAATTATTCCAGACTTAGTCATCTTTCTTCTAGGCCAACCTTATACTTACTTTAACCCAGTGCTGGAATCAGATGGCCCTCAGGAGCCCTAGTTCCTTTTAGTGACAAGTGGTATCTAGAAATCAAGGTCTGGGCACTAGGGGTGCTCAAGGTTATAGAGTGTCATTGGTCCCTGGACTTTTCAGTGTTTCATGGTAGGACAGATCTCTCTGTGTGTCTATTTACCAACCACGTGTCTGTTTATCCACCTCTCTCTTTCTGTAAACACACACACCCACACACACACATATGTACCTTTTCAGGTGTGCCCCAGCTTGTTTTGGCTCTTTAATCTTTAGTACATTTTACTTATTTATTTTCAAAATTAGTCTCTAACCAAAAGATCAAATTTTAAGACATCTTGTCCACGTTGTTCAAGTTGTACCCGCTGAGTAGCTAAGGTTGAGGGAGATTTCTATTTTCCTTGTCATGCATTTCCTTGTATTTAAAAATTCAACAAAGGAGAAATTTATTTAAAAAATATATTTAAATGAAATCTTGAAGGTTTCAAATTATGTAACAAAAAGATTAAAATTTCAAGAAATGTTCACATTCAGTAGTGACTCCAAAGTTTCCCTTGGAATCTCAGAATACGTTTGTACTTATAAAGCCACGAAAATTAAACTTCAGCTTTTATAAACTTCGAAAGCTTCCAATTGTTTATGTAAATATCATGACAGATTTGTGCCCTTTTGCAGCTGTATATGTTTACTTTGAGAGAAGAAAGAATCATGCGCTATATTTGTCCTTCACAGGAAATGCATACACTCCTTCTCAAGACCTGATTTAAAGAGAAGTTTGTAAAACATCCACTCTAACAGGTGGCAAGAGACACACGTGTCCATTTGCTGGGAATGCCATCTCCTTAATCTTATAAATAAATTTGCACAAACAGGGAAATTAACCAAAGGGTCATCCATGACACAGAGTAAAACAGTTTAAAGACAGAGTGAGAAGATGTATTTGATCTACTGATTTTCTGCTCAGAAACAATTAGGACCAAGAAGGAGCCAAGCAGGATGAGGACAGATGACAGCACACAGTGACAAGCAGTAATCATGGCCTGATTGCTCCACATCCTCTCCCTCTTCTGGAAACCAACGGTCCTCTGGGAGAGGACCACGCACAGCCTCTTAGGATGGTTCTGGAAGCTGGGGAGTTCAGCTCATCTGATTGCATCGTAAAGGCCACAGGCTCGTATGCCATCGACAGTCACCATTCAGTAGGTACAGCCAGATGCTCTACATGGTGCTTGAATAAAGGCGGAAGACTTTTGCTACCAGAAATAAATTGTGAGTTTTTACAAAGACAGGTTGGTCAATTCCAACAAAACCCTCACCACTTCCAAGGATGATGCTGTGTTCAAGAAGGTCCCTATTGATGAGACAGTAAATAGCCAATCAGGTCTTCATCTTCCGCTCAGCCAGACTCCTGTATTTTGACTCCATTAATTGGACAGAGACATAAGTATGTGAAACTTACGTAAGGGTTTTTCAAATCTATGTGGTCAAATGAATTGTAGAATTATATCGAAAGAACTGTATTGATCCAAAAGGCCAGTAAAAAGCAAACTATAATACTCCCAATAAATCCATTAAAACTAATGATATGTAAAACAAAAATTGAGAAAATTTCCTTTAATATTCTATAACAGAAGAAAATTTAAACAGAACTCAAAGATTCAAGTAAAAAGAAATGAAAACATTGATTTACAAGATCAAGATATATATACATACCTATTATATATATATATAATCCTTGTAATGCTTTATTTCTTTACTTTCGAAGGGTCTGAATTATTCCCCCGTCCCCTGAATTCTTATGTTGAAGTCCTAACTCCCCATGCCTTAAAATGTGTCTGTATTTGGAGATAGAGTATTTAAAGAGGTAATTAAGGTAAAATAAAGTCATTAGGGTGAACACTAATCCAATATGACAGGAGTCCTTAGAAGAGGAGATCAGGACACAAACAGGCACAGGGAACCAACCCGTTGTGGACATAGGAAGAAGAGAAGCTGTGTGCAAGCCAAGGAGACAGGCGTGGGGAGGAGCCAACCCAGATGATGCCTTGGTCTGGAACTTCTGTGGTGTTAGCTACAGCAGCCAGAGATGACCAGCATGACCCTAGCTCCACCCATTTTTGGTGTCCACTAGGCAGGGTTGATCTTCACTGACTCAAATCTGGAAATGGGGCCCCTCTCAGCTGCACAGGGGCTCTGAACTTTTGACACCACCCAGAGCATTTTCTGAGTCCCTCTCTCGAGATCTTGGAACCACCCAGGCCCAGCAGCGCCATCTGGGAGGGGACCTCCAGAGCCCTCTTGGACCCTCCACCCGTGTGCAGCATGTCCAGGCCTCCAAGGAAAGCCCAGGCCTGTGTAGGGCATCTGGGCCCATGTCTGGGTCACTGCAGGAGGGCAGTCTTTCAGCTGCATCCCTACTGAAGGGTCACATGGGACTGAGTCATCAGGACCCTACTGACCTGCTGGATGCAGAAATTCTCACTGGCATCGGGCACAGGAGGGATGCTGAACTGTGCCCACTGACGCTCACTGCAGACCCTCGGGCCGAGCTGCGTGGGTGGCCTGGGCCTCAGGTCTTGTCCATCCACTCGGATCATGGGCCATTCCCCAGTCCTACATGCAACTCTGTGTCCCTCATCCTTTGCAAAAGGCATGCCCATCTCTGTCTCCAGCTGTGGGACAATGCTACCAGCCCAAGGGGAACTCTGCCCCCTATCCTCGGCTGTCCCCAGGGAGGCAGTGACCATGTGCACAGGGGCTTGGTCGTGCGCCCAGGCTGGATAAGGACGGACATGCCTGGCACACGTGGGGTGCTGCTCTCGCTCTGCCCACCACCTCTCGCTTCCCCAGGTCACAGGTATGGACAGCAGCACTGTGGTCAACACCAAAAGATGACACGCTAGACATGCAGCCACTGTGGCCTGCAGTGCTCAAGGAATTGATGGTGGGAGCACACGCAGTTCGTCCACCTTTAAGCAGCAGACTCCAGCCAGCGAATGTACATTAACCTGCGAAGGAAGCATGTGTAACACCTCCCTGCACACTTGGTGGTAAAACCCACATCGGTGGTCATCAACAAAGCACAGAGACAGGTGGAGGGTCCCTGGAAGCAGGTGCTCCTGGGGTGCCTGCTGGACATGGCCATCTGAGGATGGAGCGGGTATTGGAGGAGATGCCAGGGAGCTCCCGCAGAGTGGGCAGAGGTGCGCTCCAAGCGCTGGCTCAGAGCTGCGCAGGATGGAACAGCAGGTGCAGGTGCAGGAGCAGGTGAAGCTCAGAGATGCGCGAGGAGAGAACAGAACATGGGACAACCAGGATGCAGCAAGGGCAGGTGCCGGCTCTGCACAGAGCCTTGCCGCGCCCGTCTCATGGATGGCAGAAGTTCGCAAGGATCTGCCCCATACGTTGGTCTAAGTCTTCTTCAATAAACCACCATACCCCATATGGCTCATGGATTTCCTAATTCTTTTTAATCAACGTGTTTATGTATAGAGAGCCTCCACCAAAACCATTCATCTGGCACTGCTGAGCTTACAGCCTGCCCGGGTGCGGCCTCCAGGAGGGCTGTGGCCTAGCTGCCTGCGCAGGTGTCCCGATGCAGATGCACAAGCTCAGGTGCAGTTTTCCAGAGTGAGAGTCTACAGGCTCTGCATGTTCTTAAGGAATGTATCTGAACATATGTGAATTCTGACTGAAGCTCACGTATACACAGCCACATTTAACACAATTAACAATGACCCTAAAACAAATAATGGATATTCTCAAAGGAGAAGACAGTAATATAGGATCGGCAGGAGAGAAGAAATCTAATGTCTGATCTGGAATAAGTGACCAGAGCTCATTATCCTAGAAATATTTTGTGTTCTTAAGATTTTTCTTCATTTAACTAATTTATGCAGGTAATTTTAAAGGCACACTTTAATTTTCCAATTTTTTTTTTAGGCTACTCGAAAATTTAACTTAAAAATGAGTAAAGCACTCTTGGCATGAAAGGAAAGTTGAAGACACTTTCAAGAATGAGTTTACTTTTGCTTAATAAATTATCTGGTCATGTGTGATTTTTGTCACCTAATCCTGTCCCTGGGTCAACCATAGCAGATGACAAGGAAAATCATAGCTGAAAGAATACAGACAAAAATATAAATTATCCCTATAAATTCAAATCTAATTCTGATGGCATCTTTTGACAATTGTAATTTTCAATACCTGTTTTACTTACGGGAATCTCTTGCCTGTCTTGAGGTATTTATACTGTACATCCTCCCCTGTCAGGATGACAGAAGGGAACTGGGAAGAGGAAAACCAGCCAGAAAAAAGACCAAGAAGATGTTGATTAGGAGAAATTACAGAAACTACAGTGCTGATATTAACACTGTACATTATTCATAATGGAAAGTTATTCTTTATAATGAAATAAATTACAGCTGCAATGCTCCACTGCCTTCAGCAGAAATAGCCCGACTGTTGTCAACTGTTGACAGGCCCAGCCAGACCCTGACCTGACCTCTGACACTCAGAAGGGCCTCGCCCAAGCCTCGCACCAGCAGGTCTCGGGAAGAAGGCGCAGCACACACGTTGCTCCTGGGATTGCAGTGGTGTGCTCTCTCTTCCTACCCACTTCACTGAACTTACGTTATCGCTGTCCTTCAGAACTAAGCTCAAGCCGCCTCCTTAGGAAAGCCTTCCCTCTGCTCATGGTGGCGTAGACGGGCCTCGCCTCGGCATGACAGCAAGCACGGCCCTGGACCCGCCGGTCCAACCCGTCCACTCTGACACAGTCTTGTGGATGAAGCTCCAGCACCCACCAACTCCAGGACTGCCTGGCACAGACTGGGCATCCCGTAAACTATGATCCAATGTTTAATATGGAAATACGGAGACTCATGCTGGCATCACATACCAGTACTGTGTGCTTTACCAAATGCCCTACTAAAGGCGCCACGCTTGCTCCGTACAGTCAGGGAAGCAAGCATGATGACTGAATTAAAAATACAACCCAGAGGTGTTTAAACGAGGACACTGTCATCACAGCTGAACAAAAGTGTTGACACATTTCATCAAATCCTTCAATGACAGGTTGAGGAGACTGATTAAGATCAATTATTTAGTTTTCCCCTAAATCTGAATTTCTGCAACATGGTTCAATCTCTGTGAATTTCTAATATTTTCATATTAAAACTGTGAGTAGTCGTAAGTGCTACTTTCTAAAACATGTCTGGCTTTGAAAATCTGAAGAACGTACTGAATTAAAGTTAGTATCTTTATTTCTGTCTCTTCTCATGTGTGTTTGACACACCTATATTGTACGACCCTGCAGAAACTTGACCTAAACCACATCGTTAGTGCAGGTTGCAGGGCCACTGCAATCAGTAACAACGTGTTCTTTCTGTGTGGACTGATCAGAAAATGCTCTCCACTCTGGGCAAAAGAACTGGGAACAGTCGCCCTCACATGAAAAGGAAAATCTGCAAAACAAAGCCCTGACTCGAGCGGCTGTGGCCACACGACGTGCACAGCACTATGTACACAGACACCTGCAGACGGTCGGTGTGGCTCCGTGGCAGTGTTTCTCTCGTTGCTTTGCTACATGAGGTAACATGCTTCTCTCCTTCTGGTCTCCCTCGGGTCATGGGTCACAATCATAATGTGAGTGAACAGTGACAGGATGTTTATGTCATGGTACGCTCAGCACCTAACGCAGCGCTAGACAGACCGGACGTGAGAAGGGAATACTTTCTGAAGGAAATAAAGACGCAGGGGACTGGTAGGACAATCACAGAAGCCACCTCATCTTGTCAATGTTACTTTTTTACCTTTTAAAATGAGTAATTATCTTCTCAAATATTTCAGAAACTTAATGGTGGACCTAACTACCATTAGATGATTCAACTTTTATTTCTTTTCCCAACTGTTTCTTCAGCTGAAAATGTACTTTGAAATCGTAAATACATCAATGTAAACTCAGAGAATATAAAGAGTGTGATGTTATTACCTACTTGTCTAGGTAAAAGACTTATTCATTACTCCGGGGTCAGTTTATGCTGCTTTGTACTTTGAGGATTCTCAGAAATGCATCACTTCTGGGCAGTCACAGATTCTCCAGCCAGACACAGCAGGGCTCACACTCACTCCTCGCTGACACTCTCCTGAGCATCCCTGTCCCATCTAGGATTGCACCTTATATTCTGCTAGAAGGACTGACAAAAGCTGATACTGGAGGTTGAAATTTTCCTTCATGAATGTTTCACACTGAAGTCAAAATATCTGGTCTCAAAATTCCTAGCACCCTTATGTATAAACCTAATTAGAGTTAGATAATTAAAAATTCTGGACTCTGGAAGGATTAAACAGTTTCTTGGCATCAGGAGGGTTGACCTCCAAAGATTTTCAATGAAATTGCTCATGGGCACATATCAGGGTTCCACAGCTAGGTGCACTTGAAGCAGATACCCAAGGTAATGAGTGGGGGATCGGGCATCACATCCACCCGAAGTCACTGGTCTCAGCAGCATCATTTCCACAGTGTAACAGCAGATGCGTGTTCATTACATGCAAAATACTGCTAGTAACAGTGTAGCATTTACCAATGACTTCATATATTTCATATATATATATATATGTATATATATGTATATGTACACACACACACACACACACACACACACACACACACACACACACACACACTTTGATTAAAATAATGAGATTTGGGAGTGGTAGGCCAAACCAATGGAGGTTAAATCCCTGTAGAGGTAAACTTCAGTAGGGCTTTGGAGGTGGAGGAGGAAAAATTGTACGTATTCCCACTAACGTGGAGGCCAGGAAGAAAGGGAGGGAAGGAAGGAGGGAGATTATAAAACAGAATAATCCAAAAGGTGAGTCATCACAGCTCAGAAAAGAAATGGATGGTGTAAGAAAGAAGAAAACCATATGAATATAATTGAAAATTGAAGTAAAATCCACAATAAAATGTAACAAATTCAAATGAAAACACAATCAAGATCCAGTCATGATCTGCAGGTTTAAGTGAACCATGAAAATGAAAAAAAAAGAATGGTAATATGAAGATTAAAAGGCAAAAAAGAGCTAAGTAGCCTATAATTGATGCTTCCAAAGTAGAAAATGAGCAAAGGAGCAGAAATAATATTCATGCAAATAGTAGAAAGTGTTTCCATAATAACTTAAATCTGCCCATCAAGAGAACACAAGCTAGGCTGCAGAAGTTGAGGCAGGAGTGATTGACACTGATCAACAATCAATGGCAAAGCATACTCTGTTGAGGTAACTGAACTTGAATTTTAAGAATAAAGAAATGATAGATGAAATTAGGTAATTTTTCATTTTTAGTAATTTAGTAGAATTGATATACCTGCTTAAAAATTCTTCTCCTTGGGTAAAAATAGAAAATTTTAAATGCATTTCTAGGATCACAACAAGTAATGGAAAACTACAGAATTAAAAATAAATAAATCTATTTACCCACAATTAAAAAACATGAACACATCAGCAGTGCATTGATCTGGCCAACACAATTTCGAAACCCGAGCTCACTGACATCTATAGAATACTTTGTTAGCAACTACAGAATGCCCATGCTGTTCATGTGCATGTGGAATATTTAGTATACTTGAACAAAATGCTGGGTCATATAGAAAACCTCAAAAATTTCAAATAACTGAAATCATTCAGAGTATGGTCTTTTCACATACTAGGCAATGGAAAGTAGGCTAAAAAAAAAAAAAAGGCTGAAAATCTCCTGTCCTTAAAAGTTAAGCAATGTACTTCCAAATTACCATACATAAAAGGGAAAACTAATCACAGTGGAAATCAGAATATATGTTGAACAGATAATGAAGTGACAACTTTCAAGACTTGTGGAATACTGCTAAAACAGTGTTCAAAGGAGATTTACAGCTTTTAATGCATTTGTAATTGAAAAAGCTAGTATTCAAAATAAACGATCTAATCTGTGTATGAAAACCAGCCTGCAGGCCAACTGCTCTTGTGTAAATAAAGTTTTATTGGAACACAGACACAGCCAAGCATTCACTACTGTCCACCACTGCTTTCATGCTACAGGTCAGGATTGAGTAGCTGTAACAGAGAGCATGTGGCCAACAAACCTAAAACACCAGCTGACATAAAACGTCTGCGGACCTCTTATCTAAGTTCCCATACAACAAGCAAGAGAAAAAATATGGAAAAAAAAGGAATACTGACAGTGGCACACGTGAAATGAATGAGCAAACCGAAATGACGGTTCTCCAAAAGGATAAGAAGAAAGGAGAGAACAGAGAAAGTACCAGCATCAGGAAGGAAAACAGAAAATCACCATGAATTCTATAGGTATGGAAAAGAAAACAAGAAAATATCAAGATCTACAATTGATCCTCACATTTTACAATTTGTGTGCACAGGATAAACTCTTTAAAACACATCATTTACTAAAACTACTATAATACGAAAAATATGGACATTCCTTTATCTATTTAGACAGTTGAATTCATTATTAAAATCTTTCCACAAATTACACTCTAGACCCATATATCTTCATTGGTAAATTCTTTCAAACATTTCAAGAAGTAATAACATCAATACTACACAAACCCTTCCAGAATTTTATTTATAAAACCAACCTAAGAAGGAGACCAAAACAAAACAGGGAAATTATAGTAAAGTGAAATTACATATCACTCCCATAAACATAAATACAAAATTCCTAGGGAAAAACATTGCTAAATCTAATCCAGAAAAATATTGGAAAAATACTTTTAGGGCAACTGAAACTAGAAATTTAAGGGCAGTTTGCCATTTACAAATTAGTGTCATTTATGACAAGTAATAGTTCTCTAATGTTGCATAGTAAAATATCCAAAATTTACCAGCTGAAACCAACAAACAGCCTTTGAAAGTCAGGACCCTGGGAGAGGCTTAGCTGAGTGTTCCTGGCCTGGGCCCTCCTGAGGTTGCAGTTCTGCTGTTAGAACATGCTACAGTCTTTGAAGACTGGGCTTCTGCTGAAAGATCTGCTCCAGGTCATTCCCATGGCCGCTGGCAGGAGGTCTCAGTACTTTCCACATGGGCCTCTCCAACAGGCTGTTCACAACATAGTATCCCCCAGAAAGAATGATCAGAAAGAAAACAAGCTTACACCCAGGATAGAAGCTGCATAATTTTTGTAACCTACTATCAGAAATGGCACACTATCTTCATTCCATGTGCCTGAAGACAGAGACCAACCTGGTTTACTACGGGATGAGTACATAGAGGCATGAACACCAGGGCCATCCCAGAGGCTGCAACCACACCACATGAGCAAGGAAGAATTTATGTGATTATTAATAAATCTCAATAAAACTTTGATAAACATCATTACCTATTCATAATAAAACCTTTTAATAGAAGGGACATTCCTTAACCTTCTAGAGACTGTCTACAGAAGGCTTGGAGCATATGTCTTATTTAACGTTGAATTACTGAAAGCTTTCTTCCCAAGACGGGGACTGAGAAAGGGACACTCACTCATAACAGTTCTATACATACAACCTTGTACTGCAGCTCCTAACCAGTGCACTAAAGCACCAACAAACAGACAGACAAACAAACAAAAAATTGAAAGATATGCATAAATGTTGGAAAGAAAAAAAAATAAAGTAAGCATTTTTTCACAGTTGATATTACTGAGTATGGAGATAATCCAAAAACATCTAGTTATACAGTATGAAAATAGATAAGCAATTAACACTTGGAATTAATAAACTTATTAGTTAAGAGTACACTATGTCAATATTTTAACACTATAATTCAATGTATCAGCAGCAAATAATAACTGAAATAAAAAGATACAATTACAGTAGCATTAAAAAACACCAATATCTAGAAATCAATCTAGCGAAAGAAGTGCAAGATCTCTACAATAAAAATTACAAAACATAATTGAGAGGAATTTAAGAATACCCTTAAAAATGATAGAACGGATCATGTTCCTGGATTGGATGAATTAATATTTCCAAGTTTTCACTTCTCTCCAAATTAATTACATATTCAAAAAATAGCAAAGCATAATCCCACAGCTTTTTTAGAAATTGACAAAGTGACTCTAAATTTTAAATAGAAAAGCAAAGGGTAAAGTATGGTCAAGGAAACCTTGAAGAAGAAAAACAAAGCTTGGCCTCTATGCTGCCTGATATCAAAAAGTAGTAACAACTTAGGAGCAGTGAAATCAACAGAGAGATTGCTCAAGGAAAACAGCTGCCCAAGGGGGCACAGAGAACAGATCCAGAAAGAAACCCACACACATGATCACCTGACTTGTGATAAATGTGGCATCACGGTGAAGTGTGGGAAGAATCATCTCTCCATACAGAGGATAACAATGTATCTTGAACTCTACTTTAGAGCATACAAACATTAATCCTACCTGGAATTTAGATCTAAATGTGAAAGGTAAAGCAATAGAATGATTAAAAGAAAAAAACAAAAATAGGTTCATGAATCTGGAGTAGATAAAGATTTCTTGAGCAGATGCAAAAAATTCCAGCTGTAAGTTAAAAATGGATACATTAGTCTATAACAATATTAAGAAATTCTGTTCCATCAAAGACACTACTAGGAAAAATAAATCCCACACATTGAGAGTTGTTTGCATCTCATCTATTTGATAAAGACTCATATGCAGAACACCTAAATAATTCCTAAATAAGTAGGAATAAAACAAACAACCCAAAGGAAAAATTGGTGAAGACCCAAATAGACCCAAAAAGACAATCAAAACTGATTTATAAAAGGGGAAAAGATCTGAATACACACATCAAAGAAGATAGCACATAAGCATTTGAGAAGATTCTCAAGAACATGCCATTAGGGAATCGCAAATTAAAACAAGGAGGTTGCAGTACACCCCTGACAGCACGGCCATGATCCAGAACGCGGACAGCACCAAATGCTGGCGAGGATGTGGGGCAGCAGCAGCTGTCATTCGCTGCTGGTGGGAACGCAGAGCGGTCCAGCCCGTTAGGAAGACAGTTTTGCTTTTTCTTGCAAAACTAACAAACTCTTACCATCCAGGAAAGAAATTGTGTTCCTTGGCATTTACCCAAAGGAACTGAAAGTTTATGTCAACACAAAAACCTGCACAAGGATGTTTAGAGCATCTTTATTCATAATTGTCAAAACTTGGAAGCAACTGAGATGATTTTCAGTCGATGAATGGATTAATAAACCACAGTACATCCAGAAAATGGACTATTATTCAATGCTACAAATAAGGAAGCTATCAATCCATGAAAAGGGCAAAGGAAAGCTCGCATACTAGCTTAAAAAATGGTGAGGCATTGTCCTATGTAATATCAGTATTTGAAGTTCGTCATTAGTTCCAACATGCATATTTTTTTGCATAATTCAGCATCCATGAAATCAAGATGTATATCATATGATAGAAGGTTAAACACTTCATTGGTGGACATATTGTTCTTTGTAGTGTTAGATAAAATAATGGCATAAGTTAATATTAATGGCATTTTAGAATTGAAGAAATATGATATTATTAAATTATATTAATTAGAACTATGAGGAAAAACGTGGTGCAGAGTTAGAGAAATTAATAAAAGAACAGAAGGTAGAGCCCAGAAACAGTCCCATAAGTATATGGAAACTCGATTTTGAAAAGTACTGCTGATGGCAAGGACAATTGATTATTTACATGAGGAAGAAAGTACATCAGATCCTTACTTAATAACAGATGAATTAAAACGTGAAAAAAGAAACAGCTTCCTGATGGTTGAGGCTTAGGAAAGCTTTCTTAACAGACACAAGAAACAGAAAGCATCTGGGTAAAGATTGATAAATACACCTACAGTGAACGTCCTTTCCAACCAGGCAACATCCAGGGGAAGGTATCTGCAGTACACACGGTCAATAAGAATTTATTTCTAGAAGATACAAAAATATGCAACATGTGTGCGTAATCGACACAGGACGGTTACTTTCTCTGTAAGTGGGCACTAGTACATACATCTTTGGGTATGCCTGCAAGCCACTAAATTTAAATTAACATTAGCTTCCACTGAAAATTTACCTGCTCCACTTGACTGAGAGTTGACAGAAAAGGTGAAGAGAACACGAGGCAAACCCAGAAATCAAACAGCTCACTTGACGGCAGGGCCCGGCTCTGCCACAGAGGAGAGCTTCTGAAGCGTAATTAATGTCAAATGTGGAGGGCGGCAGGACGAGGGAGCTTAGTTACTCTGCTACCTACACCGTATTACTCTTTACAGCCTCAAAAATGATGTTTCTCTGTCACATTCTGTGAAATGCTACAAACCATCAGATATGGTAATTTTAAGAAAAAAAATGATCTAAATTAGCTTTTGTTTGAAAGAAAAAAAGGGGAGTTCATTTTTTAGGAAACAAAGTTTTGCTATCATCGATAGATTAATGTGATCAGTAGATGGATGTGGATTTTGGCAATGGCAGACAGAAACTTCACACCCACAGGGATACTCTGAAATCTCTAATTTGTGGGACATGAGGGCCAGAAAAATGCCAAAAGCCTTCAGGGCCAGTTAGTGCAAAGAGCTGCGGGCAGAGGGCAAAGGGCAGAGGGCAAAGGGCTGGGAGCAGTGGGGGAGGGAAAGGGAAAGCTGGAGAAGAAGAGTGAAGTGAGAGAAAAGTTGGAGCCAGAATCTTAGAAAGTCCAGGACACGCAGAGACAAGAAAGCCAGGAACAGAGAAGCAGTTCTCAAACTGGGGTGCCTGCTGGAACCATCCAATAAACCACACCCACAGGGATCCTGGCTCTATAGAGCCGGGATTAGGGATTTTACAAACCCCCAAAGTTATTCTATTGGGCAGAAAAGCTGAAAATGATTAGAAATAGGAGAAGAATATGGAAATGAAGATCTGCTGTGACAAGGGTGGTTGGCAATGGATTGTAGGTGAGGACAGAGGCCAGAATGGTCATACAAGGTGCATAGGGCAAGCACAGCACAGCATAGCAGACTGGGGTGAGAAGAAAGGCTGACCCAAATGACCCCACTCTCTCAACTGTTAATGCCCTCCATCAGATGGCTCAAATCCAGAGTATCCCATCTGATCACAGAGGAAACGCAGAAATCAATAGTCTGCGCCAAGTACAGCCACTAACCAACTGTGTGCAGAAAGACACAGAAGGTCTGAGCATGCACCCAAACCTATAATTATTAGACTGACAACACTGAACAGAGTCATAGACGTAGCCCCCAGGGGGGTCAGTACAAGTAGGGCTTATGTTGTTTCATAATCCAGGAAAAATGCCGTTTATTAGATCTCTTAAACTTCTGCTTTAAAATTTGTAGAGAGCCAAACTTTAGTGACACTGATCGTGAAGCTGCCATTGAGATGTCTGATGTAAAGTGATCGATTCTGTCACCCCAATACATTTATGGCCATCAAAAAATAAATAAATAAAAGCAAGACGTGTTAATAATGACCTACTTATGGAGAAAAGGTGGGACTGCGTGCTGTTGAATGATTTCTACTCTGTAAAAGTAGAACACTGAAATGAGTCACAGAGATCAAAAGACTTTTAACAAAATGGCAGCGTATTTGAATAAATTGGATTTGACACACAAAAAACACTTCACTGTTATTTAAAATATATCGACCTGCTGAAACTGTATTTTAAAATGCCATCTAATACTGAGAAAAATGTTGGGGGATAAAAGGCTCGTACACATATTTAAGAGTACTAAAACATTCAAAAGAAAATAAATGAATTGCCACTTATTGTTACTAGAACGCAACTGCCAGTTAGTTACTCAGACGAACTTTCTTGATTTTCAAAATAATTCTTTACAAATTTTAACTGGGAATTTATCATTGATTTCAAAAAACAAAATTAAAGACGAACCCTCATTACTGTGTAAGATATACTATTAATTTTAGAAATGATTCTGCAGGACCTTTATACACACTCTGCATGAACTTAGAATTTGCAGAGAGGAAGAGATTGTCAAATGTAAATTTCTGAGTTTCAGATATTGTTCTTTAAAAAGGTAGGGACATAAAAATAAGAGTTCATTTGCGAAGAATAATCTGCAGCTCTAAAAAGGATGAAAAATAAACATAACGTCTCTAAGTTTGTAATGTGTCACTTTTACATAGATGTTGCATTTGACTGTGAAATTAAATTAGGCATAAGATTCTAACTTTGTTTTTAATAACAAAAGTTTTTGTTACTGGAGTTAACAGGCTCCTCAGCAACCACTTAAATGCTCAGAAAACGTGTTACAACGTTGAACTTGAACTTGAGTTCCACATGTCAAAAGAATTGTACAGTATGACCATGATCTTCAGAAGATAACTCCTCCTGAATAGTAAATAAGATCTATCTCACCTATACTGAATTTCTTTAGATCTTGTCTTATAGTATTGAAATATGAAGTGGCACAGACGGTGAATTTGGAGGCTGTTGAATATGAACAGGAGAGCAACCTCGGCAGGGCCGTGACACCAGGAAGACTGAACTTCCACAGGTCGAGGGCGCAGCAGTGCACAGACCGCCTCCCCCCGGATCAGATACTCTGCAGTTAGCCAGTCCATGTTTACGACCATTTCAACAATTAGCTGTTTGTTTCATTTTTCCAGTCTCACCACAGAAACTTCCATGTGAAACTTCGTTCTGCGAGAATGTGGTTGCAGAAGAAGCAATTTTGCATAAAAATTATAAGGGAAATAACACACAAATAACTTCCCCAAAGTAGATAACAGTAGTTCAGTTTTTAATGAAAACCTACCAAGCCCCTGTCCCGTCTTTCCTACCCCTCCCACATGACTTCCTCCCCTTACCCTCTCTCCCTCCTCACCAGCTGCTCCATAACAACATCTCAGAGTGTAATAAAGCAATATTAATAAATAAATAACTTACAATAAAAGGGAAATTGAGTTTGTAATTGATCATGAGGCACAAAATTTTTTTGTGACGATGACGAAGAAGTACCAATTCTGACCCAAAGGTAGCAATTCTGACCCAAAATGGGGAATGGTTTTGGCAACTGATATATAATTCCTCAGACAAGGAAAAACACAGTTTTGTATTTCTTCAAATTCCTGGGTGTGTGTTGCATAAACTTCACAGCCTCATTTGACAATATGTGTGAAAGCTTAAAATGTTCACCAATATTGACTTTAGAATTTAACCACCTGAATTGATTTTAGAGGACTAATAATCATTATATTAAAAATACTTATCAAAGAAATTGTTGCTAAAGTGCTTATAATAGTGAGAAGTACAAAACTGCCTAAGTGATGAATCTTATTTAAATAAATAATGATAAAAATATCAGGAAAGAATAATTTGTAGCCAATACATTCATAGTTATTTATTTACTTATTTATTTATTCATTTATTCGTTTATTCATTTCTGGCAGCTGGCCAACATAGGGATCAAACCCCAGAACTCGGTGTCCTCAGCACCAGGCTCTAACCAGTTGAGCCAACCTATGCCACCAGCACCTACAAGTTCACATTTTCGAGGAATATGAAAGGACGTAGTAAATGCTCAACACTTGTCCTGTGGCAAAGCAGAGAACCACCGGAAACAGTGCGCGTGGTCTTTAGAAGAGGAAGTTAGGAACATGTACACCTGTTAACAGAAAAAAGACTGCAGGAGCTCGCCCAAGTGTGACAGTAGTTCTTTGTGCTAGTAGTGGGTAGTTTTTATTTTCTCCTTTTTCATCCAAATTTTATGCCATTTTCAATCATGAAAAGTATTTCTTTAAATATCAGAGCTTCTCAGTATTTTGCACTCACTAGGGTGGCTGTAATAAAAGACAGACAGTAACAAGTGTTGGTGAGGACGTGGGCACCTGGATTCCTCACACCCTGCTGATGGGAACACGAAATGGCCTGGTCTCTTTGGAAAGCAGTCTGGAAACTCCTCAGATGATCACACACAGTGTCACCATGTGACCCAAGAGAACTGAAACACATGTCCACACAAAAACTTGCACACGGATGTTCACAGCCTCATTAGAAGTGAAGACGACCCAGATGTCTGTCCACTGACGAATGGATAAATCAGTGTGGTGTGTCCTGTGTCCGTCAAATGGAGCGTGGACGAGCAATAAAAGGAAATGGAGTAGTGACACGTGCAGAAGAGCGGGACCCCAATGCCACATGCTGAGTCAGAGCTGCCGGTGCCCAGGTTGATTCTGCACTTGATGCCCAGGACAGGTGTGGACGGGCAGCCCGCAGGGACAGGGCAGAGCCTGGTGGCCAGGCCGGGAGAGTGCGGGGGCTGCCGTGGGCACGGGCTGCTTTCTGGGTGGAGACAGTGTCCACTAGTGCGCACGCAGGAGGACGTGCAGCTCTGTGCCTGCTCCGGCTGTGTGACCAGGGCAGGGACGAGGGCGATGCACCGAAGGGCAGCCCGGTGGGTGTGGGCGGTGGCAGCGGAGCCACGTACACCCGTCCAGATGTCCCCTGCAGTTGGGCCTCGCACCGGGCGCAGGGGAAGCAGAGCCACGTGGAGCCGTGGGTGTGGCTGGGGCTGTCCCCACCTCGATGACAGACGCTCAGCCCCGTCCAGAGACGCCGCCTGGCTGGTCCCCATGGCACCAGAGCGGTGCACAGGCCCCAGGCGACGTGGCGCGCGTGGGGACCTCGGGGCTGTGCGCGCCACGCCCGTGCGTCCCCCGCGGCCTCAGCCCCGGGGACCCGCGTCGTTCTCTGTCTCATTTGCCCAGGCGAGGCCACATTCTAGGTCCCATGCAGGGCGCTCGAGGGTGTATGGACACAGCAGGAACGCAGGGACAGCTCGCGGCGACACCAGAACGGCTCCCTCCCACATCCTACCCTCCCGAAGTCGGACGGTGTCATGAGTCTGCAAACGCGCAGATGTGGGCCCTGTCTTACCAGGCTACGACACACAGAGGGGGACACACTGTCTCTCTCCGAAAAAACCGCTTCCGAGCCGCGTAGCACGTGGGTACTGCCTACCTTTGATGAGAGAAAACATCACAGTGGACAGGGGTCAGGTGGTGCATGCCTGAACAACAGACTTGCTGGAATGTGGGGATCAGCTGGGAAATGAGGGAACAGTTACAGCAAGTAAAATTATTATAAGAGCAAGAGGTGATTTATTAAATTCCTCATTCAATGTGTGTAGCGCCACCTAGGAAAGCATGGCCTCTGTACACCAAAGCGGGAGGAACGTGCATTAAATGACTGGATATGGAGGCACAATGTGAAGTTAACAGCCACAGTGAGGACAGTGACTCGCTGTTTACAATTCCACTTCAAGGGTCAGTTTCCTGCGAAACATTAAATTATCAAAACTCAGGTAGGTTTTCAAACAATGAGAAGTCTCAGAAGCGTATTGGTGCTGCCTTTATAGAGGGCTCCATGTGTAGAGTGGTTACAGCTAAATTCTTTTAAACTTTAGAGTTTAAAATAAACAAAAGAAAAAATACTATGTAAAGAGTTTCAGAGAACGGATAAGAGGGAATGATTCCTACCACATTTGAAAGAAAACAATTTTTAAATGACAAACATAGAAAAACAAACAAACAAAAATAAACAGATCTCACTTTTGAATATAAGTGGAATATCTCTGTTTCCCCTCAAAATAAAATTCAGGAGTATAAGGAAAAGATAACACTCAAATATATGCAGAGAGTTGTGTCTGTAGAAGAATATGCAAATAATCCCGGAGTAATAAATTACCAAATAAATTATCCTGATAACACATATCAAAAATATTATAAAATGATTCCACTATCATCACTATAATTCGATACTGTTCTGAAAAATCCTAGCCAAATTAATGTGGCAGGAAATACTATTATGATATTTAATAATTAGAAGAGGAAACATTGATCATTAATGACAGACAATGTAACTGTTCATCTAGGGAAAAAAATAGAATTCCTATGTGGAGAAAAGAAATAGTCATTTTCAGGCTCACGAGCCCTAAAGACAAATGCGAATATACAAAAAGGTTGAACATAGTAAGGTTTAGATGTATAAACTAGGTAAATATGAACCCCCAAATGGGGATCATACCATACCCATTTGAACCAATTTATATTACGCAAATAAGAAAAAATAAATTTTCCAGCAAGCACAACGAGAAATAATGCATTAAAAACAGCCAAACGCTTGTAAAAGAACAGTAAATCAAGATGATATAATAAGACCATACACATACCAACAAATATACAGAATATGAAACTGATAACTGAAATATACAGGTAATCATATTTAAAATTGCAGTTGGATATTTGGGTTCAATCCTTTCTAGCCCACCTGTTGACAGCATAAGTGAAAGAGACTAAGCAGAGGTACAGAAGAGACAAATAAAAAGATTATGGATCTTGAAAGTAATACTCCAAAAAAATTTTAAATACTCAGCTTAGAGCAGCTAGGAAACGCTACCCCAAATCAACCACAGGGAATCACTGGCCATCAGACTATCATAATACAATAGAATTCCAAATCCCTGATAAGAGAAGAGTCACAAATATCCAGCAAAATATAATATTCAATAGTCCTTGACTTATAAAAAAATAGAAAGTTATGAACTGGATGAAAGTAAATAATTTATTTCAACAGACTGGTTAAAAACAAATCAATTTTTGGTGGAGATATAAAGGAATTGGGAACACTCATGTACCACTGCAGGGTACGCAGTTGGGAGCAGTGATTCTGTCAACCAATCCTGAATTATTTATGAGTGCGTCTGACACCCCAGTGACCCCAATCTTGGGTGCATTGCCTGAGAAGCCTGTTCACAGGGAACAGGGAATTTCTACAACGAAGTCAATCCAGACCTTGATAAAAGCATGGAGAATGCTGGCAAAAATTGTCAAGTTCAGCTTTTTCAGAACTCTGAAAATTAACCAAAGGCTTGAAGTAATCAGAAAAGCACTCATTCCAGCAAGTATCTGGATCTTGGTAAAAAGACTGAGCCCTGTGGTACTTTAACTTACCCCATTTCTATCCTGGATAGAAAACCAACAGCCGTGTGTCATTGGCAGCTGTGGAACAACCAACACAGCAGCCACTGAAGAGAGAAGAACAGGTGTGGGCTCCTCCAAAAGCCTCTTTTCCAAAGACTTGCCACTGTGTCATCTGTCCAGCAGCTCCCTGGGAGGTGCCCCTCTTAGGATGGCCCCATTCCCAGGGCATTTGTCAAAAGCAATCAGTGGGCCTCCTTTAACATCACAGTCCTCGGAGGGTACAGTATCATTTGGGATTAAAGGAGACTGATGAGAAACTTAAAGGTAGTACTGGAGAAAGTGATGTGCACAGGGGCTGTGAAAAGCTCTGACACATTCCTGAGAACCTAGGAAGTGACATGCAAGCCCAGGGCTGGGCACATGCCCAAGAAAGACCTGAGAAGGCCCAAAGCTCTCACTGTGATCTGAACTTGAAGGTGGAAGTGAACTCTAAGGAAGAGCTTTAACTCTTTCCTAGGACGGAAGGTGCCTCAATGCACACACAGACCCCAGCAAAGCCTGGGAGCACAGTGAAGACATGTAAGGAAATTTCCATCCAGTCTTTGGCTGACCACAAAAACTAACTTCAGAGCCACATGCAACAACAACACAGACATTACAAATTTATTTCAGAAAATAAAAAACAAACAACAGAAGCAGCAGCAGCCAATAATTACAACACAGATCCTGTGTGGAAAGGGAAATGTAATTCCAGAATCACTACATTGTATTATTTTAACTCTACAGTTTTTCAATAAAAAAATTGTAAGACATGCATAGATAGGAAAGTGTGGCCTATGTGCAGGGAGAAAAAAGCAATCAACTAAAACTGTCTCAGAGGAAGACCAGATGTTGGGCTTATTACACATTGATTTTAATCAGCTTTGGTAAATGTTTATAGAAGTAAAGAAGAATGTGTCTTATGTTTTAAAAGAAAACATGAGAATGATGTCTCAACACATGAAGCATACTAATAAGGATATATATATATATATATATACGAGAGTGCTTCAAAAAGTTCATGGAAAAATAGAACCAAATGATTATAGGAATCTTTCCATGAACTTTTTGGAGTATATATATGTATATACATACAAACAGAAATTCTGTGGTTGTAAAGTACAAAAAATCAAATGAAGCATTCGCTAGTGGGACACAGTAGCAGATTTAAACTGGCAGAAAAAAAGACTCATGAAACTTGACAACCAAGTGAGACCACCCAGTTTGAGCAACAAAAAGAGCAATGAAAGAAAAACTTAAAAAATCACAGAAAACTGGGGCATCACCAAGTGCACCTGCACACACGCGAGGAGAGTATCAGAAGGACAGTAAAGAGAGAAGAGGGCAGAGCGAATACGAAACACTTTGCAGGAGTATGAAACACTGGAAATGACACAGGAACACGAGATGTGGGAGGTAAGATGGTGTCAGGTTGTGAAATAACCTGACCACCTGACATAGAAGGTGATTTTTTTTTTACATTTGTTAGTTACTTGGGCACTCAGTGGTGGTTTAAGATGGAGAGGGTGGCAGGATCTGGCAGTTTGAGAAAGATGACTCTGGCCAGCTCTTGTGTGGTAGCCAAGGAGGAGTTGGTTCCTGGCTCTGCAGAGGACAAGGATGGGAGTGTCAGAGCCATGTGGGGCATCATGAGCACACCTCGCCAGTGTCTGGCTGAAGACAAGGGAGAGCAGTCAGTCTGGAAGGAAATGAGACAGGAAGTGAAGGTGTGAGGTCGACTCGCTCACACACACTCTCAGAGTAAGATGCCAGACTTGTACAAGACGTGTGTCAACTGATCGAGGCACTACTGCCAAGTTAGTGGAAACATCCACAGTCAGGTCTGCATGGTACTACTAAATTCCTTTAAAGAATAAATTATCCATTTCTTCTATAATTTCCAGTTTGTTGGTGTCGAGTTGTTCACAATAGTCTCTTGTGATCCTTTGTATTTCTGTGTTATCAGATGTAAATCAGTTTTTCATTTGATTTTATTTATTTGAGTCTTCTCTCTTTTTTCTTGTTTAGTATGGCTAAAGGTATATCAATTCTGTTTATCTTTTCAAAAAACCAACTGTTTGTTTCATTGACCTTTTGTATTGTTTTTCAAATCTCTAATTCATGTATCTCTGCTCTTATATTTGTTATCTCCTTCCATTAATTTTTGACCTGGTTTGCTCTGGGTTCTTCAGATATAAAGTTAGGTTGTTTATTCGAAGCATTTCTATTTTTTTGATGTAGGCGTCTATTGCTATAAACTTCCCTCTTAGGTTCTGGTATGTTGTGTTTTTCATTTTCATTTGTCTCAAGGATTGTTTCAATTTCCTTTTAAATTTCTTCTTTGACCCCTGTTGTTTAACTTCCATGTATTTGTACAGTTTCCAATATTCCTTCTATTGATTTCCAGCTTTACTCCATTATGGCTGAAAAAGGTAGTTGATAAGATTTCAATCTTTTTGAAATTTTTAAGACTTGTTTTGTGGCCTAACATATGGTCTGTTCTAAAGAACAAGACTTCAATAGCACAGTCAACAAAAGCAGAAATAGATGAATGGGACTACATCAAACTAAGAAGCTTCTGCACGGCAGAGAACACGATCAACAAAGTGAAGAGACAACCTACAGAACTGTTGAAAGTATTTACAAACTCTTCATTTGGCAAGTAGCTGATATCCAGAATACATAAGGGACTCAAACAACTCACAAACAAAAACCTAAATAATCTGATTTAAAAATGGGCAAAGTAACTGAATAGACATTTCTCAAAAGAAGACATGCAAATGGACAACAGGTATATGAAAAAGTACTCAACATCACAAAGAATCAGAGAAATGCAAATTAAAACAAACCACAATGAGATATCATCTCACCCCAGTAACAATGGCTATTACCTACAAGACAGAAAATAACAAATGCTGGTGAGGATGTGGAGAAAAGGGAACTCTCACACACTGTTTGTGGGAATGTAAACTACAACAGCCATTATGGAAAACAGTATAGATGTTCCTCAAAAGATGAAAAATAGAATTAGCTTATGATTCAGCAATCCCAAAGGAAACAAAATCAGTATATCGGACAGATGCCTGCACCCCTGTGTTCACTGTAGCGCTTTTCACAATAGCCAGGAGATGGAATTAACCTAAATGCTCTATGTGTAAACGTATTTTAGAAAGTGATCTATATACACAATGAAATATTATTCATCTATGCAAAAGAATAAAATCCTTTCACTGGCAGCACCGTGGATGGATCTGGAGACCATTTTATTAAGTGAAGTAAGCCAGGCACAAAAAGACAAATACCGCATGATCTCACCCACATGTGGAATGTAAAAAAAAAGAGTTTCTCACAGAAGTATAGCATAGAATGGTGGTCACTGGAGGGGAGGGGAAGAGGTTGGTCAATGGGTACAAAAGTTACAGTTAGACAGGAAGAATAAATCCTGTTGTTCTAAGGTGCCTATAGCTAATCGTAGTGTACTGAATATTTTAATATAGCCAGAAAAAAGGGCCTTGGACGTTATCACCACGAAGACATGATAGATGTTTAGGCGATGGATACGCTAGTTGCATGGAGGGGGGATCATTGCATAATATATGCATGCACTGAAATAACATGCTGTGCCCCATAAACATGCATGCTTAATTTTTTAAAACATAGATAAATGAATAAAAAGGAGTGACTCGAACACAACTGCATGCCAAAAGAGATTTTTATATTATTATTAGACATTATTGGGAGTTTCCATAGTGCCACAAACTGAAATCTTACACCCTGAACTTATTTAGACATGTTATAACTTGCTTAGTCAGATATCAAATATCACATTTCTAACGCCATTATGATGCATTTTTCAGACTTTCTCCTCCCCCCCAAAAAAATCAGTCCTTTCCTGTTGTGATGACCAGCCCCTCTCTCTCGTTTAAAAACTTTTCTGTAGTTCAAATGAGCCTCATTTAGTAGGCTGAGACTTTTGGTCATATACCAATTCTGAATAAATATAAAATAATTTCTATATATGGGGAGTTTTGATATGGGCTTTGGTGAAATAAAAGTAAATAAATAAAGCTGAGGTGACCTGTAAAGCCTTTGAATCTGGTGATGTGCTGTCCGGGGTGTCTGAGCACCTCCTGAGCTCACAGCACGATAAAGCCAGAGTCAGGACTGGAGGGCGGCACCCCTTCCCCTGGAGGGTGGCCCTGGGCATAGCAGCACTCCCTTTATAGTCAGTGACAGATGCGGCTGATGTCTGCACTGAGAGACAAACATGGTTACCACGTCATTCAAAGCTCTAGAAACTGCAATCTTCCAGTTCTACCACCCCCAACCTGTCAAAGGAATCAGAAGGTCTCTGAGCAAAGAGGGAAGAAAGATAGATACAAAGGAGCCTTAGAAAGTATCTAAAATTCTTAGAGAAGAGGAAATTGAGGTGTCTAGATGTTTGCATGATTGATACCAGGCCACCCATGAAGACAGAAATGAAACAGAGCTGAGGGAAGAAGCTTCTCTGCCAGCATTTGAACCAGCTGTGGGAATACTTAAAAATTAAAGTCAGCTTTTCCAGCCTACCTGTCAGGATACTTGGAGTTAGGGCTTAGAGTTCAGAAAGTATTTTTGATATGCAGCCAGAGCTCGGGGTCTGCTGCTTGCTAAGCGGCAGGCACCATTGCCGTCCATGAGCATCACTAGGAAACAAGACAGAGGCCCCTGTTCTGTCAGAAGGTACAAGCAGTCAATGAATGTAATGAAGACTGTGCTCTATAGTAAGCTGCAAGCCAACCAGCACCACGGGAGCTCAGGAGAAGCAGGTGTAACAGGCAAGGGGAGGCGGGGGGGACTGGCTGAGGGTGAGCCACTCTGGCTATGTGTAGAGACTAAACCAGAAAGGTCCAGTGAGGGGGGACAGGGCTCGGTCATTTGACCTGGGGAGATGCAGGTGGAATCTGAATGTTTTAAAAGGCAGAGCCAGTGGGATTTCCTGATAGGTGATTTTGTGAACTCTGTTCCATGCCTAAGCCTACATCACAATGAAGATGCTAGAGATGTCATGTAAGGGTAGGGTTCTCGAAAACTTAATGCCCAGAAAAACAAGTAGAACCATCTATGAATATTTTCTTCAAAAACTGTAGCTCCTATAATGTCATCTCCCTTGCTCATTTTCCTCACGGTTTT
This sequence comes from Cynocephalus volans, assembly GCF_027409185.1. Taxonomy (NCBI): domain Eukaryota; kingdom Metazoa; phylum Chordata; class Mammalia; order Dermoptera; family Cynocephalidae; genus Cynocephalus; species Cynocephalus volans. The sequence continues at coordinate 1,997,157 of NC_084473.1, read as the reverse complement.
ATTTGTTTGCGTTTTTGGATGTCGGCAAAGGCCAACTTACAATTTTCTAAACCTCTTGTCCGAGGAGCACGTCCTCTGTACTGGGAACCCTACTGAGTTCTCTGTGCTCTGAACGGCAGAGTTTTGAAGTGATGCCAAAAGCGCACAGCATTTGGAAGAAGAGGAACCAGCCACCTCCCTACACCTTATTCAGTATTCAAGTTAAGTACCTGGAGAGGAACACCACTTGAGAGTCCGAGTAATAATCCTGAATTACCATAGAACAATGCCAGAGTGGTTTTCAATTTAAAGCTGTGTGTCTGCATCTGGTGTTTGAATACTGGACAGAACTTTTCAAAATTAACTGGCCAGTAATGACCCAGGGCTGTTTGCTTTTCCAGACACTGATTAATAAGTCATATTAAAATTATTTCTTACTTTTGGGCTTGTTTTAAGGGATACATTTTAAACTATATAAAAATACAGCAAAAGAAAACAAAATGTCTACTTAGTCTGCAGGGCTTACTTGAAAATCAGAACTTCTGGGTCTGAGACCTAGTTTAGGAAATAATTAGTCTCGCAGGCCCCGGGTTTCAAATTTCTCAAATGTGGTTAATGAGTCCCAGGGTCTCACAAATGAATGTATGAATGAATCAGTCATACTGCGTGTGGTCGGCAGAATGACGCCCCCACAGATATGTCCCCATCCTAATCCCAGAACCTGTGGATGTTACCTGGTGAAAGAGACTTACTTTTTAGATATGGGTAAGGATTGCAAAATAAGGAGAGTATCCTGAATTACCCAGGTGGGCCCATTGTCATCACAAAGGTCTTTACATGTCAAAGAGGCAGGCGGGAGGGTCAGAGTCAGAGGAGACACTGCAGGCTGTTTTTTTTTTTTTTTTTTTTTTTTTAATTTTTTTTTTAATTTTATTTTTTTAAATTTTATTATGTCGATATACATTGTAGCTGATTATTGCTCCCCATCACCAAAACCTCCCTCCCTTCTCCCTTCCCCCCTCCCCCCCAACAATGTCCTTTCTGTTTGCTTGTTGTATCAACTTCAAATAATTGTGGTTGTTATATCTTCTTCCCCCCCCCCCCCGGTTTGTGTGTGTGTGTGTGTATGTGTGTGTGTGAATTTATATATTAATTTTTAGCTCCCTCCAATAAGTGAGAACATGTGGTATTTCTCTTTCTGTGCCTGACTTGTTTCACTTAATATAATTCTCTCAAGGTCCATCCATGTTGTTGCAAATGGCAGTATTTCATTCGTTTTTATAGCTGAGTAGTATTCCATTGTGTAGATGTACCACATTTTCCGTATCCACTCATCTGATGATGGGCATTTGGGCAGGCTGGTTTTGATGATGGAGGAAGAGCCCAGAGACAGGGAATGCAGGTGGCCTCTAAAATTTAGTAATGGTGAGGAAGCGAATTCTCCCCTCGAGTTTCCAGAAAGAACGCAGCCCTGCCCACACCTTGATTTTGGCCTGGTACAACTTTGGGACTTTGCACCTCTGGAGCTGTAACATGGTAAATTTGTGTTCTGTGTTCATTTTCATGCAGTGATGGGAAGGGAACACCTTGTGCTTTCTCCATCACAGGAATTCCGGATGAGCCACACAACTGCACAGCCATTCCCGATGCACCCAGCTCCAGTCTGCACCATCGTGTCTAAGTCCCCACAGAGGCCTCCGCATGGCCCACCTGCCTTAGCTCCGTGCACCCCATCACCTGCCACCCGCACCTGGTGCATCCCACAGCTCACCATGGCTGCATTTACTCACCATGCCCTAGTTCTCCCCCAGGCGTGGTAGCTGCTGCTGGAGGACTCGGATTACTTCTTGCCGCCCCAGAACTGCTCCGTCTCTGCTGCTCAGGAAATGTGAGACAGCACCTTCTCCTTTCTCACCACTCTTTACACTAAGTTCTGCAACATTCCTTATAGCGAACCGATGGAAACATAGTTTGATTTTTGGTGGTGCAGGTGAGGGTGTTTCATATCTCAATCTTTGACACAAGTTCTTTAATCCATTTGTAGTGTATATAGTAGCAGAACTTAATAATTTTTTTAAGTAATAAATTATATCAGTGCCATCTAGTTCATAGTCCCAAAGATTTATCTGGTAAATTTGTCCTACTGTAAGTATTAGTTTCTGATTTGTATTTGTCTTTTTATGTTGCTTTTTTAATTTTTATGGAAGATTACACAACAGTGATCTTTATTGCCTATTTTCTGCCTGTGCCCTGTTGCTTCAATTATTACAGTATTTGACAACGTTTTGACACCTGCTGGCCCAAGTCAGTGCTTTCTTATTACTTTAGTTTTCAAAGATGCTTTGGCTGTTCATTTTTATCTGTTCATTATTCCAGATAAACTTCAGAATTAATATTTGATTTAAAATACTCTTGGCATTTTTATTAGAATTATATTTAAACTACAACTTTATGGAGATAATAAATATTTGATAATATTCTATTATATCACATCATGATATGACTTTCTCTAGTCAAATTTTATATTTATTAATATATTTCTGTTTTCTTACTATTGGTCTCTCTCACTTTTATTACTATGATTTTTCAAATAAATATTTTCTTCTACTTTATTTTCTAAATCAGAGATCAGTGATTTATGGCCCCTGGACTAAACCTGGGTGCCACCTGTTTTATAAATAATGTTTTGATGGCACACCACACACATTCACTTATCTATGGTGGCCACTTTCCCTCTACGAGGGCACAGTGGGATCACTGCCACAGAGACTGCAAAGCCTGAAATATTCACCATCTAGCCCTTTACAGGAAGGTTTGCCAACCCCTGCTCTAAATGAGCTATTAGTAGTATAAATATATACTAGTTCTTCACATCATCAGCTACTCTATACAGTTGTCCTCACACTTGTGAAACTTTCAAGTGTGTACCCTTCTGTCCTGCTCACAGAACAAAGATGCCACTGAGCAAAGCTGCAGCCAAACCTAGCACGTGGACGTGAACAGCAGTTCAAGTGCCCTCCTTGGAAATGCCGAGACTCTGGACTCACTGGTCACCGCAACGTGATTTGCCTAAAGCCGGCTGTATACCAAGGGCTGTAGAGATGGTGGCTGTGCTGTCAAGAGGGACAGTGACTGGTCCAGGGCTGAGCAGTCGGGGAGTCCATCCTGCAAGGGATGATAAGGCCCCTCTGAGTGGGCCCTGGAGTGCAAGGAACTCACACCACCCACAAGTACAAAATTATGTAGCCATAAATACTTTTCAAACAAATAACAATAACTTATTACTCATCTAAGTATGAAACTTACGTTTTATGCTTTAGCAAGATGCTCTCATAAAAAAAAAAAATAATAAGGCCTGTTTATCTCTGTGGTCCCAAACAGAGACTATCATCGACTTGCACATTCTGACTGCAGAAAATTGCTTTAAAAAACATATTAACCACCATCCTGCTTCAAATAGAGCATGCCTGACCCATCCAATCCGATTTCATGGTCACCCACCTTACACTACATCAAGGGAGGGGAAAAAACTCCTGGAGCTAAATTCTTCTACTACTAGCAAGGGACGCCGAAGCCACCAGAGCAAAGAAGCCGTCCAAAGCAGCCCCAAGACGTTTACTTCAAATCCCTTCACTTCAACGAGGATGAACAACATAGATTCAGCCCTATCACCTGAAGAACAGTCCAGGAACCAAAATGAAGTGAACTATTGAAATTGCTACTGGTGGTGGCTTACCTGTAAAGCCAGGAAGGACTCATTCCAAGTGACAGCAGCAGGGGACAGCCTCTCTCCTTGGAGCTCCCACTCCCAGCCTGCCCTCCTGGCTGAGTCCTCTCACTTTTGGCCTCCACGTTTTTCTGTTATTTCTTCTCTTCCTAAAGTAAATCTGAGCCCTTCAGATGCCAACCTTTAGCCCTTGCATCTCAAGGTCCGTAAATTTCTACCCACGGCCGAGACTCTGATGTTAACCCAGATCCTCGGCTGGCAACGCAGATTCTCCTGGAAGGTGGGAAGGAGGAAGGGAGAGGCTGTTTCTCCTCTTGGATTGTGGCTTGGGGATTTATATCCTACTGACCCATTTGGAATATTATCTGTCACACATGCATTCACTCATTTATTAATTTAAAATGTGCTTGAGCATGTACCGCATACCAGGCATCTAAGTGCCAAGAACACGGGTGCATATGACCAAACGCCTACCCCTCTGGCTTCGAGCTCGCTCCTTCGATGATCCAAAGCCAGTGGCACAGACCCTGCTCCTCCTCTCAGTTTATTTAGTGAGTGCAGCCTGAACCTTCAGCCCAGGAGGAATAAATCATAGTAATTAAATTAGATACTTTTTCTATAAGCCCCTTTCCTCCCTGATTGGGGGTTTTGTGACACACGTGTTTTTTCTCTTGAGTCCATGGGCAGCTGAGGTATTACATCTACAGACACCAGAATTACTGGTTAAAAAGCACTTGGACTCAATAGAGTCTAACTGACATTTTTTTCTACTGAAATGACTAGTTGCTTTAGCACTCCGCAAACAAAAACTCAGTCTTTTCACGTGTAAAATCAGAACCAAGGAAGAAAAATAAAATGTGAGATTTTTCTTACTTAAAGAAATGGATATAATTTCCTTAATGAATGTCATTATAATTCCTGACTTGAAGAGATGAAAACTGAGCTCATATAACATCATGTAAAATAAGCTCCTATCTTTTGGAGGCAATGCTATACTTAAGAATTTTTTCTATACTTAGAAGCAAGCACTTGACACTGAATTTCTATACATTTTCTTCAATTTCTTTGGGACAATTTATACGTCAAAACTCAGCAAATTTTAAAGGCTAATTTTATCACAACTTTCACAGCATTAGATTTGAACACTGCATGTTAGACATTTTTTCCCTTAAGTTTCAATAAACTGTTCAAATAATTTAGTATACCCTCTGTGGTTCTAATCACAAGTATTTCACTATTTTTTGTTTAAAAATACTCCAGTGTGTTTACCATGACTTTTACTGTCTTGAAACTTTCCTTTATGTCATGTTTCTTATCAGAGAACTCTCTCTGAACGAAAATTACAAACACAAACTGAATGTAAGATATAAAATGAACACAATTTTTATTCTTCAAATAAATGGTAATTCAATTACAAAGTACAAATATAGAATCAAAACCAAAATTATTTCATTATGCTAGTCAATTTTTATGCTAAAATAATCATTCTATAAATACAGGGAAAAGGGACTTGGATATCCCCAAACTCCTGGTTTTCCAGAGATGATTGTCTAAACCATTCCCAACATCCTGAAAGACTGTTGTGTGTAATTTAAATAAATCTTTTATGCAGAAAATATAAAATGAAAAAAAATCACATGGTCAAAATTCATAGGAATTTACTAATATGTATGAATATGCATCAGCAAAACATATTTTTTAATTAAAAATGGTCTTTGCCTTATTCATATCATTTAGTATTCAAACAAGGATGCAGTAATATAGCAACCTTTGGACACTTTTTAAAGATATGGACAAGTTGTTACCTAATGCTCATTAAAGTTTTAAGGGAAAATTTTGGAATAGCTTTATTTCCCTTGAGAATCTTTAGTGGTTATGATGTTATGATAATAAAGTAATCAAATAGTTGCTCAGCTAATCATCTGGAGATAATACCGTAATGGAATATCTTAATTTCTTAATAGTACAGTGTAACACCAATTCAGAAGTCTGTACTCTGATTTGGTAGTGTGCAGTAGACTTCTGATACGTGAGAATACATTTGGTAGAGAACGTGGGCTGACAGAGAAACAAGGCCCGTGGTGCAGACGCTTGTGCTCACGCTTGTGGAGTCTGCAGAGGCACCTGCCTTCCACCACCCCTGCTCCCACACTCTGGCCTCACAGTGGGGCTGCCCAAGGTCTAGCTAACGGAAGCGAATTAGCCTTCAACCCCCCCAGAACATATTTATTTTTATATGATGTCATTTGCACTCAGGGCAATGCTTGGTTCATATGTATTTAAATGATAGCAACACAGCAGTGAAAATACTTTGCAAAATTAAGTTAAAGAATTAATTCCAGGTTCCCATTGTTAAACTGTAGCTTTTAAAATTTAAATTGCCAGACAGATCTTTCAAAAAACCTTAGAGGGCGACAAGGAGAGCAAATTAAATTACCCATAGCCCCTACCTAAGGCATAACTAGAGGACAGGTCATCTATAAACTTACATTTGCATGAAAATGTGAAAATACCCATTGGCAGCCAGAAGCACAGGCCCAGAACCCTCACCTAAGAAGCCACTTCTGAATTGTTTTACTGGTAAATGTGTAAATATGTGACAGCACGCTGCATCCCTGAGTCTCTGAAGGAAGTGGGAGTCTTACCCCAGGGACAGAAATGTGCATTATCTAACAAATTATTGTCTATTACTGGACCCTGCAATACTTCTTCTGGGAATGAACTTCAAGTTATGTGTTCACACATACAAAACAACATATGCACAGAGATATTAATTGCAGCATTACTTGTATTTGCAAAAGCCTGGGGAGAATGCAAATGCCTTATAATGGGGATAAATTGGACATATATCATGGTACACTCAAGCAGTGGAATATATGCAGGCTTAAACATAGATGACAGAGATAGCAACACATGAATGTGGAGTCAATTTGGGGATATATTCTAAGGTAAATTGTACCCAGTATGATAATCTTGCATAGGAAGAAGAGGATAATATAGAGAGAGAATTATATAGGAAGAGGAAGAAAAATAAAAATTTACTTTATGTTTTTTTCCAAAAAGAAATGTAATAAATATAAAGCAGAAAATAATAAAAATGATCACTAAAAGGTGGCTTGTAGTGTCAGGGTTTGAAGAAGAGAGACTGAACTGAACATTCTCTGAGTATTCCTTTTTATAGTTTTAATTTCATACAATGTAAATATTTACATATTTGAAAATGAAATTAAATCAAAAGAAAAATGTTAAAACACATACATTAGACACTAATTTAAACATTCGACCCAGCTGTATATTAAATTGATGACATAACTACAGAGAGAAAATAACTATTTCAAAAAATTTCGAACACAGTACTGGCCTGTATGTTCACAGCTGATTATATTCTAAAGACAAATGATAAATAATAAATAAATCTGTGGTCAATAATTTATTGCTGATAATATTTTCATATTAAAATTTTCAAAATATTTCAGATACACGTAGGACTAATAAGTAAATAAGCATGATAGGGTTATTTGGATCCAAGATTTTCATGGGAGGAAAAAAAAAAAAAAAACACTGAAAAGCAAAATCAAATAAGTCAAGGCAAAAAAAAAAACTAACATGAAATTTTAGTAAACACTATTAATTTAAAGGTAATTTTGATTTAAAATATATTTTAAATGCATTTTCTTGCTCTGTCCAGCAAATGGCCCTTTCAGAAACTTTTGGTTTCTAAATATGCAATTACAAAATACACTTAAAAAGTGCAACCCCATCCCCTTGAAAAATGAGATGTGCCACTTCTGGACTCAGCAGAGAAGTTACCGGGGTGAGCCTGAGATGTTTTCTTACAGATAAGAACCATTACAACCCACAGACCCAAGGACTAATGTGCTCAGGTCAGTGAGAAAGAGAAACCAGCTTGCAGAAACCTCCGACTAATCACGCTTGGGACAATTTAATCTTCAAAGATAATAGTGACTGTAATTGATTGCAATGCATTCAGTAAATATGCAAATGGGTGAGATGATGACACTCAAAAAATTTAAGAGAAACAGACAGAAGAGGCAGAGACACAAACACCTTGATTGCTGCCATTGGAAAGGGTCAAAACAGCACTCCTTATGTGAAAACTGGTGATTCAAGAGACAGAACTGAGCACTGACCCTTCATTTGTAAGAGGAACCGTAGTGTATCTTCAGTTGATGAAGGAAAGCTATTCATAATGGAAGAAAGGCCATTAATCGATGTAACAGAAAACCACCATTTTGCCAGATTAATTTAAATAATTAATTCAGAAGGATTATCAATAAATTCTAAAGCCATTAGATGAAAAACTGCTGATAAACAGCATATTTTCATAGTTCCAACCAGTTATTATTTGAAAAAAATAATCTATTAAAAATAGAGAAATCTGTGTTACTCCCTTAACCAAGGAAGGAACTCAGCTCATGAACAGTGGTGGGGCCACCTGATGCACTGGGCAGCCAGAGATGTTTGTGGGTAACAGTGAGGACAGTTGCAAATGATCTTTCACAGTTCAGCAAAAAACAAAACGCATGCACATACATGAAGAATACGTATTAAAACAGTAATTAGGGAATACAGATGATGGGTATATGAACATTTACTGGGCTGTTCTTTCAACTTTTCTGCATTTTAAAACATACTCACTACTACAAATTTGGAGACAACAAATCTGCAGGAATCAGGGCAGGGATCCAGTGCTATCAGCCCCCACCTGGATGGTATGGACGATGTATGGATTTTGTGAATCACGCTCCTGTTCTGGGAGCTCTGGACCCTCAGCCATGTCACTCCCAGGCTCTGCTGTGGTTGAGCTGCTAACCTGTTTTAGGTCGGCTCTCTCCCACCATCTGGCCAGTCCAAGGGCCACATGTAGGAGAAAAGTCACTGACTGAAGGCAGGAGAGACAGGTCCACACCCCAGCTTAGAAAATGGCCCATGGGGACGCCGGATGTCACTCTGGACTCCACCTTCTCAACCCCCCATCCCAAAGGCTCCCGAGTGAGTTCATCCATGTTTATGTATAAGAATGTGATTTCATTCACAACCAGCTCATGTATTTGAAATGCATTTGTTAATTCCACTTCTTTCTGCTCTTATAAATCATGTTGCTGGCCACCTAGGGACTGTTACCAGTTTTCAGTTAGGTGTTTGTTAGTGTGATTATTGATTTGCCTGTAGGTTTCATTGCTCCTAGACCCAACTGCCAAGTCTGTGGGAGCAGGAACCACATCAGTCTCTGCTCAGCTCTGGATTTGTACACATGACTCAATCCTTTGCCCATAGAATGAGGTGAACTAATAAAATGTGAACAAAACTTAATGTATTTCAAAATTTTGTTTTATAGATCTAATGAAATATAATTTTGTTAAAATGTACCCCAACAGACAGACAATAAGGGCTCCCTATGACCAAAAGAGGTGCTCTAAAACTATCAAACAGAACCAAAGGGTCACAGCACAATGAGGGATTAGAAATGTGTCCCCCCTTACAAAATGCATGTATGTACTGTTATGAAGCTTTTCTTTCCTGTAACTAAGCAGAAACCAGCTCCTGGAAGACCATGTCAAACAGTTACAGCTGTTTGAAAATTACAGACATTTTCCAACTGACCTTCAGCAGCCCCCCTGGCTCAGCCGACTGACCCCTTACTCCATGGCTCCCTGCAGCTCGCACTGGACAGAGCCTCGGCTTTGCAGGCAATCCTGATAAGCGGCCGCCACCTCCAAGCCAGCTTTGGCCAGTTGAAGAGACAGTGCATAAGGTGTCTTTTGTGCCCTTTTGATGTCAGGAGCCAAATTCCACCTCATTTTAATACTAAATCTCCACCCTAAAGTGAACATGGGACATAAGTTACACGTGCATTCACCCATTTGTGGACATGACTTCTCTCATAAATATTCGTAGATTCTCCCAAGACTGTTAAATATGTGTATGTAAAGCTGACCCTGAGAGACATAAATACCACTTCTCGCCCTCCCACCTATGCTTTCCCCAATCTGCAGGTTGCCTTTTCTCCGTAAATAAGGTTTCTCCTTTCATTACCTCACGTGAAGTACCCAGTACATGGTAGGAGGAATTCCATAAACGGTGGTTTTGTTGCACTTCGTATTCCGACTATTACTATTGTTATTACTTCTGGCATTTCCACCATGAGACATGTTGCTTTTATTGATTTTCAGGGATTAGAGGAAGCAGATATTTATCTTGATAGCAATGAAATTTTCTCATGATTTAGAGATTGCTTGATTTAAGAGAGGATCCAGAAATCTTAATATTTGGTATTCACTGGGGGAAAAAACCTTCTGAGGTTGATATTTGAAATATACCATCTATGTCAATATTCAGTCTCTTAGATGCATGCGTACACACATAATGGACTTCAAAACTATCATGGAGTTTAAATAATAGTTATACCTACAATAATTGGTGCCTATAGATAAATAACTAAAAGGTGATTTGTCTATAGTTGACAATAAGCATGCGTCTCCTCAGTAACTGATTAAAATCAAAAATGAGAACGATGCTTATGCCTGCTACCAGATTTTGGAGCCATATATGAAGTCTTAAGTCATGTCTACAGAAAAAATAGAAGTCAGTGATTATATTAACATACAGAAAATTAAATGTATTTGAAACTTTCCTCAAACTCTGAAGTAGCAATAATAAAATAGCATTCTGCATTTGCTTTATCCAAAGACAGGGCCACCAGAACCAAGAAGAAATAAGAATAGAACTAAAATACAAATATGGTATGATTCAAAAATCTGAGTCATGGCTCAGTCACTAAAGATGATTTCTAACACCTCCATATACATATCTAATAAATTATGTGCGCTTCAATGGTATCAGGTTTCAAATTTAGTGTATTTGTTTTTAAACAGTTAAGGAAGAATGTTACATTGTATTTATTAAAAGGCATGTCTCTAATTGTTTTGCTATTTCACCAAAGCTTATATGTATAACCAGAAATTAGCTCTCAGCTGAGAAAGTCCAGCCAGCTATCTCTCAGATGCAAGTTTGTTGCAGTCTGCCTCAAGCCCTACACCCAGCCTGGTCTGTGAGTCCTTCAGTCCCTGCCCTTGGGGAGTTAGAGACTGTCAGAAGGAGCCTTCCTGAGACGTCAGACACAACACAGAGGGCAGAAACCACACTTTCCGATTATGTTTTTGTAACTAAATGTGTCTTCCATACAATAAACTGAAAGAAAACCTGTCACAGCACTGAAAAGGGCCTTTAATGTAGGACATGTCCACTAACTTGCACTCCCATGTTGCTCGTTGTCAATGCTAACTCAGTTCAACTTCTCCATCTCCTGTCCAGAGTCGAAAGACTCCAGGCACCTGGACACCGATCGCTTCTAACTCTGCTTTCCAGCTTCAAGTGCTTCGGGTCCAGACAGTGAGCCAGCCCCTCCCTCATCCCCTGCCACACACGATCACTGTGTGGACATAACCCATCCTTTCACAACTGTCTGCACTGCAGATAAAGCTGGAGAGGTGTGGGCATGGGCCCTGCTGAGGGCTGTGGACAGGCTTTAAATCAGCTTTCTGCCAATCCTCCCATAAACATGCACCATCTGGAAGAATTGTGACTGTTCGCTCTTCCAGTGAGAGTGGACTCTGTTCCTTGCCATGGATGTTTTGCAAGAATTTGATTACTCCTGTGGCATTCCCTTGGATGTATTCCTAATTCTCCAATCGTGATCTGGCTCTGATGCCTCCAAACAGAATGCTCAGATAACACCTGATGGGTTTTGACCAGAGGGGCAGATTCATTCACCATCCTTCTCACCGTGTTTATAGTCACATGCTCTCGGGGAATCCTGCCTTCCTCTTCCTTTTTTACAAAAGCCACAATTCTCCATTTATGGCTCCAGCTCAGCTAGACGTGGTTCAGTCCTGAATACGTATGGCTGAGTTACGGAACTAATCCTTCAGTACATGCAAATAGGTCGAGTGTTATTTTCTAAGTTCATGCTCTTTCCCCTTGAGTCTTGCAGCCTGAGTTCTGGGTCCCATCTTCAGTGTCTACCTTTAGTACTCACACCACGGGCCAACTGGATCCATGGACATCTTCCTGGACATATCTTGCCTGGAATTACAGAGTGTCCATCTAGTGTGTCCATGCCATTTGGAATCACATCCCATCACTAACTCACTATCAGAGGCAAACAGAGCGTGCTCTGGTAACACGTCTCCTTTTAATACAAACGTAAGCGACACCAGCAAAAGCACCACCCTTTCCACAGAACAGTTCACTTGAAATGCATCGGTCACGTCAGTAGCACATGGAGAGTCTTTAACAGGACGTCTTCCCACGAACCAGAACATCTAATTTGTTTTAAAACTGGAAGTTTGAGTGGTTGGGGAGAGAGAAATGTAGAGAGAAGAGGGGAAAGAGAGGAATGTAGGGAGGGGAGACTCGTGTTCCCGATCATAATCTGAGATGAGGCAAATTTAAATGAAGACAAATTCATGTTTTCATGTGGGTGAAAGATTTAACACGATATGCGAGCCCGCGTGCCTTCCTGGGGGTCGCAGACGTGGCTCCGACTCATGAGTCCCAGGACCCGATGCGAGTGCCGCTAGAGCTGGCTGCCCACACCACGTCAGTCGTTCTGATACCAGCAGTTTCTCTGTAAAAGTAGATTTTTGTAGACACTTTAAGGAAGCAAAACAAAAGAAAACCAGGTCTTTTTCCTTGTCATGAATGATAATTCAAGAGACAATTACGTGTGCGCAGTTTCATTCTGCCGGACAGTTCTCTGCCACACTGACATTGAATAACCTGAAACAGCACTTTCTGTCAAACACAATATATCCCCTGGGGTCTGTCAAGAAGGACTGAAATGAAAACCAAGTTGAGCTCAAAACCTTTGAAGATCAAATTTAATAACTATTTGAAATATGTGTAATTTATAAGCTTCTATTTATTTTTATGTAAAATCAAAAATACTAATTACTATCCAAATCCACTCCAAACCAGGCGTCCTTTTTCATTGCTATATATATATATATATATATTTTTTTTTTTTGACAATGGAAACTATAACTAAAACATCAACTAAAGATGTGTATCATCTATGTTCAGTTCTGTGAAAAACTTTGCAGGTTTCTGTAAAGCTGATAGATATAAATAGATAACCGTTGTCTGATCAAGCAGACATGTAAGAATTTAGTCTGTGACTTATGCACTCTACTCAGTGCACTTTGTGTTGTAAACTGAAAATATCAGCACTACGAAGGCTCCGCACAGGTGAGGTCATTGCTCTGTGTGGTTGTCCGAATACCCTACCTGCACACCTCAAAAAATTGATAAAGCTACTATAGAAATGACTGGGGTTTTGTGTGTGTGTGAATAACTAAAATAATCAAGAATTGAGAGAAACACTTAATAATAGTCTGCCCACATAAAACAAAATAAACATATAAAATTAATGAAATCCACTTATAAGCTGTGACTGTTATAAACACACACTCTAAATTCCAACTAAGTAAACAGAAATAAGTTCAGTGCTTACAAAAACACAGATCAACGTACTATTTCAAGAGTAAGACGTAGAATATAAAACAATTAGGCTTTATTTTCATATGGAAAAAAACAAAATAAGTTATTATCAAGCCATTCAAACTCCAAGATCTGTATGGCCAAGAAGTCCTGAGGCCAAAATAAACACAGAGATACGTGCCCTTATTGAGTTTGTAACCCAGTGCAGGAGATGCACATGTTTTTTGTAGAGCTCACAGATTACCGAGTGCTTCTATGTCTACTACCACATTTTATCCTGACTTTTAGGAAATCATTTAGGAGAAGCAGCGCTGGAGAATAAGACACACTTGTTCTTGGATAATTTACTGGGCACCTATTCTGTTACGTGCCTCCTTGTAAGTGGGTTAGAGAGATCGACTGTAACCCTCACAGCGATGTGCAGCAGATGTCAGTGCCACTTTTAATGTGGAAATAGAGGCTCAATGAAGCTTTGTGATTCACCCAACATCGTTAGCTGGAAAGTGGAAAATTAGGGGTTAAACCAAGTTCATCAAACACCACAACCTTTATTATTTCTCCTGGCAACACCCAGATGTTTCCAGAGAGGAGGCAACAAGTCTGGAGACATGATGTATGAGGGCCCGGGACTATGTGGTCAGGGACTGCACAAAAAATGATGTAGAATCCTGATCTTCTGTCTTCTCGTGTGTGTGTGTGTGTATGTGTGTGTGTGTGTGTGTGTGTGTGTGTGTGTGTGTGTGTGTGTGTGTGTGTGTGTGTGTGTGGTGTTGACATGTATACAGAAAAACATAACCAAAAGCCTGATGGGAAGTCCTCTGAATATATGCAGATACCATAGTTCACTCAAAATAAGAAAAAGTGAGAACTTCTAACCAAAACCCTAGTATAGTTAGTGTAAAAGAGGAGGGATTTAAAACACAAGATCAGACGTCCAAGAACTTAGGTAGGATGCTCTTTCACAGCTTTGAAATACTTTTGCTCACGTGCTCCCTAAAAATACATTGCATAACTAAATCGTCTTGCCTTGGCTCATATATTTTTAGTTGGCATGTAAGATTTTTCTTCTTACATTTAAATGGAGTTTTAGGAGAATTGTCAATTTTAATATTTTTAAGTAGATTTTATTTTTAGAGGAGTTTGAGACTCACAGGAAAATTGAGAGGAAGGCAGAGAAAGCTCCCACGCACCTCTTGCCCCACCTGCCCCCCGCACAGCCTCCCCACCATCAACACTCCCACCAGAGTGGTGCACCTGCTATGACCGATGAACCTGCACTGACACGTCATTGTCACCCAGAGTCCATGATTCATGTTGGGATTCACTCTCAGTGTCCTACATTTTATGGGTCAGACAAATGTGTAATGACATGTATACACACCACTACAGCATCATACAAAGCAGTGTCACTGCCCTAGAAAGCCCTGTGCTCTGCCTGGTCATCGGTCCCTGCCGCCTAACTCCTGCCAGCCAACCATCTTCTTACTCTCTCCGTAGTTTCATCTTTTCTAGAATGTTCATAAAGTTGGAATTATACAGCATGTAACCTTTTCAGACCGTCTCCTTTCACTTACTAATCGGCATTTAAATTTCTTCCATGTCTTTTCATGGCATTTATGGCTCATTTCTTTTTAGTGCTGAATAATGTTCCAATGTCTAGATGAACCACACAGTCAATTTATCCATTCACCTACTGAAGAACATCTTGGTTGCTTCCACTATTTGGCAATTATTCATAATGATAAAATAAATAAATACAATAAATAAATAATGCTTCTGTAAACACCCCTGTGCATGTTTTTGTGTGTACATAAGCTTCCAAGTCATTTGGGTGAAGACTAGGGAGCAAGATTGCTGGACCACATGGTAGCGGTTTGTTTAGTTTTATAAGAAACCAACAAATTATCTTCCAAGGTTGCTGGAACATTTGGATTCCCACCATCAATAAATGAGAGTTCCTGTTTCTCCAGACCCTCGGCAGCATTTGGAGCTGTCAGTGCCTTGGATTTTGTCCATCCTCATAGGTGTGCAGTGTTATCTCTTTGTTGCTTTAATTTGCAATTCCCTGACGTATGATATCAAGCAGCTTTTTATATACTTATTTGCCATTTGTATATTTTCTTTGGTGAGGTCTCTACTCAGGCCTTTTACCCATTTTTTAACGGTTCTTCATATTCCTACAGTCGAGGTGTAAGAGTTCTTTGCATATTTCGTGCATGTGCCCTTTACAGGATACGTCTCCTGAAAACACTTTCCAGCCTGTGGCTTGTCTTTTCAACCTCGTGGCAATGTCTTTTTCAGAGCAGACATTTTCAATTTTAACGAAGTACATTATCAATTATTTCTTTCACAGTCATATCATTGGTGTTATATCTAAAAATTCATCATCCTACCCAAGGTCAACTAGTTTTTTTCCTGTGTTATCTTGAACGAATTTTGTTTGTGTTTACACTTAGGTCTATAATACATATTGAGTTAAATTTTGTGAAGGGCATAATGTCTATGTTTAGATTCATTTCTTGGAATGTAAATGTCTGTTTTTAGAACAATATTTTCCTTTGCCATTGTATGGCCTTTGCTCCTTTGTCAGTGATCAGTTGCCTGTATTTGTGTAGGTCTATTTATTTTCTCTCTACTCTGTCCCATTGATCATTTGTCTGTTCTTTTGCTAATACCACACTCTCTTGATTCCTGTGACTTTACTGTAAGACTCGAAGTCAGGTAGTGCCAGTCTTCTGACTTTTTTCCTCTCCTTCAATATTGTGTTGGCTGTTATGGGTTTTTTGACTCTCTCTATAATTCAGAAAAAGTGTATCAATACCTACAAAATGATTTGTGAGAATTTTGTTTGGGATTGCACTGAATCTATAGATCAAGTTGTAAAGAACTGACACCTTGACAACAGTGAGTCTTATTATCCATGATCACGAAATATTTCTCCATCTATTTAGTTCTTTGATTTCTTTGAGCAGAGCTTTATAGTTTTCCTTATGTAGATTTTTTACATATTTTGTTATATTTATACCTACGTATTTTATTTCTTTAAGTGCTAGAATCAACAGTATTGTGTTTTTTTAAAATTTAAAATTCTACTTGTTCATTGCTAATCTATAAGAAAGTAATTGATTTCCTTAAATGATTGATAGAAATCACTAGTGAGCCCACCTTGCCTGATGCATTCTCGTTTGGAAGGCTATTACTTATTAATTCAATTTCTTTGCTAGCTACAGGCCTATTCGTGTTATCTGTATCTTGCTGTCTGAGTTCAGGCAAATTGTGTCTTTCAAGTAATGGTCCATTTCATCTAGGTTATTAAATTTGTGGGCCTGGAGTTGTTCATAATACTCCTTTATTATCCTTTTAATGTTCATAGGATCTGTAGTGGTATACCCTCTTTTAATTCTAACAGTAATTTGTCTTCTCTTTTTGTCTCAGTTAGCCGGGTTGAAACTTAATGATTTTATTGACCTTTTCAAAGAACTAGCTTTTGGTTTTGTAAATTTTCTTTATTGATTTATCGTTTTCATTTCATTGATATCTGCTCTCATTTCAATTTTTTTCTTATTGTTTATTTGAATTGAATGTATTCTCTTTTTCCATAGTTTCCTAAGGTAGAAACTAAAGATTATTACTTCTGGGCATGTTTACTTATAACTTGTGCATTCCATGCTGTAAATTTCCCCCTCAGGATTGCCTTCACTGCACCCTGCAATTCTGATAACTTGCATTTTTATTTTCATTTACTTCTAAATATTAGTTATTTGTTTTTTAATTCTTCTTTGACCCATGTGTTACTTTAAAATGTGTTGTTTAATACCAAGTATTCTTGGAATTTTCCCGCTATTTTTCTGTTATTGATTTCCATATTAATTCCATTTTGGCTCAAGATTAGACATTGTAGAATTTCTGTATTCTCAGTTTGTTAAGGTGTGTTTTGTGGCTCAGAATACGGTGTCTTGGTGAGTGTTCCCTGTGAGCTGGAGGGATGTGCGCTCTGTGGCTGTCGGATGAAGTGGCCTGTAGGAGTGTGTTACGTCCAGTTGAGTGACAGTGCTGCTCAGCTGAGCTCTGTCCTCAGTGACTGCCTGCTGCACCTGTCCACTCCTGACGGAGGGAGTGGAAGTCTCCAGCTATGACAGTGGACTCATATGTTTCTCCTTGTAGTTCTGTTAGTTTTTGTCACATGTGTTTGATGCTCCATTTTTAGGTGCATACACATTAAGGATTATTATGATTTCTTGGAGAATTAACCCCTATGTCATTATATAATGCCCTTTTTCATTCCATAATAACTTTCCTTGGCCTGAATTTTGCTCTGTCAGAAATTAATATAGTTGCTTCTTCTGTCTTTTGATTAATGTTAGCATGGCATATCTTTCTCCATCCATTTACTTTTAACCCATGTGGGTCTTCTTATTGAAAATGGGTTTCTGATAGACCTCACATAGGTATGTCTTGTTTTTTTTTGATATACTCTTATAATGTATTTATTTTAATTGGTATTTAGACCACTCACATTAAAAGCAATTATTGATATAGTTGGATTAATATCTACTTCATTTGTTACTGTTTTCTATTCATTGCCCTCATGTCTTGTTCATTTTCTGTATTCCAATAGTAATAATCTTAAAATGATAATATTGCATAACTTAAATGTATCTAGTATAATTTATATAACATAAAAATGAATTATTCTTATGATTCATGTAACAACAATATAAAGAATTTATCCATCAACTTTTCTTGGAAATTTTCCATTTTTCTTTCCTTTCTTGAACTTGTATTTTCATTTAACTTTTCCGTGGAATTTTATCCTTAAGTAATATATATAGTTTTTAGGCCTAAAAGACAGTTCTGTTCATGCTTCAAAATTTCTGTGCAAACATTTTAAAACCTATGTTTCTTCCTGAAATAATAGAATCTAAAGACTAAATATATCAACTAAGTTATGTTTAAAATTATTTTCAAATCTAAGTAATAAAATGTAAAATCAAAAAATTGAAGACAACTGAACATAAAAAAGTTAAAGTTAAATTTAATTGAAATCTGTCTCCACTAGATCAATCAAGAACAAACACACGAATAAGAAAGCTATGCAATGTCAAAAGTAACTGGTACGGCAGCAGCTGGCTTGTAATTTTATTTTTGTGGAAGATAGAAAACATTAAATATTTTACATATTGAAATAAAATTATTGTGTAATTAAAAATTAATGATTAATGACATTGCTTGCTGAAATAGGTTTTAACTGATGCATGAATAAAACTCACCAAATTAGAAAAAAATTCATATGAAACTTCTAGTTATATATAAAATTGTATGTTCCTAGATAGGTTCGATAGGCCAGAAAAACATTGCAGTTACCGTGAAAAGATCCTCTTCTGTACTGTCTATTCAGAGGTGCTCTCTCTCTAGTTAATAAAAAGCCCCAGGAATTAGTAAGTAACCAAACACATTTTTAGTATTACTTCCTGATGCTCACTTATTTGCTTTTATAGTATGCACACCACATACCTGAATTCAAAAATCTCTACATGCTCCAAAGTACCATCCCCTTGTAGGAACCTCTAACTGCAGAGGGAGTCGGAAGGCTGGCAGGTGCGTCAGACCCTGGGGATCTGCAAGAAGCTTCTCATGTGCTGATGCTGTGTTGGCACCTTTCATTAGGAAATGCTCTGCAGCAATGTGCCTCATTAAGAATGGTGGACAGAGGGAAAGTCCCCCTTTTCTCCTATAAGGTAGTGACTGCAAACAAGGTACTCTTTTAGGCAGTGAATATTACAAAGACTTTGTAGAGAACTGGGAAATTGTTTTCTTGAAATTATCTGAATCTTGCCCCTTGTTGACGCATCCTCATGTGCCTTTAGCCCCAGACTGAATTTGTTCCTCATGGATGTGTGTGCTCTTTAAGGCTCTGAAGACATGGATCTGGCTCCTGAAATTTAAACCACCCTAGATTCCAATTGTCATTTTCTCATTAAACTAAGGCAAAAATAAAAGTGTCCCTAGACTATTGCCTACTCAGTAGGATCCTGTTGGTGTGACTCTATCCTGGTACCAAGTTCCCCAAGAACTAGAGACCTCTCCTTGCTCCACAGCCAGGGTGCCCCAGGGGCTCCAGTCTTGCCCTGAGCGGCTCCAGGTCCAAGTCTTCCTGGTTAGAGCTTGTGGCAAGGACTTCTCCCAGACCCTCAGCTCCCCAAGTCCTGGCTCTGGTGACATTTTGAACACATCATTCAATTTCCAATGCATAATTTAAGTCACCTAACTCATTACAGTTAGGTGCACACACACACATAAATTTTAGACTGTATTTATATTTAAAAAGAGGTGCTTTCTGTCAGTCATTTTTTTAAGTCTACTTAACTGGAAAGTAGTCACGTGTCTCTGGTTCCCAAGTGAGGTTGTGTGTTGAGATCAGCAATTTAAATCTTGTGATCATTCCTTGTGTTCCTAAGTATATTAAGGGTTAGAAAAATAGTCATAAAGAAAAACAACTTCAACAGTTCCTGAATATCGCCTGCTACGTGTGGGGTCCTATGTTCTTAGTGATATCTGAGTCATAAGCACCATCTGAGTGAGGTGTCATTCACATTTACAGGGGACACCAGTAAATTCAGCAAGGTCATCCAGCTGGTAAACAGTGGAGCTGAGACTCAAACCCACCTCGGTCAAAGCCCACACACAAAAACCCAAAGCAATTCATTACAAAAAAAACTTTTTCAACTCTGGATGACATGCAAAGGCTTTGCAAAGGAAATAGACCACAGAGTGAAGTGAAAACACAAAAAACAAAGACAAAAAGAGGATAATATTGTTAGCAGTACCAGACAGCATAAGCAAAGGGACACAACATTAAATAAAGCTTAAATGTAGGAGTTGTCTAAATGCATAAGAAATATGATTTCCTAAACTCTATGTCTTAGCCCTTTAAACATATCAGAGACAGATACTAAAATACTTAAGTTTCTTATGATAAATATATATAAGTCATTTAGTCAGACAGGTTATAAAATAAACCATAAATAAAGATTATTGGTAAAGGGCCATAAAAAATGTTTGCATTGTGTAATAATAGAATAAAAAATAAAATAAAATAATAATTATTACTGGCATCTCCATTTGGAAATTTAAGAATTATTTGAAACATGCTATAGCTTGAAAGGTTATAGGTAAATTAAATTATATCTATCCTTCTGGAATTTATTACAAATGTTTGTGAGGTATGTCAACTATTTCATTACTTTGTTTCAATTTGATAAGTCTAAGTTACTAGCCTTCAGTTGTTATAAGCAATCATAAATACACAATTACCACTGAAAATCAGATCGGGAAGATTAGAACCTATTTCTTAGCCAGTATTTACTAATATTACTAGTTAAAATAACCAAGATACTACACCTCTGTCATTGTTGACAGTATTAAATATTGATGTATGGCACAATAAATAAATGGATTCAAGGAAAAAAAAAAATCCTGCAAGGAATCTTCTACAAAGGTAATAAATTGATAAATGCATTGCACCAGACACACTTTTTAAAACGTGCAATTTTAAAAAGCTGGAAGGTGAGATATAAGTGGATTCACATTTACTAAACCAAGACATGTGAGGTGGATGTTATTATCCCTACTTGGTACATATAAAGTCTAAATTTGTGAATATTCAAATAACTTGCAAATGTTACACAACTGGTATGCAGTGGGATTTAAATCTGAGTCAGTCTGGTGAAAAAATACTTGCTCTTGAAAAGACTCTTCACAAAATAGTAACGTATAATTGCTACATATATAATGACAAATAATTTTAACCAGAATATGTAAAAAAACGAAAGACCTTTTACATACACATAAGACAAACTCCATAAAGAAAAATGAAAGAAAAAGATAGACATGTCATAGAACAAGAACAAAAATTCAATTTAAATAGTAATAAGAAAATCTGAGAATTAAAACTGCATGGAGATGCCATTTTGCACCCAGTAGAACTGACAAAAATCAAGTCGGATGACAATGAGTAGTTTCAGGATGTACAATGTACGCACTGTCTACAGGCGTGTAGCACCACTCTGGAATCTACTAGAATCATCACATGATACTAAATGCACGCAGTACCAATAGTGCCACAAGTGCAAAGCCGGGTTTCTTGTCTGATTCAAACAACATGGAAAGATATTGTAGAGACTACTTTCTCGGTTCTTGCAAGAATGGAGCATAATTAGTACTGCTCTATATGCACAGGAAGGAAGTTGATTCTTCATCTACAATAAACGCCTTAGAGCAGGGGTTGGCAAACTTTTTTTGGAGAGGGAGATGGAGTGAATACTTTAGGCCTTTTAGGTCATACGATGTTCTGGATTGATTGAAATGTGTCCCCCGAAATCCATGTATTAGAAGCTTAATCCTCACTGTTAACTGCTGATGGTGGGAAATCCTATTATAGTCATTGAAAGGTGGGGCCTTGAAGAGGTGATTAGATTGTGAGGACCATGCCTAGTAGAGGAATTAATAAGTTGGTGGTGGAATGGTGGTTGTGGGCATGATTCTGAGGGCTTTAAAGGAGATGAAGAGAAAAGCTTTCTCTCTGTCTGCTCCAAGAATGCTTGTGCCTTGGCATTCATGCACAAGAACACCCCCAGGAACGTGGGCTAACATGACAAAATATTAGAAACGATCAAAATCTCTCATGATAGAAGAATGGAAGTTCATATTCACACACTGAAGCAGCATTTGGCAGTAAAAACAAATAAACTTCATCTGAAATAACATCCAGATTCCAAAGAATAAAGGGCATGTCCAAATAATATAGCTCTGATATTCCACAAATAATAAATTTATAATGTGACAAATTATGTGAAAAACATCTTAGGAACTTAACATTTTAAATATGGTCAGCATTTGGATAGATATTTTAAGAATATTTTAAGTACTGAAACTGAGGAAAGCACATATTTCCTTTTATATGTATCTTCAATATTCAACCCAGTGGTTTCAAATGCTTTCGTTAACATTATGCAAAACTCAGTTCCAAATAAGTAATATAATTCAATAGCTTGAAATACATTTTAATCTCAGGTTTTCCCTCTTGTTATTTATAGATGTAAACACATCTCTGGTCATGATCATGTGTAAATTACAATACAAATTCCACATGTGAATATGAGTGTTGCTGTTTCAAATCATCTGCTTCATGATCCAAAGTGAAGTGATAATTATGTGCTCAAATTTATTCAGTGGAACAGTCTGTGGTCAGTTACAAAGGCCATATGGTATATGGTTCATTCAGATTCATTCACATTCTAGAAGATGTGCCCACTTCGACATATCACCTATTAGCTATAAAAACATACCTATCACGACACAGCACTTACTCTTTAAAGAGAGCTTTGAGCCCTCCCTCAAGTAGTCAGGACAATGCTGTCCTCCTGGGCAAGCCCCCAAGCTTGAGGGCCACCTACAGGTATACCCTCATTCTTAGAGGGCACAGGAGAAAGAGGCAGGTTTCCTGCTGCTGTTTTGGTTGCTGATTTGTGGGGGGGGGTGCGGGTAGGGGTGTGAGGAATACAGGGACCTTCCTCACGGCCAGTAACACGTGGAAAGATGTTAAATTATACAATGGAAACAGGTCAATCATAAGTCCACTTGCCTTGTTACCTCAAATGTTTCATAAAATCCATCCTCCAGAAAACTTTAAAAAACAACACATTCACAAAATAGATGTAGGACCTATAGGGCACCAAGATTCTGACAACCACTCTTATCAAAATGCCATTGCAGAGCGTCAGATTCTCCACAGATGAAGTAGCAACGGAGGCGTGGCCGAGGCTGGTAGGTGCAGGGCTGGTGTGCGCGTGGGACTCACTGCAGAGTCCGTCCCCTCCTGGAGAGCTCTGAAGTTCTTCCTAATGATAATTTTAAAAGTAGGTATAATTTTGGTACTTTTCTACACCTATAGTTTCAAGATCAATTTTTAACATCTGGATGGTACAATGCTTACAAATATTTTATTATTCTCTAAGGAAAAAAAGTACTTAGCATAAAAGAAGCATTTTTTTAATCACACACTGTAATGACTAAATGAAAATGAACACTTTTCTACACACAAGCCATTTGCTCATCAGCAAGAATCGATTATGAGAAATAAGCATAAATCATATTCCATTACATCTAAGCAGAAATGATATTTTAAACTTTTTAGGAAGATGGCCTTTGGATGATGGTGCAGAGATCAACCCAAGTGGAAATGGAAAAGCCAGATAATATTATGCAAGTACAATAAACACACCTTACTTTTTTTTTTTTAATTCCTAAAATCACAAAGACAAATCAGGCTAAAATAAGATACACTTAATTTCAGAAATATTCTTGACATTTTTAATGCCTTTAAGAAAGATTACACCTCCGATCCAAAAAGTATGTCTAGTTTGGATTCACTAGGTGTTTGCTTAAACTCTCCGTAATGTTTCTACTGGAAAACCTTCTGAAACACGAACCTTTTCTTCAAATACTTATCTTGAAATAAGTAACTAGCTCACCAAACACAGTCCCCTCAATCACAGAAGAAAGAAGAAAGTCATAAAAATTTCCTGAAAGTTCACAGAAAGCTGGATATGAGACAGGGCTTTTTTAAAGATGATGTTTAAAAGTGTAAAATATTAACATGTTTTTTTTTTTTTAAATTCACTACTTTTCACTTTGAAATTTAATAATAGTAATCATGTTAAGAAAATAAAATACATATTTTGGAAAAACGTGATATACTCTGTGGTATCTTTATGACTATAAGAATCCTTCGCTCTGAAGCAAAATTGCTCAGATGCAGCATAGGGTTTAAATGACACCTTTAGGAATCACTGCAGGATGAGCTTAACATTAAATGCTACCATTTATCCTTTTTTCATGAATTTAAAAGATATGTATTGAGGTCCCACTCTGAGCAAGGCCTGAGCTGACGATGCCAACTCATGAGTGAACAAAACCTACATCATAGCAAGACATGGAAAGTGCTGGTGGGCTTTGGGGCAGGGTCACCTCAACCAGGTCCCTCTACTTGTGTGGACACCTGTGAAGTGAAGCAGAGAGGGGACGGGCAGGTGCCTGGAGGATAGTGTAGATGCCACTGTAGATAGCAGCTGCTAAAACAGGTGTCAGCCCTACAACTGACTCCACAGGAATAGAGGACATCCCACAGTAGGTTTATAAATAACGTAGTCCAGAACCCAGTTACACTTACAGAAAATACAAGCTACCACAGTCGGATGAGACATTTCAATCATTCACAAGGCAGAACTTCAAACATACCGTCATGTCCCAGCTCATGCAGAAAAAGCAAATTTGCCTTTCCTCCTCCTTTTTGTTTTGTTTGGGACCTTAAGGGTTAGGAGATGTTGAAGGTGATCTTCTTTACTCAGCCCACCAATCCAAATGCTGATCTCTTCCAGAAACACCCTCACAGACACAATGAGAATGTTCTATAAGCTATCGGGGCATCCCTTAGCCCAGTAAAGTTAGTACATAAAACTTACCATCACAAAACCAAGTAACAAATCAGAAAAAATTAACAACTTTTATGCATGCATTTTTAAAGTTTATGTTGCCCACTATAATGATGAATTAAACATTCTAAAAGAACTTTTATAGGGGCAATACAATTTTAACTAGGTTTAAATTTTTAGACAACTAATTTTAAGTAATTAAGATATTTTGGAAAAGGAGCTATCTTTTAACAGTAATTTCAGACATGTTATAAAATAATTAATCTTCATCTTTAAAAGGACAAATTTAGAAAAGCTGGTTGTTTATTTATAATATACCCCAGAGAATTTTAGAACTGCAATAATCATAGGACATCAGCCTTTACTTGTTTTAACCACAAAGACAGTGACAGGTGCAACAAAATTGTTTTGAAAGATGTGAAACACTATGTATCTTGCCTGGGCACAGAAAAAATGATAGATCAGAAATCAATTTAAGAGTTTAATGCAACTTTGTTATATCATCAAACTTTCTTTACTGATAAAATTTTCTTTGCTTTATAACAAGAGCAGGAGTTATTTTTAGTTCGTTATAAAAGGCTATATAAAGAAGTCACAGAGTTCCAGTCAAGATCGCAGAATAGACAGCGGTCCCCAGCATCACTCTCTCCCACAAATCAACCAATTTATGACTATAAAAATGTAACATCAGCCAAGCTGGAACCACTGGAGCTCAGGAGAAGAGGAAGAGAGACCTACAGAGTTCATGAAGGTGGGAGAAACTACAATGAGAGAAAGAAAAAGCTGCTCTAAGAGTTTCGGCCCATGGCTGCTTTAAGGCTGGAGCTGCTGAGCACATGGAGTAGGAGCTGGAAAAAGCTGCAGCTGTGCTCTTCAGATGGAGTTACTTGGAGGCTGCTGGGGAGAGGAGGGTCTGGGTGTCCCCCAGGACAGAAGACCACTAATAGTGTTCCTGTGGATCTACACAGGAGCAAGGAGCCAGAACAGCCGAAAAAGGGGAGCCACTCAGAGGCCAGTGAGTCAACA
The DNA here is from genome assembly GCF_027409185.1 of Cynocephalus volans. Taxonomy (NCBI): domain Eukaryota; kingdom Metazoa; phylum Chordata; class Mammalia; order Dermoptera; family Cynocephalidae; genus Cynocephalus; species Cynocephalus volans. The sequence continues at coordinate 1,971,411 of NC_084473.1, read as the reverse complement.
CAAGGGACTGGTGCAGAGCCCATCCCACTGGAAGTGTTTGGAGCATGGGCGGTGGGGGAGACAGGCCCACCAGGAGAACACTGGGGCACAGCAAGGACAGCCAATCCACCCCTGAATCAGCGCAGGACCACTCAGAGGAGACTGGTCAGGAATACAGAATTGCATGGGGTGCAGTTCGATGTAAAGACTCAGGCCCAGATCAGAGTTTCTACACAACCCAGGTCTCTGGAGAGCAGGAAGTACCTATAAGGTCAACCATTAAACTCTGAGCTGCACAAAAAGCCTTCCCTAGAGAAATAGCAGCAAAGCAGCAATTTAGCTCAACCACAGAGCTCAAGTACTGGTTCTCACAGGAAGTTCCCCCGTGTTAGAAGTAAGCAAAGGATAAAAAATTAGTTCTGCCCCAGGCATACCACCGGTGCTTTGGGGCCTGCTAGGGGACATGAGGCATGGAACTGAGGACCAGACCCTCGCCCACAACCAGACACACCATGCCAGCACCTCAGGGCCCACCAGGAACCCAAGGTATGGAGCAGGGGATCGAACCCTCCTTCCACAACCAGGCACACCATGCCAGATCCTCAAGACCTGCCCAGGGACCCAAGACAAGGAGGAGGGGACTGGACCCCCCTCCCACAAGCAGGCACAATGTGCCAGCACCTTGGGGCCTGCCCAGAGACCTGAGGAAAGGAGACAGGGATTGAATCCTCCTCCCACAGCCATGCACACTGTGCCAGCACCTTGGGACCTATCAGGGACCAGACCCCCCTTCCACAACCAGGCACAGCACACCAGCACCTAGGGGCCCACCTGGGGACCTGGGGCATGGAGAAGGGGATCAGACCCCTGCCCACAAACAGGCATACTGTGCCAGTGCCTCAGGTCACACCTGGGGACCTGAGGTATGGAGAAGGGGACCGGACCTCCCTCCTGCAACCAGACACACCATGCCAGCACCTTAGGGTCTTCCTGGGGACCTGAGGCATGGAGCCAGGGGCTGGACACTCCCCACAACCAGGCACACCAATGGCACCAAGGAACATGCCCCAAACATCACCTCCATGTGAATGGCCCATCACAGCCACCACAATAACCATGGCTGCCACAAAAGCAGCTAGATGCCACAACCACCACGCAGATGGTCCGCCAGCCACTGGAGTGCATTGACACAAGGAGTGTCACCAGCAGAGATAAAGAAAAGAAGAGGACGTCTCTCTACACAAAGCTCATTGCAGAGTGACAGAAGAAGCATCTGCTCTATGATAATATTGGGGGACCTGATCACATCTCTCAGCATTGGACAGATCACATAGGCAACAAATCAACAGAGTAACCACTATTCTTTCAGAAGGAGAGAGGAAATCTAGGGTTATCAGAGAGGTGAGGGGGCAGGGGATGGGGAGAGATTGGACAAGGGGCATAAAGAATAAGTTTGATCTGCAACAACATATATACGAGTAATATTGATTAGATCAACATATCTCAGTGTTGAACCCCAAAAATATGTATAATCAATTTTGGTTCAATAAAAGTAAATAAATATATATATAAATAAATAAAAGAGGTTAGTAGTGGAAACCCATATTCAAATCTTATTAACATCTACTCCCTGTTATCTTTTAGAGACTAATCACTTGATTTTGTCCCCTGGCAGTAATATAAAGCACCAACATTGAAAATAAAGCACAGCAGAACATCTTTTAGAAAGTTTTAACTAAATATGTGGTATTGTTTGGGGATTTTGCACAGGTGTAAAAATCCGGAGAAAGTTTCATTTCTCACACATCTGCTTTGCAGTAGCTCTCCTTCCACATGAAGTAATTCGGATCATGACAGGAATTAAAATTGTCTTGAGTTTGCATTGGGATTTTAGAAGCCCTGCAATACAGGACACATGAAGGATTAAATAAAAGGGAGAACCACAAAAATTTACAATTACTTCTTTGAAAAAATAATAAAAAGGCTATGTGCAAAGAAAACATGATGTTTCAACAAAGTTACGTTCAGTGCACCTCTTGAGGGATAAAGTTTTCAAAATGAAAATAATGTCAACTGGCTGCACAGAGAGGCTCAAAAGTGTACTACAGTAGAGACTATCTGTGAATAGAAGGGACAGCAGCCTCCTTCCGAAACTTGGAACTACTTGGGGCGTTATTTGAGAAGGGTGTGACAGAAACGGCACATTGCTGCATCATCTTGTACCCGACAAGCTCAACCACCCAAACTAAGACACAAGAAAGGAAGCCTGTCACATGTAGAGAACCCCTGGACATGTCTTTATACTTCATTACAGTTAAAATAGAAATCACAATATGAAATGTAATAAAATCTAGAGATTATGGGCTCTTGGTTAACACTCTTGTTACTCATCATTAATCTTGGGAGTTTCGACCAGGTCAGGAGGTTGCGGTCTCACACCACTGAGGATGCCTGAGGTCACAACACCGACATTTCTCATCTGGACTGTTTCATGAACCTCCTGCTGTACAAACCTCTTTCAGCCTCACTTCAACTAATGCCGGTCAAGTATTCTTTTTTTTTTTTTTTTTTTAAAGAATGCCAAAAGAATTTATTTTTTTTATTTTTATTTTTTTAAATTTTTTTATTTTTTTTAAATTTTATTTTGTCGCTATACATTGTAGCTGATTAATGCTCCCCATCACCAAAACCTCCCTCCCTTCTCCCTCCCTCCCTCCCCCCCAACAATGTCCTTTCTGTTTGTTTGTTGTATCAACTTCAAATAATTGTGGTTGTTATATTTTCTTCCCCCCCCCCCCGGTTTGTGTGTGTGTGTGTGTATGTGTGTGTGTGAATTTATATATTAATTTTTAGCTCCCTCCAATAAGTGAGAACATGTGGTATTTCTCTTTCTGTGCCTGACTTGTTTCACTTAATATAATTCTCTCAAGGTCCATCCATGTTGTTGCAAATGGCAGTATTTCATTCGTTTTTATAGCTGAGTAGTATTCCATTGTGTAGATGTACCACATTTTCCGTATCCACTCATCTGATGATGGGCATTTGGGCTGGTTCCAACTCTTGGCTATTGTAAAGAGTGCTGCGATGAACATTGGGGAACAGGTATACCTTCGACTTGATGATTTCCATTCCTCTGGGTATATTCCCAGCAGTGGGATGGCTGGGTCGTATGGTAGATCTATTTGCAATTGTTTAAGGAACCTCCATACCATTTTCCATAGAGGCTGCACCATTTTGCAGTCCCACCAACAATGTATGAGAGTTCCTTTTTCTCCGCAGCCTCGCCAGCATTTATCGTTCATAGTCTTTTGGATTTTAGCCATCCTAACTGGGGTTAGATGGTATCTCAATGTGGTTTTGATTTGCATTTCCCGGATGCTGAGTGATGTTGAGCATTTTTTCATATGTCTGTTGGCCATTTGGATATCTTCCTTAGAGAAATGCCTACTTAGCTCTTTTGCCCATTTTTTAATTGGGTTGCTTGTTTTCTTCTTGTACAGTTGTTTGAGTTCCTTATATATTCTGGATATTAATCCTTTGTCAGATGTATATTTTGCAAATATTTTCTCCCACTCTGTTGGTTGTATTTTAACTCTTTTAATTGTTTCTTTTGCTGTGCAGAAGCTTTTTAGTTTGATATAATCCCATTTGTTTATTTTTCCTTTGGTTGCCCGTGCTTTTGGGGTCGTATTCATGAAGTCTGTGCCCAGTCCTATTTCCTGAAGTGTTTCCCCTATGTTTTCTTTAAGAAGTTTTATTGTCTCAGGGTGTATATTTAAATCCTTAATCCATTTTGAGTTGATTTTAGTATACGGTGAGAGGTATGGATCTAGTTTCATTCTCCTGCATATCAATATCCAGTTATCCCAGCACCACTTGCTGAAGAGGCAGTCCCTTCCCCAGTGAATAGGCTTGGTGCCTTTGTCAAAGATCAGATGGCAGTAAGTGTGTGGGTTGATTTCTGGATTCTCTATTCTATTCCATTGGTCAGTGTGTCTGTTTTTATGCCAGTACCATACTGTTTTGGTTATTATAGCTTTGTAGTATAGCTTAAAGTCAGGTAGTGTTATGCCTCCAGCTTTATTTTTTTTGCTGAGCATTGCTTTGGCTATTCATGGTCTTTTATTGTTCCATATAAATGTCTGAATAGTTTTTTCCATTTCTGAGAAAAATGTCTTTGGAATTTTGATGGGGATTGCATTGAATTTGTATATCACTTTGGGTAGTATGGACATTTTCACTATGTTGATTCTTCCAATCCAAGAGCATTGAATATCTTTCCATCTTCTTGTATCCTCTCTAATTTCTCTCAGCAGTGGTTTGTAGTTCTCATTATAGAGATTTTTCACCTCCTTGGTTAACTCAATTCCTAAGTATTTTATTTTTTTGGTGGCTATTGTAAATGGGCAGGCTTTCTTGATTTCTCCTTCTGCATGTTCACTATTGGAGAAAAGAAATGCTACTGATTTTTGTGTGTTGATTTTGTATCCTGCTACTGTGCTGAAATCATTTATCAATTCCAACAGTTTTTTTGTAGAGGTTTTAGGCTGTTCGATATATAGGATCATGTCATCTGCAAACAGGGACAGTTTGACTTCATCTTTTCCAATCTGGATGCCCTTTATTTCCTTCTCTTCTCTGATTGCTCTGGCTAGTACTTCCAACACTATGTTGAATAGGAGTGGTGAGAGTGGGCATCCTTGTCTAGTGCCTGTTCTTAAAGGAAAAGCTTTCAGCTTTTCCCCATTCAGGATGATATTGGCTGTGGGTTTGTCATATATGGCTTTAATTATGTTGAGATACTTTCCCTCTATACCTAACTTATAGAGGGTCTTTGTCATGAATGAGTGCTGAACTTTATCAAATGCTTTTTCAGCATCTATAGAGATGATCATATGGTCCTTGTGTTTGAGTTTATTAATATGGTGTATCACATTTATTGATTTGCGTATGTTGAACCAACCTTGCATTCCTGGGATGAATCCCACTTGATCGTGATGAATAATTTTTCGTATGTGTTGCTGTATTCTGTTTGCTAGTATTTTAGTGAGGATTTTTGCATCTATATTCATCAAGGATATCGGCCTGTAGTTTTCTTTTTTGGTTATATCTTTACCTGGTTTTGGTATCAGGATGATGTTTGCTTCATAGAATGAGTTTGGGAGATTTGCGTCCGTTTCAATCTTTTGGAATAGTTTGTAAAGAATCGGTGTCAATTCCTCTTTGAATGTTTGGTAAAATTCTGCTGTGAATCCATCTGGTCCTGGGCTTTTCTTTGTTGGGAGCCTTCTGATAACAGCTTCAATCTCCTTTATTGTTATTGGTCTGTTCAAATTTTCTACGTCTTCACGGTTCCGTTTTGGGAGCTTGTGTGTGTCCAGAAATTTATCCATTTCCTCCAGATTTTCAAATTTGTTGGCGTATAATTGTTTATAGTAGTCCCGAATGATTCCTTGTATTTCAGATGAATCAGTTGTAATATCACCTTTTTCATTTCGAATTTTTGTTATTTGAGTCTTCTCTCTTCTTTTTTTTGTTAGCCATGCTAATGGTTTGTCTATTTTATTTATCTTTTCAAAAAACCAACTTTTTGATTCGTTGATCTTTTGAATTGTTTTTTGGTTTTCAATTTCATTCAGTTCTGCTCTGATGATTAAAGAAAATCTGAGAGAGATATCAGACAACCTCAAGCGCTCAAATATCCGAGTCATGGGTATTCCAGAAGGGGAGGAAAATGGAGATTCCATTGAAAACATATTCAACAAAATAGTGGCAGAAAACTTCCCAGGTATAGGAAAAATCACAGATCTTCAGATCCAGGAAGCTCAACGATCTCCAAACGTATTCAACCCAAAAAGGCCTTCTCCAAGACATGTCATAGTCAAATTGGCAAAACTCAGAGACAAAGAGAGAATCTTAAAAGCTGCAAGAGAGAAGCGTCAAATCACCTATAAGGGAGCCCCAATCAGGTTAACATCAGACTTTTCATCACAAACCCTAAAAGCTAGAAAGGAATGGGATGATATTTTCAAAATACTAAAAGACAAAGATTGCCAGCCAAGAATACTCTACCCTGCAAGGCTATCCTTCCGAAATGAGGGGCAAATAGTATATTTCTCAGACAAACAAAAACTGCGGGAGTTCACTACCACAAGACCACCCTTACAAGAAATCCTCAAGGGAGTACTGGGTTTGGTTCCTGAAAAATAACTACCACTGCCATAAAAACCTAAGAAAAATCTAAACCCGCTAGTACAATAAAAATGGCATTCATGAAGAGAAAACAAGCTAACAAAAACACTATCTACAACCTAAGGAACCAACAAACAAAGAAACCAAACAGTAAATCAGAAAGCAAGGAACAAAAGACACCTAAGACAACCAAACAACCAATAAAATGCTAGGAATAAACCAACACCTTTCAATAACAACTCTTAATGTTAAAGGCTTAAATTCCCCAATTAAAAGACACAGACTGGCTGACTGGATCAAAAAGCAGGACCCAACTATATGCTGCCTACAAGAGACCCACCTCACCCATAAAGATTCACACAGACTAAGAGTGAAAGGATGGAAAAAGATTTACCATGCAAACAGAAAAGAAAAACGAGCTGGAGTGGCTATTCTTATATCTGACAAAATAGACTTTAAACTAAAAACCATAAAAAGAGACAATGAGGGACACTACTTAATGATAAAAGGACTGATCCATCAAGAAGACATAACAATCCTAAATATGTACGCACCCAATGTTGGAGCAGCCAGATTTATAAAACAAACTCTATTAGACCTAAAGAAGGAAATAGACACTAATACCATAATAGCAGGGGACCTGAACACTCCACTGTCAATATTAGACAGATCATCTAGGCAAAGAATCAGTAGAGAAACACAAGATCTAAACAAGACTCTAGACCAATTGGAATTGGCAGATATCTACAGAACATTCCACCCAACAACCTCAGAATATTCATTTTTCTCATCAGCACATGGATCATTCTCCAGGATAGATCACATATTAGGTCACAAATCAAGTCTCAATAAATTCAAAAAAAATTGCAATTATCCCATGTATCTTCTCAGACCACAATGGAATAAAACTAGAAATTAATAACAAATGAAACTCTGGAAACTATACAAACACATGGAAATTAAACAGCATTCTACTTAATGACATATGGGTCCAAGAAGAAATCAAGCAGGAAATCAAAAAGTTTATTGAAACTAATGAAAACAATGATACATCATACCAAAACCTGTGGGATACTGCAAAAGCAGTATTGAGGGGAAAATTTATTGCATTAAATGCTCACTTCAGAAGAATGGAAAGATGGCAAGTGAACAACCTAACACTTCACCTTAAAGAACTAGGAAAACAAGAACAATCCAATCCTAAAGTTAGCAGACGGAAAGAAGTCATTAAGACCGGTCAAGTATTCTTAATTGTCAACCATTAATCTCCTAAGATTTATTCACGTACTAGTGCAAGTCCATTATTTCTGTGCAGCCAGTATGTGTACAGCACATTCACTGAACGACAGGCACAGTGATCGACAGCAAGTGAAAGAGAAAGGGCATTGCTTCTCCCCAGGAGGCTCGAACCTAGTGATCAGACCAGCCAAACACACACACTGCACCTGGCACGCTGGGGGCTGAAGAAGCAGGTGAGGGATGTGAATGGCTTAGTTAGACTCAGGAAAGGCTTATCCAAGAAAGCAGTGTGAGCTGAACTTGAGAGACTAAAAGAACAGAAACAGAATTCCAGGCAGAAGTAACAGTGCATGCGAGAAGCCCACTGACAGCATGTTGAGTCGGAAAGACAGAAGCAAGATGAGTGTTGATAAAGCAGAATGAGGGGAGAGGCAGAGGGTAGTGCAGAGAGGCCAGAGGAGAGGTGAGTCGGAGGTCCACAGGCAGGACCTCCCTGCTGTTAGAGAGGTCACTACCAGTGCTGCTGTTGGATGGATGGATGGATGCCTTTGGACATAAGTCAAAGGTCCACCATGCAGAACCTCACTGCTGTGACAGAGTTAATGATGAGTAGAGCTGTTGGACTGATGCCTTTGTACGTAAGTCAAAGGTCCATCCACCATACAGAACCTCACTGCTGTGACAGTATAATGATGAGTGGAACTGTTGGACTGATGCCTTTGGAGTAAGTCAAAGGTCCACCATGCAGAACCTCACTGTTTTTAGGGAGGTCATTATCAGTGGAGCTGTTGGATGGATGGATGCCTTTGGAGGATTTTTAAGCTTAGAAGATATGATCAGATTGACTTTTTAAAAAATCAATCCACCTACAATGGAGAAGAGATTACAGGGAAGTCAGAAAATAAGTAGGTAGAAGAATCAGGGGATATTGTAGCAATCCACTTGAGAGATGATGGTACCTTAACTCACCATGGTTGGAGTAAAGATGTAGACAAACAGAAAAATTCCAGCACTACTTAGGTAAGTAGCATAACTGAGTGGTTTAAATTTAAGGCAGCCTTTTTAAAAAGAGGAAAAACTGTTTGGAGGAGGGTCAAGGATAATGAAGCAGGTTTTCTCTTTGATGCTAGAATGGCCATATCTTTTCTTTGGATATGTGAGTTTATTAATACAGGCCATGATCTTGGGAGCAGAATTTCAAAGGCTGCATGGCATACGTGGCTAGGAAAATGCTAGGGTAGCTCTTTCAAGGTTGCAAAAAGTGTTGGCCAGGCCAAATCGAAATGCAAGAACCTTCATAGCAAACGGTGGAGGCGGGTCACCCCACTTCTCTACCACTGCCACCTTCCTCCAAGCCCGTCCATAGCGCCCCTTCCACGGTTTCAAGTCCTATGCCCACAGCACAGCCAGTGTGACATCTTTAGTGAAAACCAGGTCAGCCTACCTTCCTGCCTAAAACTCTCCAGAGGCTAACAGACAGACAGATACAACTTAAGTTCACACCACCTTCTACCTAATCATCCGCATCTCCAGTCAGCGTCCATGGACCAGACACAATCGTAACTGTCTAAAACTAGCTGAAACAAGTTTTAATGTCTTTTCTCAAGTTACTTCAAAGTTATCTTGCAGAGCATAAGCTGAGGATCGAGCATGCATTGGAGGACCTTGCTCTCCAGATGACCTTGGGAACCTGAAAATTCTCTACCAATGTGCTGGATCCAGAACTTACCAAAGGACTGGATTCAGAATCTACTAATCAGCTCGTGACTTTATCAGCCTATCATCCTTTGCCACATCATCTGGCCTGGCTTGGACTCAGCCAATCAGGGAACCCGAATACCCCTTTAAAGTGCTGTGGCCCCAGGTCCTGGGAATCAGGTGGAAGAGCTGCACCTGCTGTTTGCACGCCAGTGGACTGTGTGAATAAAGTCTTTCTTCTTGCAAAAGCAGGTGCCAGGTATTGGCTTCTGTGCATCTCGGGTAGTGAGCCCTTGCTCCGTAACAGTGGCCAATTCTCAGTCCTCAAATGTGTCCACCTCATTTGTCCCCCTTTTCCTGGACACCCTGATTGCACTTGTCCACATAACTGGCTCATGCTGTCCTTCAGAAACAGCTCAGAAGCCACCTGTGCTCAGCGAGGGTGCCCTGCCTAACCTGGTGCTCACCTGGCTCCCAGGAAATCTTCCTCACATCCTTCCCCATATCCTGCTTAGACCTCTCATTTTATTGAATTATTCTGTTTATTCGTGAACTTGCTTATGTTTTGCATTCTTCACATTGCACGAAAAAATGTAGGGTCAGCGAAGATGAGACCTTGGGTACCTGTAGAGGGGTTTCCAGAACAGTGTCTGGCACAAAGAAGACACAGAAGGAAGAGCAGGGTACTGGCACGACAGAAAAATGACTCACGTGAAAACCTTAAAAATTATATCCATTATTTTTGGTCCTCTTGAAATTTACTATTATTAACGTTATATCAAATAAAACTAACAATCAAGCAGAAGCAGTCAGAAAGTCTTCCAACCTCGCTCCCTCTTTCGTTCACTGTTGGAGAGCTATTCTCGTAGAGTCGAGGGAGGTTTTAGGTACCCCGGCATCTCCATAATGGCTTTGTTCTGTGGTACTAGAAAAATCTGGTAACTGAAATGCACACAGATGATATAAATCTGCAAATCTAAGTATGAGCTTCTCCCACGCCCCCCCCAAAAAAAATTATCTACTTTTTGTGGAGCATGTATCCACATTTGACTTTTCCTCTTTTGATGTACATGAAGTCACAAAACATATTTCTATTTCTTCCTAAACCTATTTACTACAATTTCTAGGAAGCACAGCAATAAAAACTCAGCTAAGGGCAGAAGCCCAGTTGGAATTGCTGGGATTCTGTTGGGTCAGAAATCCAAGGGGAGCAGTTAGTCACTGCTGAACTGATTGTCTACAGGCGAGGTGGCCAGAAAAGTTGGTTTTTGAAAATGTATCTAGATTTTTATATGAAAATTTCCCATTTGTTAAATATTTAAATTAATCTATTTAACTCAGTATGGGCCAGAAAGCTGCATACCAATCAGTATGAACCTCCACACCGCATCCAACCACCTATCTGCAACCAGAGGACTAGAGTAGGTTTGCATATGGTCAGTCACACCAAACTACCCACAGCTAGAGGTTAGGCAAGATAATAAAAGTGTTTCTTCATATAAAAATTAACTTACACTTAAACAGGAATTTTTGAGACTCGACCTGGTCTGTTTGAAATATCAAAATATAAAATAAGAAACCTGGACAAGTTGATGCCAGAAATTCTCTGTGTCCCTGTCTTTACAAAGAAAGGTTAAAACTGCATGCAATTAATTCTATTTCTCCTCATTGTGTTCCTTTTCCCCATGCCATGTTGAAGCTGTGATGTTCTATGTGGAGAAGAGGAAAATAAGAGAAGTCAGGGAAGGTTTGGCATAAAAGAGCTTTGGGAAAATTATATAATTTAGGCAAAATGGGCAAATTCCTAGAAAGACACAAACTCACAAAACGGATTTAAAAATAATCCAGCAAGCACAGAGATTGAAATAGTAATTTCTGGTGACTTCTACCAAATATCTAAAGAATAGTTAATAGCGATTCTTCACCAACTCTTCTGAAAATATTAGAAGGGAATAATTCTCAACTCATTCTATGAGGTAAGCATTACCTTGACACAGACACAGATGTCACAACAAAACTATAGACCAATATCTCTGATGAATTTAGATGCGAAATCCTGAAGAGAATACTAGCAAACCAAATCCACCAACATCTTTCAATGATTATACACTGTGTCAAAGTGAGATTTATTCCAGAAATGCAAGGTTGGTTTAACATCTGAAATAAGTCAATCCAATACACCATGTAAAGAGAACAAAAGACGAAATCACATGATCATCTCAGTAGATGCAGAAAAAGATGTAGACGAAATCCAGCAGCCTTTCATGATAAAAATACTCATCAAACTAGGCATAAAAGGGACCTTCCTCAATCTGATTCTTAAGAAAGAAAATTTGAATGTTTTCCTGCTGAAATCAAGAATGTGACAAATGTGTATGCTCCTGACACTTCCACCCTAAATGTTACTGGAAGTCCCAGCCAGGGAACTGTGAGAAATAAAAATAAAACCCATCTGGACTGGAAGTTTAGAAGTAAAGCTATCACTATTGTCAGATGACATTATCTAGTATTATAAAATTTTAAGTACTTCATTAAAAATCTATTTGGACTATTAAATGAGCTTAGCAATGAGGCAGGATACAAGATCAATATGCAAGAGTTAGTTGTATTTGTGCATGCTGCCATGAACAATCAAAAAGAATAAATTAAAAGAAAAAAAACAATTTCACTTATAAAAGAAAAAAAAAAACCTAGGAATAATTTTTTGAGAAATGCAAATCTCTGAAACTATATATCATTGTTGAAAAAATTAAAGAACTAAATAAGTGGAAAGAATCCCACATTCATGGATTAAAAGAGTTAATGTTAAAATGGCAATAATCCTCAAATTGATCTACAGATTCAGTACAATGTCTATCAAAATCTCATCTGGCTTCTTTGTAGAAACTGATACCTGGTCCTAAAACTCTATGGAAATCCTGGGGACCCCGGACAATAAAATAATCATAACAAACAAGAACAAGACTGGAGAGTTTGCATGTCTGCACTTGAGAACTTACTACGAAGACACAGTAATCGAGGTCGTATGGCACTGGCAAAAGCATAAGAATGTGCCTACAGATCTATAAGGATAGACACAGAAGTCAATGGGATAGAATTGAGAACTTGGACATAAATTCTCACATACTCATATATGGTCAGTTAGTTTTCAATAAGGTCGTGATTGCCAGGACAATTCAAAGAGTGAAAGAATAGACTTTTTAACATACAGTGCTGGGAAAACTGGGATATCCACATTTAAAAAAATGAATTTATATGCCTTCCTCACACAATACTCAAAAATATACTTAAAATGGATCCTTTACTTAAAAGCAGGAGCTGAGATTATAAAAGTCCTAGAAGAAAACACAGGAGTAAATCTTTGTGACCTTGGGTTAGGCAATTGTTTATTATATATGATACCAAAAGAATATGTGACAAAAGATAAATTAGATAAATTGGACTTCATCAAAATTTAAAACTTTGCAACCAAAGAACACCATGAAGAAAATTAAAAGATAACCCATAGAGTGGGAGAAAATATTTGCAAATCATATATCTGCAAGGGACTTGTACCCAGAACATTAAAAACAAACATAAAATAACCTTACAACCAAAAAAGACAAATGATCCAATTAAAAATGGGCAAAGGATTTGAAAACATACAAATGGCCCATAAACTTGTAAAAAGATGTTTAACATTATGAATTATTAGGGAAGTGAAAATTTCAAGCACTTAAGATTCCACCTCACAATCACTGGCGCGACTGTAGTCAACACCGTAGATGAGAAGTTCCAATGGGAAAGCACAGAAACTGGAACCTTCGTGCATTGCTGGTGTGGATGTACAATTGTGCGACCTTTTTACCACGCTACTTGTTATTAGCATATCAGAGATGCACTACTAACATTAGGAGTTTCAAAAATAATGAAATAGATTTCGAAAACAGATTGGCCAGTAATTCCACTCATAAGTATGTACTCAAGAGAACTGAAAATACGGTCCCACTCTAAATCTTGTACACAAATGTTTACAGCATCATTATTTATAATAGCCAAATAGTAGAATAACCCAAAGTCCATCAACTGCTGTATGAATAAACAAAATGTAATACAATGGAATATATTCAGCAATAACAAGGAAATAGTCTGATACTTGCTACAATGTGAACAAAACTTGAAACCATTATGCTAAGGAAAAGAAGTCAGTCACAGAAGACCAATTACGTAATTGCATTTATGTAAAACGTCCAGAACAGGCAAATCCATAGAGACATAAAGTAGATTGATGGTTGCCAGGAGCCAAGGGGAAAGCAAATGGAAATCGATTGCTTAATGGATATGGGGTTTTATTTTCAGGGTGTTGAAAGAGTTCTTGAATTAGATTGTAGTAGTGATTGCACAATTTCGTGAATGTACTAAAAGCCACTGATCCATACACTTTAAGTAAACAGTGAACACTCCTTCCAGCCTACAAAAATAAAAGGAGTCAATGGCTTTACTTTATAAGGCGAATTTCCTCATTCTTTTAGGAAAAAAGCACCAACTTTTCTTCTGATTTAGGATATTTCCAAATACTTTATATAAAGAGTTACTGTGCATCAATTTTATTTATCTTAGTAATGTGTTCTTTCTTCGATTTTAATAAAATGTGCACATCAAAATTGATAACATATAGAACTGACAAATAAAGGGAAAATATGTTCCTATTTTATAATGAAGGTAAGTATTGTTAGGAACTGCATGTTTTCATCCAAAATTCCGATGTCGAAGCCCTAACCCCCAATGTGATGTTGAGAGGTGGGGTCTTTGGAAATAATGCAGTGTATGAATTATACCTCAATTAATTTATAAAAATAAAAGGGCTTTGGAAGTAAAGATTTGGACAGGCCACTGCCTGCCACAACACAGCCAACAATATTCTGGTGGCTGCATTTTAATGTGAGCTTAAATGTCCTCACATGTCACCGCTGTGCCCACACATATGAAAGCAGCTTGGTAGGGGAGAGCATTCCTGGTCACAAAATCTCTCCTATAAATCTGGAAAATGTTCCCTAGTCTCTGTCATTCGAAACTAAAGTCTGATGGAAGGTAAGTTCAGTCCAGTTGATAATAATCCATTTCACTCATTCATCCCTTCTTTCACTTTGCCCTGCAGGGATTCCTCAGTTCTTCCATTTCATTGAGTTTTGAAATTCTTAATGTCAGTGGTGTACCTCTGAGGCTGTCAGAAATAAATATGATATCAAGAAAGCTGCACAGTTGTAATCTGATTGTGGTTTCTGCTCCATTTCTATAATTTCTTCAGTAAGAACATCTATTTTTTCTGCCTTCTGTACCTATTACCCTCTTTCTCATATTTTTACTTGACTTTTTCCTCTGCATTCTCAGAAACCAAGATTTTCTCCATATCACTAATTCAGTTTCTACATCACTTTTCTGCTTCTTACTTATTTCTGCTATTGTCTCTTCATTTTTTAAAATAAAATAGTCAAATGTTTGCTTTCCAGTCCAGTACATGGTGTTGATAACATATAAAACATGTTGTTTTCAACAGGAAATCTTATCACATATTTTTTCTCCATCTGCATAGCATACCCTGTACTAGGGGTGCTTACCAGGCCCTGGTTGAGTCAACGTTACTATTTCTGTTTTTGCTTCCTAAATTGAACAACAGTTGAGCCCAGTCTCACTACCAGACTCTCTCAGCTAGTCTGTCTCAGAACAAAATTAATTCCCCTCCCAGATTTAAGCTTTAGGGCACTGTTATCTGTACAGTTTCTTCATTTACTGACAGTTATGATGAACTGAGAAAGGATATATTGTTATAACTGCTGCCTGGTCTCACCATGACAAGCAAGGAAATTCATTCCTGGAACATTGAAGCAGTTTGCCTTTTCCCTTTGCTGGAAGGGAGGGTGTTCTGCAAGAAGCCCCAGGCACCAACCTGGTGGATTTTGTTGTTTTTGCCATTACATAATGCAGACACACTTCGCAAGCTGTGCCGCACATCCATTCAGGGTCGGGGCACACACTGGGCATTATCTGGAGGAAAAATGTGCCTCATATCCCAACACATGAATATTAAATCAAAACCATTACAGGATAATAGAAAATATACCAGAAGGACTCCAGTGGGTTACTGACTATTAATATCCTAACACAATAATGTACTTTGGGGGATTATAAATAATTGCAGTGTACCTTGTCATTTTAGAACTCAAGTCACGGTTTTGTTTTACTGTTTATATTGCAGGACGTATGACCTCCCTCTCTCATCTCCGCTTCCCCCACAATATCAATTAACAAACACCCTGACTATAGTGAACAGTTAGGCGTGGCTTAGGAACTTGCATCATTTCTCCTGGGAAGTGGCACTCATCCTTGAAATTCATTAGCAGTTAATACCTAAGACAGACTTTCAGAGGAACTACCTATGATCCCTACTGTTGTAAAACAATAAATTTGCCATCTGGCTGCCTCTGGCTTTAGTATTGAATTATGTGATTACTAGCAGAAGCATGCAAATTAAGAGCAAGCGTGCTTTGTAATTTGGCAAAGGCCATACACCATCAGCATATCTTAAGGTTTTTAGTTGTTTTAGGATGGTAAGTATTTAATAAATGAGTGGAAGAGAGAAAACAAAAAGCCAGCCAGCAGATTATGATAAAGAAAAGCATCCAAATTTCCCTTGTGAAATAATGCAATATACTCCTTCCAGCCTGCAAAAATAAAATGAGGCAACGACTTTATTTTAAAAGGGAAATTTCCTCATTCATTTTTTAGAAAAAAAAAAAAGCACCACCTATTTCCTCTGACTTAGGATGTCTTTCCAAAATAAGATACTATATAAAACAGTTACTGTACTCCAATTTTATTGAATTTACTTTAGTAACATGCTCTCTCTTGAATTTCAATAAAATGGAACTGAAAAAGGAAAAAGATTTTTATAATTTATAATTAGGATAAGATGGTTATAGATTGAATGCTTGTGTACTTCCAGAAGTCCTGTGTTGGATCCTAATCCCCCAGGGCGATGGTGTTAGGAGGTGGCGTTTTGAGGGGACTAGTGTCCTTAAGAGAAGGGAAAGAGACCAGGAGACCTTTCTTTCTCTGCCATGTGAAGAAGCAGAGAGAAGACGTGGCCCATGATCAGAAAACGGGCCCAAACCAAACACCTATTCCACCAGCACATTAATCTCAGATTTCCAGGCTCCAGAACTGGGAGAAATAAGTTTGCTGTTTAAGCCTCCCAGTCTGTGGTGTTTTGTTACAGCTGCTGGAGCTGACTGAGATGTGGAATGTGGGGCTCCACCTCCGATCGGGATGCAAAAAGCTATGAGAAATGGTCTCTCTGAACCAACATGAAAGCTGAGGTTCGGGCAACCGGAGGAACCAAGCTGTGGAGGCTGCCGTGGCTCTCTGAGGGCAGGTGGGCCCATGATCTGCTTGCCTTTAGCAAAGACAGAAGAAAAAGACAGCAGCAGTGAAAGATTACAAGAGAAATAGCTGAGATGAAGGCTGAGTGTGAGACAAAATGACTGCACCGAAAGCTCGGGGGCCTTGGCACAGCAGAGAGAGGAAGAGCCCGCAGCTCCTGCCTGAGTCACCCCGTGAGATGGGGACAGGGCAGGAGCCGTGGCTGGAGTCTCTTGCCACAGCCTGTGCCTTGCATGAGGACCCCTGCTTCCTTTTGTTCTCATCTGAGGTGAAACCATCTGCCACTGTGGAATGGGACGACGGGTGAATCTCCTGCCCACCCTATCCCCAGTATTGTGAGCTGCTGCTGGAGAAGAGGTAGAGGCAAAAGCCACCTGCCTCTGGGGAGCAGTGGGGAACAGCCCCGCCAGTGCACGCCACAGTCACAAGGCTGGTCCGGGTGCCACAGAAGGAGATCAGGAGCTCCAAGAAGCCCAGCCACACAGGCACGGAGATCCAGGCTTTGCTCAGACAGAGGCTGCAGGGAGAGAACTGAGAAATGCCCCCCTCGTCCACCAGAGTTACTCCCCTGGGGGAGGAGGCAAGAGGAAGGAGAGAGACCTCTCTGCAGGGCAGTGACAAGGCCCTGCTGAAGCTGAGTGGGAGGCAGAGCCCGGGGTCGTCCCTCCAGCACATCAGTGCCACGGGCAGCACAAGCAAAAGCAGTTCAGTGCTGAGGAAGCCCGCGGTCTCTGAATTCAGCAAACCCAAGCCCAGGTCACACGCTGACGAGGCGGATGCAGCCTTGCTTGTCAACAGCCTGGCAGGAAAAGAGACCCAACGGGGGATAGACAGCACTCACCTCATGAGGCTTCTGTTCCTCTCACACTCCATCTAGCATTCAGTTACAAATGGTGCTATCCACCAACCCTGAAAAGCAAGACAGTACAGGACCCACTGACATCAAATAAAGCAGTCAATACAAGCAGACCCATAGGTGGCCTAGATAGTGGAACCGCCAGACAGAGGCTTCAGAGTCACTATGGAAATAAGATTAAAAAAAATGTCTAGTGGAAATGGCAGACACCATGCATGAACCAGAAATAACTTAAACTGTAAAAAATAAGTCCAAATGAAATGCTAGGGAAAACTTTTAATAGAGATTTTTAAAAATTATTTTATTGATTTCTTTATTTGGTGGCTGGAAGCACAGGGATCCGAACCCTGGACATTGGTGTTACAACACTGTGCTCTGACCAACTGAGCTAACCAGCCAGCACAATAAAAGTTATTTTAAAGAGTTATTAGCAAAATAAACACTCCAGAGTTAAAAATCTGTGATCCTAAAGAGAGGTCAATAGCAAGTATCCAAACTAAAACAAATGCAGAATTAGACTAAGGAAAATAAAAGAACAAATAACACAAAAGCTGTAAGAGAACAATTCAGGATCAAATATATACGTAACTGGAGTCTCAGGAAAAGAAAAGAGAGAAAACAAGTCTAAAGAAATATTTGAAGCAATAAAGGACAGAAATTGTTCAAAATTAATAAAAAAGATGCCCACTGATTCCAGATGCTCAGAGAATATCAGGGTGGACGAATGTAAACACGGATACGTACACGTTGTAGTCAATCTGCTGAAACCCAAGGAGAAAAGAGGAAATCCTGACAACAGCCAGAGAGACCAGAAACATGACACAGAGAATCAGGAGTGACGAGGACAGGACATTCTCATCAAACGACAGTCGGGCCCGGAACAGCGGGAGACCTCAGGTGCAAAGAAACAGGGAAGCCGCCCGGCCACACCTGACACCAGCAAAGCATGATTCAAAAGTGTAGGTGAAGCAGAGATCTATTGTACAATAGAGTCACAGTGAATCCAGGGTCAGAAGACCAGCCCTGCAAGAAATATGAACACACACGCTCAGACAAGGAATCTGATGTCGAAAATGTGAGTCCACACGGGAAAGAAAAGGCGCCAGAAAGAAGAAAATGCGGATACATACAGTATGTATCTCTCACTTTTAATGTCTGTAAGGGAGAGTTGACTGTCAGTACAGATGGAGTCGGAGCTTCCTTTTGTACCCAACCTGGCATTCTCTGTCTTTTACTTGGGAGGTTGAAAAGGTGACATTTGGATTTAATTGTCCGTATGGATTAGTGCATCTCTGCCTTTTTGGTAATTGTTTTCTAGTCACATCCACCCCCTCCCTCTTTTCCTGCTTTTTTGTATTCAGTATTTATTTCTTTACTTATCTATCTATCTATCTATCTATCTATCTATCTATCTATTTATTTGTTTATCTATCTATTTATTTATTTATTATTTAATATTATCTTTTCTTTGGGGTTTTTAAATTTACAACTCTTCTTTTTTTGTTTTGTTTTGTTTTTAGTGTGTCTGTGGCTGACTTAGGGTTTACAGTACACACCTTTACCTTCTCCGTCTATCTTCAGCTAATATTACACCACTGTACGTCCAATGTAAGAACCTGGTATTGTACACTTCCATTCCTTTCCATCCTTTCTATGATTGTTCTCAAACCTTCAACACCTTTAATAAGACCTAATTTACATTCTTCCTGTTTTTTCACAAGCTCTTGTTCTATATGTCTATATCTATAGACATATATATGTCTATATATACATTTATATACTTGTCATAAAGCAAAATATATCTATACAATGCAAAAAGCATTGCTTCTAAGTGTATATACACACAAAAGTATATAAAGATAAATAGGTGTAAAATAAAGAATGGAAAATATATATTTTGTAAACACCCATCAAAAGCTTGAGCAACTATTAATGTTGGATATTCATTTCAGGTATACATGAAATACCAACAAAAAAGGACCATATTCTGCAGCATTAAAAAAAAAGTCAACAGACTTGAAACAACTGTATTCTTAAAAAAATACATCTTTAAAACAAAACAGAAGGTAAATATCAGTACCAAAAAATACTTGGAAAATCTCTGAATACTTGGAAGTTAAACAGGATAGTAGTTAGTAGATTGCAAAGAATAAAACATAAACAGGAGTAGAAAATACTTTGAATGGAATAGAAATTTAAAAACAACAAAATTTGTGAAATATAGCTAATGAAATCAAATCTTTTATAAAGAAATCAATACCAGTGAATGTTCAAATTAGAAAAAAAATCTCAAATCAATGATCAAATTACTATTCTCCCTTAGGAACTTATAAGAAAAACAAATGAAAAAACAAATTCAAAGCAAGTGGGAGAAAGTAAATAAGTTAAAATAAAACAAAAATGGGCCGAGCCCGTGGCGCACTTGGTAGAGTGCTGCGCTAGGAGCGCGGCGACTCTCCCGCCGCGGGTTCGGATCCCATATAGGAATGGCCAGTGCGCTCACTGGCTGAGTGCTGGTCACGAAAAAGACAAAAAAAAAATAAATAAATAAAAATAAAATAAAATAAAACAAAAATCAATAATTTCAGAAAAGTAGAGAAAAACCATAAAACAAAACATGGTTCTTTAAGAAGATCAACAAAATTGATAAACCTCTAGCGACTGATCAAGAAGACTGCATACAGGAGCACAAAGACACAGGTTGCTTTCCTCAGGATTAACGATGGGATGTAACTAAAGTTCCATTTTGTGTGAAGTCAATAAGCTGAACAACTTAGATGCAATGCACAAATCTGTTGAAAGAGTCAACCTACCAAAATTCACTTGAGAAGATTATGGACACTTGAAGAGCTCTATGCCTGTGAAAAGAATTATGTTATTTCCTCAAAGAGAAGCTCTAGACCCAAGTTGCTTTACTCAGAAGCTATTTAAAACCTTCCAAAATAGAATAGAGTAAGGAACATTTCCCAACTCATTTTATAATGCCTGAATGACCCTGATATCAAAAGCATGGACATTACAAGAGAGAAAACTAGAGATTATATTCCTCAAAAACATACCTGCAAATATCTTTAACAAAATCATGTCAAATAGCTTTCAGCAGTGTATTAAAAGAATAATACGGGGCCGAGCCCATGGTGCACTCGGGAGAGTGCGGCACTGGCAGTCCGGTGACGCTCCGGCCTTGGGTTCAGATCCTTTATGGGAATGGCTGGTGCACTCACTGGCTGAGTGCCGGTCACAAAAAAAGACAAAAAATAAAAAATAAATTAAAAAAATAATAATAATACGTAGCGTCCACTGGGCTTTATAGCAGTATTGCAAGTTTGTATAAACATTTGAAAATCAATGTGATACTCCACACAAGACTATAAAACTAAAACCATATAAACATCTCAACGGATGCAAAAATAAGCTTTCCACTAATTTCAACATATTCAGGATAAAATTTTTCAAACAAGGAATAAAAGGGGAACCTTCTCAAACTGATAAAGCAATTCTAGACAGTTAATGTGATAGTTAATGGTAAAAGAATCAATACTGATCCCTAAGGTCAGGAATATGGCCAGGACATCCTCCTCTCACTCCTTTTCAACCTTTCATTAGAGATCTCAGACAGTGTAATAAGTTAGGAAAATAACAAAAAGGAAAGTATATATGGGGAAGGAAGAATCTTTATCATGGAAAACATGATTTCCTACATAGAAAATCTCAGGGATTCTAAAAATAAACTGACAGAAACAGGAAAGTAGTTCTCACAAAGTCAAAAGACACAAGGGGAAAAACACAAAAATCAGTTGGATCTATATATGGTAACAACAGGAAGAATTTATAAACTGGAATATTTAAAATGTTTACAATAGAATGATGTAGATGAACAGTTTGTCATAAGCTTAACAAAATATATGCAAGACATATATAAGACATATACAATGTAAAAATTACAAAACATTTTTAGAAGAATTTGAAAGAGACCTAAATAAGAAATATATCATGTTCATAAACTGGAAAAGTCAGTATTTTTAAGATATCAATTTTTCCCAATTAAGCTACACATTCAAAAAAACTCAGTTAAAATTTCAATAGGTGTTTTTGTAGAAATGAAGAAAGTCCTTCTACATTTGTATAAAAGTGCAAAGGACCTAAATTACATAAAACAATTTTGGAAATAAAGAACAAACCTAATGATTCTTATTGAGCAATTTCTAGACTTACTGTAAAGCTACAGTAATGGTTAGAGTGTGGTACTGACATAACGACAGACACATACATCAGTGAAACAGGGTCCAGAAATGCACCAACATATATGAGGCTACTAGATTTTTAATTAAAGTGCAAAAAATTTAAATGAGGAAAGGGTACTTTTTTTCAAAAAAAATGTTGCTGCAACAATTGAGAGCCAAATGTAAAAAAAAAAAAAAAAAAGAAAAAGAAAAAGAAAAAGAAAATTTAGTGACAATAGGTTAGGTGAACATTTCTTAGATAGAACACAAAAAGCAGGAGCCAGAGCAGTTAAAAACAAAAGAGAGAGAGAGAGAGAGAGAGAGAGAGAGAGAGAGAGAGAAAGATAAACTAAACTTCATCAAAATGTAATCTGTAAGAGGCATTGTTTGACCAAAACTGGAACAAAATTTTGCAAAATATGTCTGACAAAACAGTTGCATCCAGAACATATAGAGAACTTTTACAACTCAATATTAAGAGCAACAACAACCCAATAAAAAATGGATCAAAGATTATCAACAAAGTACTTCCATTCAGCATATATAAAGAAAGCTTATAATTTAGTTGTAAAAAGAGAACAGAAAAAGGGAAAACACTTGAACATAATGAAAGAAGCCATCCACATGGAGAATTCACACATGAAAAAAGTTCAAAGTCATCAGTCATTAGAGAAACACAAATTAAAACTGCACTGGCATAGTACTGCACACCAGTTAGAGGAGCTAAAATTGAGAAGACTGAGAATACCACGTACCAGCCATGCTCAAAGCAACAGGAACTGTCCTACACTGCTGGTGGGAAAACAAAGTACCACAGCCCTTTGGAAAACGATCTCCAGGGTTCCTATAAAGTTACAAACATGCTTAATGCAAGAACCAGCAATCACACTCCTAGGTGTTTACTCAAGAGAAATGAAGATGCATATCTACAGAAAGTCTGCACATAAACATTTACAGCCGCTCATTCATACATGCCCAAGACTGGAAGCAACCAAAAGGCTCATCAGACAGTGAAAGGAGAGACAGGTTGAGATTTACCCATTCAGTGGAACACTAATGCCGCTGCAGACATCCTCACGGTGGAGTTAGAAAGCATTATGTTAAGTGAAAGAAGCCTGACCAAGGGAGAAAAATAATTAACTACATTCCATAAGATGCTACTTATATGACATTCTGGAAATGGCAACAACAGAGAGAAACCAGGCCACAGGTGGCGAGGAGGTAGGAAAGGAGACCAGTGCAAGGGCACACAGGAGAACGTGGGTTAGGAAAGTGTCCGGCATCTTGATCATGTGGTGGTTCCATGACCATATTTGTCAGAACTCATCAAACTGTACCATTAAAAGTAAATGTTATTTTACATGAATCATATCTCAGTAAGTTTGTCCTCCCATAAGAGATACAAGTATCCTCACTGTCACCAGTTTGTCATAACCATGGAAATCCTACTACAAGGAGGAAGGAGTGTGCACCGGAAGTCTGTACCGGGCACAGTTTAGCGATGTTGTCCACCTCGCCGCTTTTCTTTGCTCTCCCACCAAAACCCCGTAAAGACCAAATAGGGTTCTGGGGAGAGAAGCGGGTCCTCCAGCATCCCAGCCAGCACCAAGAGCCCTGAGTGTGGACCAGCATGTGCTTTTGGGAGGCAGCTGCTACCCGTCTCGGGTGCCCTGGAGTCTCGGCTGTGAGGCAGGCCCCTCCGCTATGATACGTTATAGAACATCAGTTATACGATTTTAAACTAAAACCATTTCAAGAAAGCTAATCACTTGCAGACAATCCGTGGGGAGCCCCACAGAGATGCTGGCTTAGGATTGAACAGGCTTGATTTTGTGTGGAGCCTCTCTTTCTCTTCCGCCCCTTCACCTCTTGCTCCATCACCAGGAAAGCCAGGCCTTGACCACCCCTTCCCGGGCTGTTTCCTGGCATTACTGTACTGCTGATAGCCCCGGGACAGGAGGGCAGCCTCTTGTGTGCCTCTCCCAGGACCACCCTGGGGTGTGCAGGGGCCTCCCGGTTTGGCCTGGGAACTGAGGCAAGCCACTGGTGTTCACGCTGCTTGCTAGGCTGTGAGCCATAAAGTCCTGTGTCTCTGCCAAAGAGTCTTGTGACTTCCCCAGTGTCCCTGACGCATTGCTGAAAAGGCTGAATTACAAGCTTGGAATTGGGGTAAAAAACAAATTCATGACAGGACAGATTTAAATTTCACTTTGCACTTGAGGTAAGCTGTAGAAGGTATAGAAAGCACAAGAGTGTGCATATCACGTGATAAGGAGTCACAGTTTTGTACATGTCACATCACGTCCTGCGCTTCTGCTGAACAGTGCCCTGCTTTGTGTCCCTGAGCTCCCGGCCCACCTGTGAAACACAGATGGCAACAGATGTCCCTGCCACCTCCAAGGGGGCGCGTGACTACTGGTTGAGACAATGGAAAAAATACCTCTAGGCAAATGCTGGATGTTTCTCTCTTAGGGACCTTTGTCCACCTTAATGTCCTTGCATGATCCAGCAATGGTGAGGCAGGCAGGGGACACGTTGGTTTTACAGCTGGGAGTGTGGAAACAGATACACCAAAAACAATGTGTCCCGAGATGCACACCTATTTTGTAACCATCTGGATAGGAATATTATTAAAATACACTACACACTTAACACATCTTTTTAAAACCTGGAATAAACCCTGGTTTCTTGGTGCCCGGCTGGCCATCACTGTGTGTCCAGACCACTGGGTGCCAGGACCCCTCCCGACCTGGTTTGCCCACTGTCTGGGGTTTCCCAGTATCTGTCTTTGTACCTTCTTTGTGTGGCTCTTGATGTCGTCCAAAAGCAACACTCTTTTCCTCTCAATATGTGACATGTTTACAAGCTGGGGACAATGCAGGCTTCTCACACTGGTGTAAAACGAATACAGACATGTTAACAAGGCTTGCCAGAGGGTCTGAAAGGCTCTCCAAGACATGAGGAGGGTGATCGTGCAGACAGGGAGTGGGCAGTTGTCCTTGTGGAGGCCAGGAGGAGGTGCAGACCTGCTGGGACAGAGCTGGAGGACCCGCCCACACGCTGTGGATTGGTCTCCTTTGGCATCTCCAGAATCCCTCGTGCTGCCTTAGTCCCACAGCATCATGCGCACCTAGGCTCACGTCCTTCTGTACCTGGAACCCAGCAGCAGACACCGGACTCCCCTGAGCTGCTTCTCCCCTGAGCTCTATCCCGTTTGTCACCATTGACACTTCTCACCCTCACCTCCTTGTTCAAAAATGTACCATTGTTTCCGGCACTTTCTGTGTATCTCCTGGGGCTGCTGTGACAAACTACCACAGACTTGGTAGATTAAAAGGACACAGGTTTATTCTCTCACAGTTCTGGAAGTCAGAGGGCCTAAGACCAAGGTTTCAGAAGGGCCGTGTTCCTTTGAAAGCTCTAGGGTGACCCTGCTTTGATTTTTCCAGTTTCAAGAGGCTGACCATGTCCCTTGGCTCCTGGCTGCTTCAGTCCGAGCCTCCAGTGGATAATCCAGGGTGATTTCTCCATCCCAAGAGCCCTAACTTAAGAATATCTGTGAACACTCTTTTGCTGGTTAAAGTAACATATTCACAGTTCCAGGACTGGGGTGTGGACATCTTTGGGGGACCATTATTCTGCCTGCTGCACCTGCCAACATACAGTTATCTTGCTGGCTTGACACATGTACAACCCAGCCTCACTTCTACATCTCAGACAGTCATTACACAACCCTCTCAGGCTTCAAAGTTGTCTCTCAGCTCCGGAGTACTTCCAGGACTTTCCAACTGAGTACCTAATTGTATTCTGTCTTATATCACCTGCTGTCATTTCTGCTATGTTTTCCCTGCCCAAGTAGATGGAAACCACCTTGACCATATTTTCCACAACTTCTGCATTTTCCACCGCACCTGTCACATGTTCAGTACACGATCAGCATTTCAAAAACATGTATCAGAAAATCATTTGCAAAAACATGAATGTAACAATAATCTAATGCATTACTCACTTATGGAGTAGCTATAGAATAATATTTCCATTTTTATCTACAAAGCCGCTAATGAGAAAAGCTACTGTATTTTAGGAATATTCTATAAAATTTAGCCCCTAGTTATCTTCTCTAAAATGCTAAGTGTTTACTGGTTTCCCTAACATGTCCTATCTTTCTGGAATGCCAAGGACATTTTCTTTAAACAATGCAATCTGTGCTTTAATTAGAGCAGTACTACATTTTGTGTTTTCTACCAAAAGAATGATTCCTCTATTTAAGGAAGAAAAAAAATATTCCAATTTTAATGAAGCAATCTTCCCTGAATTTTTCACAGAATCACTCATAGTCTTTAAGGATGCATAGCCTATTTAAAAAGATGTCCACATTAGGTTCCATTGCTGGAAAACTGATTCCATCTTATGGGACCTGAACTGCCCAGACAGCTCCCTGTGAAACTGATCTGGTCTCTTCCATTTTTAGCTAACCACAACAATCTCATTGATAACATTTGCTAAATTGCAATTTCTACATGGAAAGTACTATTTACTTAAATTTACACTATTTACTATTCAGTGTAATTCAATTCATGTAAAGGGCATCTTTTCAAAAATTAAAAAATAAAAGCAAATAAATAAAAAAGAAAGAAAGATACAATGATCACAATAATACATTGAACTTTCAAAAGAAGAGAACATAACTGAGGTTACCAGAGATGGGAGAGGGGCAGGGGTAAGGGAGGAAATTGGTAAAGGGCCATGAAAAATGATTACATTGTATAATGTTGAATATACGAATTGTCCTGATTTGAGCATCACATATTGCACACAAGTATTGATATTCAACCCTGTACCCCACAGATATGCACAATCAACTATGCTGCCACAACAAAAAAAATGAAAATAAACCTGACTCCATGTGAGATTTTTCTCTTTTCTGAAAGGTACAGTTACTTGTGTCACCATCTCCCAAACAAGGCTTTTAGAGCTGTAGAAGAATGTCTGTCTGGGAGACCCCGAAAGGGGCCAGGGCTGTGTTCAGACCTCCTGAGTGCAAGAACACCATCCTGCAAATGGGCTACACAACCTCACTGCTCCCATGCTAGAATGTGTGAGAGCAAGATGGATATGTGGCAAATATGAAATGCTCTCATAGCTCCCTCCATATATGTTATATTTTTATTATTTGCATGAATAATAAAAGCAGACAAATAAAGTGCTCTTTCTCCTTCCCTCTTCCTTTCCAAGCTTCTTTTCTCAGAGAAAGAAGAAATAGTCTGGGTCTCTGAGCTCATACTTTCCCTCCCTGTGCTTGCTCTTTCTTGTCTATGAAAAACTGTGACAATATTTGCCTGCCTCAATAATAATAATTCTTGCAAGAAAATTAAGGTGAATGGTTGTGAGGATTCATGACACAGTCGAAACATTTATGTCAATTCAAATTATGTGGCTAGGGTAAAAAACCAACCAGCTTGGGGCTCCTTTAGGTAAAACCGCTCACAGAGGGTCCCATATAGAACAAGGGGGTGATTATTTATTTGGGGTCACCATAAAATCAACCACAGAAAAAGCCAAATTTCTAACTGAAGTTCTGAGAAACTGGTTTATCAGCAGCCTGTTTCTTGAAATTACAGAAGTTACTCTAACATAAAATACTTTCTCTCCAGTTTCTAAATTTGCCAAAAAGAAAAAAATGACAATGTAGTCTTTAAGTTTAATGAAAGCAGGCACACATGTCTTGGCAGATTTACTTTTATGGAACCTGATCCATATTAACGGAGGAAAAGGTAATTATTCTGGCAAAGTTGGGGTTGCTTTCTTTAAGAGAGAGTGTTTTTGGTGTGATTTTGATTGTTTCTCTGTATTCTTTAGAATCCAGATTGTGCCTAAGAATGAAAGTGATTTATATATATTTGCTTCTCTGGCAGCACTTGATGACTGGGTTTTCATATCTTTGCAAATTGAGGTGTTTTTTTTTTTTTTTTTTTTTTTGGAAGAAAAAAATGAACAAAATTTTTCTGGAAAGAAAACAACACGTAATATACTTCTGCAAAGAAAATCTCTCTCAGCAAATGGTGCAGCCTATAACATCTTTTCTATTGTTATTGACGAAAACTATGTAAAAGGAACAAATGGACTCATGTCAATCCTTATTAAATTATGATAATAAAATTTCCACTCTGCTATAATAAAAAAGCATTGGACTGTAGACTTGAAATCTGGGTTCAAGAACTGAACACTGGAAGTTTCCTGTGCTGTCAAGCAATTTATCTTCGGATGTTGTTACCTTAGCAGCAGCTACTGTAACCATGTAATCTTCCCTTGCTCAGAACGCGCTTATTCATTCAGCGCTGTTCTTGGCCCAGGGATAAGGCAATGCCTTCCCAGAGGTTGCTCGCTACTGCAGGATGCACTGCAGGATGCACCAAGCAGAGAGGCGACTTCGACAGATTAAAGTCATGGCCCCTGCTCAGGAGAGCCTCAAGGAGAAGCACAGAAGGATACAGGACAAGCTGGAGCTGCCCGGAGGAGAGAGGGGGACGTGGGAAGGGAGAGGCGGGGTGGCGTTCACTGGAGGGGGAGCGAAGGGCAAAGAGTTCCTGCTTGGACTTTGGAGAAATGAGCGCCACGTAGGAGGGTCTCACACTGGATCACTAGTGAGGCCCCCACCCTCGGTGAAAGTACCATGAACATCCCATCTCCACCACTAATCAGAGATGAAGGTTTGTCTTTTCCTTTTGTTTTCATTTCATTAAATGCAAGAGTGTGTGCTGTTATCAAAAACCAAACAAACAAAACCTTTGTTTTCTCTGAAAGTGGGAATGCTGAGAGCAGCGGGTGGGGCTTCTTTCCTCTTTTCTTCTCCAGAAGTGCATCTGGTTCGCACAAGAGTCACAGGGTTAAAGTGTCATTTAGTAAGCTTTACCTTTAAAATGCCAAACCATCAAGGGGAATGTAGCTCATGGAAATGCTGGCCACCTGGCCATAAACACTGAGAAGGGGCAGACCCCCAGGTGTCACCCACATGGAGGGGCAGCTCTCTGACAGGTGGGGACCGCCATGGCTCTTCCTGATGAGGGCCTTGCCCCCTCCCATCCCCCTGCTCTCAGGGTCAGCAAGGCCAGAGATGCTCCAGAGGCCACGCAGCCCAGAGCCTGGACACCTTCCTATTCGCACCACCGACATGTCTTCCGGGCCAGCCACTGCTCTCTCTGCAGACCCTCATCCCCCCTCCCTCCCTCCCCTGACTTTCAAGCTCCACAGCAGAGGCACCGCAGCAGTAAGAAGTACATTTCAATCTTTTAATCTCCCTCGCCCTCTCAGCATATTCTGGGCCAATGACTAAGTAAAATTGGCACACAGCACACTTTAAATTCAAGCAAGGGCATGTAGCAGGACAACACAACCTAAGACACCTGGGACACATGCTCAGGAGCTCGGACTTTATTCTGGAGCAGTGGGAGCTAAGGAAGAGCAGTGACCAGGGGAGCAACATGCTGAAATCTGTGTGTTGGAAGGAGCGCTCTGGCCTCAGTGCAGAAAACGACTTCTCCAGAGGGAGATCAGGGTCGCAGCAATAACCTGCTCCGTGAACCAACTGAAAAACAGTGCTGGTTGGAATAAAGTTGGGGCAGAAAGGATGAAAAGCAGCAGATGGAATGAAACAAGGTGTAATAATCAACAGAAGTTCAACTTCACGTTTGCAGCCGCTAATGGAGAGAACCTCAGCTTCATTCTCTTTCGTGGATCTCCCTCCTCAGTGCAGAACGTCCAGAGTCTGGCAGCTCCCTCTGGATCCC
Source organism: Cynocephalus volans (assembly GCF_027409185.1). Lineage (NCBI taxonomy): Eukaryota > Metazoa > Chordata > Mammalia > Dermoptera > Cynocephalidae > Cynocephalus > Cynocephalus volans. Next base: position 1,942,018 of record NC_084473.1, on the reverse strand, counting down.
CCGTGACCTGCACAAGCACTAGCACCTCCAGCTTCACAGCTAACCTGGCTCCTCAGTATTCTCTCATCCTTGTGGAGCCTTCCTCACAATGTACGCATGGAAGCTCACAGGTATTTTAAAACATTAACTTCCTAGGATAAGCAAATAAGGTGAGCATCTGTGCAGATCAGACGTCACTCCAGCTCACCACACTCAGTAACACGTCAGTTCACATGGTTCACAGACCAGCTACCATGTATCTTGCTCCCGTCTGTGGGAATAAAGCTGCAAATTTGAAAAGCACAGCCCCTGCCCCCTCAGGAATCCCATTCCAGGCAGAGTCTATTACTAAGTGACCAAGTCCACAGTTAATAACTGAATCACAGCCATGGTCAGTGCCAAGCAGGAGAGGTGTGGGGTGAGCAGGAGACTGGCAGGGAGTCACTCAGCATGACCAGGGCACCTGCAGGCAGGAAGCAGCCCGCCCACGCTGCTCTTGTATAAAACCCTTCCACATGAGCCATTGACTTTAATGTAATTAGGGTTTAGGGCATAATTCACAATTTTAAGATGTTTTCAGTTAGAATGACATTTTATATTTCACATCACTGCACTACTCGCTCCTCAGTTTTACGCACAGCCAGGAGGGAACAGGAGCCAGGACAACCTAGAAAAGCAAACCGTAGAGTCCCAGGTATTCTCATGATGCCACAGACCCATACACAGTGGGCCGGAGAAGGGTGTGACAGGACACCCCATGTCCTCTACATACTCTGGGGATGTGCAGGAGACATCCAGATCAGTAGTGCACATCTGTGAACACCAATTAGTCCCAAGGAAAAAGTGGAGGAAAATAATTTCTTCAATTGGTGAATAACTGTAAACCTCATTGCATATTAAAACAATCCAATATATTACAAAGTAGACTGAAACTACCACATAAATTTTAAAAGTAAAACTCAAGGAAACATGAGACAGAGTTTCTAATTAGGTCTTTGCCAATACAGGTGAGTAACCTTAATAAATTCATGGAAAGACTATGGAATTCAGCTTTGAAGACCACTGTGCAATGAGGAGATGGCAAGCCCAAGGAAAAGCCTAGAGAAAAGTGAGTGCATGCACATATATAACTGTGTAAGTGTGAGCATGTCTGTGTGCACATGCCAGTGTGAGCACATCTGCAGGTGCCTTGTGAGCATGTATACACACATGTGTGCATGCCTGTGTGCATGTATGTGTACACACCTGCATGAGCACATATGTGTGAATGCCTTGTGAGCATGTCTGTGTGCACATGCCTGTGTGTATGTGCATACAGCTGTGTGAGTATGCTTGCATGTGCGTTGTAAGCATGCGTGCAAATGCCTTTGTGCATGTATGTGTACACACCTGTGTAAGCATTTATGTGTGCATTCCTGTCTGAGTGCCTGTGTGCATGTCTGTGTGTACATGCCTGTGTATGCATGTGTGGTGTCCATAGGTATAAAACGGGGCAACTGGAAAAGAGAAACTGGACACAGTAAAGCTAGGTACTATACAAATGGACAGCGCACTGCACATGAATAAAGTTTGCCAAGCCTTTAAACCACTCGTACCACAGTCACTTACTTGATGAAGATGCTGGTCCTTAAGGAGAACACAGAGTTTGTTTGTTTGTTTATTGGAGCATAGTTGATTGTACATATCTCTGGGGCACTGCACTGAATATCAATACCTCACAGTTATTTTTCCATGTCACTTGTTTATGTGCCTGCTCAAGGTCACACCGCCTAGTTATACACAAATACTTTGATCATGAAAAGATAAGCTACAATAGAATGGGGCTGAGCAGCAGTAAAAATAGCATTTGGGAAGCAGTGCAGAGGGTGGTTAATATTATAAGTTCAGGAGGAAGACTGCCAAGATTCAAATTCCAGCCTCAAAAGTTACTAGCTCTAACCTTGGGCTAGTTGTTTGCCTCAGGTTTCCCACATGTAAAATAAGAAAAATATAGTGCCACTTAATGGGGCTGTCATGATGATTATGAAGTTATATTTATGAGGTGGTTAGTATCTGGAGCACAGTGAGAACTGTGAAAGCTCTCTGGATAAAAGTGGAGTCTCTTGTGTTAAAAATAATAGTAATAATAAATAACCTGACAAATAAACCCAGGGAAGGCCATGCAGAAAAGTTCTCATGCATGAATGCCTGGTAACAAGAACTATCACAAAGGACTCTGCAAAGCCACCACCGTGCACAGAAGCCATCATAACCTTACACAAAAATACTTCTGCAAGGACACGTGCCCAGCAACTGCCCGTCTAACCACAGACTGGCGTCACCCTTGTTATATTAATCCTTGCAGCCAAGGATAATTATGCACCAAAACAATCATGTGATTCCCCATCTCTTTTCTTCTAAACCCTTTGCCTCCCTTTACCTCTCTTAGCACGCACACGGTTTACTGCAGCACCCTCATTCCCACTGCAACGTGCTATTCCCAGTTACACTCATGTTCCTCTCTCTGGTGTTATTTAGGTTGACAAAACAATGTGGATTTGGTAAATAGTTTACTATCCTTTAATATTTCATTTGCTAACATCTTTCAAGGAAAACAAAGTATTTTCTTGAGATGTCAAATATTAAAATAAGGTTGCACTCATCCCTCTTTAAAAATTATTGTGTGTATATACAGATATAGATATAAAAATACTAGGCCAATCCATGTATTATACTTACGTATGTTAGATGGCTCATATGGAGCTAAATTTTCAGATAAATAGCAAAATATAAACTGTATAGAAACCATTGTCTTCTTGATAAAATAAATAATAAACCAAAATTTGACTTTTTCTTCAATTTAAATGGGAAACAGATAATGAAAATGTGGGTCTTATCCCAAATATATTGTTTTCTGTATTTCTGGTAGAGTCTCGATGACTTAGAAACACTGTGTTTTCCTTTTGGTAACACGGTTCGCCCAGATCCACTGCAGACAGTGTTTTCCATGAGTTGCTCATCATCACGTGCCTCTGAGTCCTCAAGGAGGCTTTTGCTCTTCTTTCCAATGTTTACTATAAACCATCTTTTCTCATCTATTCATCTGTAAAGAGGGATACTCAGACTTGGCTGTAATCAAACACTTGTCCCTGACACAGTAGCACTCGGTCAGATGTGTGTGTGGTTAATAATTAAATAGAAATAAAGAGGATACAAATTTGAATATTCTGGATTTGAGATTGGTTTTAATTCAAACATGCAAGGCACATGAAAAGTCTTAAAGGTTCCTTAGTAAGCATAAAATTTTATATAAAATATTCTAACTTCTAAAGAATTTCTTCCATTCCAGGCACACCACGCCAGCACCTCGGGGCCCACCCAGGATAGAGCCGGGGACTGGACACCCCACAACCAGGCAAGTCGCCAGCGCCAACGAGCATGCCGAAAACATCACCTCTATGTGGGTGGTCCACCACAGCCACCACAATAACCATGGCTGCGGCAAAAGTGGCTAGATGCCACAACCACCACGCAGATGGTCAGCCAGCCACTGGAGTGCATCGACACAAGGATAGTCACCAGCAGAGATAAAGAAAAGAAGAGGATGTCTCTCTCCACAAAGCCCATTCCAGAGTGACAGAAGAAGCATCTGCTCTACAACAATATTGGGGGACCTGACCACACCTCTTAGCATTGGACAGATCATCTAGCAACAAATGAACAGAGTAACCATTATTCTTTCAGAAGGAGAGAAGAAATCTAGGGTAATTAGAGGGGGTAGAGGTTAGGGGGAGGGGGATGGGGAGAGATTGGACAAGGGGCATAAAGAATGATTTGTAACAATATATATGTTGGTAATATTGATTTGATCAACATATCTCAACATTGAACCCCCAAAATATATATAATCAATTTTGATTCAATAAAATATTTTTAAAAAGAATATTTGAATGACAATTTACTTAATTCTTAAAAATAATTGACACAGTTGTTCATAAGGTTATTTAATGTAATTTAAATTAAATTATTATGGCAATAACTTCACTAACAAGGATGCTAGCACTCTATGGACATTCCATGTATTAGAAAGTTGCAAACATGACATTAAAGTGTTAAAAGATCTAAGTTGGAAAATCACTCTAGCAGCTGTTTGACAGAAACCCACACACTTGCATAATAACTAGGACTGATTTATTCCTAGTTTTGAGAAAAGGAAATGTCTTCTAAAAGGCGAGCAGGAAAAGGCCACAGACAGTGTGACGGTTTTCCTAAAACCACTTTTGACGAAGATATTCCTTAGCAACAAAACCATTGTGCAAATTACAGACACTTTCCAGCTTCCTCAAAGGCGAGAGGACAGATCACAGAGAGACAGGTGAACACTCGCAAGGACATGTCACAATCCAAGCGTCCAGCAAGGCTGGGCTGTGGACTTCGGGGACACTCCTGTTCAGCCTTCCAGCCCTGTGAGACCCACCAGGCCTGCTTCCCTGGGGATAATTACTACATTGTTTGTGCTGAGTCTGAGCTTAGATTTTGGACATCTTATTTAATCAATTATCTCATTGATCATTGTACTGATAAGGGAGAGAAGATTGCTAAATACTTGGGAATGTTGCAGACTGGTGATTAAACCATTGGTAGCCCTCAATCAGCCACTGCAATAACGTTTACACCACAGAAATCAGCTCAGGCCGCACATCCACCCTGTCCTCCCTGTCCTCTGGAGACCAGCACATCAGTCTGTAGCGGTGCCCTAGAGCAGAGTGGGAACAGACCCCTGACTTTCTTCCCCCCAGCACCAGCCCGCATGATCTGCGGCTCCTCCCAGCTCACCCGGGAGCCGCACGGGCACCTGAGCAGCAGGTGGGCTTCCTCCCCTCTCCCCTTTGCTGCCACATGTCATCACTCAGCATGCCGGGTGGGTCTGACCCCTGGAGTGTGTCTCTACGCCGCTAGTGGGGTCACATACGCTAAACAAGAAGAAAGCAAATAAATGAGCAGGACAGCTACTGGTTTCGGTGAGCAGGGGACGTTCCGGGTAACAAGGCGGGGCGTGTCCCGAGCGGCGCTGGGTGGAAGGTCCTGCGTCCTCAGGAAGGACGGGGACCGCGGAGGGTGGAGCGAGGTCGTGGGAAAACCGTGTGGCTGTGGGTGGAGGTCCTGGTCCTGGGGTGGTTCGTCACGGTAAGGAGCAGGGAGGCGACCTCAGCCCGCAAGCAGAGGACAGCCACCAGTGAGCTTACGGCCCAAGGTGACAGGATGTACTCCAAACCCACAAGGCGACACGAACCACCGGGGCAAGGGTCGAACCAGGGCAAAGGCTGGGCAGAGAAGAGGGCACAGCCGCGGTGCACATGGAGGGGAAGACGTGGTGGTGACACGGAGCTTAGAGAAAGGAGGAATCAGGAAATCCCGAGAACCTTCTTTTCCCAGAGCAGACTCTGGAGGAGGCCGTGGCCCGGAGGTCACGAGGGAGGTGGTCCAGGGGACAGGTGAGGAGGTGGCAGGTGGAAGGGAAGCTGTGCACAGAGCAGGTGCCTGCTGCAGGTCCTGAAGCCCCGGTCCCCGCGCCCGCTCGGCGCTGTCCCGCCCGCACCCCTGGAGGCCCGCGTGTCCATCCCGTGGTCCCCGCACCCGCTCGGTGCTGTCCCGCCCGCACCCCTGGAGGCCCGCGTGTCCATCCCGTGGTCCCCGCGCCTGCACCGAGATGTCCCGCCCGCACCCCTGGAGGCCCGCGTGTCCGTCCCGTGGTCCCCGCGCTCTCACCGAGAAGTCCCGCCCGCACCCCTGGAGGCCCGCGTGTCCGTCCCGTGGTCCCCGCGCTGCACCGAGATGTCCCGCCCGCACCCCTGGAGGCCCGCGTGTCCGTCCCGTGGTCCCCGCGCCCGCTCGGCGCTGTCCTGCCCGCACCCCTGGAGGCCCGCATGTCCATCTCCTGCTCTCGTGCCCCCGGCTGACGGGGGCCTCTGGGCGCGCCCCACCCTGTGCTGTGCGGTAACCGGAGCAAACCCTGCAGCGTGTGGGTGAGCAGCCAGGCCTGGGGCAGGAGGACTCGGCTCCTGGAGGAAGAGGACCTCAGAAATGGCAGAGAGACAAGGCTGGGCCATTCACAGCGTCTGCAGCCACAATTTTAAACATTCAGAGAAGACTGATGTTTACAAATAAGGGTGGTTCACGGATTTCTTCTTAAAGCAGCTCTAAAAGAATATGCATTATTTTAGGTTTTTTGAAAAACCTTGAATGACATTTATTAGGAACCAGAACACACACTCTTGAGCATTTTCACTTTTTTTGGCATGCTTTCAACTGAACCCCTGAAACTGTCACATGTTTAAAAAAAAATAAGAAAGAAAAGAAGGAAAGAAGGAAGGGAGGGACGGAGGGCGGGACGGAGGGAGGGAGGGAGGAAGGGCACAGGGAAGGAAGGAAGGAAGGGAGGGTACAGGGAAGGAGGTCACTGACCTTCAGATTTACTAACAGCACCTTGATTCTTCTCCCAGTCCCTCCAAAGACAATGTGCGTAGGACGAACTCTTTGAAAGATCATCACTATTAATGTGACATCAATATGTCAACAGTGTGCAAAAGGACTGTTTCTCTTCTTCATCAAGTTCAAATCTTGATAATTCAAAACACTATTCAAACACAAATATTTATTCTGTAATTAATATTTTTACAGAGCTGATAAAACTTCCATTTCAAAAGATCCATTATTTCTCTTATTTACCTTAAATGTGTATTGCCTCTCATTATTTCAATGATAAGCACGCCAAAGCACCAGATCTATCACTCTGTATCCTTCAAACACATTTCACCCAAGTCTTCAGTTTTATTCATGCCACAGGCCCCTCTTCTCAGAAGAAAATAACAAGAGAGCTATTCCTACTGCTGACATTTAGTGTGTGAAATGATCGCACACAATCAATAGACAAGTATGTCTTGATATTATGTCGTATGTAATATTTTATAAGAAGCCATTGTAGCTTGCTTGTAATGATTTATTTGGCACATATCAGAGCATATTTTATAGCATATTAATAATGATTAGTGCCTCATAAAATAAAATCTTCAGGAAGATCTTGGAGTAATAACTGTTATACTGATGTTATAATACAGAAATATAGCCAATAACTTATAACATCACATTTATTTGAAAGGTTTTGACATGTTTAAAGCCAAAATTTACTAGAGAGATTAAGGATGAGCACATAATTAATTCTCGTCTTTGACCATGTTTCGATTCTTTGTTCAAAAAGCAGCTGGGATTTTTGTGCAGAGGAAAGCGGTACATGAATGTGTGTGTGTGTGTATAGAGGGTTCTGCTTTATGTTTGTAATAGACTAATTCATTAATCTATTAATTTTTAGAGCCTAATATATGTTAGATGTCAATGTAGTCAATACTCCTAGTCTTCGAGATGTTTCAGAACCCGGTTGTATACAGGGCCGGCCTGTGGCTCACTTGGGAGAGTGTGGTGCAGACAACACCAAGGCCACAGGTTCAGATCCCTATACAGGGATGGCAGCTTAGTTCACTTTGGAGAGCTTGGTGCTGACCACACCAAGTCAAGGGTTAAGATCCCCTTACCGGTCATCTTTAAGAAAAAAATAAAAAGAAAGAATCCTAATGGTATGAATCTACCGTACAATGGGTATTTATTCCATGTGTATGTGTGTGTACAAGTATCTGTGTAATTTCCTTGTGTGTGTTTCACTTTTCTTTATTCATTCCCTGTTTCAAATGACAGTGCAGAATAACTAAAATGCAAGAGCCAAGAAATTGGGATAGATTAGTTTTTGTTTCTGGTTTAGTTGGGGGGGGGTGGGTAGGACATAGAAAGTCATAAGAAAGCATTGCCTCCACCCTAACAGAAAGAAAATGTCAGATAATCTATACAACTATAAATTAACTTGAGACCATCAGGGACCAAAGCTTCAAGGCAACCAAGTAAACCAAACTGCAGCATGTGAACAACCCCTCTGAAGAGAGGTGGGTTGGAGGGCTTCGTCTCTGGCCAAGCACTAGAGGAGAAGGTGAGGAGGAACCACTAGCACCGTAGCAACGTCAGCTGGCATGGTAAGTGCAAAACTCCCCAGGTGTGACTCAGGAAATCTCAGTCACTCACAAGTTCCCCCAGAAGGCCTCACTAGATGTCCAGTAAAGTCTGCTGCATACAGGTCATGCCTATTCATTACTTCCCTAAAGCCCTGCCCCAATGTCAAACTCACAGAGCAGCCTGAAAAAGAGGTCAGATCAGATCAGGAAAAACAAGCAGCCCCTGCAGTCCCAGGTTACTAACGGCAGCTGCCTGCAAGGGAGCCCACACATGGAGAGCCCCAACCCTCTGCAGCCCAGGGTCTACTCCCATGGAGGTCTGAAAGCAGCATCAATACTGGGAAAACGTCCCCAGTCCCACAGCCCCACACTGGGTACATGCTCACAGCAGCCCACCTGGGAGGACTAGGATGTGTGGTCTCTGATGGTGACCACAGCATCAACCACAGTGAACAACCCAGCTGGACTCAAGGTCCCCAGAGCACATCTGGGAAGAAGAGTGCACCAAGCTTCCTCCTTCTGGACCTCTCTTCTACAATCAACATGGGAAAGTCGTTAAAATGTATGAGCTAAGTAAGCAAAAAAATAAGTAAAACAACTCCAGTTTCAGAGCCACCACACAAACAAATCTAGAGATAGCACAGTTGTTGAAATATCAAACAGGGAATTCAAAATGACTGAGATTAATATGTCCAAGGCTTTAAGAGAAAAAGTCAATGAAGCAAATGAATAATGGGGAATTTCATCAAAAAATGAAAACCTAAAAAGAAAAAATAAGTGAAAGAAAGAAACAAAAAGCATCATAGATGAATGCCTTCCATGGGCTTGCCAGCCAACTGCACAAAACTGAAAAAAGAATCAAGCTACTTGATGACAGGCCAGAATAAATTATACACACTGAAACACACACATGAAACGAAAGAAACCAAATCAAGCATATAAGAGGGCAGAAAATATCATGCTCTGTATCAAACATGTAATTAGAGTTCCAGACAGAGAAGGGAGAAAGAAAAAGGCAGAAGAGTGTTTAAAGAGTTAATGATGGAAATTTTCTAAAATTAACAAAAGATAAACCACATACATAAGAAGCCCGGATAATTCCAAAGAGGTTAATAACCATCTCCCTCCATGTCAAAAAGAAAAAAAAAAAAAAAAAAAAAAAAAAAACCAAACCTGTATATGCTAATCTTATGAAAGCAAAAGGTAAAGAGAACTCCTGAAAGTAGCTAAGAGGAAAAAAAGAACAAAAGTATTTTGAAACAAACTAGAAGACATTTTTTAAAAATTACTTAAAGAATAAAACTACTTTTAACCCAGAATTGTATATTCAGCAAAAATGTCTTTCAAAAATGTAGACAAAATGACTTAAGAAATAAAAGCTAAGAGAATAATTGGCAACAGACAGCACTGCAAGAGATGTTAAAGGACGTTCTCCAGGCAAGAGAGAACTATGATATTAGACAGAAATGTGAATTTACAGGAAAGGAGGAAGAATAACAAGAAACAAAGGAGATATCTTATTCTTTTTTATTTGATATAAAAATTACTGAAAATATAATATAAATATAGAAACAATGCATTTCGAAGTTTCTAAAAATACAGAAGCACAATATATGATAAATGAAGCAGAAAGAATGAGAGGAAAGAAATTTAAATAAACAGTTATAAGATGCTTAGACTATACCCAAATTAATATAATATCATATAAAAGTAGATAGTGACATGTTAAAGTTGTGTATTATAAAGACTTGAATAAACAATGTAAAACTAAGAAGAGGTGTGATTAATAATTCAATAGTGGAGTTAAAATACTCAGTTAATCAAAAAGATGGCAAAATAATTTGGGGTAAGAAGAATGTAAAAATGGAACAAATGCAAAATTTGTAAGATAGTAAATTTAAACCAAACTTTGTAAGTATTTGCATTATAGGTAAAATGTAAAAACACCCCAATTAAAAAGTGCAGATTATCTGACTACAAAAAAAAAAAAAAAAGATTCACCTATATGATATAATAACATAGATAAAAAGTAAAAAAGATAGAAAAATGAATAACATACAAATATTAGTAAAAAAGTTAGAATGTCTATACTATTTTCAAAAAAATAGACTTTAGAGTAGAATAAGGAATACTTCCAGAGATATTACATAACAAAGGGATTAATTATTCATTCAGAAAAACAAAATCGCAAAAGTATATACACCTAACAACAAAACTTCAAAATATATAAAGCAAAAACTAACAGAAATACAGGGAGAAATAGTAACATTAAGCATTATGGTTAGAGATTTCAGTATTTTTCTTTCCATAAGTAAAATAACAAGTAGACAAAATTAATAAGTATACAGGAGACGTGAGTCATTATCAAACAACATCATCTATTTGACATTTATGGGATCATCAGAATATGGCAGCAGAATGAATGCACTTTTTTTCAAGTGCATGTGGAGCACTCACTGACATAAACTATATTCAGGACCATAAGACAAAGCTCTGTAAATGTAAAAGCACTGATATAATACAAAATATGTCCCCATTCACAACAGAATTAAACTGAAATGAGTATCTTGAAATCCCTAGAAAGCAAACTGCATACTTCTATTTAAACCATGTGTCATTGAGGGAATCAAAAAGAACATAAGAAAATATTTTAGCTGGAGAAACATGTACTTTGAGCATTCCCAAGAACACCCTATGCTGGAGATTCACTAGAGGGATTCCTAGAACCGGGCACAGAGTTGTATTCGTGGCCAAGGTGTATTACAACAGCATAATAAGGATGCACAGCTGGATCATTAGAAAAAAAGGGACAGGTGGAGTCTGGAGATAGCCACATGCAGGCTTCTTTAGGGTCTAACCCACCCATGGGGGCTCACACAGACTACATGCACTCTTCCCCCAGCTACAAAAAATCACAATTCATGTGATGTTTTTGTGCAGGATAACACATTAGCAAATCAGCATCTAAAGTTCCTACAGAAGGCTGATCAGATAGGTACCCTCTGCCTGGAATATAACAGAATTCCAAACTCTTGGTAATAAAGCAGGTGCCAGCATAAGCCATACTGTTTGCACAACCTTTCCAGGCACTGTGAGCCATCCTTGTTGGTTCAAGAAGGGTGGGTATACTCCTGAAATCCAAATTCCCACATGCCAGCCCAGGGCCAACCTTGCAAGCAGACCTTTCTGAGTGATAGAAGTCTTAGCCCTGCTACATTAATTCTTTTTTGCTAAACATAGAAGCACCAAATGTAAAAATACTGGGAAGCAATTAAAACACTTGTATTAGTCTGTTTTGTGTTGCTATAATAGAATGCCTGAGACTTTGTATTTTATAAAGAACAGAGGTTTATTTGGCTCATGATTCTGCATCTGGAACAGGCCTCAGGCTGCTTCTACTCATGGCAGAAAGTGGCAGGCAGCTGGAGAGTACAAACAGATCATGTGGCAAGAGAGAGAGAGGAGGTGCCAGGATCTTTTCAACAACCAGCTCTCGTGGGAACTTATAGAGTGAGAGAACTCACTCACTAACCCCACACCCCCAGGGAGAGCATTAATCTATCCGTGAGGGATCCGCCCTCATGACTCAAACAGCTCCCAAAACTGCCACATTGGGGATCAGATTTCCACCTGAGTTTTGGTGGGGACAACACATCCAAACTCTATCATTCTGTCCCTGGTCCCCCAAAACTCATGTCACTCTCAAATACAAAATACAATCATTCCATTCCAACAGTCCCAAAACTCTTAGCTTGTTCCAGCACCAACTTAAAAGTTCAAAGTCCAAAGTCCAAAGTCTCATCTGAGACCAAAGGCAAAATTCCTTCCCTTTATGAACCTGTAAAAATCAAACCCAAATTTATCTGCTGCCAAGATACAATGGTAGAGCAGACATTGACTACACATTCCCATTCCAAAAAGGAGGAATGGGCCAGAAGAAAGGAGAAATAGGCTCCAAACAATTTCAAAACCCAGAAGGGCAGACATTAAGTCTTAAAGCTCCAAAATAATCTTCTTTGACTCCAAGTCCTGCATCCTGGGCACAATGGAGCATCTGAGCCCCCAAAGCCTCAGGCAACCCTGTTCCCACAGCTCTGCCCAGCAGGTAACTGTGGCTTTTCCAGGTCAGCATTTTGTGTTTCCAATGGCCCTACAGTTCTGGGGTCCCAGCAGCAGCCCCACTGTCTTGGCCCTACTAGACATCTTCCCAGTAGGAGTTCTTTGGGGGGACTCTGATCCCACTTTTCTGCTCGACATTGCTCTAGTTGATGGTGTCTGTGGTGGCCCCAACCCTGTGGCTGACTCTCCTTTCTCTTCTTTAAAAGCCCTCAGAACCATGCCCCTGACCACTATTGTTAATCCATTCACTACTGCACAGTCCTACAATCCAATCACCTCTTCAAGTCTCCACCTTCCAATTACCATAACTGGATTTCCCACCCTCTTAACAGTCAAAGTTGGGGCCAAGTTTCTAATACATAAAACTTGAGAGACACAATTCAAGCTTCAGTGAGTTATGGGGGGCATAATTCAGTCCACTGCAACACTACTCAGTGGGTAATGTGTAGAATTAGACGCTTACAACAGAAAGCAAAAAAAGTCTCAAGTCAACAATGTAAGATTCCTCCTGAAGAACCAAGAAAAAGTAAGCGAAATAAACCCAAAAACAAGCACTAAGAAAAAAATAAAAAGAGCAAAATGCCCTGAACCTCAAAACTGATCAAGAAAAAAACAGAGAGAACACAAATTACCAGTATTACAAATGAGAGAGAGAACATCAGTACAGAACATACAGACTTTAAAATCATAATAAAGAAATGTAACAATCAGCTTTTATTGCCAAATAATTTCATACCTTAGGTAAAAAGGACAAATTTCTTGAAAGACACAAACTATCAAAATGCATTCAATTAAAAAAAAAGATCACCTGAATAGCCTTTTATCTATCATATGTATTGATAATAATGTAGTTTAAAAAACAAAAACAAAAAAACACAAATAAAAATCCAGGCTCAAATGGGCTCAGTGTGAATTCTACCAAATAAAGAAATAATAAAGATACTACAAGAAGTCTGTGAGAATAAAGAAAGACTTTCTAATTCATACTGTGAGGCCAGGGTAAACTGACACCCCGGCACCAAACAAAGCAAAGGCATTCTAGGAAAAGGACAGTACAAGCTGATATCCACCATGGATGCAAACACAGACATCCAGAGACAAGATATCAGCAAGTCAAATCCAGCAATAAATAAAAAGATAGTGCATTATGACCAAGTGGGGTTTGCCCCTGGAATGTAAGGTTGTTCCAACTTTCAAAATCAGCTGATGTAATTGGTCCCATACACAGACTAAAAACAAAAACAGAAAAGCATATTATAATCTCAATAGATGTAAACATTTTTTTCACAATATTACGCTTCACTCCTAATAAAAATTTCTTTAAACTAAGTGAAAGGAATCATCAGACTGAAGGGAGCATCTACAAAAAACACCTATTAACATTATACTTAATGATGAATAACATGACTTTCCCTAAAGATCAGAAACAAGACAAAGGGGTCCTCTCACATGCTTCTATTGGATAGTGTTTCTGTGGTTCCACCCATGTAATTGGGCAAAAGAACAGGAAGAATCACAGGTTGCTAGAGAAGAAGTAATAGTCTCCTTACCTGCAGATAACACGATCATCTATTAAAAAAAGAATCCCACAGAACCTATTCTACTGTTCCTGTTTTTATTGGGACAGAATGAGTTTTTTTTTTTTTTTTTTTACATATTTTTGACTAGTTATAATTCTCTTTGTTTTAAGACATAGACTATTTACCTTTTTTATTTTCTCATTTTCAAAAGCTTTTTAAAAATAAAAAAACACAGCTCTTCAACTAAAATTTGTATTGAAAATACTTTTCTATTTCATTGTTCTTATTTATTTTATATTTTATTGATACTTTGTTTTGTTCAATATTTTTAAAAAAAATTTCTTTATACTTAGAATTATCTACCTTTTTCTTATGGCTTCTGCATTATAAAAAAGCCTTTCCAAATGTTAGAATGCTCACAGATAAAGTTTAAAGGAATATATTCCTCAAAGAGTTTTCACCATCAGAGTTCAAAGGAACACAATGAAAAACGATTTAAAATACAAGAAAATAAGCCATTCCCCAAGAGCTAAAATACATAAAAGTAACAAATTGCAGAATGAGGCAGATTGCAGATGTTAAAATTATTATATACAAAAATACTCTTAATAGATTTAAATACATAAGTTACTGTAAATATAACAATAATTAAACATATATACATAGTGCGTGTGTGTGTGTGTGTGTGCGCGCGCGCGCGCGCCTAAAAACTAACCTCTTGGATGACCAGGGAAGTATTTCTGAGGACACTATATGCAGAATGCAGCACACACACAAGGAAATGGAAAGAAGAGCGAGCTGGGTCAGGTCCCTCCAAAGGCAGACACCAGAGCAGAATTAGACACACAGGAGATTTTGTAGAGGAAATCCTGAGAGTGGGTAAAGCATTAGGAGCAAGAGGAGGCAGCAAAGGCATCATTGGTGACTGAAAGGTGAAGCAAGGAGTACTGGGCAGGAAGAGCCTGGGACCCAGCATAGCTCTAAGAAAGTCCCCGTCAGGCCACCAGGGAGCCCTGAGCCAACGCTGCTCAGGAAAGGACCCCTGCTCCAAGATCCTCACTCGGCTCAGACACCACCCTTAAAATTCAGGAAGCTAGATAAATGTTGAGCAGGATAAATATATAAAAATCTTCCACTAAAGATAGAGAGAAGTGATACTGATGATTATAAAGATAAAAAAGAAAGTCTTTCAATCACAGAGAGTAAAAATAGTCACCCAAATGAGAAGGGTAAATACTTCCACAGCTGACTTCGGAGCAACAATGGGAGTCAGAAGCAGTACCTTCAAAACACTGACTAAAAATAAACGAGAGTTCTGTAACCTTTTCTGGAAGAGGGTGTGGTAAAAAGAGATGTTAATAATAAAGAGATCTTCGTCAGAGGAACTGGTGCAAGATGTCCCTCAGGACAAACATCTGCAATGCACAAAGGGACAGCACGTAGGTAAATGTAGGAGGTGAGACGTGGGCAGAGCTGATCAAGTACTGACCACAGCAGAAAGTGATAATAGTGCCTGACTTTTGAAGCTAAAAAAATCGAGACAGAACTAAAATCCCAGGCTACAGTACACACAAGCTGTGGCAGGGAACTGACTGAAGTGGTCTAAGGCCAGGCAGCTCCATCCTGAAGGACTTCCTCAGCATGTCTCAGTTGGCAGCATGCACCAGCAACACGTTCTCTCAGTTTTTGTCCATCTGAAAATGTTTCTATTTTTCTTTTAGTTTTTAAGAGCTAGATTTCACTGGATATAAAGTTTGGATTCATGACACTTTTTTCTTTTAGTGCTTTGAAAGATGTTTTTCCATTGTCTTCTGGCCTCAATGGTTCATGATGAGATGTCAAGCATTGAATGTACTGCTGTTCTCTTAGAAGTGATGGCTATTTTTTTTTTAATTGCTGTTTTTAAGAGATTTTCTGTATCTCTTGTTCTTAGGCATTTGACGATCGTGTTTCTAGGTGCAGTTCCCTGCTCTTGGTGTTCACTGGTCCTCTTGGACTCTTAAGTTAATGCTCTTTGCATCTGTCCTTCTCTGTGGCTCGGTCTCCTCACCCTTCCATGCAGCAGGAGATGACACCTCATTTGTCCCTCAGAGGCTCTCTGATGTTCAGACTTAGCTCTTAACTTCTGGTTATTCACCCTCAGCATTTTATTATTTTTCCCACAAAATAGCAATCCAACATAGCAATATCTTCAGTATCCCACCATCCTTATAGTTAGTTACTATTTACCCATTATTCTCTAATGCTTGTAGTGAGAGGAGTGGCTCAATAGTAGAATATACATGGCTCATGGGCAGGGCTAATTGTAGGGCCTCCTGGTCAGAGCCCACATGGAGAGAAGCTGCAGGATGAAGACGAAGGATACGGCATGCAGATGGAAAGCGGCAGGGGTGAGGATTTCTATATCTCACGTCAGTAGGCACCACCGAAGATCTGCCACGGAAGAGGCATCAAGTAACTACTGAAGGGAAGGACCTGGCCTGGGGATGTGGTCAACACTGTGACCTGCCACAACAGTGGAGGTGCGATGGCCATGTGAACAGAGAGGGTATGAAGAGAGGCAGGAAGGCTGTGTATCGGCTCAGTGCCATGTCCTTCTACTCTGGCCAAGGCCGATCTTGCTACTGGTGCTCTCACATGTCCAATCTGTCAACAGAGGAGTCCAGCAGTGTAGTCTGACATGGCACTGTTCCTTGATGCCAGATTGCCCCTCAGTACCCATCTGACCACATCAAAACCTTTCCATCCTGCTGAAGTGAAGCATCTTGATGAGCACAACAGCATTTTTATAGCAATAGCAGAAGAGTGCACGATCCACAAAACACACATCAGACAAAAGACTTTTCAGCAGAAGGGCAGGAAAGGGTATGCAACTGGGGACCCACCAGCCACATTATTTACTACCAAACTAGAAACCCCTGGAGGGACAGAAACAGAGCAGCCTACTGAAGACGTCACCGATGCCCAGCTCAGGAGTGGCACTTGGGGAACATGAGGAGCCATCCCCCAAAACACAGTGTATATTTAAATAAATGGCCTTTATGCAGTTCTGGAAGATTGCATGTGTCCAGGAACTGAGTGGCCCTATTTAACAGAAGTCGCAGTGTCCCCATGGGGGATTCTTGCCTACTGTCCCCACAACCCCAGTCCTTGCAGGCTGAGAAATCCTGGTCCTCATAGAGGGGACGCTCAAGCAAAAGCACGACACTTGAACCCCACGGAACCATCATTCGTGGCTGTAGTGGGCACTTCAGGCCCTTTGCGTCACAGAGCAAGCAAGAGCCACCATCCTGGCAGATGAATGGCTTGATCAAGGGACACAGGGCTTGGGTCACATGATGAGGCTGAGAGGAACTTGTCTGGAGCCCAGAGGTTAGGCACTTAGGCAGGTACCTCTTGGCACATGCATAGGAGCAGTCACCCTCCACTGACAAGGACGCAGTGACCAGGGCTCAAGGATGAGGGTCAGGGTCGTGCCAGTAGGTTGGCCATCATGACAGCAGAAAAGCGAACTGAGCCAAGGGCAAGAACAGCCGGTACAGGAAGGGAACCATGGGGCCAACAGTAACCAGGACCAGCTGGAGCAGAGGGTGCTGACTTACTAACGTTCCCTGTCTGTGTTTCCCTGATGAAGAGAGCCCCATTCCCTGGAGAAGCTTCTCGCAGAACTTACCTCGTCCTCTTTGTGGAGCTGGGTGCCAGCTACAGTGGACACGGTGGCTGCTGCCCAGATTCAGCTCCTCGCGCCACCCCTCAGCTGTCAGCCCTTCCCAGGGCCAGCCTCAGCTGGAGAGCCACCGTTCTGGGGAGACTCGCATGCAGTGCGTGTTCAAAGTGTATTTCTGAGGACCCAGAATTTCTTCCCCAGGCTGGTCTCTCCTCAGAGCCCCCACAGGATCGACTGCCTCACCCTTCGGCAGTCCTTCGTGTCCAATCCAGCTTCCTTAAGAACCCCCTAATAAAATTCCTGTAAAGAAACCCTCATCCTACAGTCTGTCCCGGAAATTAAACAATGTGGAGAGGAAGGATTTGTGTGAAATCCATCGTCTGGAAGTAAAATGCTCAATATTGACTCTTTTTTGTTTGCATTCTTTCTGTAAAAGTTCTAAAGACATCTGAAGCAAATAAATAACTCTGGATAAAGCAAGGAGGAAACTTCACGTATCAGAAAAGAGCACATTCATGAATTCTAAATATATCATCTTCAAAATGATTACTATCGTGACACTTAAAAACATTTAACAAAAGACACTTTAATCAGCTTTGCATGCAATTATAAGAAGACTCATTTTAATGAGGGGTTTCTTTCACAAAATTGATTTCTTCCTAAAGAGTAACAGGAACATTGGAGTTCTTTGTCTCATTCAGAGCTTCATTAAGAGATGCTGAAGAAGGTGCAGATGACTGGCTTTCACAAACAATGCCAGTGTTTGAACACCACAGACAAGACAGATCTAATTGCAAAAGCTCGTCAAGGGTAGGGTAGCACCTCCACTTCACTGTGACCATGTGGGCTGCAGGGCATCCCAATCAAGAACTGGAAAACTTGGCCGCTGAGACTTTTTAACAGTCAGATGAAAGAGACAGTCACTGTTGGAACAATGTGAAGGAAATCTAGTGACATTTCTAACAACATGCAAGTGGATTTTCTTAGCTGTTAGTTTTATTGACACAGACACTTTCCAATGGATTTACACTTACTGCTCAGTGGAGGTACGTCACTGTCACTTAAATTGTTAACATTCTAAATTTAGTTTGAAATTAAAATATTTCAACTTAGGATTAATTTCTTCAACAAATATATATTGGATATCTAGTGTGCTACAAGCTCTATTCCAGGCAATAAAAATAGTCGGGGAAAAAGTCATGGCTTAAATTTTAGTAGAGTTAATATAGTAGTTGGTATATTCAAAATACAAGTGCAGCTCAAAAGGTTCATGGAAAGATTCAGGTTGTCTTTCAATTCTGTTTTCCCACAGACTTTTTGAAGTGCCCTCATATTTATATCTTCAAATGTGTAAACATTAGAAAGTGATCCTAAATGTAAGTATTCAGTAGTGAACACTATTGTGTACACATCTGCCATGTGTCTGGGGAGAGTAAACATCACCACGTTGTACTTATTCACAGGTGCGTGTGCAGCACTGCAGGGTATACACAGACCTCACCTGCTCACCTTCTCAGCACTCTCACCAAAATCACTGATGTTTAGAAAACTCTGTATTGTGTAAACAGTTAGCTTCTTTTGACTATGTTGCCTTTCTTTCCTGTTTGATGCACATTTTTCTACCTCTTTTAATGCAATTTAGAATTTCTCGGACCATTCAATTTCAATGTATAAATATCACATTTTCATTTCTTAAAGTGCTTAATTTGTGATTCCCCCGGAAAAACTGGCTTTAAATTTATATTTTAATGTTAATCACTTCTCAAATAATGAACAATATATATATTTTAAAAAATCTCAAATCAGAGTCTGATGAGTAATAAATTAAGGTAAGTTTAGAAAAACTGTAGTTTTAAAATCTATACTCAGATAAAATTGACACAAATCAAGCACTCAAGCCAGCTTTTAAATAAAAAAGTAGCATGAGATATCATGTTACAATGCGAGAAACAATCCGTATTTACCTATTTGTTTCGGTTTGAAACACCTGTGGTACCTCCAAATCCCCAGCGGCGGAGGAATGTGTTAATGTGGGGATTAGCACCGCACTGCAACCTGTTGGATGATAGCCATTCACCAACTTAGGGGTAACACTACAATTTCTTATTTTTGTTTTAAAGAAGTGCTGATTTTTAAATTTTGTTTTGCCTTTCCTCAATCAAATTAGAAGTTAGAACAAGGCTTATCACATCTTTGCACAGTTATTTGAGATTTTTCTTAGTTTTCTTCATTTGGATTCATTACTTAACATTATGAGGTTGAATAAGCATATGTTTTTCTATTTATTTCATAGAGACATTAAAATAAAAACACAGCTATTTAAAAATGACCTATTTATCCAAAAAGAGGCATAGTCAAGAAATATGTGCATTTTACTTTGCATTTATAAGTGAGAGTGGATAAAATTCCCACCTCTCCCAGTCATTTTTTTTTTTTTTTCATTGCAGAGGATCCTAGTGGCTCATATTCAGCTACTCGAACTTCACAAATGAAAAGCTGAGGGAGATGTGCTTGAACAGATTGTGGTTAAATAAAATGTTCAGGGGAGGGTTGGATCTGAAACCTTCACCTCAGAACCATGCTTTGTTCAATAGTAAGAAAACTGTCCCACGTTACTCGTAGTTGCACACTTCACCGAGGGGTCAGTGAAGTCTGGGTTGAATGGTACGGCCATTCCAACGGTACGGGATAGGTTCACCCTCTCAACTGAAAATTCAGAAAGCTATTTTCCATCTGCTCATATCATAAGGAGTTTAGAAGAATCGCTGTGAGGAAAAGCAAGCATCTCCACGTGGAAGTATATATACGAGCATGCCTTATATCAATCTGGTTGCGATGATCTCCTTTTGCTGTTAGAAGCAGCTCTGGCACATTTACTTTAGTACTGAGACAAACAGGTTGTCTTTATCTCAGACTTACTCACTGGAAATGGACTCATTTCAGAAGGCAAGAAAATAATTGAACTTAAATAACATGACAGCACTCAGGAAAAAAAACAACTAGTAAAATATAAGTCTAAAAATTAAGAAAAAGAAGGAAATGTCAGTTTAGAAGATACTGAGGGAAACTCAATAATTCAGAAATTCCATTTGCTAATATTATCACTCTGAGTAAGAAAATCAAAATGCAACATTTCCTGGGGATACGGTAGTGTGCTAACTTTCACCGGATGAATGCATTAATGCAGATGCTGTATAAAGAAAAGTTTGCAAACATGTTTAATCTCCCACATGGAAGAACCGCTTAAGGGAAAGATAAAATAACTCTGGGAAGTGGTGACAGTCTCCTTTCCTATAGCCATTTTCAGACAACATTAGGCAACGGGTTCTCCCCTGCCTTCCTTGAATGCTCCAAAAGCCACCTAAGAATGAGCATTACCAATCTTCCTCTGTTCCTAAGATAATATATAGACCTGGATTACACTTTAATAGACCTACTTATTTATTTATTTATTTATTTTACTCCAAGGTATTTTAAAGGTCCATTCCCATGCAGTGATCGCTGACCATAGTGACTTCTGAACACACAGACATAAAAATATAGCATTTACACAGTATTTATTTTTTTAGGTATTGTGATTTATATGCTATATCTTTAAATTTGGGATGAGTTTTGCACTCTATTCTAAAACATATAAATATAATTTGATATAATAGAATCGGTTTAAGTTATGGCCCCATTAATAATAATTACTTATTTTCTATCCGTCTAGTCTCCAAGTACAATCGACCCACCCATATTCATTCTGTATCTTCAAATGACTGCTGCTGCACCCCAGTTTGAGAAACACAGAGTTAATGGTTTTGGTCTTTTCCGGGTAAAGGTAGTGTCATAAGCTTACAATTACTTATAAGCCAGCCCCACACCAAAATCCTCTGTGGCTTAGCTAAAGATTCAAATGCACAGTTGGTAAACCAGATCAATCACCGACAATTTACCAGAGTCGGGAGGAGCCTCTGATAAATCGCTGCAGTGTGTGAGCTGGAGTTAAATAGTAATGGGCATATGATAAAACACAGAAGAGGTCTTAAACATGTTCAGAGATTATTATGTAGAATTCCATGTTAATACATCTGAAAATACTGATAAAAATGGAAAGGTTTCCTTAAAAGTCAAGTTAGTAAAACTGATTGTAGATGAGAAAAAGATGATCTAAATCAACTACAGAAGAAATTGAATAACTTAAATAATTCATTACAAAATAGGCATTTGATCAATATAGGTTTATTGTTAAAAAAATCAAATTTTAAATAATAATTATCATTAACTCTAAACTACTCAGATTGTGAAAAAGAAAGTCACCTAATTTATTGATAAAGTATAACCCTGGCATCAAATATGATGAATTTAGCACAAAAATGATTATGTAGCATGAACAAAATATACTTATGAATTCTAAATTGAATATGAGTAAATATTATTCAAATGCACAGTGAGGGAACAATTCTCTGTGATTAAGAATTAATTATCTCAAGGTGCCAAGCATGATGTGATGTACGTCAATCTACTAACATGACACAAGTCAAAATGAGACCAAAGAAGAAAAATCACGTAATCATCTCAAAAGCTACAATTTTATAAATGTAATTATCACTCCCAATAAAATAAAACTGTTTAAGAACTAATAGTAGGATCTCCTTTATTAGATGAATGGAACGTTTTAAACTGGTAGCATCCCAAAGGTGTTTTGTCTCATAAGAAACAAAATAAAGGTGGCTTTACTTAACACAATCACGCATCCACTTTCTAGAGATTCTGGCATTATCAGCAAGATAAAGATGTGAACCAACAGAAAAGGAGGATGCTAGGAGTTATAAACTATTGTGATCGACTCTAATTAAGAGGCAGGAAATGATCAGAACCCGCACCTGTAGCTGTGCTGTGGAGCAGGGGCAACCGGGCGGGTCTGGCGGGGACCCTCATGCAGAGTCACAACACACACCGCTGGAGGGTCCGACTAGACTGTGCTGCCCCAGCCGCACCCCATGGGCACAGATTCCACTTCTGTTTCCAGCTGAAACTGAACCCCAGGGCACATCTGAGTGACACGTGCCAGCTCGAGGGGCCAGGATGCCCCCCAAATAAGGAAATACAGTGCATGCTGCACGTTTCATGCTGAGGATTATAATTATTCATATGTCCCATCCGAACGCTGCCAGAGAACCAAGCCGGAAGAACAACTCCACCTTGTCCTGTGAGCATCACCAGCCATCTTCATGCAGGTGTCAGAAGGAGACAAGGTCAACCTAAGGAACGGGCCAAGGACAAGTTGTGTAGCCCGCTTTCTGCTCAGCGCTGTGTCTGTACTGAAGGTTTTATAAATGAGGAGGACAGACCATAACCACAGCAGAAAAGGAGGACTGTGGCCAGGAGACGTGAGCATTACCTTTCAAAGACCGAGGGTAAGTGCACCCCTAAAAATCAATTACCTCAGCCACAGGACAAATGCTTAGAAAATTGTTAGAACCTCCAGTACTGTTTTAACAAGAGGCAGCTTCTGTGAAACAGAAGCCAAAGTCACAAGGAGCAAATGCTAAAGGTCATCAGTATGATATAAAAATTATAAGGGGAGCTTAAGGAGAGATTTTTCAGGAAAATGATGATATTGCAGAAGAATGTGAATCTTATCTACAGGCACTAGCCAAGCCTCACCACCATGGGATGTGGAAAAGAGGTACAGTGCACCCTTACGTCTTAGAATGTAAGAGAAAAAAAATGACAGGAAATGTCACTTGTGGTGTGCAGAAAATGGCTAATCATCCCATAAATTATAGATATCTGTGAGAAAGAAACCCAAAATAATTTTTTTAAAAGCAACAATTTGATACAATTTAAGGAAATTATTCTGTTCTGTAAAATAAATAAATAAAAAGATAGGGGTATTATAGATTTTAGAGACCACTGTGTTCCGGACAAACCAATCGAGGAAACCCCTACCCCAAGCATGTCCCAGTTTAAATCTGAATAAAGAACAGGTCCTTCAGTTATCCACACAGAATCAGGAAGTCTCAGCACAACATGTATTGAATTCTGAGCAGCGCAGGTAAAGGCCCGAGTGGCCGGTTTGTCGTTCATGTGTCAAGACAACAGGAATCCAGTCTCACAGACCTAAGAATCAGAAAATAAACCACACACAAACCCATTCTGAAAAAATATAATTGATCCCTGGCAAATGATAGCAATCAAACTGAAAACTCGGGGGACTTGTGGAACTTACAAAACTAGCATAGTCCCAGCAAGAGTTTCCCAGCCACACTGTCACCTCAGTCACAGACACCTGAGCCCACGGAAGAAGAGTGCAAGATGACAGATAATGGTTTCCACACATAAAAGCAAACGATTGTGTCATTAATAACATTCCTTATTATGGGACTAACTGTGCGGAGACTTTCCACTGATAACAGTGAAATATTAAGCGGGACTCGACAATAATTGGTGAATATTAATAAACTGTGAAAATTATAATTTTATGAGAAAGCAAGATAAAAAATTCTATCTAGAGGATGAATTTAACTTACAGAATATGCCCTGGAACAAAAGAAAGAAAAAATACACGTTAACCCTTGATAGACCAGTCACAGGTACCCCTTGCTTCCTTACACCTTCCCATACTGTACACACTTTCCGTACTGATACTGACACTATGCCACTATTCATACACATGTCAAAGCATGAAGGAAATGTGCTTAAATGAAAGGAGGCAGTAGAAAGATCCAGAATCACACCATGGGAGGTGGCAGATGGGTACCTCCCAGCTGAGCCCATGAAACGGCCCAGGGGGCAGCAGTGCAGGGACCCTCAAGATGCTGCTGCTGGGGTCAGCACCCTGCCCCACGTCACCTGTCCCACCAACCGTGGGAAACACAACATCTCCCACATGGGGGGTTCACCCAGGAGGCCAGATTCCAGCCACACCGTGCTTCCCCGGGGTGCCGGAGCCTCCTCAGCATCCCAGGCCTGTGCACGTGGACGCCTCCCCAACCCACCCCGCCTTCCTCCTGTGAAGCTGGAAGTCACAAATCTGAAAGCGTCTTGACTCTATCCTGGCAACAGTGAAAAGAACCTGAAGGTCACAATGGAAAATGATAAAGACTTGGAAGGAAGTCCCCACACTACGTAAATACACAGATTCTGACTATCTGGGCTGGCCCTCGCCTCGGTGACTCAAGGAGGAGGTGCAGGAGGGCATATTTGCCTCCAGCATTTAGGAAGCACTTGTTCCTCAGCCACGGCCGCTTGTCCTGACGTGAAAGTTCCTCAATATTACCTCCTCTTTTTAGCTACCAACTCTTCCCTCTTCCTTTTCCTGCTAAATTTAATATGCCGTGCTTCTATTTTCACATCAAATTATATGTTGAAATTATAATATTATCTATTCTAGAAATTAATTTTTAAGAATATAGTTAAATCTTATCTGATCATTGTACATCCCATCATCTACTATTCAACATTTTTTCCTGTTTCATTTTGGTCATTAGAAAGAGCCAATCTGTTTTATATACAGAGAAGGGATAGCCTTACATGTGTGAGTGTGTCGTTATTTACCCTTTGTTATCTTTTGTTATTAGCATTTTCAGAATTAGAATCTCATTCCTTAAATCTTAGAGAAATACAATGGTTTTAGGTATTGTATTATTCCCAAAATCCTGAACATCCATTGAGCATGTTTGACATTATAACTGTATGACATCAAAATATGAATAGAAGGAGTAGCATGTTTTCCTTGCATTACATCTCGAAAGTTAAAATGAAAAATCCACGTAAGCCTGTGGCTGCATCTCTCCAGCCTCTGCCTTGGGATAAACGGCGCCCTCTGCTCCGTGTTGTCTCCAAACTCCCTCTCCTCCCCGTATGAGGCTGCATGTACTCATATTTAGGGACCATTCACATAATTCAGGATAAGCCCCTCCTCTCAAGATCTTAACTTAAAAACAAATACTGCATGACCTCACTTACATGTAGCATCAAAAATGAAGCAGAGAGGGGAACGGTGGTTACCACAGGCTGGGGGTGGGTGAAATGTTGTTCAAAGGGCACACATTTTCACTTATCAGATGAATAAAGTCTGGGGATCTGTATTAGTCCATTTCTATGCTGCTATAACAGAATACCTGAGACTGGGTAATTTATAGAGAACAGAGGTTTATTCGGCTCATGATTCTGGGACAGCTGCATCTGGCACGGGCCTCAGGCTGCTTCTACCCATGTTGGAAAGTGTCAGGAAGTGGCGGGTACAGGCAGCTCACATGGTGAGAGGACGTGAGAGAGACAGAGGAGGTGCCAGGGTCCTGTTAACAACCAGCTCTCATGGGAACTAATAGAGCGAGATCTCACTCACTACCCCCACCCCCAGGGAGAGCATTAATCCATTCTTGAGGGATCTGCCCCCGTGATCAAACAGCCCCCAACACTGCCATATTGAAGATCAGATTTCCACATGAGTTCTGGGAGAACAACACATCCAAACTCCACCAGGATCTAATGTACCACGTGGTGACAATAGTTAGTAATACTGTGTTGTTTACTTGAGATTTGCTTGGAGAGTAGACCTTAAGCCTCTGCATCTCATGCATGTGCACACGCGCACACACACACACACACACACACACACACACACACGGGTGACTACGTGTGGTGAGGAGCGTGGTAACTAAATTGACTGTGGTAATCAGTGCATTATGTATTCGTATCTCACATCATCACATCGTACACCTTGAATTCATACAATTTTTGTCGATTAAATATTTTAACTTAAAAAAATCCTTTATTTAATACCATCTTTTTCCATATAAGATAATATTCGCCATCTTGGAAAATAAATTTTCATAGGTTGCTAGTATGTAGACATAACTCCTTTGGGGACCACTATTTCACCCACTACCGAAGACATATTTGACAGCTGGAAAATTACAAGCCAGGACTTCCCTGAACATGCTGAGTATCTCACTAACAAAACTCTCTCAGGGAAAAACTGAGCGCAATTAAAACACTGCTAACTCCGAGGGCAGAAATCCCACACAAACAGTGACTGTGACAAGTGTGCTCTTATAGAGCCACACTTGTATGGCACAGGCTTGGCAGTCCAGCTAATGAAGGAGTATCTGATGTGCCAGTGATGGTAAATGAGGCCACACAGAATTCCCAAAGGTCACAATGCGTCCCATATTTAAATAGTCCCATAAGGACAGAAGCTACCAAGCCGAAAAATAAGTGACTTATTACAGGAATTAAGAATAAAAATTGTACAAGGTATCATAATAGAACTAGTTGTAATGACCTGCCTTTAATGACACATTTAATAATGGTACCTAAAACATGATGTGTGTGCCAGTCTTTGTGAACATCCTACGTCTTTTTTAACCCAGTCTTGAACTTATGGGATCATCACCAGAACCCTACAACACAGACTCTACAACTGTCCTCTCTTTGATGGTACAGCACAGAGAAGTTCAGTGACTTCCCCAAGTCACACAGGGAGCAGTAGAACTGAGATTAAAACACAAGGGGCCAGGCTCCAGATCATGGGTTCCTCATCCCTCTCATCCTGCCAAGAAACCAAAATCAGCCAGAAAAATGGACCAGGAGAGGGGCCCAGAGGAGAGATGTGTAAAGAGAAGTCAGCATCCTAAAAGTGCTTTGAGCCAGACCTCAGTTAAAATGACAATAAGCCGAGGGTCTCAGTAGCACTGATAACGCCAGGAAGGCAAAGACGAGTGACGTAAATGCACCCATTGGTGACGAGCACTCACACTCCCCTGACCTCAGCACCAGTGAGAACAAGGGCCCCACATTTGGAGAAAGGATCTTATTTAAATTGAAAGAAGCCTCTTCTCTTGCTAAGACATCCCTGGTCCTTCATAAGCCTCTTAAGAGAGTTCTTCCTCTTTCACGCGATATTGAATAGAAAGCTCCTGTCTGATCAACTTCAACCTATCGTTCCGCCTCCAGTTTGTAAAATATCCTATCCTTCCTTTAATCCACAAGTGCATCAGATCTAGAGAGGGGACCTGCTCCTTCTTAAGAGATGACAAGCAAGCACACGGGTAGTCATGCCCATCATCAAGCAGACTGTGCTCTCTAAGTATGAAAATCTGCAGACCCCTGGGCCTGGGGGGCTGTTTTTCCCTCCGTTCTTGTTGTGCAAGTGAAACAGAAATGTTAACCTCTCACAGCCGCAGCCCGAAAGAGGCTGGGCTGTGTGTTCATGTGTGCTGTGCACACGTGTATGTGCATTGTGTGCACATGTGTGTTATGTGTATATATAGGAGTGGTGCATATCTGTTGTGTTCTTGTGTGTGTGTTCTGTGCACATTTACATTGTGTATGTGACGTGTGGTGTGCATGGACTGTGCACAGAGGTTTGTTGTATGCATGTGTATGTGGTGTGTGTGGTGTGTACAGGTGTATGTGCATTGTGTACACGTGTCTGGCGTGTTATGCACGTGCTCCTCGGGCACATCTCCTCTGCTCATCCCTGCTTCCCATGGATGTTCGCTGCTCAGCTCTGCTGACTCACCCTCCGCTTCCAACGTCCTCACCCAGAAGCCTCCCTGGACAATCAGTTCAGAGTGGTTGTGCCACCTGCTCTGTGACTCCTCTGTAAATGGTGACAATGAAATAGGTTAACATATGTGCTCTTCTCTACAGTAAAACCTTTGTTTTCCTTACAACATCCATAAAATCTGCATATGTTTATATGTTTACTCTTGTCAAACACTGCTCTCTCTCTGCAGTCTGTGAACACATTCATGATTGTGTCCCCGTCACAAGCACTCGTAAATATGTGGTGGAAGAAGGGTTGTGATTTAGCTGCTCTGACGCTGCTCTGCATCTGCCTGTCTGGAATTTGCCTCCCCAGTGTCAGGTGGAGTCCACTCGCCAGGTCAGTAATAGGCTCATCCTATTACCTTTTCCTATTAACTTTAGTCCCCAGCAGAGTTCATGGTACCTAACATGTGCTCGATCATTGTTCTGTAAATTATG
Organism: Cynocephalus volans; assembly: GCF_027409185.1. NCBI lineage: Eukaryota > Metazoa > Chordata > Mammalia > Dermoptera > Cynocephalidae > Cynocephalus > Cynocephalus volans. The sequence goes on along the minus strand of NC_084473.1, from coordinate 1,913,714 downwards.
TGTGTGTGTATGTGCACGTATGTACAAGTTTGTAATGCAAAAACACTTTTCCAAATGGTGTTTAATTTAACCATCTCAAAAGCTCTGTGTTCAGGAAGAAATCCAGGGCAAGGCGCTACTTTCCACAGCTAATCCACTATCCTTTGTTCACCCTACATAAAAAATCAGCAAAATCTCTAGCATTTCTGATGATACAATACAAAAGCTGGTATATTTCTGCTTTGTGGAAAACAATGATAATTTTAGGAATAAAACCAGACTTGGATTTCTTTCATCAAGACAACATAATCTATGCTAATTCTGTCAGCATTAGCATGCACTTCTAAGAGGACTGCATCTAACACATCTGTGTTCTAAATGTCCCCAGTTTTAAGGTATGAGAAGTAACTTTATACTCCTCAGTACATAATGAAAACTTGAGATAAATATAATGTAAAAAGCGAAACTGATAGAGCCATTTGGTAAAGTATAATTATCTGAAGAGACATCATTAAGGTAATCTTCAGCAGTTAGAGATGAGAAATTGAATATATTTTACCATTAACAGTTACACTGATGTATAAATTTAAAATGGAACCATCACAAAAATATAAAGGAACAATTTTATCCAAATCCAAATAAGCTAATTATAAATTTAAAATAAATTCTGAGTTCAAAAACCAGAACTGGAAATCCCTCCGTCTTATTCATAGCATCCCAAACCTTCAATTGAGACAAATACTCACTGAAGCAACTGTTACATGCACATCAGGTACTATGTTCCAGGCCTGTCACTGATGCATCCAGTCTGTGTGTCTTTCTGAAAGAAAGGGAACTATTTGCACTGCTCACGAGCAGCATCTCTTACATAGTTGCGACTGTGTCCTGTATAAAAGCAGTCACTGACTCAGACTACTCCACGTGTAAACCTGCAGGGTCCCAGACACCAGCAGAAGGCTGGGGTTCTCGTCCCAGGAAAGGCACATACTGCCTCCTCGAGGCGGCAGCCATGTCAATGGATGGGAGGCTGGGAGGAAGGCAAGGGACAGATGAATGCCACGGGGAGGAGACAGCATGAGCAAAGGCCCCGGGGCAGACAGAAAGAACCTGCTGCACTGGAAGTTTAAAAAGCACAATGTGGACCAGGACTTAAGGGGTGGAGCTGGTGCTTTTTGTTCTCTGATGCATAAAATACAGAAAGAAAACCCTCTTTCAGGATTAAGATTAAGAGATCAATAAGATCAATACTATAATCAAATGGTATTCATCCAGATGTCGAATGAATTTTAGCGCCCATCCAAACCGAGTCGATATTCAAAAGTTGACAGTTTAGAGTCTGCTCTGTTCATTTACAATGACAAGTATTATTGTAAATAGTAAGCCATACACTGAGTCAGGCTTCCTGTAAAGAGAAATGAATGAGATACAGGATCTTAGAGATTGTAACAGGTAAGATAGATTAGAAACTCAGAAATTTTGGAGAAATAAGTCTCTGAAGTTGAATATGGTATGTGCTAAAAATATACCTTTACATTTTAGAACTGTTTACAATACTACCCACTTATATAAATTAAGAGGCATATTTACTTTTAATCCTAATTATTTGTAAAATTAAAATATAGCTAATTAATAGTAATTAAAAATATTATTTACAGGATCTAAAAATGTAGACTCTTTAGAAAGCAAACTACATCACCAAGTAATTTTATTGGACAATCAGAACATCACAATATTCGGAGCACTTTTTAATAGCATTTATTAAAACAAGTGAGTGGGAAAGACAGGCAGGTTAGGGCCGATGAGGTGCAGAAGTCACGCTATCCTGGGAAGGCAACAGGAAAGGGGTGCTGTGTCAGGACACAAGTCCCCCACCCATTGATTGACAGGTAGAGGAGGGACAACCACAGGACGGCCGCCGGGGATCGGGATCGGTCCTCAGGTGACAGACTATGTCAGCATCGGGGAGCTTAGTACTTGGTACATAAATGGAAGGGATAAACTCAGCTTCCTGTGTTTTAAAGGGAACTTTAGTATGGACTGTGGGAAAGTGACATCTAGTGTTGGCTGAAAATAATCCTAACTCTTCTAATCAAAACTAAGGCAGTAGCCAGTTGTACGTTAATGGAAAGGGCGGTACATGCCACTTTAAAATGCAGACGTGTTTTTCACAAGCTGCATGTCTCTGCCAAGGCCTTTCGTCAAGCTTCCCTGCTGTGTCTCCACCACAGAAATATCTCTAGAATCCAACGAAATAGCTAGTTTCTGTGAATGGTGGGTTAATTAGCTCGACTGAATCATTCCAAAATGCATACATATATCAAATTATGCATCACCATCCATGTATGCAATTGTTTGTCAATTAAAACTTTTTTAAAAATAGTGCATTTCTTAAGGTGATTGGAATCAGATATTCAAAGTGACCTTTAGAACCCAACCCACACATTTTGTAGGTGAAACTGGAGCCAGGGAACCCAGTGGCTCTCAGTCTGTGAAGCTCTCTAAGTTCTCTTATCCTTGATCTGTGTCACTCACTCACCATTTCCATGACACTGACGGTGACTGCTCTGCACCCAGCCTGTCCTAGGTGCCAGGGAGGCAGAAAGGAACCACTCTTTTGAAACTCACTTTATGCACCTCCCGTTACCATATGGTACATGTGCTAACGGAAAGCCAGAGAATCACACTGGTCTCGTAATTCTACGTTGAACACACCCACTCAGTAAATCATGGCACTAGGAAGTAACCATGTCCTCTCTCACCGCGCTCCATGCCCCCTCTGGGCCAAACCCCAGAATGCATCACATGTGGTATCTTGGGAAGTAAATCTCAATTAAAATTCAAGTCTACATAGTCATGTAGATTTAAAGGCAGTTATTCCACATTTATTGTTCAGAAAATAAGGCAATTTTAACATCTGAATTTTTTCAATAAATTACCCCACTTTTCTAACTTGGATATTATTCAAATATTCACTAAGGAGCACATTTCCTGGTAAAATCAGGTAACTCCCTGCTTTAAAATCTGTGAATTTTGCTTATGGTGTTGTAGACATCAATAGAAATTCTACAGCTTAAATGAAAGGTGAATCAGCAAAGAAGAGAAGCACATAACAAAAGCATAAAATGAATGGGTAACCTTCTCAGGAGGTACATGCTTAATTGATCTCATACACAATGCACATCTCTAAGTAGGTGATTAAGTGCTATTGCTAAAAGCACCTTTAAAATGACCGCTGTGATCTCACCTTTCAACTGGCAAGCTCATTACATGAAACCACATTACTAGCTCATGCCATTTAATGCTCCCAGCACTTAGACTGGAGAAGTGTTGTCATTTTAAAACAGAACATGTGCTGAACGTACAAACCAATATCAGCCCTCGAACAGAAAAACAAGACACCCTTAGCACATTGTACTGACGGTTCTAAACCAATGGGATTTTATCCCAACGGTGCAGGTGCAGTGAGGGAAAGAGCTACATACTTGTAAGCAAACTGGCTTGACTTGGCCAAATACATGGGGAATAGCTACTTAAAAAGAGAGAGGAAAAACAAGCTGCACTATTAAACAGGAGACATTAAACTGTGGCAAAATCCCCATGATTCAAACAAGCAGTGATTATAATGTGCTATATTTTTACTTCAGAAACAAAAATTATGACTAGAAATATATATTAAAAAGAGAACATTGTTTCTAAATTTTATAATTTATAAAAACTTTAAACAACTTTATTCTTTGTTGTCATTTTTCTAATTAGAAGCATTAAGTTATCTCGACTGAAATGATTAAATAACTATGCAAGTTAAATAACATTCTGAATAGTTATTGGTAAGAAAATTAGTGATCCTGCATTGTTGCCTGTGGCATTAAGCAGTGATTATATTGTATGCTAAGAATGCTCCTGTTTTTAAGACTAATGTACAAACACGTTACTTAGATTCATTTTAAATAAATAAGAATCTGAAACTCACCCTACATTGGCATTTAATGTAGCATTAGACTTATTTTATTATTTACAAATCCAAAGTGATGAGTCTTGCAATTAATATGCTCTACATTACTATTATTGTAATATTTGGTCTCCAATGCTGATGAAAAGTTCAAGTGCAACTCAGACAGACTATCTCATGTAATCAAGGTTCTTATTACAAAGAAAGCACTAATCACATCTAGTAGCCAACTGGGGAATAGAAGCCGCCTTTAACTGAAATACATCAAATTTTGTACCTTAAAGTAATCAACATTTAGTACAATGGAAAGCATTTATTTGAATACCTGCAGTTGATCTACATTTTTAAAAACTGAAGTGATTGCCAGTAACTCATCATTTGGGCCAAATTATGAAGTATCACAAATCCACTTCAATTCTTGCACTATAATTACAGTGGTCATAAACGACACTTGTTGCAACAATACCTCAAGCAAAACGTACAATTGCTAACCAAAATTCAAAGCAGTAATAAAATAGAAAGCCTGTGACTCTAGAGCATCTGCTCTTTTTTTCTGCAGTTTATTTCCAGGTAATCCAAGTATATTCTCTAGGGTTTGATTACCACCTGCAATAGTTGTACAACTATTTACATCACAAGGTACTTAAAAACCTACACACTCACATGTTACCTGAAGTTGAGATGCATCTACCTCGATATAGAATTGAAACAGAACAAACTTCACACAGCAGTGACTAACGCCACCCTAGCTAAGAATAGTAAGCGTCTTCTGAAACATTTCTGCTTCGCCCTAGAAAGGACAGCTACGTACAGCCCTGGTTTTCTGCTGCCGTTCGTGGGACTGGGGCGTGGTGGGGGACAATCCCGAGGACGTGTGTGCACCGCATCAGCACAGCAGCCACTGTCGACGGTCCTGGGGCTGAGGACCGTCTTCGCTTCCCTAAACCGTTTCCAGACACTCCTTGTGCTGTGGGTGGCAACTCGCAGGTTTCCAAGAAATGTTCGCTTTCGTTTAAGCCATCATTTCTTTCCAGTTACTTAAAAATAAGAGCGTGGAGACTGAGCACTTTGGGGACAGGCGTCTAAAACACTCGGAATCACGAAGGTGGCATATCAGGGTCCCCCAGGTGCTGGAGGCACTAGGCTGCGAGCCCCTCAGCACCCGGCACAGGCCTGTCTGGGAAGCCGGTCCAGCCAGCGCAGGAAGGTGACAGCCCGCGACCCCTCCGTGGGGGCCGACTCCGACCGGCCCGGTGCCCACAGCGGGGAGGGCTGAGCTGTGACCGCCACTGTCGGGGCCCAGGAAGAAATGCCGCGCGAATCCCGGATCCCACGTCCTGTCAAGCCGTAGTTCCCACGCAGTAAAGGGAAGCGCCAGCGCCACCAACCAAACCCTCCAAGGCAGTGAAAACGCAAACCCTGCAAGTTCCGAGTTGAGACCAGGGGATGGGGAGCGAGCGAGCGAGCGGCCGGGGACGGGGCCCGGGTGTCCAGGGCTCGGGCGCCCGGGGAGAGGAAGGGGCAGGGGCGCGGGGAGAGAGGGGCGCGGGGCGCGGGGAGAGAGGGGCGCGGGGCGCGGGGAGAGAGGGGCGCGGGGCGCGGGGCGCGTGGCACCGGGGCCGGGGGCGGCCGCACTCACCGGCTCCGGCACCAGCAGGCAGCGCGGGCGCCCGCGCGGGGCGGCCGGGGGCGGCGGTCCCTGGGCGCTCATCGCCGCCCATGCGGCTGGGCCCGCGCTCCGGGCCGCGCCAGCCTCCGAGGGCCCCGGGCTCCGGCTCCGGCTCCGGGGGCAGCGAGGGCGCCGGGCGCGGGCCGGGGGACCTGAGCTCCGCCCGCTGCCCACGGGCACCGCCCACGCGGACCCGCCCCCGGTGAGGGAGGGGCGACGCGCTCCCACGGGGAGGGGCACGGGCGCGCGACATTGGGCGAGGCAGGTGAGCGCGCCAGGCACGGGCGGGGACCCGGGTGCGAGGGCTGTCGCCGTCCCCACGGGGCAGGGGCCGGCGGCAAGGGCTGGGGAGGGGGCGTGCGCACCTTCCCCAGAGCCGGGATGTCCAGGGCGCGAGGGCCAGGGCTGGGGGGGGGACCGTTCCCTCTAGGGGAGGGGGCACGAGCGCACAGTGACAGGTTGGGGACATCCGTCGCTACTCCCACGGGGCGCAGGTGGGCGCGCTCTGGCCCGGCTTGTGGACCCCCCGCCACGTTGCGAAGGTTCTCACCAGTCCGTGGGGAGACCCTGACCCTAATCCTTCCAGGGTCCCCACACTGTTACCCTCCCGTCCGCTTTCCTGGTTTTTGGGTCGCTGCGGACCCTCCGCCAGTGGGTGTCCCTCTCACGCGGAGAGCTAATGCCAGCCCCTGGGACTGGCGGGCAGAAGAAAACGCAGGAAGCCCCGAGCCTCATCCCTTGTCCCCCGCCCCGCCCCAGAGCTTAGTGGCTCTCGCTCCTGTATCCTTTCCATAGGATGCACCCAGACCCTGCAGGGACCCATCTCTCCGGAGGTCCTCGCGGGGACGCGCGGGGACGCGCGGGGCTGGGGTCCCTGGTCCCCTCCTGGTCTCCCGGGCCCTCGGGCAGGGGGCCAGGGTTCCTGGTCTCTTTGTTCTTTCAGATTTGTGCCAACAGGGCCTCAGGAATGCAATATCGGGCTTACTAGTCTCAAATCATCCTATTTTAAATGTGAGTGAAAGTTACTTTGGGATAATTCTCAGGGGGAAAAAAAAAAAAAAAACCCAAGGCTTCCAACATTTTTAAAAGGACGGAGCATACATGCCTTCCATGCTCCCGTCCCCTGCACACAGGAAGGTTCATCCCGGGACCCCAGGATCAGCTCTCCTTGTCGCTGGAGGCCAGGAAAAGTCCTGAGGCCTAAGGGCCTGGAGCAGAATGTGATAATGACGGACAAATAAATATCGAGCAAGCGATTAAAGACACTTTCCTTTCTCTGACCCAACTTTTTTGACTGCTGAACAGGCCTGGGTTTCTAAGCCACATTCAGGAAGAGTTAGGGTTTCTCCACATTTACCCTGAGCAGAAATCCACCGGCTCCTCCTAATGCTCATCAGCTCACTGGAATGAGAGCTCTTGAAGTGCAAAAATCAGGTCTTACCTGGCGTGGCAGGTGCCCTGTACTGAGCAAGATTGTTAAGTGAATCGGTGAGGAATATTGTACTATTTTTTATTTATAGCAAAATCCAAAATAAGAAAGAGAAAGTAGGAGAGGTCATTATTTGGAGCTGCTTTTTCATTTTATTTTTTTAAGTGCATTGGTATAATCTCTGGGAAATTAAAGGACAACACATTAAAGATATACACAGATATTATCTAATTAATTTACTAAGGGGAGGTCTATTTCAGGATCTGAAGTCCAAGAAACAGGAGGTTTGTGCATGAGTGCTGGATTTGGGAGAAATGTTTTTGTTCAAATTTTACCATTAAATGAATATGGGCATTTTTTTTTAACGAAAGTTAATTGTCAATTGATTTGTAAAATAATGTGGAATCTCTGAAATTCTTTCTACACTAAAATTTCATGATTCTAGATCCATAACATTTTATGTGCTCTGGGGCTGCCATTGAAAAGCTAAATTAATTCAAATTTTAACTCTACTTGAATTCATTTTATGTTAAGACTGCATGTGAAAGTTGTTTTGTTTGTTTTGTTTTCTTAAATGACAGGGTTCCGCTGTAATAATAACAATGATAAACTGTAAAACGTGAAATATCCCAGAGTTCTGAGAGGGAGTGACCTGGTATAAATTTCCTGAAATCTGACTCTAAACTTGATGAGTACAGATTTTCTTCTAAGATGTGTCTGAAAACAGTATAGTCAGTGCCTCCTTAATTTAACTTTTAATTTTGAAATAATTTCAAATTCACTCAAACATTGTGAACTTTGTTCAAAATACTACCATTGAGCCTTCACCCAGACTGCCACATGTGCCCTGTCGTCTGTTTCTCCTTATTTATACACAGTTTAGTTTTGTGAAGGCCTTTGAGAGTAGTTTGCAGACATAATGTGCAGTTTCCCCAAAGCACTTAACATGTTTTTCCTAGAAAAACAAGGACACTGTCCTGCATGTCCAGAGTATACTCACCAAAATCAAAAAATTATCATTAGTACAGTAATGACCAACCACCTTCAAACTGCACCACTTTTCCTAATGATATCTTTTCACTGAAGTAACACACACATGCGTAACTAACCAGCTTTTCCTTTGTTCTGTTTTCTCTTCTGGTTTCAGATCCAATGTAGGACGGTGTCTGCCTGTAGCGGCGGGTCCCTTTAATCCCCCCCAATGTGGGTCCCGACAGTTTGGAAGAGTGTAGATTGTCCTTCAGCTTGGTTTGTTCAAACTTTCTTCATGACTTAGTTCTGTCTTCCTTTTTTGGTAGGAGTGTCACAAAACCGTGTTATTCACAGTGCATTCTACCAGAAGACAGGACATTAATCTGCCCCAATTCTAGTCATATTAACTTTATCACTTGGTTAAGCGAGTGTCTGCCAGATGTATCCATTGTAAAATAAGTTAAAAAATTATACTTATTAATTAGTACATAACTGGGTATAAATGTGTTAAATGATAACCGAATGTGTTGGGGTCATCTAGTTCGGCACAAGAAATCATCCTGAAATGCGAAGTTTTAAAGCCACAGTAATGCTTGATTGGCTGTCACAGTCTCTGTGGGTCAGGAACTCATCACTGGCTAACCTAGAAGGTTCCAGCTCAGATAATGAGATTGCAGTTGAGTATCAGCTGGGATTACAGGCATGTGAGGAGGGGACCAGGTCCCCACGGCTGTGGGCTGTGTGAATGTCCTTGAGGCCAGGCAGAGGGCTTCCCCCAGAGCAAGCAGGACAGAGATGGAGCTTGGATGTCTTGTGGGACCGTCCTCCAAGGCCCCCCTTCCTGCCACTGTGTGAACTCCACAGGTCATGCAGGGCCACCTTGGAGTCACCTCGGAGTCACTGTGGGAGGTACAAAGGCAGGAATAACTTCAGGTAGGAATCTCCCCAGGCCCTAGCAGTGGCAGGGCTGCCATGACAAGTTATCAGTGCACATTTGAGTGACTCATTGATGACTCTCACTTGGATCAGTTATTGCTGTGATGGTTGCCAAATTATTTCGTAATTTCATGGCATTCTATGTTAATGTGTTCATTCATTCACTTGTATCAGCATTGACACATGGATTTTTTTTTCTTCAGTAGGTTATATTCCATTACTATTTTGATGTTCAAATTGTGCCAGGTTTGTCTAATGGGAGCACCTTCAAGCTGATGCCTGTGTCGTGTGACATGTCCCCATCATTCTGTGAGCACTTTCTATTCCTCACTGTCTATCCCTGGCATGTTTCATAATTTTCTACCCCATTCCCAGAATCAGCCTTCTCTGCAGGGACCTCTGACTCCTTTTCATGGAAATTGAAACCTAAATGCTAAATGGATCATTGCTGCTGAGGAATCTGACTTCCAGCTCCTCTTAGTGGATAGAGGTATGAAAAATCATACATATCTAGTTCATATATAAACACAGAGAGAGATAAGCAAATGCATTATATATTGATTATTCATAGTTATTCCTGCATTTTCAGACCAACACTGCAGTTAGTTCTAGTGAGGCTCTTTCCAAAGCTCTGTCTCTCTTCTCTCAGAGGATCCCATTGTTCTCAGTTTTACTGACTTACTTACTCAGTCCCCTGCATCTACACAAAAAAGTCGGCCATCTGCAGGACACCAGCTCCTCTCAGCCCCCTCCTCACCACAAGCGTGCACACACATGCACACACGTGCACACGTGTGCACAGTGCCAGCCGGGTCTTCCTGGTCAGCAGCACCACCCGGCTGGGCTGCTGGTTTGAGGACGTGGCAGAGACACTGCCCTGGGCTCCGCCACCTGCACCTCTCTCCTCTGGAGTTTCAGTGTCTCCTCCTGAGCTTGGTCAGGACCCAGAACTCAGGGTGGGGCCCCCTCACCGTGCTCAGCTTCTCGCCGCTACACTTGACCAGAGGACAGGTCCTCACTGCGCTCCAGTCTCCCCTCTGGCTTCTGCATCTGGGCAGCCTGTGGTGGTGTCCCCGGCCCTGCTGACATGTGCCACTCTCTGCTTCTCTCACACCACCCCCCTCCTCCTGTGTCTTGAGCAGATTTATTTGGGGTCTTTAAATTGTGTAAGTTTTATCAGAACTCCAACATGCAGCATTACTGACCATCTCAAAAGTGCTTTGTTTTCTATTTATTATTTTATTAGTTTCTTCCAGTTTTCACAGGTTTAATTTGCTGTCTTATTTTTTGTTTTTGTTTTTGTTTTTTTAATTTTATTTTTTAATTTACTAGGAAGCTTACAGAGAGCATTCATTTTAACCCTGTGGCTTTTCTGAGGTATCCATTTATAGCGCTGTACCCTTCCTTTCGAGTCAGTTTTCATGTCTATTATAATTTCGGTATTTTCATAGTTGTAATATTTTTCAGGTGACAAACTTTATATTTTTAACATTGTTTTGTATCTTAACATTTTTCAGTTTAAAAAGTTTTATAATTTCTATTTTAAGACCATTAAATCAAATGTGTTAGTCACATTTGTCAACTGACCATTTTTCTGTCTCTAATGATTTTTATCTGCTTATCCCATCATTAACTGAGAGAGTTAATACTTTTAACTCGGTTTTTGCTTTATGTATTTTTGCTCTGGTATAAACAAATTTAGGATTATTATGTGTTCCACATGTTCTGCATGGATTAGTCTTTTTATATGTATGAAATCGTCTTGTCTGTCTCCAGTAATGCCCCTCATTTAAAGTGCACTTTGTGTGGAGTTCGTGTAGCTATGCCTGTTTTCCTTTGGTTAATGTGTGTGCTATATTTTTTTCCTTCTCTTCTAATGTTCGTGGGCCTTTATATCTAACATGTGTCTCCTTTAACCAATATGTCGTGCATTTTTTCTTAAATCCAGTCTGGCTATCTCTGTATTTGTATTTTAATTGGAATCTTTATTCACATTTCATGTATCTATTGACATATTCGGTTTTATATCTTTCATCTTCTTTTATGTTTGTTCAGTATGGTTTTTGTTTCTTGTTTTCCTTAATCTTGCCTTCCTTTCGATCAAGCAAACACTTTTACTGTTTCACCTTTCCTTTAATTAGGTTGTTACCCATTCAAGTCTGCCTCTTTGTGGCTGCTCTGGATATTTTATGCACAGACTTATCTCTCTGAAGTCAACTCTGCATCAGCACCTCCACGACTTCCTAGACGATACAGGGCCTGTGAACATGTTAACTGAAGCCTCCCTCTTCTTTTTAAGCTTCTGTTGTCCTGTGTCTTAATTTTAGTGAGGTCAACATAACATTGTTCTTATTTCATACATTCAGAATTTACTGGGATGTCACCACTTGGTGACAATGTCCAACACCCCCTTTCGTCATCCTGTTTCCCACCATCCACTCCAGCTGACCAATCCTGCTTCTCCTGTGCCTGGTCAAGAATTAAACCCTCGTACTGAATTTTTTTAAATTTCTATTCTACAACTTTCAGATCTTCCAACTCCTTTTGGTTTTTGTTTTAATTTTCATCTTGTCATTTATTTTTAAAAATTTAATCCAGCTACTTTAAAGTCGACTTCCGGCAGCTCCTGTATCTGGGTCTGTTTAAATTTTCTTTTCTATCCTATTTCGTTAGGTTCTATCTCCTGTCATCTTTGGTATTTTTTTTTCAATTGAATGTTAAGCCTTGTTTAAGAATATTAAGATTTAGACAATGTTGCTTTCTCCTAAGAAGAGTTTCTTTTCTTCTGGGAGGGGTCAGGGTAGAGCTACATAACCTTGATTTAAGAACAAATTCAGATAATTTCTGCTTAGCTTTTATGCACCTATTGCTGCCTGTCCTGACTCTCAGGCACAGCCCGGGCGGCCAGGCCCCTCTGTCGCGGTTCTGGAGCCCCAACGGTGAGAGACTGCCCAACGTCCTGCTCACCCTCCAGCACCTCAGCCTCCTGTTTCTGCTTCACATCGGGGTTTCCTGCCTGAGCACTCACTGGAAGAGTACCTTGAGGATAAAAACGCTCAGAAAGTCACGATGACTAATGTGTGGCTTCATTTCCCGTGGCCTCAGATCCTCAAGCCCTGGCGATTTCGGCAGCCCAGAACTCCTGCTTTTACTCCCAGGTCTGCAGAAAGCTCTGAGCTGAGATCCCTGCTCAGTTCCTGGCCCTGAGGTGCTTGCAAATGGGCACAGCCTGAACTGAAACTCAGAGAACTGAGAACGGGAGACCCACCTCAGCGTGTCTCCCTGCTCTGCAGGGTCTTTGCCCCGCACTTCATGCTGGCCTCGACTCCTCTTCCACACTTTCAAAATGTGCATTGTGTTTTACTTTATTAGCCAGTGCCTTGGGGCCTGAGGGAACTGTACCAACCTAGTGCCAGGGCTTCAATCCATGGTCCAGGAATGGGCTTTAAAGGGTGGTCAGTGAATGCCGAAAACTGTATGCAAAGATTAATATCATTTTCCAAGTTTTGCTTTTTGATATAGTTCTTTCTTTTTCAGCCATTTAATCATACATTCAATGGCTGTCAACTGACTGCTGATCATGCTCCAGAAGCTTTAGCAGACACTGGGGATGTGGTGTGTAATGTGAGAGCACCCTGGGCATCCAGGCTCTCAGAGTCTAACAAATCCCTTACATAAACTACTACCTTCCTTATTAGATGGGTTACTGACGTCTAATTTCCTGTGTAATAGGAATGTCCTTCATATGTTAGGTGGTTAGCGTATATGCATTAGAATTTTTGAGAAAGGAGGAATGAACTCCCAACTGATTGTCTGACCGTGTCTGTACGTGAGTGAGAATATCTGAAGCATTGGAATATTGAAATATGCACCTGGATTTCCAGAACGGGCTGCAAATAGGCATCAGTCCTGAGCGTGTTTATTCTTTCTGTGTCACCAGACTCTTCAACCTGTACCGTCAGGTACAGAAATGTGCGGAGGCTCTGAGGTGGGAACGTTTCTGAACTGTGTCAAAGATGCTGACATTTCCATAAGCTTCAGTAGGATGAATGGAACTACTTAACCAATGCTGCGTGACTCTCCTCAACTTGTGCTGTGATGAAAATAATTATAAAATTATCCTTTCATTTAGTACTTGTCTGATTATGTACATTAGAAATGTATAAAATATATGAATTTCGAGAAAGCTAAAGTTGATTTATTTATTTTGTTCCAATGGAACACTACTTGTAACTTGAAGATTATTATTTATAAGAAAGTGCTTTCATTAAAAAAACAGCTACAACCAAGGTATGTGGGGATTCCTTTACTGTGTGATTTAACAAGGTGGCATTCATTTATTGTGTTCATTCACTATTTATTCAACAGTATGTGCCCAGCTCATGTCCCTTGTCAGGCACTGTGCCCCTCATGCTCCGGATGCCACGGCATGTGGCTTTCACCTGTCCATTGTCCTCACGTCTGGCTGTCTGTCCCATAAGAGGCCAGAGTTGCATCACTTCTAAGGTCTCGACTTCAGGAATCCTGCTTATTCCAGCTCATTTACTACAGAACTTCCAGCAAGCCACGTGATGTCTCACTGTACACCTCCACTCAAATGACCCCGCAATCCCACTACTGTGTGTAGAACCAAAGAAATGGAAATCATCATGTTGAAGGGACACCTGCACTCCTGTGTTCATCACGGCTCTACCATAGCCAAGAGTGGGGACCAACCTAAATGTCCATCATTGGATGACTGGATAAGGAAAATGTGGTATGTGTATATATGTAAAGGAATACTACAATGCCATAAAAAAGAATGAAATTATGTCATTCACGGCAACATGGATGAACTTGGAGAAAATTATGTTAAGTGAACTAAGCCAGTTACAAAAAGAAAGAAATACTGCATGTCCTCACTCATGAGTGAGAGCTAAAAAATAAATATAAAAATAAAGTAAGAAAGAAAAAAAAAAGAAAAAGAGATAACAACAAGCATGTAATGCATAGAACTTTCAAAAGGAGAGAACAGAACTGAGGTTCCTAGATGTGGGAAAGGGGGAGAAGAGAGGAGGTAAGGGAGGAATTGGTAAAGGGCCATAAAAAATAGATTACATTGTATAATGTGGAATACACCGATTCTCCTGATTTGAGCATCACATGTTGCACACAGGTGTTGACATTCAACTCTGTACTCTACAGATATGCACAATCAACTATGTTTCTTAAAAAAAAAAAAAAAAAAAAAAAAAAAAACCTACCATGTTTGCACTATCAACCTTTAACCTCTCCCTCAAAAACAGACTTCATCCTTGTATTTATGCTGGTCAAACCATAAGATCCATTGCTGTGATCCATCCCTTACAGCCCATCCTATCTCCCTCCCACATTTTCCCTGTGTCACACTTGCTGGAGAAACCACAGCCCCGGCCAGGCACAGCAGTCACCTCTTCCTCCCTTATTCCCAGACACCTGAACACGGTGAGAGAAAAACACAGACTGCGCTGACTTCCCAGTTCCATTCTGTGCCACGTCTCAATAGCTCCTGGCGGGCCAGCCTCCCTTCTTGGAGAGTTTGTGTCCCCAGTCATGGAAACAAGTCCCTCGGTCCCTGTCCTCCTCCCAGTTCTTTCCTTTTCTCTCTCTCTCTCTCTCTCTCTCTCTCTCTCTCTCTCTCTCTCTCTCTCTCTCTCTCTCTCTCCGCCTTTCCCTCCACTCCCTCTGCTCTGCAGCAGATATTGCTCCCAATGCAAGCGGAAGTTAGAAACAGTTGCATGAGCACGTCCTCCTCTGTCTGTAGTGCCACCACCTGCTGTGCACCTGCTTCTCCGTGCACATTCTGCACCTCCCTTCCTCTGCAGGGATCCCCCTGCTCCTGTGGAAGGTGCGAAACCTCCACCTTTGCCTTTTTCTGCAATGATCTCTTCTCCCTCCCCAGTGTTTTTCACACTTTGCCAGAGCACTCATTCACTTCTGAGCATGTCCTAACCTCTTCTGTATTAGAAAGAACAACCCTCCCCCTTCCTATGGAGGCACTGCTGCGTCTCCAGCTCCATCCAAATCAGGTTTTGAAGGAGTGGGCTTTAGCCATCGACTCCACCTCCTCCTCTCACATCCTCCCCATGGTCACCCACGAGGAGCGTGTTCAAGTCTGAAGTGAAGTTCCTCTTGCCAGGTATTGAGGTCATCACAATGGGGTTCTGCATATGTAAGGTCAACCCTATGGATTATTAAGTCAAATAATGAATGAAAAATGACTAAGTCCTTTATGGTTACCTGAAGGCTCCATTGGGAGTTGATCCTCAGAAAATGACAACCCTAAATATTTTTTTCCTGGAAAATCTAAGCAAGGTCCCAATGTTCATTCAGGAGTAACCCAGACAGAAGGAAAAATATATATTTAGTCCCAAGATCTGCCAGCCCAGGAATGGCTGTTGCATCTTTTAACATCTGAGGGCAGGAGAAAGCTGATGCCATAGTTCAAAGTCAGTTGAGCAGAAGAATCCCCCCTTATTCTAGGGGAGGGTCAGCCTTTCTGTTCTCTCCAGGCCTTCAGCTCACCGGGTGAGCCCCCAGCACCCCAGTCAGGAGAGTAAGCTTCCTCACTGCAGTCTACAAATTTGAAGGTTAGTCTCATCCAAAAACAGCCTTGCAAACACACCCGCAATAATGTCTGAACAAATATCTGGGCGCCCTGTGGCTCAGTCAAGTTGACACAAGAAGTTAAGGATGCTTCCCGGCTGCCCACATAAGCAGCCTGTTGGGTGCTCACATATTTAATCATCTCAATAACATACGAGATCTTTCAAAAAGTTCCTGGAGAGATTCGTGTTACTTCCTAATTCTATTTTTCCTCAAGCTTTTGAAGTCCTGTCCTAAGAGGCAATGTCTATGATATGTTGAAAAATACAAAGGTATAAACTGTGCATGTTGAATAACATCCTTCATGAGAAACACAGATACTGAATAATATCACTTATCTAACGTGTACATGTACAAAAGAGGCATGTCCTGGGATGGACTCACGAAAGCCAATTGTTCACGTCTCTTCCCAGCTCTGTGGCATAAGTGATAGAACCTCTGTAGCTTGATATCAGCCATAGCCAAAATATTTGCATTGAAAAAGTGGAAAACGCTACAATTGGAGCTTTAGGAAAAAAAAAAAAAAAAAGGGAGAGAGACAGAGAGCCAATTTAACAGCACACAAAACTGTATATGTGCTTGCAGTTTGCATTTATATATCCATAACAGCAACAATAACACAATCTATTCATTATTTTAATGTGCTTTATATTTTAACTATAACTTTCTTATAAGTGTCCTCCCCTGGAGTTTCTTCCTACCCTTAGTTTTTTCTTCTGTTATTTACCTTCATCATAACGTGGGTTGTTTTTTTTTTTCTTCTCAATTTTTCTTCCTTCTATTTGGAAACCTCTTCTCTCCTGTACCTTCTCAGTCTAAAATTTTTTAATGTTTCTTTACTGTGTCCTCAGCCTTAAATGCTTCCTGGGTGGCTATGGAAACCTCAGTTGAAAAATCATTTTCCCTTGACAGTTTAAACGTGGTGCCTCTAAGTGCCTGGCATGCCGACCGGAAATCTGTGGCCAGTACTGCTCTCATTTTTTGGTAGGTGCCTTTTGTCCACTCTCCGGAAGCCTTCAGTATAGTTATGTTACCTTCAGTTCTGATATGTCTTGATTATGCATCCTGCTCTGACTCTTCGACTAGTCACGCTGGACGTGCAATCTCATCTCCCTGTGACGACTCAAGCCCCCACCTCCAGGAACGGATTGTTTGTTCGTACATTTTCTATCTCTGCTCATGTATCTACATTTTTCTTTCTGGGAGTTCTGTTAGTGGATGATATTGTTATCTGATATTGTTTCTTTATATTTCTCTTCTCTTCGTCTGTTTTGAATTCTGGGAAATTACTGGCCTTAGTTTACTGATATGTGCACCATTATATTTTTGTAGTTTATTTATATAATCATAATTTTCTCTGTTCTACTTAGAGTTTTATTTCAATGGGGTTTCCAAAGGGATGGAAAACGAAAGTGAGTGATAAGACCGACATTGTCTCTCATTCTTTTTATTCTTTAGGATCTGAGGTTGACAGGATTGACCCCGTCATATTCAATTCATGTTAAATAGTCATCACTAGTTTGTTGAAGCACTCACTTTTATTTTACAATAATTCCCCTTCTTCTTCCATCTCCATTACTTATTTCATACCCTATATGCATATTTAGTTATTTATGTACATTCTTGGAGATATAAAGTGTTAAATTTGTGTTTTGTAGGTATGGAATTTTGCTACAGAAATATTCTGTCTCTAACATTCTCCATCTTACGGTTCTTTTGAGATATATTTTAATATGACACATAAACTTAATGCACTGATTCAATTGCTTTATAAAATTCCATCATTTTACTTATTTCCCAAAGAATATATCTTTAGCTTATCTATAACTTTTTGCTGCTACAGCGATATTGTGTTGAAAATCCTTTTTACTTGGTTCCATGTGGACGTGTGTGGTCATTTTTTGAAATAGGTTAATCTTTTAATATTTACAAATTACACAGTAAGTCCAACATAAAATCTGTCATTGTTGTGCATCCTTCCTAACTATTGGGACCATTTTAACAGCCCCAAATGAGTTCTTAAGATTTGCTTGGCAAGCAAACCAGCTGCCACACTGGAGTTTTCTGCCTGTTGCTGGCATTCTTCAATTCACTGCGCTCAAAATTCCACATCATGGAGATTTGGGTCATTAGGTGAGTCGCTGCAATAAAGAACAGTGGAAAAATACTTGCAAATATATTTTTTAAAGAAGGAGGAAAGGGATTCAAATTTTGAGCGATATCGCCAGCTTTTTTAGGAAAGGGCTTCTGGTGGTCAAACCACTAACTCCTTTTTACAAGGTGGTCAATGATTTAGATGAAAAAATGGAAACAAACTTTGCCTTCTTCTTTCAAAACTTTGCAGAGTATTACATCAGGGTGTGGTCTGATGTCTGATCACCATGGACCACTCTGCTAATGACAATAAAACTGACAGCTGGGGCAGGAACCTTTCCCGATATCATCTGTGTGACAGGTAAGGAGATATCATCTTCTCTCTAGCATCCCATTTTACAGATGAGGGAACAAAGGTCTGTTCTAGGTCACAGTGCTCATGAGTAGGGACCTGAGTGTAGCCCTGTACCCATCTGTGTCTAAGCAAATTAAAGCAAGGTACTTTATTCATTGAATTTAAGATTCCAAAGCCAAAATACTACTGCCTACATGGGAAAGTTGTGATAGTGACTGAATTGTAAAATGCCTGGTGTTGTATGGCATATGAAAGGAAATCAATCAACATAGATATTAATGGTAATAATCATGAAAAGTTTTATCACTTGCTTTGACAGTTGGCTATATTACAGATTGGACATCATAGATGAATTTTTAAATTCTAATTTGCACTTTAGTACAGTAACTGTAATAAGAAAACTCAATAGAAAAGATGCCTTTTACTTCAACACATCTTAGCCTCTGGCATAAAAGAAAATACCCATTGCTGTGAGATTCACAAGAACGTTTTCCTAATAGGAATTCTAGGATCCTAGGCAAGACTCTTCCAGTTTATCAAAAGGAATTCTGACGCCCAGCAGGTATTTTCTAAAGCCTGTTCTGTAAGACTCTGTAAGCTTGTAAACAGAATGCCACCCCCCACATAGGCAAGATTCTGTTCATTTTGAGGTCTTTAATGTTCTTCAATTGCCTGATACTATTTTTGAACCCCGCTTTTAAGTATTTCCTTTTTAAAATCTTCTTTGATCACTGAAAAAATAGAGTGGACTGAGCTCCACGTTTCTGAACTGGACTTGCCAAGCAGCTTGATTTTCAGAAGTTGGATTACTCTGGAGCACAATGATTTTTTAACGTGCTTTTTGCACTCCGAGTTTAAAAGGGCTAAATCTAGCATGTGGAGAAGGTTCTATTTGCTGCCCTAGATGTTTTTTGTTTGTTTGTTTCATTTTGTATTTCTTACAGTGGCCTGAGTCCAGCTGAAAGAGCATAAAATATATGCCATAGATTATAACAAAAAGCTCTGTCCTATTGGCAATTATTGCCCAAACCACAAATAAATGAGAACAAGAGACCTTTTGTTGGGAAAAAAAAAAATAGGTGAGCATAAAATGACCCATCCACTTGTTCTGTAAAGGGAGAATAAAAACGTATAGGATAAATTCGAGCTCCTCTCAAGAAGCATTCCTTCCCAGATAAATGCAATTCTAGCTCTTGCCTGTGCTCTTTAGCCCTCTGTCCACACTTTAGCCTAGTGCTTATTAAAGTATCTTGCATCAGTGTGAATTACACACACACCACATGTACACAGAGAGCACATACATGCACATGTGTGAACACGCACAATGCATGCACAATGTGTATACACATGTACAAAACCCACACACCACATGCACACATGTATACATCAAATGTACACACATGTAGACACATGTGCACACACACAACACACAACACACCCACATGCATACCACATGCACACATACACACATTTATACACACAAACACCCCATGTACACACATCATGTGCACACACGTGCATATATATTTATTTTCTTCCTTTCTGTTTAGACTTCGATCTGGAAGGAGCCATGCTCTGCAGTAGGTGCCATTTGGAGCTCCTTTACTGCTTAGGGGTCCAGGAACTCTGCACTCAGCTTCACACTGAGACCAGCAGATGCCAGTTGCAGCCCCAGAGCCGCTGGGGACTGACTCAGACCCCAAGGTCTGCCAGGCCAAGGCTTATGCTGGAGAAGCACATTGCTACACTCTAGAACCAGACCAGTCCTCCCAGGTTGGCTTGAGCCTTTATTAGGTGACCTGGGGTTTCTGGAGCCCATAGATGAGCTGGTTTCTCTAGAGCAATTGATCTCATCACTGGAGATACTAACTTTGATCACTGATGGAGCCCATGGGTGTAGATATTTTCTTTCCATTGTAGGTAATATCTCATGGGGAGATACTTTGAGCCTCTGTAAAATTTCATTGTTTATCAAATCTAAATCTAATAATCTTAGATTTCATGTATACTAAAGGGTTTCCTCCAATTAGGAAAATATTATTTGTGAATATTATTTTAGGGCATTGTAATGGCAAATGGCTAATGTTTTGGAAGTTTAACATAAGCTAGACTTCTCCAAAGTGCCTCACGTGCATTAACTCGCTTAGTCCAAAACACAGTCCTTTGATGAAGGACAGTTTCTTTTTTTTTTTTTTTTTTTTTTTTTTTTTTTGTCTTTTTCGTGACCGGCACTCAGCCAGTGAGTGCACCGGCCATTCCTATATAGGATCCGAACCCGCGGCGGGAGCGTCGCTGCGCTCCCAGCGCTGCACTCTCCCAAGTGCGCCACGGGCTCGGCCCGAAGGACAGTTTCTAATCTCATTCTTCAGATGATGTAACTGTGTGACAGCCAATGGCCAGGTTAGGATTCAGGCTCAAGAAGTCTGTTTTTAAGCAGGTAAAATAAGGATTCATATTACCTAAATATGTCCATATCACCCAAAGCAATCTATACGTTCAACACAATTCCAATCAGCATACCAATGCCATTTTTCACAGAAATAGAAAAAAACAATCTTAAAATTGTGTAGAACCATAAAAGACCCCGTAAAGCTAAAGAAATCTTAAACAAAAAGAATGAAGTTGGAGACATCACACTTCCTGACTTCAAAACATAATATTGAAACTAGACCTTTAACTCTGACCATACACAAAAATAAATTCAATATGTATCAAATACCTAAATTTTAGATGTAAAACTATGAAACTGCTAGAAGAAAACATTGGTGGAAATGTTACACAAAATGGGAGTGGGCAGAGCTTTTTTGAAAGAGACCACAAGGGCACAGGCAACTAAAGAAAAAATACACAAGTGGGACTACATCAAACTGAAAAGCTTCTGCACAGCAAAGGACACTGTCAATAAAGTGAAGAGACACCTACAGAACTGAGGAAAGTGTTTGCAAACTACACGTCAGACAAGGGGCTAATATCCAGAATATATAAGGAGCTCAAACAACTTAACAGCAAAAAAACAACCCAATTAAACAGACAAAGAATCTAAACAAAACTTTCTCAAAAAAAAAAAAAAAAAAAAAAGACATACAAATGGGCAATAGGCGTATGAAAAAGTGCTCAAAATCACTAATCATCAGGGAAACACAAATTAAAACCACAATGAGAAGCCATCTCACCCCAGTTAGAATGTCTGCTATCAACAAGTCAGAAAATACCATATGCTGGAAAAGATGCAGAGAAAAGGGAACTCTCCTACATTGGTGATTGGTCCAGCCACTATGGAAAACAGTATGGAGGTCCCTCAGAGGACTAAAAATAGATCTACCTTATGATCCAGCTATCCCACTTTTGGGTGTATACCCAAAGGAAATGAAATCATGTCAAAGGGACACCTGCGCTGCCATGTTCATCACAGCTCTATTTACAATAACCAAGATATGGAACCAACCTAAATGTCCACAACAGATGAATGGATAAAAATAATTGTGGTGTATATGCAAATGGAATACTATTCAGCTATTAAAAGAAACGATATCCTATCATTTGCAGCAACATGGGTGAAACTGGAAACCATCATGTTAAGTGAAATAAGTCAAGCACAAAAAGACAAATACAGCATGATCTCACCCGTATATGGAATCTAAAAAAAAAAGTAGATTTCATAGAAGTAGACAGTAGAATATAATGGTAATCAGAGGGTAGGAGGGGAAAGGGGGTGGAAAGGTGAGGAAGAGCAGTACACCAAAGGGTACAAAACTATGCTGTCTACCCTAAGTGGACCACTGTGCAGTGTATGCATGTACTGCAACAACACAGTGTACCCCACAAATATCTACAAATAAATGTGAACATTAAAAAATTATAAAAATCACAGTGAACTTTAGCCTCTGTAGAATATGTTTGCACGTGTGTGCATAGTACATAGAAGAAATATTACATATCCAAACATACATACATATGTGTACACATACACTTCAACTATGCAGGCAAAACAAAACCGTTATCAAAAATCCTTCCTTGTGTATTATTTTGTCATTCTAGGCTATGTATAAGTACTTTATTAAAAGCATTTGTAATTAATAACACCTTGTAATCATCATTTTAGGAAGTAAATAATATTTTTAAGATTATAATCTTTATTTTGATAACATTTATTTTTTTTATTGTGTGTGGAGAATACTAACATTGTTAAAGCAAATGTATTTCACATGGCCTAGCTTCCAAGGCCCTGTAGTTTCAGGTATAACCTAACTTTTTAAAATTACACATAGAAATGTTAAGCTTGCAAAAGACAGGAAACTTTTCCCAGCCTAAAGTATCAGTTGTAGATAATGAATTGTAACACAGCAAAATTGCTGGCTCCAAGGGTAGATGTCCTTGGTGCAACTAAACCTAATTATTGTCACCATGACAATTATCTTGCTGTTCTTTTGTAACCACCTATGTTCCCTTTCTGTAACTTTCTTGCCAAAAGAATAAATATGGAGAGAAGCCGGAGTTTGTTGTTAATTTTCTGAGGAGGAATACCCATGTCTTGAGGGTTTGTGGAAATTAACCACTTTGGGGCTTCTCACTGCTTGGAAGAAATGGGCTTTGAGTAATCCTTTGCATCTCCACCACCCTGGGGGAGAAGTGACAGTTGTGTAAAAAAAATTACATGTAAATTTGCCCTCAACCATTTTTTAAGTGTGCAGTACAGTAATGTGAACTATATGAAGACTGTTGTATAGCCGCTCTAGAAATTTTTCTTCTTGCAAATCTGAAGCTCTGCACCCTCTAGACAATAAATCCCCATTCCTGCCTTCCCTATAGTCCCTGTCAACCCCGTTCTGCCTTCTGTCTCTATGAGTTTGACTGCTCCAGATACTTCACATAAGTGGAATCATACAGTATCTCTCCTTTTGTAACTGGCGTTTTCAGCATAGCATAATTTCCTCAAGGTTCATCCATGTTCTAGCATGTCTCAGAATTTCCCTCTTTTTTATAGTTGAGTAATATTCCACTGCATGTATATACCACATGCCGTTTACTCATTCATCTATCAATGGTCATTTGGGCTGTTTCCATGCCTTCACTATGGTGAGTAAGGTTCTAATGAACATGGGAGGGCAAATAGCCCTTCAAGGTCTTGTTTTCATTTTTTTAGGTAGACACCTAGAACTGGGATTTCTGGATGATATGGTAGTTCTATTTTTCATTTTTTGGAGACCTGTTTTTCACTGAGGCTGCACTGTGTTACTTTATCACTAACAACGCATGAGGTTCTCATTTCTCCACATCTTGGCCTGCATTTGTGGTTTTCTGTTTTGTCTTGTTTCTGTTTTTCTCTTGACCATAGTCACTCTAACAGGGGTGAGGTAGTATCTCATGGTTTGAACTGCACTTCCGAGATGGTGAGTGATGTGGAGCATATTTTCATACACCTGCTGTTCATTTGTTTGTCTCCTTTGGAAAATGACCGTTTAGGTCCTTTGTTCATTTTTTAATTGTTTTTGTTGTTGTTTTTGTTGTTGTTGTTGTTGAGTTATAGGAGTTCCTTTAAATATTTTTTTATATTAACCTCTTATCTGATACATGGTTTGCAAATACTTTCTCCTATTCTGCAGGTGCCTTTTTACTCTGATAGCTGTGTCCTTTGCTGTGCAGAAGTTTTTAAATTTAATGAAATCCCATTTGTCTGTTTTTACTTCTGTTGCCTGTGCTTTTGGAGTCCTATCCATGAAATCATTGCCAAGACCAGTGTCATGAAGCTTCCCCATGCATTTTCTTCTAGGTAATTTATTGTTTTAGGTGTTATGTTTAGTACTTATTCTGTTTTGTGTTGATTTTTGTGTACGGGGTAAGGTAAATTTCTAACTTCATTCTTTTGCATGTGGATATCCAGTTATCTTACATTTCCTTTAATAATGTATCAATTACCCTATTTTGTGCATTTAAATTATTTCCATTTTTTTAATTTGAAATAGTATCAATATGAATAACTTTATATAAATCTTTGTCTTAGTTTAGAATAATCACATCAAGATTTCTGGAAATTGAATCCAGGTAAGAACACTTCAAAGACTTTACTGAAATTGTCACATTTCAGAAAGGTTTTTATAATGTTTATGTCTCTTCTAAGTTACAGGTGAACAAAAGTTTTTCCCTCTTAAAATAATGGCCTGTCTGTGTGCCAACACATGTGTGATCCTTCCTGCCACACACACACACACATACACACACACGCATGTATTCCCACACTCGAACACACACCCTGACTTGGGCTTGGCTGCGTTTTGGTGTCCTGGGCTGCTGTGACATGGCGACTTAAACAACATGAATGTATTTTCCACAGTCAGGAAAGCCCAATGCCCCAGATGGAGGTGCTGGTGGTCTGGCTCCTTACAAGGACCTGCTCCATCATCTCTGCGGCTTCTGGGGTTTGCAGTGATCCTCACCATTCCTGGGCTTATAGAACCATTACCCTGATGTCTGCCTTCATCTTTACGTAGCACACTATTTCCAAACAAGCTCACTTTCTGAGTTACTGGGGGCTAGGATCTTAACATGATGCATGGTTCCACCCATAACCCTGTGATTTGTGTTTGCCAGTTGGACAAATGGATGGATAGTAGACAGCGTGATGGAACTGCAGCTTCATAGAGGCAAACACTGGGGTTTCCCATGGTGGGGAGATCTTCTGCCACTCGGAGAGATGGATGATGTGTAGCAAGGCCCACGTTTTGGGGTGGCTTGTTACGCAGGTATAGGTAACTGACACAATCTGTTTAAGACCACTCACACCTTGCCCCGCTAGCTATCTGCTCAGGAGCTCTGTCCTTTCATCTGAGGTCTCTTGGGAAACTGCTGAAATTAAGTTATGGGGGAAAGAGTGTTTGTGTGGGAAATTACAGAGGTTAGACTGTGCTTCATTTGAGTTGCTGGGGTCTCTCTTCCATAAGAAAGAAGTCAAGACCCTAAAATGTTGAAAGGGAGAGTGGTTGTTGCAGATGGTGGGGAATACAAGGGGTATGAGACGATTATGGGTTCCCCTGGACTCTCTGCACATGAGGCTTGCTGTTTCCAACACAGAAGACTACCACTAAAATAAACACCTCACACTTCTCCAGCAAGTAAAATGCCCTTATTTGCTGTGATTTTGTGGGGACCTGGCAGGCTGCAGTGGTGAGGACCAGCTGGGTCAGGCTGTAGCACAGTTGTAATCTCATCTATGTATTTTGTGCTTGTCCAGGGGGCTTGGCTGGTTGCTGCTGTTCAGAGACTTACACCAACAGGGTAGTTCTCATCTCACATGTTGCCAATTACCAGGGCAGAAGTTAAGGAGAGTTCTAGAAGGTCTTGCAGTGTCCATTAGATGCTCAGCCTGAAGCAATACATTACCTCTGCTCACAACCTACTGTGTAAAATTGTCCCATGGCCCCACCTGTCTACTGGGTAGGGCAGGAGACCCCACCCACCATGTGCCGCAGAAGAGAGGAGACCCTAATGCCAGGAGGAGCAGGGGGAGCCAACCGTCCACACTGGTGCACACAGAGGCTCGGCTCCATCACCAATGCCAAACACACCCCCTCATCCCAGGACCACCTGTCACAGCAGACAGAGAGAAGTCAGCGCCCCTCCATGGCTGCCTCTGTCTCACCAGATCTAGCTGTGACTCTGCTTGACATGTCTCACAGAGAAAAGTGATCTCCTGCTCCCCTGGTGATGGAGCAGGTGTGAATACCTGCATGAGCATTGGCTGCTGGAGGTGGAAGGAGGGAGTCAACTCAGGGCCCCACCCTAGGGAAACCATCCTGCATTGGCCTGATTTTGTTCACTGGCAGGTCATGTGTTTTGTTTTAACCCCCAGGGCCACCTCTGACATGGGCAAAGTGAGGGAGAACGGGGTCTCAGCTCACTCCACCCTGGACGGTGGGGCTGCACACAGGTAGCAAGCTTCTCCCTCATTTGTCCCTTGGTGCTGATATCCACCTGTTCCTTTTTCTATTTGAGGTCTTACTCTTTCTCTTTAACTAATCATAGATGCCATAAGCCAGTCAGACAGAGAGGCATGTTCTTATCCTGTTTTCTTGAAAAATCTCGTGCTATTGAAAGGATTTACTGTATGCAATCTTAACTCATTGTGTTTTACCCCACTCCCACCCCCACAACCTCTGTGATGTCTGGAGATATAACACACAGCTCTTAACCCTTGCCACAACGATGCTCATTTATTGTTAAATAGACTTCTAGGTTAACGTGTTACTTGAAAGGCAGTTCCCTCTTTTAATCCCAATTATCCCCTGCATTTCTGGGCTCTATTTTCTTTTATTCCTACATGTAAATTTGGTCAATTATTTTCTAAACTTATTTCTTTCTTATACTCTTTATTGAATTAAGCATGGCATTGGTACTTTAGACTACTAATCTTATGCTTTTTCTCCTCAAAGTTATAAGTTTATTCTTTCTGTTATTTATGTGATAAAGATTGATAAGTGATAGTTTTACCCCTTTACACCTGCACAGCATGTAATAGCTTCCTGCTGCTGCTGTAACAAATTACCACGGACATGGCGGCATTACCACACACACAGAGATGATCGTATAGCAGTGGATCGTACACAAGTGCAGGTGGGTTTATGAAGTCAAGCTGTCAGCTGCTGAATTAATGCAGTTCCACCTGAGCCTTAATCCCCTTCAGCCAGGTCACCCAACCCATTCACAGATTTAGGTGAGTGGCATATGAACGTTTTGGGGGGTCTATGATTCTGCTTATGTCATGCTTTCTTTGTTTATGCTTTTTAAATATTTAATTAATTTCCTTGGCCACTCTAGTAATTATTTCAATTAATATATCCATCTTGTTAATTTCCAAATTTCTTTTTCCCTTTTCTTTTAGAGATATTTTTCTTAATTTACTTAACCTTAATTTTCCTAATTCCTGTTTTTAATGTCCAATTTTTTATACTCTTTTCATTTTAATTTTCATCTCTTTTATTAACATCTATTTAATTGTGATATGATAACTGTTATGTATTGTGTTCCTGGATTTTATCTTGAACCACACTTCTTTGAGATCCCATTATTATTTTTCTTTTCTCAACCATTAGTCATTATTAGGTTCTTAATTCTTATGTTTAAGCTGTAATAATTACTTTTTCTTTGATTTTTCTTTGAAATCACTCTCTTTGTTTTAATGCCCTCTATACAACACACCTTATTTTTTGTATTTTACCTAATTTTCCATTTCATTTTATATTTTGGTTGATAACATCTGTCCAGCAGGGGCCTTGTGCTAGGGTGCCCAGACCAGACCCCGTGCTGCCTTTTCTACCTGCTGTCTTCTTTTCTTCTCACCCTTGTAGTTTATTACATAATTTTTGACACTCATTTTTTTTTCCATAGTGAACTTTTTTTTTATTCGTACATGTGGGGTACAATGTTGATTTTCAATAATTGTGTACAATGTGTGGTGGTTAGACCAGTATAGTTAGCTTATTCATCATTACAACACACGATCATGCTTTATGTCCATTGACCAACCCCTCATTAGTCCCCCCCGCTTCCCTTTCCACCTCTAGTTTTCTAAAAGTTCAATGTATTGCTGTGATTGTTGTTTCTTTCTGTCTGTCTGTCTCTCTTTATTGTCCATTTGTTTTTATGGATTCATCTCCCAGTTATGAGTGAGAACATGTGGTATTTCTCTTTCTGTATCTGGGTTGTTTCACTAAGGATAATTTTCTCCAGGTTCATCCATGTTGTTGCAAATGGTAGAATTTTATTCCTTTTTATGGCAGAGTAGTACTCCATTGTGTAGTTATACCAAATTTTCCTTATCCAGTCATCCATCGATGGATATTTAGGTTGGATCCATCACCTAGCTATTGTAAACAGAGGTGCAATAAACGTGGGAGTTCAGGTGTCCCTTCGACCTGATGTTTTCCAGTCCTCTGGATATATCCCCAGGAGTGGGATTGCTGGATAACATGGAAACTCTATCTGTAGTTGTTTAGGAAACCTCCATACTGTTCTCCATAAGAATTGCAGTAAACATTCTCTTAAAAAAGTGTAACAGATTATCCCAACTAGAGAAAATAGCTCATTTTAAATAAATCCTCCTTATTAGAGATATAGAAATCAAGGGAAATGCTTTGAATTTAAGAAATTGAAGCAGGTCAACATTTGAATACAAGTTTAAAATATATTAAAACATTAAGATCTGCTTGCATAGCCTGACTTTCTTATATATGCAGTTAAACATCTTGCCCTTTAGAAGACAAGCCACCAGATCAACATAAGCTGATGGAAGGAAAAAGAGTTTTGTTTTTAGTTAGAATCTTGCTTTTTTTATTAATACATATTAGTGGGGTATAAAGTCAACTATCAATAGTTGTGTACACTGTGTGATGGTCAAATCAGGACACTTAGCTTATCATCATGATGATAAGTACTCATTCTTTGTGTCTATTAATTAATTTATCTTTAACTCCTCTTCCCACACTTTTCACCTCTAGTAACCACGGTTCTGTTCTCTCCTTCTGGAAGTTCAAGGTATTATTGTGATCGTTGTTTCTTCCTTTCTCTCTCTCTCTCTTTCTTGTTTATTTTTGTAATACCTGCTGCCTTAGAACAAACTCCCCTCCGCCCAAGCCCACCCCTTTCAACAGAGCTTCTCCATGTGTCTGTCCCGGAATTCGGAAGACCAGGAGGCTGACACTGTTCAGGATTGATCCTGTTATGTGCATGTCGAAAACTAAGTGAACAACCATGCTTCCTTCATGAGAGCTGGTTCACTGTGAGAGTTCACAGTCACTCACACAACGCGACACTGAAACAGTCACCCCAGCCACGTGACGGGAGGACTGGGGGGTGGGAGTTCAGTCTTCCCGTTTTCATTACTGTTCAGATTTCTGTGAGAACCAGTGGAGACACGACCCCAGTGTTTGGGAGGAAGACAGTTTTACTTCCAGTTTTCCTCTCATGTGTTTATCTCTTGTTGCATGTGTGTGTACGCGTGTGCTGTTTCATGTTCGAATGATTTCAACTTACAGAATGTCCCAGTAACATCTGAGAGTAAGTTGTTCCATGACGTCCCATCATAGCCCTGACCGTTCTAGTGGGGTACCGTCCAGCTCAGCAGCCAGTGGCCACATGTGGCTACAGGACACTTGAAATAAACTGAGATGTGCTATAAATGCAAAATACACACCAGGTTTTGAAGACTTAGTAATTTTTCATGAATAAGTACTGTAGACAGGGTGGCTTAAGCATCAGAAATGTATTTTCTCGTATTGTGGAGGCTGGAGGTCTGAGATCAAGGTCCAAGCAGGTTGGTTCCTCCCGAGGCCTCCCTCCACCATGTGTAGATGTCATATTCTCCTTGTGTCCTCACGTGGTCATCCCTCTGTGCATGTCTGTGTCCTGATCTCTTATAAGGACACCAGTTACATTGGATGAGGTCCTGTGCTTATAATCCATTTGACCTTAGTTACCTCTTTAAAGACTCCATCTCCAAATAAAGTCACATTCTGGGGGTTAGGACTTCAATCTGTGAATTTGGGAGCTCACAAATATTCATCCCATAACCTTCATTAATAAAATTTATATTGATTACATGTTGAAATTATATTCTGTATAAATTGGATTAAAAAAATCTATATTACTAAAATTTTTTTTTACTTGTTAGAATACGACTACTAGAAACTTACAATTATGTGTGTGCTTTGTGTTGTGTTTGTATTGGATGCTGTTGTTCTAGTATGTACTTAGTTCTAGGTGCTTCCCTGACGAGAAGACCTGAGGACCACCCAAGTCAGCGCATTCATGTGGACACATAAAAGCCACTCAAACACAGACCCTGTCTCTGCTTTGCCAGCTGTCCCAGCAACATCCTTTACCACCTTTGGACCCGACTCCCATGAAGGGGATGCATTCAACCTCCGTGTTTCTTTAGTTTTCTTTAATCTGGAAAAATTCCTCAATCTTTCCTTGACTTTTATCTTCAACCCTTTTGAAAATTTCATGTCAGGATTTTGAAGACTGGCCCTCAATATGATTAATTCCTTCCAAGTAATTAAATATTATGAATTTGTGGTCAGAATGTGACCACAGGGATTTTATCTTATTTCATTTTGTCAGGCCGTACACAGTTTCTGCTCATCCCGGTACTGGGGATGTTAACTTTTATCACTTGACTGGGGCAGCGTCTGCCGGGATTTCCACTGTGAAGTCACACTTACCTCGCTAAGTTTAACCAGTGTTTGGTGGTGAGAGACTTTGGGACTATAGAAATACCCCATTCTTCATCAGACTATGGTATGCTGGTTTTAGCACTCATTCTTATGTGCACTGACTCACTCTGCCACCGGGTGGAGCTCCCTTTTCCCTGCACCTGCGTGTCCATCCTGTCATTGTGAGCTGCGGTCACCTGCTGCTCTTGCCTGTCCTGATGTACACTTGTTGCATGTGTGTGCAGTGGGGACCCGTTCACTGTGTCTCCTCCTTTTGATGTGTTCCTATCATATGTTAGCACTTACATCATATGAAAGAAAGTTTTGCAAGATAAAAAAGAAAGTTTGGTAATCTCCCTGCCCCAGCCTTAGAATTGTACTTCCCCAAAGATGCCTAGAATCTTTTAGTGGCATGTGGTCTTCAGGGACCAAGGCCAGGTGCTTGCAGTGCTCATTCTTATTAAGATGATACCTCCCAAACTCTCTTTGACGATAGAGCTAAGAAATGCATGTTGGAGAAAAACGGAGGCACAATTTATTGCAATATTATCTTTACATATTCTGGATGCTTCAGATGGCTTAAGTAAATACAAATAAAGACATGTTGACTTGAATCTCTTGGAAACATTTAAATAATACCCAGCATATTAATATAAAATTTATATCCAGATTGCACATATAATGTAAAAAAATCATCACATTTAAGGAAAAAAAAAAGAAAAAGAAAAACTTTTGAGAGACCTTAGCATTCTTGGAATCCCTAGTGTGCATCTCAATTAAATTGTAGAAATTTTATCATAGTGACAATTCTCCTGATTCAATCAGCATCTGGACACTAGGACTCCTATTGGGCCAAAATTTGTGCATGAGTGAGGTCTGGGAGGACCTCAGTGCCATGCATGGCTATGATTGCAGGGCCCGTCCCTAGAAGCAGCATGTCATGGGAGAGCCAGGACTCATGAACTAACCAGGGAATGGATGGCTTAATCTGACCACATAATTTTTTACGTTTTTGTTTCCATGATTTTTCTAGTCTGAGAATGCTAATGGGGTAAGGATAAAATGGTGACATGTACTGAGAAATTTTTCACTATGTACTGACTTATAAGTCAGATATTTTGAGTGTTAGTGCAGAAACTCTAGTGTGTGTGTGCGCGCGCACGTGTGTGTGTGTGTGCATGCATGTGTG
This sequence comes from Cynocephalus volans, assembly GCF_027409185.1. Taxonomy (NCBI): domain Eukaryota; kingdom Metazoa; phylum Chordata; class Mammalia; order Dermoptera; family Cynocephalidae; genus Cynocephalus; species Cynocephalus volans. Next base: position 1,882,312 of record NC_084473.1, on the reverse strand, counting down.
TGTGTTGTGGCAGGGAGAGAGAGGTGAGAATTTCAACAAAGAATGGGAAACAAAAAATGGCAGATGAATTTTAGACTAAGAGCCAAATTGGAATTCTAGAACTGAAAAGTGTAATATCTAACATAGGATCAGGTGTTTGGATTTTACAGCAGCCCAGACAGGGCTGAAGATAGTATTATTAGTAAACTGGAAAATGGGGTGGGGGTGGTCAGCACTAAGCATGAAGAAATAAAATTATGAAAATGTAGAAGAGAGTATATATAACAAAAGGGTAATGGAAAGTAATAAAAATATTGAATTTAATCTACAGCAAAAGAAAAAAGAGAATTTGGTGTAAAACATGAGAGATAATGATGGAGTTTTCCAAAAGAAGTGATTGATTCAAGCCACATGTTGAAGAAGATCAAATACCCAAGACAGATGAATGACAAAAAATTCACACATAGACAGGTACTAACAAAACTCCAACAACTTAATGGCAGAGAAAAAAACTATTAAAGAAGTCTGAGGAAAAGATCGCTTCTAAAGATGAAAATGGTAGCTGAATTTTCAAGAGAAGTCGTAGAAACTTGACGATGACGGGACTTCTTAAATGCAGTATAAAATTAAGAATTGCTAGCGTGGAATTTATACACTGAGAGTGTCAAGCATTGAGTGAGAATAAAGGCACTTTCAGAGAGGCATTTAAGGAAAGAGTCTTTCCAGAGGACTCCGGCATGAAAGGAATGTTAAAGGCAGAGGGATGGGGGCCTGATGGACACTTGGAGATGGAGAGACAGAGAGCCACAGACAATGCCAGTACCTGGGTAAGTCCAGGATAAGGGTGGGTGTAAAAACCAGGAAAAACAGGGATGTCATACAGGGTGTAAAGTGCATCTAAAGTAAAAACATACAACAGGATTTGTCAGCAGCTTAATAAATTGACTTTAACTCTTCTAAGATATTTTTATTGTACTATAAGAGGTAAAAAAAAAAAAATGGACTAGGTAATTTTAGTCCTTGGTAAGTAAATGCTTCCCATTGTAATCTTCAGGGCAGTGCTGGCTAGTAGAACTTTCTGTGGTGAAAGAAAGATGCTCTGCTCTGTCTCATACAGTTGCAACAATCCACATGTGGGTGCTGAGCCCTCGAAAAGTGACTAGTGTGAACTGAGGAACTGAACTTTACGTTTTATTTAATTTAAATTAATATAAATGTGTATAGACGCATGTTGATTGTGGCTTGTGGCTAACATATTGGATAGTAGAAATCTAAGCCAACCACTAAAATAATAAATAAAGACTGTAAAAATGCTAAGCAAAGAGAATGAAGAAAAAGATAATAATAATATGTAATCAAAGTGTGAAAAAAAATTCAAGAAACATGGGAGAGGAAATTAGGAGAGGTGGAAAGATAGTAAATACGTACTAAAATTGCAGATTTAAATCCAAATATATCAGTGACTTTATTATGTGAAAATAAAAATCAGTGCAACTATTTAAAAATCAAGACTTTTAGGCTGCATATAGACAAGCCAAGTATATTCTACTTGCAAAAGATGCATCTAAGACACAGGATGACAAAAAGCTAAAAGTTAAAATGAGGGGTAAGGACCTTTGAATTACCATTTTAAGAGTTAACCAATAGAACCCTTATCTATCTACATCGCTATTAGACAAAGTAGACTTTCAAGCAAAAAAGCATTATAAGGAGATTCCATAACAACCCCAAAGTTTTACCAGAAAGCTATAATAATAATCCAAAACGTCTTTGCACCTCATAAGATCTAAAAACATAAGGAAAAAGGTTAAATCTTTGAGAAGACAATATTTTTTTCAATATGACAAAACTTAACTTTTTTTCTCAATATCTGAAACAAAAATCACACATTGAACAAACCAGATCCAATCAATCTGTACATGACAATGCCCTCCAAATTTGGAGTACACATTTTATTCATGCATGCCATAAGCATTTACAAACAAGCTGTAATTTGGGACACAAACGTATTTCAAATGATTATAATCTGAATACCTTCTCTGACCATAGTGGAAATAAGTTAAAAATTAATTTTAAAAAAAGATTACTGTAAAACTCCATATCTCTGGATATTAAAATTTAGCTTCTAAATAACCCATGGACTTATTAAGCAATGACACCACAAATTACTAACTAACTTGAACTCAAAGAAAACATAATATGCCTCATATCAAAATGTGTGAGTTGCAGCTAAATTATGCCTTAAAAGAAATTTATAGGCTTTAACTCACATATTAGAAAGAGAAAAGGCTGAAAATTTATGAACCAAGCCTCTGTTCCCAGCAGTTAGAAAAGGAAGAGTAAATTAAGGCAATAACTACATGAAAGGACATAAGAAAGAAAAGAACGTAAATCAGTTAAGTGAAAAACCTAATGCAATAAAAAGGATCAGAAAAAGTCCTGGTGAGGCCGATCAGGGTGAAGAAACGTAGTAGCAAATGTGAGAAGCGAGGAAGGGCGATCTCCACAGACGTCGTAGGCATTAACGTGAAGGAAAGTGTCCCTAGAAACTTCCTTTTGAATGAGCCCCCGGACTGAATCTCTTCCAAAGTTTTTGCACACTGCCTTTTAAAGAAAACAGAAAAATTCCACAGTCTGAACGCTGGGAAGGATAATTTTGATTAAATGTCAGCTAAGTTTTCATGTTATTTTCAGGCTGATATGCTGTCTTGGTGTCCTCCGGCTGTCTTAACAAAGTGCTGCACTGGGTGGCTTAACACAGCAGAAATGTACTTTCTCACAGTTGCTGGACGGCAGGAGTCAGGAGCCGAAGTGTCGGCAAGACCAGACCCCTTTGAAACCTGCAGGAGCCCTGAGCTGCTGATTGCTCGCTGACAGTCTTTGGCGTTTCCGTGGCTTGTAAAAGTGTCACTCCCAGCTCTGCCTCCATTTGCACACGGTGTTTTCCTTTTATTTCCATGTCTTCACACTTCTGTCCTCTTGTAGGGACACCAGTCCTGTAGGATTAGGGCTTTCCCTACTCCAGGATGACCTTGTCTTAACCAATTATATTTGCATCAATCTATTTCCTAATAAGGTTACACTGATAGGCACTGGGGGGTAGGAATTGAACATATCTCAACACAGAGCAGTTCTCAAAGTGGTGGTTTTCACAGAGCAAATTACACTGATGTCAAGTGTGTCTGTGGTGAGAAATGTGTTGACAAGAACTTTATCCTATAGGCACTTTATCCTGCAGGTCCCGTGGACCTCACACAACTGGTTCCCACTTTTAATGTGCACTCCTAGAATGAGCTTGTGGGCAGGTGCTATGGGTTGAATGTTGGTGTTCCCTCCGAAATTGATGTTCAGACTCCATCCCCAATGCAGCGGAGTTAGGAGGTATGGCGTTCGGAGGTGATCAAGTGATGGGGCTGTGCCCTCGTCGATGGGACCAGCAGCCTCGCCAGACTGAGGGCAGAGCACTGCTGCCCTTCCTTCATGTGAGGGCACAGCGTTTGTCCCCTCCCATGAATGCAGCAACAAGGCTCCCTCTCAGGAGCTGAGAGCAGCCCCTCACCAGACCCCGAACCCACAGGCACTTTGATTCCACCTGACTTCCCAGCCTCCAGGACTGTGGGAAATAAATTCCTGTTATTTATAAATTATCCAGTCTGTGATGTTTTGTTACAGCAGCACAAACTGAGACAGCAGGCATACAGAGTCTTTGGGAATGGTCCATGGGAGTGACTTATACTCTGAAAGCTTCTGGGAGCTTTAGGTATAGAAATGGCAAAATCAGCAAAAAGATTATAATCATGGAATGCAGATAACTCTCATAAATTTGGGTATGTTCAACAGAGGCACACGTCAAAGAGTTTAATTAATGCCTTAATGTAATCAAAAAGGTGGTTCATGTAGAGTTGGAGAGGACAGAGCATTTACGGGGGCTTAAACAAAGAATGCTGGTATAATGTTGCAAATACAGACACAAGACAGATTCATGTCCTATAGATCAATAAAACCATCACTTTTGAGGTTATCTTTTCTACCTGCAGAAATGATTTGCAGCTCTTCTAGACAAAACATATTTCCACTGTTAAGACAAGAGTCATTTGTATCTCCACAAGTTTTCTACAATTTAATATCTATCCTTATAGTGTTCTAGAATATACTAGTCAATAGCATATAAAAAGTGTAGGGTTGTGTAACCCCTAAACAATTAGGGAATCCATGGGAGACCCTACTGTACAACATCCATCACAATCCTGAAAGGACAAATACTTCCACTTATTTTCCAGTTTTGAGTGTTTGTTATTTGTAGAGGGTTAGAAATTTTGATTCCTATTTGATTATTAGGTAGGGTTTTTAGGTAATGCATGCATGGGACAAAAGTCCTGGAATAAGAGGCAAGAGCCTACAACTAGGGGGTCAAGAGCCCACCAAATCAATTCTAATCACTGTTTAGGTTAAGGATTTTATACACTGATTGTTAATATAATGGGTTCATTGGAAGATTTTGTGAAAAGGAAACTCACACAGGTTTAAAACCTTTGACGTGAACAAGAGAACTGAAACAGAACAAGGATTATTCTGAGAGCAATAACCTTTAATACAGCAAAGCTTAAATGATGGGAAAACATGTGAGTTGATTTCCAAGGACTTTTTGCTAGATTAGTTAGTACATGGGGGTTTTTCCACATTTTGCTTTAAGCTGTTTCTGTGAGTTTCTCAAGAAGTCAAGCACTTTTATGATTGTCTTGTTGTTTCTTTTCATGTCACATAGCTTAGATTTAAGGCTATTTTGATGGCATATTGTTTAAACTGTTTTAAACCATGCATGCTTGGAAGAAGATTGTTACATAGCCAATTTCTTTATGTCCTTACTATGATTGATTAACCACCTGTTCTTTTGCTGTAATTTCCTTGTCTTTTCAATAAAAACTGAAGCAAAAACTGACTTGAGGCTGCTATCCAGGTCCTCCTTCTAACAGAGGAGTTGCTGAGGTGCAGGCACTTCGGGCTCTCATCACATTCCTGTTGCTTTGAGTAATCTTTTTTGCATCTCTATTACACAGCAAGAGGTGTAACAGTTATTAACAGTCCCCTTTTGCAACCATACGTATTCTCCAAGGATCATACTTCATCACACAAAACCTGGTGTCCTTGTGTTTTGACTTAATTAGACGTGAATTATCATGCATAAGCCTGCGTGAGAATTACCACTAATGAGAAATTAAGTAACATTTAAAGTCAGAAAATTAACTTTTCTTTTAGAGATTTTGAGAGGAATCTAGGATTATATTTTCAATATCTCCTATAATTTTAGAAAGTGTTCTGGTGTTCTTACTTTTTCTTTTAAGAGCAGGAAACCAAATTCAAGGAACATGTCTCCACCATTTTGCCCACAGTGCTAGAAATTTGGGTGAGTTCCCCTCTTCTTTGGGGTTGCCCAACTCCAGTGGGTTCTTGACCTGTCCGGAAGACACCCCCCTTAAGCTGTGCAAAGCTGGGACGTGCAAAGAGGTGGACTCTGTGTGAGGTCAGTTCTTGACAGGCTTGTAGGCATCGGCCCCACTAATGAACCAAATCTTTGCTTCTTAATGATAAGCTTTTCATAGTTGGTTAAATACAATTTATTCTCAAGAACAATATTCCATTAATTCATGATTCATACAACTGATTTGGGTAATTACGTCTGGGTAAAAAAGGAGAGTAACTTATTTTTGAACCTATGAAAGTAATTAATTTGCTATTAAAAGTGAAATAATTCAGTAAAAGTATTTGATCCCATTTTATTTCCACTTGTAAAATTTTGTTGTGCTCAATTAAATATTAGAGATAGAACAATGGGAAAGAGAAAGGACATATATTTATACAGACATGTGTATAATTTATATACCTTTATATATTCTTCTGAAAATGGAGATTAAAAACACTACCCATGTTATTTTAAAACAACCACAATTAGTGATATGTAATTAATTCTCATGATGCTGGATCTTGGGTCCCTGTCAGCTTTTATGAAGTTGTTTGCTTCTAACTGGAAGTCCTGGAAATTCTGACTCAGGTGCAGTAGTCTAGTCACTGTCCACTCTGTAGCCTGCCCTTGTCTTCCACCAAAGTGTCCACAGTCAAGAGTACTGGGTCATCTTTTTGTGGAGGCATGAGACTGTCTTTCTCGCTAGAGACCCAAATCCTGGCTTTCGGCAGGAGTAGGAGCAGCAGCAGAAGTTGCCCGTGGATGCTGACAACAGAGACGGTTTGTTCACGACAGCAGCCACAGTGTCAGAGACGAGCCAAGACACATGACTATGTCATTAGCACTCGGGCCTGATTCTGCCCTGAGGTAAGAAAGTGTCACGTGCAGTGAGGACGGTGGGGAGCCACCAGGACTTGCTGCAGAATAGGTCACCTCTGGAATCCACCTGCACTCCTCGTTCACCTGGACCAAATCACCTGCATTAGCTGAGTTTCTCCTGTGAGTGGACGTCTCTTCCTGCTCTTTCACGGCAGGGTTGGGCTGTTCAGGAAACATTCAACAGTCAGGTCAACAATTCTTTTTAGTGCTCATCTCTTTATAAAATGAAAACAATCTTTGAGGCATCTCCACGGTCATGTGGGGAATCTCAGAGAGAATCTAAGAGTAAAAGTCACCCTGGAAGTTTCATTTCATTTTCTTTTTTTTTGAATTGAGGGTATTATATTGGGAATTAACAGACTTGCCAGAAAAATGTTTTCTCTTAATTAAGATGTGATCACAGGTGCCTGATTAAAATGAGGGCTTCAGCTTAGTTACCTGTTAATTAACGCAACAATACCAGTTAATTAGAACATAGAAGACAACATAATTTTAAAGAAACTTAGTTCCCTCAGAAGTGAAAACCCTTTTTAAAAAAATTTTAATAAAGAAAGAAATAACACAATCAACACATAGAACAGAAAATTATTTTGGTGAAATACAGAATCTGTGCTGCCTGAGTGGATCATACAAAAGCAAACAGTAATTTCTCATGACCTGTTATTAAAAACAGGTGGAATAGTCAATGGATAGCTTGTCATTTTTACAGAGAGATAATAATATTATTTAATATAATTAATAATATATTAATATAATAATAATATTTGGCTGTAATGGATCCCCAAGACCCTTTTAAAAAAAACTTGATGAATAAATATATCAAAACTGAGCCAAATTTGCAAAAATATTAACACATTTCACTATTTCTATAGAAATTCATTTTTTGGAGGATTTAGAGCACAAGACATATAAAATTTCCTTTCCAAGATATCCTCTTTCATATACAGGATTAACCCCCAAATTCAAGGAAAAATTATGCTATTTTCCTTTAACCAATGGACATTACAACTTGTACATAGTTGTACTTCTCCTGTTATTGATCTTATACAGTCTCAATCACCCAAGATCATAAAAACTTTTGACCAAAAGTTTAATTTCTATTTCATAGAGAGAACTGCATGATGTGTCACTGAGAACTCTCAGTCTCAGAAGAGCATTTCACCAGATCAGAAAGTCTATGAGATGTAATCTGACTCTTTGCTTCTTAACACATTCTTTACACCTGCTTAGAATAGAAAAACGAACCCATTCATTAACATGGCACAAAGGTATATAAGAGCAAACTAAATTATATTATTCTAAGATTTTAAGTTAAAGTGATATTTAAGGTCACACACTACATAACATAATTATTGTTGCTATAAAATGTATGTCAGAATCACAATTGCATTTAGCTGAAAATATAATTTTACATATTTTTATAATCTTCAAGGTGACGTAGATGTTAGTTCATTCAAAAAATGTCAGTAGGAGAAATTTAGAAAAGTTAAATTAAGTAGACTCATCAGGAGAAAACATGGATTTTATAAAAGCTCAAATGCAGAATTGCAATATATTTCACATGATAAAATCAGAATTATGAAACCAGATCATTGTCCAAGCATTCTCTTTGTTTGAACTTGGTTTCTTATAGAAAACAAAAACAACAAAAAAAGGCCCACTATTTATCTGTTACTTTTCTAGAAAGTTTTTTTTTTTCTTAAAATTCTACTGTATGTTAAAAGTTAGGAATTCTTGTTAAAAAACATTTCTTGGAGTTCAAAAATTATTAGATTTGTGTAAACACTTACCAGTCTATAAAACAACCAAAAAAGTGGTACTTTATCTCAAGTGGCTTTATAAAGTAACTTATCAGCACACACTGAAAGTAAAAATATATTTTATGTCATATAATGACAATTGTCTTTTTTTGTTTGTTTGTTTTTTCAAATTACAGATATAAAAAGACCTGCAGAGAGTTCATAGCCTCAGATTTTAAAATCTAGACATGGGTTAGAGTAAACACAGAAACACAAAACTAGCAGATTGAGATCTCAAAGAGCCATTCCCCATGGTAGTGGAAGTGAGACATGTTCTTGTACAGACAGACAAAGAGATGAACTTTGTCTCATTATCTCATTATCTCTCACCTGGAAGAGGACAGACCCCCATCATAATTTTCAAAAAGTGAAAAACGTGGCTTTGTTCAAATACAGCCTGAGCCCAATCCATGGGTTAAATGAACACTTCAACTGGGAGCCAGCAGGAAGGTAAGACTGGCTACATAAATGCAATTTTCTGTTCTTGTCTAAAGTTCAGACCTTCCTCCTCCCAGCTGGGGAGGGCAGCCGGGTGCGTAAGCGCCAGTCCAGTGCTGTGACGCTGGTGCTGTCACTGCTGCGATATTTTCAGTTCTGCATTTCCTGCATTTTTATGATTATGCAGATTAAACTACCAAACATGAAGATGAAATCAGCAGATATCATGAAAAAACTTATGTCAGCATATAAACAAATCTCCATGATATGGAAAAATTCCTAATGAACACAATTTACCAAACAGAAACAAGACAAAGTAAGAAGCATGAATATTCTGGAACCACTAAATCAATTAAATCTTATAAATGAATCCTTCTCACACACACACAAAAAATCCTAAACCCAAAGAGGCTCAGCATTAAATCCTGCAAAACATTTAACCAGAGAATTGAAAAAGAGCGAAAATTACCAACTTATTTTATGGGAAGAAATGATACCAACAACTGGCAAGGATTTACTATGAGAACAAAAAATTATACACCAATTTTAGTTACATACCTAGGATGTAAACACACAAACACAAACACTAGCAAACTCTGGCAGGACTTGTGGAACTTTGGTTTGAGGGGCTTTGGGAAACTCCTTCTCCAGAGGGACGTCTACTCAGCTGGTCGGGGCCACTCAGTCAGGGGTTCTGGTGGTTGACCAGGGCACCTGCATCAACTGCAATGCATTCCTTCAGCACTGTCTGTGGGAACTTGGTGGGAACAGTGGACTGCAGAGGCCCTGAAGCTTGAGGGCTCACCTCACTCTGCACAGCTCTGCCTTCGGAAGCAGCCAGGTGTCAGCTACCAGCTCACCAGCTTTGCAGTATCAGAGCCCTCTGCATGATGTATGCTGCCGGAGAATACTGGCAGGTGACACCCAGCAGTGGCGCGCTTTCCCACCCCACATCTGCTATGTAGGGAGGATCTGGTAAAGCCCCTCCACCCCATCTCCACATGGTTCTGCAGTGCAGAAGGGCCCTAGGCGTCCACACAAAAATGTGCACACACATGTTCACAGCTGCACTACTCACAACAGCCAAAAGGTAGAAACAGCCCAAACTTCCATTGGCAGATGAGTGAATAAACAAATGGGGCACGTCTGTGTGCTGTGATCTGAAAGCTGATGTTTTCCCAAATTCCTTTGTTGGAACCTACTACCTGTTGAGATAGCATTGAGAGGTGGGGCCATCAGGAAGTGATCAAGTCATGAGGGCTGCCCGCTAACGAATGGGATTACAGCATTCCCAAAGAGGCTCCAGTGATGTCCCTCACCTTCTCCCTTGCATGAGGATGCAGCAGAGAGCCCTCACCCAACACCAAACTTGCTGGTGCTTTGGTCTTGGATTTCCCACCTCCAGAATTGTGAACAATAAATGTATTTTGTTTACAAATTACTCAGTCTGGTGTATTTTGTTTTAGGAGCCTGAACAGACCAAGACACGATGAAATGGAATATTACTCAGCCATGTAAAAGGATGAAGCACTGATCTATTGATATAGCGACAATGTGGATAAACCTCGAGGACACTATGCTAAACATAAGAAGCCAGTTCAAAAGGACAAACATCGCATGACCTCGTTTACATGAAATGTCAAGTTCAGGCAAATCTGTGGAAACAAAATAAGTTGGTGGTTGACAGAGGGAAGAGAGGAGTGTGAGTGAGTTTAGTGGATACAGTGTTTTCTTTTAGGTGTTGAAATTGCTGTCGAGTTAGATTGTAGTTATTGCTGTTCAACTCTATGAATATACAAAAAACAACTGAAGTATATATTGGAAATGGGTGAATGTTATGGTAAGTCAATTATTTCTCTATAAAGCAGGTAAAAATGTTAGCAAACCATATCTGGCAATATACACAAAAGACACAACATTGTGACCAAATTGGGTTTATTTCAGGAGTGAAGAGTTGGTTTAACATTGAAAAAGTAATCAATTAATTTTGCCACATTGACAAATTAAAGGAGAAAAGCCAAAGCATTTTCTTAAATAAGGAAAAGCTGTAGTTATAATTATTCATTCATGATAAAACTGTTTAGCAAACTAGGAATACATGATGCTGCTTTAATCCTTTAAAGGCATCTGCCCTGTTGTAAACATTCATCTTAATAACTGAACATTTCCTCTCTGAGATGAGGCGTGGTGTGTGCACGTGGATCTCAACCTTGAGTAGTGCAAGAGAAAGGACACGGTGGCCGGCCATGAGAGCGACACGGCTCACCTCAGGTGTCTTCGGCATGTGAGACCCAGATGTGCACACCACACTTCCATTGTCTGAGATAAGCTGGGAGTCCACCCCGAGCTCACCCCTAATGCCAGGGTGCAGAGCTTGCCCTGGCATCCTGCCTCCACAAAGCATGTCCTCAGTATGACACCTGCCTCACTAACTCCACCCCACAAGCAAAATGAGGAAATCTCTACCTCCTAAGTCTGCTTTGAAAATTCAGTGAGATAACATGGAAAGCACGCACTGTCCTCATGATAAGTATTTCATAGGTATTGGCGAGCGACACGAAAGCAGACATTGTAATCAGACCCAGGACTATCCGATGATGTGATTTATGCACATTAAGTACCTTGTTGGACCAAATGTAAGAGTCATAATAACTATTAATTTGGGTGGATATGGCTCACAAATATTAAAATTTTAATGCTGTATGTTAAAGGATACTCAAACATGCTAAACAGGACAATTTAATTGTCTTAAGTTATACAATGTGTTAGGCAGGGAGATGAAAACATAATATAGGCTCTAATAACGAAAAAGCATTTATGAGACTTTCTCTTATTTAGTTTGAAATTATTTTCATTCTCTGCGATATACATTTATCTGATGATCTGGATTGACTTTAAACATTCTAAGTTTAGTAAGTTTAAATACTAGTTATATTTGCATTCACTACTAAAAATATTTGTTTACTATATTATAAAAGTTTGCAAAGTAAACACTTTTCAAAAGAAATCCCATTTTCAATTCTCACATTTTCTAAATAATCAATTGACAAATTCTGCATGTGCATACTACAGTCCTGATCCCAAACCCCTGCTAGTAATTAATATATAAGTTCACTATAAAGAAACATGTACGGAAACTACCAGCAAGAGAGTAGGAGACACTGCCCCAGGCAGGGGTAGGTGTTTCCAGAGCAGGAGACGTCAACTGCTTCCTCAGGAGGATTGTGGACAAGAAAATAAATCCTCAGCCCTGAGATGAGGGTGGAGAGACCGAACCTGAAGTTACTTATGTGTGGATTCCGAGGGGAGCGTCTTTTTTGTAGACTGTCAGCAGCAGACCCTGAGATGAGAGATAGGAACTGGGGCGCATTCAGTTTATTAGGGAAGACATCCAAGGAAACATCTGCCACGGCGTTGGGAGAGATGTGGGGAGCACAGAAGCATTCCCGGGAACTCTGAGATCCCGTGGAGAAGTACCTCTCAAAAGATCAGTGGTGGATTCCGTGATAAATACCACAGACAGGGCTTAACCCAGGAAATTCAATTCCTCATAGTTCTGGACGCCAAAAGTCTGAGATCGAGGTGCTATCAGGGTTGATTTCTTCTGAGGCCTCAGCCCTTGGCTTGTGGATGGAGCTTTCCATGCATCCTGACAGGGTTCGTCACAGAGCTCTCCTGGAGAGGGGCAGACAGAGACTGAGGGAGACAGAGAGAGACAGAGACAGAGACAGAGAGAGCTCTGCCGTCTCTGCTACTTCTTATAAGGACACCAGGGTCCGACTGTTAGGACCTCATTTAACCTTAATTACTTCCTAAAAGCCCCATCTCCCAATACAGTCCCTGGGGGGCAGGGCTTCAACCCATAAATTTGGGGGACATGATTCAGTCCACAGCAGAGGGGCACCAGCTCTGAGGTCCACCCTTTGGGGGCATCTCCTTTTGGGAAAACTCACTGCAGGGTACTTCTGACTGCCTAGGTTGGGGCTCAGTCCCTCCAGGGTCAGAAAAGTGTGTCTCGGCAGAGCTGCAGGTGTCCTCCCTGGGGAGCCGTCAGCATGTGCAGGATACAAATGCCAGTCTGAGAACAACAGGAGCCATCATAATGGGTGTGTGTCCTCAGGAGGGACAGCATCCTAGGCAGGACAGGGGACAGGAACACGCCTTCCCTTACACACATCCCCAGAAACACGTGGCCTTCCCCACCCATCCCAGGCTGACTAACCTTCCCACTCTCTGAAATCCATAACTCTGCTCTTTACTACCCATTTAAGAGTTTCCAAATTCTGAAGTAATATTCTTGTTATATACCAATCTAGGAGAGGTTCCATTTTATTAATGTCTAAACAATGGGTTATATAATCTAGCATTTAGGGTATGCAGTTTTAAATAAATAAAGATAATTGTTTAAAAATATAGAAAAAAGGTAGAGATTGTGTTGTCTTTCTTTTTATTTTATATGTAAATTTAAAGTGAGAAAAAAAGATGAGAGATTGTTGAATCTGTCTTTACCTTTTACTCTTTAAATTACTGAAACTCTAAGATGCCACTTTATTCGAAAAAGGCCAGGTTCATTTATCCAAAGGATAGACACTTTGACTACACCGAATGGCTCTGGCTGGGGTCATATTGCAGAACTATCATTCAAAGCCAATAGAATGAGTCACAGAGGAGGTAAAAGCCATTCATGGTTGCAGAGAAAGATAATTGCAGAAATGCAAGTGATAGAAGGTGGTTTCAGTGGAGATAAAGGAGCTGATCATCTGATCTTGTCCGTGCTCCACCTTGCCAGCACTACTCCTACTACATATTTTACAATTTTTTATATCTAGAAGAAAAGCATCTGGTAAGTTGTACAGAATCAGAAGCCTGAGTGTCATCCTGGATCTACTTCTCAGTAGCTACGTGTTCAGGATAAATTTGCTTAACTTCTGTCTCCTGTGGTTCTATCATCTCTAAAGTGGAAGAAAATCTACTGCACAGTTTGTCAAATATTTAGATGAAGTAACACATGAGATGAATTATTTACGTGAAGTAAGCCCTCAACCCTGCAATGGGGTTGATATGCGGCCAGCATTCTGCAAATGTCAGCTACACGGCCACTGACTCATCCGCAGACATAATACATGCATTGGTTAAAATGTGTGTCTCAACAGAAAGTTTGATAACGTAAATGTCAGATATTATATATATGTATTAACAATTTAATAATGTGCAGGACAGCATTATTCTAAAAAATTCTAATGGATTTTTTCCTTTTTTAAAAAATTTTATTTTACTTTGTCAATATAGAATGTGGTTGATTATTGTTGCCTGTTACTGAAACCTCCCTTCCCCTCCCTCACCCCCTCCCTCACGACAACTTCATATCTGTTCGCTTTTCACATCAACTTCAAGGAATTGTAATTGTTGTGTCTTCTTCCCTCTCCCCCACCTCCAGTCGTTTTGTGCATTTGTTTATTTATTTTTAGTTTCCACAAATAAGTGAGAACATGTGGGATTTCTCTTTCTGTGCCTGTCTTGTTTCACTTAATATAATTCTCTGTAAGTCGATCCATGTTGCTGTGAATGGCAGTATTTCATTCTTTTTTATAGCAAAGTAGTATTCCATTGTGTAGATTCCAACTCTTAGCTATTGTAAAGAGTGCTGCCATGAACATTGGAGAACAGGTATACCTTCAACTTGATGATTTCCATTCCTCTGGGTATATTCCCAGCAGTGGGATAGCTGGGTCGTATGGTAGATCTATCTGCAATTGTTTGAGGAACCTCCATACAATTTTCCATAGAGGCTGCACCATTTTGCAGTCCCACCAACAATGTATGAGAGTTTCTTTTTCTCCGCAACCTCACCAGCATTTATCATTCACAGTTTTTGGATATTAGCCATCCTAACTGGGGTGAGATGGTATCTCAGTGTGGTATCTCAGTGTGGTATCTCAGTGTGGTTTTGATTTGCATTTCTCGAATGCTGAGTGATGTTGAGCATTTTTTCATGTGTCTGTTGGCCATTCATATATCTTCCTTTGAGAAATGCCTGTTTAGCGCTTTTGCCCATTTTTTAATTTGTTTACTCGTTTTTTTCTTGTAAAGTTATTTGAGTTCCTTATATATTATGGATATTACTTCTTTGTCAGAAATACATTTTGCAAATATTTTCTCCCACTCTGTTGGTTGTCTTTTAACTCTGTTAATTGTTTCTTCGACTGTGCAGAAGCTCTTTTTAGTTTCATATAATCCCATTTGTTTATTTTTCCTTTGGTTGCCTGTGCTTTGGGGGTTGTATTCATTAAGTCTGTGCCCAGTCCTACTTCCTGGAGTGTTTCTCCTGTTTTCTTTAAGAAGTTGTATTGTTTAAGGGCGTATACTTAATTCTTTAAATCCATTTTGAGTTGATTTTAGTACATAGTGAAAGGTATGGGTCTAGTTTCATTCCCCTGCATATGGATATCCAGTTATCCCAGCACAATTTGCTGAAGAAGCAGTCTCTTCCCCAGTGTGTAGAGTTGGTGCCTTTGTCAAAGATAAGATGGCTGTAGGTGTGTGGGTTGATTTTTGGATTCTCTATTCTATTACATTGATCATTGTTTCTGTTTTTATGCCAGTACCATGCTGTTTTAGTTATTATAGCTTAGTAGTATAGTTTAAGGCCAGGTAGTGTTATGCCTCCAGTTTTATTTGCTTTTTTTTGCTAAGAATTGCTTTGCCTATGTGTGGTCTTTTGTTATTCCATATAAATGTCTGGATAGTTTTTTTCCATATTTGAGAAAAATATCATTGGAATTTTGATGGTAATTGCATTAAATTTGTATATCACTTTGGGTAGTATGGAGATTTTCACAGTGTTGATTCTTCCAATCCAAGAGCATAGGATATCTTTCTATCTTCTTGTGTCCTTTTTAATTTCTCTCAGCAGTGGTTTGTAGTTCTCATTATAGAGATTTTTCACATTCTTGGTTAATTCTATTCCTAAGTATTTTATTTTTTTGGTGGCTATTGTAAATGGGTAAGCTTTTTTGGTTTCTCTTTCTTCATTTTCACTATTGGAGAATAGAAATGCTACTGATTTTGTGTGTTGATTTTGCATCCTGCTACTTTGCTGAAATCATTTATCAACTCCAAGAGTTTTTTTTTTTTTTTTTTTTTTTTTTTTTTTAGAGGCTTTATGCTGTTCGATAAATAGGATCATGTCATCTGCAAACAGGGACAGTTTGACTTCATCTTTTCCAATCTGGATGTCCTTTATTTCCTTCTCTTCTCTGATTGCTCTGGTTAGTACTTCCAGCACTATGTTGAATAGGAGTGGTGAGAGTGGGCATCCTTGTCTAGTTCCTGTTCTTAAAGGAAAAGCTTTCAGCTTTTCCCCATTCAGGATGATATTGGCAGTGGGTTTATCATATATGGCTTTAATTATGTTGAGATACTTTCCATCTAAACCTAACTTGTAAGGAGTCTTTATTGAATGAGTGTTCAATTTTAGCAAATGCTTTTTCAGCATCTGTAGAGATGATCATATGGTCCTTCTGTTTGATTTTATTGATATGGTGCATCACAATTATTGATTTGCATATGTTGAACCAACCTTCCATCCCTGGGGTGAATCCCACTTGATTGTGGTGTATAATTTTATGTACATGTTGCTGTATTCTGTTTGCTAGTATTTTATTGAGGATTTTTACATCTATATTCATCAAGGATATTGGCCTGTAGTTTTCTTTTTTAGTTGTATCTTTACTTGGTTTTGGTATCTGGGTGATGTTTGCTTCATAGAATGAGTTTGGGAGATTTGCCTCTGTTTAAATCCTTTGGAATAGTTTGTAGAGAATTGGTGTCAATTCCTTTTTGAATGTTTGGTGGAATTCTGCTGTGAACCCATCTGGTCCTGGGCTTTTCTTTGTTGGGAGCCTTCTGATAATAGCTTCAATCTCGTTTATTGTTATTGGTCTGTTCAGATTTTCTACATCTTCTTGGCTCAGTTTTGGTAGTTTGTGTGAGTCCAGAAATTTATCTATTTCTTCCAGATTTTCAAATTTGTTGGCATATAGTTGTTTATAGTAGTCTCGAATGATTCCTTGTATTTCCGATATATCAGTTGTCATATCACCTTTTTCATTTCTAATTTTCAGTATTTGGATCTTCTCTCTTATAGTTAGTTGTGCTAATGGTTTGTCAATTTTATTTATCTTTTCAAAGAAACAACTTTTTGATTCATTGATCTTTTGTATTGCTTTTTGGGTTCCAATTTTATTTAAGTTCTGCTCTGATATTGATGATTTCTTTCCATCTGCTAACTTTGGGTTTGGATTGTTCTTCTTTTTCTAGTTCTTTAAGGTGAAGTGTTAGGTCGTTCACTTGCCACCTTTCCATTCTTCTGAAGTAAGCATTTAATGCAATAAATTTCCCCCATAGTACTGCTTTTGCAGTATCCCACAGGTTTTGGTATGATGTATCATTGTTTTCATTACTTTCAGTAGATTTTTTGATTTCCTGCTTGATTTCTTCTTGGACCCATATGTCATTAAGTAGAATGCTATTTAATTTCCATGTGTTCATATAGTTTCCAGAATTTCGTTTGTTATTGATTTCTAATTTTAATCCATTTCGGTCTGAAAAAATACATGGGATAATTCCAATTTTTTTGAATTAGTTGAGACTTGATTTGTGACCTAACATGTGATTGATCCTGGAGAATGATCCATGTGCTGATGAGAAGAATGAATATTCTGAGGTTGTTGGATGGAATGTTCTGTAGGTAGTTTACACCCAAAATTTGGTGTGCCTTTCCCTCCCTACATTTCATGACAAAAATCACTGATTTATCTACACAGAATTTCTTTGCCAATGAGAGAGAAACAAATGTTCTTTTGCCAGACAAAGAAATCATAAGAAGGAAGTTCTATTTTCTTTTGGGGAGGGGCTGCTTTTGTTCTGGGGAGAAGGAAATGTACCTGCTGGTTTTGTCTGTGTCTGCCCACAGGGTCCTTCCTTCTGTCTCCTCACCTTTAACTGCATCTGCTGTTCCCTATGGTCTCCCCAATGCTGAGAATGTGACATCATGCTTGGGATAGAGAAAGGCCACAGAACGGGTCAGAGGGAGACAGTGCCTCAGACTTTGCAAATATGCTCCCTGCTTAGGCACTTCCTTTTCTGAAGCCACTGCTGGTCTTGCCAGAGAGTGTGGAGGAAATCACTGGAGGGCCAAAGGCATGACCTTGCTATGACGATGGAGGGAGTTTCTATCTCTGTCATGTAGACCAATAAAAGGAATGCATGTCCCTCCATGGCATCAACCCAAAGTCCAGGTGATAGCCATTATCCATGCACTTCCCCCTCTGTGAGGGTTTGCTCAGATGAGCTGTTACTCAGTGGTCCGCCAGAGTCTGTGTGGGTCAGTCTGCAGAGCAGAAACTGGACTCTGAAATACAGAGGTGTGGCAGTTGGGAGCTCCACCTGGCCTGCACTGCAGAGAGAATGGTTTTATTGATTAGAACATACAATAGCACAGTTTCCCAACTCTCTGGGATGAATTTCCCAGTTCAGTGGCTACAATTTTCCAAATGATTGAATTTGGAGTTGAATTTACCTAGAATTGACAACAAGTTTAAAGCTTTTGATAGGAATTAACCTTCCCAATTTGAACATATATTTCATTTTTTGGAAGGGATGATTCAGTGCTGATTTTATTTAGTAGCAACAGAAAAAGCTGAGGTTCTGTGCTTATTTAATAATTGCTACTCCTCAGATGGCATTTCAGGTGTGATAACAGGCTTTTGTTGTCATCGCTCATGGAAGGCCAGGTCTTGCTTCCTCTGTTTATCCTGGGCAAGTTAAGGAAAAGTCTTTACTTTGCACTTAAAAGCTTTAAGAATACTTCACTGAAGTTAAGATAATTCTGCAGAGTAAAAAAATTCCCTAACTCTTTGTTTACTGCCTTAGATAACATGCGTTTCTTATTTACATTAGCACAACCATTTCAACCTTTCCACCTACCAGGAGTGGTCTTTAAGGCTTATTGTAATATATAAGTATCTGATATTTCATTTCAACAGAATATCCCCAAGCCTTTAGTATCAGTTGTGATGGCCAGTTTCTTAATTCTCCTTTTCATGGCAATAAAGAAATTGTTTCAAAGAGATTGTTTTCTTTATATTTTACTCCTATAAAACATAGTTAACATGTCAGGAAAGTATTTCTAAGGCCAGAAAGAGCTGTGCAAATTTTAGCCAACTGACCTGAAATGTATCTGGCTTTATTGAAAGGTTAGCAATTCTTCATCTGTCTAACCTCTTGAAAACAGAAGTTTGATCTCATTATTAAGTGTAGCTTTATTACAAATGTGTTGTATAGTACTATTTGGAAATTATCAACATAAATAGAAGAACTAATATGAATTTTTCACTTCAACTTAATGGAAATGTCAAAAAAATACAAATATTAAATCTGTACTATTGGAAAACATCAAATTTATGAAGATGCATACACACAAAATGATTTTGTATGTATTATCTCATTGCACATTTCCAACAGCTTTCTGTGGTAGGCAGAAAAAACAGATAGAAAACACGTAATTCTAAGAACATGAGCCTTCAGGGATGACAGATCAGGGCAATTTACCACCTAAAACAAAATTATAAATTTATTGTTCATCACTTTCTAAAGTTCTGCCTTAAATCTCGCCATCAATTCCTTCTCTGTGTCTAATGTTTTATTGGGAGCAGGTTATTGGGAATATGCTGGGGAGAAGGCTAGCCGGGAAGTGTAGTTGAGGGGATTAATCTACTCTTGCCTTGAGAAGTCTCAATGTCACAAAGAGACACACGTGCTTTATGAGAGCAGGCATTGAGGGGCAGCGTGCTACTTGCAGGGGCTGCACTCCTCAGAACATGTCATGTGTACTTCTGCGGCTCCCTGGAGCACATGCATGGGACCATTTTTGCATACCCTGTGCACAATTTCTTGAGGAACTTCAGGACTGAGCAACAGATTTTGTCTGTGATAAATTGTTCATCTGTGTGCTGATTTCCTCAGGAATCTGTAAGTCTATGAGATCTTATAAACATATATTTATCTTTGCAGCCTGATTAATTAGCACATGACTAGCACAGAAAAAGGACTCACAGTGGAGATTTTTTAAATAAGTGAGCAGATGGGATATTTTTCTTTTACTTTTTTAAGGCAGTTAGCTAGGTCTTGTTGAACTGCAAGAACTGAGATAAAAGTAAAAATACATTAATTCATCACATACTTTTGGAGTAATAACCATGTGCTGGGAATAGTTTTAGGTGGGTTAGGTCCAACGAAAGCAAGATTGATGTGTGCCTTTGCCTTAGAGAGCTCACGATGTAGCATGGGGCTGTTTTACTGGATGATTGATTTCCACCAGATGGAGGTGAGATCAGCACGTTAGAGATGAGCAATGTGTTGTCTGCAGCATTTTAGTGCCTTGAAGAAGTTCTGTGTCCTTGGAAGTCACAACAGGATCTCTTTTCAAACATTCGTGTGCTCAATAGGTGTTTTAATACATTTCAGAATAACACAGAAAAAGCTACTAGGGTTGCTTGTAGAATTACATGTGGAACATTGGTCATAAAGCCTGTTTGGTAAAAGAGTCACTCCCCCACATGGCTTGTCCTCTCGTTGTCTGGATGGAGATCTTCTGGGCTCTACCTCCATAATGACTTTCTTGACAAGTTGCTAGGAATTCAGAATCCCAAGCCCTCATCAAAACGTCTTGTGTCCTCTTTATCCATCCAATCTGATGCCAGGTGGATTATTCTGAAATAGTCATGTCCTTCAACACCTGTGGGTGGTGTTGACTCAACTTTACCTAAGGACTGAATTGCTATGGGCTCAATGGCTGAAGACCCAAGCCCCAGTGTGAGGATATTTGGAGGCGTGGCCTTTGAGAGGTGACTAGGTTTACATGAGGCCATGGGAGTGGGGCCCTCCTGAGGGATTAGTGCCCTTATAAAAAGACACCTGAGAGCCATCTTTCTCCATCTGCAGCATGTAAGTGTAGGCAAGAAGACAGCCGTGCACAAGCCAGGAGGAGGGTTCTCACCAGAAACCCACCAGCTGGCACCTGGCCTCGGGCATGTAGCATCCAGAACCTGTGAGACAATAAATGTCTGTCGTTTAAGCCGCCCCTTCTGCAGTGTTTTGTTACAGCAGCCCAGGCTGATTAAGACACACAGTTGGGCCGAGCCCGTGGCGCACTCGGGAGAGTGTGGCGCTGGGAGCGCGGCGACGCTCCCGCCGTGGGTTCGGATCCTATATAGGACTGGCCGGTGCCCTCACTGGCTGAGTGCCGGTCACGAAAAAGACAAAAAAAAAAAAAAAAAAGACACACAGTTAATCATAGCTGGATAACCTGTTCGCATTTTAGTTTGTCAAACAAGCATTATTGAAAGAGTGCACTTAATTCATTAAAAATAATTTAGTCGTTAGATAAAATTTGCTGTTATTGAAGATACACTCATCCCTTACTTTCTCCATTTTGAGTAATCCAAGATAGTTGAAGAAAACATTGGGAAATTCAGATATTCAAAAATAAAGAGAAATGTTACCCAAGCTCCATCATGCATACAAAACCACTGGTTGTGTAAATTATCCCGAATATCATTTCTCTCTGTGTGTATGAGTATGTTACTTGACATGGATATAAGTTGTTATATTACAGGAGTGTATCATGCATTATAATCTTCTCTGGATTACGCTTTCTCAATTTTGACATATTTAAACATGTATCAATGTAATTATAAGTTTACATGATTTTAGTTGCCACATAAAGTTCACTTTTGGGGACATAGCATAAGATATTCAACTCATTTTATATTGTTTGCAACGTGATAGTTAATTTTGTGTGCCAACTTGACTAAATCATGGGCTACTCAGATATTCAGTCAAACATGATTCTGAGTGTTTCTGCGAGGGTGTGTTTGGATGAGATGAATGTTTGAATCCATTGACTGAATAGATTGTTCTCCCTAATGTGGGTGGGTCTCATCCAATCAATCTGAAGGCGAAAATAGGGCACAAAGGCTGGCCCTCCCCAAGGTAAAGGAGAATTCTTCCTGCCTGCTGGTCTTCAGACTGGAATTACACCATCGGCTTTCCCGGGACGGGACCCTGGCCAACTCTACAGATCCCAGGCCTTGTCCTTGTCAGCCTCCATAATCATGTGAGCTGACTTCTTATAATAAGCATCTCTCTCTCTCTCTCTCTCTCTCTCTCTCTCTCTCTCTCTCTCTCTCTCTCTCTCTCTCTCTCTGTCTGTATATACTGTATATATGCACACATATACACACAGACATACACACACACACACACACGTACACACACGTACACACATTCTATTGGTTCTGTTCCTCCGGAGAACATTAACTAATATAAATACTGAAGACATTCCCAGATCTCATCAATTCTAAAAAGTATTATAGAGAGAATCTCTATGCATATAGCTTTGAATGTTTATTTATTTTTTTGTCTTAGGTGAAATTTCCAAAAGAAGAATTGCTGGGTCATTGGGTGGGTGTTTCTTCAGACTAGTGATACAAGTTCCAGACACTGTTTAGAAGGGTTATACAAATGGCTATTTCTCCAGGTATGTCTAGATGTCTGTTTCCACAAAACTTTGCCTTTGGGTTTGGGAAGTCTCCATAATGTCTCAAAATGACAGGGAAACATCACATTTTGTTTTTATTTAATTCAGAACATCTTAATTTCAATTGAAGTTGAAAATATTTTTATTTATTAATTGGTCACTACCCCAGTTTATATGGAGAGTAATATTCTGTGCATATAGTTGCATTTTATGTATTGTATATTATTTTCATGTTTTTTTAAAAGGCTCAGTCCAGTAGGAATATCCTTCCAGGAGCTGTTCCTACTATGAATACCTTGTTCAGGGCATTTCACCCAGAGAGACTTCCTTATTTGCCCTTTCTTAAGTGTAGCCCTGTTTTTCTCAATTTATTATCCTTTGTGTCTGGTTTGATAGTTATTCAGATGCACATCTATGTGTTACATGGAGCCTGAGGAAAGAATCTGTGAATTTTTCTCACCCGTGGTACTAACTAAAATGATCTGCACATAGGTTCTCAATGAATATTTGTTGAACAGGTGACAGAATAAATCCTACTGTAAGATTCAAGGAAGGTGACTTTACTTATACAACTGAAGATATATCAAAAATTACTTATTTTTGACAAAATATCTCTAAAGGTATGACTGCATTTTAAAATGGATTTGTTTAAGTCACATTGAATAAATTCATCTTGACAGAACTATGGCTTATTTGCTACCACATTTTAAGTAACTTGTGAACAGAAATATCACTCCCAAGAGGCTTACATGCAAAATATCAAATGTTGGCCCCAGGGAGAATTTTTAGTAGGTCTTTTCTGATGTGACTTCTGCATTGCTGTGATAGAGCTGAAACAGCAAAGTTTTATCACAGAAGGATTTTTTTTTCATTTGTTTCTTGTTATAAATTCCGCCCCACCCCCCAGCAAATAGCTGCTGTGACACATAGAGTATATCCGCTCTTTAGATTTGTGTGACTCTCTGTTACTGCTGCTAAACCAACGTGATCTTGTTTTCTGGGGTGTCCTAGGTCAAGACCTGTGAGCGTCACACTACCTGATGGACTTTCAGAATAACCAGCATAGCACTCAGAACACCACCCCAGAATCTAAAGTGCAGTCTTATCTTCTGAGAATTTCATGAAAATGTCTTTCCGTGGGGCTCATGGGAGGTCCACCCTAAGGGTCACTAGGTGCCAGGGTGTCACTCTTCTCCAAGAAGAGTCACTCAGTGGGTGGGATGTTTTTCTGGGGTTCATGTTTTGCTTTTAGTGGGGTAGCCTCTGACTCTGACCGAGTGCTTCTCGACCCTCAGCCCTTTTCTGCTTTCCATGCATTGTGCTGATTGACATTGGCAGTGCACCTGAGTCTTGTCGCAGAAAGCCACAGAACTGTTGTGGATAGTTAATGTTGGTAGAGTGTTTTCCAGAATCTCCGACGGCGGCGCTTCGCCAGGATTCTGACTAGAAACCTCAGTGTGAATTAGCAAAAGGCCTTCTCCATCGGGGATCGCCTCCCTCCCACAGCAGGCGAGCTTCCTCTGGACTGAGCCTCCCGGGGACGTGGGCGCAAACTGCAGATCTGGGTGGGATTTCCCACAAAATAGATGCCACTGTTTGAGACCCTGTTGTCCACTCGAAGAGCATTTGGTCAATTCAGTGTATGCATGTGTGCACATAGGCATAAAGGTCTACACACATGCACACATATGGACATGCAAACACATGCGCAGACACAAACACACATGCACATATGTGCACATGTGCACACACATGTATTTGCTTTGTCTGTGTCTGGCACTGTGCAATCACAGCCATAAGCAGCAAAGACACGGTTCCTGCCCTCTGTTGGTGTCTTTAGCCAGGAGAGAGAGAAATAAATGAGCATCACACAACCACCCTGCACGTACGAGAAGCCAAGGTGCTGCAAGACTCACAGGAGAAACATCCCACCCAGGCTTTGGGGGCTTGGTGAAGTTTCCAGAAGGGAGTAAATTTCAGTGACTTGAAGTTTAACAGGAGTTGCTACTGAGGGGTGTGGGCATGTGGTATGAGCTGTGGGTTTTCCAGAGATGTGGCTGCCCTGCTTGTCTGCAATCAGGAGCTCCACATGGCAAGAGCACAAAGTTGAGAGAGACACGAGGGCCTGCAGGTGACGAGTCACAGCAGGCGTTGGAGGGGACACTTCCCTTTGCCCTGTGCTGCTGAAGGCACGTGGCTCGAGGTGGGTCTGCACCACTGGAGGCCTGAAGATGTCATTTTCCCCTTTGAAGGGTGGGGCGCTCAGCCTGAGATGAGGGGGCCTTGCTCCATCCTTCCTGTCCCCCAGGTCTTAGCGAGAGTGATGCCTGGATCCAGACTGATGTCTTGTTTTCTTGGCATTCCCTTTTGCTCACCCAGGGTTCTCACTGCTAACAGAGAGTAGGAATTCGTTCTCAAGGAGATATTATCCCAAAAGCCCAATCATTTGATATAAATAGGAGCCTGTGAAATAAAGCAATATTTTCTTCTTTATGAATAAAAGAACATCTTTCTTTTTCTCTCTTCCGAATCTATGCTCTTTTTAAAGACAGTCCACTGACAGTGCAGGTTCTTCTCTAAAGTGCTGAGGGTTTGATATGTAGAGGACCTCTGTCACGTATTCGTCTCTTCAGTTTAATTTTTTTTTAAAAAAGGTACCACCTTTTAAAATGTAAAACCTCGTGGCTGTGAGACGCTAAGGTGACTGTAATGACCTCAACCTTCTGACGTCCCCACCCTCATAGAATCCTCTCCCATATCATGGTGGGTCCTGTGACTTTCTTCTAACCCAAAGAATGTGCCAGGGGAGTTGGGATGTCACACAGCAACTGTGTCATGTCAGTCACATCTCTCCAGGTCTCTCCTGACCTCCTGTCTGTTAAGAAATGCTCACAGCTGTGACATGAATGGACCCTGGAGAGGGACCGGGCAGGGGCTCATGCAGCCTCTGATTGCTCAGGAGACCTCTGGACCACGGCAGCCAGGAGCTGAGCCCTGAGCCCAGCAGAGCAGGCAGGGGATCCTGCCGCAGCCCAGCGTCCGGCGTTCAGACGCTTCTCTATACTGTGCTCAGAACAATCAACTGACTCCAAATATCATGCTGGTTGGTGCTGACTCAAATTGTACAGGGCTTGAGAATTTCATAACTAGGTTAACAGATTTTACTTTGATCTTCTTGACTATACAAAGGAGACAAACAATTATAACCTTCATAACAACAAGAAAGCTAAGATTCAGCGGTCCTAGGTACTGTGCTCAGGCTAACTTAGCTTCTTGGTGATTGGACTGGGACAGATATATAAGCACCTCTGTTACTATATTGTGGTCTATCTCCTAAACCAACACACTTCTCAGCCTCCAAGTGAGATGTGTTTCCAGTGTGCTTAGGATAGAAATCCAGATTTATTTTCCTTTTTAAGTAAGCGGCATGTGAAACACACCTAATTTTTTAATGCACAATTTGGAAACGTCCAGGGGGTGGGTCTTCCATGTATTTGCTGGGGCTGCTTTTCCCATGTGAGAGACATGATGTGCTCATCTCACCTTTGGACCATGCCACAGCGGTCTCTGTGCAGCGGGGTGGGAAGACCACAGGTCTGGCTGGTCTGGAGGCAGAGGATTTACCCCTTCTGTGAAAAGGAGCCATGTCGCATGTGTTTATCAGGAAACTGCATGGAACCTGTGTACCCTGTAATTCCCTGCAGTCAGACTGTCTTGCTAGGTTCTGGGAAGATGGAGGTAGCCAGCATGTCTTTCGTTGTAGACTACAGACCCCAGACCACCGTTCCTGAGCTTTCCAGTTTCCCAAGACTGGATTAACGTGAACAGCATCAACAGAAAAACACCAGCCTTCCACATCATTTCTTCTTGTGATGATTGCGCTTCTGTCAGATTTTACCCCAACTTTTAAAATGGTCCTTTTCTCCTGATACTAAAAATCAGTTGATACTATCTGCTCCACCAACATAACTTCTCCCATTTTCTTTCCTGTTATTTGCAGGCTGAAGAGTCTCCTTTCCTAAGTACTCTCATAGATTAAGTTCCTCTACAACAGTCGACCTCAAACTGTAGAGTGCATTAGAGTGACCTGGCATGTCCCTTACACAGAGAATGCTGGGCACTGACTTTTATAGGTAATCATCCATGTGAGCTCAGGTAGGTGCCCTAAAATTAATCTTCAAGCTCATTAGGATTTGAGCAGCCCACCCCTAAAGAGAAGCGTGTGAGGCTCTTAGACTCTCCAGCCCTCGGAGCCTCCTTCGAGCCAACCTGCCCTGACCGTCTGGTGGTCGTTTCCTGACTTTGTCTCTGCACCATGACCTGTTCCTGTGAGGTTGGCTCCAAGAGTTTCTGGTGTCTGCGATCCCGTGAACTTGGGCTCTCTCTCCGCACCATGCATCGACTCACTCTTTTTTAGACTGACTTATGGTTTGACATTGACCTGTGCTGGATATTTCTGGCTTACTTCTCTGCCTTGCTGTGCTGCTGCAAAGCAGACTAGACAGATACTGCTGCAGAGGTGGTGGTAAAATAACGTGTTCTGAGCTGCAGTGAGAAGATACCTGCATCAATGACCTCTTCGTGAAGGGAAGCCAGGAAGGGACTGAGCTTGAAAGAATGGAGCGTTAAGAAGTGTTTTCATTGTTTTGATTGAATTGATTAGACGTAGTATGTGTGGAGACATGCAGACAGGAGGGCACTGGGAGGACAGGAGGTTTTGGGTACAGACTGTGACGATTGACCTCAATATCTCACACATAGGGAAGACGCTGGTGAGAGGAAGATTTGGGGTACCCATGAGAATGAATGACTGAAGTATAGATTTACTTAGGAAGCCTTCTGTCCCCGGGATGCTGTTGTGTCCTTGGATGGGGACAGGGGCTTCCTTCGTGGTCACTCGCACCTCTGACCCACCCACTTGTGCTCCACAGAAATGGCTCCTCCCGTGCTGAGCTTGAGCCCAGGATGCCGACACCAGCAGATACATTCAGGAGTCATCTTTTCACTTTTTTCCCCCAAAATATTCAACACATTTGACCGCACTGTCCTCTCTGGAACTCTTTATTCTCAATTTTTCAAAAGAACACCAGGTTGTTTCCCCCTCCCCAAGCACTCCTGGTGGCCTTTGCCATGTCAGAGATTCTTTTACCTAACCCCCAAATGTGAGAGAGCCTGTGTCCTGACTTCTCAAGAATGTCATCCACTCCCGTGGCGTTATGGACCATTCACCAACCTGCCAGTCTCAAGTTCGTGTCACATGTTCATCTTTCTCTTTGAGCCCAGACAGCCTTCCTGACACCAGCACTTGGTGTCTCAGAGATATGTCTATTAGAATATTCCAAGTGTGACTTCTGGCTTATCTGCCCAGACCCCTATCTTGGCCATCTGTAGCAGCAGCGTGTTTACGGTGCTGTATGGCAGGATGGCAAGGTTGTCCTGGAAACTGCTGTGTCCCCCATGCCCATTCCTCAACCTGCCTTATCCTGCTTTTATCCCAAAAGAAAGAGTTGCCTGAGACCAGGGAGGATGCAGACTTAATTTTCTTAATTTTCAGTGTGGTAAGTCTCGTGTTTCTAGGGGATGTTTGATTGGAGATGTCTTTCAGAGAGTTCGCACCTGCAGCCTACCATAAATAGAAAGCCACATGATTTCCTAGTGCTCAGATGTATGGCAATCAAAGAATATTAATGATCTTACATTAAAGTTACCAGCCAGTTTTTGCTTTTGCAAAAATAAAGATTTTGTCATAGTATATTAGCATCTTCTCCGGTTAAGTGTCTTTATATTTCAATGTCTATTTCACATAGAGCTTATTTTTTGTAATTTGAGAAAACTAATAATGTTAAAATCTTGCCTTATATACCATGCTTTGCTCTAGTAGTAATCTGTTTTCCTGAGAGATGAAATGGATAGCTTTTAATTTTCTTGTTTTATTAAATGGCATACTTATTTGCTTGAGAGATTTTATTCAATTTTATCTTTAAATGTTCAGATCTTATTGGTGATTACTGCCCCTCCCCCAAGAAACAACTCAGCCATAAATAAAAAAAACTTAAAAAAACAAAAATGTGGAGCATAGATGTGTTATAATTCCAGACTGATGGTTCTGTGGTTGCCAATGCTTTGCACAGTGCTAGGTGTTTTACACAGTCTTCACACAGTGTTTTGTACTTAAGTTCTGCAATCATTCTATAAGGGAGGGATTTACTCCACTTTCTAGCTAATATTTGGTCCCATATTGGTTAAGTTGCTTGTCAAAGGTCATGCCTGCTCTTTGGTTATCATTGGAGTAGAATAAAAATCCAAAGCAGGTTTTCTGAGTCCAGAATCTGTTTATTCTGCAGAAACATTCTGACACACTTCTAAAAGCACCTTTCCTCATAGAAGGTAAAAATCTGTTTCCAACAGCCTTTCGTATTAGGACATGATGTGGAGAAAATGACCAGAGTTAAATCACACTCATCTGTCAGATGGAAGTCCTCACCACAAAGGTTGGTTAAACATTAGCATGTGTGTGTGCGTGTGTGCGTGTGTGTGTGTGCGTGTGTGCGTGTGTGCGTGTGTGTGTGTGCACGTGCACGCGCATCCAGACTGAATCTATACATTAAGAACCAAAGATTTAGTTTCATAGGTCCATTAGTTTTATTGAACTAGTTTTGAGGATTTTGATAAGATTGGTTAAATCTATCAATTAGAAGCAGGAGATGCCCACATGCATGAAGCTTAAAAGCTTACTAGACAAATATCTTAATGTAGCAATCTACTAAGCACATGAATCCATAAACCAATAAGAGGTAATTAAAAATCCAGGAACACTAAGTATTTCCACTTGGCTAGCATCTGTCAGCTTCCACAGAAAAATTTAAAGCAATGTTTGGAAGAACAGGGTTAAAAATTGATGGAATTATGCTTGTTTTCTCTAAGGAAATTGCATTTGACTTCCTTGGCTGGACTGTAGATGGAAGCAGAAGAAATTTGTTCTCAGATATAATGGAACTCAGTTGAGCTTGGCACGAGCTAATAAATATGACTTTAAAAAGATAATATGGGCCAGGTATTTATATGTTTACAACTTCTTAGCTTCCATCTACCTCCCCAGGGGACCCAGTGTGACTCTCTTTGATTGTACCTGTCAAGGCTTCTGGTTTGACCATTTTGTCTGTTTCTATCAGTTTTTATGGACACCTTTCCAAATGCTTGGTCTGTTATCCTGTTGTCTAATATAGTTGAAAATATCTAATAATATTTAACTTTCTAATTCTGTGGACTAAAATCATTTGTCACAATCAAAAGTACACGTTTATTAAAATACATTAAAGAAATACTGAATCAAAGAATCATTGAATCTCTTATTAGAAGGAGCTTTAAAAGCCATATAGTTCCTAGTGTCACTTCGCTCCAGGGAGTCAATGGACTGGCTCATGAACGCATCCAGCACAGCCCATTCCAGTGCTAGAAAGTTCTAGTCCTGAGACAGGTTTTCCTCACTTTGTTAAAGTTCGTGGCTTTTAACTTCCTTAAGTTCATCTCTGTCTTTGGGGGCAGCTCTATGATCCACAGTGCCAATTTCTCACAGCACTCCCCAAATATTTACAGACTGGCAACAGTGTCACTTTTCGTGGTAAGGTGTTCCTACACAAGGACGTGAAATGTAAAGGTTGTAGTTTCACTTTGTGCCTGCAGTGGCTCTGCTCCGTGCTAAGGACTTTACACGGGGATTTGGGGATTTGAGCCTTGTGCCTCCTCAGTTGTTCCTGACTGATCGGCGTGGGGTGTTGCAGAACCCCTGACTTTCCTCCGTCTAGTTTTCTGTCGTTTTGTTCTGAGGGGGGTTAGGCTGGCACTCTCCTTTTCCAGACACAATGTTGTTTATTTCTACTGACCCCAGTCAAAAGGAAAAAAACCATAAATACCTTCTAGCTGAAATGTGACCTAACCCAGTTTTCCTCATCCTGTTCCTGTATTTTTAGTGTAAATGTGTACTTGATGTGTGCCCTTGTCATTTTGCATTTTGTCCCACTGTTGTCACCAGCCATGGCATTCGTGGTGGTTGACTGGTGTCTTTATTATCGTTGGTGTATTGATGAGGCTTCCCAGCTTTGTGTTTACTGAAAATTGGATAAATGTGCTCTCGGCATCTTGAAATGAAATTGTTCACAAAAGTAAGGAAAAAGCTTTTCAGAACTCTCCGAGGCAAGTTCAGAAGTGATTTTAATTCCAAACAGCAATCTCCAGGGCAGTCATTGAGACTCCTGCAAATTGACCAAACTGTCTCATATTGACCCCAAGTGGAGAAAATGTGGATGTGCCATGGAGCAGATAAATCAAAAAGAGGACGGGAGTGTTTAGGGTGCTGTGACATGGAGCATTTTAGCAATAATGATGTAGTCTGCAGACACGGAGAACAAGAAGATTACACAGGAAAATACACAATGAAGAAAGCAGAGTGTCAGCGTGTCGAAGCATCACACCCAAAGTGTCTCATCCCAGCCTGGGCCGACAGTCTTCCAATGACATGAAAGGTCATGCAGAGAAATGGGAGTTGTGGTCAGCTGAGTTTCCCAATATCTGGGAAGAAAAGACTGATAATGGCCAAGCATCGCAGTGACTGCGTGGGGATGAGAAGCCATGGGAACGGACTTCCAGCAGGAGAACATCACACAGAGGTGAGCCCAGACACTCTGAGAACATTCTCCTGTCCTTATTAAGTTATCTGCAGATGATATGTAGAGCCACATACTTTTGGGGCTCATTTAGCTAGTCTTCTCATTTCACAAATAAACAAACTGACTCATGAAAGATTTTGGTGCTTTTCCAGAGCCTCACAGTATGTGGAAGAACAGACATCAGCATCACAGATTCCCAAATGCTATGTGAGTGACTTCTGAGCTCTGCCATGCTGCTAGCTCTGTTCTGCACATGCTTGCTGGCCAACTGCTGCATAATACATAATGCTGAATAACACGCGGTCCCTGGATTCAAGACTTTGTATTAAGGATGATAAGACATGCGTCTAATAACCATAAGCAGAGTGTGATAATTCTTATGAAACATATAAAAATAATGAAAGAAAATAAAAGATGCACTTGTAACTTCTGTCTTGAGATGTGGAGTTAAGGAAGCATTGGCTGGATATGGGAGTAGCCTAGCCCAGAGGAGGGGACAAGGCCTTGCAGAGTGAAGGACGAACCTTGGTCAACACTCAGCAACACCTCACAAGTGTCTGGTCTTTCCCTGAGGGAGAGGAGATGTAGGAGAACATAGTGGGCATCCAGAGAACTTGAAACCTAGAGTTTATTTTCTTGCTAGTGGGCTGTTCCAGGCTAGATATCCAGTCTTCATTCTCCTGTAGTAAGGAGATATCAGGATTCCCTGGGGAGAGGGTAGATGATCCCAAATTAAGGACATTTAGTTCTTGGCCAAGATGCAACCATATGAATTTCAAAGAATACAGACACACAGTGAACTTGATCAATGGTCTGACATACAGTAGGTGTTTCTGAGAGACCCATATTTTTCCACTTTTGAAGGTAAAAGGAAATATCTAAATCATCCTCATTAATGATCCAGACATTTTTTATTAAAAGAAGTACATGTTCTAATTTTCTCCAGGTCACATGAGAATGTCTGCTGCTAATGAGGTTTCTTCTTGCAGAGCTTATGTCTGAGGTCCCTCACCAGGCAGACTGCCCCATTGAGCTTTGAGCCCAGAGGTCCTGTCTGCGGCTGGGGAAGCTGCACTTTAGCAAGGAGCTCGTGATAAGAAAGGGACCTCCAGCAGGCTCCCCAGGGCAGCCCCTACTGTTCCAGAGGTGGCTCTTTTGAGGGCTGGGGCTGCTGTGTTGGTAAGTTGGAGCAGGCACCAGCCTTCACGCTGCTCCTCTTTTCTGCTCTTCAGACATCTCTACAACAACAGGGTGTTCTCACTGCTATGTCTGTCCTTCAGGTGCCTGGAGACCCACTAAGGCCATGCCAGCCTCCTGGACCCTCATCTCACTCTCTTCACTGACACTGCAGCCTCCTCTCAGCTGCTGAATCGTGCTGTGCTCACATTGAACCTTCATCCAACATAATCACAATTTCCCCTCAGTGACACACTGGAGCAGCCCAGCTGGCCATTCCCAAAGCGTCCAACCATCACATCCTCTCCCACACTGCCCTCTCTAGTCATGGGCTAAACTGTGTTCCCCCAAATGTGTGTGCTAGAGTCCTGTCCCCAGTACCTCAGGTGCAACCCTGTTGGAAAATAGGATGAAGGCAGAGGGTGGGCTTAATCCCAGATGACTGGTGTCCTTATAAAAAGGGACATTGGGACACAGAGACAGACAGACAAGGGAGGACAATGTGAAGAGTCACAGGAGGGTCCTCCCTGTACAACCTCAGGAGGAGCCAACCTCGTTGGCACCTTGATCTCAGATTTCCAGCATCTAGAGCTATGAGATGAATAATTTTTTTTAAAAAAATTATTCTTTAAGCCATCCAGTCTGCAGCCCTTTGCTAAATCATCTCCAGCAAACTAAGCCACCCCTTTTCCCAAGTTGTCCTTCCCCAAATTCTAGCCTTGAGTTATGTGCTGATTGGTCCTCCACACCACCACCACCAAAGTCAGTTCACCACCACAGCAGCAGCCACAGCCACCCTGTAGGTGGCCTACCAACCACTCTATTGACACAGGACAGTCAGCAGTGGAGGTCTGGGCAAGAGCTGAGAGAGTGCAGACCTGCAACCCAGTGGCCCAGCCCACTGGGGCAATTATGCTGCCACATGCAGTAGTGCACCTAGGGGTAGGAGGCCCATGTAAAAGCCTTGACCCAAGAAGAGACACATGAAGAACTGCTGCCCTCCCCAAGAGTATGGAAAACTAGGATATCCATATAGAGTAAGAAAAAAAATTCCCAATCACTACCAACCCATCCTCCAAATGGGGGAAGCCAGGACCCAGGAGAAGCATCTGCCTGTAGAAAGGAGAAAAAGAAATCCTATCCAGAGTCACCCATTCAAACTGAGGAGCTCTACTGTACCCAAGTGTACCATCAGGGTCATGGGACACAAGCCAGGGTGCCAATGAGCCTGCCCAGGGATACCCATCCCAAAGAGTGACAGTGCACCCAACCACTTCTTCCAAGAACTTGAGAGCTCACCCATGAAAAACTAACACAATGTCACTAAACTCAGCAAGGAACCACTAAATGTCCCATTGCCTAGACCGTGGAGGCACACACATGCAACTCATACATTGAATATGGTGAAGTGTGCACATAGAGACTACACTACTGCATCTACTGAGAACAAATACTAAAACACTCTACTCACCAGTCAATATAAAACACATCTACAGGAGGAAGTCTCTCTCCTCAAAGCCCACTCTAAAGTAATTAATTACTTTGAGCAACTGATCTACCAAATGATGAAACATCAATGTAAAGATATTAGGAATACCCCCCCAAAAAATACTCAAGAAAATATGACACCACCAAAGAAATACAGTCATTCTCAAGTACAAGAACCCATAGAAATAAACCCTTGAAATGACAGAAAAGGAATTCCTAGCAAGAATCATAAGGAAAATCAATGACATATGAGAAGATTCTGTTAGAAAACACAATGAAATGAGAAAAAGTATCCAGGATATGAAGGACAAAATTTACAAAAGAGTAATACCTTAAAAAAGGATGTAGCAGAAATCCTACAACTGAAGGATTCACTCAACAAATTTAAAAATTACAACTGAAAGCTTAAGCAGCAGGCTAGAGCAAGAAGAAAGAATTTTTGATCTTAAAGACAGAAAAATAATAGAAAAAAGAATCAACAAAATGAAGAAAATCTAAGAGAACTAGCAGATGAACTTAGGCACAAGAATATCCAAATTATGGGTGTTCTGGAAGGGAAGGTGAAAGGAAAAGGCATTCAGAACATAGTCAACTAAATAGTAATGGAAAACTTCCCAGGTACATGGAAATACAAGGACCTTCAGACATAGGAGTCTCAAAGATCCAAAACATATTCAATCCAAAAAGGTCCTGTTGGAGACACATTATAGTCAAATTATCAAAGCTAAAAGACAAAGACTGAATCTTAAAACAGCAAGAGAAAAGTGTCAAGTCACACATAAGGGAATACCCATCACACTATCAGCAGCCTTCTCAACTGAAACTCTACATGCCAGAAGAGAATTGGATGATATATTCAAAATACTAAATGAAAAAACTACCAGACAAGAATGGTATACCCAGCAATGATATCTTTCAGAAATGAGGCAGAAATAGTGTATTTCACAGATAAACAAAAACTGTGGGAATTCATTACTGCACAACCAGCCCTGCAAGAAATCCCCAAGGGAGTCTTGCATCTAGAATCTGAAAAACAATAATCACTGCAATGAGTACACACAATAGGATAAGACCCAGTGATAGATTAAAGATGCCAACAAGAAAGAGAAAGAAACTATATCTTGCCACAAACCAATAAACATCCAGGACAAATAATAAAAGGGGAAGAAAGGAACAAAATATTTTCTAAATATACACACAAAAATCAATAAAATACCAGGAATAAGACCTGTTACCTTTCAATAACCTTAAATGTAAATGTATTAAATTTTCCACTCAAAAGACACAGACTGATGGATTGGATTAAAAAACTATATCCAACTATATAATGTCTTTAAAAGACTCACCTCACCTGTAAAGACATACATTGACTAACAGTGAAGGAATGGAAAAAGATATAGCATGCAAGTGAAAACCAAAATAAGCAAGAACAGCTATTCTTATATCAGATAAAATAAACTTTAAACCAATAACCATAAAAAGAGACAAAGAAGGATATTATATAATGATAGAGTGATCCATCCAGTGATAAGACATAACAATCATAAACATATATGCACACAACACATGAGCACCCAGATATATAAAGCAAACACTATTAGACCAAAAGAAGAAAGAGATAGACTCCAATACAATAATAGTTAGGGAACTGAACACCCCACTCTCAACATCAAACATATCATCTAGGCCTCAAATCAACAGAGAAACAGACAACTTAAACTACATTAAGACCAAGTGGCCCTGGCAGACGTCTACAGGATATTTCATCCAACAAATACACAATATACATTCTTCCCATCAGCACAATGAGCATTCTCCAGAATAAGACCACATGTTAGGTTACAAGCCAAGTCTCAACAAATTTTTAAAAAATTTTAATGATTTCAAGTATTCTTTGAGACCACAACAGAATAAAACTAGAAATCAATAATAAGTGAAACCTTGAAACTCTAGAAATACATGGAAATTAAACAAAGTACTCCTCAATGACCTATGAATCTAAGAAGAAATTAAACAGGAAATCAAAAAAATTATTAAACCTAACAGAAATAAAGACACATCATACTAAAACCTGTGGAATACTGCAAAAGCAGTATTAAGAGGAACATTTATTGTAATAATTGCTTACATCAAAAGAATAGAAAGATTTCAAGTAAAAAGATTTATGCTATACCTCAAAGATTTATAAAAACAATAACAATCCTATCACAAATGTAGAAGATGAGAAGAAATAATTAAGTTCAGATCAGAGCCAAATGAAATGGAAAACCAAAAAAAATGATACAAAAGATTAATGAAACAAAAAGCTGTCTTTTCAAGACAATAAAAAAATAGACAAACCATTATCTAGGCTAACTAAAAAAAGAAGAGAGGAGACCCAAATAACAAAAATCAGAAATGAAAAGGAGACATTACTGTTACTGCAGAAATACAAAGAATAATTAGAGACCATTATAAATAAATATATGCTAACAAATTTGAATACCTGGAGAAACTGGATAAATTTTTGGACACATACTAACTACCAAGACTGAGCCAAGAAGAAATAGAAAACCTGAACAGACCAGTAACAAGCTATGATATTGAAGAGGTAATTATTAGTCTCCTATCAATGAAAAGTCTAGGTCTAGATGGCTTTACTGCTGAAATCTACTAAACCTTTAAGGAGAAATTAATGCCAATTCTCTTCAAGCTATTCCAAAAAACTGAAACACAGGCAACTCTACTAAATTATTTTTATGAGGCCAGCATAACCTTCATACCCAAACCAGACAAAGATGAAAAAAATAAAATTAAAGAAAGGAAAACTGCAGGCCAATATCTCTGATGAACATTGACACAAACAAAAATCCTTAACAAAATATTAGCAAGAAAAATACAGCACACTTCCAAAAAATTATATACTATGATCAAGTAGATTCATCCCAGAGATGCAAGGATGGCTCAACACATGCAAATCAACAAATGTGATACACTACATCAGCAAAACCAAGGACAAAAACCATATGATCATCTTAATAGCTGAAGAAAAAGAATTTAATAAAATTCAACATCCCCTCATGGTAAAGACTCTCAGCATATTAGTTGTAGAAGGAAAGTATCTCAGTACAACAAAATCCACATATGAAAAAACCAAAACTAATATCACCCTGAATGAAAATCTTTCAGCTTTTCCCCTAATAGGAACAAGACAAAGATGGCCACTCTTACCACTCCAGTTTAATGTAATAATGGAAGTACTAGCCAGGGTAATTAGGCAAAAGAAATAGAAGACATCCAGAATGAAAAAGAAGAAATCCAACTGACCCTGTTTGCAGATGACATGATCTTCTGTATAGAAAAACCTATACAAAAAAACTCATACAGCTGATAAATGATTTTGGTAAAGTTGCAGGATACAAAATCAACAAGCAAAAATCAGTAGCATTTTTATGTTCCAATAGTGAACTGCCAGAAAAGGAAATCAAGAAAGCATGCCCATTTACCGCAGTCACCAAAAAAAAATGAGAAAATACCTAGGAATCGACATAACCAAAGAAGTGAAAGATCACTATAACAAGAATTGCAAATCACTGATGAAAGAAATTAGAAGGGACACAAAAAGATGGAAAGACATTCCAAGCTTTTGAAATGGAAGAATTAACATTGCATAAACGTCCATATTACCCAAAGTGATTTACAAATTCAGTGTGAACCCCATCAAATTGCCATTGACATTCTCTGCAGAAAGAGGAAAAATAATCCTAGTAGTTGTATGGAACAATAAAATCCCCAAATAGCCAAAGCAATTTAGAGCAAAAGAAATAAAGCTGGAGTCATAACACTACTTGAACTCAAATTATACTACAAAGCTATAGTATTCAAAACAGCATGGTACTGGCATAAAAATAGACAATCGGATCAATGGAAAAGAATAGAAAACATGGGAATCAATCTACATACTTACATCCAACTGACCTTTGGCAAAGGCAACAAGAACATACATTGGGGAAAAGACTGCCTCTTTAATAAATGGTCCTGGGAAAATTGTACATCCTTATGCAGAAAAATGAAAGTAGACCTTTACCTCCTGCCATATACTAAAATCAACTCAAAATGGATTAAATACTTAAATAACTTAAATATAAGACCTGAAACTATACAACTCCTAAAATAAAACGTAGGAGAACTACTTTGAGAATTAGGTCTAGACAAAGACTTTATGAATAAAATCCCAAAAGCACAGGCAATCAAAGGAAAAATAAACAAATGGGATTATATCAAGCTAAAAAGCTTCTGAACAGTAAAAGAAACAATTAACAGAGTGAAAAGACAACTTACAGAATGGAAGAAAATATTTTTGAACTATTCTTCAGTCAAGAGATTAACATATAGAATGTAAAAGGAACTCAAACAACTTAACAGTAAAAATATTAAGTAATGGATTGAAAAAATAGGCAAAGGAGCTGAATAGGTATCTCTCAAAGGAAGACATACAAATGGCTAACAGACAAAAGAAAAAATTCCCAACATCACTAATTATCAGGGAAATGCAAATCAAAACCACATTGAGATATCATCTCACCCAGTTAGACTGGCTATTATAAAAAAGACAGAGAATAACAAATGCTGTGAGGATGTGGAGAAAGGGGAACCCTCCTACACTGTTGATGGGGCTGTGAATTAGTGCAGCCACTATGGAAAACAGTATGGGGGCTCCTCAAACAACTACAGATAGAACTGCCATAGGATCCAGAAATCCTACTACTGGGGACATACACAAAGGAATGGAAATCATCAGATCAGAGGGACACCTGCACTCCCATGTTTATCACAGCTCTATTTACAATAGCCAAGATAAGAAGCTAACCTAAATGTCCATCGACAGATGACTGGATAAGGAAAATGTGGTATAAAAATTCAGTGGAATACTACTCAGCAATAAAAAAGAATGAAATTCTTCCATTTGCAACAACATGGATGAACTTAGAGAAAATCATGTTAAGTGAAAAAAGCCAGGCACAGAAAGAGAAATACCACATGTCCTCACTCATAAGTGGGAGCTGAAATTATAGTAAGTAAATAAAAGAAGGAAGAAAGATGCAACAACCACAATAATTCGTTGAATTTTCAGAAGGAGAGAACAGAACTGAGACCACCAGAGGTCAGAAAGGGGGAAGGGGAGGGGATTAGTGAGAAACTGGTAAGGGGCCACAAAAAATAATTACAATGTGTTATGCTGAATATACTA
Source organism: Cynocephalus volans (assembly GCF_027409185.1). Lineage (NCBI taxonomy): Eukaryota > Metazoa > Chordata > Mammalia > Dermoptera > Cynocephalidae > Cynocephalus > Cynocephalus volans. The sequence goes on along the minus strand of NC_084473.1, from coordinate 1,843,596 downwards.
ATAATCCTGATTTGAGCATCACATATTGCACACAGGTATTGATATTCAACACTGTACCCCACAGATATATATGATCAATTATGTTTCAATAAAACAAAGAAGAGAGAGAGAGAATAAATGACCAAGTAGTTTGACAACTTCTCCTCTGAGTGGATCCAGTGAGAGTTGGGAGCTGATTCAACCCCAAACAAATGCCATTAACCTCAATCACATTGTTTCTAGGCTAAAGCCCAGCACAGGGAAAGCATCTGATAATTAGCTGAAAAATTCCCTTTGGTACCTAGCATCGTGCCTCCTGCAGACATTTAGTCTGATGGGATGAGACAAAGGTGACATGAATCTCCTGTTGGAAAAATAGCGGAAGGCGGATCTGGATGTGGTTGCTATCAGAGGAAGACCCACCTGGATGAGGCTGGTATCAGAGGAAGACCCACCTGGATGTGCTCAGTGTCACAGGAAGACCTACCTGGATGTGCTTGGTACCAGAAGCACAATACACAGTGGCTTAATTTTACGCTCAGCTGACGAGGTCCAAGTGGGAGGAAGGTTCCCTCATGAGACCCTGGCTTGGTTTTATGTTAGCTGAGCATGCTATTTTTTAAATAAATATGGGATTTTCTTCCTCAGGGGAACTCCTAAAGAGAACATCTTAATTTCAGTCAGCACAGAAGGAGGATGAACTGATCTAACACTGACTTCTGGTCCAAAAAGCTGTAAAGTTGTCTGTGAGTTGATTGTAAAAATAAAGTTATGGCTGTGAGCCTAGGTTTTTAGAAAATCAGGGGCTGTTGGAGATAAAACAGTAGGAAGATTAAAATTTTGCTTCAAAGCAAACAAATTGCTATGCCTCTGTGTCATTCACTCTCCCCTAATATCACTCACATGGCATGTGGCCCAGCTGGAAGTGGTCTCGGTGTCCATGGCAGCAAGAGTAAAATCTGCAGAGAAGATGAATGGTGCAGCTGTTTCACAGGACACACGATGACGTGGCCACCTCCTCAATTTACTTCGCATGACGATCTCCCGGACTCTCCTCTTGCCTGGTGAGGTTTCCTTGCTTGCACTGAAAAGAGTGGAGACATTGATTGGGTTAAGCGATACAACTTAAAAAATTAGAGTTGCAAGAAGGGGAGGTAGGAAAGAGAGAGAGGGGGTAGGAGTTAGGGAAAAATGGGGAAAAGAGGAGATATTGGGCAAGGCGTGGAGAGGGAGAGAGGAAAGGAGGAAGGAGAAAGTTGAGAGGGAAGAAAATGGGATCTCAGGGGGAGTTACGAGTGAAAGAGAGTGAGAAAGCAGGGAGTGGAGGAGAGAAGGTGGACGGGAGAGGAAGAGCTGGAGGACGGGGAAGACAGCCCTGTCCACCCCAGCTGCAGAACTCCGGGCGGCAATTTTAAAACAGGAAATAGAATTCAAAGTTACAAAACCTGGGCTTGAATCCCAGTTAAAATGTGGAGCAGTAGTGTGGGTGTGGAAAACAGAGCTGTGTGAACCTCAGACTCATTTCCGGAGGGCGGTAACATATCCGTGTCTACGTCTGTCTGTGCCTAGGCACGTACCTATGTCTGTCTGTATGTCTACATATGTGTCTATGTGTGTATGTATGTTTGTATGTGTGCATGTATTTACGATCTATCCATCCATCCATATCTATTATCTATGTATTTATGTTTATGTCATCTATCCATCCATATCTATCATCCTTCTGTCTGTCTGTCTGTCTGAAAGTGCTTTGCAATCAGCAAAGTGATCCACATGTTTTCAGCACAGATGGTCTTTCAGGGATCTGACAGCTAAGTGGAAAACATTTCATGTTTGGCTTTATGGTCAATTTGATTCAGATGCTTTGGCTTGCTTCTATAAGGTGCCATAAATTTTTCATGGCCAGTGAAACTTTCAGTGTAAAGTATGGGTGATTCCAAATTGTAAGGGTGAGCAGAAACATCTTTCTTTGTTACATCTTGTCCTATAATAACCGACATTTGGTTTCCCCATAAGGGTTGTGAACCTTTATGGTCAAGAATCAGGCTTTAGTCTTATGCCTCTGACAGGCACACTGTATGCCAGTAATATTTTGGGGGTAAAGAGTCATTTAAAAGAGAAAGCATCACCATGCTGTGCTCATTTTTGCATGAGCATCCTAGAAAATCTCACCCCAATGCCACGAAGGACACTTATGTGTTGTTGTTCTATAGAAGTAGATTAGGTAAGTTTATTTACCTTACAATGGTTCCTCTGTGCCCTGCCATGGGATGGGAGTGCAGGTTCAGTCCCTTTTCATTGGCTGTGATGACTCGATTACTAGCCTTAAAATTCCAGCTAAGGCCACACTCTAATCATATGGCTGCAATCTTGTCGGAGGAATTTTTGCCTGATGATTCATTTTTTTTTTTTTAATCTATGAAGATAAATGTCATGCCACACTAATGGAAAAAGAGATTATTCATATTTATGAGATATTTTCTAGAGAGAAAGAACTTTTTTAAAGGCTTTCAAGAGCCATACTGAGTTCACTACATTTTTCTGTGGGTAGGAATCATAGCCAGAAATAGGCATTCACTGATTGCATTGCGTATTCTCCATGAAATACTGACGGTTTCACAGAGCAAAAGAATCTCCAGAGTCTGTCTTGAAATATGCATCCTCCACGGTTAGAAATAAATTGAAAGGTTAGTCATACTGAGTTTTTATGAATAATTGATAGAATGAAGCAATCTTCTGGGTGGTTTCAGAGAAAATTAATTCCACGATTGTCAGAATCTATACACTTTGGCATTGTGTGAGTATTCTTTAGAATAACTTAAATCTAACTCTAAGCTGGAACACCACAAGGTCCAGGGATTTAATCCCTAAGATTCTGAAATGTTGCTTACACTTCCTAGTCACATGACACACCCTGTCCCTGTGAGGAATTCTAATCTCTTGTGAAAGTGCTAACACAAGAGCAGTTAAAAACGCTCACATGCACTTTCATTATCAAGTAATAGAAGACATATTCTTACCAAATCACTGTTTTTCTCCCAAGTTTAAATACACTCACAACAAATTGGATTAAGGAAAAAAAAAAACTACTTAGCAGGGTCCTCTCAGTAATCGTTTATCTCTTGCACGTTTTTCCTGAGTAAATATGCTGCAGAACCCTGTCGTATTTTAAGATGACAGAATATTTAGTGGGTTTTTGGGGGGAGGGGTAATGTTATCCCCCTCTTTCATATAACACTTTGGAAGTGCGTGCAACTCTGTAAATAAGGAATGCAGAAGAAAATAGCGTTCAGCAGGAATTCCCTCAGACACGCAATGGGTCGTTTGTAAAGCACCAGGAAAGTTAATGGGAAAGGAGTCTAAACAGTTTAGTCTTCCATGATGAAAATAATCATGGTACTTTTAATTTGTCACTCTTTGCTCTGTGCTAGATGTTTTCATAAATCATTCTCTACATGACCTTACTAGCAGTCCTGCAAACGATCGTTAATATGCACATGCTGTAGAGGTGGAGGAAATGCGGATGAATGGCTAAAAGACTTCAAGTCAACTACGTAGCTAGTGTGAAGAAGTGATGACTTAGGTCATGCTAGCTGCTGGAGTGGACAAATCCACAGCCTTGGGTGGGTTAATATCAGAGAACTTTATTTCTCACCTGAGTGACTGTACCGCCAGGCTGTGTCTGTTTGGCAAGGTGCAAAGGTCTCTGCTTCCTGGGGTCTTTCAGGGAAGGGAGGCTGGGGCACAGTGTAACCATGTGCTCGGTGAGGAAGAAATGGGTTTGGTGATTCACAGGTCTGGCCACAGATTTGTCCCTCTTCTCCTGGGGAGACAACCCCAAACCCCACCCAGTGGCCACATCCCACTCAGCGCCCAGAGTCTCTAGGAAAAGTGTTTCCTCTCCCTCAGCAGGGAAGACTTCTTCACCAACCTGTCAGTTCAAGGGCAAATTTGCTGTCTCTCAAGAGGCAGAAGACACCCATTAACGACAAAGAGCAGCGTTCTGGACACCCACCCACAGCAATGGAAACCCCAGTGCATGGGCAGTGGAGGGCTCTAGGCCACGGAATTGGAGCTTCCTTGAGGAGACTCTGCTTCCTGTGAGATTCTTCCTCTCCACCATCAGTCATTGTGGATTAGCGTGTTTCGTTGGGGGTGGCAGAACGTGGACATAAGCACAAGAGCATAAATCAGTGAATTACCACCACCTCAACACAGCCGTGCAACCAGCACCAAGCTCGAGAGAGACCTTCTCGGCAACTCACAAAACCCCTGACCCCACCTCCAGCCACTGCCCCCAAAGGTCACTGATCTCCTAATTTCTCAGAACTTGAAAGGTGGCACCTATTTTGTGTTAATATAAATGGAATCATACAGCATATTTTCTTTGTGTCTGTCTTCTTCTGCACAACAGTTTTTCTGTGAGGTTGCATCCACATTGTCGTATGTAGTTTTGTGGATGGTTTGTGTTCATGACTGTGTAGTATTCCACGGTGCAAAAACACCACAGTCTCATTAATTATCCATTCTGCTGCTGAGGGATATTTAGAGTTGCCAGTTTTTTCTTTGTTTCACTTTTGTTTTTGTTTTTTGCTAGTCTGGTTAGAGCTTTCATAAGCATATTTTTGGTGAACTTACACAGGCACTTCTTAATTTGTAGGGGGCGTATGCTCAGCTTTGGTGGATATTGCTGCTCATCTTCCCCCAGGTGGTTTTGCTAATTTACACTCTAGCAGTGGTGCATGGTGCATGAGAGTTCTGATTGCTCCAAACCCTCGCCTGCCCGTGGGACGCATGGTCCTTGCTTCCCTCACGTGTTGTCCCCACTGGTGGACGTGTGTGGTATTGCTCGGTCCTTCACTGGGCAGTTTCTGCATGTCCTTCTTGTTTCTAGATCCTGTGTTCTGTGCTGGGACTTGTTTATCTAACTTAAGAAGAAGTTGCTCCCATGTCCTTCTTTTTCAGTTCAATAGCAACTCTTTTGAAGACATTTGGAAACATTATTTAAATTAAAAGGGGATTTCTTTAAATTTAGTTTTGCCACAAGTATGAGTTGTTTTCTTCGACTAGAAACTTTTGTGGGTTTTTTTTTTTCTGTTAAAGTATTCCTTTCTTATTTCTAGTTTTATTTCCTATTATTTGAGTTCTAGAATAAGACGGTTTTTCTAAATCTTTGAGGACCCAAATATTTCATTACTTCTGCTAACAAAATGTCTAATCTTTTTAAAGATAATTCTCCATTGGAATGAACTTGTTTGACACAGTAAGAAAAGTACAAAACACTCTTTTACTCTGATCCCTTCCAACAATTTCCTGAGAGCAACACACTGCAGATGACAGTTTTACCAAGTGTTCTACGGCTACGTATCTTGGGTCTTCATCTTTCTGTGCCTCTAATATAATTTTCCACATAAGTGCCAAGTGAGTAACTTGTATTTTAGATTATTATCATGCCAGCATTCAACTTCAATATGCTAGTCTGTACTGTTTAAGATGATAGTAGACGCTTTAGAAAGCAAAGCCCAAATTTCAGTGATTTAACACACACACAAAAACCACTTACGGCCCTGTTCAATGGCTCCCTGCATCCCTTCCTGGCTATCAGTGATGCGGGGAGGAGGCTTTGGGTTACCGTGGTGCTGGCACCTGTCTGCAGACACAGCACTGAGCTGGATGTCTTCAAGAGCCAGATCTGGAGGAGCACAGATCATTTCCACTAAGATTACACTGGCTGAAACTCAACTGATGGCCACACCTAACTTCAAAGATTAGGGGAGGTTAGATGTAGTTTCTCTGTGTGCCCAGGAGAGGAGGGAAAATGATTTGGTGAACAGACAATCATTCACTCTCACAACTATGTGACTATGAATAACTCCACATAAAGTATTTGAACTACTGAAACACACACATTGTGTTTCAAATGCATGTGTGTTTAAATCTGTGCCTCTAACAGCTTTATTTTCCCCTTGAATGATCACACAGCGCATCCTACCTGAGTGCCTCCGTGAGCTGGGAATCTTCGTCACCTCTGGTACAGGACGAGGAACATCCAGCTCTTTAACTTCACGTTTCCAGGGTTCCTAGTGGAATCCAAGCACTGACGTTTAATCCAAGTGTTAGATTTGATCACTAATCTTATCCTCCGAATGCGCCTCATGTGTTGTGGGGATGAGTAGTCTGACGGTGACCATGATAATGACAGCAGCTGACATTCACTGCAGGCTTACCACGTTCACTTTACATGTGTTTCCTCTTGATGAAAACTTATGAAATAAATATTGATATTGTCTCTATTTTATAGATCTGGCATATTGAACATTAGAGAGGCCAAGCGACTTGCCAAGTGTCCCTCATTTATTAAAACACAGCCGAGTCATGGATACTAAAGCCTACTTCAGCGGTGTGCACCAGGGACACAGAGAAGCCACCACTGGATTCCAGGAGTTTATTCCTTCACTTCTGGCACATGCTTTGGACCACCCCCAAGGATCTATGCACAAGGGAAATAATACCCGCTTACGTATCCCATAACCCACGGTGGGGACTCTGGTAAAATTGAATTAGAGATCTGAAACATAAAATGGCCACCGTCTCCTCTTCTCCTGCTAGATGCCCATTTCCTGGCCCTTTGTCTGGGAAGATCACAATTTTGAGGGGACTCACCTGGTGTTTCCAGGATACAGGTTTCTTCCAATGAGGCAAAGAAAAAAAAATAAAAAACTAAACAAAAATGGCCAATAAGCAAATAGCAGGTGACCATCTACTGCCATCCCTTGTGTCCTGGGTCCTGTCCACTTTGCTGTCTTCTCCCACAGATCAGTCATACGTTGTTTTACATGTGACATGCAGGGGCTTAGCTGTACTTAGCAGAAGAAATAAGGAAACACACCTGCCTTGTCCAGGACGGGAAGTTCTCTGTGTTAATTTATTTGCATTTTACGGCAAGGCAGTAAAATAATAAAAATGGTTAGTTTATTGCAAACTTAGTTAATGATGGAGACAGAAAAAATAAAACAGATCCATCAGAGACTATGGAAAAGGATTCCTAGGCAAGAGGGTCGGTGAAGATTCTTAGCAGCCCGTGCCCCGGGCATGAGCCAATCAGAACCGGATGCACTGTTTCCTGAGGATTCATTTCTCCAAAACTTCTTTTCATACAGTTGGTCTTTTCTCTGGGAAATCTCTCTAATTCGGCCCCTTTTCTTCTTTTCCACTTCCACTGCTGTTACCTTAAAACAACGCTCCCTTGCGATATCTTGTCTTGAATACCGCTTGACTAGTCTTAGGCTGTTTGTCTCCTTCTCGTTCCAGTTCCCTGGACACCACTAGCGTTACATTTCTGGAGCACAGCCCACCTGTTTCTCTGCCAGTTTTCCTGTCGCATGTTGGATACATCCCAAAGTTCTTGTGATAAGAACCTCAGCCATGGCAATCCGGATGACATGCACCTGCCCTGCTCGCGACTGGCCCCTCCGTGACAGTGGCTCCTGCTACCCCAGCCCCTGAGTCCTCTCAGACACACTCTGCCAGGGCTCACACTTGTCTCTGCATGGCCCGGGGTTCTGTGTTGATGTTTTGCCCAGTAAACTCTGACTCATTCTTCGAGATATGGGTCCAGTGTTGAAGTTTTCCTGTCTTTCCTGTTCTGTCTACATTACTCTCCCTTCTGCAAAACTCCACCACCTCCTCTGCTGATACTTCACGTGCTGATTCATATTTTATTTCTTTGTTTACAAGGCTGTTCCTTCCTGAACAAGTTGAGTTCTGAGGGCAGAGCTGTGACAGGTCATCTTTACCTTCCTAGTGCTGAACTTAGTCCCTAGTTCATACTGCAGGTACTTGGTAACGTTTGTGGAAGTGAGCAGAGTTGAATTTACTGGACAATCTAACTTGGGAGAAGGTAGATTATTAAAGTACAGTGTTAGAGCACATGAAGGGCACAGCTCAGGCATGATTACTCCTTGGTGGCAGCTTAGCATACACAGGCATTGGTCATGGAGGAAGAAAAACGCCTGCAAATTATAGTACAAATCAAATAAATGCAACCTCGGGAAGGACTTTTACCTCTCCTCTAAAACTGGCAAAGTAGGACATAGATGGGTTCAGGTTTGCACTAAACATTTGACAGCAAAATCTGGTTTATTTTTGTCCGGTGGGCGTGACACTTTTGGGACAGGTATTTGCCCACTCATACTGCGTTCCTGTTTTACTTCACGCCTCGTTCCTCTCGGTCCACTGATCCCAGGACCACGTCGTCAGTGAGGGTGGAAGCCTCAGGGCTGTTCTTTCGCAAGTGTCGGCACATGATCATCAGCCGTATCTGTCATCCTGCGGGAAGGAGCATGGCACGGAGAAGGGCTGGATGCAGGGCACATGCAAAACTCAGTCTTGCCCACAGACTCGAAATTCCTCTGTCGTTTCCATCTGAAATACACTGGAAAGAGCTGTGCATCAGATACTGAACCAGATGTAAGACGGCAGCGTTTCCTTGGAATTTTTTCCACAGTGAAATCTCCTCTCACTACAGATTCTAAAGTGGCTGTGGTGTCCTGTTGCCTGTGATCACCTTCGTGTAGTTGTCACAAACCTCCACACCAAGCCACTGCCGGCACCATCCAAGGTCACTAATGATGGTAACTTATTCTTTGTCATTTGCAGAATTACAATGAGGTCTCCCCTTGTCAAAAGTCAACTTTGATTGTTATGTGCTTTCCTAAATCTCTCTTAATGTATGTTTCTATATAATAAGGGAATCTCTCTTTTCTAACTCATGTATATAGTTTTCAACTTGGCAGGATGAGACATAGCATAGAGTTGATTATAGACACAAAGTAATATGTAGTTCTCAGAAAAATTATGACAGCCAAAATGAAATGTTTTAATATGGAGATATGTAAGCCAGATGATGAAAAATAAAGAGCGGTATTTCAGAAGTACATTAGATTATTTTTATAACATAAAAATTCTGATTCTCAAATGAATTAGGTGGTACTTCTTTAGTCAAGTTTGATTTCTTTTCTTTTTTTTTTTTGGTGGCTGGCCAATACAGGGAACCAAACCCTTGACTCAACCTCTTGAACAGGGCAGTTGTGTAGAGAGAGAGTCTATCTCTGATTTTGGAGATTTCTGGATTTGGCTAAGAGTCTCTTTGGCGTCTGGTTCATCTTTAGACAGAGGCTGACTTAGAATTTGCACATGCTGGGCAGTCAGCGTGTTCCATGGATGACAACCCAGAAATGGATTCTGTAGAAGTAGTTCCACATGTACAGCAAATCCAATAATGTTCAGATTAAATGCCCATCCAGTTTATATGCAATTTAAGATGGGGAATAATTTTGGTAATACACATGGGGGCATTGAAGACTCACGATGTGAATTTTGGAATTACTTCACCTACTTAGAGATTCCTTACAGAGTCCTCGTCAATAAAGTGAAATGTTGCTTTTCAATATGCTGATAAACATAAATATCTTCTGAACAAGGCAGTAGCAGATACAATCACAAAAAAATATAAAAGTGCATGATTGAAGAGGGTAGAAGAGACACCTGTACGAGTGAAGGCAGCCAGCTTGCACGAAATCCCAGCAGGCTGCTGAGGGGAGGGGCTCACAGTGGTTAGCGCAGAAGGCCTTCAGTGACTCGGGGTATTTGGACTTGCCCATAAAGTACAGATAGGAACTTGCCTGAGACCAGGTAAGGAACTGTGGTGGCTACTTTGGTACTTGGTGTTATGGGCTCATGAGTGCTTTCCACTTTTTTCTGATTAGTGTACATGCTTTGCGTGTATTTCCAGTTTGCCCAATTCTCTTTCTTCCTCAGTAAATGACATTTTACCTTGTATCTTGGTCCTCTCAGGCTGCTATAACAAAATATCATCAACTGGGTGGCTTATAAACAACAGAAATTTATTTCTCACACTTCTGGAGGCCAGAAGTCCAAGATTCAGGTGCTGGCAGATTTGGTCTGGTGAGGACCAGTTCCTTATAGATGGCACCTTCTTGCTGTGTCAAATGGTGGAGGGGCTAGCTAGTCCTCTGGGGTCACTTTCTAAAGACACTAGAGCCGTTCATGAGAGCTTCACCCTAATGACCTAATCACCTCCTAAAGGCCCCACCTCCAAATTCTATCACCTCGGGGGTTAAGATTTCAACACTTGAATTTTTGTGGGACACAAACATCCAGACTATAGAACTTTTTATGTCGGAAATTCTATGTCTATAAGGTCTCCAAATTGTCCAAGTTATTTTTAAAATTAAGCTAATTATTATCAGAATAGGGTCAGAAAATCTGAGAAGAGAAGAAATATAATTTGTTCGCAGTCCATTTAAATGGAATGATAAAAAGATGTACAAAGTTTATCTTAGTGGGAGAAAGTTAATGCTCATTGAGAATTGGCCATTAAATTTTAAAATCCTTGTCACTTTATAAGCTTACCATATAAAGGTAAAAACAAGTGAATATTTTCTTTGTCAGTGTACCGATGAATGGACAGCCAGCTAAAGAAGCAGGTGTCTATTGTGCATTGACTGTGGGCTGTGGAAGGCTGGAGACACGGTGATGTCAACACGATCGAGGTATCGTCTTGCCAGGCCAAGAGCTAAAAATTAATGGAGCAAATGCCCACAAAAGTTACTGCAATGTATGTACAACTATGGTAAGGGTTTTATTAGTTAAAGGGAGAAACTGAACATGACTGGATGAAAGCACATGAGGCGGGTGGTCTCTTGCCTGTGCCTTGAGAGAGGGCAAGATGTTCCCAGCTGGGAGTGCTGAAAAGGTCACGTTGTACAGTACAGGAGACCACGGGTGCAGATGGGTCAGAGCAGTGTGCTGGATTTGATCTGAGAACAGCAAATAGCAGACCTGGGTTGCAGATAAGATCCAGAAACTTTAATGTATCCAAACTCTCCTCCCTGTTGCTTCCATTCTGTTTTGTAAAACAATGCGGAGTCTGTCCGTCTTTCTCAGCTCTTGCTTCTTGTATGCTTCTTCCCTGCTAACCTCCTTCCAGAGATCACCTCTGGTTACCAACAAATCCATTTTCCTCCAACAGGAATTTAAGGCCTCCTGCATCTCTCTCCCCACCTGTCCAGTCTGAATTTTCCTCTTTCCTGGCAGAGATATGCTCTGTCCACTTAGTCCTCTGTTTTAATGCTTATAATATTTCCTGTCTGGGAACCTTTCTGCAAACTCAACCCAGATTAAAGGAAAGGGAGAGGGGAGGCAGGGGACTATAGATTTACCCAATGAAGAGAAAATGGGTATCTTAATTAGACAGCTGTGGCTGGCAAATGATCAGTGCCTATATACCTTTAACAAATGAGAGCAAATCATAGGATCGAGAGTTGCAAGGGACACTCAAGGTAATCTAATGTAAATATTATATGATATTTGAGTCTTTCTCTTGAAGTAATAAAGAAAAACTTGCTCTACTGTAAATTTAAGCTCCTTATAGGCAATTTGTTGCCTTGCAAGGCAGTTTATTTACTTGATATACAGTTTTCTGTTGCAAATTAATAAATTCTCTTTACTGTACAAATTCATGAAGTTTGTACAGAATCTCACAACATTAACATAGAATGGTAAATTCTGACTAATCTATTTATTTTAGCATTTCCTTAAAGCAGGACCTACTGGCTGTTCAAGAACATGTTGTTTAATTTCCACACATTTGTGAGTTTTCCAAGGTCCTCCTGCTATTGATTTCTAGGTTCATGCCACTATGTTCAGAAAAGATACTTAATACAAATTTTAATCTTCTTAATTGTTAAGACGTATGATCTTATATATAAAAACTCCTAAACACTCCATAAAAAATGTTAGAATTGATAAACAAATTCACTAAATTTGCAGGTTACAAAACAAACACAAAAAATCAGTAGCATTTCTATACACTAACAACAAACTATCTGAAAAAAGAAATTAAGAAAACAATTTTACTTACAATAGCATCAAACAAATACTTAAGAGTAAATTTAATCAAGGAGATGAAAAACCTGCACACTGAAAAATATAAAATATTGATGAAAGAAGGTGAAGAAGACACAAATAAGTAGAAAGATAGCTCATGTTCATGGACTGGAAGAATTAATATTGTTAAAATGTCCACATTACCCAAATCAACCTACAAATTCAATGCAATTTCTATCAAAATTCTAATGTCATTTTTACCAAAATAGAAAAAAAAATCCTAAAATTCTGATTGAACCAGAAAAGACCCCAAATAGCCAAAGCAATCCTGAGCAAAAAGGAAAAAGCTGGAGGCATCACACTGTCTGATTTCAAAATATATTATAAAACTATTTTAACTAAAACAGCATGATACTGGAATGAACACAGACATGACAACTAATGGAACAGGATGGAAATCCCAGAAATAAACCCAGGTATCTACAGTCAATTGATTTTTGACAAAAGGCCAAGACCACAAAATAGTTAGAGGAAGCCTCTTCAAGAAATGGTGTTGGGACAACTAGATATCCACATACGGGAGAATTAAATTAGACTCTTATCTCAGACCATATGCCAAATTCAACTCAAAATAGATAAATGACTAAAATGTAAGGCCTGACACTGTAAAGCTACTAGAAGAAAACACAGGGGACAAGCTGCATGACATTGGTCCAGGCAATGATTTTTTGGATGGGACTTCAAAAGGACAGGTAACAAAAACAAAAACAAACAAATGGGACTAAATCAAACTGAAAAGCTTCTGCACAGCAAAGGAAACAATTAACAGAGTGAAGACGCAACCTACTGATTGGGAGAAAATACATGCAAACCATACATCTGACAAGGGGCTAATATCCAAAATAAATAAGAAATAAAAACAATTCAATACAGAGAAAACAAATAACCCGATTAAAAAATGGACAGTCTCTGAGTAGACATTTCTCAAAGAAGAGATATGAATGGCCAACAAACATATATAGAACATGCTCAATATTTCTAGTCGCCACAGAAATGCACATCAAAATCACAACAAGCTATCACCTCACACCTGTTTGTTAGAATGCCTGTCATCAAAAAGATGAATGACAGGTGCTGGCGAGGATGTGGAGAAGAGGATCGTGTGTGCACTGTGGGTGGGGTGTAGATTGGTACAGCCAGTACAGATCCTTCAAACATCGTACCATCCCACAATCCCACTTCTGGGTATATACCCCCAAAATTGAAGTCAGTGTGCTGAAGGGGCATCTGCACCCCATGTTCATTTCAACATTATTCACAAGAGCCAAGACATGGAAGCCACCCAAGTGTCCATCAGTGCATGAATGGAGAAAGTAAACGTGGTGCACATGCGCAATGCTGTAACATGGAGCCTTGAAAAGAAGGGGACTTTACACAGAAATCAACTACATTGTGCGCAGATAAACTTAAAAAATTAAAAGTTTTAAAAAGAAGGGAATTCTGTCACTGTGCCAACTTGGGTGGGACTAGAGGACATTGTGCTAACTGAAATAAGCCAGACACGGAAAGACGGATTCCACATGATCTCACTCCTATGTGGAATCTAGAAAAGTCTTTTCATAAAAACAGAGAGAAGAAGGGTATTACCCCATGCTGGGGGAAGTGCGGGAGTGTTGGGGAAAGGGAAGGTGTTGGTCAAAGAATACAAAGTCTCTGTGAGACTGGAGGAGTAAATTTGAGCGATCTATTGCGCTGCATGGTGACCACAGTCAATAACGATGTATTGTGTATTTCAAAATTGCTAAAGTAGATGTTTAAGGCTCTCGCCACGAAAAAGAAACGCGATAGGCAATGGATATGTCAACTAGCTCGATTAAGTCTTTCTACAACATATACATAGATCAGAACATCACACTGCACCCCGTAAGTACGTGCAATTATTCTTTGTTGATTAAAAATATAGTATCTAAAATTATAGTAAAAATTTAATGGCTCCAAACAAAAGAAAACAATACAACGACAACAAAAAGAGGACCAAATGATCACTGTCGTACTTCAATGAAATTCAATTTGGGAAAATTACTACATATAAAAATGATGTATTTGAAGTAGACAGATTAAGATTGGAACAGGGCTATACAATTTTAATTTTTATATACAATTTTATAAAATTTTGTCTTATAAGATAGTCTACTTTTGATATTGTGAAAAGCGAATGATTTAGAAAGGATTTCACCATTTCATACAACTTACTTCTAATGACGTGCCCTGCATGTATTTTTAATAACTATTTTAAATGGGGAAGCCAAGAAGCCCGCAGAGGCATCACGCGGCATGAAATGTGTGTCCGTCCCAGGCTGTCACACGTGTTTGATGCCCTAATTCTTCCCGACTCAAGTACATATTTCCACAAAGTCCTAGTGGGAATTAAGTGTGGGCTGGATGAGCGTGAAACTTGGCTTTAACTTTAGGAACACTGATAATGGCTGTTCTGTAATTACAAGGTCAAGTTCTGGATATGAGCTCAGTTAAATAAACAAGTACTTGGATCTGCTGGACTTTACCTAATTCTCTGTAAAGAAAATGGTGGAGTATGTGTATTATGTTTTAAATGCTTTAGTCTCTAAAGTATGAATACGATTTCATGATAATCTTAAATTTAGAATAAAATCCATGTTTTAATAAGGTACAGGATAACGTATTTTTAAGCAGTTCCAATCTAATTAGAATAGATTATGGTTGAAGAAATATATCTCCTATACCACTGTTAAAAAACAAAAATTCCCATGCTCCTGCCTACTACGCAGCAAAATCAGCACTACATAATGTCTGCTCCATTAATAAAGATTGATTAATTGGGGGATGCAGTTCAAGTAACACAGTTTAATTAAAATCTTTGCTGCGTTTCCTTTTTCATAAACTTAGAGGCCTGTCACCACTTCTGCCCTTCCCCCACCGCTGGTACCAGGCCACCTAAATGCAGGTTTTGTCCTGCTCTGGGAGTCGGGCTTGGTGGTGTATTTAAAATACTGTGGCTGTTCTTTGTCACTGATGAGAGCACAGATTGAGAATACTCATGCCCTCTGCAGAGCAGGTGGGGTTCTCTGCAAATCAATGTAGAGGTAGGGCAGCTTGGCCCATGTCCCCACTGGGCTCCTGGCTGCAATCCCAGCTACCTGTGACATCACCTGTATGGGACATGCCCTCAGGTGACTCCCAATGTGTCATGCCTTTCATAAGCTTGAGTACAGTGACTCTGTGGCCTGCTGCTCTGCGATGGAATGTGACGAGTCATCCTGGTGACGCTGTGATGTGGAAGAGCCCACGCAGCAGCTGGGGATGAGGCCCTCCCTTAATGGACAAAGTGAATAGCTGGGTGTGGCAGGAAGTGTGGGCACCTCTAGGCCCTACTTGTATTAGTCTGTTTTCTGCTGCTTATTGCAGAATACCTGAAACTGAGTAATGTATAACAAAATGAAATTTATTTCTTACAGTTTTGGAGGCTGGGAAGTCCAAGGTCTAGGGAACACATCCGGTGAGGTCTTCCTCTTGATGGGGGCTGTCTACAGTGATGCAGGTGTCACATGGTGAGAATGCAAGAGCTAGAGTCAGAACGCTCACCCGCTCTCCTTATAAAGCCATTAGAGCCACCCCCTGAGAGCCCATTAAATCATTAACCCATTACTCCATGAATGGAATAATCCACTCAAAAGGGCACAATACTTACAATCCAATCACCTCTTAAAGGCCCCACCTTTCAAATACCATATTGGGGATGAATTTCCATACTGAGCTTGGGGGGATATTGAAACCACAGCGAAAGTTAATCTCCTGAAAAAATAGACATTACCTGCATTCAGTTATACCCAAACCAAAAGAAAAATGTGATGCTATATCATGATCAAAGTGTTTGCAAAAATTAGTAGGTGTAAGAATATGCAGAAATGGAAACTACTGTGCAGTGAAGAAGTTGCATCAGTTGGTTAAAGTGACTTGATCAATTTGGCAGTAGAATAAACTTGCAAACGCTCCTACACTAAGAACTAGCTTTCACTTGCACCGGTAAACCCCAGAGAGAAACTGGTTTGCTTATGCACCATGAGACGTTTATAGGTGTGCACTGTAATACTATATGTCATAGAGAAATACTAGAATCTACATAAATGCTAATCAGTAGAAAAATGACTCAATAATCCTCCAATAAACAGGCATTCACTCAGACAGCAAATGTTTATTTAGTGTCCACTATATGCAAGACTCAGGTCTTGGTCTAGGTGTGTAGAGACTAAAAGAAATATTTTTCCTACTCTAAGAAAACGCACCATCTTGCAGAAAGACAAATATTTGAAAATTGATGTTGTTGCCAGGATGGGAGGGAAGTGTAATCTTTTCATGAATTCAGGAAAGAAGGATCAGCTCCACACCAGGGTCTAGGATGCTGCTTACGTTCTGGTGTGCACTGTGTGTTCTGGTGTGCACTGTGCATTCTCGTGTGCACTCTGTGTTCTGGTGTGCACTTTGTGTTCTGGTGTGCACTGTGCATTCTGGTGTGCACTCTGCATTCTGGTGTGCACTGTGTATTCTCATACGCACAGACTAGTGTCTTCATCAGCCCAATAGCCTCGTGCCCCTCACTTGGGCTGGAACCAGGTAAGACCACTCTTAGCATTTTATGTATTGACTAGAATTAGAAAGAAAACGTGTCAGTTACACCAGGGATCTGGGGTAACGTGACTCAAGGATTTCAATAAGAGACTGAAAAGGGAAAGCAAAGTTGTTTCCTGAAGCAGGTATTCTAGCGTGGAGACGTCATTAAAGAACAGCAGAAATCATTTTAGTCATAGACAGTATCACTCAAAAGTTTCTGATCACTTAAAAGAAAACACTTTTAACACTTTGATAAAATGCAGTGCTTTTGAAAGTACTTTAATTACATAATAACTGTTTTTATATTAAATTTTTGATTAAATTTTGTTAATTTGTCCCAAAATACTTTTATCTGAAAGCCAGCTGCCATCATCAAAACCCTCATGTGAAGATTTTGAAGTGATTATGATAAAGGTTTCTTACTTAAGTCTGAAGTGGAAATTAGGTCTAAAGCTTTTTTATATTGCTTTTCTGATGAAACCACATTTAGATACAGATCTGTTATTTATCCTGCAATAATTATTTTAACGATTCAGGGTAGAAATACTTTAGCAATTCATAAATTTTTGAGGATAATAAAAATGTTATTCTCTAAGGAGAAGAGCATTATCTTCATTGGTCTCTATTCACATGTAACCTAGACAATTAAAATCTAAAATAAATATTATATGCAGGTTAATACTTAATGAAAATATATTAAATGATCTAATAGATGAAATCCTTATGAAACGGCACAAGATAGAATATAAGAAGTCAGGTATTCTTGTTTAACTTTTAATAATATGCTTAATCTGATGGTGAAAATATACAACTGAAGATTTTGAAGAAAAACTCTAACATCCGTTATTATTCTAACACTGTATTAATTAAGTTTCCCACTGATGCCAACAATGCTGCTGGGCAGCACAAGGAGCTCATGCGTGATAAGGATCACAACAGGAAACTTACAGATCTGTGGATTTGTGCCCAGTGACGTGTTACATGCCATCTAACGAATGTTCATTTCTAGTAATAGAATTACCTAAAATTTTAAAACTCAAGCCAAATAATGTGTCTCAATGATAGACGTTGATAGCAGAGAAACAAACAAGCAAACAAACAAATGAAAACCCACTAAAACCACATACACATTTTGGGTGCGGCGGGGGGAGGTTTAATGTTTAGCTGAGAAATCACCTGCATCCCTCCTTTTCTCTCTCTGCCTGAATAAAGCACATAAAAAAGAGAATTTACCATCCTCGATGCCTAATAAACATGTCAGGCTCTATTCCACCCCATGGAGCATTAAGTTTGGAAAGGCATGTTACTTTATCTACAAGTCTGTCTGTGATTAGAGTAAAATAAATACACATGGAAAGTTTAAAATACACCAGTTGTACATATTTTTATACAAGAAAGGCCTGACTGTTTATTTACTTAGTTATTTAGTTAAGTAAAATTTGTGTAAAAAATTCTTTTACAAGAAGGAACTAAAAACACTGTTTTGATTTTTAAAAAGTAATAGATGTTGACTTCTCTTAGTAGCCCCGTTAAAGTAACTGGGCCTCACCTAACGTTCTGATGTTAGTGACTAAAAAATCCGGAACAACCATCTTCAGGTACTGAAAAGCCAGTGGTGCAGAGGACCGTGGTCTCTGCTGAAACGAAGGAAGAGACAGCGACTTCTGCAACTGCTCCAGGATGCTTGATCAGGGCGGAGATTCCTGGAGAAAAGCTTCTAAATACAACACTCCCTGAGCTGTTTTATTTTATTTTTTCCTCTTTAGATTTATGAATACGTTACATGTTTTCACTCCTTTCCACTGAACCAATGCTGATCTCATGAAACAGACCCTGGGACATGTTGCTACCTTCCCGACGTGGTGTCGAACTCTTTGCTAATGTTTACTTATAACTTTGTGCCAGTATTTATAACTGATACTGTTTTTTTCTTCTTTTTCTTGATACTATGTCAGATTTAAGTATAAGGAATATACTTTTTCAGAACAAAAATTAGCAAATTTTGTTTCATTGTCTACACAATTTATATAAAATTTGGAATATCCAATGTTTGAATATTTGTTAAAATTCCTCTGTGAATTACTACTGAGACGTGATCGTTTGGTGAAGTAGTTTTTTCTCTACTTCTTCCATTAAGATTGACTGGTTTAAACTTCATATTAAAGCTGAGGTATGCTTTGTCATCCATATTTTTCTTCATCCCATCTAGGTCTTCAAATTTATTTGAATAGCATCTTCCGACTTCTAAAAACATTCTGTGTCATGGTTATCTTCCTCTGCTTAATTTTTATGTTATGTGTCTTAGGTGTAAAGCACAATGTTCTGATGTGCACTTGCAAAGTGGGGCAATCACCACAGTCAAGCCAGTTAACACACCCATCATCTCACACAGCTGCATTTTTGTTTCTTTCTCTTTTTCTCCCCCTCCCTGATTTTTTTTGTTTTTTTTTTTTTGGTAAGAGCACCTAGAATCCCCTCTTTCAGCAAATTCCAGTATAGCATACAGAGTTACAGGCCAGTCCCGTGCTGTGTACTAAGCCTGAGCCTTGCCCATCCTGCACAGCTGCAGCTCGGTGCCCGTGACCTTCACCACCCCATCCCCCAACCCCTGCCTCTGGTTTCTATGAATTTAATTTTAATTTTTTTTTAAGGTTCCACATATGAGAGACCTTATTTTGCATATCTGTGGAATATTCCTTTTTTCATTTGGTTAAATTAGCTATTCCTTTGTCTATTTTTTGTTAAATTTTTCAAAGAACCAGAATTTAGGTTTATTGATTATATTCACTAGTTTGCTATTTCTTTACCTACTGAATGTTATTATATTTATTTTTCTCCCTGGTGTTTACATTTGTCTACTTTATTGCTTGCTTCCTAGCCTTCTGAGTTAAAAATATAATTTGTTTTCATACTTTTGTTTTTGTTGATCTAAGTGTTTAAGGTTCTGAATTTTTCCAGTAATACATAGATTATAAGTGCCTAATAGTGTTTATGGTTTTTAACTTTTTATTGTGAAGAGTATTTAGACTTCACAGAAAAGTTGCAAAAATAACACAGAGAGATTCATCATGTCTTTCACCCAGCTTCCTCTAATTTTGACCTCGTACACAGATGTGGGTCATTTATCAAACCACAATATTAACATTGGTACAAGTACTATTAACTAAACCTTAGTCATTTGGTTAATGGGGTGTTGGGCAGGTTTTTCCATTCTAGAGTTACAGTTTTTCTCTTTTTCATTAATGAATATTTTGAGGGAGATCATTGAACCCAGATGACCAGAGAAGTCCTGCAGGAGCCTGGCCACGCGATGCCATACCGAGCCCATGTACAGGACCCGACAGTGGAGGGGGCTGGGTCCTGTGGGAGCCTGGCTGCACCACCCTGGAGTGTGCACACCTGCAGAAGCCTGGCCAGACTCACACCTGGACCAGAAAACGAAAACCCCTCTCTCTTCACCTGTCTCTGCAGTACCCCTTCCACACCAGAAGAAAGGTGTACAAAACCCACGCAGTAAATTCATTCTTTGTGCTGTGCAGTTTTAGGGGTTTTGACAAACACAGAGAGAGGTTTGTTCACGACCACAGTCAAGACTCAGAATCCTTCCCCCACCCTCCACATTGCCTCATGTCAATCCCTGTGGCCAAATCCCCCCTGGCAAAGACTGATTTATTTTCTGTCCCTATTTTTCTGTCTTTTGCAGAATGCCATATAAATAGAATTGTACAATATCGCAGCCTTTGGGCCCTAAATTCTTTCACTTAGTGCAATGCGTCTTCGACTCATCCATGTTTCTGTGTGAATCAACAATCTGTGCCTCTTGTTGCTAAGTGATTGGGGGTTCGCTGTGTGCAGGTGGCAAAGTTTTTGGATTCATTTACCTGCCGAAATACTTCTGGCACAGGCGTTTGCAAGAGCAGTTGTTTTCTTTGGTGTTCAAGACTGATTGTCACTGCAGAAGTCTGACGTGAAGAAGGGAAAAGTTTTTTGATTTCTTCGATTTTCTTTTTGTATCAAAGTTTTCAGCTGAGAGTCAGATGGAGGGGGTTCCTTTTGACGTTTGAGGAGGGAGCAGGTGGAAGAGCCACCCAAAGGGGGAGAATAAATGGACCAGGAAACTGTGCTGGGGTTGCGGAGCAGCGCTAGAAATGCCCGTTTAGCACAGGTCCATGGAAGTTTATGGGAGGTTTATAGGAAGCTGTGGCCAGAGGGTGAAGTCCAGGGTCTTCTGCGGAGGGAAGGGGGAATGGTTGGATTTCAGTGGAGGACAGGATTTTTTGGGGGGGAAGGAAAAGACCAGAGCAGGAAAACTGGAAGGGTTTATTTGTGGAAGCTGAAATCTCAGTGAATCCTTTATGAGGCAGCCTTAAAGAGAAGGGGTGTGGGGAAGCAGCAAGCCAGGTGCTAAAATGTAAGAAGTGGAGGGGTGACCCATACGTGTGGGAAGGTCCAGGAGAGAGAGCGGGTGCAAGAGCTTTAGGGCAGACAAAGGGAGGCCTCGTGGACCCACGCAGAGGAGAAAGGGCCGCACAAGGACAGGAGCCCGGCGGGCGCCCAGTGCCTTATGGAGTGTTTCATTAACATCTGTTTAATCATTACCCTGTTTTTGACTATCAGAGCTTCCTATAAATGTTCTAGTGTTATTAGTAATAGCTCAAAATAAATATCCAGAGATGATTATGTGCATTACTGAGGGTAAGTTGTAGGTAATATCTAGATACATTTCATATACTTTTATAAAAATCACATCATGCTGAGTGGAATTTTTAAAATCCCTGTTCCCTGCGGCCCAAGAGCTGGACATCAAGTTATATATTTCAGTGCATACAGATCATCACCAACTGTCACACATGTAGAAGCGTGGTGAATTTGATGGGGAAAGTAGCAGCCATGCTTTTATTTAGCATTTGTCTGAGTAATGATGACTTAAGATTTTCATTGCTTTCTTTTAATATATATATATATATATATATATATATATATATATATATATATATATATATATATATATATATATATATATATATATATATATATATATTCTGCCTTAATAAATTATTGTTGTTTTTTAATTTTATTTTATTTTCCAAAAATTTCTGTGAAATTGCTTCATCCTTTAAGGTTTATTATGAATAGCTTCTCATGTGGTATTTGTTGTAAATTTTATTTTAGTTTGACATTTTTCTTTAGATATTTGGTTATAATCACTGTGGTATTATGAAGTACATATTTGGTCTTCATCTCATTTCTTGACATAGAGCTCCTAAAATCCTTGCTGACGAGTGTCTTTTGTATGGTACTGAGGTGGCCAGTGGCTGGGGGCCCCTGTATAGCCTCAGCATAGGGGGTGGTTGTCAGGGGAGCCGACCCTGTGGTTAGAGGGCTGGAACCTTCAGTCCCACCCCAGGACCTCCTGGATGAAGTTGAGTTGATAAACAAATGGCCAATGACGTAGTCAATCATGCTTCCGTGAAAATCCAAAAGGACTGAGTTCTGGGAGCTTCTGGATGGCTGAACTGGTGGAGGTTCCTGTAGATAGCATGGAAGCCCCACACTCCCCTCCCACGAAGCTTGCCCTGCACATCACTTCCATCTGGCTGTACATCTTCATCCTCTGTAATAGCCTTTGTAATAAATGGGTAAATATGAGTAAAGTAATTCCCTCAGTTCTGTGAGCTGCTCTAGCAAATCAACTTAACCTAAAGTGGGGGTCTTGGGTACCCCATGTGCAGCCTGTCAGTCAGAAGCACAGGTAAAGCAACCTGGGGTTTGTGACTGGTGTATAAAGTGGGGAGCAGTCTTGTGAGACTGAGCCCTCACCTGACACTGTGGAATCTCCAGGTAGATGGAGTTAAAATTGAATGAACTGAGTTAGTGGATGCCCAGCTGGTGTCTGCTGAAGAGTCTGCTGCAGGACTGGATGTAGGTGGGGAAACCTGCACACATCTAGAGTCACAGAAGTGCTCTGTGTTGCAGGAGTACAGTAGGAAAAAATGGCTGTGTTTTATCCTATATCCTTACTATTAATGATAATAATAAAAAATGCAATTTTGACTATTTTTAATTCAGTAATATTTTCCATCTTCAATATTAATTTTGTTTTCTGCTGTATCTCTTCTGATTTTCATGGGTTTTCTCCCATTTGTTTGTGCTATTCCATCATCACCTTTTAAAGCCAGCTTTCTCTGTTGTCATTTAATTCTGTGCTATCATTGTTTGGTATTTTATCTCTTCTCTGAAACATCACTTTCATTTATTACTATTGAAAACACAAAAGCATCACTAGCTAACACTCACTATCTCTGTAGTGAATATTTCAGGACAAATGCTATTTGAATTTACTGTCAACAGCAGATATATATTTCATCGTTATACCCCGTGTGAGTGGATCATTCCTCTGTACCTTGTACGACGTCCACTGTGGTGATACCGCTACGCCAAAGGATTTGTTGTTTACATATTCACCTTATTTTTGGTTTTAGTTTATTCCTTGTCACTATAGCTAAAATTTTGCATGATCACTTTGTGCCAGGCAGGATTCAAAGTGTTGTAAGTCTGGTGATTGAATCTTCATGTCACCTCTATGATGTAGATGCTATTAGCATCCCCATTTTTCGGGTGAGAAAGCAAACAGAGTGGCTAGATAATTTTCCCAAAGCAGCCCAACTAGCTGTAAGAGATGAAGTTTGAACTCAGCCATTTAGAGAGCAAAGCCCATCAATTTAGCCAATGCATTTTAAGATGCCGTTCTTTGTGAGATATGTTCAGGACGTGCAGAACAAAGAAAACATGTGAGTAAACAAATACAGACCAAAAAAGTAGATGAAAATGGCCATAAAGCTATTATTATTTAGAAGTATTTTGGGAAATGTTTCTTTGATTTGATAGAAAATTTAATTTCAATATGCAAAGAGTAGGGGAATGAATCTGTGGTTTTATACTAACTACCCACATCACAAAGTACAACTGCCCATGAGTCTGCATGACTATGCAGTGTTAGAATTCCTTTAAATGAAAGTGAAGTAGAAACTAAAAACGAGAAGAAATCGGTGTCTTTCTGCATAAGCAGGGAGGGTTCAAGCCTTTCCAAAACAGTATGAGGTGTGTTTTCTGATACAAACTGCTATTTTCAGGGACTCAGGGCTGATGTAACATTGGACTGAACAATCTCATGAATGATTATTTAGAGTTTATGAAGTGTTAAACCTTTTACATGGACTTTATGTCAGTTTTCAACAAAGAATATCAAAATTCAGAAAGTCCCAGTTGAGAAGCTGAGGTCCCAAAGCCCACAGCTGAAGAAAGGAGGATCCAAACCCAGACTGGCTTAATGCTCACGGGACTAACACTCCTGTCCTTAAATATTGTCTTGCTATTCATGAACTGTAAGTTCCAGAATGAGCCAGGCCAGGCTCTCAAAAGCCATTCTGTGAAGCATCTGCTTTTGATGAATTATGATGATTCTTAAAACAGGTTCCTGAGACTTGGCCATGGACGCACTGAAGCAGCCTCTTCCGGGCTTCTCTACCAGCAGCAGGTGATTTTTACGTGCAGCCATGTGTAAAATGATGGTGTGGCTGAGGATAATGTTTTTAGTTCTTGGTACCCTATTCTTCAGGACGTGAATAAACAAATAATTCCAGAGAATAAGCACAGGAAGTGAAAGGCTCGGTCATTTTCTATTGCAGCAGAAAGAACACTGGCTGGAGAGTCAGCAAAGGGCCAGAGCTGGAGAGCTCCTGAAAGAGCAGGTGTGCAGGGTCAGATCAGGTCGTGGGCACTATCTGCACTCGCCCTGCTGAGCAGGAATGGCTCAGGAGCGACTGGAGCTGAGCCCCGAGGGTGAGGGAAGGGGCAAGTTCTGTATGGAATGAATATGAGTTACAGGCACAAATGTGTGATGTTAAAAAGTATTATTTGGGTAAATCGTGTGTATGTGTGCATGCTATTAACCTAACTAGAATTTAAGACGCACGTTATGAATACAGAACACTATGTGTTCTACAATTAAAGGCAAACCTTAACTGTGGGTTTCCTGGAGACGAGGTAGAGACCACAGCAGAACATCTCACAAATCATTTATTTTCTAACTAGCCGTAGAACGTTCAGCTTATCCATAGACAGAAACACTCTCTTAAAGTGGAGATATTTTTGTAATAAGTTTAAACAAAAAACATTAAAATTTGTAATAATGAAGGTGTGGTGAGCTGATGTTCTAAAAGATGTTGACTCCCCTTCTAGGTTATAAGTTAGGAGGCCACAAGCTTTTCATGAATTAAACTCCAAGAAAAGCACGGGGCTTGGGAGCAGATATTTCAGCCCTATTTATATCTCCTAAACGCTTAGCATTTCCATTTGCCACTGAAAAATTAGTCTGTCAGATATGATTTCTGAGCAAACACAAACCAATTTCTTTCACTTTTTTTCTCTTCCAGAATGCTTTCTCCTGCCACATTCTGAAGCAGTGTTTCTGAGTTCTGTCCAAGCCGGGGGGGGTTGTTTCAAGCCATGGAGTTTCTCACATAAATCTTCTCAAATATTTCTCATCTTGTATACAGCTGAGTGGTTCTTTGAACTGAAATAATTAGCATATGAAGGGTGAGTTTTGCACATAAAGGCACTTGACAAATTTCTGTCTCCAATCCCCTGGAAATGACCTTGCTTTTAATATGCCTTCAAACCAGGTTGTCTCACACTGGTGATGCGCTTTGCTCTAAGATGAAGGTGAGGCGTTGCTCCAGGTCCAAAGGGAGCCCTCATGCCAAAACCCGCTGTAGAGTTCCATGAGCATTTTTAAACCCAGATCACAACAAACACTGCATTGCAAGTTCAGGACACCACGTCTCAGCCCATCGTTTGTTTTACTGAGTTGGCCAAGCTAGAAACGATTTCCTAGAAATAGCTGTGTGGAGTTGTGCTCTTTCTCAGTTCCTGTTCCCCTTCAGTGTTTCAGATGCTTGCTCTACCTTCGGTCCCACAGTGAGAACCGCCACTTGGGTGCTGCTTGTGGTGTAGATCTGAGACCCCTGTGCAGGCTCAGCTCTTCACCTCCCACTATCTAAGTCCTGCTCACGACCCTCACCATCTCTGGTTCTCCGTGTTCAGTGGACACACTAAAAATCCCCACCTACCTCTGGGGCTGCTGTGAGGTTTAGATGAAGTCACGTATAGAAAGTGCTAGAAGTGCACCTGGCTCCAGGGTGGGAGTCCTGAGAGCAGGCATTGAGAAAGTGCGTTAATCTTTGACCACATGTCCTCTGTGGATAGGACGGATGAAAGAACTGGAGTACAGGGGTCCTTCCCAGCTGTAGAAAAATAAAAGCAGCAAAAACAATCAAACTATGAGCTCTGTGTTTACATCAATCTGAGATTTATTTTTTTTCTTTGCCTTCCCAATTTAAACATTTTTCTAATGAAATCGTGGTTACTCCTCCACTGGTTAGTATCCCACAGTCACCCAGAGCAGGGCAGAGGACAGAGGCTGGTCTGACTTTGAATCTGCTGGGGCCTTTTGCTTTGCGGCTCTGCCCTCTCGAGTCAGTGATGCCAGCAACACCACCATGGGTGCAGGGTGGTCGCTGCGGGGCATGCGGGGTCTCTTGCCCCCCACGTGGTACTCCTGAACCCCACGGGCCTCCACAGCTCTGTCCGAATGAGGAACCCCTCAGGTCACTGGCTGGGCCGCAGTGGCTGGACGTCCACAATTGTGAGGGCGGGTCACGTCTGCACACACCCCCGGTCGCGCAGTTCCACACTCATCATTTTGTTTGCAGAGGTGCTATAGCTCTTGCTCCACCACGGGGCCGCTGCAAAGTTTCAGATGCAGGCCTGGACCAAGGCTTAGCCCCAAATCAGCACTGACTGAAAACGCAGTGTGATCTAGATGCCAGGTGTAAAGATGCAACTTTGAGATAAGCAGATCGGGGGAAAAAAAAAACCCAACAGAAATAAAACCTTGACTTGAGAAATTCATACATGTGGAATTATTCTTAATATCAGTGAATTCCTTTTCAATTACAAACAGTGTAGTCGGGATCTCTTCCCACCTAGTGTTAGCCTGACTTGACATTTACATGTATGGACATCGTACAGTACCGCAGAAGGAGATGTAAAACATTATATGATATGCAAACCTACCGTATGCTTAATACAAAGGGAAATCTCTGAGAATGGGTTGGGTGGACATCACTTAACATTATTGAGAGAGTACTGTGGAATGGAAAAGTCAAGGGTTCAGGTTTTCCATCTGCCTCCTACTAGTTGAGTGGCCTTGGCTATTACTTTCCTGAATATTTATTTTCTCATCTATAAAAAAGAGGCCAGTATAATACCAGTATTTTAACTTGGGGGATCAAAGGAGATAATTTATGGGAAACACTTTATAAACATATGGGATTTACAAGTGTTTAGTGTTAATGCTATGATTTTCATTATTATTCTTGTTATTAATATAATTATCATTATCTCTATTGCTAAGGTAAAATTCTGATTAATGTCACATACTAGTGGTGAAAATGGTTAGTCAAATCTCAAAAAGTGGTCAACATGATTACTATTAAATTAATATCTTTAATGATACATATAAATGGTAAATATATATAAATAATTTAATTATATGCATAAATACAATTTTCAATATTTTGATAATATATTTCCCTTGCTTCTGTTTCTAGTTACCATATCTCTTAGAGTTAAAAAAAAATGACTACTGAATAATTATGGCAATTAAGAAAAGTAAAATTAATAGCATGTGAGTGCCAACCCTTTCCTGTGTTCCTGTCCTCAGGCTGTGTAGCCTAGAATATGCAAAAAGCTAAACTTATCTTCCTGGAAATCAACACACAGCCACACTCACTTGACTTGCCAGATGTGGAATGAATGATGTCCTATAATAGCCTTTTCAAGCTGGCTGGGAACACAGAGTTTATTTGCTATGTGATTGGGATACAGTGACCCTCTCTGAGCTTCCTGGATCTGTGGTTTGGTGTCTGTCATTACTTTTGGAAGGTTCTTGGCCCTTCTTACTTTGAGTATTTCTCCTGCCACTGCTCTCTCTCTTCACCTTTTTGTACTCCAATTACACACATGTTACTCCTTTTGAGATCGCCCTTGGGTTTTTAGAGGATCTACTCTTTTCTTACCCCCCTTTTTTTTCTCTCTCCATTTCCACTTGCAAAGTTTCCTTGGACCTGTCTTCAAGTTCACTTCTTTCCTCAGATGTCAAAGGCATTCTTCACCTCTGTTACAGTTTTTTTCACTTCCAGTATTTCCTTTTGATATTTTTTTACAGTTCCCATCTGTCTGCTGTATGGCCTCTTGTGCTGCCCACTTTTTCCATTAGTCCTCAACATACTCATCATAGTTAAGTTAAATTCCTTGTATGGCAACTCCAACATCTGTGTCACATCTGAGTCTGGTGCTGATGGTCGCTTTGTCTGTTCAGCCTGTGGCTCTTCTTGTCTTTGGCATGCCTTGTGATCTTCTGTGAGAAGTCAGACACATTACATCGGGTAATAGGAACTGAGGTCAATGGGCCTTCAGTGTGAGGTTTTTATGTTTTAATTGCTCAGGGTTGGGCTGCATTCTGTGAGTGGTGTAGCTGTAGAAACCAGAGGCTTCGCTCCTCCAGAGTCCTTGTTGTCACCTCCTCCTGAACTTAGGGCTGCTCCTTGTCCTGCTCCTCAGCAGGAGCCTGAGACTTGCAGCCATCCCACGTTAACCTGCTGCTGTCATTCCAAAGGCTGCAGGTGTTCTGTTACCTTCTGATTACGTCTCAGTCTTTAGTGGTCTGTGTGTTGGGGTGTGTCCTTCACAGTGCTGCTGTCCCTCCCCCAGGGTATAGATCTAGCCCCTCCTCTCTTCCCTGGTTGCAGAGTTCCCAATCAATTTCTTTGAAGCCCCTCTTGACAACCCCTGTTGGTACTTTTCTTTTAGGTGATGCAGGCAGGCTACAGGTGCTGGAAGTGGGTGGAAATTTCCCCAATAGGATAAGGTTTCAGTATTGCCCTGTGATAATGTCTTCCCAGTGTTAGGAGAAGCATCTGGAAGGGTTTCTCAGTGGCTGCTCCTTCCTCCTCTGTCCAGGGCCACAGCACATCCTGGAGGGAAACCCCTTCCCCACAGGAGGTTCTTCCTCCAGCACTAGTCTGCTGTCAGTTCCAGCGATTCTCCAGCATTGCTAATCAATGCTCCTACCACTTAGGGCTTCTGCTCCAGGTAAGTGGCTCTTGGCTGCGGTGTCTCTGTGAATCCACCATCTCTCCAAATCCTAAGGTGGCACTTGGCAGTGCAACCTCAGTTTTCTGAAGGGTGGTTGTAAGCCCAGGGGAAAGAGCCTCTATGGAACCATTTGAGAACTTCACCTGCATTCCCCAGAACTCAGGAGACTCAGTAGGATGCAGGATGAACACCCATGTTCGTGGGGGTCAGTCTCTAATGGTAGAGATGACAGGAGAGAATGGAGGTCACCAAACAACTGCAAATACTCAGAGTTGTGCTGGTGACAGGAGGACAACAGGGGCTGAAACACAGAAGGCAGCAGAGTCCACATCAGTGTGCCAGTTGGTGGAAGAGATATGATCCGGAACCTCAGGGGAAAGGTGGAGTTGGTTAGGACAGTGGCAGGAAGGGGCTTTCAGGGATCTCACACTGACTGTGGGGCAGGAAGCAACTCTGTGTCGTGGTTCTGGATGGCGAGGGGATCTAGTCTGTCAAATTTATATTGGTGGCTCTGCTGTGGGCTCTGTATTCCCACCCAAATTCATATGTTCAAGTCCCAACCTCTAGTACTTCAAAATGTGACTGTATTTGGATACAGGGAATTTAAAATGGTAATTAGGGTTAAATGAGTTTTGTAGCTTTACTGTCTGCCCCATCCCCCATCCCCCAAGCTCAAGTTGGAACTTCATCCCCACTGTAGCGGTACTAAGAGGGTCATCTGACGGTGGTATTTGAAAGTGGGGCCCTTGAGAGGTGATGGGATCATGAGGGCTCTACCCTCATGAAGGGGTTAATCCATTCATGGAGAAATGGGTTATCAGTTAATTG
The DNA here is from genome assembly GCF_027409185.1 of Cynocephalus volans. Classification (NCBI taxonomy): domain Eukaryota; kingdom Metazoa; phylum Chordata; class Mammalia; order Dermoptera; family Cynocephalidae; genus Cynocephalus; species Cynocephalus volans. The sequence continues at coordinate 1,814,013 of NC_084473.1, read as the reverse complement.
TTTCTTTTGCTGTGCAGAAGCTTTTTAGTTTGATATAATCCCATTTGTTTATTTTTCCTTTGGGAGAAAATATTTGCAAAATATACATCTGACAAAGGATTAGTATCCAGAATATATAAGGAACTCAAACAACTTTACAAGAAAAAAACAAGCAACCCAATTAAAAAATGGGCAAAGGAGCTAAGAAGGCATTTCTCTAAGGAAGATATACAAATGGCCAACAGACATATGAAAAAATGCTCAACATCACTCAGCATCCGGGAAATGCAAATCAAAACCACACTGAGATACCATCTAACCCAAGTTAGGATGGCTAAAATCCAAGAGACTCTGAACGATAAATGCTGGCAAGGTTGCGGAGAAAAAAGGAACTCTCATACATTGTTGGTGGGATTGCAAAATGGTGCAGCCTCTATGGAAAATGGTATGGAGGTTTCTCAAACAATTGCAGATAGATCTACCATACGACCCAGCTATCCCACTGTTGGGAATATACCCAGAGGAATGGAAATCATCAAGTCGAAGGTATACCTGTTCCCCAATGTTCATCGCAGCACTCTTTACAATAGCCAAGAGTTGGAACCAGCCCAAATGTCCATCATCAGATGAGTGGATACGGAAAATGTGGTACATCTACATAATGGAATACTACTCAGCTATAAAAACAAATGAAATACTGCCATTTGCAACAACATGGATGGACCTCGAGAGAATTATATTAAGTGAAACAAGTCAGGCACAGAAAGAGAAATACCACATGTTCTCACTTATTGGTGGGAGCTAAAAATTAATATATAAATTCACACACACACACACACACACACACACACACAAAAACGGGGGGGGGAGAAGATATAACAACCACAATTACTTGAAGTTGATACGACAAGCAAACAGAGGGGACATGACATCGGTGGGGGGTGGGGGGGAGGTTTTAGTGAGGGGCAACAATAATAAGCCACAATGTATATTGACAAAATAAAATTTAAAAAAAAAAATGGGTGATCAGGGAGTAGACTGCTGGCTTGATAAGGACAGGAAGGAGCACGTTAGCACACTCTTACTCCTCACGGTGTGATGCTCTGAGCTACCTCGGGACGCTACAGAGTTCCCACCAGGAAGAAGACCCTCACCAAATGCATCCTGCAGGCTTAGACTTCCCAGCCTCTCAAACTATCAGAAGTAAACCTCTTTCCTTTATCCATTACTCAGTTTCAGATATCATGTTATAAGCTACAGAAAAGACAAACAATGAGGTTTTTGGGGGGATCTCTAGTCCAACTTCACTGGCATCTTTATAAGAAGAGGAGATCAGGACACATGCATGCACAGAGGGGCAATCACATGAAGACACAGGAAGAAGACAGAGTCTACACACCAAGGAGACAATAGCCTCAGGAGGAACTAACCCTGCTGATCCCCTCAGACTGTGAACCCACAGAACTGTGAGGAAATGAAGTCATGTTGTTTAAGCCCTGGTCTGTGGTCCTTTGTCATGGCAGCCAGAGCAGACTAACACAGGCATGGATGTGTTCCTCTCCTAGCAGCAGAGCTGCAGGATGAGAAGTCTGATTGCCCGACAGGGATTCAGGTACAGATAAGCTGGTCCTCCCAACACTCTCTGTGCTCTTGGTACTGAATGTGGCTGGATCCAGGCAGTGAAGAGAGAGGGGGTACCTGGAAGGGCAGGAAAGTACCACTGGATGAGGTGGGAGTGACATGGAAAGGAACTGTCAATGCTGCAGAGGCCCTGCCTCAGCATCTTCTCTGTGTCCACGCTCGTCACCCTGGCTGTTATTCGTATCACTGGATGAGAAGACGTGCTGGCTGCATTTTTGGTGGCATGTTGAAATAGATCTCAAATTACTAACCATTTTCAGAGTATTAATAAGTCTTTATTTTGCTATCAGAATTTAACCTTCTTTATTAAACATACTTTTTATGCTAGTCTTAGAAGAGTTGAAAATATTAGATATGAGGATCCTTTGAAATAGGGCATTCATTTTCAGGAACAGGCAATACGACTTCCAACAAAGACATGCTGAAGAACGTCTGAGATCAGCCCACAGTTACTTGACGACTCTGCCCAGGCTGCAAGAAGAGTCATTTCCTCCTGGTAAAGTGGCTTCACCCAGGATAATTATGCCCTGAGCAGTTTGTCTGTTGCAGACAGTGTTAATTTACTGCATGAGTTGGCAGTGAAATTATTTAACACCAATAGGTATTACAAAACAATTCCTTCATGGGGAGCCATATGTCTCCCTTACCCCAGCGAGGAGCACACTAGCAGTGGACAATGCAGCCTTCAGCAGAGACGCAGCCTCTGTCCTGCAGAGCCCCCGTGGCGCTGGCCACACATCTGCATGAGGAGGCTTCTCCCACACGGCTGAGCAGACTCGGTCATGGGGGCTCCTGCTGTGCTGCACGCCTGCGTCCTGGGGAATCACAGGCGTAACGCCAATTGTTCCCTTCCCCACTTCTACCAAAATCAGGGCTTTGTCACTTCAGAAAATATAAAGACTGCATAAAACGGAGCTCTATGAAACTCTATGAAAACCAATGATATTCACGGGGCTAGATTAAAAAAAATAGTGAAGATTTAATGGTCTTGGGTGTCTTTGTTTTCTCATTCTGTGTGCTCTTTCCCAGCCCAGGGGAGCGTCCATCCAAGCAACTGGGGAATTTAAGGATTCCTGTCATGTGTGTGTTTCTGTATGTATGGAAGCAACCAGGATATAGAAATGCCACTGTGTGCGGAGGGGTATCGAAAGCCCCTAACCTTCCACAACCCACTGACACCTGGTGCTTTCCACGTGAGCCACAGACAGACTCTGCTGCTTGCAGGCGACCTCCCAGGCTGGCTCCTTTCCTCCTTGGGTGCCCCCAGTTCTCCACCAGGTCCCCTCAGCAGACCCTTCAACCTACTCTTTAGTTCTGGTGGTCTCAGCTGCTGCCACTCCCTGAGTGTGACCCCGTTCTCGCCTGGGCTTCCAGTCACTTACAGAGACCCCTCCAGGTACATGTGATGGGACAGGACCATGCTGCACTTGTACTGGCCGTGGCTTTACATCTACACCTATGGACGGATGGGCTCTGTGACCCTGGACAGTAGTCGTAAAGTTGGGCTTCGACACCCACCAGGAAGACGCTGTGAGGTGGACTCAACAGGCACGTGGCTAGGGAAGATCAGGCACATGTTGCACATTGAGATCACTCCACTTTTATCTGTCCAGCAAGGTCCCCAACGTCCACAGAACTTGTGAAATAGGAAAAGACACACTGCGTCTCCCTCCAGCGCACTCACACATCTTTCACTGCTTCACCCCTGACACCGGTGTGTGGATCCTCTTGCACACTGACCAGGTCTCCTGTAACTCGGTTCAGTCTGGGGCATCCGCCTGGAGTTGGCAATGGATCTGTAGTTAAGGGCAGGGCCATGCAAAGCCCCCCAGTTCAGGTGCTATTGGCAGTTGAAACCCCAGGTCTATCAATTAGAGGTCCCCAGAACCCACTCCCTGAGTTCAATCATTGGCTGGAGTGGCTCACAAAACTTAGGCCAACACTTTACTTACATGTGCCCGTTCGTTATAAAAATATGACCAGGAAGGTCATATGAAGAGAAGCCCCGAGCGATGCACGGGCGTGGGCTTCCCTGCCCTCTGGGGAGCTTCCCTCCCTGCACGCCCACCTGCTCAGCTTCTCAGGAGCTCCTGACCCCACCCTTCAGGGCTCTGTGGAGACATTGCGACATGACATGACTGATTAAGTCAGTGCTGTTGGTGACTAGGTCAATCTCAAGCCTCTCTCCTCTCCCCTGAGGTTGGTGGTGGGGCTGAAAGTCCCATCCCTCTAATCAACCAGCCCCACGTCCTGGTTTTCTGGGGACTTTCCAAAAATCACCTCATTGATGTAAACTCAGGTGTGGTTGAAAGGGTTTTTTTGTAAATAAAGAAACATGTTCCTCCCACCTTTGTGGCTCTGGGGCTGTGTCAGGAAGAGAGGACAAAAGACAGATACCGTAACAGAGGATCCTCCTATGGCTCTGATCCCTTCATCAATTACAAGAGTTTTAGGAGCTGTGCACCAGGAACCCTGGATGGAGACCACAATATACTTTTGTATCATAATCACAGCATCACAGAGCGTCTTCTCGTCAGGGGGTTGATGTGGGAGATCCAGCGCTGGCATGGTGGATTCCAGCTACTTCTTCATTTCAGTTCTCTTTCCATCCTCTCTGCTGCCTGCCCCATCTTCCCTTCTCTTCCATCATTATCTATCCCTTCTGTCCTCTCACCCTTATCTTTACTGTGATTAAAAGAAAGGAATTTAGTCCACTTAGAGACGTTCATGTAGCACAAGAAGAAAATAAAGAAGCATCAATGTTACTGGGAGCCAAAATATGGAAGTAAAATAAAGGTACAGACAAATTTATCAGGCAGAAATAAGACTTAGAAGCTAAACATGGACTGATCAATTCAGCTTTGTTATCTCTGGTCATGAGTAAAAAATAAAAATGTGCGCATGTGGGATATTTAGTATTTATGCATTAAAAACACACCAGGAATCCATAAAAAGGAAGCACCTGTAAAAATGAATATGCCAGCAGGTTCTAACACCTGAAAGGTGCCAACCATCCATCCCTTCCTGTAACAATGCTAATACCTGCATCACACAGAAGTCTCCCCAGTCCTTTACCCTAACCAAACCCTACCTTAAACAGGTAATGAAGTCTACGGACACTCTACCTTTGCTTGTCAATGCAACGAGGAAGCATGTATTTCAGAACCAAAAGGTTATATTCATATTCTGTTACAACAGCTGTGTGTCCTTGGGTGAATTACTAACCTCTTGGAGCTTCAATATAGCATCTTTGAAATGACTATATTAATAACTACCTGATCGGGCACATTTGAAAGTCTCAAGAGAAGACGAAGGTAAAATAGTCTTGAGATAAAATGCAGCAATGAGGAGAGGCAGGGGTGTCATGTGAAAGCGTGGACTTGGGGAAGAGACACAGGGTTAAGGTCAACCTCAGCCTGCAAGAGGAAAAGACTGGTGCTCCACACTTGCTCCCCTGTGGTTACCCTTCACGCTACATTTTACTCATTCCTGATGTTCCCACGTTCATTCTGTCATGTCTTTACTGTCTGAGGAACACGCTTCTGCTGTTGTCTTGGACAGAGCTTGCTGATGACAAATCCCCTTAGTCTGCTTTTATCTGAGAATCTCGTTTCCCCTTCATTTCCTCTGCATGTCGAATTCTGGGTGGACACTTCTTTTCTTTCACACTTGCCCAGCACCGTGCCTCTCCTCTGACCCTCTTGGCCTCTGATGAGAACATGCTGTTGTGGAAACCAGCGTCTTCCTGTTGGGAATGTTCTGCTTTTTTCTCCAGCTGTTAGTCAGTGCATTAGTCCCATTCTGTTGCTTATTACAAAATACATGGAACTGGGTGATTTATAAAGAAAAATGAAATTTATTGCTTACAGTTTCTGAGGCCGGGAAGTCCAAACTCCATCAGGTAGTGGTGACAGTGACCCAGGAGTCTCATGAGGCAAGATGGTGGAAGCAGAGAGAGCAGAGAGAGAGAAAGACAGACTCTCCTCTTCCTTTAAAGCCCTCAGAACCACTCCCCTGACCACCATTTTTAATCCATTCACTATGGCATGGTCCTACAATCCAATCACCTCTTCAAGGCTCTGCCTTTCAATTACCATAATAGGATTTCCCACCTTCTTAACACTGTCACAGTAGGGGCTAAGTTTCTAATACATAAAACTTGGGGGACATAATTCAAGCTTCAGTGAGTTTGAGGAGGACATAATTCAATCAGTCAGGTTATTTTCTTATGTTTGGTTTTCAGAAATTTGATTATTTAATTAGACATAGATTTCTTAGGTTTCATACTGATTTGGGTTTGCTCAGCTTCTTGAATCTGTAGATTTATATCTTTCACCAAATGCGAAAAGTTTTCAGCCATGATTTCTACACAGATTTCTCAGCCTTGAATTCATGCTCTTCCTTCTGAAATGAAGTAGATTCTGCTAATGGCATGAAGGTCAGAACTTTCTTTATTGTCTGACAGGACTATGAGGCAGGGCTGGATTTTTGTTTCTTTGCTTTTGTTTTTTTCCCAATGTATTTCTTCCTTTTGTTCAGTCCAGATATGACTATTGATATCACTGATTATTACCTTCAATCTCCAGTCTTCTACTGAGCCCACACATTGAGGTTTCTGTTGTTTTTCTTGTGTGTGTGTGTATGTTTTATTTTTGGTGGTTGTGTTTTTCAGCTTTAAGATTTTTCTTTGTTTCACATTTACATCATTTACATGTTTTCTTTTTTGCTGAGATGTGATTTTTTCATTTGCTTCAAGTATACTCACAATCGCTCATTGGAGATAATTTTTAAGTTGGCTGCTTTCACATCCTTGTCTGGTTCCTATTTAAATCTCCTGTTTTGTCTGTTGTCAACCCATTCAGGTTTGGCATGCACCTCATGGCTCATTTCTGTAGGCTGTGGTTCAAATGTCAGTGTAGCCAATACTTCTTGTGCAGTGTGATCCCGTTACCCCACTGGGCTGCTACATGGAAGGCAGGACTTTACCCACAGGGTCCTGTGTCCTGGCTGAAGGTGGGGGACTGCCTGCTATTGATCATGGTCAGGAGGCTGCCTTCCCGCTGCATGGAGTGGGATGGAGGCAGGCACAGGGAAAGGCCCTCATTCTACTGGGCTGTAGAATCCAGATCCTTTGTCCAGAGAGAGAAGACTTTGTGGGGACATTTTTTCTGTGCCCCTCAGTGTTCTGGGGTTCTCTAGTGCCCTGGTTGGGGTATATAGGAGGCAGCAAAACCCCAACAATTCCCTGATGAGTCCTTTAAGGAGTCTTAAGGTACCTAGTTGGTTTATTACTTTTTCCCCCTTTCAGAGCCCCCTGGTAGGGACTCAGTATTTTTTCTGGGGTTTTGCTGTCATAGGCGAAGGGAATAGTATGGAATGTGTTTATCATACCTCATCCAGAACTGCAGCCTCCATCCCTCACTCTCTCACTGTGGGATCTCCGGTTAGTGATGTGACTTCTCTGAGACTCCTGGCTGTCCTGTGCAGTTAAAATTCAGTGCACTTCCTGCGGGGTTCTTGTCAGAACCACACAAGACAGTGTACGAGACACCTGACCCCACCACAGATGCTGCTGTCATTTTCTTCTCTGTGTATTCTCATCCCACCCAAATTTCAAGACTCACTTTCAGGCCGTTTTCTCTGACACTTGTAAGTTTGTTCTTTTCCTTAAAATGCTACTGCACGTGCTCCTGAAGAAAGTTATGGTTTGATATTCAGTTGTGGTTCTTATTTCCTCACCAAAATAGACAAAATTCAGTTCATAGAATGTTACCATTGCAGAGAGTTAATCTAGTCAATTCTTCCATTATAGGAAGGAGGAAACTTAGGCCAGGGAAGGATAAACAAACTTTCCTTGCAAGAGTTTAACCGGCTGGATCAGTGGCACCGTGAAAATGGACACAAACCTCAGCAGTGTGGTAAATGGAGGAGTCACACTCCGTCATCCCGCTCACAGGTTCCCTCACAGGGAAAGTGGAATTTTTACGTGTCCCAAGTCCTTGTCTTATTTGTCGATTTATTTATATTTGCCTTTCTCCTTCACAGGAAAGCGTTTCTAAATTTCTTGGCCTCCTTTGACAGAACATAAATGTATCTCATCTCTCAAAATAAAATGAAAACAACAAAGAATAAGAAACTACAGAGAAATGGAAGAAATGCAGCTGTTTACAAAAGCAGGGATCACTCAAAAGCATTTCTCTCATTTTTAACTGGTGGCTGCTCGATGTTGGCAAGTAGCTCTGAGCAGTGACGAGGCTGGATTGTGAGTGAGACCCCAACAGTGTGCTCGATTCCAGAGGAAATTCAGGTCGCTCCTTCCTGTAACTCTTCTATAAAAACGCATTTCACATAGAAGTCCTGTGCTGGGGCCACCAGACCTGCTGGCATCTGCACCTGCACTCACCTTGGGGCAGTTAATGGGGCCGTATGTGGGGGCTGTGGCAATATGAAGTTGAATGAGGGTGTGTATTGTAACTCTTCATGAAGGAATCTCTAGAATGACCAAAAAATGGTAAAATTGATAGAGCACATGGTGTGCGTCAGACACTTGATATTCATGATCTGATCTAATCCTGCAAGGAGCACTCCCAGTTTTCTTCAGGAAAATATGTGGATATGTGTAAAGTCACTGTTTCTGCTCTAAGACTTCGGTTTCTGAATCCCATACGGAGGGAGATGAAACAGTCCATGCACCACGTCTGCTTGGGGAGTTCCCTGAGGTAGAGCGTGGGGTGCTGTGGCTGATGTTGTCTTAGTCACCATGGTCCGAGGGGGCCCTGCAGGAGGGAGCGAGGCCTCAGACGTGTGTGCCAGAGTCACAGCCTGACCCAGCCCTGACTTACAGAGGAATGACCACCATGAGGTTACATTTCAAGTGTGAACTGCTTACTCTTCCTTGAGAGCTGTCCCCTGGCACCCTGGGCTTGTGACTCTCCACTCCTGGGGGTAAGGCGTGTGTTCCTGTGGGTGTGCATGCATGCGCATGCATGTAGGGGTGAAAGGGCTTGGGAGGAGGTGGGGATGCGTGTGTGGGGTGCAGTACAAGTTGAGCTGAGACAGGGGATGTTGATTGAGGCCCTACTGTATTCCAGGCCCTGTGTTAGGCACTGGGCATATAGTGGTCAACAGCATGGAAGCCTGCCTGGTGGAATGAGGGTAGTGAATGAGAGAAGATAAATAAAACAAGCTGTTAATGAGGAATTCAGACCCAGGAGAGCCTGCCTTGTTGCTCTTTTGCCCTCTCAGGCTGGGGGACACTCAGTCACCATCACTGAGAGCCACTCACTGCAACAGAACCCACCTGGAAGCCACAGAAGAGGTGTGATCTGGGTAAGTTGCAGCAGTAATCCCAAGTGCTTTTAAAGTGGGCAGACTTTCCCAAATTCTAAGCTACGTCTAGTTTTTCAGAAGCCCAGGAACAAGGAATTGAGAAGCCTGAATGTCTCCATCATACAGGAGAAATAACACTTAGATGAATCACAAACAACTAAACTTTGTGTTTGCCACTGAAAAATATCATGAGGCTCAAGTTAAAGCATTAATGGAAAATAAACACTAAAACTAAGTCATTCAGACCCCAATGCACAGGGGTATCTAATCACATTGAAATCTGCATTTCAGGATTGTATGGAATCATGGAGCATGTGGCGACTAGAGACATATTAGCATATGAAATATAGAAATAATGACTTTTTGGAAAAAAAAATGAAACTCCAAATACGAACTTTACATGTTAAGAAATTTTATCTGAGCAATTTTCAGACATTTAAGCTGTTTGTAGATTTTGTATAAATAAAGAATCGCTTTGACTAAATCCCAGTGCTCACATTTTCAGTAATATGTTCTCGTATTTTCCAGTAGTTGTTGCTAATGAAAAGTGAAACTGCATTTATGAATATAAATTATTAATGTTGGCCTATTGATACACAGTAGCTAATTTTCAATATACTGTCTGTAAACACCATAGGGCTGTATTAAATATTCATATAATCATTATGATAATCTATAAAGCAATTATAATTAAAATGAAATTGCCTTATAAATAACTTAATAAACAGACTTTTTAAAGACAGGAAGATATCACTTACACTTTCATAGCTAACAAAGTAAAAATAGAGCTACTTTCCTGTCTATTAGCCCAAGCTAGAAAGAGTTAAGTGAACTTCCCATTACATTCACACAAATAATTGCTTCGCTACCGGCCACGTGAGGGGACATTCCTCTACGAGAGAGGGTGCTCAAGAGGAAAACGAGGCGATATAACGTGCCGTGTCTGTGTGAACATCCATGGCTGTTCTCGCACGTTGGGTGTTGGGGACTTTCGGCTTTTGTTGTCTGTCTGTGTACCATGTGCAGATAAGAAGGTTTGGCTCATAGCTGACCACCGAGCTGGACGGTGGCTCCAGGATTCACCTGCCATGTCCCAGGTTGGTCAGACCTGGAGGAGGCATGAAGCCCGGCTGGCCCCATGCCCGGCCCACAGTCCTCAGCTGTTCGGATGGGTCTAGTGGATCCAGCCTGGCCCTGGCAGGTTGGGCTCTGGGAGGCAGGATGAGGATGCAGGGGGCAGATGGAAGAAGGTGAGCCTCAGCGTGAGGACGGAGCCAAGGCCTGGGGTGGCCCAGGATGCTGAGCAGAGGGAAGGCAAGGCAGGGGTTGGGAGCTGGGGTCTCCCCTCCTCCTCACTGCCCTGACTCTCCCATGTGGAGAGGGAAGCAGAGAAGGGGGCCCCTGTACTTTGGCCACAGTTACGGAGCCTTCAAACCGGAGATCCAGGATCTAACTAGTGGAGCCTGATCCTAATCCCTGTCTCCACTGACCATCCCGGGACCCTCAGTTAGTGATAGTCATTCTATCAAAGACTATGATGGGTTCACAGAGGTCCTGTGGAAGTTGGTCTTTTAGGGTGACTTCATCACAATCCAGGTCAAGACATAGCATCTGGGACACACAGGGCTCCTGGTGACGTGCGGGACCATCCCCGAGTGAGCACGCATTGCCTCAGCCTCTGCACTGCCCCAGGTGCAATGACACCCTGGACTGTGTCCACCGCAGGAGACCCCGACAGCCTCAGTCCTAACGCACGGCTCCAGGATGCCGGGTGATTTAGTGAAGGGCGTGGGTAGGGATCACTGCAGCTCCCCAGACAGGACTGAAGGGAACCGGCCACACCGAAAGGGCCCTGGAGCGTAGTCCCGCAGGGTCCCAAAGTGGGGTGGTGACCCTGCTCCTCGGGCTCTCGCATCTGCATGCACCCCCTCCCCTGCTATGTGCCTCTTCTAGGGCAAATACGGCTGGGGTTCGTCTGGGTCCAGGGGTCCCAGCTAAACACAGACAAACCAAATAACAAAAGAAGTGCCCACGAGAGGCTCGTGGTGGGCGAGGATCCGGCGACAGACCTGCCCGAGGACTGGGGGTGGTTGCTCAGTCCCTCCCCACCCCCTCCCCCTCTCCCGTTACAGACTCTCCCTCAAGGCAGGAATTCCGGAGAACTTGGGATGATGGTGCTGGGACTGTCATCTTCATAAGATAAGAAAGAAGTTACGGTGCCTGACACCTACGTAGGGACTGTGTGTTCATAACTTACGTCCGCATGTTCTCCTACTCAAACCTCTTCATGACGCGGTAGTTCAGTCTCACAGAGTCACTGGCTGTCCAGGATGTGTCACATCACATCGCATCGTTTCCTGTCTCTCAGCAGAACAGGGATCATGAAAAGGTGTGGTCACAGGCAGAATGGGGAAGCAAGAGATTACTCTAATTAGTTTAAACAAACGGTTGATTTCCAAGGCTACCGGTCTACTTGATTGTTGTGTCTGGACCAACAGGCTCTAGATAAAGGGCCCCATAGATGCCTGTCCCCGTGTCCACATGCTGGGGTCAGAAAGACTCCAGGCTCTCGCATGAGCGGAGACCAGACTCAGAAGCTGCCACCTGCAGAGCCACGTGCCCTGGCGTGGGCCAGGCCTGTGCCTCCTGCTCTGCCTCCTGTCCTAGTTTACGAACCTGAGTCTTCAGCTAGTGCGTCTGAGTGGCGCGGCCTGCGTTCCCTCGGGAGTCCTGGCAGCGAGGCGTCTTGGCGAGCGGAATTCCAGCTTCCTGGCCTCTTGGGATAGGTAACTCCATGGAAGGAAGTCGGGTGGATGTTGAAGACACCGATTGTCACCATCCACCCCACACTCGCCGTCTGCAGACCCGAACCCAGCAGGAGCCCCACACCCCAGCCCGCCCAGCCTGGGTCCCCACAAGGTCGGCTTCTCCGTGGCCTCCGCCCCATCCCCACCAAGTGCTCTGTGCTCATCCGTATTCCTAAGCGAGCACACCCTCGTTTCAGCCGTCCCCACCACTCGCTTCCTCTGCGGAGAAGGGACATTTCTCGTGTCCTACTTCCTCTGTCCTTTGCCTGAAGGCCCTTGTCAGTTTCTCAGTCTGACGCCCCAAAGATGTCTCCTCTTCTCATGGGCCTTCTCCAGTGTGACTTCTCTAGAGAAAAATAATCAGTTTCTGGGCTTTTGTACTTAGAGTTCATTACATAATTTGGTAATAAATTAATATGCTATTAATATATTAACAATATAGATCACATCCCTATGTTGATAGGATGGGGGACTTATGAAAATTCTGTACTAACATATATTTGAGCTGAGCTAACTTGATAGAACCAATAAATGGATTTTGCTGTACATGCTCTGAGTTAGAATTAACGTTTCAGTCTTTCTTCTTATTCCTTCCTTATTTGCTTTCCTTCTCCCTGTATTTTTTCCTCCTTTTTATTTTTATTGTATATATTTAAGATGTAGAACATGAGGTTTTGATACGCTGTATGTATAAATAGTGAAACGATTGCTACAGGGGATCAAATTAACATACCCATCACCTTCCACAGTCGCTTCTTTCATTTTTGTGGGAAGAAAGCGATGTACTGTCAGCAAATGCTCAGCGCACAGTACAGCATTGCTAACAACAGTGCTCCTGCTGCACCTCAGATGTCTAATCTTACGCACTCTAAGTAACCCCAAATTTGCACCCTTTGACCTACACCTCCCCATTTCCCCTCCTCCCTACCCTGTCCCTGGTAATCGAGTCCTGGTAGCATTTCGTATTGACCATTCCTTCATTAATTACCTGATAACATAAACTGTGTATTGAGCACCTCCTCTGCTAGAGTTTGGAAGATACAAAAGGCATTCAATTTCATCCTTTCCTTTAAAGAATGTTCAGGCAAGGAGATACATAGACACACAAACCACTGAAATGCAACTTAATTATTTCTGTAAAGGGAGTTTGAACTAGGTTCCCCAGGTGCAGAGAGACAAGAGCAGACAAACCTGCTGGGGTTTCAGGAAGGGCTGAACCCAGGCTTCTTTGCATCTGTGCAGCCAAAATAGTGATGAGGATGAATGCTAATGCCAGACCCTTGGGGGTCGCAGCCTTGCACTAAAATCTTCACACCCTTCCTCTCACTGTGTCCTCATGGGAACATTTAGCAACTTTTCCAGCGAGGGAAGAGAGGCTTCAAAAGGATAAGTGGCCACATGGCTGCTCAGCAATCCAGAGCTTGACTCTGTAACCTCCAAAGGGGGCACATGGCGTAGAGGCTAAATGCACACCTGTGAGGTCACAGTTGTGCATGTGAATCCTGGGTCTGCCTTGTGCTAGACATGTGATGTGAATTTATGCAAATTATTTAACTCAACAGCCTCCGCTTTGAAGTGGAAGTCATGGTAGGAAGGAAGTCATTTTCTAGGTATTGCAGGTAATACATATAGGTAATGCATGTGTAGGAACACATGGTAAAGACGTTGCAAGCATCATTTGCAGACTGCCCAGCACACAGGGCTCCTGCTGCTGGTGCCTAGCTACTGCAAGCTTTGTGAGAGGGAGGGTCTGCACATCACTGCTGAGGCCTTCACTCATTTCTGACGTGCTCCTGTGTTAAGTGGCAGGGACACGAAGATGACGGGACTCAGGCTGTCCTTAGAGATTCCAGGACCTCATGGAGTGCAATGTATAGATCCATCTCCATAAGGTGTGAATAATGAGCTGTAGAAACATGGAAAAGCCCAGATCTGCCTTGCCTGTGGGTGTCAGGGTGGGGGTCCTGGGTCCTCAAGGGTGCTGCACACAGTTGACATGCACAGTGGGTGGAGTTAATAAAGGGAATCCAGTCAGGGCTCTCTGGCAGCACCATGCTGCCTCCCATAATAAAACCCTACATTCGTGGCACTCCTTAAACTATCTCTAGTTTTCAGAAGAGGCAGGTGGTATGAATCAAAACCTAAAATTGTAATTATTTGATAAAGTGCATTGTTGCATATTATAATCAATAGAAACTCTTTCAAAACTTCAAATATAACTCTTCATAAAATTGAAGTGGCTGGTCATTCACTAACTCATGCTGGGCTTTTCTAAAACTAACTGATTTCCAGGCCTTGCCACCACGTAAGCTTGGATTTTTCATGTGATTTTTTGTCCTTTCCCCCGCCGACTATTTGTTCTTACTGTGACAATCGGTACGCCTGTGTTAAGCCCGGTCTCAGGCTCTCTCAGGTGCTTGCTGAGGAACTGTAAGTGAAGACCTCAAGTTCAAGGAGAAAGAAGCAAGGACAGAATGAACATCTAGCTGAGTGTCACGCCCCGACAGGAAGGACCTGAAGGAAGGGCCCTGCTCCTCAGCGTTAGTTCTTCCCCAGGTTGGTCCTGAAGTAGAAGCAGAAATCTTTCCGTATTTAAGTAGCTGATAATGGCCACTCTTAACAATGCTGGCAATTTTATTTTTCTTGAATACTTCACGTACATGTGCTCATATTAAATCAAAATGTGTTTTTCTCTTCAGTTTTAAAATTGCACAAGACCTGTGAGGCAGTATGAGCGGCTTGAACCACTTCACACAAAAATAGTTGGTGCTTGAAAAGAAAAAAACAAAAAACAGCTTTAGAATGCAACTGGGAAAAAATATTTCAAGTCCATTTATGAAGAAATAGGTTTGTAAGCTATTTGACTGGTTACAAAGTGGTATCCTTAAAAGCCGGTTTAGAGCCATATTTCAACCCATTTTTTCTTTGATTAAACAGTTTTCTTTAACATCTTTTGAGAATGTCAGCAACTGGCTGCTGTATTTCTGGGCAACAGATGAAAGACTCCCCCATGAGAAGAAGGAAATCAATTTGCATCTCTCCATGTGGTTGTACCACTGGCACAGATGGGAATAAAATGCCTTACGTTACTTCCTGAAATAGAACTTTTGCCTGGAACAGAAATTATTTAATGAGGAGCCTCAAACTGTGACATATTGAATCGATGTACGGCACTTATGTAATGAGCCTTTCTAGCCACTGGGTTTGCAAACTGCGACCACAGTGCTTGGAATGTATTCCTGCAAAAGTGGAGCAGCTGGGGCCCCAGGGAGAAGCCCAGAGTGCGTGGACGGAAGCAGCTTTGGGAAGGACAGACAGAGGCCGCGCGTCCTGGGCGTGTGGGGGCACTCACCCTGCGAGACGGCGTGGGAGGCACAGAACGTCCACATCTGGCTATTTCCAAGGTGTGCTCGCTGACACTTCGTGTTTCAGGGTTCCCTGTAATATTTAATCCCATGTCTTAAAGTGCTTGTTTTGAAATAATGTCTGTTGAAGGTACTTAAAGCACAGTAAATGTTAATCATTTCAACCTCATTTCTGAAGGGGCCTCGGGGAGAGGCCTGGCCTCATCACAGCTGAAGTGATCTGTGCGTGGCTTGTGCCAAGATGGGGGAAGGAGGCGATCCCACACTGCCCAAGGACACCTGGCAGCCACCTCAGCAGAGAGGGACATGGCCCCAGCCCCGCCGGTTTCTGTTGTGTCTTCCTCACCTGCTGCCTGAGTGACCCCAGACAGTGGAGTCGAGGCTCTGTGCTCTGGGCTGTTGATGCAGAGACAGCTCAGCAGGTAAAGCACCTGGCCAGAAGGAGCTGGGACAGGGCAGGACAGACGTCAAGGAGAACACAAAAGAAAGTAGGCCTTTGTTTGTTTCCTACCACACCTTACCAACTATGTCAAAGGTCCTTAAAGTGGGGCTGCCAGCGAGTGGCCCATGGCCAGATGCCTCCTGTTTCCTTCAGCCTACACCGAAGATGTTCTCAATTTTAATCAGTAACTGACTCTTCCAAAAAAAAAAAAAAAAAGATGTCAAATAGAAATCTGTATATTTCTTTTTATTTATCTAGAAAAAAATGTAAATGTAAAAGTCTGGTCATACCAGGCCTCTTGGCACAGAACAACGGCCTGAGCTGAGTAGCCGCTGCCTCAGCCCACCGGAGAGGGCATGGGTGGACCTGTCCCTGTCCCCACCTCTGTCTCATCCCTGCTGCCACTCGGACAGGCCACTTCTCTTAGTGCCCTCTCCTCACCTGCTTTTCTCAAATAGGCCTAAATTTACTCTATCTGATTCACAGAAGAGGGCATAACTAGTAAAATGTCCCAGAAACAAATTTTTATTGGCTTATGAGTTGTGAAGCAACTTGTGGGAGAGATGACGACAAGGTGGAGGGGACAGAGACAGAGAGATGAAGTCAGAGAGACATAGAGGGAGACACTGAAATAGAGACAGAGAGACAGAGACAGAGAGACCGAGAGATGAAGTCAGAGAGAAGAGACAAGCAAATAGAGACAGAGACTGAGAGACAGAGAGAGGGAGACACTGAAATAGAGACAGAGAGAGGGAATCGGAGACAGAGAGAGGGAGGGCGCTTCCCCGGTGGCCACCGTCCGTGGTGATTAGAGTCGGGCCGTAGTGGTGATAATTAACTATTTGTGAGCACGTGCTCTGCGCAGATACCACCTTTACAACGCTACTTAATTCTCTCAAGGATCCAATGAGGTATATGCTGCTATTTCATTTTCTCCACAAGGAAAGCAGAAGTTAAAGGGATTGGAAGACTTTTCAAGTCCACACATCTTGCAGGTGGGAATCGGCAAAAGGGTGCAGACGTTAAATTTCCAATCTGACACCGAAGTGGGGACAATGGGCTCTCGTAGTCATTGGAGACTTTGCCATTCTGAGTACGATGTATCAATTCCTAACCTAAAAGAACCTAAAAGAACAATGTATCAATTTCTAACATGAAAGAAGCTACGCTGCCGAAATTTCACCACACATGAGAAATGTCTTCTCTTTCATTTGGAAATAGAACTGGACTCAAAATTAGTTTATGTGACCCGGTCAGTGCGTGATTTGAGAGTGGCCGTGTGGGCCGAGAACTAATTATTCTTCTGCACCGGGGGTGCTTCTCAAGCTGCTTCAGAAGGAGATTATGGGGGTTACCTGATCTCACAATTCCATGTCCTGCAAGAAAATAAAACGGGGTGAGATCTCTTCTTCTCAAATTAAATTCAGCATCTAAGGATGTTGGTTTTATATAATTTTAAATTGTAGACCTCTGCACAGCACGTTGTGAGTTTAATGAAACCCTTAGGAAAGACACATCTGACCTGCATTTTAACAGGAACTCATCGCTTGCTCGTTGAAACAGGAGAAAAGACTCCGTGGATGAAGCGGCAGTAAACAAGATAAATAACACTCAGCACAGTTTCCATGCTGAGCTGGGGACCGTCCCCACACTGCATGTGAATACAGTGCTCACACAGTGACAGTTTCGTGTGCCACATGCTGTGACCCTCTGCTGCACAGCATGTCCATGCTCTGTGTCTTGCCGACGTACCTGTCCTCAGCACTCTGCCATGTGCCAGGTGCAGGTTGGGGAGCGCTCCACAGACGGCAGAGTACGAGCCCTCAGTGTCCATGTCTCTGTTCAGTCATCTGTGTCATATTTTATTTCACATTGCACTGTTTATTTCCCGAGTCTGAGTCTTGGTTTTGCTGCTGTGTGACCTTTGTCAAGTAACTCGGCATAAAACAGACCTGACAGCAGTTCCTGTGAGGACTAGATACATAGCAGTTCACGAAGTCACTAGAACTGCATCTGCAGTTACTTAGTTCCCCACACTGGAGCCCACAGCAGGATGGCCCTGCACTCGGGGAGGCCTCCAGGTTGGGCGGGACAATGACAAAGAACAGCTGTGGACAGAGGGATGGGTAGAGAAGCGGGTCATGTCTTCAAACCTCAAATGAACGGCGTGACCGGTGCACCACGACTCAGGAGAGTGAGCGATGGAAAAAAATGGAGCTCACAATGGAAGGGTTTGATGCGGAGCGTCAAGCTGAGGTTTTAATAACGCTATCGGATCAAAGCCAGATCTAGGGACATGAAGGAACACGTGAGTAGTGAGAAAAGGTGGGGTCATTGTAGGTCACACATTTAAAATCTAGCAGAGACCCAGCTTTACCTCCAGGCTGATCCCCTCACTGACGGGCTAAGATAGATCTTTCTGTATTTGCAAGAGAGTCATGCTGATACTTGTTGGGGATGATACTGCATTAGTCTGCTTGGCTACCATAACAAAATGTTGTGGACTGGTGGCTTGAGCAACAGAAATTGATCTCTCAGGAGTTGTAATTCCCAGTTCAGGAGGCTGGGAAGTCCAAGATCAAGGTGCCAGCAGGGTTTGTTTCTGGTTCAGTATTTTCTTCTCAGCCTGTAGATGGCCCGTGTCTCGCTGTGTCCTCACGTGGTGGAGAGAGAGTTCTGACATCTCTTCCTCTTCTTATGAGGGTGCGGCCCTAGGAGATCAAGACCCCATGCTTATGACCTCATTTAATCTTTAACACCTCCTCACAGCCCTCTCTCCAGATACAGTCACACTGGGGATTAGGGTTTCAACATGCAATTCAGCCCATAGTATGAGAGTACTTCAAAAAGTTCATGGAAAAAATGAAATTAAAATATAATACAAATCCTTCCACGATGGTTTTGGAGATCCCATTGGGATGACCAAGAGGACTCAACTGCCAAAACCAAATAGACTTCATTGCTGAAATAAGTGCACTTCTCAGGTCAGTTAATCCAGGACCAACTTTGCTTGGCTCCTGGAGTGGATCCCAAGTGGTCATAGAATTTATCTTCCTGGACTCTGCCCCTTCCCACTCCATCCCTTGATTTTTGTTTCTGTTTCTGGTCCTTAGACAAGTTTGTTTCTGGTTCTGTTCAGTAAGTTCAGGAAGTCACTCCCCAGTGGTGGCAGCAATGATTAGGATCCTGGCTTTATGTTCTAACCCTTCTGTGATCTTATAGCATGATGACAGGACCTGTTCTCTGCCACATGAGATGCAAGAAAGAACTGGGTTAATAATCTTGTTTGCCTGTCTATTTAAGAGCTCAAATTGATTTTTAAAAAATATTTTATGCACACTGGAAAGGAAACTGGTTCCTTGAGGTGAGACTGGCTCTTCTCTAAGCTTCAGACTCTAGAAAGTTAATCTGCAGCAAAGCAGGGCTGTCTCGGGGTGTTGGTGGAAAGGACTGCACCGGACGCCTCTAACTATTGATACCTGAAGGGACAGATTTGTGACTCTGGACTTCCAAGCTGATGCGGCTCAGACAACTGTCAGGATCAGGGACTGAGTCAGGATTCCCAGAACTCTTACCAGTGGTTCTCAACTGGTGGTGATTTTGTGTCCAGGGAGCATTTGGCAATGTCTGGAGACATTTTGGGTTGTCACAACTGAGGATAGGGTTGCTACTGTCATCTAATGGGAAGGATGCAGACATGCTGCTAAATACCCTATAAGGCACAGGACAATGCCCATGACAAGTAATTATCTGGCCCCAAATATCAGTAGTGCCAAGCTTGAGAAACCCTACTCTAGAGCAATGTGCCTCTGTTGAGCCATTGATTGAGAAATTTAAAATTCTGTAAGGATCGTTTTTTTTGTTTGTTTGTTTTTTTAAGATGACCAGTAAGGGGATCTTAACCTTTGACTTGGTGTTGTCAGCACCACGCTCTCCCAATTAAGCTAACTGGCCATCCCTATATAGGGATACGAACCCTTGACCTGGTGTCATCAGCACCACACTCTCCCAAGTGAGTCACGGGCCAGCCCAGGATTGGTGTTAACTTGAAAAATGCAAATGATTTTTTGTTGTTGTGGTAAAGTATACATAACATAAAGTTTAACCATTTTAAACATTTTTTTAGCGTAAAATTCAGTAATATCGTTGCACAAACAACACCACCATCCATCTCCAGAGCTTTTCCTTCATCTGAAATTGAAATCTGTCCTCATTAAGCAGTTAACTCTCCGTTCTTCCCTCCAAGCCCCTGGTAACTACTATTCCATTTTCTGTCTCTGTGAATTTGACTGTTCTACGAACCCCGTGTAAGTGGTTTCACACAATACTGTCTTTTTGTAACTGGTTTAATCCACTTAGCATAATGTCCTCAGTGTCCTTCCACACTGTGGCATGTGTCAGAACTTCCATCTTTTTCAAGGCTGATCGTGTCCCACCGGATGCTGCACCACATGTGGCTTATCCATTCATCTGTCAATGGACACGTTGGTTGCTCCTGCCTTTTGGCTGTTTGTGAACAATGATGCAATAAACATGGGTGTATGGATATTTCTTTGAGATCCTTTCAATTCTTTTGGGAATGTAGCCAGCAGTGACATTGCTGGATCATGTGATAATTCTATTTAAGCTTTTTGAGAAGCTGCCGTACTGTTTTGGACAGAAGCTGTATCATTTCACAACCCCACCAGCAGTGCACAAGGCTTCCAATTTCTCCACGTCCTCACCGACCCTTGTTATTTTCTGGGTTTTGTCTGTTTGCTTATTGGTTTGGTTTGATATACAGTAGCTATCCTCATGGGTGAGAGGTGGCATCTCATTGAGGTTTTGTGCCAGTGTCTGCTTGGCACAGTTCTGAGTCACACACAGGGGGTGAGCTGGGAAGGAGAGTAAGGGAGAGGACTGGAAAGACAGAGACAAAGCGGGGGAGGCGAGGGCTTGCAGCAGCCTCGGTCAGGGGGCTCCAGCACAGACTCACCCGGTGCCAGGTCCCAGCAGCGTCCGGCCCCATCCTTCTTGACATGCTCACGAGCCAGGTTCTCTGTAGGGCACTGTTTGGACTTGGTCTCTATGAAGCTCCAGTCTTTGGCTGGACCCTCCAGACTAGGACACATTTGCTGCTTTTCTTCACAGCACTAGGACACATTTGCTGCTTTTCTTCACAGCTTCCTCGTCATCTCCCTTCATGTTAGATGCTTGTTCATCCCACTTTATCCGATGCAGCATCAGACGCTGAAACTTCTTCTGTGCCTTGGGGCCCCTTCCACTGCTGCCACGTTGACATCCTTGTGCAGTGCCACCGCCCCTGTCAGGTACACTTGCCCAGCATTGGCCTCAGTCTTGAACTTCTTGGCTGGATTGCTCAAATTTCAAACTCTATATACATATATGTGTACCCCAGTGAAAGGTCTTCTTTAAGCTCTTTAATTATCTTGACCTTTCTCTGTTCTGCTGTAAGTTTTCAGGCAGGCTTGGTCTCTTCATGCACTTTCTGTCTTTTTGCCATCTGGGCTCTGACGTGGGGCTTATACCTTCGTGGGGTCTTGAACAGCTTCTGTTCCTAATACTCGCATCAAATTAGAAATTCTCACTTTGGGTTCTAGAGGAGGTGTCAGGCCCAGCCTGACTCTCTCTTGTAATTCCTTCTGTGTCCCCTCCTTGTCTGCCCCCGAGGTTTCTTCTGTTCCTTCTTGGTAAGATACACCCCCAGAGTACCTGGTGTGTCATTGTCGACTGGAGGCTTCAGCTGGGCTGGATCTTCAACAAGACTGGCAATTCCCAAATAATCTTCTCTCTTGGGATTTCGCACTGTAAAGTCAAAGCCATTGGGGATGATGTAAGAGTCCCACCCCTCAATTTCAGGGATATCTCCCTCCTTTAACTCCTTCTTAGGAGCAATGAGGCCCGGCCTCGTTGAAGTATGGATGCCTGTTTTTCGAGCTGCCTGTGAGATCTCTGCCCGCAGCTTCTCTGGCTGAGCCTTTGTCTGTAATCGTTGAGCAATCTTCTCAATTTTGCCCTTGTCATGGAATTTAAAAGTACGTCTCTGGTGCTGGGAAGGGGCAATTGAGACTTGGGGTCAAAAAAGGTATTGGATTCCATGTCTCCTGATGGCTTTTCTTTCATCTCTCTCTTGAACTGTTCCCTCATCACAGCACGAGTATTGGCCTTTCGAGTGGGCATGCGGCAGGTCAGCTCAGCCGCCTTGCCTGTGGCATCTGCAGTGCGACCTTGATCATCTAGGATCAGCGGTGCAGGTTTAGTCTGATCTTTTAATTCCACCTTCAGGGGAGCAAAACCCACGGCATGGAGCTTAGCCAGGCCCACCCTGGTGGCATTGCCAGTGAGCCCTGGCTTCGGTGCCAGCTGGGCTTGGATTCGGGCTTGTAGTTCGCTGCTTTCCTTGCTTTCTCGATGGCATCGTTCATGAAAGTGGTGGCCTGGGAGGGCTGAGTAGCACCGCCATTGGCAAGTCACTCTGGTTGTGAGGAAGGAGGCGGCTTTGGCTGAGGCGTAGGGGGCTGATGAAGCTCAGCCGTTTTTCTTCTCCTCGGTTTGTCACATCGCTGCCTCCATCATCTGTTTCATCTGGAGCTGAGTCAGCATGCCGGGGCTCTCTGAGGGAGGCCCAGGGACCAGCTCCGGCTCTTCCTCCACCTCCTCAATGTGGGACATTCATCGCTTCTTTACCCCTGATGCTTCTTTGCAGATCTCAGAGGCATCATCAGATACCTCCTTTAGCTCTTGTTGTCTGCTCCCGTCACTGCTGGACTTGGAATGCCTAGACCTCGGCCTCCCTGCACGGCCTCAGACAGTGTGTCCACAAATCGGGGAGCAGAATCATCAAGAAAAGGTTTCAGATGGCCGACTGCCTCCTCTTGGCCATGCCTTCCCCACACGACTCAATGCTGCTGTGACCACTGTGGGTTCTGAGACACCCAGGGCCTCTGTACTGTCTTCTCCATGCAGGTTTTCACCACATCCGGCTCCCTCTTAGACAGTGCCATTGTTCAACATTGGTGGGGGGATGCTGGTGGTGCCTTCAGGAGGCGTTGAGGTACAGCCTTTGAATCTCGGTCTCGTTGACTGCTTGCATACCAGGAATATACTTTGTCACATCCTGTGTGCTAGAAATACCTGAGCAAAGCAGGCAACAGAGGTGGAAGAGGCAGGACCAGAAGCTATCTGTGTAAAAGCACCGCAGAGACATCAGCCGACTAATTGGTAAAGACTGCACCATCTTCCTAGACCCTATGATGTTACGGCCTACAAAACTTTTATTTTTTATATATTCATTTATTTCCCACCAAAGTCCCTTTTATTTATTTAGCTAGAAATCACTCTTTATTGATTAAGTCACCAGGAATTTTCAGCACAAGATTTAACATCTTAATGACCACCAGGACCTAGGCTCTGGGGCTTGCTCTGACTCTTGCAGAACTTGAAGGGGTTTAGGGGGAGAGACATTGCTAGATGTCACATTAGATCACATCAGATGGTGGCAGGTGATCCTTTCCCAGTCACTGGACAAACTGCTCAATTCTTGTCCATAGTGGGAAAGAGCCAGTACTTCAGAAAAACCTACTAAAGAATTTGACATTGCAACCTAAGATCTCTCTTAACAATTTAGATTTATCAACAGTATTGGCCCAAACTCATTTGCTTCTGGTCTAAGTTGTTTCATTTTGCCATTTTGTGTATTTGTGTAATTTTAACAAATAATCTCATTCCCTGGGCAGAAAGGAATCATCCAGTGCAAAGAAAAATCCCTCATACTGGAATAGCCTCATCTGGCTTTGGCTGGAAGAAACAGGTTTTTACACTCCTACCCAAGAGATAAGCAAACACCCCCCAAAGTCCCTGGCCTTGGAATGTGCAGAGGCAGAATTTGATGGGCTGATTCAATCCACCTAGAAAGGGCAGCTGGAAGCACCATGCATGTGGTCTTCTCTGGAAATTTCTTGAAGTCACTCTTGAGAATCATTCATGGTTGTGTGCATAGGCTCTCAGATCCAAACAACTTTGGCTATTCCATCTCATGACCTAGGCTGAGAGGAGGTGAATCCAGAAGCAAGAGCCATTATGGTTGCCCTAGTGACTCGAGGCACTGGACCTGGATGACTCGAGGATCATCAAGTATCTGGGCTGTCCAGCTTCCTTTCCACAATGCCCACAACCCATGCTTGGTGACCCTCTCCATACTTGGAAGATTCGATTTCAGAACAAACATGAGCCACCTGTTCTCTTGGCAGACAAAATCAGTAATCCCCAGAGGTTTCAGCTGAGGTTCCTTCAAGAAGTCCAAACCACCCTGGCCTTGGCGATGGCAGCCATCCTGGCAAGGATCAGCAAGTCATGAATGACAAGGAACACCTCATACCTTTGTTGTTTCTCCAGGTTCTGAGAGTGTCCTAGAATGCCAAAGCCTGTGACATCTGTGGCCGCGTAGGCATTTGACACATGCATTTATCCAGCAGCAGCTCTGCCTAGGGCCCTCCTTGAGAGGCCAGCTCCACCTCTTCCCTGGAGACCACCATCTCCACCTTATTCCATTTCATCCAGGACCATTTACCATCAGTGGACGCTGACCACAACCTGGGTTCCTAAGGGTTTGGTTAACACAAGCACGTCCCCAGCAACAGCACCGTCAGGCATTATGAATTCACCTGGCCAATGGCAGCTCCGCTGATGATGTCCCAGGGGTTGACCACTTTGTCCACCAGCCACTGCAGTCCCTCCTTCTTTGGCAGCATCTCGAAAGCCCTTGACCATGAGTGTGTAACCTCCTCTCACTCCTCATCACTCAGACCCCGGCTGACACTGAGCACCGTCAGCACATGTCACATCAGTAATGCCCACAGCAAGAGGCCACTCAGCTTGCTGGCACAGCTCTGGTCCGCATTGTGTCAGGATCTTCTACCAAGGGGTCAGAGAAGACTGTGGTCTGCACCAGGATGGCCCCCCTGCTTCAGGGGTGACGCACGAGTCTATCCCAGTGCTCGGGGCTGGGAAGGCCGGGCTGGCAGGTTGGCTTCCTGGGCCGCCTCTTCTGGCCTCAACCAGGACCCGGTATGTGGGGGCCACATGTCCAGCTGCATCAGTCTGGCCAGGCGTTCGAGAAACATCCACTAGGGACCCTACAGCCTCAGCCCTTCATGCATGAGAAGCCTCAGCTGCTGGCCCAGGCTGAAGCCCAGAGCTGGGGTCTCGAAGGGCAGTCTCTCCAAGACCAGCCCAGCAGCTGAGGAACTTGCTGCCACCATTGCCACCATCACCATGGCCATCATGCCTACCCGGCAGATAGGGAGGAGAGGGCCTTTTACTTTCTACTTAGTTAACGTGAAGTAAGTCACATGTACCCACAGGTTCTCCCAGCATGTCTCAGGCCCTGCAATGCCCTCCAGGCCTCCCTCTGCTATGGCTTTTTAAACCTTGCAATGTGTTATGATTTCTCACTCTTATAATTTATTTCGAACCTAGTTTAAAAAAGCATTTTGTCTTCTTTTATTTAAAGAAGTCCTCCAAAATCTTCTCAATGTCAACCCTGTGGCCCTGGATGTGTGCTCACACTGTGTGGACATCCATCCAGGCACTGGGGACAGCATTGTTAGTCCAGCAGACACACCCCTGTCCCTGGGTATTGCCAGCACCAGGGACAGAGCTGGCACTGGCAAACACCCAGTGAACATTGACCTAAACCCAGTTGCAACCTAAAAGAGTTGGCTTCTCAGGGGGGCCCAGGGCTGACCCCAGCAGCACCCAGGTCATGGGGTCAGGCTTTCAGAACCTCCCAAAACCCTTCAGACAGGCAAGGAATCCACTCTGGCACCAGCAGCCCCTGCAGCATGGAATAATACAGAAGCCCCTCTCTCCAGGCCTCAGCAGGAGGGATGGGCCAGCATCCCACAGCCTGGCCCCCAAACAGCTCCCACTGGCCCATCCCATGTCCTGGAACACTTCCATAGGGACAATACTTACCATCTGAATGTTTGTGCCCCCAAAACCTCATATGTTGAAACCTAATCCCCAAGGTGATAGTCTTAGGAGATGGGACCTATGGGAGGTGACCAGGTCATGAGGGTGGGGCCCTCATGATGGGATTAGTGCCCATATAAAGGAGGCTGAGGGAGCTCATTTTCCCTGTTGGCCATGTGAGGACACAGCGAGGAGGCACTGCCTGTGAAGCAGAGAGCGAGTCCTTGCCGGACACCAAATCTCCAATGCCTTGATCTCGGACTTCAGCCTCCAGAACTGTGAGCAATAAATTTATGTTGTTTATGAGCCACCCAGGCTATGGCTGGTTACATAAATATATATTAAATTTTATAAAACTTAAGGAGCTTCAGGACTGATGTCTAATTGTACAAAAAAGCAAAGCATGTACTGTGTAAAAAAGAGGGCATAATAGAGTTGTGGAAACAATAATTACATGAATTAGAATTTCAGAGAGGGAGACTCTAGGGCAGGGTTTTTGCTAATTCTCAGCAGGGACTGATGATCACACTTGGCCCATGTGGGGGACCGAGAAACTGGGGAAGTATTGGTTGGTCACTCAGGGCTGGTGCTGGCGTGAGAGATCACAGAACTCAAGAAGCACTGACATGGTTGGTGTTTTCCACAGGACACTGTCTGTGTTCCGGGGGTGAACATGGAGGATTGAGGAGCCAGGCCAAGCGATCCTAAAAGTCAGAGTCAAATCTGCCTGAATCAAAGTCTTAGGAGATAATGTTTCCCCAGAGGGACAGGGCTGCTGATTGGTCCCTCAGGATTTTTACCACATTTTAAAGCTGCAGGATGTGGGTGCCAAAGCAGCGAGCTGAAACCTCCAAAGGTCACAAGTGGATTTGCCACAGTTGTTCATGCTTGACCAGTGACCTACTAGAATTTCCATCCAAATCCCTGCAGGGCCTGCCCTGAGGAAAACAGAAGAAGCAGAGAGGGACGAGCCTCATGACAACTGCACAAGTGTAATTGGACTCAGAGGGAGACAGAGAGGGGAGAGAGAAGGGGGCAGAGAGAAGCCATCCCTGAAGACGTAAAAGCCGAGAATCTTCCAAAATGAGCATAATATATCAATCCACAGATTAAAGGACCCCAAGTAGATCAGCAAACACCAAATGGGAATAAAAGAGAAAAGAGGAGAAAATCATACTAAAGTCCATCATAGTTAAATTGTTAAAACGAAGCAAATAAACTCAAATTTCTTTTCTAAAGCAAATTCACACTCGTACATGTCATTATTAAACAATAAATGTCACAATATTCTAAAACTATTCATCATAAGAAGGTAAGAAAATAATAACAAACCTTAGGTTCATAGGAGAATGGATGTACTAAACACAAAAAAATGAAATCAAATTATTAGGGGAGGGGAAAATGACAGAATTGACAGACTAATAAACCTGAAAGCTGTTTATTTCAATAATAAAAAGTGAACAAAAACCATGTATTCACTTTCAGTGTTTATTTCAATGAAATAAATTTGACTCAAATAAAAATACATAAATGTGAGAGTGAAAAAAACATAAATGTAGATTCTGAACAAAGTACAAAAATAAGGATAATTATTAAAATAGACATTTCATAAATAATTTTACTTAATGAAAAAGAACAATTTCTGGCCAGGTATAAATGATAAAACATTGCTAAGGGCCCCCCACTGGACTGGACTGCCACTAAGGAGCCCCCTTGAATGGCCTGCCCTAGGGCTTCCTTGGCATGCTTGGTGCTAAGGGACCCCTGGCCTGTCCTGACCTACCTCTAAGAGACCCCCTGGCCTGGCCTGGCCTACCCTTCCCTGCCACTAAGGGCCTCCCTCAAATGGCTTGCCCCAGGGCCCCCTTGGCCTGCCCTCCCACTAAGAGTGCCCCTGGCTTTTCCTGGCCTACCACTACGGGCAGCCCTGGCCAGATCTGCTAAGGACCCCACTGCCACTAAGGGCCTATTCAGGCCTACACAAGAGACCCAGGGACCTGGCCTGCCTCAGTGCCCCTGTTTTAGTCCATTTTGTGTTGCTATAACAGAATACTTGGAACTGGTTAGTTTATAAAGAAAATGAAATTGATTGCTAATAGTTTCCAGGGCTAGGAAGTACAAAGTCTATCTGGTGGTGGCAACAGTGACCCGGGGGTCTCACATTGCAAGATGCTGGAAGCAGAGAAAGCAGAGACAGACAGACTCCCATGTGCTCTTCTTTTAAAGCCCTCAGAACCATATACCTGACCACCATTTTTAATCAATACAATTGGGTATGGTCTGTCCCTGGCCCCCCAAAACTCACGTCCTTTTCACATGCAAATACAGTCATTTCATCCCCACAGTCTTGTTTCAACTCAAGAGTCCAAAGTTCAAAGGCCCATCTGTGAAATCAATACAATTTATCTATTTCCAAGATACAATGGTGGGACAAACATAGGGTACATAGTCCCATTCCAAAAGGGACACGTAGGCCAAAGAAAGGGGTATTGGGTTCTGAGCAAGTCCAAAATCCAGCAAGGCAGGCATTAAATCTCAAAGATGGTGAATCATGTACCTTGAGTCCATGTTCCATGTCCTCTGCACGCTGGTGTGGGGGTTGGGTCCCTAAGTCCTTGGGTAGCTCTGCTCCTATGGCTTTCCTGGTTGCAGGCCACAATTCAGCAATCCCAGGCTGTCATTCCACTCTGTAGCTACACAGGTCTGGGGTCTCCATGGCAGTCCTGCTCTCATGGCCCCACTGGACCTGGTGCTGATGGAGTTTCTCTGCTGCAACTCCGACCCCACGTTTCCACTTGGCATTGCTCTAGCAAAGTCTGTGTGCAGTGACTCTGTCCCGGTGACAGATCTCTCGCTGGGCCCCCAGACTTTTCCATACATCCTTTGAAATCTAGGTGGAGGCTCCCAAGCCTTCTGAGCTCAGGCATTCTGTGAGCCTGAAGACCTAACACCACGTGAACCCCACCAAGGCTTCTGGCTTGTATTTTCCAAAGCTGTGGGTCCAGCCACACCTGGGTTCAATTTAGCCACAGCTGGAGCAGCGAAAGCAGCCAGGGTGCTGGTGCTAGAAGCAGTTTCCCAAGGTGGCCCTGAGCAGTGAGCCCGTGGAGGGCTCCTCAAGCCAGTTGCCGAAGACGATTTTTTCTCCCTAGATCTTTGGGCCTGAAATGAAAGACATGGCCCCAGAGCCTTCTGCAATGCCTTCAGGGCCTTTTTCTCCTTTTCTTGATAATCCCATTCTTTTGTGTTAATCTTCTTAGTACCATTGAATTTTCCTTCTGAAAATGCTCTCTTCTTCTCTACCACACGGCCGGGCTGCAAATTTTCCAAATCATTACCCTCTGCTTCCCTTTGAAGTTCTGGCTTTATGTCATGCCTTTGCTGCCATAACTCAGAGCAGGCTCTTACAGGTAGCCATGCAGTTCCCTTATGCTTTGCTGCTTAGAAATTTCTTCCACCAAACACTCTGGTTCACGACTCCTAAGTTCCAACTTCCACACAGTCCTAGGGCACGGACACAATGCCACCAAGTTCTTTGCCAGTTCACAGCAAGGGTGATCTTTGCCCCAGTTTCCAATAAACTCCTTATTTCTATCAGAGACCTCCTTCGAATGGTCCTTACTGTCCATATTTCCATAAGCATTCTGCTCACCATCATTTAAACAGTCTCTAAGACATTCCAAACTTTCCCTCCTCCAACTCCTCCAAACTCTGAACACCCAGTTCTGAAGCCATTTCCACATTTTCAAGTTTCTGTTACAAGCAACAGCCCACTCCTGGTACCAATTTTCTGTGGCTATAACAGAATACTTGACACTAAGGGCCTCCATAGCCAGGTCTACTATTCTGACCCCCCTTGCTGTTAACAGCCCCCCCTTCTGCTAAGGACCTCCCTGGCCTGGCCTGGCACTAAGAGGCCCAGTGGCCTTACCTGTCCCTAGGGTCCCCTGCCCTGGCCTACCTCTAGGGACCCTATAGGGTGGGCTGGCCTGCCATTATGGCTCCCCTGGCCAGGCAGGCCTACCCCAAGTACCCCTTAACCTGGCATGGCCTGCTCCAAGGAATCCCTGGCCATGCCTAGCCTGCCCTCAGAGATTCCCTAGCCTGGCCTGGGCTGTCACTAGGACACTGCTGGCCTGGCCCAGCGTGACTCAGAGCTAAGGACACCCTGACATCTCCTGGGCTGTCCCAAGGGACCTGGTGGCCTGTCCTGTCATGGCACTTGGGGCCACTTCTGTCCTAGCCTGTTCTGCCACTAATGGCACCCATAGCCTGGACTGACCCTAGGGCCCATGTGAGCTCGCCTGCCACTAAGGGCTGCCCTGGCTCCTAGGCTGCCAAGGGCCTCCTACTGCTATGTGCCAGTCTGGCCTGGACTGTTGAAGGAACCCACTGGTTGTTCTTCCATATGGCCCCCCTTTACTAGTATGCCCCTAGCAAACCACAGCCATAAAGGCCACCCTGCCACTAAGTGCCCCACTTGACTGGCCTTTCCCTGGGCCACCTTGGCCTTTTTTGGTGCTAAGAACCCCTGGCTTGCCTCTAAGAGATCACCTGGTATGGCTTGCCCTCTGCTTACTGCTATGGCCACACTGGCCTTGCCTGCCTGCGTTTAAGAGACCCCCTGGACTGGCATGACCTGACATGGGGTTCTCTAACAGGCAGGCCAGGTCA
Source organism: Cynocephalus volans (assembly GCF_027409185.1). Taxonomy (NCBI): domain Eukaryota; kingdom Metazoa; phylum Chordata; class Mammalia; order Dermoptera; family Cynocephalidae; genus Cynocephalus; species Cynocephalus volans. The sequence continues at coordinate 1,783,804 of NC_084473.1, read as the reverse complement.
GGCCGGGACAGACCTGAGGCAGGCCCAACCAGTGGGCCTCTTCTCTACACCTGGTCAGGATCACCCATAGTGGCAGTAGGGCCCTTAGCAGGCCTGGACAGGGACCGTTAGTGGCAGGCCAGGAATGTGCAGGGGCACTGTTAGTGGCAGGACAGGCCAAGTGAGGCCAGGGTGTCTCTTAGAGGCAAGTCAAGCTGAGGGTGCCCTGGTGGGGGGGGGTCTTTCTTTCTTTCTTGGGGGCCCAAGGGGAGGTCAGGCCAGGGCCTCCGGCCAGTTAGTGATAGGGCAGGCCAGGAGGGACATAGGTGGGCTAGAAGAAAGAAGGAAACATAGAAAGAAAGGAAAGAGGGAGGGAGAGAGAGAAACCAACCCCCAAAAAAGAAAGAAGGAAGGAAGGAAGGAAAGGAAGGAAAGAAGGAAAGAAACAAAGAAAGAGCACTCAAAGAAAAAAATAAAGAAGGAAGGATGCAAGGAAGTAAAGAAAGAAAAGGCAGGAAGGAAGAAAGGACAAAAAGAGCCCCCCTAGTCCTCCCTGGCCTGGACTGACCTGCCTCTAAGTAGCCCCCTGTTCTGTCCTGGCCTGGCCTAGCCTGGCCTTCCAGTAAGGGCTCTCCTGGCCTGTTGTCCCCTAGGGCTCCTAAGAAAGAAAAAGGAAAGAAAGAAAAAGAAAGAAAGAAAGAAAGAAAGAAAGAAAAGAAAGAAAGAAAAAGAAAGAAAGAAAGAAAGAAAGAAAGAAAGAAAGAAAGAAAGAAAAGAAGAGAAAGAAAGAAAGAAAGAAAGAAAGAAAGAAAGAAAGAAAGAAGGACAAGAAAGAAGAAGAAAGACAAGAAAGAAAGAAAGAAAGAAAGAAAGAAGAAAGAAAGAAAGAAAGAAAGAAAGAAAGAAAGAAAGAAAAGAAAGAAAGAAAGAAAGAAGAAGAAAGAAAGAGAAAAGAAAGAAAGAAAGAAAGAAAGAAGAAAGAAGAAAGAAAGAAAAAGAAGAAAGCAAAAGAAAGAAAAGAAAAGAAAGAAGAAGAAGAAAGAAAGAAGAAGAAAAGAAGAAGAAAGAAAGAAAGAAAGAAAGAAGAATGAAAGAAGGGAAAGAAAGGAAAGAAAGAAAGAAAGGAAGAAGAAGAAAGAAAAAGAAGGAAGAAAGAGAAGAAGAGAAGAAAGAGAAAGAAAGAAGAAAGAGAAAGAAAGAAGGAGAGGAAGAGAAAGAGGAAAGAAGAGAAAGAAAGAAGAGGAAAGAAGAAGAAAGAGAAAGAAAGAGAGAGGAAAGAAAGTAAAGAAAGAGAGAAAGAGAAGAAAGGAAAGAAGGACAGAAAGAAGAAGAAGGAAGGAAAGCAAGAAAAGAAAGGAAAAGAGAAGAGCCCAAAGAAAGAAAGAAAGAAAGAAGCCCCCAAATAATAAGGGAAGGGGAAGGGGAAGGGAGGGTTAAAGGAAGGTTAAGGGAGGGTTAAGAGAAGGTTAGGGAAGTTTAAGGAAAGTTTAAGGGAGGGTTAAGGAAAGGTTAGAGAAGGTTAGGAAAAGTTAAAGGAAGGTTAGGAAAGGTCAAGGGAAGGTTAGGGAAGGTTAGTGAAGGTTAGTGATGGTTAGGGAAGTGAAGAGGGAGCGGGGAGGAAGGAAGAAAAAAAGAAAGAGTCCCCCTAGGGTCCCCTTGGCCTGGCCTGGTCTTCCTCTAAGAGAGCCCCTGTCCTCACCTGTCCTGCCACTAAGGGCACCTCTGGCATTCCCTGGCCTGCCACTAAGGGCTTCCCTGTCCAGGCCTTTTACTGGCCCCACTGCCACTAAGGGTGGGCCTATTCAGGCCTGCACCAGAGACCCACTGCCTCAGACCTACCCTGGCCTGGCCCGGACTATCTTTAGGATCCTGCAGGCCTGACATGGCCTGGCACTATGGGCCTGTCTGGCCCAGCGTGGCCCAGAGCCAAGGAACACTCTGGCCTGTATTGTCCCCAGGGACTTTCTGGTCTGTCCTGGCCTGGAAGTATTGGCCACCTCTGTCCTGGCCTGGTGCTATGGGCACCCCTGTAAGGCCTTGCCTTCCACTAAGTGCTCTCATGGCCTCATCTGACCCTAGGGCTCCTGTGCCCTTGCCTGCCACTAAGGGCTGCCCTGGTTCCTAGGCTGCCAAGGGCCTCCTACTGCTATGGCCTCCCGGGCCTCACCTGCCTGGGTGTAAGAGACCCCCTGAACTGGCATGACCTGATATGGGGGTCTCTAACAGGCAGGCCAGGTCAGGCCGGGACAGACCTGAGGCAGGCCCAACCAGTGGGTCTCTTCTCTACACCTGATCCGGCTCACCCATAGTGGCAGTAGGGCCCTTAGCAGGCCTGGCCAGGGACCGTTAGTGGCAGGTCAGGAAAGTCCAGGAGCACTGTTAGTGGCAGGACAGGCCAAGTGAGGCCAGGGTGTCTCTTAGAGACAGGCCAGGCTTAGGGTGCCCTGGTGGGGGAGATCTTTCTTTCTTTCTTGGGGGCCCAATGGGAGGTCAGGCCAGGGCCTCCGGTCTGTTAGTGACAGGGCAGGCCAGGAGGGACATAGGTGGGCTAGAAGAAAGAAGGAAACATAGAAAGGAAAGAGGGAGGGAGGGAGGGAGGGAGGGAGGAGAGAGAGAGAGAGAGAGAGAGAGAGAGAGAGAGAGAGAAACAAACCCGAAAGAAAGAAAGAAGGAAGGAAGGAAGGAAGGAAGGAAGGAAGGAAGGAAGGAAGGAAGGAAACAAAGAGCCCCCAAAGGAAAAAAATAATAAAGAAGGAAGGATGCAAGGAAGTAAAGAAAGAAAAGGCAGGAAGGAAGGAAGGAAGGAAGAAAAGAGCCCCCCTAGTCTCCCCTAACCTGGACTGACCTGCCTCTAATTAGCCCCCTGCTCTGGCCTGGCCTAGCCTGGCCTTCCAGTAAGGGCTCTCCTGGCCTGCTGTCCCCTATGGCTCCCAAGAAAGAAAGAAAAGAAAGAGAGAAAGATAAAGAAGGAAGGAAGGAAGGAAGGAAGGAAGGAAGGAAGGAAGGAAGGAAGGAAGGAAGGAAGGAAGGAAGGAAGGAAGGAAGGAAGGAAGGAAGGAAGGAAAGAAGGAAGGAAGGAAGGAAGGAAGGAAGGAAAGAAGGAAGGAAGGAAGGAAGAAAGAAAAAGAAAGAAAGAGAAGGAAGAAAGATGGAAGGAAAGAAAGGGAAAAAAGAAGCAAAGAAAGATAGAGCCCCTAAATAAGTAAAAAAGGAAAGTAGGAAGGAAACAGAGGAGGGGAAGGGAGGGTTCGGAAACGTTAAGAGAAGGTTAGGGAACATTAAGGGAAGGCTAGGGAAGGCTAGAGAAGGCTAGGGAAGGTTAAGGGAAGGCTAGGGAAGGCTAGGGAAGATTAGGGAAGGTTAGGGAAGGATAAGGGAAGGCTAGGGAAGGCTAGGGAAGATTAGGGAAGGTTAGGGAAGGTTAAGAGAAAGTTAAGGGAGGATTACGGGAAGGTTACGGAAGGTTAGGGAAAGTTAAAAGTTAGGGAAGGTCAAAGGAAGGTTAGGGAAGGTTAGTGAAGGTTAGTGATGGTTAGGGAAGTGAAGAGGGAGGGGGTGAGGAAGGAAGAAAAAGAAAGAAAGAGTCCCCCGAGGGTCCCCTTGGCCTGGCCTGGTCTTCCTCTAAGAGAGCCCCTGTCCTCACCTGTCCCGCCACTAAGGGTACCTCTGGTGTTTCCTGGCCTGCCACTAAGGGCTTCCCTGTCCAGGCCTTTTAATGGCCCCATTGCCACTAAGTGTGGGCCTATCTAGGCCTGCACCAGAGACCCACTGCCTCAGACCCACCCTGGCCTGGCCTATCCTTAGGATCCTGCAGGCCTGACATTTCCTGGCACTATGGGACCACCCTGGCCTGTCCTGGGTTATCCACAGGGCCCTTCTGGTCTGTCCTGACCCAGCACTATTTGCCACCTCTGTCCTGGCCTGGTGCTACATGCGACCCTGGCAGGGATTGCCTTCCACTAAGTGCTCTCATGGCCTAGTCTAACCCTAGGGCTCCTGTGCCCTCACCTGCCACTAAGGGCTGCCCTGGCTCCTAGGCTGCCAAGGCCTCCTACTGCTATGGGCCAACCTGGCCTGTCCTGCTCAAGGAACCCACTGGTTGTACTGCCATATGGCCCCTCTTTACTAGTTTGCCCCTAGCAGACCACAGCCATAAGGGCCACCTTGACACTAAGGGCACCCATACCACTAAGTGCCCCACTTGACTGGCCTGTCCCTGGGCCACTTTCACCTGTCTTGGTGTTAAGAGCTCCCCTGGGACCCTCCTTAGTATCCTGCAGGCCTGGCCTGGCCTGGAACTGTGGGCCTGTTTGGCCCAGCCTGGCCCAGAGCTAAGGACCTGGGCTGTCCCCAGGGCCCTTCTGGCCTGTCCTGGCCTGACACTATGGGGCACCTCTGTCTTGGCCTACTGTGGGCGCCGCTGCCTGGGCTTGCCTTCCACTATGTGCTCCCATGCCAGACCTGACCCTAGGGCCCCTGTGCCCCCCCCTTCCACTGTGAGCTGCCCTGGCCAAGCATGCTGTCAAAGGACTCCTACCACTAAGAGCCAGCCTGGCCTGTCCTACCCAAGGAACCTACTGGCCTGACCTGCAACATGGCCCCTCTTTACTGGTCTTCTGCTAGTGGACCACTGCAGTAAGGGTCACCGTGCCACTAAGGGCAGCCCTACATGCTCTAAGTGCCCCCTTGACTGGTCTGTCCAGGGACCACTTGGCCTGCACTGCTAAGGGTCTTCATGCTAAGGATCCCCCTGGCCTGCATTGGCTCTAAGACTCTCCTGGCCTTTCCTGGCCTGGCAGGCCTGCCCTAAGTGCTTCCTTGGCCTGCCCTGGCACTAAAGGCCCCCTGGCCTGGCCTTCCCAAGGGACCAATTGTACTGGTGTTCCCCTACAGGCCCCTGAGACTGGACTACTGGTAAGGGCACCCTGCTGCTTTTTTCTTTCTTTTTTTTTTTTTTTTTTTGGTTTCTCTTTTACGGTATTTTTTTTTCTTTTCTTTTCTTTTTTTTTTCTGTTTGCTTTTCTCTCTCTCTATCTCTTTTTTTAAATTTTTCTTTGTTATATTCTTTCTTATTTTTTTAAATTTGTTTTTTGTATTTTTCTGTCCTCTTTTTTTGGTTTTCTTCTTTTTGTTGAGGTTTTGTTTTGTGGGGGCTTTCTTTTGGGGCTTTTTGGGGGGTTTTCATATTTTCATAGCGGTATATTTTTCTTTTTGGCGGGTTTTTCTTTTTATGCGTGGTTTTCTTCTTTCTGTTAGACTTTTTTTTTTAAAATTTTTCTCTAAAAAGATGACTGGTAAGGGGATCTTAACCCTTGAGTTCTGTTGTCAGCACCACACTCTCCCACGTGAGCCACAGGCTAGAACTGGAGTTTTCTTTTCCTTCTTTTATGGGTGTTTTCTTCTTTCTGTTGGGGTTTGCTTATTTGGGGGGATTTTTTCTTCTTTCTCTTGCGTTCTTTTTGTTGGGGTTGTCTTCATTGGGGATTTATTCCTTTGTGGGGGGTTGTGCTTCATGTTGTGGTTCTCTTCTTTTTGTTGGGTTTTCCTGTTTGGGGTGTTTTCTTCTTGTTGTGGGTGTTTTCTACTTCTTTAGGGTGTTTTCTTTATTTTTTGACGTATTTTCTTCTTTTGGGTGATTTCCTCTTTGGGATGTTTTCCTATTTGCTGTGTTTTCTTCTGTTCGGAGTTTTCTTCCTTTTGGGGGTTCTTTCCTCGTTCTGGGTGTCTTCTTTCAGTGTTGGGTATTTTCTTCAATTATGGGTGTTTTGTTCTTCTTTGGGGTGTTTTCTCCCTTTGGGTGTTTTCTCCTTCTTCGTAGTTTCTTGTCTTTTTTGTTTGTTTGTTTTCTGATTTTCATTTTTTTTTTTTTCTTTTCTGGCCCAACTTCTCTGCCAGCTCCATCTTCTCATGCTGCCCTGACTGTAGCACTGGAGACCTCCATGTCCTAATTGGTCTGGATGGAGAGAAGCAATCAGCAGCCCCCTGATGCCACTGGAGACCCACGGCACAGGGAAGGGGGCACAGGGCACTGGCTCACACGTGCCTTCCCGGGTTCCATTTCATGTGAGGTCTCCAGCACCCCAGTTTACAGGTGGGGAAACAAAGGCCCAGGGGGCGAGTGTGGAGGCAGGCCGGCAGGGCGGGTGGCGCACCAGGCTGATGAAGCCAGTCTACAGCTCAAGTGGCTGCTCCTGGAGCTCATGGGCCTGGGACTGCACGCAGCTGGTGGTGGCATGGTGGCACGGCATGCCCTCCAGCACCTGCCTGTGCTGCTTGCCTCAGAGCCTAGGAGCTGCCCCAGCTCCAGCAGCTGCTCCTCCTGCTCCCAGTTCAGGTGGCTCAGACCCTCGTTGTCCTTTACCTGAGCCTGGAGCTGACCCACCAGGCTTTCCAGTGCTTCTGCAGCTGCTCAGCCTCCACCTGCAGCCTCCGTTCTTCTTTGCTGGGCCCTGCTGGAGGCTCCAGGGGTGGAGGCTCAGCTGAGAAAGGAAATGGATGATGAGGGATTCTGGCCTCTGGAGCTGCACAAGACCCTCTTCCTGACCCGCAGCTACTAATGCAGCCTCTCCCAGACCATGGCTTCTTGTCTAATCATTCCTCATGTCCAGATGATGGTCAATCATTCAAACCACTTTCAAACAGAGTTCTTCACATTCTTATGCTCAAGACAACTGTGGGTGGCTGACAGTGGGCACCCCACCCCTCTTTGCAGATGGGGACACTGAGGCTAAGGTGAGCAGACTTGCCGTCTGCTGGTGCACACACCTCTTTCTCTTCCCCCACCTGCTCCCAGGACACACCAGCCCCAGCTTACCTGTCCACCTGCTTACATCGGCCTAACAGGTCTCTGGCTCCTGCACGTGACTCAGGCCAGGCTCCTCCCCTAAATCGTGCACCTGCCCAGAGCACAGGGGGTGAGCCCTGGAGGGAGCAGCTGTAGAACGGACAGGCTGTCACCTCCCTCTCTACCTCACCCCCATAAATCCAAAACCCTGGGCTGCAGCCACTCACCTGTCATGGCAGGAGCTTGGATGTCTCAAGCTTCTTCATCTGGAGCTGCAAGGCCACCTTCTCTATCACAAGGACCTGAAGCTTCCTCTTCAGTTGGGGCTGGTGACACTTGTGGTCCTCATTGCTGTTCCTGTGGCCAGAGGTGGAGGAGAATGGAAAGAACAAGGAACAGAAAAGAACACTTTGGTGATCAATGCACCGAGTTTGTCACACAACCAGAGGACCATGGCATGGGATGGGGGCCAGAGAAACCAACAGTCACAAGTGCCAGAGAGTGGACAGGAATTGCCTGAGGCCACACATGAGTCACTGGCACAGCTGGGGCCAGAGCTTGGCTCTGCACATGTTGAAACCTCTGCGTCCCCCTCACTGTGCTCACCTGTACCCTCCCACCTCCCCCCACATTGACTGCGCTGAGACCCCCCAGACCTGCCGTCCACCGTCCCCCTCCTACTTGTTGTCCTCCAAGTGCAGGTGGAGAGCATCTCGCTCTTTCTTCAGGTCACAGTAGGACTGCAAATGCAGAAAGGTGAAGTCAGGATTGGGCAGGGGGAAGATGTAGTCGGGGCACACGAACACTGACACCTACAGCAGCCATCCCGCAGTGACATTTCTTCCCCTGAATCACACCTGACTTCTTCTTCAAGCATTTCCAAGCCCATGTTCTCAGTTGGTTTTACTAAGACCTCAGTAAGGGTGTAAGAGGTAGGGAAAGAGATCTGATTTACAGCTGGTTGACAAAGGCCCAGGGATATCGGTCAGATTGTCATTGTTATGTCTGTCATCACCATCATTTGACTATGTATTGAGCGCGTCACCAGGCACCATGCTGACAATGCACTGACTCCTCACAACAACCATAGGAGGCAGTTACTATTACTATCTCCATTTTGTAGATGAAATACAAAGTATTAGAGGTTAACTGCTAACATCACTTACAGCTGGGATGTGAACATCCAGGTTCACCTAATTCTCTAAGGCTATTTTTTCTCCCAGATGTGGAGACACAAGTGTGAGAGCAGGTGGCTGGACTCCATTTTGTAGATGAAATACAAAGTATTAGAGGTAAACTGTTAAGATCACTTACAGCTGGGATGTGAACATCTGGGTCTATCTAATTCTCTAAGGCCATTTTTCCCCCGGGGGTGGAGGTGCAAGCGTGAGGGCAGGTGGCTGGACTCACCCTCTCTGCCTCCTTCTGTTGTGCGGAGACAGTGGTCAGACTCCACTGCAGCTCTTTTATCTGCACTCAAGTGAGCACAGGCAGCTCGCCAGATGTTCACACTCCCCTGGAATGACAGAGGTCAGGATGGAGCCCAAAGGACTCCCCCAAAGGCCTGCCAAGGCACCAGATTGAGGGATGAAGGGTGCCCAGATCCACACCTGCTTTCTGCCAGACCCCACGGTGAATGTCAGCCAGGGCTCTCTCTAACTGTGCCTTTTCGGATATTAAGACAACAGTGGTCCGAATCTGAGCCTTTGGGAGGAAAGCCAAACGGGTGCTGAGAGGGGAAAAGGAAGGTTCTCCAGGGGACATGACGGATGCCATACAGTCCACTCACCTGCAGTTGTTCCTGCAGGGAGATCACCTGCTGACACCTACTCTCCTGCAGTAGAAAGAGGAAAGAAATATCTCTTACCAGGGTGGCAGAGATGCAGCAGCAAGAGACAGGAGCCCGGAATGCCAACAATGGCCCAGGCCAGGCCCACCAGTGAGGCCAGATTCTCAGGGACCTTGTGGGGCTGAGGGTGGGGTGCAGGGCTGAGCCTTCTCCAGGTTGGGAGTGGGCAAGACAAGCCTGCGGCCTCTCCCTCTGAGTCTTCCCCCAAACCCATCAGACAGGGAAGGAGCGAACAAAGAAATCATGTTCCTCTTTCCTGTTGATCCAGAGTTTCCTGGGGCTGTCTTTTCTGTGTGGAGAATCACAGGAAAGTGACTGAGGTTGTCCCCTCAGCTCCATTCCCCAGACCAGAGTGGTGGGCAGGGGACAGGAATGGATTTTCAAGGAAAAGCTCTCACATCCTATGGGGACGCAAATTGACAAACTCTCCTTGAACTCCCAAGGAAAGATAATTTGGATCTTTGTTGGTTTTCACTCACAGCTACAGAGCTGAACATCTGAATCTGGATTCTGTTTAAAGGACAGCCAGGGAAACTTCTAGAAATGGAGGCTGAGAAAGGAAGGACTACCCTTCTCCCAGCTTGTGATTCACAACGGTGCATGTATTCACCACAAACCACACAGTACAGGACAGGGACTGTTCTTAATAGCAGGGATCCAGGTATGAAAAGGAAGGCAAGATCCCTGTCTCCCTGGTGTTTCAAGTGTGCCTAGAAATCTTTCATTCTTAGAGCTGAAAGGGGCCTTTGACACCCTCTAGTTCTATCTCAGGACAGTCAAGCCCTGGCAGGAGAGGTGGCTTGTCCAAAACCAAAGACAAAGCAAAGCAGGAACTAAGTCAGGGTGGGACAACAGGGCTTCTGACAACAGTCAACCTAGTGTTTCCAGCAGAGGGACAGCCGAGGGCACATGTGGTGAGGAGTCAAGCAGGGGTGTCTGGAAAAGAGAGAGTGGGCAGACAGGTCAGCAACAGGAAGAGCCATGCCGCATGGTCTGGGGTCCCTCCTGCTGAGACCTAGGCCCCAGAGCACCTCATTCTCCCTTGGCATCAGGGGCCTCCAGCCATTTTCTTCAGATCCCCAAGGGGAAATTGGTGCCCAGGATTGGCAGTGTGGAATCAGGGGACCCCACTGGACACTTACCAACTCCTGGATCATGCTCCTTCAATGTTTGTTTTCTACATAGCCAGAGCACCAGGCTACTGCCAGATCTAGGCATCTGCTCCGAGGCACATGCAGAGAGGAGGAGTTGGAGGAGGTCTGGGGGGAGAGGTAGACAGAGTAACCATTAGGGGTGGATGTGGGGGCTGTCTCAGCTGGCAGCGGGGCACGCAGCCCCCACTGTGGGAGGTGGCCAAGAGGCTGACCCGCAGGACACTTACCTCCAGCTCCTTCATGTAAACTGATGTCACAAAGGCTTCCCCACTGATGTATGATGTGGGCTAGAAGAGATGAGAGCGCACATGGAGATGCTCTATCCCCCTCAATGGCTGTCCTTTCTTCCCCATCGGCAATCTCTTAACTGTGAAAGGGAAAAGCAGTGATATTCAGGAGACCTATAAGCCCCTATACTCCCATCCTACTTTACAGTTTTTACAAAATATTCCTCCTTATACCATCTGATTTAATGCCACCAGCAGCCCTACAAGGGGCTGTAATGATCACTAAATGGCTGAAGGAGTGGACTGATAACATGACTAAAAAAAGGCAATAATGGAATTTCACTTCAGTCTTCTGGGGCTTTCTCATGAATCAGCAGCTGCCGGGTGGCAAAATACAAATCAGACCTCGGGGTCCTCTCTCACAGAGCTGTGAGAAGTGCACACTAGTACTTCTTAAATGTTTATGTCAATGTATCCTAATGGCAGAAGTCATGAGGGCACACCCCTAGGGATCCGGGGACCTAACAGAAAGAGGACAGCCCAAGCATCATTTCAGAGAAGTCTGTTACGATCTTACAAATCTAGATGAACGTCACACCTGAGTTCATTAATAGATTTTTCCTCTCTCAGAAGAATCGAGCAAATCTCATTCTTTAGAAAGATGCCCTCTATGAATCCTGTGGCACCCCAGATTGAGATGATCTGGGCAAGATTCAAGCTGTGAAGTTCAGTTGCCCAGGATTTGTCCCACAGAAGATAAGCACATCTCCCTCCAGAGGGCCCTGACTGACACGCGCTCTGGTCCCAGAATCCTAGGGAATTCTAATGTGAGATACAGACTCAGACATAAGATCTAAACTGTCTCTAGAGGGTAGAAACCTGGAAGAAAACCAAACCAAACCCATTCTCCCAATTGGCACCCAAAGATATTGTCAACATTTCAAGCTCACTGGTGATATGCAGGCTTTTCAGGTAGTAAATGTCTAAGTAAAGGGAGCGAGGGAGACAGAAACCTCTCAGTCCTGCTTCCCCTAGTCCTGAGTGCCCTTCCAAATGGGAAATTTGTGCCACAACCAGAGAAGCTGGAGTGAGGGTGAAAACAGTTAGGGGACTGGGCCATCAGGTCAAAGGCCAGGCTCCAGGCAGTAATGACAGGGGACAGCTGGCGAGGGCAGAGGCTGGGATGGCTGAGGGCACAGAAATGGCTGAGAAGACTTTGGTGAGGGGAGTCAATAGGCTCAGAGGGACAAGCTCCATGTGCCTCAGAAGTGACACCAAGTCCTGCCCCTGTCCCACCATCACAAGGGCCTCAGGCTGGGTCTGGGGCCTGTGACCCAACATGCCATACCTTATTCTTAGCCACAGCCAATTTCCTCTGTCAGGTTTCCTCCAACATCTCGAGGCAGGGAAAGGTAAGGGGGGCTGTGTCACCACCATCCAGACACTGGGGACTCGCTTCCTTCAGCTGACGGCGCAGACGTGCAACTGAGCCAGAGCTGGTGGGAGCGGGCAGTGCCAGGCAACACTGCAGTAGGCATGTCCTCAATGCTCACAGCTCATTGGTGAATGAGAAAGATGAAACAAAAGGGGGAATGGCCAGGACACAGGGAAGGATGGGGTCGCAATGAGAGCTGCGGGTCACTGGCCCCGCCCACCCCAGGGAGAGACCCCCCTTGGGGAAATGGGCGGGACTCTCGCTTGGTGTCCATGCAGCTTCTGTGCGACCCTTCATGGCAGTTGTCAGAGAATTCAAGGCACCTGGAAGAGCAGAGAGGCCACTATCGAGCCCAAGCCCTGGCCCCTCCTGTGCCAGTTCAACCCCTGACCCGGGGCGTAGAACCCCAGGGCTCAGGAGGTGGGCGAGGAATGGACAGCAGAGGAGAGTGTGTCACTTCACAGTCCCTTTCCAGACTCCTCACAGCTCTGCCCCAGACTTTCTTATCCCAGAAACCACCTCCAAAGACCCCCATCCAGTCCTCCAGGTGTTTCTCCACTTGCCCCCTTCCTTGAGGGTCCCTTCACTGATCCCGGGAGCCTAGCTGCCACCTCCCAGCTCGGTCCCATCCAGGTCCCTCCTGCTTGCCAGCTGCTCCTCCTCTCACACCCCACAGCACCCCCTTCCTCCCAGCACGGGCTCTGGGTCCCATCAGCCTTTCCCCTTGGGTGCCTCAAGACCAAACTGGGGGGGCTAAAACTGTAAAACTCTCAGAAGAACCCTTAAGTGTAAATGTTCATGATCTCAGATTAGGCCATAGTTTTCTAGGTGTGACATCAAAAGCACAAGCAACAAAAGAAAAAAATGGTTAAATGAACATCATCAAAGTTAAAAACTTTTGTGGTTCAAAGAATGCCATAGAGAAAGTGAAAAGAAACATGAAAGAAAGAAAGTGAAAAGAAAACCACAGAATTGGAGAAAAATTTTACAAATCTTATATTTTATCAGTTTTTTTGAAGATGACTGGTAAGGGGATCTTAACCCTTGACTTGGTGTTGTCAGCAGCACACTCACCCAGTGAGCTAACCCGTCATCCTTATATTAGATCTGAACCCGTGGCCTTGGTGTTATCAGCACCGCACTCTCCCGAGTGAGCCACAGGCTGGCCCAATCTTACATCTTAGAAGGAGCTTGTATCCAGAATACATAAAAAAAGATTATAACTTGATAATAAAAAGATAAATATCTCATTTTTTAAAATTGGCAAAAAATCTGAATACATATTTTTCTAAAGAAAATATACAAATGACCAATAAGCACATAAAAAGATGTTCGACATAAGTCGGCGTCAGAGAAACGCAAATCAAATCCACAATGAGATATCACTTCACACCCACTACCATGGCTATAGTCACAAAGATGCATAATAACAGTGTTTAAGGATATGGAGAAATCAAAAACTTTACACACGGCTGGGAAAACCGTACAGTGGTGCAGCCACTTTGGAAACGGCCTGAAAGTTCCTCAAATGATTCGGTGTAGAGTCACCATATGATCCAGCAATTCCATTTCTAGGTATATATATGGCAAGAGAAAGAAAACTACGCATCCACACAAAACCTTAAATATAAATGGTCATAACAGCATTATTCACAACAGTCCAAAGGTGGAACTAGCCAAGTGTCCATAAACTGATGAATGAATAAACAAAATGTGGGATATCCATGTAAATAAACATTATTCAGTCATAAAAAGCATCGGCGTGCTGACACCTGCTACAACTTCACGTCAACCTTGAAAACATTATGCTAAGTGAAAGAGGCCAGTCAACTAGGGTTGGAGGGGATGGAGTAATTGGGGATGATGGCCAAGGGATTTAGTTTTGGAGTAATGAAAGTGTTGCACAATTGCTGCGATGATTGCAAAACTCTGAGTGCACTAAAATCCATCGAATCACACACTTTAAATGGGTGAGTTGTATGGCATGGACATTATATCTCAATAGAAGATGTTCAAAAACAAATGTGGGGGCCGGCCCGGGGCTCACTTGGAGAGTGTGGTGCTGATGACACCAAGGCCACGGGCTCGGATCCCTATACAGGGCCGGCCCGGGGCTCACTTGGAGAGTGTGGTGCTGATGACACTAAGGCCATGGGTTCAGATCCCCATATAGGGCCAGCCCGTCCCTCACTTGGAAAGGGTGGTGCTGATGACACCAGGTCAAGGGTTAAGATGCCCTTACCGATCATCTTTTGAAAACAAAAACAAAAGCAAAAACAACCCATGTGCCTTCAGCTTCTCCTCAAGATACAGATGTTGCGACAGCCCAATGCCCGGCAGGATGACCAGGAAAAAGCCGGATAAAGCATAAAAATCCTTTTTTGCAGGCATCACAGCGTTGTGGAAAGGACAATTAGATGACCTTGAATGTCCCAGTGGGTCGCATCCCTGGAGGCCCAGCGTCCCCTGCTCGCACGCAGAGGCTGCCCAGCGTCCCATGTCGCCAACCGCTGTGTCCGCCAGATTCCAACGGAGACGGAGATTCGAATTCTGGCGCCGAGCCCTGCGATTGGGCGGGAGGCGCGGCGGCGGCCAATGGGAAGGCGCGGGGGGCGGGGCGGGGCGGGGCCGGCGTCTTTCCCGCGGGGTCGCATTTCCGGCGCCAGCCCCAGACAGACAACTGAGCAGACAGACAGACAGACAGGGCGAGCGTCGTCCGAAGGGCTGTGGTCCCGTCAGACCAGACGCTGTCCCCTCGGACGCCTCTCCAGGACCGAGCCAGGACTTCCCCGAAGCCGCCGGGGCTTCCTGAGCCCCTGTGAGGAAGTCGGTGCCCCCAGCCCTCTCGCGGAAGTCGCTGCTGTCCCCAGCCCTCGTCAGGGGCTTGTCCCAGCAGAACGACTCTGCCAGAACCTGCGGGCCATTTCTCAGTCCCTCCCTCCCTTTCCTCCTGCCCTACAACCTTCACAGAGGAAGTGGCGTCCTGGCTTGTCCCAGGCACCTCCTCCGCCTCCTGCGGCTCCTTATGTAAATGTGGGTGTTTCTGGCAGCTTCTGCTCCTCTCTCTACACGGTTGTCTTTCTGTACGCCCGCAAAGGTCTCACGCCCCTGGTAATACCAAGGTCAAGGGTTCGGTTCCGTGTACCAGCCACCCAAGGCCTCACCGCCGTGCCTTAGCTCAGCCCAGTGCCCACAGTCCTCACCTCTCTCTCCAGCCCGGCCTTTCTCTGGACGCTCAGAGCTGCTTGCAGAATAGCCTTCCCTTCCCACTTGCCAAGTCTACAGCCACACCCGCACCCTCACCAGGACCACAGCGGCTCCTCACACCTGCCGCTGGTGCCCCGGGCTCTGGACGTGGGCTCTGCCTCCCCCGCTCTAACAGCGCCACCAGGGCTCGCTTTTGTCTTTTTCCCACCACCATCCGCCACTCATTCCCCCAGCACACGTGCCACTTCTGCATTAGGGCACTGGGATACGCGTACTGTCCCCTGTGTCTGTAACACCTTCCTCTAACTTTCTGCCAAGCTAACGCCTTCTCTTCCTTTAGAACTCGGCCTGCTCGGAGAAGCCTGACCCCCCTCCTGACTCGGTCCCGGTGCCCCGTTAGACACCCCGTTAGCACACTGTCCCTCGCCTTCAAAGCACTTTTCAGACTTAGGATTAGTGGATTAGTTATCATTCACCCATTTATTCGGCAAATATTTCTTTAGTGCCTACTACGTGCCAGGTACCGTTGCAGACACTCTCGCATGAAAGCAGAAGTTAAAGGGATTGGAAGACTTTTCAAGTCCACACATCTTGCAAGTGGGAATTGGCAAAAGGGTGCAGACTTTAAATTTGCATTTCTGAGACCGAAGTGGGGACAATGGGCTCTCGTAGTCATTTGGAGACTTTGCCACTTTGACCGAGTACGATGTATCAATTTCTAACCTAAAAGTACCTAAAACAACAATGTATCAATTTCTAACCTGAAAGAAGCAACGCTGCCAAAATTTCACCACACATGAGAAATGTCTTATTTTTCATTTGAAAATAGAACTGGACTCAAAATTAGTTTATGTGACCCGGTCAGTGCGTGATTTGAGAGTGGCCGTGTGGACGGAGAACTAATTATTCTTCTGCACCGGGGGTGCTTCTCAAGCTGCTTCAGAAGGAGATTATGGGGGTTACCTGATCTCACAATTCCATGTCCTGCAAGAAAATAAAACGGGGTGAGATCTCTTCTTCTCAAATTAAATTCAGCATCTAAGGACGTTGGTTTTATATAATTTTAAATTGTAGACCTCTGCACAGCACGTTGTGAGTTTAATGAAACCCTTAGGAAAGACACATCTGACCTGCATTTTAACAGGAACTCATCGCTTGCTCGTTGAAACAGGAGAAAAGACTCCGTGGATGAAGCGGCAGTAAACAAGATAAATAACACTCAGCACAGTTTCCATGCTGAGCTGGGGACCGTCCCCACACTGCATGTGAATACAGTGCTCACACAGTGACAGTTTCGTGTGCCACATGCTGTGACCCTCTGCTGCACAGCATGTCCGTGCTCTGTGTCTTGCCCACATACCTGTCCTCAGCACTCTGCCATGTGCCAGGTGCAAGTTGGGGAGCGCTCCACAGACGACAGAGTACAAGCCCTCAGTGTCCATGTCTCTGTTCGGTCATCTGTGTCATATTTTATTTCACATTTCACTGTTTATTGAACAGACATGGCCAGTAAAGCGTGAGAGTGATTCTGGTGAGAGAGTTTGAAAAACAGGCTGTGGAAGCATCCGAAGGAACTTCATTATGGCAATTTGGGAAATACGACCTGCATGTACATCCATCTTAGTGAAAATGTTCCTTTGTTAACTTTTCACTCAGTTCAAAGATGCCTGCTATGCACTAACCATTTTGCTAAGGGCTTGGGATATAAATGAGGGTATCGCAGGCTCTTCCTTTAGTGTCTGGGCTCTCGTGCAAGAGTGCCGTAGATTCAGTAGCAGGTAGCTGTGGCACTGAGTCCCTATGGTGGCAGCTGCACAGGGAAGAGGGGAAAGCTGTCAGGAAGGCTTTTCTGGAGGCGGCAGTGCTGACTGGAGCATCCGGCGTGGCCATCCCATCGCAGCTGCAGGGGCGAGGCCTGGAGGAGTGAAGAGGAAGGTGGAGAAGGTTGTGGCGAGCACCTGTGCCTCAGGAACGGGCTGCGCCTGCATCCACACGTCCCCAGCCCACCTGTGCAGCCCTCGGGTCTGAGTTTCTGTGGGGGCGTCCGGGGGAGGACCGATCCTCCCACCAGCCAGGATCAACTAGAGCGCCTCTGGCTTTATCGGTTTTATTCATTATGCTACTGAGCAAGAATTCATCAAAAAGTAGTGAAGTTTTGCCAAAATAATCTAAAATTTGGAAATCATGGCAGAAGGGAAGAAAGCACCCTTGAAGACATGCCTGTGACTGTGTCGTTGCTGGAGGGACTGTGTCACTGGACAATGGGGCAGGCGGATGGCAGGGGAGGCCAGGGCAAGAGGGGAAGATGGAAAGGCCTGTTCTGACCAACCAGAGGGAGAGCGCAGGGAGGGCGGGTGGCACTAGGTTTCCAGCTTACATGATGGGAGCACCCGAAAAAAATATAAATAAAGGAAAAAGAGAGGGAAAAAGGGAAGGATTGAGGAATGGAGAAAATGGAGGTTTTGGGCAAGCAGCACATTCAACTAGAAATCAGCCATGCACAGTGTTCCAAGTGGTCTGGAACTGCCCCAGTGACCATGGCTTAGCAGTGCTCAGTATAAAGTGAATACTAGTTCCTTCAGAGGACTTCAGTTAGGGCCCCCGTTTCCACAGCACAGAGAATTCAATGAGTGTTGACACCCAAATGTCAAGGAAATATTTGAACAGGTTTGCAGTAAAGCATCATTTTAGGCATCAAGCCTGTGTGTGTGTGTGTGTGTGTGTGTGTGTGTGTGTGTGTGTGCGCGCGCGCACATGCGCGTGTGTGTGTTTAGACAGCAAGTATTTTAGCATTTATCTAAACAGCTAATAGGAGACGTAGCTCCTCCTTTTGGTGAGACTATGACACATCGGGGAGGGAGTCCATCTGCACGTGAAGAGTGACACGTCACAATCTGCAGGAAGCATAAGCAATATAACGTAGCTCACTATGATAGCTACTCAAAATGCTACACTTTTCATATCAAGTTTGATAAAAATAAAATGTATCCAAGGAACATCTTCAAATAGACTTGTTCTTTAATATCATAGTAGGATGCATTTCTGTCCTGGCTGAGGCACATGGGGTGTGTGGGGTCTTCCAATGTCTCTTGGAAGTGTCCCGGGGGCTCTGCCCCCCTTCCGTAAACTGCACAAACCGTCTTATACTCCTGTGACAGTTCCTAAGTGTTATTATAAGTGTGGAAGATATTTTAATTTCTAAGGCATCAGAACTTTTCCCAAAAGGGAGCTCTCATTTACTGTGATGGTTATACTGAGGCACAGCCAAGAGTACAGGTGCTCCTCGACTGACGATGGGATTACATCCTGACAAACCCATCTTAAGCTGAAAATATCATGAGTTGAAAATGCATTTAACATGAGGGTACTTTAAGAAGTTTGTGGGAAAATACAGTTAAATGGTAATACGAATCTTTCCATAAGTTTTGAAGTCCGCTTGTGCACCTCGCCCACTGGACACGGTCAACCTGGCCTCCCTCAAACATGCTCAGAACACCAACATCAGCCTGCAGGTGGGCAAAGTCGTCTCACATGAGAGCCTGTTTCATAATCGAGTGCCGGACATCTCATGCAATTTATTCAGTTCTGTACTGAAAGTGCAACACGGAATGGTTGCATGGGTACTCGATGTGCATCTTCTACTGCATGCGTGCAGCTTTCGCACCATTGTGAAGACTGGCCATCATAAGTCAGAGACTGTCTGCACCTCAGCGAGTTTCTTTGTGCACCCACATAAAAAGAGCATGCTGCTTGGAGGAGAGGATCGTGGAGGATACACAGGCTGGGGTCACGTGAGACGTCGAGGGCCTGGGGGAGGCTCCACCTGCCAACATGTCTTGCATGACTCTCATCATGACTAACTTATCCTGAAGACTTTCCCCAATGTTTAAAACTTGCAGTATTTCATATAAAATTTATATTTATGGCTTCTCTCAAAAATCTAAATCCGTGACTGCATTGGGACTGTTCTTTTGCTTCAGCAAAACCAGCCAAAGCAACTGCTTCTTTGAGATAGTATGTGTGTCTTTTCTCCTCTTTTCCAGAGAGTAATAGTTTTCTTTTTGCCATCCTAACAAAATAACACAGGTTAGTGGCTTCAACAACACAAATTTATTATCTCATGATTCTCAAAGTCAGACGTCTCCCATGATCTCACTGGGTTAAAATCAAGGCTGCTTTCCCACCTAGAGGCTCAGGGAAGAAAGTTTCCTTTGCTTTTTCTGGGTTCTAGAACGTCCACCTTCCCTGGCTCATGGCCCGTCCTCTGTCTTCAGTCAGCAGCATCTCTGCTCTGTGACCACAGCAGCTCTTCTGCTGTTAAGGGCTCATGTGATTACACTGGGCCCACAGGGATAAGCCAGGGCAATCTTCCATCTCAATGCTCAGAGCCTTAATTACATCTGCAGATTGCCTTTTTCTAAGTAACATATTCACAGGTTTGGGGAACTAGGGAGTGGACGTCTTCGGGGAGAAGGAGATTATTCTGCCTACCAGACACAGGCTCGATCAGAACCTTTCTGTCTGACCATGTTGCCTCCCTGGCCCCTTGGCCCTTTGTGTCAGCATATGTTGTCTGCATCTACGTCCTGGGTCCTCAGCTGTGGGCACCTCCTTTGTCCCACAGACCCCCTGACATTCATGTTGGCTCGTGACATGTTGAGCTGACAGCCACGGCCAGGATGGGAAGTGTCAGGATGCCCTCTTGGTCCTAGAGCTTTGCAGCCTCCTTTACACAGCTTGTATCCCAAGCATCCCCCTCTGTGCACCTACGGTCTTTTCTTCATGGGGAGAGAAATGCCAAGATTACATTTTTTAAAGTCACCCAAAAGGTTTAACAAGTAAAATCAACAAGTGGTTCAAATTCAAGTATTTAGGGTCCATGTTTGGAAGGGAATCCACCAGCGTTCTCCAGGCCAGTGTTCAGCCTGGGTGTTGGTCAAGGCCGACTCAGGGGACAAGTACCATCCTGAGCTCTGGGTTGTATGGCACAGCGCCCTGCTGGTAACAGCCAGCAAGGTGGACACGGGACAGGCAGGTGTGCAGAACCGAGGACGGATGGGGTTGGGAGGGTAAGGTGCAGCCAGAGCCCACGCCCTGCACTGGAGGTCAGAGCAGCTGAGTCAGAGACATGCTTTCAGGGAGGCCCCATTCCAAGAGGGCGTTTCACATGCATGGCGCAGCAGGCACCTTTTCCTCCTTCTAAAACATCCCAACAGAGAGGACACAGCAGCAGAATTATCAGACGACAGGCAAACTAACGTTCAGAAGAAACACTCTGTCAGGCATCGCTGCTGGGTGTTGTAGAAACAAACCCACACACTGCCCATACCCAGCACTCACAGTGTGATGGGGGGTGCCTGGTGGCTTCCATGCAACTCACACACAGTGGTTAGCGCCTGAGCACGATCCCTGGCCAGCCTCCCTGAACTCCCTTTCAGCATTAGCAAGGACCCTGCCGGGCCAGTTTCCCTAAACTGTCCCCACGCTCGACATCCAGCAAGTGTCTCCTAGTGATTGAAAGTCCCCACTTGTGTGAGTCACACTGGGAGCCGGGTTCAGTCTCTCTTGCTGACTGCAACAGTCTTGAACAAAGTCTTCCTGGGCTGTTTAACTCGTCTGGTCCAATTTCTCTTTAAGCGGGAGCTCCTCTAAGCGTTTCATAGCTGTGAACTCTGATATGAGGGAGGGGTTACTCTTTCCACACATTGCAGTTCAGGGAACTGATGCTCACAGAGGTTAGGTCAGGGCAGAGTTTGGGTTCAAGGCCAGGCTGCCAGCTCCCGTGTCTGCCCTGAGACAGGGGGTCCTCTGAATGGAGTGTGGTCATTGCTGAAATGAGGGTTTTGGAACATCCTGCTGTGTCTTTAAAATGTCTGGAATGCCTGAGACATGCAGCCTAGGTTACTCCTCAGGTTCCTGCCCTGGGTCTTTTGTGGTGAGGTGGGAGAACAAGGGTATTTCTCAGTAAATCGTGATTGTAGCAACAACACACCAGGAGTCTCATTTTGTGGAAAAGTCAGAAGAGGACTTTCAACATTGTTTGCCTTGCTTTTAGTATTTTCTTCCACACAAGCATTTGACCCTGCTGTCCCTAGGAAATGAAAAAGGAGATAAAAACATAAGTGGAAGGAAGAAAAAAGAAGTAAAAGAAGGAAATAAGGAACAAAGCTTTGGAGGGAGAGAGAGGGCAGTAGGGGCCTCCTGTCTGGGTTCATGGAGGTGTGGGACTCCAGGGCATCCTCCCTCTTCAGCACTATTCAGCAAACACCTGGGGAGACCTTAGTTTGCCAGACACTCATCATTTTAAAATCAAGACACATGTATGTAGAGACATTGAGGGCTTTTGTCGGGGCTGTGCAAGTGTGGTGCACCGGAGACTGTGTGTGCACCAGAGGCTGTGAGTGCACTGGAAGTTGTGAGTGCACCGTAGACTGTGAATGCACTGGAGGCTGTGAATGCACTGGAGGCTGTGAGTGCACCGGAGACTGTGAGTGTACTGGAGGCTGTGAGTGCACCGGAGGCTGTGAGTGCACCTGAGGGTGTGAGTGCACTGGAAGTTGTGAGTGCACCGGAGACTGTGAATGCACTGGAGGCTGTGAATGCACTGGAGGCTGTGAGTGCACCGGAGGCTGTGAGTGCACCGGAGACTGAGTGCACTGGAGGCTGTGAGTGCACCGGAGGTTGTGAGTGCACTGGAAGCTTTATGTGCACTGGGGGTTTTGTGTGCACTGGAGGTTGTGTGGGCACCGGAGGCTGTGTGTGCACCGGGAGCTGGAGGCTGCCTTTACACCAGGGAGGTGGGACATCTGGTGAGGCTTCACAGAGGGAGCACCTTGGATCTAGGATTCAAAGCATAAATGGGATAAAGACAGCCAGAGAGTTCTATTATTCCTCAGGGAATTGCAAACTTTGTGACAAATCCTTCAGCAGAAGAAATACTAAGAGAGTATATACTGAATATATTCAAGGAGAGCAAAATACCTTCATAATGTATTAATCTTCTGTATTGAAATATCAAGCAGAGTTCTTCCTGGTTAGAGTGAAATTTGGCAGCCTTTAAAATGCTACCAATTTCTGATTCATACATACCCTTTTTATAAAATCCCATTCAATAGAGCACCATGAAAACACAGCTGCACTGCCTGTGCAGAAAGCTAAATTGAAAATTGCATTATAGAGGAAAGAAAACACAAAATACTTTTATATAGGAAGGTCTATTTCCAAAAACTATTGCATGACAGTGTTAGGGTGTTTGTTCTTTTGTCTGTGTGATAGAAACCAGATGCGGTTTCTGGCACATGTCATCTTACCTTAGCAACATGATTTATTTGATCACCCACAATCTACATATCTGGATGCTTCTTAGCCTCAGTGGGAATTTCAGAACACACCGCAGGTTTGACTCCTAGAGAAAACCTCCAGCGTTTTCTCATGGCGTTCCTGTGCTTTGGTTATCTCGGCTGACTTCCTTGCACCTGTCACTCGTGACAGGCACTGCCTGTACATGTGGTTCTGAAGGCATTTAATTTTTTCGGTCTCCCCTATTGTGTTCAGATCCTTGAAGGAGATTAAGTTCAAGGATCCAGGGAGCTGGCCATCAGCAATTGAGGGAAAGAGAATCCCAGCAGAGGGGCCACAGCACAAAGCCTTGGAGGCGGGGGCTGTGGGAAACAGAGGCGGACAGGGCGCACAGGGTGGGCAGGGCCAAGGGGTGGTGGAGGCCCCAGATGGGTTGGGCTGGGGGCTCATTTGGATGAGGTAGTGGATAGCACTTGCGTGCGCAGGGAAAAAAGGAAGTCGTGTATTTCTGCCCTGAGCAATTGGGCTCACCATGGTGCTGTTTTCTGAGAAAACAAGCAGTTTTGAAGCCTTTTCCGAGAAGGAGTGAAACATGGGTGTTTACATGGAAGTTGGTCAAGACTCATCTTGGACTCTCAGAGTGCAAAGGCAGCCAGAACAAAGCTGTTGGTTCTTCTATCTGAACTGTATTAATTTCTATTTTTATACTCTTTAATAGATCTGGGTGCCAAGACAGCATGTGCTGAAGATATTCTCGTGAATTTTCAGAAACAGGAGTGTATGAACCTAGGACAAAACTTTAAACACTAATTATGTGGGGGAATTAGTGCAACCACTTTGTTAATCCATGAATAAGAGATGATTTGAGGATCTGGAATCTAATGGGTGAGGGGCTGAAAAACATCTAATTTCATTTTAAATCATGACCTATAAGTGATTACTGTAACCTTAGCAACAAGAGGGGGTGTGCAAAGACTATACATCATCATTTCTACCCTGATAACAGGATGAAATCAAGTGATGAGGTTAGAAGCATCATGAATGTGATGAAATCAATGTGTCCACCATTTGGGGAATTTCATAAAACAGTTGCTTTTCTTGGACCTCTGCAGTGGGGGTGGGTTTCATATCTCTTGTAACCGGTGAGGATGCAAGCCCTAAAGGGATGCACATCCGGATATTTGGGGGCCATTGTCTGTCAGGCATGGTGTCATGTTCCAGATACGTCAATGAACAACATGTGGCTCCTGCTCCAAGGGTCGACAGCCACAGAAGGGGATTTAGTGCTGGGGTTGGAAGAGGGCGAGAAGAGGTAAGGGGAAGACAGGAGTAGCCTGCTCGGAAGGTGAGACAGTGTGAAGGAGCGAGTTTCACCAGGCGGAGAAGGGAGATGGACGGAGGGGACACCCGCTGGTAGTCACAGGGAATCCGAAGCACATCAGTGTTGCTGGAGAGCGTGACATGAGGCCAGGCGCTGCGTTCCTGTGCAGTTGGCCAAACACTGAATTTTCTTCTGTTTTCATGAAGGGTCACCCTCAGCTGCTGCCAGCATCAGGAGGGGAGAGCATGCCTGACCCTCCCCTCAGCTCTCGGCCCAGGGAAGGACACTTCATATGGCCCTAGTGAACATCACTGAGCAAACGAAGAAGCCACCGTGGAGATTTAAGAGGGTGACAGGTTTCTACACTAGAAAAGTCTCTGTTGTGGGGCAAAGTGTGTATTTGAGAAGTTGAAGCTGCAGACAGGGAGACCTTAGAAGCCCAGGACAGGAATGAGCTGGTAAGAATGAGTTACGGCAGTGGGACGGGGCAGGGTCTGCTCCTGCTGAGAGCCACCAGGATCAGATTGCAGTGTCCACTCCAGCGAGCCATCCACGTCTCAGCAGACTGGGTGGATGGAACACCTGATGTTTATTTCTCCCAGTTCTGGAGTCTGGAAGTCAGAGGTCAGGGTGCCAGAAGGGCAGGCTCCGGAGGCCTGAGCAGCACAGCGTCGGAGCAGAGTGGAAACGAATGGTCAGCGAGACAAGGCAGAATCCCAGCTCAGTGACCCCAGCCAGCTGATCCCAAAGCTGCCGGTGAGGGCGGCATCTCCAAAGATGCCCATCCTGGACTCTTCTCTCTGTACCATTTTCAGTGGCTTCTGACATTCAGGTTTTGGATTATGGGACTGTCAAATTTTCCCTAACATTCAAATCCCTATTTTTTTCTCTTTGTAATAAGATTCTCATCTTACTAATTTTTGCCATTGATTTTGAAAACCTCCAAGGGCTTAGTGATTCCTGTTAGAATTAATGTCAGGGATTCCATGACTCAGAGTTTCATTCCTACAGCATTTTAAAAGAATGTTCATGACAAATTACGCTGGGTAGCTAACTTTTTCTTGCGTCTGGGGAAGGTGTCCTCCTCTCAGGACCCTGTAATCACAGCTCCTTTGGATGCATTTCTAATCCAGAGCAGCTGGAGGCAGTGCAGATATCACTACCAGTGATTGTATGAACAGCCTCCACTCGGGTTTAAGCCAGAAGCACAGTAAAATCACAGGCAATGTGAGACAGACACACTTTAAAGAGTTCTATAGCACTTTAGAAGTTACGTTTGCTGAGCTCATGCTCTGAATACTGGATTTTGAAAACCAGTTAATTTTTTTTTTCTCAAATGTATCAGAATTCAATCCAACTCGAACTAGCAATAGAAGTATGTTTTCTTAAATGTTTCTATTTGTTTCTTGAGAAAACATTTAAATGGGAGATGACAGGCGTGTGGGTACTTTAAGATCCACATATTTTCCTATTAGACATCGTTAGGATGATCTCCAAATAGCTGATAGATATGCAAACTTCTTAATGCCCACTTAGTAGACTTCAATAACAAGTCTGAAAACCTGAACACATATTATTGAAAGAGAAAGATGTAGTTTGTTCGAAGCGAAGAGCATCAATCAGTTTGGAAATTAATACTTTATTAAGTGTATTTTTCCTTACGTTAAAATTGAGCTTAATATAAATACACATATGTGTCAAAGTAGTAAAATGAAAGATTACTTTTAGCTTTTGAGGGATGTCTGATGGAGAGGAAGGTTTCTCTGTGGAGAAAACACCTGCCGCCCTGTCATCTCCTCTCTGCAACCCATGCCATTGAATGGTTCTAAATGAGCTGTGTTTCCAGGATGAATGAGCCAGTAATACTAACAGAAGGAACCAGAAATTAGACTTTTGTGTATAAAATATCTGGTTCAAGAATGATGCAACATTTTGGTTTCAGTTTTAAATATTTAGTGGCAACTGTTACTGAGCTGTGATGTTCTTATGTTTGAAGCAATAAACATGGATGAGAAAGCATGGACTGTGTGGTGCAGCACATTTTAGAAAATAAATTCTTAGCTTTAATAGGAAAGACGCATATGTTACGTGTTAGGGGCTGAATTCTGTCCCCCTCAACATTACAATATTGAGTTCCAAATCCTCAGTGCTTCACAATGTGTCCTGTTTGGAGATGCGGCCTGTAAAGAGGTATTTGAGGTAAAATGAGGTCATTCGGGTGGGTCCTGATCTAACGCGACCGGTGTCCTTATACGAAGAGAAGATCAGGACACAGACACACACAGAGGGATGACCATGTGAGGACACAAGCAGGAGACGGCGCCTACACACCATGGACAGAGGCATCAGGAAGAGCCAACCCTGCGACACCTTGACCTCAGACTTTGAGCCTCCAGTCAGTGGTACATTTATGGCATCCTCTGCAATCAAGTGTGTATACAAGGCCATAAAACATAAACTGGGTATCTTGGCAACATTTTGCCTTAAGAAAAGATAACAACACCTAAACTCCTGAAGAGTAGGTCTAGATTTCATTCTTTTTTTTATCTAAACCCCATCTTTACTGCATCCCTACACCCCAAAGTGATAAATACTTAATTGATAGGGTGAAGTACGGGAGATTTATGGGATAGTGTAACCTCAGGGAAAAACCATCCAGCTTCTGCAGTAACTGTGTCCTAAATTACACAGGTTGTATATTTAAATTTGAAAGTTCAGCCAGGAGCCTGGAGATGTGGCCTTAAGTGCCAGCTAGAATGAACTGTTACTTTAGGGAAGCCACATGCCCTCTTTGACCTCATCTGCAAGGGGATCCTTTTGCTTTACTCATTGCAGTGTTAAATAAAAGTAACAGGAGGCTGCTGTGTTGTGCTCAGCTCCTGTACCAGGCCCCAACTGACCCGAACAAACCAGAAGAAAGCCTCCCTTGCCAGCTGCCACACCATCTAATGGAACATGTGGTTCCTGTCACCAACCAGAAGGGGCCGAGCCATCCTGAACCAGCACGACCCAGACACAGAGAGTCACCTGAAGCCACCTGCTGTCATCCAGCCTGCTTTCTGTGCTGTGCTATTCTCTTGCTTCTGCTCAGGCTGCTTTACAAAAGCTGACTGTTCTGCTCCTGACAGGGTGCTGCCCAGTTCATGAGTCACTAAAAAAAGCCAACTGGATCTTTAAAACTCAATTTGTTTGAAATTGTGTTCTTTGAAGAGAGTCCTTACCTTACCAGAATGGATCTCCAGATGCTCAGTAAAGAAGGGATTTCTCTATGTGCAGATGCATGTAAACATATGGGAATAAAGACATAGATGCATGCAGGTATATTCCACTCAGACTTTCCAGAAAATTCCTTCTCTTGCTTGAGATATTAGCTTGCATAGAAGAGAAAATTTATTTTAATTCGAGAAGTTTAATAAATGTTAACCCAAGGATAAAAATAAGAGCATAGATCACAGAAAAACC
Source organism: Cynocephalus volans (assembly GCF_027409185.1). NCBI lineage: Eukaryota > Metazoa > Chordata > Mammalia > Dermoptera > Cynocephalidae > Cynocephalus > Cynocephalus volans. Next base: position 1,757,087 of record NC_084473.1, on the reverse strand, counting down.
AGACCCAGGCAAGTCTATGAGCCCAGAGAAGTACCCAGGGCCCAGGGACAAGCCAAGGCAGAGCTGAGAAAGGAGGCAGAAAGAAACTGTCCTGCAGAGAAAGAAATGCTAATCTGGGTGTGATTCCACAGCGATTTTAAAACTTACATATCAGAATGCTAACAAGCTACAGTTCCATTATAAAATGTATATATTTGACTTGGGAAAAAAAAGCAACAGCTTTATTTCTGCAACGCTTACACTATTAATTTAAATTGCTTAAATGCATTTCTCATGCAATCGTAATAAAGCCAGACTAAATTACAATCTTTAATTTTTGGCTGACATTTTTATTGCCTGGTGATATGAGGAAAATTACAGATCTTCAAAAGTTTTAATTCATCTTTTTTCCTTACCAGCCTCTGGAGATAGAAAAGTAACAGTAAAATGAAAATCTGCCAGTACATTATCACAATAAACTTTAAGAAAGCGTACCTTTAGTTCATTTACAATTTTATAGTGAAAACAAACAGAAAAGTACTATAAACTCCATATAAATTTGTAACAGACTGTAGTAATTTATATTTGTATAGTCTTTGGTATATTATAAAGCACCTCCAAGAATAAATTCTAAAACATTTTACAATAGTATTAGATTTACACAACAGTTGCAAAGGTAGTGTAATGAGTTCCCAAACACCTCACACTCAGTTCCTCATATTATTAAGACTTTACATTAATATGGTACATATCTCACACAATCACTTAACCAATTTTGGTAACTGTTACGAACTAAAGAGCATCCTTTATTCAGATGTCCTTAGTTTTACCTAAAGTCCTTTTTCTGTTCCAGGGTCCCATCCAGGATTACAAGTGACATTCAGTCGGCATGTCTCCTTAGGTCTTTCTTGGCTATGACAGTCTCTCTAAATTTCCTTGTTTTTGATGACCCCTAGAGTTTTGAGAAGCACTTTTGGGGAATTTTGTATAGCATCTCTCATTTAGAACTTTTCTGATGTGTGTCTCACGACTAAGCTGAGATTAGGGGTTTTGGGAGGAGACCGCAGGGTGCAGTGAACTTCCCCACGTTTTCGAGGTGGACTCATCGCTGTAATGTTGACTGTGACCACCTGGCCGAGGGCATCTGTCAGGTTACCTCACTGTACAGGTACACACCAACCAACGCCTTCCTGCACCATGTTCTATGAGGGAAGTCACTACACTCCACCTCCTGGGGGCTGAGCGTCTGTGTTCATTATCCTGTAAAACACTGTTTTTATGTTGTCTTATGTAGTCTACATTATACATATATACACATATGAACAGCCAGTTATTTTAAATGTGTTGTGTTCCAAAGAACATTCTAAAGTAGTTATCTAAATTTTAGAATATGTTTTCTCAGAAATACAACGTCTAGACTCTCTACAACATCTCAAAAAAAAAAAAAAAAAAAAGTCCTGAAGGCCTCATCTGGAATCACTTCTTTGCAAAACCACCCCCTCTCTTGATGGCCCCTGTAGCTGCTCCAGCACCTGCTTAGGTTATGTGGTGGTATTTTTCTTCACAGCTCCACCCTCTGGGTACGCACATGGCCCTCGTGTCCCATCTGTTCTGAGGTTGTTTGGACATTTCAGTGGTGTTAATCTTAGTCCCAAGTGAGTTGACTCAACCCTTCCCCTTTTAAAATGTCTCCTCTCTTGATTTGCTCTGTGCTTCAAATTAGGCTGACTCTTCCATTTTATTGGATACTTTTATCCCAACCCCATTGTGGAAGAAGACCAAAAACTGAGGCCCAATATTATGCGAGCCTCGTCACCAAGGAAGTGGAGGGCTCTGGTGGCCTCAGCACAGCCGATCTTGTTCTGCTGCTGAGAGCAAGTTCCCCAGGACAGGAAGTCCTCCCCACCACAGGGCCTGGCACAGTTACTGCTCATCCCTCAGTGGAGGGTTTCAGTTTCCTCCCAGCTCAGGACATTGTTCAGACCAGCCAACCCCATGCTCCATGGGAACCAAGGGCTGCCGCCTCAGGTGACCACTTGGACCATGTGCACCCTGTGGCCTGTGGTGTCCTCCTCACAGGGCTGTGAGTGAATCCAGTTGATAAACTGTGCCAATCCCACCTGTCTACTGTTGGGTGTTGGGTGTTCAGCCTTCCCCATGACCCTTGGGTGGGCCTCCCTTCCTCATCAATGGGTGGAAGCAGAGGGGCCCAAAGCACTCCTTCAACTCGCCATTCAGTCCTCAGGCTAGAGGTCGCTACTCATGGCAAGCCCTGCAGACCAGCCCACCAGCCTCAACCTGGCCCTGCAGCCCTGCTTCACAGCATATGTGAGACCTTCAGATGGCATCTCACCTTCTGTGACTGCCGCTAGGAGTTAATGTCCATGAGCAGGGAGACCTTGTTTTCCTGGCTAATCAGTGTTCCTGGATAATAGGGGGCCTGGCATTTAAAGAAGTCACAATAAATTTTTATTTAGCAAATATATAAACATCTAGGTGAACAAAGAAATGAGTGAAAAGTTATCTGAAGTTTATGTTACAGGGCCGGATTTGAGGTACATATTTTTGATTTGATTTTATGTTAATTTGGAAACATAATCTTGGATTATTATTCCTAGAGTAATTAATAATGAAAGAAAAAAAGAATGCTCGGTATAAAATAATGGCCAAGTTGTATATGAAGTGTCAAGGAGGAACAAGATTCCATTTAAGAAAAATAAAAATGAATGTTCAAAAATATAGGAGAAAAACTTAGAGAGATAACATTAAAAGCATGAGAGAAGAGAATTTTAAGGTTTAGAGGGAGAATTGCCTGTGCCAAGCAGAGTTTTTCTGTGAACTCAGAATTTTTCCAATTTCTGTTTAAAAGTCAAGCAAAAGCAATTAGGAGAACTGCAAAACAAATTTTCAGCTGAACTAGTAGGAAAATATAGTCTATACACCCAAAATACACTGATGAGCTTCCCAAGCACTGAGATCCAGCAGAAGTTGCTGGTAAGGAAGTGACGATAAGACATGTTACAACTGGCACGGGGACGGGAGACGGAAACTTTGGAAATCCTTAGCACACCAGCAAGCATATACGACTTTGAAGTGTGAACCTTGCAGGTGCAGGGCCAGGAGCTAGGCTGGTGGCGGGTGTGCGGTCGGCTCAGGGGGCTCAGGAGGCTGAGAGCACCGTGTACCAGGAACACAGCACCAGCAGCACGCTCCAGAAGACTTGTCCCTGTGGCTGCAGACAAAGCTGGAATTGGAAAACCAGCTGTCCCAGGAGTTCATCCTGGATACATCTCCCGCCACTTGAGCTTCTGCTGACATTTGAACAGGAAATTCCGAATGGCTCAAAAATTAATAATAAAAACCAAATTTTCACAACATCAATAGAAAGTTAGCATAAGAGGGCCGGCCCGTGGCTCACTTGGAAGAGTGCGGTGCTGCTAACACCAAGGCTGCAGGTTCAGATCCTATATAGGGATGGCTGGTTTGTTCACTGGCTGAATGTGGTGCTGATAACACCAAGCGAAGGGTTAAGATCCCCTTACTGGTCATCTTTAAAAAAAAAAGAAAAGAAATAAAAAGAAAGTTAGCATAATAATAAGTGAGAAAAAGCAGCAAAAATGTCAACAGAATAGGCACAGTGCAGATAAAAATTGTTATTCAAACACTGTTATGAATTTAAATATAAATTCATTATGAATGAGTCCCCTGTCTATGAAGGAAGCCCTCAGCAAAGACATGTAAAATCTCACAGAGAAGTGATAACAGGGGAAGATGAAGCATGAACTTCAAAACTAAGAAGAGAAGTTGAGAAGACCAAGAAAGTGAGGAGAAAATGGGAAACATAAGTATTTCCCTGAGTTCTGGGAGTTGTCATGAAAATGATCAAACCTGAGGAGGAAGTCATGGGAATCCATGATTTGTAGCCAAGTTGGAAAGAAGAGTGAGTAACCAGGGGGACTGCTACTTGTGACTGGCATCTGAAGTGGGGACAGCCTTGTGGGACTGAAGCCTTCACCAGTGGGGCTTGTTCTGCTTCCAGGTGGATAGTGTCAGAATCGCATAGTAAGGTACACAGTTGGTATCCAGAGAGCTGGAGAATTGGTTGGTGTGGGAATCCACCTCCCCACATCTGGTGTCAGATATGAAGTATTGAGAGTGCTGTGAGAGGAAAGAAAACTTTTTCTCCTGCTTATAGCACCAAAATAAAACATTTTGCTGCATTAAACATGTAAATGTATTTCTACTAGTTAATTAAAGGAAGAAAAGTATTTTATGATATTACAAAACAAAACCCAAGTGTATGTTTCACACAGGGGACATAATAAGGAAACAAGATCCAAGATGTGAATATACTATCCTGGAGAATTTTCCATGTGAACTGGAGAAGAATGTGTGTTCTGCTGCTGTTGGATGGAATGTTCTGTATATGTCTGATAGGTCCATTTGGTCTAATGTGGAGTTTAAGTATGGATCTATCTTTATTGCTTTTCTGTCTGGATGATCTATCCATTGCTAATAGTGGTGTATTGATGTCCCTACTGTTATTGTATTGTGTTCTATCCCTTCAGATCTACTACTATTTGCTTTATGTACTTAGGTGCTCTGATATTTGGTAGATATATATTTACAAATGTTATGTCCTCTTGATGAATTGACACCTTGACCTTTATGTAATGACCTTCTTTGTCTCTTTTTATAAATTTTTTACTTAAAATCAATTAAACTGATATAAGTTTAGGTACTCCTGCTACCTTTTGGTTTCCACAAGCATAAAATATCTTTTTTCCATCCCTTCACTTTCAGTCAATGTTTGTCCTTAAAGGACGTGAGTAAAATAAGTGAAATAGAGATTAGAAAAACAATAGACAACATCAGTAAAACTAAGTCGGGTTTTTTAAAAGGATAAATGAAGTTGACAAAACACTAGATAGCCTAAGTAAAAAAAAGAGAGAGACTCAAATAAATAAAATCAGAAATGAAAAGGGAAACACTATCACTAATACTATAAAAATGCAAAGGATTATGAGACTACTTAATTATATGCCAACAAATTTTATAATGTAGAAAAAGTAGATAAATTCCTTGACACATGCAACCTTCCAAGACAGAATTAAGAAGAAATAGAAAATCTTAATAAATGAATAATGAGTAGGGAGAATGAATCAGTAACAAACAGTTGCCCATAAAAAACACCAAGAATGTGATGTCATCTCTGCTAAATTTCATTAAACATTTTAAAAAAACTAATAGCAATTTTTCTTAAATGCTTCCAAAAAATTTTTTTAAAAAGAGAATACTTTCGAACTCATTATACAAGGCCAGGATCACTCTCATACCAAAGCCAAGACAAGACATTCCAAAATAAGAAAACTATAGTCCAGTATTCCTGATGAACATAAATATACAGATCTTTAACAAAATACTCCAAAATTACTAGAAAACTGAATTCAGCAACACATTAAAAGGATCATTCACCATGATAAAGGATGATTCAACATATGCTAGTTATAAATGTTATACAGCACAATAAAAGAATTATGAACCAAAAACATCACCAGCTTAGTAGATGCAGAAAAATCATTTGACAAAATTCAACATTCTTTCATAACAAAAACTTTTAACAAATTAGATGTAGAAGAAATGTACCTCAAAACAATAAAGGCAAATTATGACAAGCCCACAGTAAATACCACAATTATGATAATTTGAAAGCTTTTTCTCTAAGATCCTGAATAACACAGGGATGTCCACTCTTTCCATTTCTATTCAACATAGTCCTGGAATCCCAGCCAAAGCAATTAAGCAGGAGAAAGGAATAAAGAGTATCCAAATTGTAAAGGAAGAAGTTAAATTGTTTCTGTTTGCAGATGACATTATGTTATATATAGAAAACCCTAAACACTTCTCCAAAAAACTGTTAAACTAGTAAACAAATTCAGTAAAGTTTCAGGGTATAAAATAAACATACCCAAGTCAGTAGTGTTTCTATGGAATCACAATAAACTATTCAAAAAAGAAATTTTAAAAATCCCACCTACAAGAGCTACAAAAATCAAAATACTGAGCAATACATTTAACCAAGCATGTGAAAGATCGGCACACTGAAAATTACACAATATTGGTGAAAGAAATTGAAGAAGCCACAAATAAGTGGCAAGGCATCCTCTGTTCCTGGAGAAGAATTGGTATTGTTAAAATGTCCATACTACCCAAAGTGACCTATAAATTAAATGCAATCCCTATCAAAATTCCATTTTTCATAAAAATAGAAAGAACAATTCTAAAATTCATATGGAAACACTAGAGACCCCAAATAGCCAAAGCAATTCCAAGCAAAAAAACAAAGCTAGAGGCATCACACTACCTGACTTCAAAATACATTACAAAGCTATAGTAGTCAAAACAGCACAACGCTGGCATAATAACAGACATATTGACCAATGGAACAGTATAGAGATCCCAGAAATAAATCAACACATGTACAGTACATTGATTTTTACTTAAATGTGTCAAGAATACACAATGGGGAAAGGACAGTTTCTTCAGCACATAGTGCTGTGACAATTAGAGATCCACATGCAGGTGAATTATATTAGACCTTTATCTCACATCATATAGGTCTAAATATATATCAAAATCAAAAAATTTCTAAAGGAAATGCTTACACTTTTATAATCTCAGAAGGTAATGGACTATAATTCAAACTCCCCCAAAACAGAAAAAAAAAAAAATCTGATAAATGAAATTGCATTTTTAAAAATCTTCAAGGCTAAAATATTGCAAAAAATATAAAAGAAAAATATCAAACAAATGAAAAAAATAAACTGCAACTCATGGTTTTTTGCTAAATGGCTTACCTTCAAATTTTATCACCAATATCCTAGTAGGAAGCAGCCAAAGGACACCAGCATTGACTCATGGAGAGGCACACTTGTACTCAGTGTTCAAGATGCAGCCTGAGGGGCTGGCTGATTAGATCAGCTGGTTAGAGCACAACCTTGTAACACCAAGGTCAGAAGTGTGGTTCCCAGTACCAGCCAGCTGTCAACATCAACAAAAAAATTCAAGAAGTAGCCTGAGACCATTTTTACACTCATCAAAATCTGAAACTGTGATAAGATTTTATAGGTGGAGTGTAAAATTTACATTGAAACCACTTGGTGAACAAAGTAAATGAAAAATTACAAATGTCTTTAATATTTGATCCAGAAAGTCCACGTCTAGAAATGTATTTCTTCAAGTGTATGAGCCCAAAAAGATGTAAAGTAATAAGCACAGTGCATTTGGTTTCAGTTGTTCATGTAACATCTGGAACACGTAGAGCAATCAGGCACTGACAAAGTAAATTTTAATGTTTTCATGCAGTGGGAACTATTTAACCAACAAAAATGAGAAAAGATTGGGAAATTCTGTCTACTCTATGGAAAGGTCTTTGATTTGACTTCAGTGATAAAAGCACGCCTGTGCACAGACACACACCACACATGTGCACACACACACCGGGTATACACACACACACCATACACATAGATACACACACGCACACTGCACACACACATCACACACACATGCATACATACTGCACACACACATCACACACAGATGCATACACACCACACACCCATCACACACAGATGCATACGCACCACACACACACATCACACACAGATGCATACACACCACACACACACACACACACATACACACACACAGACCACATACACAAGCATCTCTAATAGTTTTCAGTCATGTGAGGGGTTCTGGGTGGATTAGGGTAGAATGACAGGATGCTTATTCAGTGCATACCTTGTTATGGCTTTTAATGTCGAGGCATGCAAATAAATGTAACTCATATTTAAATTGTTGCATCAATAAATAATTTGCATGTTTATAAAGAATGAATAGGAAGTGAATGGTTGACAAACGTGTTGGACAAATGTGAGGAGTATCACCTGGTCCTTGCTTTGGCACTGTGAGGTTCTTGGGGGTCTGCAGAGCGAGGTCTCTGTCTCTGGAAGGGCGGGCGGTGGTTCTGATAAGATACACACAGGTCTTTCCAGAAGCCACGGGGCAGGGCAGGAGGGACAGACGACAGCCAGAGGAAGTTGGGGAAGGAAGGGGAGGTTGAAGTGACTGGAATGTCCATCAGGAGGAGAATGTGAGCATCAGATGGGTGGACTGTGGAGAAAAAGGAAGGCAGGATTTAACTCTTAACTTTATTTGCCCCATGAGCCACCAGCATTTTAGCATCCCCCAGGGGTGCTCCTTTCCCAAGAGATAAGGGTTCTGTGATCAGGTAATTTTGGAAAGACTGAGTGCTTCAATTCTCTCTTGGACATTCAACATGTGTATTAGAATTTAAAGAATCTACATAGTCCCAGAGTTTAACAAGCAAGAATACATGTTTTACACAGCACCTCACTTTCAATAAGTATCTCCCAAATGCATTTAATTGTGTGCCTGCAAAGCTCCTTAACGACCCCATCTCTGTGGCTTCCCCCTGGGGAAATGCTTCTATGGAGGAAGAATGGGAGACCTGGCGTGATCCAGCCAGCACACGTTTTATTTTGAGACCGGTCTGGCAGCAATTTGAGTGGGATCGATTTGGGGAGCAGAAATTGGGGGCTGGGAGACAGGTTGGCAAGACAGGTGGCAGCTGAGGGGAGTGAAGACCGGAAGCCAGGACAGGGGTAACCCCCAGAAGACAAGGAAACAGGCAGACAAGGGGAGGGTCCCAGACGCTGGTGTAAACACGCTGCTGACACAGGAAAGGGAGGGGAAAGGGCAAAGTTGACAGGGCGCGAGCCCTTGGGAGATGGGTCTACTTGTCTCTGGGTATTACCTCTTGTTCCCCACTGGCACGGGGAGGAAGCCTCAGTGGGTATCCCTATCCCACTGCAACTGAGAAACTCAAGATTCCTAGAAAAGCTTCTGTCCGAACTCTTGGTTCAGCAGCAACAAAGAATTTAACCTCAGAGGGACAAACAAAGCTGTCTCTGACTCGGTTTCTCATCAGGGAACCCGAACGCCCTTCCCTGGAGGACGGAGGCAGTGAGCCCAGTGGTGCAGCTGCTTTGCTCTCAGCAGGAGCCTCTGTGTCCTGTCCGGGCTCAGCTCACCTGGGCTCCCTCCACACTGAGCTCTCTCTTAGTTGAGCCGAATGAACAAAATGGGGGAGGGGGAGGAAAAATTTATATATTTTTTTATTTTTAATTTTTTAATTTTTTTTCCTTAATTTTATTTTGTCGATATACATTGTGGCTGATTATTGCTCCCCATCACCAGAACCTCTCTCCCTCCTCCCTCCCCCCCTCCCCCCCCAATAATGTCCTTTCTGTTTGCTTGTCGTATCAACTTCAAGGAATTGTAGTTGTTATGTCTTCTTCCCCCACCCCCCGGTTTTTGTGTGTGTGTGTGTGTGTGTGTGTGTGTGAATTGATTTCTTTATTTTTAGCTCCCACCAATAAGTGAGAACATGTGGTATTTCTCTTTCTGTGCCTGACTTGTTTCACTTAATATAATTCTCTCAAGGTCCATCCATGTTGTTGCAAATGGCAGTATTTCATTCGTTTTTATAGCTGAGTAGTATTCCATTGTGTAGATGTACCACATTTTCCGTATCCACTCATCTGATGATGGACATTTGGGCTGGTTCCAACTCTTGGCTATTGTAAAGAGTGCTGCGATGAACACTGGGGAACAGGTATACCTTCGACTTGATGATTTCCATTCCAGCAGTGGGGTAGCTGGGTCATATGGTAGATCTATCTGCAATTGTTTGAGGAACCTCCATACCATTTTCCATAGAGGCTGCACCATTTTGCAGTCCCACCAACAATGTATGAGAGTTCTTTTTTCTCCGCAACCTCGCCAGCATTTATCGTTCAGAGTCTTTTGGATTTTAGCCATCCTAACTGGGGTTAGGTGGTATCTCAGTGTGGTTTTGATTTGCATTTCCTGAATGCTGAGTGATGTTGAGCATTTTTTCATATGTCTGTTGGCCATTTGTATATCTTCCTTAGAGAAATGCCTGCTTAGCTCTTTTGCCCATTTTTTAATTGGGTTGCTTGTTTTTTTCTTGTAAAGTTGTTTGAGTTCCTTGTATATTCTCGATATTAATCCTTTGTCAGATGTACATTTTGCAAATATTTTCTCCCACTCTGTTGGTTGTCTTTTACCCAGCCCAACATTTATGAATATTTTAAATCTTTGCAACTATGTACTTCCTCCCTCTCCAAACCCGCATCATCCCTACAGGCAGGCAGCTTCCCCCACCACAGGAGGATGTGATATTTGACCCTTCACCCTCCTCACATGGACCCTGCCCTCCTGGGAATCGTCCCTGCAATTGACAGTGAGACCCCCAAACGGTGCCTCATTCCTCCACCTCCTGCGACAACAGAAAGCGTGTTATAATGAACTTTATGGGACGTGTTGTGTTCTCTCCAAATTTATGTGTTAAAGCCCTAACCCTCCCCCAGTGTCTCAGGGTGTGGCTGCATTTGGACCCAGGGTTTTTACAGAGGTGTTTAAGGAAGAGGGAAGTCCTGCGATTGGGCCTGACCCAATATGACTGGTGTCCTCATGAGAAGAGGAGACAGGACGCAGACATGCACAGAGGGCAGCCACATGAGGACACAGGGAAGATGGTGTCTACACACCAAGGAGTCCTCAGGATGAACCAACCTGCTTGTACCTTGATCTCAGACCTCCAGCCTCCCAGCTGTGAGGAGGAAATTCAAGTTGTGAGAGCCCCTCACCTACACCTTTCTATTATGTTAGCCCTGGCAGAGAGCTGAGGAACATAATGAATGTTTGTCTTCACAGCACGTGGGACTCTGAAGCACTTAGCGCTCACAGCATGGCTGGCGATGCAGGGGATGCCCTGTGTGGTTATGATGTATCCAGTAAAGTTAGAAAACTACCAGCCCTCGGGGGACCCCGCGTCACTTAACAAGCATCTCATCCCACTGAACCTTCACATGCCACTGCCTCCAGACACTTATGCACCGAAACAAAACCCGTCCTGCTCAGGGAAATTTGTCTACCTTAGACTCAGATTACGTGAACCATAAGAAATACCCAACAGCCAGTGTTTCTGTGCACTCTGTTGACACAAGTCAAATACCGAATCCTAAAGTCCTTTGAGACAGGTGAGTTTGGACTGCCAGCATTCTGGATTGTAGGGATTTTTGTTTAATCACAATTTTGAGCTGTGGTCTTGGGCTAAGCCTTTGACAATGTGGTGACCTAATCTGTGAGGAGGGGTCTTTCCTCAGGACATTGATGGACAATTGAGTAGAATCATCCATGTAAACTGCTTGATGCTGGAAACATGCTATAGGCTCATGAAATGCCAACTGTTTTTTTACTGTTTTCTCAAAATTGTTTAGCATGGAAGAGTGACTCAATGTGTGATTTATCAGATAACTCAAAAAAGGACACAAGACTTGTTTTTCATGGAAATCTGCACAAACATAGACATCGGCAAACTGCTGCTAACCCTCTGGCTTCGCCCCAGGTGAATGCATCCCTCTGACACTGTCAGGCGCAAGTGCTTGGGCACAGGTGGATAGCACAGAACAGAGATGTCGATTCATGCTGTACAGAACTTTTCAAAACTTAGGCAAAAATAGAATTTTAACAGGGGCTTGGGCCTGATTCTTATTTATTAATTCTAATAATTTCTACTTTTAAGCAATTATATAGTTAAGTTCATTGAATAAGAAACAAAGATGAGTTAGACTTTTTAATTACCAACTGGGGATGTAGGATAAAAATATGATAGTAAATTTGTAACAAAAGACCTCTCCTTTGATATAACCATGAGCAAAGTAACATTACTTTTTATAAATGTGGGTGTTTTTACATATAATTAAATAAAATAAAACAAACAATAAATTAATGATAATTCAAATTTGATTTACTTGTTTTCACCAAAAAAGAACCTCAATAATTTTCTGCTTAGATGGTTTCTCTAGAAACATCATTTTGGGGATTTTTTAAAACAAATAATATATTGATTTCTTCATTAGCACCTAGGACCTCTTATCTATGTGCTCTTTTTGGTTTTCCAATTGCTTGTACAGATCTGAAGGTTAAAGAAAATGTTGACAATTCTGACTTGTGGAGAAAGAACATGAGAGCTGCTAGAGCATCATTAGTGTTGATAAATCACTCGGGTTCCAGGCCACGGTGGTTAGTCAGAGAAGAAGCATGGACCACTAAGAACTGGGGAGTCAGAAAAAGAACGACTGAAACCATCCACAGTAGGAATGATGTCACACTGAGATGTCTGCTGTGCAGTCGATCCAAACAGCGATGGTTGATATGAACAGCATCACCATCCTGTCCTCCTTGCCAGACTAACCCGTTCACCGTGCTTCAGATGTCTTCAAGCACGTATGTTGAGCCTGTGCTCTTTAGTTCCATCTCCGTGGACACCATCTGGCTCAAGGCCCCACTGTCTCTTGCTGGGATCACTGCAACACCTTCCAGCTTGTGTCAGCTGTCCTATCCACTCTCACACAGCAACCCTGGCATGGGACCACTTCTGGGTCAAGGAAACACAGAACCTTTATAGCCCTGGGGTCTTAACCTCCCCATTTGCAATTTGAGTGGCTCCAACCTGCAACTGGATGGACTCTGAGGACATTTGGCACACACTGAAACTGCCAGAGAAAGGACAGGAGGCTGAAGAACTAAGTCCAGTTCTGAAAAGCAGGGAAGAAATTTCAAAGGACCCTCAGTGGAAGCCCAGGTAATGGAGTGAAAAAGAGTTTGAGTTTTACCCAAACTGCAACCCAGCCTCAACCCAACACAGCTCTGGAGGGACCAGGCCATCAATACCCTGCTATGTCCACACCACAGAACAGAGGGTGGGTCCTCTGCTGGGGATTACATCTTCTGGTGCCTCTGTGGTTTCTTCATGCACAATGTTATCACTTCATCAAAAATTACCACCCATGCAAGGATGCGGGATGTATCATTTATGTGAGAAATTAAAAGAGAATTATTAATTAAAAGAGAAAAATTAGATAATAAAAGTTGATGTACAGATAGAGTTGTCAGATTTAGTAAATAAAAGCAAGGATGTCCAGTTAAATTTGAATTGTTTATAATTGTCTGTACATAAATAAACTGATATAAGAGAAACTTTTTTATTTTATCTGTAATAAGTTATAATTATAAATATGTCATAAAACTTTTATAATGATATTTCCCTGACAATGTGGTTTTCCGTAGTTTCCTATTTTGCAGTATTTGCTCATGAAATTCCTTGAAGTTACAGTCCATGTTGTACTTACACCTGCTATGGCAGTCACATCAGCATTTTTTGTTCTTTTCCCCACTGAGCATTTATTGCTGAGAAAGTGGTCACCACCGGCATCATGAACCAGTCTGAGGACTGGGAACTGCCCCCAGACAGGATGTGTTAAACCACATGACACCATCTGTCGCAGCAGGATTTACTCTTTCTGTTTTAGGATTATGTACATATTTTGATGAAAAACATAAAAAATGGTATCCACTGAAAAGAAACAATCATAGTTATCAATTTTTATTTCCTTCTTCAACATTATACTTGTTGATTTTACTCCAGTTAACACTGGAAGAGTATTTCTTAACAATCAAGTAAAGGAGCTAAATTGTTCAAGGACAAAACTCACTTCAGGAGATATCTGTGACCAGTGCCATAACAGTTACTCACTTCAAGTCAGAATTTCTTTTCCTGCTCATAAATGCCACAACCTTGATGCTTAAAGGGATACATTTTCCATCAATTATTTAACACATTTGACAAGTTCTTCTAAGCAGTGGAGAACTTCAGCAGCATTCTGCTTTTTTCTTTCAACTCTCATAATCTGACTGCTGAAGCAATAATGAAAAATATGAAGAAGAAATAAGTAGTCTTCATTTAAAGGATCATTTAAAAATTCAATGTGAATTTCTGGGGCCGATTTTTCAGAACTAAAGTATAATTTAGGCGTTTCCAATAAACTGAAGGCATTCTCAGTTGCATTTGTTAAAACAGCCATTGAGTTTTCAAATGCAAAAGAATTGAAGAACAACTAATGCCAATAAAATTACAAAAAGCCATTAATTGAGCCTGACTCCACCACTGCTGAGGGTGCCAGAGCAACAGACAGCTGCACAGGAGCCTGGTAAGCAGCACCACTCCCAAGAGCCTGATCTGCAACCACCGAGGGTGCCAGCATGATGGGCAGCCAGCAGCAATACACTCTGCCACCGCCATACACATTAGTGCTGAACCAGTGGGATATGACTTCCACTGCACAGCAACTGCCACCACAAATGTGGATTGCTGCCACACCAGAAGCCACTTCTACCTGCTGACCACTCATCAGCATAGACAGAAGGAGAATCACCAGTGGAGCCCAGGGGAAGAGGAAAGAAAAAAAGAGAAAGCCCACCCAGGGTCACCCATTGAATTTGAGGACCACTATTATACTCCAGAGCACCCAGCAGGATCAGGGGGAGCTAGCCAGGGTCCAACAGGCATATCCAAGAACACCCACCATAACCTAAGAGTGGCAAGAATACAAGGCACTCCCCCCCCCCAAATTAAAGAGCTTGCCCATGTTCTGATGAACCAACACAGTGTCACCAACCTCAGCAAGGACATACTAAATGCCCCGAGGACTGGGCCACAGAGGCACTCTTATGCCACTCCAACATGGAATTCAGCCAAAGTACTTGCATGGAGACTATGCTACTATGTCTACCTAGAACCATACTAAAATACCCCATTCAACTGTCATTATAAAACACATCTAAAAGAGGAATTCCCTGTCCTAGAACCCCACTCCTGAGCACTAGAAAAAGCAACCGCTCTACCAGATGACTAGACACCAATGTGGACACACTAGAAATATGAAAAATCAAGAAAACAGGGCACCCCCAAAGGAATATAATAATTCTCAAATGCCAGATTCCATAGAACAAGAAGTCCTTGAATGACTAAAAATAAAGTTCTGAGCAACAGTCCTAAGGAAACTCACTGTGATATGAAGACAGTCAGTTAAACAACATAATTAAATGAGGAAAAAAAGTCCATGATATGAAGAAATTTACAAAGAGATTTATACCTTAAAAAATAATGTAGCAGAACTCATGGAACTAAAAGATTCATTCAATGGTATAAAAACACAACTGATAGTTTAAGCAATAGTCTAGAACAAGCAGAAGAAGGAATTACTGATCTTGAAAGTAGTCTTTTCAAAATAACCCAGGAAGACAAAACAAAGGGGGAGGGGAATTAATAAATGAAGAAAATCTAAGAGAACTAGCAGACAATCTAAGCACACAAACATTCAATTCATGGGTGTTCCAGAAGTGGGGGAGAAAGGAAAAGGCATTGAAAACATAGTCAATGAAATAATAGCAGAAAAATTCCTAGGTTAGGGAGAGATGTGGACCTTTGGATTCAGAAGTTTCAAAGATTCCCATATTCAACCCAAAAGGTCTTCTCCAAAATGAATTATAGCCAAATTGGAAAACTCAATCATCAAGACAGAGTCTTAAAGAGACAAACATCAAGTCACCTATACAGGAGCCCTTATGAGACAAACAGTAGCCTTTAGATCAGAAACCCTAAAAGTCAGAAGAGAATGGGACAATGTATTCAAAATACTAAAAGTCAAATATTGCCAGCCAAGAATACTATAGCCAGCAAGACTGTCCTACAGAAATGAAGGAGAAATAGTATATTTTTCCATACAAAAAACTGTAAGAGTTCACCACCACATGACCAGACCTACAGGAAATCCTCAGGGAGTACTGCACCTGGTCCCTCTTTGCAGGTGACATGATACTATATAGAGAGAAGCCTAAAGACTCTACAAAATACTCTTAGAGTTGATAAACTATTTCAGCAGAGTTGCAGGATAAAAATCAACATGCAATAATCGATAGCATTATTATACTCCAGCAATGAAGTAGCAGAAAAAGAAATCAAGAAAGCTAGCCCATTTACAGTAGTCACTCAAAAATAAATAAATAAAATATCTAGGAATAAATTTAACCAAGGAGATGACAGATATCTATGATGTGCCCTACAAATTACAGTTAAAAGAAATAAAGAGGACACAGGAAGATGGAAAGATATTCCATGCTCTTGGATTGGAAGAATTAACATTGTGAAAATGTCCATTCTACCCAAAGTGATCTACACATTCAACACAATTCCCATCAAAATACCAAAGACATTCTTCACAGAAATAGAGAGAATAATCCTAACATTCATATGGAACAACAAAAGACCTCAAATAGCCGCAACAATACTGAGGGAAAAAAATAAAGCCAGATGCATAACACTACCTGACTTCAAATTATACTACAAAGCTATAAAAACAAAAACAGTATGATACTGGCAAACAAAAAACAGACACAAAGACCAATGGAAAATCCAGAAATCAGCCCATACACTTATAGCCAGCTGATCTTCGACAAAGGCACCAAGAACATACAAGGGGGGAATGACTGCCTCTGCAATTAATGGTACTAGGAAAATTGGACATCCACTTATAGAAGAATGAAACTAGACATGTACCTCTTGCCATATTCCAAAATCAACTCAAAATGGATTAAAGTATTAAATATACATCCTGACACTATCAAACTCTTAAAATAAGACACAGGGGAACACTTCAGGAAGTATGACTGGGCAAAGACTTTATGAATACAACCCCAAAGCACAGGCAACTAAAAGAAAAAGAAATGAATGAATTATATCAAACTACAAAGCTTCTGCCCCACAAAAGAAACAATTAACTGAGCAAAAAGACAACCAGCAGAGTGGAAGAAAATATTTGCAAAATATACATCCAAGAAAGGATTAATATCCAGAATATATAATAACTCAAACAACAGTAAAAACAAACAAACAAACAAAAAAACAAGTAACCTGATTAAAAAATGGGCAAAGGAGCTGAATAGGCATTTCTCAAAGGAAGATATACAAAGGGCCAACAGACAATTGAAAAAATACTCAACATCACTCAGCATCCAGGAAAGGCAAATGAAGACCCTGTTGAGATGTCATCTCATCCCAGTTAGACGGGTGATTATCAAAATCTTAGAGAATAACAAATGCTGGACAGGATGTGGAGAAAGGAGAACGCTCCTACACTGTTGGTGGGATTGTAAACTTGTACAGCCCTTATGGAAAATGGTAGGTTTCTCAAACAATTACAGATAGAACTGCCATACGATCCAGTAATCCCACTGCTGGGTTTATACCTAAAGAAACGAAATCATCATGTTGAAGGGATACCTGTATTCCCATATTTATTGCAGCTCTATTTACAATAACCAAGAAATGGAACCATCCTATATGTGCATCATTGGATGAATGGATAAGGAAAATGTGGTATATTTATACAATGGAATACTACTCTGCCATAAAAAGAATGAAATACTGTCATTTGCAGCAACATGGATTAGAGAAAACTACGTTAATTGAAATAACCCAGGCACAGAAACAGAAATACCACATGTGCTCACTTATATGTGGGAGCCAATAAAAATTAAATAAATAAAAAAAGAAATTTTTTTTTAAAAGATACAACAATCACAATAATACATTGAACTTTTTAAAAGAAGAGAATAGAACTGAGGTTGCCAGGCATGGGAAACGGGGAGAGGGAGGTGGGAAAGGGAGGAATTGGTAAAGGGCTATGAGAATCAATTACACTGTGTAATGATGAATATGCTAAATATCCTGACTTCAACATCACACATTGGACAGTGATGGTGATATTTAACGTCGTACCCCACATATATGTACAATCAACTACATTCCAACTTAAAAAATTCGTACATACTTCATTTCATACGTCATAAATGCTGAAGTGAGAAGACAATTTCATGACAATTACTTGATATGTATAGAAAGGATGGTTCACATTGTTTTAGCAGAACTATGCCAACTCTGGGCAGGAGCCCAGTATCTTTCACAGCATCACCACGCTCTGCTTCAGCTTTGAACAAACATGTGTACCTTTACACAAACATCTGCCAACATTTGTATTTCTGTTATTTTTGCCACAAGTAATATCATTTTTCTTGTTAACTTGTAACTCATCAATAAGAGTCTCTGAAAAAAATTGCCAGTTTTTCTAAAGTCTCACTAAAAAATTTACTCTCAATCATCTTATAAAGAAGACTTTTTCATGAGAAAAATATTATATCAACAAAAGGAAAAGGTTTTCTGCATTGTGATTTTGGAGTCAGACAATACTCTGGCAGGTGGCTGTGTCTCCTGTCACCTGAGCAGAAAGGCTGCAGGTGACATGCAGAACGTGCAGTGTTGGGGCCACTGTGACTTCTGCCACAGTTATTTCACCTCTTCATCTGAATTCCTCTTAAGAAAAAATTAGTTTTTTTAATTACCTTCTCCAATATTAGCTGAGGAAATCTTATTTTTCTTGGGCTAAGCTGCTAGTATGTTTGCATGTAACTTTCCTCTGTTTCTTTGATAGGAAGTGAAAAATTGGGTATTGTACAAAGAACAGAAAGAGTGTAGTACTGAAGACAAAGTATAGAATTTCAACAGATATTTGGAATCCATAAAATAGTACAAAGTGGACACTCAAGAAGTGACGTTTAGACTTAAAATGAAGAGCGCGATGGGCTTAACAACTCCTTGGACACAGAACAGGAAGGACTGACAAAGAGGATGACAGATCAATACAAATCCAACTTGAAGCATAGAGAGATCATTGGGATGAAATGTACAAATTCTACGAAAAGCACAAATTGTCAAAGATGACAAAAATTACAAAGAAAAATCTGAATAGTTCGGCACTAGAACCTAGCATGGGTTAAGACTGGGAAAGTCCGTATCTATTTCTCTCGTAATCACAGCTGAATACTTTTTAAATACAAGCCACTCAAATCCACCAGGAAAGAATGTATGAAAATAAAATGTTTATTCTGGTATTACAAAATTTCAAAGATACAAAGGGCCTTTAACCTTTGAAAAGTCAGTTAGGGTAAATCATCATATTAACGTAATCATCATATTAACAGCCACTGGTTACTCATGATGAAACCTGTAAGCCGTCTAGGAAGAGAGCAGAACTCTCCTAATCTGAAGGAGGGGCTCTATGACAATACAACGGGGATGTCACAGTTGCTGGGTGGACGCTGTGCAGGATCACCCGGCTCTGTCCTTTGAGGCAGGCCTCCCTGGTCTCCCCATATGAGAAGGGTACACAAGACACACTGGCCCGGTAGGCACTCAGTGCCTGTGGGCCTGTCCACAAAGAAATGTGAAGCACATTTTCACCAGCATTTGGAAAAAAACACAAATTTTATAATAGATATAAAGTTTTTATAAAATATACAAAGATTTAAAGTATTTTCCATATGCATATCATACATTTCTAATACTTAAATTTAAATGACTTTTTCAAAAAAAAGTTTCAAGAGTCTTTAAAATATTCACACCTTTAAATGCAGTAATTCTACTTCTAAAAGTTACCAAAAAGTCAATAATAGTACAAATATCAATATGCCAAGATCTTCAAATCATGTTATTTAGATATAAAAATATTGAAAAATATATACATTAAGCATAAATTATGGCATAGTGAGATGTCAATCTAACATTGTTGAATCAGAAACAAATCTGGACTTAGGTAAGGAGAGACTATTCATAAAGGCTGTTGCAGCAAGAGGAGGAGAGAGCTTCCTCCAGGAGGTGTGCGCAGCCTTGCAGGTCAGGCAGCAAGGGAGGCCCTGCACCCCGTGCTTCCTCAGGCTTCCTCCCCTCCATCTCCGCTCGCTCATCCTTCCTCCCTTGAACCCCTTTCCTGCTTCCTCCCTTTCTGTGTTTGCCACAGTGGGGGCTCTGGTACCATCAGAACATTCAATGAAGCAGGCTTTTTAATCAGGTGCACTGGATGTCAGGTCCCTGGTCTGAAGCTCACTCCCCTGGTGGGGCAGCTCCCTGTGTCCCTGCACCTGTGCTCCCTGGAGATGCTGTGGGGAGCAGGGAACCAGAGCAGACCCTCCCTGCTCCTGTGCCGCTGGCTTTCCAGAGACAAGAACTATCTATCACACGTGAGAGTTTTAGAGTTTACCTTTCCAACTTTTCATCAGAATGTGTCCATGTTACCTTGAAAGTAAAGTACATGTAACTGAAGCAAATACCATTTATCATGATTATTGATCCTATCAAGCCACTTTATTATACACAATCAATTTTTTACTTAATTTTTAAAACTAATTTATTCTTATTTTAGTTAGTTTTATTTAATTATTTTTAAATGGTAAATGGCCAAAAATATTTTTACAAATAAATGACAAATAGACCATTTTTTTTAACTTAGAAATTTTATTTCAACTTTAAAATACTTTTTAAAATTTAAACTATGGCATACATTGACTTTTTTGAAGGGATAGGATGAAACTACAGCTATCAGATCCAAGCAACATGGGAATTCAACCAAATCATAGGTGTTTTAGTTCTTAAGAACTAATATGACTGCAAAAGATATGAACATAATTCTCCCTTTTATATGAAAAACTCATGAAATTACCAATGTTATATTAAATGTGGCTAGCTGCAGTCAATATTTTTATCTAAAGTAAAAGCTATTTACATGTAGTTTAACAAAGGTGTTTTGCATTTAATTATAGTGATTATGGCATTGAGAAATATGGCTTTTAAATTGTTTCCCTTTCTATGTAATCCTGTACCATAAAACATACAAATTTTCTTGTAAATTATTTTTTAATAATTTACTAAAATATAAAATTAAAATTTAGATAAACTTTCAAAAGCATTAAAATTATATGCAAATTCCTGCCTTATTAGCACAATTGTTGAAATTGCTTTGCTGGTAGGGTATATGTTGGTAAAAGGCAGATTTTCATATCCTTTGATTTAGAATAGTAAAAGTTACCTTGAAGTATTGGCAGAATTATTCCATATTGTAAAAAGCAGAATTTTATTTTATGCAAACATTCTTAGGTCTGAAGGATCAGTTCATAATTGGGTCAGTTAATAATAATGTTATGATATCCAAATTTGTGCATGTGTACCCCAGGCAGCATGCAAGATGATCTCTTGCAATGTTGGATTAATGCATTGCATTTTTATCTATATTTATTTGAGTTTATTAAGTGGGAAATTATCTTACTTATATTTGATAATCACATTTACAGACTATTTTTCATTGAACCTATGAAGCAAGGGGCAGCTGAGAAAACATAGTCTCAAAAGCAAATGGCTTCGCAAATAAAGATGATGCATTATGCAGAACTGTGTGAAATGGCCATTGGTCTCGGGGGTTATTTTGACTGGAATACATGTATTCACCATGTACAAATTTGAAATACTGCATCTTTCATAGGCTACCTGTGCCAGCAAAAAAATTAAAGCTATGGAAGATGAAACGATTATAGAGGTGATAAATTTTATATTTCTGAAAAGACCTCTAAAATTAATAGGACCCTTGTAATGCTTTAAAATGATAAAATGCTTACTATGAGAAACTTTTGTATCTCGCAGTGATTCACTGGTTATCTTGTGGCAAAGTAATTAAATTATTGAAACTAAAGACAATTGAGACTTTTGTTGTTAACAAAATAGTATAAAAGCTAGCAAGTATTTTTAAATGATAAGCAATCTGCCTCTTCAGAATAAAAGTGACATTTTAACAATGGAGAAGAAAATGAATGTTTTCTGAAAGAAGTTTGAGCTTTGTAGAGAGCTGATTAAAAATGAATATTTGCTAGGTTCCCACAATTTTATTGCTAAAAACCATTATGTATGGCACTGATAAAACGTCTGTATCTGTCCTGAAATCTTGGACACCAAATTCTCTCACCTATTTAAAATCTTTCACACAAAGTTGAATAGATTTTGAATTCCTTTACTAAAATATATATAAAAAAAATCATGTCTATTTACATAAATTGTGTTGATATTAGGAAAGATTAAAAAACAGCTAATTTCAACAAAAACTTTTGAATTGGTGGTTGATGTTGAAAACGACTACCAATACCTTGTCTTGCACAACTTCAAACTGTGTGTGTGCTTTAGTATGAGTGTCACTAAAGCCAGTGATATAAAACCCAATATCTGTCAGATAATTCACCATATTCGTTCACCTTCTCTCATGAGGCGCATCAGCTCTACTGGCAATGCCTCAGTAAGTACAGAAGATGTAATCTGTGACAGTGACAAATACAAATACAAAAATTATCATAAGTAGATTGCTCATTTCAATTTTATCATTTCAAAAAAATCGGTTTCTGCCTGTATTTTATCGTGTGGCTGAGACCTTGGTCTGTAGCACATATGAGTGTATTTGTAAGGTTCAACCTGCCTTATCCATGAATATAAATGCTGCTCCTCAGCTCTGCCCTTGCGTAAAATGAGTGTGATCCTTCCACGAGATATCAAAAGTCGAATTTGTGTCCAAACAGCACTGTAGAGGAGGGAGCCCTGTGGACAGGAGGCGGCATGTCCCATCACAGGACAGCAAGTAATGGTTTCGTTGCTGAAGGAAATGGGCGATCTTCATCTTGACTCCCAAACCAGACCCACACGCGTGTGGAACTGCACCATGCACTTGGCCTTTGGGAAGAAACAGCTAGGCTTTCCAGATGACAGAATTTATAGGACATTAGCAATCTTACAGACAAGGTTTATCTTACCACTCACTCCAGTGGATTTTGTAATGTATTTTTCCAAGTAGAGATAAAACGGGCTGGAAATGCTCCATAAAGTCCCGGGCACTGCTTTGCTGCTGGTGTGACCTTCGCTTTTATTCACTGTGTGGAAGTTCAAGTTCTTTCTGCTTCGAAAACTACAGTGATTGAAGTTGAGAGTGATGTCGCTTCCGCCCTGTCCCAAGCTATTCACTTACACACGTGGCAACTGGCATTTTAATCTCTAAAGAGAATTTACTAAGATTAAATTATTGATCCTGAGCTGCTTCCAAATTTGGGTTCCAAATTTACCTTCCTCCCTCTGCCCAAAGCCAGGCTGAGAAAACTTCTAAGGAGGATTCTTCCCCTCTGGAGGGGTGGGTGTTTCCCATAATAGCATAATCTTGGATAGAACTTGGTAGGAAAATCACATTTCATGGTTGAACCAAAAGTATTTTACTACACAAGGATTTGAAGGTATTAATTTTTGTAGCGATGAACTTATACATTTTCTTTCAGGGAATTTGACATGGCGCACCCCTTAGTGAAAATATTCCTGGTGACCCCAGGCGTTGGCTTGGCTACCTCAGGTTAACGCTGCAGGGCACTCACTGTGAATGTGAACTTCCTGTACTGGAGAAACAAGATCCTGCTGTTTTAGGAATACATAGATGTGTATTAAGCCCATCTTCAGAACTCACGCAAGAACTTTAGGATTCCTTAGGAACACAGGTAAATCGAAGCTTTCTTGGACAGACTAAAAGTACAGCTGCAGACAATTTTATCTGTATTTCTATGATGGTTGCTTTTCCTTCAGTTGTTTGCAGGAATGGGCCCTGTGTGGGTGAATAGACGGTGTTCTGGATGCAATGGTTAGAGACCCAGGAAGAGGGTGCCTCCCCCCAGCCTGGCACCTGCTTCTGAGTCCCCTGCCACTCCTTTAAGGACAGGAAGCCTGTGAAGGCGTCCTGAGAAATGACATATCTAAGGTACAA
The DNA here is from genome assembly GCF_027409185.1 of Cynocephalus volans. Classification (NCBI taxonomy): domain Eukaryota; kingdom Metazoa; phylum Chordata; class Mammalia; order Dermoptera; family Cynocephalidae; genus Cynocephalus; species Cynocephalus volans. Next base: position 1,733,427 of record NC_084473.1, on the reverse strand, counting down.
GTGCTCTGGAGACGAGTGAACCAAGGCATAATTTTATTCTGAGATTTCCCCAGAGGAAGAAGTGGTTCTGACAAAAAGAGAAAGCAGGACGACGGGGACTGAGGATGGGGCTGCAGGTGCCTGGAAAGCACAGCAGCAGTGTGCGAGGGTCTCCCTTGTCCTTCCTCCCACCTGGTCTTGGTCAGTTCTGGTCCTGGCTGGCTCTGCTCCACTGGGCCCGCCCTCAGGAACTCTCCCACCCGCCGCCTTTGTCTTTCCTTCCCCACTCCCCGATCTTGGCATCCCTGAAGTGGGCTTTGCCTCCAAGTCCGTGTTCTCTTCCAGAGCAAACACATCCATTGTCAGAGACGATGCATGTGCTTGTTATACAGCTGATGACAACAGCTTTAAAGCTCTCATATGCAAAATACTTATATGTGTTTGGAGTTTAAACAAGAGCCATGGCATCTAGTTTCTACGGAAATTCTTAATAAGTAAGAGACACCTAGTGTGGATGACAAAATCTATGTCACAAAATGCCTTTCAATCTAGTAAGTGGGTTAGAGCAACACTACACTCTGAGAGCTGATGTGGTGATGTTAGAAAAACTCTAAATTGAAGAAGAATCTAGGATGAGAAACAGCCCGGGAAGGAGAGCTTAGATGCCAGACACCAAAGTCAAGAGACTGACATGTCCCATCCTCTCCCTCCAGAGTCACTTCACAGTTCTGCTTCCTACAAATCTTTAAACCCTGTGGCTTTTCCAGAATGATTGTGAGGTTCTTGGTTTAGACATGAACAGAATAAGGACATTCTGCGCTCTTAACTTGGTCAGCCATGCGAGCGTCACAGTCGATAGACCTGCAAGAGATCCCAAGATGTTCTCCAGCATGTACAGAAAGTGCAGAGACTGGGACACAAGAATTAAGAACCCAGCCCAGACTCGTCCAGGGGATTTTACTTTCTTCTATGTTTCCATGGAGAAGAACTAGGAATGAGATGTTATGAATCATTCAATACAAAACCACAGTGTGGCAAGTCTGCTCCCGGCGGAGCTGCCTTCTAGGTCTTCAATTCTTCCTCATGTGCTGAAATGACTTTATGAAATGGTTCACATGTTAAAGTGGCTTCAGAAGAGGAAGAAACACCAGCACCACCGTAAGAAAGCAACAGCCAATCCCTCTCTCTACAGAAAAGAAAACTGTATTTTTAAAATGTATTTAAAAGCAATCAATAAGATGAAACTTTTCTAAAGCAGAGAAAAAACAGGCTTGCTAACGTTTAAATAATGTTTGTAAGATAATCGTTGGTGTCTATTACAAGTACATTTTGTGAGAATTTACTCAAAAACGTCACTTGAAACATTTGAAAACAAAATAGTGAACTTTCCATGTTATGACAACTCAAAAGGCATTTATTTAACATACTATATAATTCAGTGGTTTTTTGCTAAAATGGATTATTGCAGAAGTTTTAAATTTATTTTGTAATGACTTTTCATGTTCATGGGGTCAGAGAGATTCCCCAGAAGTGGGTTTGCCATTTGGAAAGTGCTGAAGAAGAGTCAGCGTCCAGTTGGAATCCTGAGCTCGGAGCAGCCACACTCACTTCTGCTCAGCACTGGCTACTAATTTAAAAAGACATTTACACGTAAACGTGAAACCGCTGTACAAGAGGATTTTGCTAAGTTTCCATTAAGAGCAAATACCCTTTTCCATTATACACTGATTTTATTTCTACTCCCCTCTTAGAAACATGTCCATCCGTTTATGAAATGATTTTATGAGTGCCCAGCAATATGATAGTGCTGTGTATAAAAATGCCAAAATTACAATTAAGTCATTTGGAAAATGTAATGAATGCCTCCAGTGTGAAGCCTTGTGGTCAGTTCCGGTGGTGGATAAACAAGCCTGCATTTGCCTTTCAGGATCCCCCAGGCCCAGGTAGGCGAGAGGTGACATGTACAGGGCACTTCAGGAATCTGCATGGCGCATTGCACCTGAGGAAGAAACGACTCGCTGGTGAGGGGATGGGCCCGGGAAGCCTTCGCGGAGGTCTCAGCTGAGTTGTGTAGACAGGGTGGACAGGAGAAGGCTGTGTGGACATAAGGGTGTCAGGGGAGGGAAGAGACGGAAGGCTGTTGCTTCTGGGCAAGCACCAGCCAGAGATAAGGGACGAGTCAGAAAATGAGGTTGGGAAAGGGGACCTGCCGCACTGTCCTTGGAAAAACAGGAGCCCACTGCGTGTGCTGAGCACATCAGAGACACGATCACATCCTTCTTTGGAGGCAAGGACAGCCACCTTGTGGAGAGGTCAGAGCAGCAGGGAGGCAGGACACAGGGGCTGCTATGGGGGCCCCTGATGAAGGGAGGACGTAGGAACTGTGGACAGGGAATTAAATACGTTAGTAAATACAACAGGAGTCAAAGAGAAGGATGATGAGCTGGTAGATGCAAGTGCACACGGTGCCCGACTGCCTCTGGGGATGAGGGAAAGGAGATGAAACAGTTGGGAGCTTTGCCAAGTTCATTCCAGCGCTGATCCTTTTCATGATCACAGGACATTGTCAACTCCTTCAAAATGTCTATTTTTTTGAGTAAAGTGTTGCGATTTTTTTTCTAAGCTATATAGGCTCTTTTAGAAAACAGGTTTTTTTTTTTTTCTCTTTTCTTTTTTTTTAAATAAAAGGAATCATTCTCTGCAAACTCCATGCCTTAAAGGGAGCTGGTGCTGTGGTCTGTACCAGACACTTGATAAAAACAGCAAGACAGAGTTTGCTGGAACTGCTGCAGCAGGGAGTGAGACCAAAGAACAGAACTGAGCTCGACCTGGAGGCTGCAAAAACGGCGGGGGCGGGGGTAACAGCTGAAATGCCCTGAGGAACTGAGTTGACATCAACCTGATTAGGGGATGCTCCTTAGACTGGGCTCGGCAGGCCAAGGGCCAGGCCTCGTCAGGGAGGGGCTCACAGTGCAGAAGCCTTTCCGGTGTTTGAGGCACTTTGCTGGGCAAAGTAGCCTCAAAGCAGGTAATCAGAGTTCACAAATTTACAAATGTTAAACAATACGAACAAAAACAGAAGGAAACAATTGTAGAGAAGTGCGTTCTCCTTTTTTCCAGGCAGAAGAAGATGCACGTGTTTACCCTTCCGTTTGCCTCTCACTGTCCTCACTTGGGCTCCAGCAGGATCGTCAGGAGCAAGTCCAGTGCGTTCACCCTGAAGACCTGGAAGCGGGAGGGGAGCCAGGATCTTGCCCAGGGGGTTCTCAGCCCTGAGGACACATTTTCTTATCACCCTCTACACTCCGATTCCAGTGTGAACACAAAAGTGCACAGAGTGGATCCTTGTCATGAATTATTTCTAAGTCTTGAGTCCCAGAGATGGAAATACGATGTTTTCCTTTAACAGTATGCAGCCAGCGGGAAGAAAGAAAAAAGCCATCGTTCTGTGCCCTCAAGGGACTTTCCAGAACAGGCCACTGCAGAGAAAGCTGAGCCTCCCAGGAGACACGACATGTGCAGCCGAGCAGCTCCGGGGCGGGGTTCGAGGACATGGACGCAGGATGGTGACACGGAATATGGCGAGTACAGCTGCTCGGCCCGTGAGTGGGCACAGACGTCATCCACACCCGAGTTTTCCACCAGCAGACAGCTTCGCCTCCTTCCTTTACTGTCTCCCTTTCCTCCATGAACCTTTGAGCATTAAACAGATTTTTGCTTGTCTGTTATGCAGCCATTGCCCCAGGCACATGGAAGTCAGCGGAACCAACTGGGGTGAGGTCTCTGCATGCACTGAGTTTACAATCAGTGGGAAGAAAGAAATGAGAGGAGTCAGGACAGTAGCTGGTGGCAGGTGTACAGTTGGGGTCAGGATATTGGGGTAACCCACGAGGGGCCTACACCGGTCAAGGGGCCAGGAGCCCCCTTGTCTGGACCAAAGCCAGAAAGAACAGTGAGCATTAGGTGGACGATGATGGGGACGGAGAGAGCCCTAGGAAGAGGCAAATGCAACACAAGTGCTGGAAGAAATGAGGAGCACAGCAGAATGTTCTAGGTGTCCGCTAGCAACGTGTCCTCATATGTTCTCACAGTTTGGAGAATCAAAATGTGAAATGACTTGTGAGGCTTCTACATCCATGGTTGATACAGAGGCTTAAGAAAAACAGTGCAAAGGAAAAGTTAATTTGTTTCATTATCAAATGCCTATGTTAGCGAAGCCCTGTGGTGTGTTATCTGTGTTATCCCCAACAATCTTGCAAAGTATATGAAATCACCTCGTTTTACAGGAAATGACACCAACATTTAAACAGGTTAATCAAATTGCCCAGGGTCAGGAGACTAGACGCTGGGAATAGAGTCTGATCCAGTCCATCTGACTCCAAAGTCTGCTCTCTTTCAGGAAGTCCCAGGTCTGACTCATGGTGACAAGGGCTGCTGAGTGCACTTTGACTTTGTTCCATTTGTCCTCAAACCAGTCAAGGGGGGGGGGGTGTACACAGTCATATATACCTTCCCACTTACAAGGAAAGAAAGCTTTACTGTCTTTACTGCTAATATTCGAAACTCATAAGAAACTGGACCCGTGTCTTCTCAGCACTGCACCTGCTCTTCATGTAGTTTCAATGACGTTATATTGAAGGGAACACTGTCAACTATGACAACAGCAAATGAGCACAATGCTGAGGACGATGGAGACAATGCTGTTGGGGGAAAGACTGGATGCTGACACAAGAGGACAGAGGACCAAATGCTGGCATCATGTTTCTTTCACAGTGAGTGAAGAATTAGGAATTTCCTGACTTCTACTTTGCAGAGGTTGCACCAATCACAACTGCAATACAAAACCCCCGCCTCATTATTCAGGAGACCCTCCCATTTGGCCAGATACTAGGGTGAGCAACTCACAGGCAGGATCTCACTGAATTCTCTGCAGGACTTCATTGGCTACTGAATGTTTTTGTTACATTTTAAAGATGAAGAAACAGAGGTATGTAAAAGTTCAGTAATTTTCTCAAGGTCACAGTGATAGCACATGTTTTCCTGAATGCTAATGCCATTTAAAATGGCTTTGGAGAAGTTCTCAGAGTATATGTCATTGGACACCATTTTTCCCAATGCGTTAGGTGGAAAGATGCTCCCCTAGCAAGACGGGCATGGTTGACCAGGGGTACGGTGTGAACCAGGCCTACCTGTTACTTCAGACCTTGTCAGAGCCACTGACACGTTAATTGTCACTGAGAATCTGGACGAAGATGATAACAAGCATTTATCAAACATTTCATGATGAAAACATTGGAGAGCTTTTCTTTTTCTTTCTGTGAAATCATTGCATAAAGTGAAGGTAATGAGGTGGAGATGGAAGTCACCAAGAAAATCCTCCAAAAGATAGCCATCGGCATGAAAGCAAGTTTGAGATGCTGTGGGTTTCAGGACTCAACTGGTCTCCCCTCGTGAGTGTGCTTGGGGCCCTTCTGGGCACAGTGACAGGACCTCCCAGCAGAGCCGAAGGTGTGTGTCAGTGCGAAGGATGGCAGGACGGGGTCTGTGGGGGGAAGAGGCTGAACATGGGGCTGGAGATCTGTGTGGACTGCAGAGTGTGCTGTGGGAGAAAGAGAAGGACACAGGGTCACAATAGACTCAATCTGGGAAAGTTTTCTCTGTGAAGTGTTGTGTAAAATGCTGGAGAAAACCTATGGTAGATATACGTTTACAAATATTATTGAGCTGTAACTTACACACAGTAACAGAACATCATTTGATAGAGAGTTTACACAGTCCTGAGCTGTGCACCTGCACAGCCACCACAGCAGTGAGGACAGACAAGAATGTTGCATGACTGACAGTCTCCCATCCACCTGTTCAGGTGACTCCTGGTTTGCTTTCTGTCACTGCAGAGTGGTTGTCCTTCCTGCAGGTTCATGTAATTGGGGTCACAAAGGATGAACTATTTTTTCTGGCTTCCTTTGGCTCAGCATAATGTTTTGAAGGTGCAGACATGCTGTCTCATCGGTGTGGGTTTGTTTCTCATTATGGTAGTCTTCCATTGCACAGATGGACACACCTGCTTAGCCCTTCACCTGCTTCCTGTGGGGTCTGAGTTTTACTCCCCATGCTGGTTAACAAGTGTGCTAGCAGAAGAAGCCAGACTCTAGGGTCAGAGGCAAAGCACACTATTGCTCTCAGGGGAGTAAGTTCCCGGAGCATGGGTGCATTTGCTGTGGGCTACAAGCTCCAATTCCCACAGTGTGGCTGGTGCAGGAGAAATGTCCTTGGCATACACAGGTGGGTGTGAGGAGAGACTGACCAACACAAGCAGCTCCTTTCCTCAAACATTTTCCTTTCCCACATAAATCAAATAAGTGCTAGAAGATTGATCCGACATGAGAACTCCAATTTTTGTCAGAAGTTGCAGTTTAAACTGGATATTGCAAGTAAATAAGCAGATCCATGCAACAACACTGAGTGAGTTCATCAACTGAAGAAATTATAAATCAACTTCCAGAAGTTCCATCTATAAATGAGCATTTACAGGAATAGCTTCTGTCTTGTGCTGTTATAAAATTTTCTAAGTTGATTAGCACTTTAAGCTTATTAGAGAAACACACAACAGTGGCCCACAATGACTCACGTTTGCTGATTATGCATGAAATGGAGCAATATTGTTCAGAGCCTTGGGTGACAAGGTCAAGTGCAGGAGGGTTTTTCCTTTTCAGCAGACAATAATTTTATACCTCCCTAATACTAATAACACTCCCATGATAATCATATAGTAATCATATCAATATGCAAAAGTCACAGTCATATATTGAGTAATTTCAGGCATTGTATTAATTAGTGTACATACATTAACATCCTTAATTCTGATAAAATATGATATGATATAATATGGACACTGGTATTTGCATTTTAGGATATATATAAACCTCTAACTGCGGCCCAGAGAACAGGAGGCAGTCAGAATCATTATAAAAGTGCACACTTCCTCCATGCCCTCCTTTCCCGTACGTTGTTTCACTTATTCTGCATGGTGTTTCAAAGCAGTCCAAATTCTGTCAGAAATCTATGCCACAGCTCACTTCGTGGTCTACCAATGCATTTGAATTATTAGATAGTTAGATAGATAGATAGATAGATAGATAGATAGATAGATAGATAGATAGATAGATAGATAGATAGATAGATAGATAGGTAAAAGGATCGTATAGATTAACTGGCCAAACTCCCCAACTGATAGTGTCACAGCGTCAACAACTACACTTCTCTCTCGTGCTTATACTTACACTATTTGACATCACTTTTATTGAAAAGAAATGAGAAAAGGAAAGAACTAGATGTGACATGAGGATCTCAGATATAAAAATAAACACCAGTGAAGTCTTGGGTGTAACTAGTCAGTACTCAGACGGGGTGTCTTAAATACTGCTCTGTCTTTAAGATACACTTTCCAAGGGAATTGCTAAATTATATTGTGTGTTTTTCCCAATTGCTGTAACTTTGACTCATTCAGCTTTTATGCCCTAAATTCTTCACAAAATCATACTCACACCTCACTTTTCTGTATTTTCTGGAACTATAATCTTAATCAAGTTACAGATGTAACACTGAGTATGTGATGTTTTGCAAGGAATTTAATTCATTTTGTTTATTTGTGGTTCAAAATTGAAGTCTCTTCCTGTCTACCTCATAGGGTTGTTATGGCTTACAAATAAAATGATTTTTGCCTTATAGTTAGTTATTTTCTAATTATTAAGTACTATACAAATATACATATTTTTTCTTAGTCCATTTATGTTACTTTGCATATCATTTATAGATTTTTTTACTTGTGAATTTTAATTTTATCATAAAATATTTTAGGCATTTAATAAAGATACCCATGTACCATTACCCAGATTAAATAAAAATTAACATTTTCTTATTTTTAAGTTGTTTCGTTGTTATGTTTTTGAGGGAATACACAATCAGAGACACAGCTAATTTCTTCATAAAATTCCAGCACTATGGAGTCAATATTTTTTATGGTCAGCTGGCTTGGGACTTCAGCTCTGTCTTCAAAACCCATACAGAGCAGTACCTAGATTAGCGTTTGACCCAACAGCTAGAGTGCTGGGTCTCGTTGGGGGCAGGGAAGGAATCTTTTGAATTTTGCCTGCTACACTCCCCTTCAACTCCAAACTTTTTGAAAGACTTTAATAAAAATATTCCTCCAGTCTTCAGCTCTCTTCCACTAAAACATACCGTAGTCCCAATGTCACTTTTCTACTTGAGAGCTCTGAGCACATTTATCTTCTCAAGCCACAGTTGTCTCTGTATACTTCTCAGGGTTACCCACTATAAATTCATTACTTAACAAAGATAAATACGAGAATATTTGATTTGTGTTTACTGTAAATTATAACACCGACATGGAAAACTTTTAAAATGCACAGTGTGGAAGTTTCCTACCAGCTGAACACTTGCTGAAGAAACACAAGGTTGTCCCTCAGACCCTTCACAATCACCACCTCCTCTTTCCACCAAAAAAGAAAGGACGAAACTGATCTTTTATAGCAATCCTTTCCTCACTTTTCTTTATTCTTTTAGGACCTAAACATACACCCTGAAATACTATAGTTTTATCTTGTTTGAACTTCCTGTAAAAGGAACCTGACGCTCTACACTCTTTCGCGTCTACCTGTTTCACGGGCTGGTGCATCTGCTGATTCCTGCATGCTCTTGCATACGTGCAGCGTCAATCCATTGATGTTCATTGCTTTGGATAAGGGGTCAACGCACTATAGCCCGTGGGCCAAATCCAGCACCACTGCCTGTTTTTGTCAATAAAGTTTTATTGAAACACAGCCATCACGTGTGTTGACTTATTGACTATGGCTGCAGCACCTGCAATGGCATAGGCAAGTGAATTGACAGAGACCAGACTGCCTGCAAAGCCTGAGCTGTTTACTATCTGGCACTTCACAGAAAAGGTCTGGGGACCCCTGCTGGATATGTCCTTGAAGATGTTAATTCATTCTGCTATGGACAGACAGTGATCTTTTCTGTAACTGTCAACTGCCATGAATATTCTTCCATGTGTCTCCCTGCACACAGCACGCAGTCCTGTTTTTATACCATTAGGTGTAAAAATGCCAGGTCACAAATGAGTACCTTTAACATTGCCACATGATGTCCATATCTCTTTCTCTTGTTTTGTCCGTCTGGTGGGTATGTAGAGGCCTTCACTGTGGCTTTAATATTCATTTCTCTGGTTACAGAACTTGTTTGCACATGAAGTTGGACACACTTTATGTTGTTATTGGCCAATGGGAAATCCCCTTTTGTAAAGTACCTGGTATAGTCTCTTACCCATCCATTTCATTTGATGATTTGTTTTCCATATTGATTTATAGGAGTTATTTTCATATGCTGTGTACAAGTTCTCTGCCAGGTATATGTTGCAAAGATGTTCTTGAGCTCTGTGGCTTGCCTATAAAGTCATATAGATGTCTCTGCAGAAACACATACTCTTAATCCCAATGCAGTCAAATTTATCAATTTACTCTTTTATAGTTATTATTTTTGTATCTCTTTTAAGAAATCATTGCCTATCAAAAAAAGATACATAGACATTCTTTTACATTATTATTTAGAATTTTTAAATTATGCCTTTCACATTTAGATCTAAAATCCATCTGGCTTTTATCTTTGCATATCGTGTAAAGTAGATCTCAAGTTTCATGTATTTATTTTTGGTAATTAGTTGACCCAACATTATCTATGGAAAATAAAAATAAAACAAACAACTGCTCTCAAGTTCAAACTTAGTCATAAATCACATCCATGTACATGTGGGTCTGATTTCCCTCTCTTGATTATATCCTGTCTCTATTTTTCTTTCTTTGAACCGATATCACCTGATACTGCTGCAGGAAAAGCAAAGTGCAGTGGGAAGGTAATGAAGTATGGCAGGAACTGCCTCCCACACTTTTTTCTTTGGAGATTGTCTGGGTTTTTCTTAGCTGCCCACATTTCCACCTGTACCTTAGATTCAATTTGTCAATATGCACACACACACACAAGCCTGCAAGGACTGTCACTGAGATTATGTTGATTCTGCATATAGATTAGTTTGCCACAAATTATTATCTTTACAGTATTGCTTTCCAGTATACAAACCTGGTTTATCTCTTTAGGTCTTTAATTTTTTTCAAAAACATTTCATAAGTTTGAGCACTTTGGTCTTACTTGGATTTTGTCCCTTTTGTCAATGCCATTGTAAAACATAAATACTACCCCCCTCCACACACACAGAGCTGATTGATTTTCAGCCTTTCTAATTTCCTAATGGATTTAAAAGTACAAGTTCTTCTCTATGGTGTGTCATTTTTTCACTTTTATTCTGCGTAAGTATTTTATGATTTTATTTACTGTGCATTCTTTGAGCCACTGCTTACTTGGGAGTTTATTACTTAATTTCCAAATGCATGGGGTGTTTCAGTTGGTCTTTTGCTAGACTAACTGAATCATAGCTACAGACCAGATGCTCCGTGACAGCCACCCTTTGCCTTCATTGAGGTTTGCCTTATGGACATCTCACAGAGGATTTTGGTGAATGTCTCCTGTAAGCTTCACAAGAACATGCATATTTAAGTAGTCAGGTTTATTGTTCTAGGAATGTTCTTTAGGCAAAGTTTGCAGATCACAATATTCAAAATATTCTGTAGCCATTCTGATTTTTTGGCAGATCTTTCTGCCCAGTAAGTTACTATAAGAGATGTGTTACAAATACCACTGTGTGGATTTGTCTATTTCTTCTAGTAGACCCATTGGCTTCTTCAAGCACAGCTTAATTGAGATATAATTTAAATACCATAAAATTCACACATCAAAATGGTACAATTTAATGGTTTTTAGTATATTCACAGATATGTCCAATCATCCCCACTGCCAATTTTAGAACATCATCATCATATCCAGGAGAAACTCCTACTCTCTAACTATACCCCCACCCCCCGCCTCTTACCCACACACCAGCCCTAAGCAACCAATAGTCTATTTTCTATCTGGATAGGGTCTCCTCTTCTGCACTTCCACACAACTGAAATCATACACTTTGTGGTCCTTTGTGTCTGGCTTCTTTCGTTCAGCACCATGTTGTTAAGGTAATGACTGAATAATGTTCTATTATATCACATGCAACATTGTGTTTATTCTTTTGTCCCTTGACAGTTATTCAAACTGTTTCCATCTATTGGCTGTTATGAATAATGTGGCCATGAATACTCATCTCCACGTTTTTATGTGGACATGTATTTTCAGTTCTCTTGGGTATGTGCCAGTGAGAGGAATTGCTGGGTCATATGTTAATTCTGTGTTTAACAGTTTGAGGAACCACCAGAATGTTTTCCAAGTGACTGCATCATTTTACATTCCCACCTGCACTATACAACAGTTCTGATTCCTCCACGTCTCACCAATGCTTATTATCATCTGACATTTTAATTCTAGCCATCCTGATGGGTGTCAAGTGGCAGCTCACTGTGGTTTTGATTTGTTCTTTCCGGATGTTCCATCATCTTTGGCTTTATATATTTGAGGCTTTGTAATTAGATGCATGCAAATTTAGAATTGTTATACCTTTCTGATGAATTTCACATTTTATCATTATGAAACGCCCCTTGCTAGCAATAGCAATTATTTTCTTTACTCTATCTGATATTAATACTATTAAACCAAATTTCTGAAATTAATCTTTACTTAGTATATATTTTTCTCTCCTTTTGTTTTTAGCTTCTCTCTTTCTGTGTATTTTAGTTGTGTCTCTTGCAAAGAGTGTTTTAAAATTATATATGATAATATGTCTTTAAATTGGAGCTTTTAAATTTATAATTAACGTAATTATTGGTATATCTGGGTTTTCTCTTATTTCTTGCAGTATTTTAGGTCGGCTTAGTTTTTTTTTTTTTTTTTTTTTTTTTTTGACTGTTCCTCTTCCGTCCTTGCACTGTCATTTTGTGTCTTTGGATCATTATCGTGGTTATAATCTCATGCACCCTTGGCTCATCAGAGCTTCTTGCCAGTGCTTTTACCTTCTTCCTAGTGAAAGATCTTAGAGAATTTAAGCTTCATTTATCTTCCTGCCCTTTATTCCCCACTGTTGTGCTCTCGGCAGGAAGAATGATCTGAGTTACTTACTCCACTATTACTGGAAACTGAAATCCTCTAAAATAAATTCATAAATTCCATAAAGTTCCGAGCATTTATTTGCACAAATTGCTTAGAAGATAAATTTCAATTGTGTTTGTTAGGCTTTATTAAATTCTGATTATTTTTATTTTTGAAATACCACTTCTCTGGAAGCCCCTGTGTTATTCCCAGTTGGAATCAATCACTCTTCTATTATGAGACCATGAATGTCTCTATCTGCACTTTTTGTATTTATGAGTATGTTTATCTTTTCACTTCACTATTAATTTGTGAATTTCTCAGCTCAAGTGCCACATCTCATTCTTCTTTATATCCAGACCTGTCAAAATAGCTACAAAGTTGGTGACGAATTCATTCATTCACCCAGCAGCTTGATGGAGTGGTTTCTTTGTACAAGGACAGTCCTAAGGACATAACAATAAACAAAACAGACATCCCCATGTGACTTGGATCTTATGGCAGAGTAGACTTGGGATGCATGTTTTTATTATGAGGAAATACAATTCCTCTTAAGATATAAGGAAGGTATTAACATCAGAAACAGCTAATGACAGAAAGCAAGAATAATTTGTACTTGCTACCTTTAGAAAAACTTGTAGAAGTGTGTTAAGGAAGAAGGGAGCAGATAGGAGAGAAATAATTCCTTTCGTGACTTTGTGCAAGGCCCACCTGCCTGTGGACACCACATACTTCTCCTCAGTCGTAACCTTCCTATACAGCCAGCCTTATGAGCAGGTGACTACACATGAGACACTACTTTAGAGAAGCTGGGCAGGTCTTGTTATCTAGGAAAATGGTTGGCAAACTTTCGCCATAAAGGACCAGATAGTAAATATTTTAGGTTTTGTGGGCCATAGAGTCTCTGTTGCAACTACTTCACTCTGTAATTGCAGTGCAAAAGCAGCCATAAACAACACATAAATGAACGTGTGTAACTGAGTTCCAATAAAGCTTTATTTACACACACAGACAGGGGGCCAGATTTGGCTAGGAGAAATATTTGATCTAGAAGCCAGCTTCTGTCATTCACTGAGCACTGCAAAGTTCACCACTTAGAGTATCATGCTTCTGTTCAGTTTTAGATAAGAATCATTGTAGTCTCCTTGAAAATAATAAATTAATTCATGAAAGTATATGACTTAGTGAAGAAAGTCGTAGATTTGGTGTGAGGAGCCTGGAGTTGTAGCCCCAGTTTGGCTAATAACAAGCGGACTATTACTTAGCAACACTCACTCTGCCTTGATAAATTGAGATATAACAGACGTAGGCTACATGACTTACCTCCTTTCTCATCTCTCTCAGGAAATACCACAAAGCAAAACATAGTAAATATTTAAATATATATATATAACTTTTTTTTAACAGTTCTCTCTGTGTAGAATGGGTTGCCATAGCAAAGTGCACTCACCCAGGGGGATGCTCTGATTAAATCTGATGACCCTTGTGCAGCTCCTGAAGATGTACCTGTCATTGGTAAGGCCTCCTTAGAGGCCAGCTTTAAAACAAGACTGCCATGTCTTCAGTGTCATTTTACCTGGTACCTGTTGTAAATCTTCAACTGGGTGTTGCAAGTAGGTGCACCTGCCCCAGGTCCAACAGTTGGAGAGAAGAGGCCCAGAGAATCTACCACTTGGTGTCCAGCTCCGGTCACACACAGCCACCCTGCCTCGGCCTGGCTGGCACCCATGGGAACCAGTGTCTCTGTGCCCTTGGGAGAAAATAAGGACCCAGTTAGACGAGATATTGGTGAGCACTTTTACTTATTCATGTGTTTGTTAATATATTAAAGTGAATATGGACTGGGTGGGTTGCGCATTCCTGGACCTCTACTTGTGCCAGAAAAAAAGGCGTCAGACTCAGGGGCTGCGGTCCGGAATCTCCACGGGGAGAAACGCGGGAAGGGATGTGGCAGGGGACAGCGGATGGATCCTGGCGGGGGACAGAGGCTCCTGGCGGGGGCACAGAGGCTCCTGGCGGGGGCGACAGAGGCTCCTGGCGGGGGCGACAGAGGCTCCTGGCGGGGGAGGGGTCTCCTCTCCAAAGTGACGAGGCGATGGCTCCGCCGCATCGCCGGACGGACAGACAGCAGAAGGGCCGAGGGGAGCGTCCGGGCAGAGGGGACCGCGCGGTGCCAGGCCCCGAGGCAGCCCAACGCGGCGGCAGCTGCGGATGCGCTGGGGTCTGAGAGCCCTGCTGGGAGGCGGCCGGGACCGGAGCGTCTTACTCGGGGTGCAGCGTCTGACGTCCATCAACTGGTGGCGGTGGCGTCGCACAGCGGCCCGGCGGGGCGACGGCTGGAGGCTGCTGTGCGCCTCCGGTCCTGGCGGGCGCTGGAGCAGGAGCGGGTCGGCGGCGCAGGGGCTTCCAGAGCCGGCGGCAGCAGGAGGCCGAGGGCGCGTTCGTCAGGACCCGGAGAGGAGTGGCAGGAGGCGGCACGGGCCGGCCGAACCGGGAGCCCGCACGAGGACGGCCACCGCCGTGGGAAGCGCACCTGCCGCGCCTCCGCAGCCCCGCAGCCCCGCGGTCCCCTCGCTCACGGGGGAAAGCCACGCCCGGGGCTGCAGCGCTGAGCCCCGCGTGTCCGGATCCACGCGTGTCCGGATCCGCACCCGCAGCCTGGAGTCCTGTCTCCGGAGACACCCAGGGTGGAGGTTCCTCAGCAGACACCAAGCGGGGACGCCGAGCGGCGACCCTGAGATCACCTGGAGGACAGGAGCGGGCGTCACCGGGGGCCGGGAGTCGGAGCCAGGACGCCACCGTGTGCAGAGGGGGGACCCGGACGAGGCCGGGACAGGTCGCTCCAGGAACAGCAGCTCCCGGGAGACCGCGAGGACATCCAGGGACCCGAATGCCGAAAAGCGTCTACCGGATTTGACAGTTACAGGTGACCACTGTCTCCGAGACTCTCCAGAGGGACACGGGGTGACAGTGAGTTTACTCAGCTGCAGCGTCGATGGGAGACACAAATCCCTGAAATTTACCTGGAGGAAGAAGAGAAACCCACGTTACTGGAAGAGCCTGCGGGCCCAGGGAGGGGTCATCTCTGGCTGGTGCTGCGTGAGGACCTGGGCAGCTGTTCACGGAGCAGGAGAGGCCCGGGGTGGAGAAAGGTGCGGGGTGGGAGCAGGAGTGGCCACCTCCATATTCACACCTACCGAGGAGCGAGTCAACAAAGACGCGTCCAGCGACTCCTACCTGCCAGACATAGCCCGGGAGCTGCAGGCTGGACTAGGCAGGCGGGTCCTGAGGGCCCAGGGGTCATGTTCTGCAGGCGAGGAGCAAGACGGGAAGTGGGGGACGAGTAATGATGGTCATTTCAAACAGCCATTAATGTTTTGTTGAAAATAAATCAGGAGGAAATACAAGGAGGTGGACAGGCAGGGACTGCCCAAAAAGTGGTATGTGACAAAACTCACGAAATGACTTTAATCTGAATTCCCAAATAAGTGATCGATTTGTCCAATCAGAAAAGAAAATATTAATATCAATATTAGAAGAAGCCTCTGTCATCCTGAGCACAGTGTTGCTTTTGACCTTGTCCATGCCCAGGAGGCCTGGTGGGGAGGGTGAGTGTCACAGGAAGCCCCTGGAGCCGGTGCAGGGCAGGCGCCTGCTTCCCAGGGCTCTTCTGCAGCGTGCATGCACAGTACCAGCTGCTGTGTGCTCACATTTCATGCAGCGCAGACCATCAAGGGCAGCAGCCAGCCTGGACAGTCCCTCAGCACTGTCCAGAAGGTGGCCCCTGTGCCCGGGTCACCTCTTCCTCCTAGGACCCACACACCATCTCTTTCAAAGCTTAGATTTCATGAGGCTGCTGCTTTCTTGCCTGTGGGTTGCGGGCTTTGGTGCGGTGGTCGGAGGAAGCCCCTTATCACAATTCAGTGCCTGGTAAACTGCCAAAGTCTAACCTTTTCTACAACAAAAGAAAAATTATAGGGCCCAATAGCTGAGGCTGGTTATTAGCTGAATTTACATAATTGAAGCAAACATATCTGTCTTTTCTAGTATTTACTCTTTTCTTTGAGGGGTGGGTTGAAGCGTGTAGCTAGGAAGGGTTTTATGTCCTTTCCACTTGACTGCAGCCTGATGCTGTGAGGAGAAAGTGCACTCAAGATGCATGCAGACCTGCATTCCTCTTCTTCATCTGCTCCCTTTACAAACATAGCTAGCGTCGCTAAACCTCCGGATGTCTCATTATGTAATGAGGGTATTGCCTTCCGCTCAGAGCAGCTCAGAGGATTAACTAGAACAACCAACTGAACTGCTCCGTGCTGCAGTTTCTCTGTCATTGATGGGCTAAGGATCCTGCACTGGATTTTCCTACATTACAATCAAATTGTGTCAGAATAAGTTTTCTAGGAAATGACTAGGGTTTCCCACCGTGGAGCCCTCAGGATGCCCCAGATGCTTGGCTGAGCTCTGCCTCCCCTTTCTGAGGCCTCACTGCCCTTCTCTGTTTCCATCTGGAGCCAGCAGAAGTCCTCACACTTGCTTTAAGCATCCCATCGGATTTCGTGATGACTTGTTGAAGAAAAGCTAGTTAATAGCCATGAGCTGTACTAGGATTCAATGAGCTAATAGAGTCAATCACTCTATTATAATTAACACATGATAATTAACATGTTCATCTTTGACTTGAGTATTTTAGGGAGAAAAAAATGCCATGAGCGCTTCACCTGAAATATTAAACACGGCACTGAAGAACAAGTGCAGAAATGTAATAGCATGAATATGCTTAAAAAACATCTGCAGTGATTCCGCTTGGTCAGAATATTGGGGAGGATGGGTTTCCTGAGATATAGGTCAGAGGAAGCTTCTGGAACATTAAGGGGCACACCTGTTCGGGTCAGGTACACAACTGTCCAGGCTCATCAGTTGGGTCAGTACTTCCCACCATCCCAGTGGGGTGACTTCTCCTGGGCATCCCAAGTGTTCTCATCACAGCCGAGGGTGGCAGGGCAGGGTTGCCTTCCACGTACCCTGAACAACTTTAAGACGTCCCCAGAGCAATTTTAAGACATCTCCACTGCCCCCAGTAAGGGCCAAACTGTGGCTATAATCAAATCTTTGTTTCTTCCATCTCGAGGTCTGTTTTCTGCAGCGTAGAGCATCTCAAGAGACACCATGGGAAAGCCACTCGAGTCCCACGTTTCCGTAATGATCGTCTAAGAGGACACATTCGACTTTAAGAAGTGAGATGCCCAGAGGCTACAGTTTCAAAGAGTTTAAACTTAATGAGTCTTTCAGCCAAGGGAGCAGCTGTGTACAGAGGGAAGAACAGGAATCTGACAGCAACAGGGCCAGCCACGTGCCAGCCCCGTGCTCACCAGCACTGGGCACATCCTTCACCTCCTGAGCCGCATTCCCTTGGTGTAGAACCAGCCAAATCCTAGCACACAGTGCATTTTTATCTCAGCTAAAATCATCCCGAAACCAGGAGCATGTGCAATATAAGGGACTGGAATGAGGGTAGAAGTGAACTGTTCTGTTCTTTCTATATCTGAGGGCCAACTCTGGGCCACTTAGTTATTTGACTTAGATTACATTTATTGAGCACCTGCTGTATGCCAAGTGCCCTTATGAGAATACTGGCAGGGCCCATGGCCTCAGGGAGCTGACGTCCACATGAGCGAGACGCTCAGTAAGAACAAAGTGATACGCAGGGACGACGGACGGCAGGTGCAGGCAGGTGCAGGCAGGTGCAGGCAGGTGTTAAGTAGAGGAAATGGCAGTGCGTGACTGCACTTTAGATTAGAGTGTCCGGAGGCTCCTCCGCACCTGCAGGTGGACACTGACTGAGGCCTGATGGAAAGGCTGTGGTCATCTTGGGATTATGAGAAGGGCGTTCCAGGTGGGTGGAGTAGTCAGTTCAGAGATCCGAGGCAGAATGTTTTCTTCTCTTATGTTTACATGGGTAAAAGTTATCGTTCACATGAGCAAGCTGTTAAATAACCTCCCATTTGACCAATATCCCTTAATTACGACAGGAAGCCCAGGCTGGAGTCGAGCATTCCTTGCTCCCTGCACATCTTCCCTCCATCGGCCTCATAATCCCGTGTGTGGATGTCAGAGTCCGGGTGTCTAACTCCCCACCCATGAGCAGCTGACCCCGGCAGTCTCCGGCCCACCTGGGGGCACAGGCCCAGGCCCCCATTTCCCTCCCAGGACCTGGCTGCCACAGAGTGAGAGCAGGTGCAGAGTGAGGTGCACAGGTGCATGGGAGCCAGCCCCACACCACTCTGCAGGCCGACCACATTCCTTGCATGCAGCTTCAAGAGAAGGTCTGCCAGTGACAGACCCAGAGGTCAGGTTTCTGGCCTGTCTCTGCTACAGACAAGTCAGAAACTTCTTTAAAATTGAGCTTTTTCACCTGAAAAAACAGTCTATTATTTCCAGGTTTCCTCTTAGCTCTTACAAACAATGGTATCCTCTATTTAAAGGATGGATCTCAACAATTCACATCAATCAAGGAATTTAAACGGTAGACAGAAATGAGACCTTGATTCATATAATTAAAGGCTACATTCTAATTGGAATAGATAAGTTAACAAATACATTACAGTTTTAAGTCCAAATTTTAGACCACATTGCCTTGTAGAAATTAAGAACAGCCTAATAAAGATGGTCCCAACTTGGGACATAAAGAATGCTTTTTTCAAAATCTAAACCCACCTGTAAAGTCAGGTTGGTGAATCAGCCTTGCAGTCAGTACCTGACACCGAAAACTAGAGTTTCTTCTTCCACCAACCAGCACTTTGACAGAGTCGTGAGATGCTCCCAAGACAGACGAAATGAAGAACGGGATGCATTTGGCTATAATAATTTAATTTTATGTGATAAAAGCTTGGAAATCCAAATTAGAAATGAGTAATCTTTATATATAAAAAGCCAAATATTTGCATTGTTTACTTCAAGAAAATATGTGCATAAATGATCACTATTTATTCTCATCCCATTTGGTGTTTGACCATAGATATAGTACAAATAACTGGTTAAAATTGTTCTTAAATTTGAAGTGATTATGGGATCCTATACAATGGCCACATATTTTGAGTAAAAATCTAGAGATTGTTTTACATAAAAGAGAAGAAAGGAAGACATCCAAGTGAAAAGAGGAAGAAGCACGCGCAGCGTTGCGGTGAGATGTGGACAGCTGCGTGCAGTCATCAGACAGCTGATGCTCCTTGTACAGAGGCCCATGGATTTTCATTTCCTGATGGCAAATGCTCCCAGGAACACACCATGTAAAACTGTGCCCAGCTTCCACCTCACGGCATTCTGTTTGTAACTGCTGTGCATGGTGAATAACTAAAAAATCTTTGCCATTTCCATCCAAGTGTTCCTGGGGCCACCAAGTGCCCACTTTCTAGTGGGAGGGCAGGGCCATGGCTTCTGGCTCTTGACTAGTTTTGTTTTGCTTTGCTTTTCAATTACATACAGAGAAAAACATTTGGAATGCATATTATAAAAATGCCGTCCAGAACAAATTTTGGGGGATTTAATAAGTGGCCGCAGTAAGTGATTTCAATTCACATCACAAGGTACAATGTCCAGTCACGTCATCTGGGCTCTCCCTCTGGCCTTCAGTCTGCAGCATTTGTGAACTGTGCCCATACGGTGGAAGTGGGCAAGCAGTGCCGTTAGCCTTCACTAGCACCTGGCCAGCAGTACAGCAGTTAAAGAATGCCCAGGAATCCGCCTCTCTCCTCTGTAGAGACAGGGACAGGAAAATGAGATTTTTCAGCAGCAGTTTAAGGGGGTGCTATATAACATCCCACGTCACTGTGGGGAAAACCAGCTCGTCGTGCACTTGGCTATACCCGTTCAGGGATCCCTGTGGGTCCTCAGGGGTAGGAAGCTCAAGGTTCTGAATTCTAGAACCTTGCTCTGTTCCTTCCCCCTTTCCTGGCATTGCTCTGGGATTTCAGAGTGGATCAGACGGGTCAGCCTTGGAGCGGGAGTGGGCCTCAGGGGCCAGTGGAGGGAACTCCCCCATGCCCTCATGCGACTTGCCAGGTGAGTACTTGATGTAAAATTCAACACAGACGGTGCACTTCACCCTGTGATACACTCTGGCCTCAGCACGTCAGTGCTGCCAGCATTGGCCTCAGCACGTCAGTGCTGCCAGCATTCCTGGTTTCCTCCCACTCCGTCATCCACGTTTGTTAACTTACCAGGCAGCTCCTCACCCCACCCAAAAGTGGGGTGACCTCCCTGTCCTCTCCTCTCCCCATGGGCTCCATCCTCGAGATCTTATCTGCTTCCATTATTTGAATCACCCCTCAAATGCTGTTAACTCCTGAAACTGTCCCTTGTAGGGACCTCATCACAGAGAGAAGTTAAAACTGAACTGCTTGCAATATCCTGCCCACTCGCTGAAATCTCCCCTGGGCCTAGTCTTCCACTTTTCAGTACATAAGTCCAGGAAGTTCCAATTTCAGTTACAATGGAGTATCTAGAGAAGGACGGATACTTTGCTATGACAACTGGAAAATGTGAATAAAACTGCAAAAAAATCTGTGTATATGCAAGGTAAGCAATCCTTGTGGTTCAAGCTCTTGTAAAAACAAAAGAAGATCCAGAAAAGTGAGGACTGCACTCAGATACTCAGTTACTCAGTGGTTTTTGTTTTCTGTTTTTTTCTACTGATGCATTTTCACAGTTTGCCAGCTCTGTGAAACTAGAAGCTAAGAAGCCAGACAGCAGCTGCAGATCAGAACGTGTGCTCGGCAGTGCTGGAGACAAGCACTGGGGTCAGGGTTTGTCAAGAGTAGTAAGAGGCCCCAGTAATCACCTTAGGCTCCTTGCAGGGACACAGAATTCCATACTCCAAGAGGGGAAAGCCAGGATTAGACACGGCAGCCCACACTCAATGCCACCCTCTGGATAGACTAGTTCCTGAGTTAAGGGAGAAGTCCTACTGTAAATGGAGTATCTGACCCAGATTTGGCATTATTATCTGGTCACTTACGTGATTGCTTTACACACACACACATAAATGACAACACAGATAATTTAACCACAAAGCTAAAATTCATATAGAAGAAGCAAACAAATTCTAGAATTGAGGAAAGAATAGCCGTACTTAAGAACTCAGAGATGTAAGCAGCAGCCTGAACAATGAAAGTGGAAATACTGAACTGGAAGTTACTTCATTAGAAAAGCAGGGAGACAAAAACATGCAAAATAGTATGAAAAGCACAGTGGACATAGTAACACGTCTAACATGCACACAACTGGAGTCTTAGAAGGGAAGGCGAGGAAGAACGGGGTGGTGGCAATATTTGAAAATGCGATAATTGTTGATTTTCTAAAATTGGTTTAAAAATACCAAGCAGCAGAGTCAGGAAGCACAGTGAGCCCCAAAGATTTTGAACACAATGAAAACCACACGTATGCACATCATAGCTGGCATCTAAAACACAAAGGCAAGGAAAAGTTACTAAAGCAGCCAAAGAAAAACGACACCTTAACATCTAGGTCCTACAATAAGACGAATGACCAAGTACTTAACAAGTACAATGGACACAGAAAACAGCAGAATGACATCTCCGAAGTGCAGAAATAAATCACTGCATATCTAGAATTCTTCACCCAAAAACAGTATCTTTCAAATGTGAAGGCAAAATAAAAATATTTTTCAGGCAAATATTTTGAAAAAAACACTTATTACCAGTAGTCACACTAAGGAGAGTGTTTCATGCAGAAAGTATGAAAGGGATAGATAAAATTACATTGTTCTAGATTTTTACTCTGTTAGAAGTGTACTTAGTAAGAGAAGCAGGTAAAAAAATGGAGAAATAATAAATAATTCTGCGTTTCACCCAGTTGCTTAAACAGGGAAACTAGACTGAGTCCTTTTATCTTCTTTTCCCTGTTCCCACATCCAGTCCGCTCACAGTCTGGTTGAACCTACTGCCAGGCTGTGGTCCCCAGCGTGGCTGGCGTGTCCCAGTGGCCTCGTGGACTGCCGTGGTGACTGGCTACTGGCCTTCCTGCATCTCTCCATTTGCCTTCTTCCCTTTAATTCATTTCCATGTGGCAGGAAAATTAAACCTCCCAAAGTCTATGTTAGTCCAACAAGCCTTCATCCCTCAATCCCATCAAAACGCAGCTTTCATGGTTTCCTGTCTACTTAGGATTGACTCAGCGTTTACGAAGGCATGTAAAACATCCCATTGTGTGGTCACCACCCAGCTGCCGCCACACCCGCTGTTCCCTCTGGCTCCCTGTGCTGTGGGTGAAGCAGTCCTATCCAGTTCCCAAAACGACCAGGCTCCTTCCCTTTCCAAAACGTCTCCACCACCCACACTGTGCCCCTCTGCACGGGCAGCTCCTGTTCCCATAAGGACTCATCATAAATGCCACCTCTTCCAGGAGTTCTTCCTCAAGGGTAACCTGTTGCTACTGCTGTATGACAGAGTATCCTAACACTTAGAGGCTTACATCAAACATTTTATTGTGCTCACAGAAATGGCAGGGAAGACGTGTGAGCAGGGCACAGTGGGGAAGCGGTCTCTGCCCGGTGCCGTCTGGAGCCTCAGCTGGGGAGAGTGGAGGTCTGGGCTGCGTCCACCTGGAAGTCACTCGTGTATGTGTGTGACGCCTGAGCCAGGGTGTCTGCAGAGTGCCCACAGCACACCTTCCTCACAGCATGGCCACCTAATTTTGGTGTGACTTCCTCATGGATGTTTGGGATCTAAGCTCACATCCTGTAGTGAGCAAGGCTAAGTCCATCGGTTTCACGACACAACCTGCCACCCTCATCTAATGCACTTCCAGTTCCCCTCTTTCCTGTCACAGCAGCCCTCCTCAAATGCCTGAGTGTGCTTTCTGTCTCCAATTTTTTCATGTCCATTCTTTTTAAATCCTTCTCCAGTGAGATAGTCCCATGGTCAGCTATGACTGTTCTGAGAACCAGCAATGATCTCAAGACCTTGAACTCGATGGTAAGTTTTCAGTCCCCACTTTTTTACCTCATCATCAGCATCTGAGCCAGTCCAGCATCCTTCAAGGACACCACACTCCATGGACTCACAAGGTCCCAAAGGCTCCTTTCCAGCCTGCTGTGTGGGCCTCTGCCCAGCCCGTCTTCCTGATCTCTAAACTTTGGAGTGCCCCAGAGATCAGTCTCTGGATCTCATCACTTTATGGGTCTGACACGCTGTCTGAGGGTCTGGTATCCATACTGACACTTGTATTTCAAGCAGGGGAGGCCAGCCCCTCTCTCCTGCCAGGCCTGTGTTCAGTCTTGTATTTACAGTACATGTTTGAGTTGGGTGCCCGTGTTTTCCACAGGTGCATTACACCTTTTATGGTGATCTTGGACATGGCTCCTGCATAGTCTCTATGAAAAAGAGATAAATTAAATTTGTGGTATACGGTGGCATTCTTGCCATTTCAGCTATGATGCTTAAGGATTTTATAAGCTTTTGCTCAGAATTGTAGTTTCAGCCAGAAGTATCCAAGTGGGCAATTGTCACATTCAGAAGAGTCATTCAAACATCATGATGGTACAGCATGAACACAAACAATGGTTACGCTCAGGGCACCTGCGAGTGTGTCTGGGCCCTTGAGTCTCCAGCCATGTTCTCCTGATTCCTGTGTTCAGATGGAGACTGATTTGCCCCGTTCCTCTACACACAGCCCCTTCCTTGAGCTCCTTTTGATGCTCATTCTTTGTTCTATTTCTTTATCATTTGCTTTCCTTAGACCAATTACAAACTTCAGATCAAGGAACACAGTTCTTACCATGGACTAGCACTCAATAAGTCATTGTCTTTCAAATATGTAATTGGAAAAAGAGTGAGTATGTGTGGATCTGGGAAGGGCGGCACCCAGCCCCGCCACAGTGTATGGCGTTCTCCCCGTGTGGGTCACATGCAGTCAAATAAACTCATTCTGAAGACCATTGTGAGAGCAAATAAGACAGAACCTCACCAGTATTGCCCCTGCATCTCCTTTCTCCCATGCTGGAAGCCTTCGTTCTAAATGCAATCAACGTGATCACTCCATCAGGCCGTCCCACAGCACACACTCAAAGGCACCTGCGTATCAGCACCAACACCACCACCAACATTATGAACACTGAAAACTGCTTCAAACCATGTGCAACCTGCTTGACGATGTGCACACACCACACGTGCAGTTATACCTTACATGCACTGAAGACCAGTGGTTTTAAGTATAGTTGGTGAGTCATACAACCCCATGCTCCACTCAAGAGAAGGAATGTCCCCTCATCCTGGAGTTTCAGCATGCTGCTTCACAGTCACATCTGTCCCCAGAGCTCACCTTGTTTCTGCCACCATGCCTATGTATTTGTGCGTTTCTCAATGCTTGGTTATTTAGATTTTCCCTACTGTTTTCCATTTAACAGGTGAGACTGCAGGGAACCGTCAGTGTATATTTCCTTAGGCACCTGTGCTAGAGTGCTGCTAAGGAATATTTCCAGAACTGGAATTGCTATGTTGCAACAGATGCACATTAACATTTTAATAGACAGCATAAAATGGCTTTCAAATGGTTGTACAAATTTATTCTCTGCACCTTGTTTAGGAGAATTATTTTTCTCCACATCTTTGGTAACTCTTATTTTTTTCAGATTTGTTAATTTCTGCAAAACAAATAACTATATAGTTATATCTTTGATGTTTATTTTCCTCATTAATAATGATGCTGATTTTTTTCATGAACTCATTCACTATTTGGTATTTTCTTCTGTGTAAATTATCTGTGTATAGTCTTTCTACATTTTTCCTCTTATTGATTTCTCTATATTTTCATCATTTTATTTTTATTGTAGATTGACTTTTTGTAATCCTGATACTAACACTCTATTACATATGCTGCAAATAACTTTTCAAACCAAAACTTAGCTGCACAATTTCTATGGTGTATTTTTAAAATTTGGATTTTCTCAGTGAACCATTGTGTTCACAAATAATGAATATTTCCCCCTTCCTCTCACTTGTCTGTTTCATTTCACAGGCTGACCCCTCTAGTACAATTTTTAAAGACATGAAAAGCCTTATAGGAGGTACTCCAAAATATTCATGGAAAAATAGAATTAAAAGATAATATAAATCTTTCCATTAGCTTTTTGAAACAGCCTCATTATTACTCTTAATTAAATGAGAATGTAGTAACTTTGTACTGTTAAAGGGCTGATATAAGGTGGTGGTGGATGCTTTTTCAAAAAAAAATCAAATTTAGGAAATCCTTTTCTATATTGGTTTTGCAAGGATTTTAATTATATTATATAATAATATAATATATATTATATATTTATTATGTGTTTATTGGTTGAATTTTATCAGCTGTGTGCAGTTTTTTTCCTTCTTTTGAGATGGCATTTATTTTTTACTCCTTCAGTTTGTGAAGGTAATGAATGGACAGGTTGTCCAGCTCTTGAATATTCCTTGTATTCCTGAGATAAAAGTCAATAATTCAAGATGGATTTAAGTTTATTTGTAAACAGCTATGTGTGCCTTATCAATATTTTATTTAAGATTTTTGTGTCTATGTTAATAAAGAGGGCTGAGCTATAATTTTTTTATTTTGCCTTTTAAAAACAAAATTGTTATTCTTTTTCAATAAAAATATAATTAAATTCAGCAACGTCTTTTATAGTTGCCGGCTTCTTTACTCACATTGCTAGTGGGATCTGACCTCTTTCCTGGGTTCAAATTTCTGAATGAAATGGTTTTTTATGTTCTTAATTTTTTTAGATGAGGGATTGAAGCTCATAATCCTTCTTGTCTGCAAAAAAAAGTTTTCATTTTATTCTTACACTTTTATATAAATTCTTATTATGGAAAATTTCAGATACATACATAGAAAAGAGTATAGTATGTCTAACTTTAATGTACACATGACCTGTTTTTAGCCTTTATTAGCTCATGGCCAGTCTCGTTTTCTCTGCTTCTCCCCCTGCCCCCTTCTAACACAGATGACCTTTCCCAATCCCTTGTCCTAGGGCTGGTCTTATTTCTACAACTGTACTAATTTTTTTGTTCATTTCATACCACTTGGATATTTGGATTTTTTTCAGCTTTTCACCATATCAAATAATTGTGCAGTGAACATCCCTGTATCTATTTTCTTATGCAATTGTGCTAACTTCTAAGACATGTTTCTGCACATCTCTCTAAATATTCCTACAAGTATCTCTAAAAGACATAACACCATTCTTTAAACATACCAACAATATTTATCAAATTTGAAATTAATCAACAATAGTCTTTTAACAGAATAAAATATTCACCTATTATTCACATTTCTATAAGTGTTCAAAGGTATTTCAAATACATTTTTAAAAATTTGTGCAGTTGAAATAAAATCTAAACAAGTTACATAAATTATTATCTATCAATATACATCTTAAGATGCTATTAATCTAGATATTTCTCCTTCATTCATTTTTTCCCCTTACAATTTTTTTTTTTCTGTTGAACATACTAGATCATTTCTCAAATAGAAGTCCTATTAGCTAACTTTGGTGAGTGTATTTCTGATGTTTCATTTTTTAGAATATTTTTTTTAAATTTTATTTTGTCGATATACATTGTAGCTGATTATTGCTCCCCATCACCAAAACCTCCCTCCCTTCTCCCTCCCCCCCTCCCCCCCAACAATGTCCTTTCTGTTTGCTTGTCGTATCAACTTCAAATAATTGTGGTTGTTATATCTTCTCCCCCCCCCCCCCGGTTTGTGTGTGTGTGTGTGTGTGTGTGTGTGTGTGTGTGTGTGTGTGTGTGTGTGAATTTATATATTAATTTTTAGCTCCCCCCAATAAGTGAGAACATGTGGTATTTCTCTTTCTGTGCCTGACTTGTTTCACTTAATATAATTCTCTCAAGGTCCATCCATGTTGTTGCAAATGGCAGTATTTCATTCGTTTTTATAGCTGAGTAGTATTCCATTGTGTAGATGTACCACATTTTCCGTATCCACTCATCTGATGATGGGCATTTGGGCTGGTTCCAACTCTTGGCTATTGTAAAGAGTGCTGCGATGAACATTGGGGAACAGGTATACCTTCGACTTGATGATTTCCATTCCTCTGGGTATATTCCCAACAGTGGGATGGCTGGGTCGTATGGTAGCAAAACCACATTGAGATACCATCTAACCCCAGTTAGGATGGCTAAAATCCAAAAGACTATGAACGATAAATGCTGGCGAGGCTGCGGAGAAAATGGAACTCTCATACATTGTTGGTGGGACTGCAAAATGGTGCAGCCTCTATGGAAAATGGTATGGAGGTTCCTTAAACATTTTTTAGAATATTTTAATCTGTTTCTTATATTTTCATTAAATTGATAGATCAAGATGCTTAACCAAATTCATGCTATATATTTTTGGCATACTACGCCATTAGTGATAGTGTGCTCTACCATCAGGAAGTATATTGTATCTACCTGTCTTTTATTTTTTAATGTAAGCCAGTGTTGATAATCACCACACAGGTCCATTAATTTAGCAAAGTCACTGTATTTTAATATTACCATTCTTTTCTTATTTATAGCTGTAATGTTTCTATAAAGAGAAACTTCTTATCAAGAAGAAGTTTATTCCTATTTGGTTACCCTGAGGTACAATTTTTATACAAAAGGTAGGATAAATGCTTTCCCTTTCTTTCCATTTTTAAAATTATGAGTTGTTTCTCTGGTATCTCCCAAAAGTGATCATGATTCCTTTGAATTTACGTGTCGTTGAGAATCATTAATAATTCATGGGATTTTATATAATAGATGTGTTTAGAGTCCCCTAGGTTATTATCATTCTTGATGCTAAAAATGTCCCACCCTTTCCCAAGGGAAGCCTATTTATGTTGTATCCTGAGTACTTTCCAAGAAAGTTTTAGTAAGTGTAAAAATTCATACAGAGAGATGCACATAAGTTTGCAGCTCTGTGAATTTTTAGCAACTGAGCTGACCCTTGGACCAGCAACAACACCCACAGACAGAGCATCACCAGCACCCAGAGACCTTTCCCTGGCCCCTCCCTGACTTCCTGCAGCCCGGTATAGCTGCTGTCCTGCTGCAGAACAACACAGGCTAGTATGCCTCTTTCTGCTGTTTACATAGATGGGAGGGTACAGTACGTAGTCTACGGCTGGCTTCTTTGCCAACATTATGTTCAGGGAATGAATCGGCATTAGTAGGCATAGCTACACATGTTCATCCTTGACGCTCTGTGTTATCCGGTCACGACAATAGACAATGCTATGGTCCATTTTACTCTTCGTGGGAAACTCAAAAGTTTCCTCTCTTGCTGCTGTGGCTATCCCAGGACACATTCCCTGTGCTTGGGAACACGAGTCATCCTGGCATGCTTTTTCCCGGCGTGACCAGATGCCCCGGGCTCATTTTGTCCCTGTCTCCTCAGAAACAGAATCAGCTCTTATATCCAAGCAGTAGCGATAGTTCAGCAGAGTTAGAAACCACAGCATTGTGATAGTGTATTTTCATTTTTGCTAAAACCTTAAAACAATGCCACTCAACTAAATCATTTATAAAAATTAGTAAATAGCAGATAAACCCCTTAACTATTGACGCATTCCCTTTACTTTCCTGTGCTCAGTGCTTGTGAATGACAAGACTATCAACAACCTGGGGAAGAGACGTACGAGCCCTGCCCTGAAAAGTCCAGAGTTAGGGTTTTTAATTTCAAGGACAAGCATAGTGTTAAAAAGCCCTATAGTTTGTAGTAAAACATGTGATTGTGCCTCTAAAAAAAAATTAGGTGAATCCTTATTTCACAACGTATATGGTAATAAATTATTTTTGGATCAAATATTTAAATGTAAACACTAAAACCAAAATATTTCATTATTTGAGGTTTCTTAAATAGGCTTTATTTATGACTTTCTGCCTGCACTTTGAAATGTGCTGGTATTATGCATCCTTACACACATTTAATGGTGGCACCTGGGCAAGAATCAATAGGATGAAAGCGCCTACTTTATTAGATGAAGGTCATTGTTATCTAAGTTCCTTGAAGAAAAGGTCTGCGCCTTCTAAAAGTAAATAATATCTGAATGAAAGAGCATGCAGGTGGGGCAGAAAATAATGTAAAACTTTAATGTCAGTCATAATGTTTATTGTGCTCAGAGGAGGGGACTTTGAATAATATGAAAGATCAGCTCTTTCAACTCACTGTGAAGTACAGTAGCACTAACCCTTAGGAGACTGAGACTTTTATGGGATACAAGTTATGTCTTATTAGAGACTGAGTATGTGGTAGAAAGAGTCCAGGGGAAATGGGGGCTTCTTTAATCACTCAAGGGCAATAGCTCTTGCATACTAAAGAGTGGTGAAACATCCGTCTTATGCTCGAAATTGAAGGGAGAACAGTCACCGAGCAGAGCTTAACCAAAAGAACTAGAATAGCATGTTCCAGAACAGGATTCACAGTTAACTGTTGGCAACACATTTTTCTACTGTTTTATTCACAATGTGTGATAGATCTCACATTTTAATTAATAAACTTGTTTTTATAGTTAATAAATAAATAAATAATAAGCACCATTGAAAAACTTGAAAACACTTCCTTATGGTATCAGAATTGGGAATGCTTCCAAGTATGACTAAAAGTGAAAAAATTAAATTTCATAAGTTGATTAATATTTAAGAAGTGGTATGATTCAAAGAAAATGGACAAACCATGAAATCCATAGGACTCTTTTCTCATGTTTAAAGAGATTCTACAAGTTGACAATAAAAAGACCAACAACCAACTGAAAATGACCAAAAGAGAAGCAGGATCAGTTCAGCTACAAATGAAATAAATACAAATGCACCGAACAATGTTTAACTTAATCCAAAAAATTTTTAAAAAGGACTGAAATAACGGATTATATTTGCCTCTCAGAGTTGGGATAATTAGATTAATTAGAATGTGGGGAAGTGTGTACATTCTCATACATTGCTGGTGGAACTGTAAACTAGCTTAGTTTTTATGAAAAGCAATTGAAAAATAAATACTAAATAAATATAAAATACCCTTACTCTTGTGACCTGAAACTCAGTGTCTTGCAGTTCATTGTACAGACGTGATCGCTGCTCCGGGGACCGTCATTGTTGGGTCAGACACTCCCAGACCAAGCCTGGGGCTGGCAGGGAGGTGTCTCTGGGTCAGGGGTGCATTTGGAGGCTGGTGTGCCCTGGCCGTCCTCGGTCCTGGGCTCGGTGGGTCTCCAGTCTCTTGCTGCCCTCACTTCTCCCTGGGGCTGGCAGAGCAGGCCCCAAGGACGATCCCTCCTGAAGCCAAGTGCCCACCTCACCCTCAGCAGCTGCAGAGCCCCTGCGAGAGCCCCGAGTGCTCCGGTCCACGTGGGAAGCCGCGTGCAGGGGCCTCCAAGGCTCTCCCTGCTGAGGCCTGGGGTCGGATTCAGGTGGAAGCGTGTTCTTGTCCACGTGCTGCTTCCTCGCACAGATTAGTATCCTTACCGTGGAATTTGTAGGAGGAGACGCAGTGCTGTCAAGTATCCCTTGATCAAATTAAAAGACATTTTGTTGAGAATAGAACAGTATAGTCGTCTGAGCTGCAAAAATTCTCGGAGTGCGTCTGGGGAGAAATGCAGGAGCTGTCGTGTGGCTTTCTTCCTCAGCACCAAGAGAAGGAGTTGTTCGATTGCCTGAACCTTCTTTCCTCCTAGATGTTAACACTGGTGCAAGGGATGCGAAAAACAAAGTGTTTAAGCTTAGGACAGTGGATACCAGAGTCTTGTGCAACATGAAATTAGCCCAAATAAAATGATTCGTGCAATTCAAAATCACAGGCTGCCTGCTGAAGACTCCCAGGGCTCGGGGTTGTGGGGCTTCTGTAAATCCTGCAAGTTAGTTCTCCTCGGGCCTTCACCTTTTCTTGCTAAGCACCCACTTTTCTGGACAATAAGCCAACAGTGAGTATTTTTCAGTTCCTGTGACTCCCACAGAAGCCAAACAACCTGTGGGAGGATGTGACAACCCTGCCTGTGGGCCCCACACCAGGAGCAGGTGCCGACTTGTCCTTCTCTCATTGCCGGTCACACCCCGCCTGTGTGGCCGCCCAAGACCACGTCTGAACTCAGTGCAGGCTCCCAGCTTGTGGCTGACCCTGTTCACCTCGCCGGTCACTGCCGCCTGGGCTCAGGCCTCCTCTCCAGTCTTCCCTGGAGACAGAGTCTTTCCAGCCCGGGAGCCCCACCCGACGTTTTCTCATTTGTCCTTTCGCAGTTCCAGCCTTGAACAGAAAAATCAACCGAAGATTTGCTTCAAATTCTCAAACAGGCTTTGCAAAATGCTAAATCATTCGTGTATTGCTTCTTTTAAAGTTCAAATCCTCTCATGGGTAATTATTCTCAAAAGTAAACCCTTCCTGAAAGAAGGTCACTAAGATGGTTAATTCTATTAAATATAAATTTGTGTTACTCAAAATGTCTTACTTGAAAATGTGTCACTTGAAAAGTGGCCTGTGTCAACATATTTGTAATAGAAGAGTGCATAAAAATGAGTATCTCTGCAGATGTTCTTTACTGTAAGTATTTATCATCACATAATTAAAAATTTATCAATCATGCTAATATTTGCATATATAAACAAAGAAAATTAAATCACCTATTTAGCTATAGAATATCAAATTTGGTAATTATACTGAATTGAAAAATGACCATTACTCACCTGTAAATTTGACAATGAATACGATGTATTGTGAATTTAATACCAACATCTTTTCCCTTCAATCAAATTCTCAAAAGACATTCTCAGTCTTAAAATTTGAGACTGGTGTTAAAAGGCTATTACTGAAAGGGAAAAATATCCTTTTAGGAAAAAGTAATTTATATGACAAAGCATCTGTTAATTCAAACATATGCATCATGCCAATGATCTCAATAGTTTGTACATTCAGGTCAGGGAAGATAAAATATACAGCTTGCTTTGTAAATAGATTTGCAGCACTTTATAAAGTCAATGAATTTAAAAGTGGCAAGATTCTATAGCCCTTCAATTAATAGGACAGGAGATTAAGTATAAAAAAAAAAATCAAGAAACCAGTTTAAGAAAATAACTGGCTCAGTTGTGTGAAATAAAAAAAAAAAAATCAAGAAACCAGTTTAAGAAAATAACTGGCTCAGTTGTGTGAAATAAAAAAAAAAAAATCAAGAAACCAGTTTAAGAAAATAACTGGCTCAGTTGTGTGACTCCTGGACTAGTAGTATTTCCATGACCATGTGGACCTTGGCCTTTGACTGGGAGTATTGATTAGCACTAGGACAGCCTAAGAAACTTTATACCAGATTTTCACACAATTTTTCCATGATACTGGAAGTCAAATCTCAAGAGCTTGAAAACAACCCAAGCCTGTTTTCAGGGATGAATGGCCCAAGACCCTTGGACCTTCTCAGGTCAGCACCTGGTTATGCTTGTGAGTGGCGTCCTTTCTTTCCTCTTAATTTTTATTCTTTAAATTATTTTGCATCCTTCTCCATTTTGTACTTCAGTCTATATATTTTCTGTTGCACATATACCCCAGTTGAATGATCCTATTTTGTACTGAATCCAATCACTCCTGAAAACTATATATTAAGTGCTGAATTTCAGTAATTTTATTTTTCAGTTATAGACTTTCCTTTGTTGTATTTTAAAAGATGTTTCTCTGGTGATTGGATTCTCCAGCTCATCACCTGTTTTCTCAGATGACACCTCTGGACCACAGCTGTCCATGGTCTTGTAGTCCCCATCTCTGCGTCAGTTACAACTTGACCAGTGTTTCCAGTGGGAGGCTGCACCAGCTCCAAGATCCACCCCAGAATGCTCTCTGCCCTCGGAATGTGGGCCCTGCTGTCCTGGTCTGCAGAGAGCTCAGCATGTGGACTGACTCTCATTCATGTCTTCATGGCTAACTCTTGGACTTTCCAGTGACAACTAATGTCATACCAGGAAGTGCTGCAGAAGGGAGACCTCCCAGAAATCCAGGCCCACTCCCTCAGCTTCCCTTCCATCCAGAGCCTGCCCTGCCTAGGGAGTCTGAGAGGCTTCCAGAAGGTGTCTCCTCCTGTCCAGCAGCTCTTGCTCTTGGTGTGAGGGTTGGCCAACAATAAAATGCTTTACCTGAACTGGAAGTAGAACATCAAGAATGCAGTTTGTAGAAAATGGTTTTCTTATTCTCCAAGGAAAATAAAATAGCAAGATCAATGACTGGTAATAATTCCTGGAAGAAATAGAGTGAATAGGTAAGAATCGATGAACCAGGGAATTAGCAAAAGAGACAGCTAGTCATTTGGTCTACCTGCTCATGCACTTTACCCATTCATCCGTGAAGAGGCTTGTCTTTTCCCTCAATTTTAATGTAATGATCTGTTAAACCTTTATGATTCTTGCTTTTGGAAACTTATCTAAGAAATCCACAGCAATCTTATGTCATAAAGAAGTTTGCGTACATTTTCTACTGTTAACTGTATAATTTTTCTTTCATATGTACACATTTTAAGCCTTTGGACGGTATCTGTGTATGTTAAGGGAGGATGCTGATCTATTATTCATCACATAGTGAGCCAGTCTTCCTAATAACGTGTACAAAACCCTGCACCTCTTTCATTTACATTGTGAAGAAACCACACTGACTGTGTTTTGATGACCACGTACTACACAGGAGTGAGTTTATGAAGTTTTACTTCTATTCTCTTGGTCTACTTTTCTCTACAAATACCATGCTTTTTTTAAAGATAGCATTGGCTTAGTAATGTGTTTCTATCCCTTTCAAGGCAAGTACCTTTCTTTGATTTTTCTTTTTTTCCTAGATGTTCTTTACTGCCAGTGCTTTTGCTTAAAATTGAAGTTGTTAAAGAAGTCCTGGCCACTGATAAGAAAAGAACAGAGAAATGTACTTTAAGAAATAAAAAAAGACCATTATTTTTATATGATATGATCACTTACATTAAAACCCAACAGAATAAAGAAAGTATAACACCTAATAAGACAATTCAACAAGTATTGATGCATTAGAGATCACTGAAATCATAGAGTATGCTCTTTGACCACAACAGATTTAAACTAAAAATTAACAACAGAAAGAAATTTGGGAAATTCACAATTTATTTTTCAGGATGAAGTAACACACTTCTAAATAATATATGGGTGAAAGGAAAGATTACAATGGAAATTAGAAAGTGTGTGTTATTAAATAAATGACAGTAAAAACAAAGCATCAAACTCACGGGATGACGCTGAAGCGGTGCTTACAGGGAAATGCATGGCTTGAAATAAATGCCTCTTTAGGAAAGGAAAACAAATCTCAGACCCATCACATAAGCTCCCACATTGAAAACCAAGAGGGAAAAGAAAAAGCAAATCAAACTGAAAGCAAGCACATGAAGAAAACAATAAAAAATAGAGAGAAATGCATGAAATATTAAATAAAAAAACTAAGAGAAAAACTGATGAAACAAACAGCCGGCTCTCTGAGAAGATCAAGGAAATTGACAAGCCCTCAGCCAGACTGACAAAGAAAAAAAGACGGGGACACAGACAGTGAAGCTTGGGAGTGACACACGAGACATCACCACCGACCCCTCTGAAGGTAAAAGCGTTAGAAGAGAATGTCACAAGCAACATTTTTTCAAAACATTCTGTGACATAGATGAAGTTGTCAAATTCCTAGAAAGAAAGAAAACAAACTGACTCAAGATATAATAGGAAATCTGAGTAAACCTGTAACAAGTAGAGAAGCTAAATTAATAATTAAAATCTTCTGACTAAAAAAATTCAGACCCAGATGGTTTTTAATCAAACATTTAACATCGAATATAGATAGACTCTCTCTGTACTCTTTGTCAAAATGCTTGAGAAAAGTGGTTCGCTCTATTTGTTTTCATTTTTATATTACTTGATAAAATATTTAAAGACATACATTCCCTTCAATGTGTTGATTTAGGGAAGTTTTCCTAATCGTAACAAGTTCTGCCAATTTTAACAAGCAGTATTGTTAATTTGTAAGTATTTGTATTTGTTTAGTTACTCATTTCTTAATATTTAATACTGTTTTCTAATAAGTTTCTCTTGAACTTAAACATTTTCTATATTTATTGATTTCTAACTTTTTTCCATTGTACAGAAAGTGCATTCAGCTGCAGATTGCTTTCCCCAGCAAAGCAGCCTCTGAGATGGAGATCAGCATGCAGTTTGTTTACTAGGGATGGAGGGCTCCAGGGACCAGTGCTCTAGAAAGTGAGGAGGAAGGGGGTGTGTGCCGATGTCCAGGGGCTCTGGAGCAGCAGGGCTCTAGAGAGGAGGCCTGAGTTGGGGTAAGATCTCACACACCTGTGCTAATTAACCATTGGATGGAGTGTGCCCCTGGAGGGAGGCTTGGGACCTTCTGTGGGACAGTGAGTTCCACTGAGGGAAGGCCAGAGAGGGTGAACTGCTATGTGCTGTCTAGCTTTATGGCATAACACCTGGTAATTTGAGTGAATGTTTCCTTTGTGCTTGGAAATTATTATTTTATTTCAGCAGGGTATTTTATTTTATTTTTTTAAATTTGTTTAATTGAGTGTGCAGGGAGACGTCCAACAGGGGAGGCAGAAGCTCTGCAGAGACCACACACCCTGTGGTGCTGCTGTCGTGTGATCCAGCAGCCAGGCCCAGTGTGCATGGAGCAGGGTGACATCCAGGAGGGAAGGCAGAAGCTCCTCAGAGACCACATGCCCTGCGGTGCCACTGCTGTGCGAGCCAGCAGGTAGGCCTCACCACCCCCACCTGTCTCCATCCCCAGCCCAGCCCAGTGCACATGGAGCAGGGAGACATCCAGCAGGGGAGGTGGAAGCTCGCAGAGAACACATGCCCTGTGGTGCCACCACATGACCCAGCAGCCTAGCCGAGTGCATGCTGACCAGAGAGGTGGCTCCCTGGAGAGGCCCAAGACCCAAGGCAACCACACACACAAGGCACTAGTGGCCAACCGAGCAGGCACTGAGGTAGCCATACCAAATTGGCGACCCCAGCAACATACTAGCCAGACAATAGTGTCAAACCTGTGGACTGTGAAACCCCCTGCTGTAATGATGAAACATTAAAGGAAAGATACCAAAACTGTGAAATATCAAGAAAGTACACCACCAAAGGGTAATAACTCTCAAGATCTAGATCCTATAGAACAAGAAGCCCTTGAAATGTCTGACAAGGAATTTCAGTGATAATTCTAAGGAAACTGAATGAGATACAAGAAAACTCAGCGAGACAACATGATGAAACAAGGAAAAGTATACAGGAACTGAAAGAAGAAATGTACAAGGAAATCAATGCCTTGAAAAATAATGTAGCAGAGCTTGCCGAGCTGAAGAATTTATTCAACCAAATAAAAAACATAACAGAGAGTTTAACCAGCAGGCTTGCAGAAGCAGAAGAGAGAACTTCTGACCTTGAAGGTGGGCTGTTTGAAATAACACAGGCAGACAAAAAAAAAAAGAAAGAAAGAAAGAAAGAAAGAAAAGAAAAAGAAAAAGAAAAGAAAAGAAAAAGGAATTAAAGGCATTGAAGAAAATCTGAGACAGATATCACACAGCCTTAAGTGCTCAAACATCTGAGTCATGGGTATTCCAGAAAGGGATGAAAAGGAGATTGCATTGAAAACATATTCAACAAAATAGTGGCAGAAAACTTCCCAGTTATTGGAAAAGACACAGATCTTCTCAACATAATTAAAGCATATATGATAAAACCACTACCAATATCATCCTGAATGGGGAAAAGCTGAAAGCTTTTCCTTTAAGAACAGGAACTAGACAAGGATGCCCACTCTCACCACTCCTATTCAACATAGTGCTGGAAGTACTAGCCGGAGCAATCAGAGAAGAGAAGGAAATAAAGGACATCCAGATTGGAAAAGATGAAGTCAAACTGTCCCTGTTTGCAGATGACATGATCCTATATATCAAACAGCCTAAAGCCTCTACAAAAAAAC
This sequence comes from Cynocephalus volans, assembly GCF_027409185.1. Taxonomy (NCBI): domain Eukaryota; kingdom Metazoa; phylum Chordata; class Mammalia; order Dermoptera; family Cynocephalidae; genus Cynocephalus; species Cynocephalus volans. The sequence goes on along the minus strand of NC_084473.1, from coordinate 1,696,317 downwards.
TCTTGGAATTGATAAATGATTTCAGCAAAGTAGCAGGATACAAAATCAACACAAAAAAAATAGTAGCATTTCTATTCTCCAATAGTGAACATGCAGAAAGAGAAATCAAGAAAGCTTGCCCATTTACAATAGCAACCAAAAAAATAAAATATTTAGGAATTGAGTTAACCAAGGATGTGAAAAATCTCTATAATGAGAACTACAAACCACTGCTGAGAGAAATTAGAGAGGGCACAAGAAGATGGAAAGATATTCCTTGCTCTTGGATTGGAAGAATCAACATTGTGAAAATGTCCGTACTACCCAAAGTGATATACAAATTCAATGAAATCCCCATCAAAATTCCAATGACAGTTTTCTCAGAAATTGAAAAATCTATCCAGACATTTATATGGAATAACAAAAGACCACACATAGCCAAAGAAATGCTGAGCAAAAAAAATAAAATAAAGCTGGAGGCATAATGCTACCTGACTTTAAACTATACTACAAAGCTATAATAACCCAAACAGCATGGTACTGGCATAAAAACAGACACACTGATCAATGGAATAGAATAGAGAATCCAGAAATCAACCCACACACCTACGGCCATCTGATCTTTGAAAAAGGCCCCAAGCCTATACACTGGGGAAGAGATTGCCTCTTCAGCAAATGGTGCTGGGATAACTGGATATCCATATGCAGGAGAATGAAACTAGACCAATACCTTTCACCATATACTAAAGTCAACACAAAATGGAGTAAAGAATTAAATATACACCCTGAAACAATAAAACTTCTTAAAGAAAACGTAGGAGAAACATTTCAGGAAGTAGGACTGGACACAGACTTCATGAATAGGACCCCAAGAGCATGGGCAACCACAGGACAAATAAACAAATGGGATTATACCGAACTAAAAAGCCTCTGCATAGCAAAAGAAACAATTAACAGAGTTAAAAGACAACCAACAGAGTGGGAGAAAATATCTGCAAAATATACACCTGACAAAGGATTAATATTCAGAATATACAAGGAACTGAAACAACTTTACAAGAAAAAAACAAGCAACCCAATTAAAAAATGGGCAAAAGAGCTAAACAGGCATTTATCAAAGGAAGATATACGAATGGCCAACAGACATATGAAAAAATGCACAACATCACTCAGCATTCATGAAATGCAAATCAAAACCACACGGAGATACCATCTCCCTCCTGTTAGGATGGCTACTATCAAAAAGACTGTGAATGATAAATGCTGGCGAGGTTGCGGAGGAAATGGAACTCTCATACATTGTTGGTGGGACTGCAAAATGGTGCAGCCTCTATGGAAAATGGTATGGAGGTTCCTGAAACAATTGCAGATAGATCTACCATATGACCCAGCTATTCCACTGTTGGGAATACACCCAGAGGGATGCAAATCATCATGCTGAAGGGATTTTTGTTCTCCAACATTCTTTGCAGCCCTATTTACAATAGCTAAGAGTTGGAACCAGCCCAAATGCCCATCATCAGATGAGAGGAAACGGAAACTGTGGTATATCTGCACAATGGAATACTACTCTGCTATAAAAAAGAATGAAATACTGCCATTTGCAATGACATGGATGGACCTAGAGAGAATTATACTAAGTGAAACGAGTCAGGCACAGAAAGAGAAATCCCACATGTGCTCACTTATTTGTGGGAGCTAAAAATAAATAAATAAATACACAAAATGAATGGGGGGAGGGAAGAAGACACAACAATTACAATTCCTTGAAGTTGATATGACAAATAAACAGAAAGGACATTGTTGGGAGGGAGGGGGGAGAAGGCAGAGGGAGGGAGGTTTCAGCAATGGGCCACGATAATCAACCACATTGTATATTGACAAAATAAAATAAAATTTGGAAAAACAATTGTTTTTTTAATTGAAACATAATCGATTACACTCGGCTAGGTATTTTAAATGTAGATGCACACTAGATAATTGTGCTTAGGCTTCCCATGTCTTTGCATATTTTGTGTACTGAATAAAGTGGCTTCAGTGTGCGTGACTCTGCCTGTCCTTGCCTGCTGCTGAGCACCAAGACGACCATCCTTCCCCTGAGGTTCAGTGCCGGCCACCTGCAGCTTCTCCTCCTGCATATCTTGCCATTGTCTCAACGTTTACAGTCTGATCCTGGATCTGCAATGTCGCTGCCCAGCTTCATGAGGTGGTCCTGCTCCAGCTCTTGCTGGGGTTGGCTTGATAGCTTCAGCCACCGCTAGCACTGCTTCCTGGGCGTGAGTTCTGTTCGTTTTTCCTTCAGAACTTTCCCTGCGTGTCTTTTCTTCCTGTGGAAGGCTCTGTGATTCCCACGTGAATCCAGGCTTTAACCAAACCAGAGTTTGGAAAGGTCAGCAGCAGTCCAGTCGCTGTGAGACACGGACTCAGGCTGTGGCTGCACGTTTACTCTGAGTGCGAAAACATGGATGTTCCATGCTCTTCCTGAGTCTCTGTTTCCTTACCTGTAAAGCTGCATGAAATACAGCTCGTGTGTGGTCCACAGGTTAAATAAGGACACACAAACAAGTCCTGGTATGGCAATAATTACTAACACTCGTTGAATGCTTTCCACATACAGGCATCATCTCATGTTCTCCACAACAAACCTACAAGGAAGTACCTTAATACTCTCCTTAGACAAATAAGAAAATGGGGGTCTGGAAGTATTAAAACTTTTCTAGATGTACCCAAGGTGATGAGTGCTAGATTGAGATTTGAAATCCAAGCCTTCAGGAATAATGCAGAATCTATGTTCTTTGTTATTATCATCATTATGATCATCATTATTATTTTGAACTTATGTGCATTAAATTGGAATTTTGGGGGAGAATATACAGTTTATGAGTTTCACCACATGAATAAATTCCTGCAGTCACAGTCATAACACAAACAGCCCCATCACTCTGAAATACTCCTGTTCAGCCCCTCAGAAGTCAAACCCTGCACACACCATGGCTCCAGCAACTGCAGATCTGTTCTTCATGCTTAAAGTTTTGCCTTTTCTGGAATTCAAGGTAAGTGGAATTGTGCATTATGTAAGTTTTGAAATAGGCTTCTTGCACTTAGTAAAATACCTTTGAGATCCATCGTGCGTGGCAAGTATCACTAGTTCATCCACCGTGCTTCCGAGCATTCTGCTGCATGGGCGGCCACCGTTTCTCCCTCCGTTCACCCGCTCAAGGACACGTGGAATGCTTGCAGGTTCTGACAGATGTGAATGCAAGTAGAGCTGCTGTAAATATCTGTGAATGAGATTTGTGTGAGCCCGTTTTCATTTACCTTGCAGTAGAGCCGTGGGGCCAAATGGCGAGTGGTATTTAACTTTACGGAGAACCGTCACTCAGTCTGCAGTTTGGCCACTTCGTCTCGGGTCCCCACCACCAACACTCATGTGTCCAGTTACTCCACATCTTCACACCAGAGCTTGTTTCATGAGTGTCCACGTTTTTAAAATGTGCCCGTCCCTAATGGCTAATAACATTGAACGTGTGTTCATGCACTTATTTTCTGTCTGCATATCATCTTTGGAGAAGTGTTTGTTGAAGTATTTTGATCATTTTAAATCAGGTTATTTTGTTACCATTGAGTTTGATTCTTTGTATATCCTGGGTCTCTGTTAGATATGCCATTTCAAATATTTCCTCCTAGTCTGTGGCTTGTCTTTTTATGCCCTTAACAATCCCTTTCACAAGCAATTAGAAAAGGTTTAATGAAGTCCAATCTTAATTGTTTTTTACTGTTCCTGCTTCAGTGTCATATCTAAAAACTCCTTGCCTAACAAAATATTGTAAGTATTTGTCCTATGTTACGTTCTAAAAGTTTCTTAATTGCCTGCATTTTCCTGTCTGATCCATTTTGAGATAATTTTTGTGCAGAGTACAAGTATTTCATGAAGTTTATTTTTGAGTACAGACACCCATTTGTTCCGACACATTATGTTGACAGACGACCGTCATTTTATCGAATTGCCTTTGTCAAAGGGCAGTTGTCTCATTCCCTGTACCACCACCTGCCAAAAAAAAAGCAATTGCCAAGTTTGCATGAGTCTATTTCTGCATTTCTATTATTTTCTATATTATCAATAACACACTGTCATGACTACTGTTGTTTATCATAGGTCTTGAAATCCTACAGCCCCAGACTTTGTTTTTCTTGTTCAGTTTTGGGCTGGCTATCCTCAGTCATTTATTTCTCATACAAATGTTAGAATCAGTTTGTTGATATGTATAAAATACCCTCCAGGGATTTCAATCAGCGTATGTTGATCTTACTTTACTGTTGTTTCTTCATCTGTTGTTTCAGCGCATGGTTGGAAACTGCAATTTTCCAAAGTCCGTTTACAATAGGTCGATAAGAAAATGAGAAGAAAATTCTTAGATGAAGAATCTAGATACCAAAAATTTATAAAACACTGATGAGAAAAAGAAAAAAAGACCTAACTACATGGAGAGATGTTGGAGGACTCAATGTTGTCATGACGTCTGATAGGTTTTATGTTTTTATCTTGAACTTGTATCCTCTGGTATTGCTAAACGCATTTATTAGTTCCAGAAACTTTTCTATAGATTCCTTGTGATTTCCTACTTAGATAGTTGTGTTGCTTATAAAGAGAGATGGTTTTATATCTTTTGCAATTTTTCTCTTTACTGCTCATTGTTTCCGGCTAGGACTTCCAGTGAGATTTTGAACGGAAGTGAGGAAAATGGACACCACTGTCCTCAGTCTTGCCCTGAAACTTCCAGACTGTCACCCTCTACTGCAACATTAGCTGTGGGTTTCTGCATATGTACTTGTCTGCCCTTCTACTTGTCTGCTGAGATTTTTACCATGTATGAGTGTTGAATTGCACCAAACACTTCTTCCAAATTGATTGATATAACTTGTTTTTCTTCTTTTTTCTGCTCATATGATGGGTTGCTTTGGTTGCTTGTCAGATGTTGAACCAGCCTGACATTTATAAGTTCCATGTGATCTTTCTTCTTTTTTCAGAATTTCAAAAAATTTGCAGAGAATTAATTTTTTTAGTATATGTAGGACTACTCAGGTTATCTGATTCTTGTGTGAGTTTCAGCAGATTGTGGTTTTAAATAATCTAGTCTGTTTAAGCTAAGTTCTCAGTGTCATGTGCACACAGTTGTTCTCAATATCCCCCTCATTATCCTTTCAATGTGGCATCTGTTTTGATGTCTCCTCTTACATTCCTGACATTAGTGATTTGTCCGTTTTTTCTCCTTTTGTTTGTCTGTCAGGGTTGTGGGAGGTTAATCTGCCTTATAGATATTCTCAGCTTTTGTTTTCACTCAAAATTCTACTAGACATACAATTTTTTCAACTATCTTACATTTTAATAAACTTAAGAGGAGAAAAGACACTACTATAATTATCTGATATTTACCATTTCTGTTTCTTTTCTTTTATTCTTAAATTTTTATGTTTCTTTCTGACATGATTTTTCCAACAGAAAAACTTTAGCTTTTTTGGAGCAGCTCCACTGGTAAGATATTCTCTCAGTTTTCGGTTTTTTTGGAAAATGTTTTTTTTTTTTTTTATTTAATCATGAATTATTTTTTTCACTTTAAATGTGTTATGCAACTTCTTTCTGGGCTGCTTGGTTTCTGGAGAGAAATCTACAGTCATTTAAATTGTTGTTTTGCTACACGTAATGCATTGTTTTTGACTCATTTCTTTCAGGTATTTTTTCTCATTATTTTTCAGTAGTTTGATTATGATGTGTATGGACATACATTTTTGTTATCATTGTTTTGTTGCTTTTAGAAATCTTGTTCAGATTTGCTGAACTTCTTGTATTTGTAAGTTTGTGTCTTTCATTTAATTTGAGAGGTTTTCAGCTTCTATTCCTTCAAATATTTTTCAGCACTACAATCATTTTCCTTTATTATTTTTTTTTGAGACTGCAATAACATAAATGTTAGATATTTTTGTTATTGTTCCACAGGTCCCTGAGACTCTACTCATTCTTTTTCCTCTTTGTTGCTTAGATTGGGTACAATTTCTATGGGTCCATCCTAGACTTCATCAGTTTTCTCAGCTGTCATTTTCATTCTACTGTAGAGCCCAGCCTGTAAATATATGACTTTTGTCACTGTATTTTCAGTTGTAAAATTTAAAATAAAACCTTTTTCTTTGCTGAAACTTTCTATTTTTTTCCATTCACTTCAAGAGTGATTATCCTTATTTCCTGAAACATTCTTATAACAGTTGCTTGAAAGAGTTCGTGTAAGAATTCCAATGTCTGCACTATCTCAAAACACTTGGCTCCTGTGAGTTATCTTGTTCTCGCAAGATGGTGATATTTTTGGCACTTCATACACTGAGTAATTTTGGATCATTTTTTAAAAAAGTGTGAATATCATCTCCCTGACTCTGGGTCTTATTTAAGTCCTATGGAGAATGCTGGCTTTAGTTTGTATTGCTTTTTGTTAGCAGACAGTTTACTAGCATCAGCTCTCTGTGAGCTGTGCCTAGCATCAGTGGGTTTTGAAACCTCTGTGGTGTGGTTTTCATCTACATCCTGTGTGCAGCCCAGCAGCCCAGCAGGGGTATGGGCAGTGGTTGTCCTCAAAGGTCTGTCTTCAAAGATTTGTCTTGTGGTTTCACTATCAGATCCATGCACGGACAGACAGGGCTGTAGCTACAGCTTCTCATGGCTGCCTTTCTGAGGACTCCCTCTATGATCTTCCTGACACTTCAGTGCTCCAAGGTCCCCTTCCAGAAAGCTGGGCTTTAGCTTCTGTGCTTTGCCGTGCACTTCATGTGATGTTATTCCCTCTGCAGCAATGAGGAGTGAGGATAGACAGACAAACAGGCACACTGGTTCACAGAGCTCCCAGGACCACAGCTCCTCCAGGCAGGGGAAGGGCCACCTCCAGCAGCCACCCCATGCGTTTTATCTGGGTGTCCAGCTGCACTCATGGGGAGATGGAGTGGAGTGTGATGGTTCAATATTGGCCAGGACTGAGAAAATAGAGCAGAGCCATGCTTAGCCACACTGCCCAGCACCTCTAAGCTCCTCAGTGACTCAGGTCCACTGTCGTCTTTGTGATCTTGCCCTTTCTCTCTCCTCCTCTAACACAGAGTTACTTTGTGTCCACTGTGGCCAACACAGCTGATGCACAGAGAAGACTTCAGAGCCTTTGAAGCCCAAAGTCAGTGAGGACAGATGGATGCAGAATGCTGGTGGCAGATGACATTTTAAATTACTAATCTGGTTGTCTTTTCTGTATTTCCCTTTTATTCTCACTCAAATGTTCCCTGCAGAAAATTTTCTCTCTCCCTTTCCCACATCAAAGGAGGAAACAATATCAAAGGAGTGAGGGGAGCATCTCTTCTCAAGGGCCTCCTTGCAGGACTGAGCTTCTGCTTGAGAAAACCGAGACAAGTCAGCTCCAGGGAAGGGGTGGGGAAGGCTGAATTCCATGCTAAAGGGATCAGGGAGCACAGACAGAACTTTCCATCTTGGAAAGCCACCAGATGTCCTTGGCATGTGCCCTCCCAGCCCTTCCTGGTGTGCAGACTGCCACCTGCTCCTCTGGACACCGGTAAGCCTCCCTAGCAGAGGAGGGCTCAGAGCTCTTGGGTGTGAGCCCAAAAACGAGTGGTGCAGGTGCAAGTTCCCAGAGCCACAGTTAACAGGTACATGTGGGGGAATGATGGTTGCTACAGGGAGAGCACAGGCACTGTGGGTGGACAGAGACACAGGCTTCTGGAGCATCTGTCAAGGAACATGAACTGGGTACAAACCCAAGAAGGCCTCCTGGAGGAAGGGCACCTGGAGCTTAAGAGAGACGAAGGAGGAGAGATGCAGGTAAAGGGCGAACTGAAGCATATTCCCGGTAGAAAGACCACATATCGTCCGTGGCTGGGGTTGTCTGAATTCTTATGAACCCGTGGGTCTCCTGTGCAGACAGGTGGGGTTTGTGCAAATAGATAAAGAAAGGAGGCTTTCCCACACAAGCAAACATGCGTGAGTTGTGGGGCAGGCAGCGTTGCCTTGTTCTTGTACAGAGTGACGGACATGAGAAGGAAGAGGAGAGAAAGGGAGAGGGAGGGAGGGAGGGGTTGATTGTCTCCCATTTGCTCGACTGCTGCATGCTTCAGAACTCCCGGGACGATGCCAGCACATGGTGTCGTGGGACACTGAGTACCTGATGGGTGACTCAGACCAGGACGAGAGCCCTGCAGGCAGGGCAGGACCTAACAAAGGCCTCTGATGCTTGCAAGGGACAGAGGGCCCAAGAGACACAAGGGACAGGACATAGGCAGCACAGGAGAGGCAGAGAGAAAGACACGAGCAGCAGTGAATCAGACTCAGGTATGAGCACTGTGGGAACCGCAGAATGCTGTGAGAACGTTTTGCTTGGGACTGGACGAGCCTGCACTCTATGCTGTATCACACAGCATGGTGTCCTCGGCTTCAACTGTCTGGTAAGCACATGATGAACGTGTTTGCAAGTACACATAGTAGAGACCCTGGGCCACAGCCAGAGAGGTTAGGAGGAAATCATTCTTCATTAGATACATTGGCCCACTCGAGAATGAGGTGGGCTGTTAGTACAGTGGTTAGGGCCAGCGTCCTGTGGTCCAGAGGCTGGCTCACAGCAGGTATATCACTTGCAGCATGACGCAGATCACTTTGCTACTGAGTTCAAAGATTCTCCAGTATAAATTGGGGGTGATTATAAACACCTCCTGTGAGGACTTATGCAATAAGACTGGATGTGGCATGTGACACCTGCTGGTTGTCATGAAGGCTTCAGCTCCATCACCAACTCATTCCCAAACAACCTTCCATTTGCCCATGTGTTCTGGGTTTACGAATGTTGTACTTACTCTCTATTCCCACCTCAATCCCAAGAGATCAATTTATACTGCGCATTGACTCCAAGCACCCTCGACTTTGGGGAAACTTTGGGATGGGCACAAGGCAGTACCATCTGCTGCAGTGCAGAAGCGATAACTTCATCTCGCCCTCCAATTCTCTTCCGAGCTACACAACCGGGTTGCTGACCCAGACCGTCATGCGCTAAATAAACATTTGTGGCTTTAAGACACTGAGTTTTGGGTGGTTCATTGTTCAGCAATTCACAGCTGATTCAGAGGGATAGAGAGTTTATGCAACTGGACCAAGATTTCATGATTGGTTGGTGCGAGGGTTGGGATTAACTATTTGCAGAATTGGTAGAATTCTTTCTGTGCCTTTTCCTTATCTCTCTCTTTCACACTGAATCTCTGATTCCTTCCAGACAGGTAGGAAATGGTGGGCTGCTAAAAAGTCATAACATTTGTGAAGATGGGGCCTTACCTGCCCTGCTCAGAAGTGAGTGCACTTCTGGATGGGTCCAGAATACTGCCCCGAGACACCCGCAGGCTCAGACAGGTATATTTTAACATCTGTGATCTCAAACCTACTCGTAATGTCATCTTGGGTACATTGCTTAACTTTCATAAACGTCATCTCTTTACTAAAGTTGGTGAAAAATAGCACAATTTCATAGGGATATTGCCATCCTTAAGTGAGTTAGTTAATATAGAATTTTACTAAAGTGCATGTTATTCATCAGTCATTCAAAAATGAGAGCCATGATTAGCCCTGGTGACTCAGTAGTGCTTATTTAATAGGCTATCTTGTTAAATCCTCTCAAGCCCAGAAAGTAAACAGTATTGTACACTTCGAGTGTCTTTATAAAAGTTCCCCAAAGGAAGCAGCCGTGAGGGCTGCAGCAGCAGCAGCCCTCAGGTGTCACTCTCGTGTGTAAACCAGAGAAATGCCACCACTTTGGAAAATATTTGGAATTGCCTGGAAATTAAAGAGCTGGGCCAGGACCAGGGAGTGACCAGCAGTCAGTCCACGCCTGGGGGTTTCCAAACCTTTAATCTGACTTTAAAGCCCTGCACTATTCTCATAAAAACAGAATGCATCCATTCAGCAGTGTGTGTCCACCTGTGCTTTGTGACTGGCAGGCTCTCATAGACCTGGCAAAGATGGGCGGGGCACATGCACTTTCTCCCAAGGCATGTTCTACCTGCAGAACAGGTGATGGGCACTAAAGGTGGGAATGTGGGAGGACCGTGCCTGAGACCACCTCCTCAGTCTGTTGTGATGAGTGGTGGGACCCTTATTGTGTGTCTGCAGTAGAACTTGTACAAGCTACTAGGACATGGGGTCAGAAAGAAGTTGTGGAAGTTCAGAGAATGGACAGCAGTTGGTGTTGGCAGGTTAGCAAATAAAGATATAAGATGCCCACATAAATCTGAGCTTTCTTTTATAAATGACATCTTAGTGTGTGTGTGTTTAAGTATGTCCCATGCAACTTTGAGCACATATTTATATTTAGCATTCACATTTAATAAGTGTCCTATGTTTTATATGTTGATCCTAATAGCAGAGAAACCACAGGCACAACTCTGGGGCACTGTCCTCCCTGTATCCCAACCCAATCCCTCTCCTCCCACCCTCCAGTCTCCATCCTGACTGGCCTGGGTCCAGTGGTCAAGTGGCCAGGGGGACGGGACTCCTAGTGACCACCTCCCGAGGTGACATGTGGCATGAAGAGCAGAGACAGCCAAACCCAGGCATGGACTGACTGATGGTCACTAACTGGCCTTGCCTGGCCCATCTCTTTAATTTCCAGGCAATTTCAAATATTTTCCAAAGTGGTGTCATCACACTAGTTTACACACAAGAGTGACGCATGAGGGCTGCCAATGCTGCACTTTCAGGTCAGCACCAGCGATTCCCAGACCTTTCAAGTTGGCTAGGCTTTTGAAGGTGAGTGCTGTCTCATTGTGCTTTTAATCTGCACTTTGTTGTGGAGTATACATAAAGCAAATGTATTTCACAGGGCCTGGTTTTCCAAGGCCTTGCAGTTTCAGGCTTGGCCTGACTTCTTAAAAGTACATATAAAATATTAACCTTGCTAAAGATAGGAAGTTTTCCCCAGGCTATAGTCTCTGTTGTAAGATAAAGAGTTGTAACACAGCAAGGTTGCTGGCTCAGAGACAGACAGGCTACTGATTGATATGTAAAGATACTGGGAAATTGCTGTAAGGAGAGAGAATGTTTGCTAAAATCAAGCTTTTGTTGGTGGATCAACTCAACTTCTTGCAAATTGCATTATGGATGTCACCTTGCTTGTTTCACTGAATGTTACCAGGTTCCATTGCTAAACTTGTTAAACTGTACTTAGCAAAAACCCCATCTATGTTCTCTTCCTGTAACTTCCTGGTCTGGAAAATAAATGCAGGAAGAGAACCCTAACTCGGGGTTAATTTCCCAAATGGAAGGAATGCCTCTCTCTTGAGGGTTCTGGGAGATTAACCCCTTTTGGGGGCTTCTCCCTGCTCAGAAGAGATGGACTTTGAGCAATCTTTGGTGGTTCCATCACCCAGGGGAAAAGGGGTGACAAATCCATGGGAGGCAAAGCAGCACTTTGTGAACATCAGTGACTCACAGGAGTTTTGGTCGTTCGTGGTTCTTCCATCGAGGGACGATTCATAACTCCTGCCCATTTTTACTAGTTTTTTCAACTTGGATTGATTTGTAGGTGTTTGTTATGTCTGGCAATTACAAATTTTCATAAGTTTAATGAGTTCAAGGTATCTTCTCTATGCTCTTTATTTTGCACCTGGACAAAGCAGACAGTTCTGGGGGTTAAGGAAAGACTCCAAGTGCAGAGGAAACAAGAAGGTGGTCAGGAAGGGAGCCCGTTCCGTGTGGTGCCTCTCACACACGGCCCACTGGGCTTAAAACAAAATTGAGGCCATGGGCTCTCTTCTTAGGCACCTTCCAAAGTCTCTCTCTAAACTCCCCTGTAAGTCCTGAGTGGACGTGCCCACCTGCCCCAGGTGTTCCCAGGCATTTTGAAGTACAGAGCGACTACATTTAGGCATCTGACAGGATGAGCCCTGACCCTGCCCTTAGCAGTTCAGAGTCCACTGGGGATCGAGGTGGTCCTGAAGGCCTAAAACAAGGATATGAACACACTGTGGATAGCTGGGAGGAGGCTGGGAGGAAGGAGATATCGGGAGGGCGTCGGGTGGGGCACACCATCAGGCTTGGCCTTGGATCGTGGACAGGAGTTCTAGAACTTGAAAGGTAAGGGGACAGGGAGAGACTAAAAACACACATAAATGAGTGAGCCTCCCGGGTCTGGGCAATGGACAGCGAGAGTGTGAGAGCTCACCATGCAGGCAGCTGGGAAGGTCGGAGGGAGATGTCCAGGGAAGTCTTTCTCCAAGCCACACAAGGCTTATTGGCCAGGCCATTCATTCACTTTTTATTCTGCTGGAAAAGGAAGCATCCTTCAGAAATGCATGGAAGCATTCAGAACTGCACTGAGGAAAGCCACAGGCTGTCTGGTCTCCCCATGCAGGAAGGACGGGCCTCGCTAGGGCAACCTGCAACCTGGGCCCAGCTCCAGTTCACCTGCGAGCAAAAGGAGGCAGCAGATTGGAACAGGTGTGTGAGTTATGCATGACAAGATGTGTACTGTCACAGCGAGGGGTCCTAAGAATCTACGGTGACAAGGAATGAGCATATTTTGTCTTCTGTTTGTCATTTTCTAGGTCAGTTCTAGAAGCAGAGTGGTGAGTTTATATTTCAATTTATTTTGTTGAGTTTGTGGTAAAATTTATATATGCAGACATGTCTAGCCAATTGTCATAAAAACTTGAGTCTTAACCATGGGGGTTGGTGGGAGAAGCAAACTGGTGCCTCATCTTCAGTCGGCTGTTTGCAGGGAGGCGGGCCCCCTCCTTTGATTCCTGCCACGCGCTCTTGCAAGGTTTCCTCAGACTGGCTTCGAACTCCTGTAAACCCTGACACTTCATCAAAACCTATTTCATCTGGGAAGGCTAGGGCTGTAAGTTATTGATTTATAAGATGACTTTCTTATCGGTCAGACGTGATAGTGTGAATTTTCAATCTTGGCTGAGAAGGTGGGGAGTGTTAACTTGCAGGACATGATATAATGTGATTCATATCAACACAGGCACTGTTTTCTTTTCAATCTTGGCTAAGAAGGTGGGGAGTGTTAACTTGCAGGACATGATATAATGTGATTCATATCAACACAGGCACTGTTTTCTGGCACTGCCATATGGAAATAAAACATAAACAAAAGAGGGCGTCTCTTGTGAGGGATGCAGGTGATTAAGAACTGAGAAGATCCACCAGTCAGACGACGGAGCTGGAAGTGAGTGTGAGCTGGAGTCTGCCTCAGTCCACTTGTGCTGCTGTAACAAAATACCACGGACTGGGTAATTTATAACTAATGGAAATTCATTCTCACATTTCCGGGGTGGGAAATCCTAGATCAATCAGCGGCTGGGCTGCTGTCCCATGAGGGCTGCCCTCAGCCTCCAGGATGGCACATGGCCACTGTGTCCTCGAGGAGACCAATGTGGTATCCTCACATGGCAGGAGGGGACAGGCTGCAAAGGGCCTGAGAGAGCTGCCTGAGCCCTTCTACACGGGCCCTCACGCGGGTGGTCCCCTCCTGACACAGTCGCTGCTCGAAGGCCTGAGCTCTTCCTAACAACACTGGGGGTGATGTGTCACCACAAACTGTGGGGGGCACTCATTCCCCTAGGAAGACCCTTTGTGGCTGTTAGAGCCACGCACCAGCAGTTTCTGATGATGACAGTGGCAAGGTGAGGGCCACGGGCCTCTGCACTCTCTCCTCTCTTCTCTTCCCTCTCCTCCTCCTCCCTGTGGAGACATCTGAGGCTGAGGCAGGGAAGCACTGAAGTCCCTGCAAGCCTGATGGGTGGTGGGAGGTGTCCCTTCCACCAGGAGAAAGAAAACACCCTGCCCAAGATAAGGGCAAAGCCAGAGTGGGACGTGGACGTGACTCGAGTCCAGGGACCCCCATCCTGTGTCACCGTGTGGTTCTTTCAAGCCACTGAAACCACACCCTTCCAGCCTCCTTGAGAACAGATCAATGAAATTTATGTTAAGGGGTGTTGTGGAACGTAGATGGGCTACTACTGAGTACTGCTCTTACGATGAAGGTATTTCAGAAACTCTGCAGAAAAGAGAACTCAAAGATAACAGAAATCTTTCCATGAGCTGTTTGAAGTTCTCTCCTACACATTTAATGCTGCGTTTGACAGACAGTAGCTGCACCAAGATTTTAAATAGCAAAAATACACATATACTTGCACACGTACACGATTATTGGTAAATTCTGACCCTAGAAAATCCACTTGACTGACTTTGATACAGGCTAAATCACAAAATAAAGTGATGAAAAATCCAAATATGCACAAAATAACTGGTGTTATTCTATTGAAAAATATTGTAAATTTGTATTGAATTCTTTTTTACTTTCTTTACTACAGAAATATTTAGGCAATAACAATGTCAGACACTACTGTAGAATAAATATTGGAATCACACCTATGTTGATATATGGGTACCCTTTAAATTATCCTTCATGTTTCTGTGGACATTAAGGTGTTATGTCAGATGAATCTAATAATGTTATTATCCATTGCTTTTTTTTTTTTTTCTTTTTGATATAGCATTTACTCTTGCTTCACATAACATGACTGCAAAATACCGAGACTAGTTTTAGTAAATGGCATATAGCACGAGTTGCTGGATAAAGTGCAGACAGCGAATTGTTCCTCGTCTGCAGTATGATGAATTCTTCCCATTGTCCAGACAGACAAAGCACTTCTGCAAAAATTACATTAATTCGGTGTCCCTTAAACTTTGTGAAACATTTCCAGGAATCAGAAAAACACACCGTTTAAAACTGTCATATGAAAGAGCGCTGTACTTTACTATCACCTTGTAGCTATAATAAGATAAGAGACATTTTAATGCAATGGGTGCGTTGTTCTTATTTTTCTTTTGAAATTCAAATTGACAATAAAATAGTGGCAAGAGATTTTAGTCTTTTTCTTATAGTTTAACAAGCAGAAGAGCCATGGATTATAACCACAGGGATAAAAGGAGAATTCCATCTTTTAAGAGAAAACTGATCACATCACTGCCTGCGGTGGCGTTCTAACGAGCCTTCCTCCAGGAAGCCGCGCACATTTCCACACTTAGTTTCAAACTCCTTGGGACAACGGGAGGCCTCCCAGCCGCTGAGCTCCAGCTCGGGCAGAGCTGCTCGGGTGCAGGAGGAGAACTGGGGGAAGCTCCTAGATAGGAAAGTCATCCCCATCGTCCCAATCTAATTAAGACAGGCTCGTTTTTAAGTAACCAGGAAGACCAGGGGCGCAGTGGTGATTGTCTCAGCTTCGGTCCTTACGTTCCTGGGGAGGAGTTGGGTCGGCGGCTCCGTAGGTGAAGGATCGTGTGCGGACAGTTCTGCTGCGGAGGCTTCGCTCGCCCCCCTGTTGCTCATCCTCAACCTGTCTTTGCGACTGTCCTTCCCTTCTAGTGGAGCTTTAACTTTGATGCACAGTGTGAGGCCATTTCTATGGCAAAGTCACCCAAAGGAAAACAAAAGTCCTGACAATGTTTAGTGTCCAAACTCCAGAGTGAGATGGCTGCAGTCTCCATTTTGCTTCAAACACAAGAGCAGTGAATCGAGCTCTTGATTCAGGAGAAAATGATGGCCCCAGTTTTGATACTGGGAAGACATTTTCCTGAGCAGAGAGAACACTCATGTCCTCGGGGCTCATGGCAGAGCTGGAAATCTGGCCAGAACTCAACTGTAGGCTTTACAGACCCGTGGTGGGTGCTGAAGGTCACGGTCGGCTTCTGGACACCTGAGTTGGGGACATCTCGGTTGACAAGCCTGAGAAGTTTAAATCATGGACCCCACGGGCCTCTTTTCTCTATGCAGAAATGTCTCTTCCTCTTTGCTGGCGAAGGTGGATCTTCTACAGGCAAGGGAAGTCTGAAGGCCCTGCCAGTACCTCGCCTAAATCCAGTCCCCCTAAGGTGACAATTGTTCCCACAAGACTGACCTTCTCAGGCTCCTTTCTCAAGGCCGACATCTATACTCAGTTCTGCACAGAGTGAGTGTGGAAATACAGACCCGCCTCCAGAGGAGACAGCTCAGATGCAGACGGAATGTCAGGGTCACTTGACCTCGGTGCCAGGAACGTGGACCAGGAGCCATCCTTCTTACCTGCCCTGTACCAAGCCTTGAGATGGTAAACCAGAAGCTACTCTACCTGACCACGGGGCCTGCAGAGCCAGGCATCAAGAACAATACAGATTGTGGGGATCACTGCAGAATCAACCAAGTGTGGGCCACTGGCCAGGGCCAGGCTATGGTATTTTATTTTATTAATATTTTTTATTGGCTGTGGACCTACTCATCTGACGAATGCAATGTCACCTGTCAGCAGGACCAAACTCATGTTCCCAATGTATTTCACAGGGTCCTTGGTTGCTCTGACAGCTGGGAGGATTCCTCAGTAGTCACAGTTCTGAGGACACTGTACCTATGGATCCAGTGCATGGTAAAGCCACTGGTATTGCATGGTCCCGGACACACCAGGGCATGCCTTTTGCAAAGCCTAGCATGTCGTCTCACACGTGTCTTGGCAGGATATGTGTGGTAGAGCTTGGTGGACTGTGAATCTTGGCACACATACCATATTTGGGGATGCCACTCTGACCTGTTTGGTGGGTAATTTGCCGACAGCCAGTTCCATGTGAGCCTGGCTCTACCGCAGCTCGGGGCCCACTTCTCCCTGTCAGCCGTGCAGTCCAGCCATTCTGATGGCGCTGGACAGCATGTCCATGGTGGGTAAGGGCTGTGTGGAGTCCCTGGGAGGTCCTTATGGCTCCATGTGGACTCCAGGAGACCGGAAACAAGGCCAGCCATCTTAAGGCAAATGCCACCTGTCCTGTGCCAGCTGCCCCTGGTGCTCCCAGGCTCACCTGCTTGAGTGAGCTGCCACAGTAACCTGGCTGTGGTCGAATGTTCCAAGTTCTGACACTGGTCAGATGTGGCCCTGATCTGCTGTGCGTGGCAAAGGGCAGAGTCATGAGGCCTGAGCCAGTTCCTTGCCTTACCTCTGCTGTCCTCAGCTCAGCCTCAGGCCCAGGGAGGCCCCTGTGACCACCTGCAAGGGAGAGGACGGCTTCTGTTCACACCTGAGTCAGCAAGCATGCTGTTGCTAATCCAAAATTGAGTGTTCCCACTCAAAATAGCTCTAAAACACCTGGAGAGAGGAAACCCCTCCCAGAAGCCAGCTACGTGAGCCATGCGTTGGGGCCTCAAGGACTGAAGGGGGTCTCAGAGATAAGGCGCCTTACTCACACCCCTGCAGGGGCTCGCAGGGCCCTGAGCAGCCACAGAGGAGCGTGGTGAGGGCACTCACTGGGTCACCCGGTTGCCTTTCACAGCCACCCTCTGAGGCCACAGCTTAAGGACCAGCCCCACGGCCCCGGCCCCATGCAGCCTGCATTCCAGCTGTCCTGGGGATGCCAAACCAGATTTTCGAAGCAATGGCTTTCAGAAACCAGACAGCAGAAGGTTGAAGGCCAGCTCTAGGTGAGTTTTAAGAGGACGTCTGAGGGAGGCAAAGTGGCAGGTTCTGTGGGGCAGAGTGTCAGGGCTGAGGAAGCTGCTCAGAGAGCTCCAGAAGGACACCTCAGGCCCAGAGCCTTCCCTGGAGACCAAACATGCAGGAAAGAAGTAATGCCGATTCCACACAAGCTCTTCCATACAGTAAAAGCAGAGGAGAGCACTGCAGACAGTAACCCTCATGAGCACCGACACGAGACTCCTTGCAGCATGTGGTTAAGTCCAGCACTGAATAAAAGGTGTAATACATTGATTTGACATTTAAATAAACTGATGGAACCATCGTACTAACTGACATATAAAGATAGACCACATGGTCACCTCAATACAAGCAGAAAACCCATTTGACACACACACAAAGGCCTCTTAGTGAATAAATGGAGAGAAGGCAACTTCAGCCTCCTTCAGGGCCTTCACTAAACCGCTGCTGACGCACACACAGCAACGAGAGGTGGAGGACGTGCCCGGAGCTCAGCCTCCACTCCTGGGAACAAAGCGGTACGAGTCCCCTCCAGAGTAATGAGGCCAGGAGGAAAAGACTTACAACTGCTTACACTTCAGACGACGTGACTGTCTACTGGGAAAATCCCAGGGAATTTGGAAAAAATCTGCTAAAAGAAATGCATAATTATTGTAGCAAGTTTGCAGGAAAGGGAACCGATACAGAAAAATAAGTTGAATTTCTATATGATAGCAATCAATTGGAAACTGAAATTTTAAACTTATCATTTACAGGATCATTCAAATATGAAATATTTACGGTTAGTTTTACATTTACTCTGTCACGCACCCAATGGCTACCACTAGCCCAAGAATAACTTCATGTTATTTTATCATCGTGTGGGCTCCTGTTTTACACAAAGCAATTTTGAACTCTAAACCCACTTGAGGGCAGACTTCTGCTTATGAATGCACACCAAAAAAGCCTTGTTCCCTTGTTTCCCCCATTTCTACCAGGCAGATTTTTTTTTTTTTTTTTTCCTTTTAATCTATACCATCACTGAAAAACCTCTTCAAGAATCCGGGCTGTATGTGGTTGCAACTTCCAACTTAAATGTGGAGGTCATTAAAATCCCACCCCTCTCATTATGAAACAGCAGTCCAGAGAGCAGCTACGGGGTTAGAGAGGTTTTCATAAGCTATTTATGTGTTTTAAGTGGCATTTGAATGTCTACTTCTTGTAAATCTTATGTTTTCTAAAAGACATTGTTATTTGTAGGTATATGTCACACATACCTGCATACTGTTATATTATTGTTTAGAGACATATGTAGTGTTTATTTAAGAGAAAACATTTTACTTTAGGATTATAAAACAAAAGTGATAAAACAATTGTAAACCTGGACACAATTCTAAATTTGAGGGTGGAAAGAACAGGAATGTAAAAGGCACGACAAGATAAATTCACAAACTTCATTTCGTTCACTATGGTGGGCTAGTCAGTTATTGGAATGAGAGTAAGGTTTAATTTTTAACATTTTGGAAACTAAGAATGAGAGAAGATTTGTCATCCAAACAATGACTTACTTTAAGTGCTTTTATAAGTACTCTACATTTAATAATTAAGTGGAAAAGGTTGGCTGAAATTAAAATGGATTTTTACCTCTTATTACTAAGATGATAATGTTTCTGTGTGTTTCCACAGAAGTTAAAGAAGGACCCAGCACCCCTAATTACTGTTAAGGTGCCGATTTAGAAACTGTTAATTAAAGCTTACCAGGTGTTAAAATAATTGTCTTTCATAGTTGTTTCCTTTTTTTTTAAATCCACTCTGTCATTTCAGAATAATAAGAGGGTTTTTAAAATTACTGAATCGACACTGAAATCACAGTGAGCGCAATATAAAAGAAATGCTGGCTTGATTCATGCTAAGAATTCATTTCAGATCAATCACTTTCCTCCATCATATGTACTTGCTGTCATAATTTTTAGGGACAAAAAAGGGAGTTTCACTTTCTCCAAATGCAGGGAATTTTCCCAGTCACATTGAAGCATACAATCGGAAATTAATTAGCTATTAACTAGCTAATTGAGGCAAAATGCCTTTTTGTTTAAGAAGGAAATGCCTTGTACTGGCTGTGGAGCTCCCTGGAAATTTCTGTAAATTCAGTTCAATTTTCTCTCAGTGTCATGCAGCAATTAAGTGGTTTATTTTCATTAGGGATCTAGAAGTAGAACATGACTGTCCAAGGCCATGAAGGATCATAAGGCTTAACTGTGTTCGTTGTGGTGGATTCCTAAATTCCACCGAGATGACTTTTTCTTTTAAAATACACCTACTATCAAGGCATCTTCCTCCATCAGACCTTCTAATAAAATGTCCTCCGTAGCCTCCTACCTTCCGCTCTTTTCCACGGTGCAAACACTCATCTTTCTAAAGCACAAATTGTCCTTCCTCTGCCTCATATCTTGTGCAACCCACTGCCAACCCGGGATGCGACGGGCCTGGGGGACTGTACTGAGCTCTGCTGGTGCCTGAGGGGCTGTGGCCACAGGAGCCGGCCCTGCCTCTGTCCTCTGGCACCAGGATGGCAGCGGTGGGAACACCTGTGCACAGCACAGTCTCCCGCACTTCTCTGTTCTTTCATTTATTTCCATTTGCCACATAGATTGAATTTGTTTTTCAGTTGTCTTCTTTGTGATGTGAATTCTACTTAAAGTTTTCTTAAATTTAATTTTCTTTATTACCATTGATTTTAAATTCCCCTAAAATTTGCTTAAATGATATTCTGTTTATTATTAAAGTAAAAAAACACAGGATGACTTTTTTGTATATATACGTGGAAAGCAAAACCTGCTACCCAGGTTGTAACGTCTCCTGCTGAGTAAGTGCTTTTTTCCTCTGACCTGTTGATTTTCTCTATTTAGTGTTAACACATGAATACTCTGTTAATGAGTTCTTATATGATCCCCAATGCCTGTCTTCTGGAGTATATCTTAAAGCATTTTTTAAACAACCATGTAGATATAGTATAATTATGAAAATCTTCTAAAATGAAGGATCTTTGCATTTTGTTTACACATGAACGATGCTTGCTAGTAAGTATCTCACACTTTAGTTTGCAGAACAGTAGTTTGAGGACATTTACGTGAGTGCAGATCTGTGCTTCACTGCGAGAGGCTGACTGACTTGCAGTGCTAGTTAGGAGAATTTTCTAGTTTGGAAAATATCCCAAGCAATTTTACTCACAAATGTCTCTTGCCTTAGAAAATGTGCTTTTGCAAGGTTTGTTCCTAGCTCAATGGTCCATGCATTAGG
Source organism: Cynocephalus volans (assembly GCF_027409185.1). Classification (NCBI taxonomy): domain Eukaryota; kingdom Metazoa; phylum Chordata; class Mammalia; order Dermoptera; family Cynocephalidae; genus Cynocephalus; species Cynocephalus volans. The sequence goes on along the minus strand of NC_084473.1, from coordinate 1,675,518 downwards.
TGGATGCAGACTAAGAGTCCTTAAAAACGTTATTCATATTTTTCTCGAAAGGAATTACTATTTCTTCTGGATTCCAGCTAAATCTGACTTGAATTCCAATGCCCCCGTTACTGGCCCCGCAAGCTTAAGGAAATTGCTGTAGCTTGCCAAGCCTTAAGAGTAAGAAGATTAATACCTACTGCATACAGCTGTTATGGGATGTAAAGAGGATAATCTATTTAAGGAGCTTAGCAGTTTTTGACTTATAATAGCTATCCATTGCATTGCAATGATTATGATTAGCTTTATTATTGTGGAGTCAAAAAGACGTATGAGCCAGCTGCATGTGGGAGGGCAGAGGGTGAAGCGGAGGAAGTCTGGGGTCAAGAGTGACATGAATGGGCGCCTGAGAGAAGCAGGTTGAGAAGCACAAATGCTTGGCATTCTTCCCTCCTGCATGTTGCTGCTCAGATCTCACTAATCAATTCCTCCTTTCTCCTGAAACTCAGAGGCTTACAACTCCTTATCCACATGTCACTCAAGTGAGCATCCACCCATTGGACTGGGCGCTGGCACAGAAGCCCTCCTGGCGTGTCTTCGTGAGACACGGTACTTTGTATCTCTTATGACAAATCCGGGTATCTGGAAGGTATTTCAATACAGTGCCTGCTGAGAAATGAGAAATATGCAATCACCAGCTTATTCAGTTTTAAATGTAAATATATTTTGCTTACATAGTCACCCACTGCAAAATAACAGGAGCACAGTTAAGTGGCTCATAGTATGAATTCAAAAAATAATTGCACAGTAAACGAATAAGTAGACCAGTTTTTAAAAACTTTATGTACTGAGCAAACTATTTTCTGTAGATAATCTTTTATCTACTTTGCGATATAATGCTATTCTTACACGAATTCTTATTCACACGGCTTTCTTCTTTAAACAAAACTTTATCTCAGCCCCTTTTGTGTCGCTGTAACAGAATGCCTGAGACTGGGTAACTTACAGAGAACGGTTTATTTGGTTTATGATTCTGGAAGTGGTGCTGGCACCCATGGCTCCTGGTGCGGACCTCGTGCTGTGTCACAGTGCCTGGAAGGCCGAGGGGGAGCAGATGTGAGCAGCCGGGGGATCCTCACTTCCACAGCAGCCCACCCACTCTGAACACTGGGCTCGTCCACTCTTGAGGGACCCACCCTGTGGCCCACGCACCTCCCCCAGGCGCCACATCCCCACATGGCCACCTCAGCACTTGAACTGCAGCGCGGATGCTGGCGGGGACGACCCCCGTCCAAACCACAGTATGCATTAGGATGTTAACATGCGGCCCTTACCTTCGTGTGTTTGCACTGAGTCTTCCACTGATCCTGGGACAGACCCTGTGGTCCCTTCATGGGCTTCCACTCCCGTCTCCCCCTCCTGACCAGGATGCCCTGGGCCTTCTCCCCAGACGGGTTCAGCTTGGGACAGGCTTCCTCCCGACTTCCCTCACCGTGGAGCATTCACTTTAGAAAACACACAGTTGTATATTCTTTCTCTGCCCCTTTGAAAGGTAAATCTTTTAAAAAGCATATTGCCAGTTATGACTCAGGACGATCTGTAATTATCAAGAAGAGGGCGCCCACCGGTGTCTGTGCGAGGTAGGGGCCTGGCGGAAGTGGGGCCGGCCCCATGCTGGGAAGCCACCTCCTGCCCCGAGAGGTTTACTTTTCTCACAGGTAAAGCCAATCAGCCAGCACGGATGTCCCACGGCCGCCCCTGTGTCCTCCCCACCTTCCCCTCACTCGCCCGCCCTTCACGCCCTCCCACACTTTGGTCCAGCGCAGTTGAGCTCGGACTGAGTGCTGGCCTCTCCCATGGCACCAGCCTGCAGTGACATCTTCAAGTGACAGCCATGCTTTGACACTCCCTCAGCAGTTCCCCAACCAGGTGGACAGACACATTTGCATCTTAAGAAGAACTAATTTTTCTAAATCCGTTCATACGTGACGTAAATTCAACACAGGCCCAGGAGAAGTCGCTAACACCGTTGTAGCTTCCGTGTGTTGTAGGCCTGGCGTGCGCCACCCGTGTCCCCAGGTGCCGCCCACTTCATTTAGTTTCCAGCATTATCTCCGAGGTGACACCACCCTGATGCGTGGCTGATAAAACTCAAAGAGGAGGTGCGATCCGCTCACCGTCACAGAAAGTGGCAGTGGAGGCAGGTTCTAAACTTACCTTTGAGCGCAAATCTGTGATTTTTTCTAGTTATGCTCTAGATGCACAAGAGCAGCATTATTTGGACTGGAGACGACACAGCTGTGGCTGCAGTGCCAGAGGGTGGCCAAGCTCTCTTAGAGGTTTAACTAACCGGCTCCTCTTCTCTCTAGAAAGTCGATACACGAAGAACAGGAAGGTTTGGGAGTGTCACTCCACGAGTGTTAATTCTGTTTTAAGAATATTTGCCACTATGCATTAATGGAGTCAGAACGGCAGAATCAGCGGCCGAGGACCTCGCAGCCAGCCCACGCTGCCGTGGGAAACTGAGGCAGCTCCAGGTCTCACAGCTCCAGCTGGTGGCCTGCAGGTGAACTCCCTGGCCTTGTCCAGCCCAGCTGCAGCCACACTCCTCACCCGGATTCCCCGTGCTGTCCTCTCAGCACCTTCCCGCTCTCCTGTTCTGCTGCTGAGTCAGAAGTTGACCCAGGTCCCGTCTGCGCATTAGGAATGTGTGGTCACGTCTGCTGTAGGGCTCATGGCACTTCTTTCTGTCTGCTGTGGGGAACACAGGATTGGGCCCAGGACCAGTTCTGTGAGTCCCTGAATTACTGCACCGCTTTCCACCAGCTCCTTTTCCCCCGATTTCCCCCGTCATTCGCCATACGCCGTGTATATACATCCTAGTGCCTGAACTTTCAAAACCTTAGCCTCCATCTGAGACACGGTCTTCAATCTTCATGCATAAACTGGTTTTCAGCCAGGCTTCCTGACTATTTCAGAAATACAAATTAGTGTTGACTCACCATTACATTAAATATTTAAATAGCAGACCCACAATTTTCACAGATAATTTTGTATGAGGCTATTAAATAGTCAGTCAAATTAATTGAATTTGAAGACAAATATTGGGTAACGAGGGATATGTGAGGTGTATAAATAAGACAGCTTTGTGGGGGCCTATGAATGTTCAAGTTCTAGAACCTCTCAGCAACAGCTATTTCAAGGGGCATGGCTAATAGCTTGTTAGTGGTCAGAGCCCCCTGAAATGTCACATCTCATCTATTTTCAAGTCTCAAGAAGTGATTTTCTAGTTGACCCAGGGTGAAGCAGCTATGGTAGACTAAATAGTGCAATTAAAACTCACCCTTGCTGGTGACTCAGACACCAGTTACTAGTTGGTACTGAGGAATATGTGCAGCTGTGGGATTGCACTGGGTGTTCTGGTCCAAGGATGCTGTCTAGTAGGGTATCTTTGTGTATTCACAAAGCCATCATTAATCTACCCTCTCACCAAATGTTTGTAGAGGTTGAGCAAGGCTGCACCCCTGGATGCATCCGAGAACAGAACTAGAAACTGCCCTTAGGGACTCCAGCAGGAAAGAGGACCACGTGGAAAACAAGGTACCCTGACACCATGTGCTGAACCCGACAGTTGCCTCGGAAGGAAGCGGTGCGGCTGCAGCAGAGCAGCCAAGAGCAGCAAGGGGGCATCCACCTGAACAGTCCTGGAAGTTGATGGGGAGGAGGCTGCGGACGGTGGGAAGTGGGCACGCCAGAGAGCGACTCCACCTGGATCAGAAGAACAGACGGCCAAGGCCTCAACGATGGGAACTAACACCCACGGGTCCATGAGGAAGATCCTATCCTAAGTGCAAGTCTGTGTGTGAGGCTCACAATTTGAACAAACAACATGTCATCATAACATAAGCTCTGACACCTGTCCTCTGACCCACACTGGGGAGAGCTCTGGGTAAAGACTCAGAATGTGGGAAGACTGCCCCAAGCCAGGGCACTTGCACCGGCGCCATCTGTGTCTGTCTCTAACTCAACACACACTCACCTGTGTGTATGTGTGCATCTATGTGCACGTGTGTGTGTGCGTGCACATGTGCATGTACATGTGAGGATCTTTGAAACGTCCATAGATTCCTATTGTCTTTTAATTCCATTTTTTCATGACCATTTTGAAGTACCCTTGTATTTAGCCAGTATATCAGATCTTAATTAAAAATACCACATAAAACAACTTGTTTTTTCTCAGAAAGCAACAAAAACAATGAAGTTTATTAAGTAGAACTTATTTAAATTACACAATATTGGGCTGGCCCGTGGCTCAGTCGGGAGAGTGCGGTGCTGATAACACAAAGGCCATGGGTTCGGATCCCATATAGGGATGGCTGGTTAGCTCATTGGGAGAGCGTGGTGCTGACAACACCAAGTCAAGGGTTAAGATCCTCTTACCAGTCATCCTTAAAAAAAATAAAATAAATAATAATAATAATAATAATAATAATAAATAAATAAATTACACAATATTAAAACTATGTATACAGGTTATTTAAAGTAACCTCAGGTGTAATCTCAGATCTCTGAATAATTTAAAAAAGAAAAAACTGGTTATGCTGTGTGCTTGTCCTGTTACCTTTCGATCCTACTGAGACAGGGTTACTGTCACTGTAGCAGTCACAGTAGTAATAACGTTACTAAGTTGCTGTCTTCACCTGCTTCAATTGTTCTGCGCAGTGGGAAATACTGCAGGTGAGCGAGTGTGTTCAGAGATATTAGGTCGCGTTCCTATCAGTGTCTTGACGACCTAATTGAAGGTGGATGTGAAGTGCAAACCAGGTCCGTCCTGTGCTGGGGCCAGTGTCCTCCAGTGCCTCACCCAGCCCTCTCACGGGCCTTTCCTCCCCCCGTTTTCCATGCTTTTTGCTTTGAAGGTCATGTCGCCTATGGACGTCTCTCTGTCTCTCCATTCATCTACCCAGGTACACCATCATGTGTCTGTCTGTCTATCTCTCTCCATCCACCCACTGATGTCTATCATCTATCATCCATCATCCTATGGTCTACCTCCCACCTACCTACATGCCTGTCTGTCTTCTGTCTGTCATCCATCTGTCTTCTATCTTTCTGTCTATTACCTATCATCTGTCTAACATCTGTACTTCCATCCATCCATCCATCCATCTCACATGTATATATATGTTTTCTCCCTCAAGAATATAAACTCCATAAGGCAGAGGGCGTTTTGTTCCTTGTGTCCTCTTGTGCGTAAAGGAGTGCCAGAAAGGCTTATGGTGGGTTATCAATAAATTGTTAAATGATGAAATAAATTATGATTTTGTCTGTGTGGGTTTAACAAAATACTACACTGAATAGAGAGGTCCAGCAGCAGGTGAAGTAGAAACTGGTTTTTGAGTCACTTCATGCAAAGTCTGTTTTAATCGTCCTCTCTTCACCCCATGGGCGAGGGAGGGACCTGCCCTGGGGTTATGGAGACGCTCAGCACCAGACAGGTGAGATCAACGGCAGCTTATCCATCAGCTGTGCTCAGGACCTGGGGAGGAGGACGCCACACGTCACACGGGGGTGGGGGTGCCCTTGGGAACAGGGTGGGCAGGCGGGGATGTGGAGGCAGGTTTGTGGTAACCAGAGGGTGGGGCCCCTGGCTCCCCCAGGGGGATGTGCCTGGCTAGTGTGCAGAGCTCTGCAGGTGGCACTAGTGAGGAACAGGCAGCACCTCCTGGTCCCTGTGGTGAGGACAGCTGTTTATCTAGGGTGCCTTGCTCATGGCAGCAGGGTAGGGAGACCCCCTGCTTTCCCCAGATGCCAAGGCACACAAAGCATTAAACCTTAACCTTAGGTCTTATGCCACAGAATCATGCACCTAATATGGACATGAATGTAGTTATCCATGAAAATTAGTATAGTCATCATCCAAGGATTTTTTGGAAGACCCAGTGGTCAGCTTACCTGGCATTTATGGAGCCATTGTGAGCAAGGCTGGAACTCTAGAAATGTGGGGGAGGAGGGGTGCCATTTGTTATTTTATGAGAAGTGCTCAGAGAAGGTCTCATGCACATGATGCTATTGGGGTCGAGACCCCGCAGGATACCGGCATGCACTTGGGGAAGAGGGTGCTGGGAGAAGGAACAGTGCGTGGGAAGGCTGAGGAGGAATGTGCCTGCAGACCTGGAGGAAGGGAGAGGAGGAGGCTGCAGCCAGCACAGAATGAGAACAGGGGCCCGTGCAGCCCTCAGGCCATTCCATGGGCTTTGCCTTGTCCTCCAGGTGACATGGGAAGCCGTGAAAAGAAAGCGACCGTGAAAGGAAAGGTGTGCTTTATACGCATTCACTTTTATTTTCTTTGCTTCATTCATCCCTAAACTATTTCTTCTTCAACTTTGCAAAGTCCTCTTTTCCTTCAAAGCCAAGGTCAAACATCAAATTCAAGCATTCACATGACAGAAATAAAGCTCGTCAGAATACCTGTGCTCTGTGTTTTCCGTGGCCTCTGAGTCAATCTCATTCACCTTGGTGTGGTCCTAAGTGCAGGGCTTCCTGCCCCAGGGTCCTGGTAGCAACTACCTGCCAGTGGTGACAATGACACGAAGGTTGTGAGAAAGAGATGTGACTGAAAATTGTCCATCATGTCACGTCCTCAGTTGTGAAGTCTTCTGTCAGTGTCTGCACATGAAGGTGTCCACTGTCAGTGGTTATGCAATATGAGTAACCCCACAAGCATTACCTGCCAGTCGCCTTCACTTCTGTGCAGTGGCAGGGCCATCTCTCATCATGCTCTGGGCCTGCTCTCCACCCCGCCCTTTGCTTCCCAAATGCCCACTGCTTCCTGACAAGTTCTGTGGGATGTGAACTGGCACATCATCTGACAGTCCTTGAACATGGATTCACGATTTAATTTAAATATAAACTCCGGCAGAGTAGCGAACTACAGCCCAACTCATTACCTCAGTACTGTAATAATCAAAAAGCAACCATAGGGAGGTCAATAAAGTTTGTAGCATTAAATGAATTCAAAATATTCCTGGTAGAAATGTGAATTTCTGGATTGACTAATTGTTCATAAGACACTGGGTACCATTTAAAACATAAAGCACAGCAGGATCACTCAGTCCGATGACTTCATCTTGTAACTGCACATTTTAATTCATGCCCAATTATAACTTAAATAATTAACTACAGTGTAATTTGAAATTTTGCGTCATAGACTCATAACTCAGTAGTGTCCTGTGGAGCCAATATCTCTTTAGGAAAGTCTGCACAAGCCCAAGACATGCGGGTGTAAGAGAAGCATTTCCCTTTCGTCCCGGATGCATTGTAGAAAGAGCAGGCGTCTCACCTTTGAGGGTGGTGGCAGGCCCTCATGGCCGTGGGGCATCTGCCCACTCGAGGCCTCACTGTCCTGCATGGAGAGCTGGCTCCCCCAGGGGCCCCTCAGCAGAAAGGTGTCATGACACTTCCCCTGCTCACTGTACCTTGAAGGCCTAGAGCTAGCCCTGTCCCCTTGTCCTGTCCCCACCCTGCAGCTGCTGTGAGCTCCTGTGTCTGAGCACTTCTCCCCCACCCCCGTTCCCTGTTGTTCGATTCCTGTTTTCCCACCTTTCTTTCACTCTATGAGCCCTGAATAAATCGTATTATATTTCAGTAATTACTCTGAAAATCTGGAGTCACTTTAATGAACCTCTCTGGAACCTCTATTGCTACGACTTGCACACACGCATCCAGATCATGGCCCTTATGAACCTTCAACTGTGTCTGGCCTGGAGTGGATCCCTGTGGGTCTCAGTTGGACCTGCCTCATGTGCTCACCAGATGCTCACTGCAACCGTCCTAGCACCACGGCACCTCCACCCTGCTGCTCGCCCAGCACAGCTTCCCTCTTCTCTCCGATCCCATTCTCTCCATACTCTTCACCCTAAAGAGAGAACAATAAGAGTACCCCCAAAAGAACTGAAAAGGGGGACACTGGGAGTCGTGTGCAATAAGTGGGAAATGGTTTTAATCAGGAACACATGTGTGCGTGTGTACTCAATTTGGGAAAATTTTGGGAAGTCTCTTAACTAAAATGTAGACTGTGGTTACGTCTGGCTGTGAGAATTGGGTTACTGATTTTTTTATTTAAATGTATTGATTATGCATATTTGTGGGGTGCAGAGTTGAATATCAATACCTGTGCACAATGCATGGTGATCAAATCAGGGTAATTCGCATATTCATCATTACCAAGCTTAATCATTTCTTTGTGATGACGGAGTCAATCTCCTCTCTTCTAGGCATTTGATGATGTGCAATAAATTATTGTTCATTATAGATGCCTAGCTTGACTGTACACCCACAGCACTTACTTTTCCTGTCTAGGTTTTCTGCATCGATCAACATAACTTCTCACTATCCCCGCCCCCTCCCGCTTTCCCAACTCTAGTAGCCACAGTTCTGCTCCCTCCTTCTGAAAGTTCAACTTTTTATTTCCTTCCTTCCTTCCTCCCACATATGAATGAGGGTGTGTGGCATTTCTCTTCCTGTGCCTGACTTATTTCACTTAACATAATTTCCTCTAGGTTCATCCATGTTGCTGTGAGAGGCAGATTGTCATTCTTTTTTATGGCAGAGTGGTCTTCCATTGAGTTTCTTTACCACATTTTCCTCATCCAGTCGTCTGTCGATGGGTACTCAGGTTGGTTCCAACTCTTGGCTATTGTAAATGGAGCTGTGATGAGCGTGGGAGTGCAGGTGTCCCTTCAACATGATGACTTCCATTCCTCTGGGTATATACCAGCAGTGGGAGTGCTGGGTCATATGGCAGCTCTGTCTGCAGTGGTCTGAGGAACCGCCATGCTGTGCTCCATGGTGGCTGCACTAGGGGATGTCCCACAGCCGTGCAGGAGGGTCCCATCTCCTAACATCCTCATTCTTTTTGCTGTTCTTTTCACTTAATTGTATTTTCCATGTTTTTTTCTGCAAGGGATGGCTTTCTAATTGTAATAATTGTAGAAGAAAATGTTAAGTTACATACACTACATTATACTATTAAAATTCTGCCCTCAACAATATTTTACAAAGAATTCTCTGCCCCTGAACTTGTGGCTCCTTCTTGGCTAACACCAGCTCGCAGGAGGGGATTGTGAGAGGTTTCTTGCTAGTTGGTTGTTGAACACAGATATTTTAAAAACCAATTATGTAAGCATCCAATTGAATAATTGATATTAAAAGCAAAGCCAATAAATATTCAAAACTCATGACTTCCTCATTTTTTGCTACATTTTCCTATTAACTATGTCTTGAGATTACTTATGACGTTTATTGCATCTGACTGGAGGAAATACCACACGAGAGTGGTGAGCCGCCCTTCCCAACACGGAGTCAGCACCTTCACACTGGTCACTAGTGTTTATCAGTAGCTAACATGTCAAATTTAAACTTAATGTATTGGGAAAAGAGTTAACTTCGTTTATCAAATCATGGTTAAATTTGGACCGTAGGTTGGCTGTGGATAAAATAATTGAGCAATAATCAATAAAAACTTCCTGTGAGAATCAAATAGCTTTGGAAATTACAGTAGTCACATAAAATTTACAATTTATTATTTGTGAATTGTGTGTTAATATGCTTCACATTACACACACACACGCACACACACACACACACACACACACACACACGATCTTCTTGAGAGACATTTAACAGTGTCCTGCTAGTGCAGGACTGAAGCAGGGGCCCTGTGACTGCAGTGTGGCCCAGGGACAGCTGTAGGATTGGCAACAATTTAGAACTTTGTTTTCATGATGTACAACCTCACATCATACAACAGCAACCAGCGCTGTCATTCCATGGAAGAAACATACAATTTTTATTCAAACAGCAGATAATTGAGTTGAATTAAAAAAACACACACACACAAGAAATAGACACCGCTGCCTCCCCCTAATTCAGACCCTGGGCCTGATGTTTTCATCCACTCAATACATAAATACTTTTGGCAGAAGAGACGACTGTTTCCATCAACAAAACTCAGCCTCTTTAGAGAACCGAGAGCCTGAGGCCATGGGCTTGTGTGCCGCCACTTGGGTGTTAGAGATTACCACTGAGGGCTTCAGGCCCCTTGTCTGGTCTGACTCTCACCACACCAGGGCAGATGGTGTCCCTTGTCATTCCCGTTCCAAAGATGAGGACACTGTGGCACACACCAGTTAAACAACCCCGCAGCTGTCACAGCAGGGACATGGGGAGGGTTTCCTTTCAAATGTGAGCTGCTCACTTTCTTCCGCAGCTTCAGTTTTCTCCCTCATAGGTGGGGAGGGAGAGGAGCTTCTGCCTTACTGAGGTGGAGCAGTGTAAGAAACCCTGCAGAGGCAAATCACAGCATTAGCAGGTGACCCTACCGAGCACTGACCATAAACCAAGCAAGTGCTACAGACATGCTAACACAGCACACATGCACATAAACATGTGTGGAAATGCACATTTGTGCACACATATATGCAATCATGTGAACATATGCACAGCCACCCCATATGTGCACACATGCACACACAAACATATGGACTTGTGAGGGCCACACATGTGCACAAGTGCATATACTAAACAGATGCACATGTATGGGCACATGTGCACATACATGCACATTCATGTGAACAATGCCCAATAGACACATGTGCACACATGTAAGTGTCCATACACATTTGTGCATGTGGAAGAACATGCACACATGTAAACACACAGAGACACATGCATGTGCCTGTACACATAAGAACTCACATATGCATAAATACACACTCACATTGCATATGTGAACACATGAATATCTGTGCATCATGGCCACACGCATGCACATATGTGCACACAAAAACAGATATGTACATGTGTAGGGGCACACATGCATACATATAAAAGTTCAGGTACACAAATGTGCACACATGCACATGGGTCCACATATGAGCACACATTTGCATACACACATATATATGGGCGCACATGCATACACACAGGCATGTGTGTGTGTGTACACACGTGTGGATTTGTGCATGTGTTTTCATGTGGATGCACGGCTGTGCACATGCATGCACATGCACCTGCACAAATCCACACATGTGCACGGATGCACTGATACACAAAAATGCACGCATTTACACTCATGTATGCACACACACAGAGGCACACACGCTGCTTATGAAGGTGATGATAGAATTATCCCCGTGCTTTAGCTGAAGTGACTGGGCCGACCAATTCCTCAAGGTCGTACAAAGAGCTAACATAGATGGGGAAGCCCAACAGACTGACATTTCACGTGTTTTTTATCGTCACACTCTATGGCTAGGTAATATTTTTGTGCAATCTACATTATGTCATCCATTAAAGTAGAAAGCATCTGAAAAGAAGAGCACTCTGGGCTGTCCCCAGCATGGCTTGTTCCTTGGCGTCACTCCCTCCCACATCTGGTAGCCTCCACTGGGAAGGGTCTGTGTCTCCCTCAGCTGCAGGACTCCCCATCTGAGCCTTGCACCTCTCCTCCAGCAATGGGGCATTGTGATAACTACATTTCCTTTTCTTTATACTATGCATTGATTTCTGTTAAAGATTTCCCATTGTCTAGTCATTTTCTAGAAATAAAGACCTAGATACTGAAAAAGCAAAGTTCTCTCTAATCTGCCCCAAACTTCAGTTCCAACCTCTGTTTCCCAGTTGTGATGAGTGGCTTCTACTCTCTTGAAGCAAAGCGTCTCCTGCCCCCACGGCAGGTGCTCACCTCTCCTCTCTCACATTCTTCTGTTCCTGGGGGGCACACACAACTCACCACTTGTCCCTAACTCCATGGGCACAAATTCCACCTGTTCTTCCACTACTGAGAATGGCTTCATGTGTGTGCCACGTTCAGGCCCTCAGAGCAGCACGTTGTCTGTCTTGAACTTCAGCTGGGTCTGCTTTCCTCAGGTGGCTTCGAGGATTCCACAGCGGAAAGGCTATAAGTTATTCATTGCTGTGTTGCCAAGACTATAGAGCAGATTCTGCAGGAAATCAGGATCTCCACACACATTGCTTGACCTGCACCATCATTCTGGCTGTCTCAGTGGCCTTGCCCATGAACTGGTACATTCCAGGACTAACTAATAAACACAAATGGACACACTAAGTAGTAATATTTAAACCTGTTCCTCTTTGTTGATAAGCAATGTGCATACAAATAACTTGCTCAAATGGAGATAAGAGGTGCTCAGGTTCAATGGACTCGGGTTTCAGGACAGACCTCTGAGTTTCAAGTCACTCCCGGAGGTCTCAGGCCCTTCTGCTAGGCCCTCCCCTAGAGGACAGGTGCTGCTGTTTGCTGGACCTGTTTTCAGCACCAACAAGGGGAGACTGAGACCTCAGGGGGCTGAATTATGCAAATCCAGTGGTTGGCATGCTCAGTAGACAGGGTCATAGAACCCTGGTAGGTGAGCATGCTCAGTGGAAAGGAGTTTAGTCGTGGAATGACCTTCCACCAGTGGTGCTAATGAGCACAAAACATTCTTGAATATGTCTGGTGCATGTGACAGGATTTGACCAATGGACATGCCCTGAAAGGAAACCAACTGAGCATGTGCAAGACTGTGTTACACAACAGAGATCCACCCCCTTAGTTGAATGTTCATAGGTAGTATGGATACGTATTAGATAGTGGAACTATAAAAGCTAAATCCCAGAAGAAGGCAGAGCTGCAGCTCACACATGCACTCTGCCTGTGGAATGTGTGTTTCTTTCTTGTGTCAAACGTATTTTCGGTAAGCAGCTGCTCACTCTCTTGAGCCAGCCTGCACTCTGTGCTAAACTTTAAGTGTGTTTCTTACTCTTGTATTATACCTGATGCGGGCCCTGCTCAGTCTCTGGAGCCAGGCCACACTCTCTCCGTGGAACCTGTATTTCTTATCTGCTGCATTAAACCTGTTCTCACTTTCTGCTGTGACTCTGCCCTTGAATTCTTTCCTGTGGCAGAGTCAAGAACCTGGTAAGAGGACGGGGTGGGTTGAGGCCGACTGTGGGCCCCTCAAACCTGACCTCTAGGATCAACACGATGTTTTAAAATGTTTGGTAGAATGAAGTTTCAATGTTTGCCTAAGAAATCACAAAGAATTTCAATCCACATAAAAGCTGATTTATAAAATCTAAAAGGAGCTTTGGAAAGCAGATAGTTCATTGTATATTTACTATTACATTATTGCATATATTACAAATTGTATTGTAGCAATACTACATAACTTGTTCAAGGTAACACAATAAGTTATTCATTTTTTAAAAAAATTCTGTGGTTGGCATACAGTGCATATATTATTATACATTTCAATGAAATATCTTCTTTTGAGTTTAATTTTATCAACTTAGCATTTTAAACTTTATGATTATAAAATAAAATGGGGGGAGATATTACTTAGTTAGAAAAACATCTAATACTTAGTGTTCCAACTATCTACTGCTGTGTCACAAATCACTCCAAAACTTAGTGGCTTAAAAAACAACTGTTATTCCCTTTGTCCACGGGTGTGGAGCTAGGGAGCCTGCTGTGCCAGCTGGGCTGGAGGGTACATTTCCACGATGGCGGCGCTCTCATGGACAGCGAGATGAGGCTGGTGGTCCGCTGGGAGCTCAGCCAGGGCTTTCCCTGGGGGCTCAGTCCTCTCCTGGGCACTGCTCCAAGGGGCTGCTTGTGCCCCTCACAGTGTGGTAACTGGATTCCGAAAGTAAACGTTCCAGGAGGTGGGAAAGGAAGGCACAAGTCTCTATATGCTGAGCCTAGAAAGTGGCCTTTCTCCACATCAGTGACTCCAGTTGTCACAGCAGTAATAGAGCCTGCTCATATCTAAGGGTTGGGGACATATATGCAAATACTTCAAAAGTTCAGGAAAAATAGAATGGAAACAATGTGATCTTTCCAGGAACTTTATGAAAGGCCCTCCTTTCATAAACTTTATGAAGTACCTTTGTATTCCCTCTCTCAAGAAGAATGTCAGAAATCCACGGTCATTGTAAGCAGACGAATTTAGTTTCTTAGCAAAGCAAGGAAAATTATCATGTAATATTTTTAGTGATTATCATTCTCATGATGTGGTCTTTAGGATCCAATGATCCTGGCTCATTTCATGTCTGTCATTCAACCTAGAGATAAGGATTTATTCAGTACTTTTTGGTAAATTTGAATAAATCTGCAAAAATCGATGTTCATTTTTTTCTTACACATTGCTTTTATTGAGATATTGTAAGTAATCAAAAATCAAAAATACAAGTTTTCAAAAACAAAAGTATTTTCTCCAATGTCACAGTGATAATACACGGTCAGATCTCCGGGAGTCACTTTTAGAGGACTTGAATTCTCCTGTGCTCCTCTCGGACTGTGCAGTCTGGGCACATCACTTGGCTCCCTTTTCCCAAAGTTTCTTCATCTGTAAAAATACTTGCATGAGGTGAAGAAACATATTTTATGTGAATGCATGGTTAGGACTTTCACAGCAAAGAAGTTGAAACCCGGATCAGAGGACAAACTTCGGAAGTCAGAAGCTGATTTGATAGAGGGACGCTGCCCACAGAGTTATTTCCTGGAAATGCGTGTTTGTGTTTCAGGGAAGGGTAAACTCTGACTTCTCAAGCATCCCCTCCCCCAAACGTTTATTTACCTTCTGAAGCGTAAGATCTCAGGAATCTGCTTCTTCTCTTCCTGTGGGGAATTGTTTACATCAGGGATGCTCAGTGTCTCTCCCTTTCTCAGTAGGGAGGAGACAATGACCATAGAGCTACCAGATCCACATGTGCTGCGTTTCTCTTCTGCGTGTGGATCCAGTGTGCGTAGTGTGACCCACGACTCTCACCGCGTGTTCCCAGAGAAAAGGAGAACCAGGGAGGAGAGGGACCCACGTGGCAACTGCTGTTGAGTAATGAAGCCCCTGATCTCTGCTCCAGAAAATGTGTGTTTGCATCCAGGATGATATAAGTAAGTGAGGATATCAAACACTTGCCCCTAACCCTGCAGGGCTGCCATGACGATTAAACAAAGTCACTTATGAAAACCACTAGGAATGGCTCATGGCATAGAGTCATGCTTGATGAATTTTAGCCAACATTGCAATCTTTTGATATGAAAAACCCACAGTTGCTCCCCAGTCAGTCAGGAAGGTCCTGGCCCTAAACTGTCTCCACCGAGGCGGGTCTGCCACATGCTCTCTGTGACCCACCCCTCATGCATGCTCTGTCTCACGGTGCTTCCCTTCTGTCCTCGCAGGCATGTGTGGCCACTTAGGTGCCTTCAGGCTCATGGAAAGAGGATGCAGGATGCCATCGACACGCTCCACCTCCAGGCATGGTCAGGAAAGGTCTCCACAATATTTCCTGCCCGTCGTTCTGGTGCAGAGGACTAACCAGAGGCTTGCCAAGGAGACAGTACCAGACAGGCAGTCCGCCCAAAAGCAGTCTTCAACATTCTTTGGACGTTGCTTAAGAAATAGACTTCTACTGTGTTAATCGGCTGAGATTTAGTACTTATAAAAGCAGAAGTTATTTTCCATTACACATTCAGCTTTCTTCAAGGCTCCGATTCCACCTTTATTACAACTCTGCTCTTTACTAGCTAAAGTCAGCAATGGACAAAGACCATCAAAACAACAAAATATAACCTAAATTCATAATTCTCAGTGTAATTTAAGGGGCAGACTATTGAGAAGTGGCAAGAGCAAGAATCTGGTTCTCACTGAAGAGTCATTACTTACTCACATCAGAATGCTGCTTCCACTTCTCCAAAACAGGCTTGTCATATATTTTTATATTTATAACATGATTTTCAAAAAAAATTAATAGTGTAAACATGTCCAGAACACCACAGACATGCTAGAGGTGCTTGGTTTTTATTCATCTATGCTGGCTTTTTTCTTTTAGTCGTTGTTACCATTGTCACCACCTTGGTCTTTGAGGCACTTTGAGTGTTCGGTTTATAGCAGGTGCTCTACTGAGGGCTTTACGGGATTTACGTCAGTCACTTTATTGTCTGTTTATTTCTAAGTTGAGAAAAATTGTATTTATTCATACTTATCAAATAATGCTGCTTCGAATATGTATACATCGTGAAATATCTGAACTAAGGTAATTAACATATGAATTACCTCCCATACTTATTTTTTTGTAGTCAGAACATTTAAAATCTACTCTTGCAGCAATTTACAAGAATACATTATATTGTTATTAACTGTAGTCACTATGTTGTTAATAGATCTTGTGTACTTGTTCCTCATACCTAACCAAAGTCTGATATCCTTTGACCAACACCTCCCCAGCTCCTCCTTGCCCCTGATTCTCTGGCAACCACCATTCTACCTTCTAATTCTATAAGCTCAACTTGTTTAGATTGCACGTGTGCTTTAGGTCATGGTATTAGTTTTTCAGTGCCTGACATTTCACTTAACATAATTTCCTCCAGGGTTATTATCCCTGTTGTCACAAATGACAGAATGACCTTCTTTATCAAGGCAAAATAGTCCTCCATTGTGTATATATACCACATTTCCTTTGTCCATTTATCTTTCGATGGTCGCTTAGGTTGATTCTGTGTCTTGGCTATGGTGAATAATGCTGAAATGAATGTGGGAGTGCAGGTAGCTCTTCAACACACTGATTTTATTTCTTTTATACATCTATCTAAAAGTGGAATTGCTGGAACATATGGGAGTTCTATTTTTCATTGTATGAGTAATCTCATACTGTTTTCCATAGTGGTTGAACTAATTTACATTTCCACCAACAGTGTGCACGTGTCCTCTTCCTCTATACCTTTACTAATACTTGTTATCTTTTGTCTTTTTGATAAGGGCCATTCCGACAGATATGAAGTGATAACACATTCCTTCTACATCTAAATTGTTGAGAGTTTTTTCATGAAACTCTCATGAAAAATGTTGCATTGTATCAAGTTCTTTTTCTGCATCTATTGAGATGATATGGTCTCTGTCCTTTCTTCTGTTGATGTCGTGCATCACAATTATAAATTTGTGTATGATGAACCATCCTTTCATCCCATGGATAAGTCCTACTTGATCATGTTGAACGGTCATTTTAATGTGTTGTTGAATTTGGTTTGCCAGTATTTTGTTGAGAATGTTTGCATCTGTATTCATCAGGGATGTTGGTCTGTAATTTTCATTTCTTGTAGCATCCTTGTCTGACTTTGGTATCATTTGGTAACGCTGGTCTCATAAAATGAGTTTGAAAATATTTCTTGTCTTCCCTTATTTGAAAGAGTTTGTGAAGGATTAGTTTTAGTTCTTCTTAAATGTTTGGTAGAATTCAGTAGTGAAACCTTCAGGTACTGGACTTACCTTTGATGGTAAACTTTTTATTACTGATTCCATCTCCTTAATTCCGGTTGTTCTCTCTGGATTTTCTATTTCCTCATGATTTAGTGTTGGTCCGTGGTAGATGTCTAGGAACATTCCATTCCTACCATTATGAACATCTAGTTTCATACCATTTTCATCAAAAAATATGCTTGATATGATTTCAATGTTATTCAATTTGTTAACACTTGTTTTGTGGCCTGAAATATGATCTGTTCTGGAGAATGTTCCATGTGCACTTGAGAAAAATGTGTATTTGGATGCTGTTCAATGGAATGTTCTGTATATGTTTGTGTATTCATCTGTTTCTATTGCTTATAACAGAATCCCAAAACTGGTAATTTATAAAGAAATGAAATTTATTTCTTACAGTTTTGGAGGCTGGGAAGTCCAAGGTCCAAGGGCATATCTGGTGAGAGTCTTCTTCCAGGGGTGCTTTATACAGAGTTGCATAACAACACAGGGCATCACTGTGAAAGGGACATGAGCAAGAGCTTCTTCGTGTGCTCTCCATACACGGCCACCAGTCTACACCCCTGGCACCCCATTAAACCATTAACCCATTGCTCCTTGAGTGGATTAATCCATTCCATAGGGCTCGTCCTCATGATCCAGTCACCTCTCGAAGGCCCCACCTTTCAAATACCAGAACTGGAGTTCCCACCCTCTTAAGACCGTTAGAGTTGGGATTAAGTTTCCAGCACATGAACTTTTGGGGGACACATTCAACCCATAGCAGTCTGTCAGGTCCATTATGTCTAAAGTGTAACTTAAGTATGATGTTTTCATATTGGTTTTCTGTCTAGATGATTTGTCCATTGCTGAAAGTGGCATATTGAAGTTTCCTACTATTGTTGTAATATGGTCCATCTCTCCCTTCTATTAATATTTGTTTCATATATGCAGGTGCTCTGATGTTCAGTGCATACATATGTACAATTGTTATATCCTCTTGATGAATTCACCACTTTATTATTGCATAATAACCTTCTTTGTGTAGTTTTAAAGCATTTTGATTTCAAGTCTATTATTTCCATGTATAGCTACTCCTGCTCTCTTTGGATTCCATTCTCATGGAATATCTTTTTCATCCCTTCTCTTTCAGTCTGTGTATATCCTTGTGAGTAAAAAGGGTGTCGTGGAGGCAGCATATAGTAGAGTCTTGTTATTTTTATCCATTCAGCCACTGTACATCTTTTGACTAGAGAATTTAATTTTTTTACATTCAAGGTAAGTAGTGATTGGTAAGGACTTTTGCTACTGCTATATTTTTTCATCATTTTCTGGTTGCATTGTAGATCTTTTGTTTCATTCTTCCTTACTTACTATCTTCCTTTGTGATTAAGTGATTTTCTTTAGTGATATGCTTTGATTTCTTATTCTTTTTCTTTTGTGTATCTATTGTAAGTATATTTGTGTGTGATTAATATGAGGCTCAAAAAAACATCTTACAGTTACAATAGGATATTTTTTTAAGCTGACAATAATTTAACTTGGACAACTTAAGATCCACAGCAAAGGAATTAAAAAGTTCCTTATTCTTATTTCTCCCTTTGTATGTCTGAGACAAAGAGAATTATATGCAAACTGTTTTCTTTTTAAAAATCATTATCTTCAGTTAAAACACATTATTTATATTTGCTCACTAAATTTTGAGATTCATAACTACGGCTTTTGAGTGAATTGATAGAAGGTATGGGCTTAGATTAAGGTATCATATCAACTATGACTGTGCCAAGTAAAAGGTAATTTAAGTTATTTCTTGCAGAGATTATACAAAAAAATTATTCTAAAATAGTTCAGGACTACATATTCTAAGATTACATTTCTTTAGTTATTTTAAGAACATTCTTTAAAAATAATTTTTTATATACTCATCTATCATTTGGGAACATTAAGCCACTTTGATAACTGTTTAAAAGATAAAGTGGCCACTGAGAACATTATGTGGACCCAAAAAGAGAAATGTTTGTAGTCCAGGTGCAGAAGCTGCAAAGCCGTATTAGTTAAAATGCAGTGGACATGAGGGAGGTAGTGACCAGTGAAAACAAAGGAATTATGTCTGCTGATTAGATGCATGAACTACACTCTCCTGGGACTTTCATATTTGTTACCTTTGTTTTTCCTCAGAACAATCCCATGGAATAGTTTTTTTTTTTTCCTCCTATTTTAAATATGTCAAACCATAAATAAGAAACATTCATTTTCACAAAATCTTTCATCCCGCGATTGGCTATGAGTGAATCTACATTTACTTTCTTTCTACGCATCAAAATTACACACACACACACACACACACACACACACACACACACACACACACACACACACACACACATGACTATGCTATGATTTAAGTTAGCCTACATGTGGATGGGTTTTCCCTTATAAACCTGAATCAATCAGGTAACCAAGATTCCCTGAGAATAAAGCAGGTATGTCAACTGACAGAAGAGTGAATATAATTCGAAATTAGAAAGTTTCACCTGTTGAAACTCAACAGGATTCCCTTTAACAAATAGTCAGCTCAGGGGGAGGTATGAGGGAAATTATAATATATAAATAGAACTATTGGCTTCATTTATAGCCAAATAACTCAGTTTGCGATGGTAATACCATTTTTCATGATTGGAAATATTTCAACATATGTTAAAACTTTCACTGCACTTTTGCTTCTGAAAAAAGTTTGGACTTCTTTCAAGTCTCCACATCTCTGTTATGCACTAATTAGGTATTATGTGGAGGAAAGAGAGATTTTATTCTACCACCAAATAGATAAACTAATTGTTATGGGTTAAATTGTGTCTCCTAAAAAGATATTTAAATCCTAACCCCTAAAACTTTTATTTTATTTAGAAATGAGATCTTTGCAGATGATCGAGGTAAGATGAGGTCACTAGGGTGGGCCCTAGTCCAACATGACTGTTTCCTTGTTCTAAGGGGAAATTTGGACACAGAGATAGAGACAGAGACACCACGTGAAAATTGTTTTGTGCTGCCATGAACCAAGAAGTGTAAAACGTTGCTGGCGAGTTCCAGAATCCAAGAAATAAGACTGAGCCAGAGTCTTTCTCACAGCCTCAGAAGGAGCCCACCCTGCCAACATCTAGATCTCAGGAACGGTACGTTTCTGTCGGCTGAGGCACCCGGTCTGTGGCAGTTTGTTACAGCAGCCCCAGAAAACAAATACACCTATCAAAACAATTTATTGAATATCATTAACAAAATCAGGAACCCACAAAACTTTAGGATAAAGGAAATGGTTTTCTAGAAAATTACTGAGCCAAACTATCTGCTTATCAGTATGAGGAGATACAAGGTGTCTGGGGCGTCTTCGTTTGACCTGCTCCACAGGTGACATCAATATAAAAACAGGTTTATGAACCGCTGCTGTCTTTCAACCATATAAGCAAGTTTTAGTCTTTCCTGTAAGTCAATGTCAGATACTTGATTTTCTTGGAATATTATCATTCTTGGGAAACTACCTACAACATAAATCCACCCATATGATTTCAAATTGTTTGTTTTAAAGCTCTTTTTAGTAAACAATTTTCTTTTTTTTTTTTTAATTTTAGCTCATTAAAATAAGCTGAAGACAAAACTGCTCCCAACTTCTTCAGGCAATCCTTACACAACCTGCTCCTCTCTATTGCTGGTCTCCTTCTAGAATGTGGTCACTAGGCACCAGTATGACCGTCACTTGCATCTGACAAGAGAACCACAGGTCAGACGGCAGTAACCAGGCTAACACCACTTGTGGAAGCTATTTTTATTTTAAATGAAGTTTCTATGCTTAATTTAACCACGCGTACTTTGGAGAAGTGTTCCTGTCTTCATTTTTCTAATACTTTCATCTCCAACTCAATGTATTGGCTCTCCGTTTGAGGACGTACATCATCTTCATATTTTCTTTTTCTTTTTTAATTGAAACAAAATTGATTGTACATAACTGTGTGGTACAGCATTGAATATCTATACCTGTGTGAATTATGTGATGCTGAAATAAGAATAATTAGTGCATTCACCATTACACAATGTAATGATTTTTTTTCTTTTTTTGATTCTTTGTTGGTTTCTCGCTAAACCTACTTCAACTCCCACTTTCCCACCTCTGATAACCTAAGTTCTGTTCTCTCCTTTTGAAAGTTCCATGATTATTGTGATTGTTCTATCTTTCTTATTTAATTTAATTTATTTATTTATTTATCTTTTGTCTCCCACTTATGAGTGAGAACATGAGGTATTTCTCCTTCTATGCCTGGCTTATCTCAACATGATTTGCTCTAAGCTCATCCATGTTGCTGCAAATGGCACAATTTCATTCTTTTTTATGGCAGAGTACAATTCCATTGTGTATATAAGCCACATTTTCTTTGTCCAGTCATCCATCGACAGACATTTATGTTGGTTCCATTTATTGGCTGTTGTAGACAGAGCTATGATAAACATGGGGGTGAAGGTATCCTTCCAATGTGATAATTTCCACTCCTTTGGATGTACGCCCAACAGTGGGATTGCTGGATCACATGGAAGTTCCATCTGTAGTTGTTTGAGGAACCTCCATACTGTTTTCCAGAATGGCTGCACTAATTTACAGTCCCAACAGTACAGGAGAGTTTCTCTTTCTCTGCATTCTCACCAGGGTTTGTTATTATTTATTTGATAAAGGTATCCCAAAGTGGTTTTGATTTGCATTTCCCTGATGCTTAGTGATGTTGAGAATTTTTCATGTGTCTGTTGGCCATTTATATGTCTTCCTTTTAGAAATGCCTATTCAGTACCTTTGCCAACTTTGTAATCAGATTACTTGTTTTTTGCTTGTTTGTTTTTTACTGGGCAGTTGTTTGAGTTCCTTGCATATTCTGGATATAAATCCCTTGATGATGCATGGCTTGAAAATATTTTATCTCATTCTGCAGGTTGTCTTTTCACTCTGTTCATTGTTTCTTTTGCTGTCTAGAAGTTTTTTAGTTTGATACAATCCCATTTGTTTAGTTTTTCTTTTGTTTCCTGTGTTTTTGGTGTCTCCTTCGTAAAGTTTTTGTACAGTCCTACTTTCTGAAGTATTTTCCCTGTGATTTCTTTTAGGAGTTTTACAGTTTCAGGCGTTTTATTTAGTTCTTTAATCCATTTGCTGTTGATTTTGGTATATGGCTAGAGGTTTGGGTCTAGTTTCATTCTTCTAGAAGCAGATATCCAGTTTTCCCAGCAAAATTTATTGAAGAGACAGTCTTTTCCTCAATGTATGTTTTTGATACCTATGCTGATGATCAGCTGGCTATAAGTCTGTAGGTTGGTCTGTGTTCTATGTTCCATTCCACTGGTCAGAGTGTCTATTTTTATGCCAGTCCAATGCTGTTTCGGTTACTACAGCTTTGTCGTATAATTTGAAGTCAGGTAGTCTTACATGCCTCTGACTATTTTTTTTTTTTTTTTTTTTTTTTTTTTTTTGCTCAGGATTGCTTTGGCTATTCAGTGTCTTTTGCTGTTCTGAATGAATGTTAAAATTATTTCTTCTATTTCTGTGAATAATGTTGTTGGTATTTTGGTGGGGATTGCACTGAACTTGTAGATCACTTTGGATAGTATGCACATTTTCACAACATTTGTTCTTCAAATCCAAAAGTATATAATGTCTTTCCATCTTTTTGTGTCCTCTTTAATTTACTTCAACAGTGATATTTAGTTCTCTTTGTAGAGGTCTTTAATCTCCTTGGTTAAATTTATTCCTAGGTGCTTTATTTATTTATTTTTGGTGACTATTTTAAAAGGATTTGCATGCTTATTTCTTTTCCTGCTAGTTCACCATTGCAATATAAAAATGCTACTGATTTGGGGGTGTTGGTTTTATATCTTGCAACTTTACTGATATCATTAATCAGCTCTACAAGGTTTTTCTTTTAGAGATTTTAGGACTTTCTATATATAAGATCATGTAGTCTGAAAACAGGGACAGTTTGACTTCATCTTTTTCAATCTGAATGCACTTTATTTTTCTCTTGCCTTAAGCTCTGGCTAGTACTTCCAGTATTCTCCAGGACAGACCACATATTAGGCAACTAATCAAGTCTCAACAAGTATAAAAAAAATTGAAATTTGAACTTTGAAGTATCTTTTCAGACTATAATAGAATAAAACTAGAAATAAATAACAAGTGAAACACTACAAACTATACAAATACGTGGAAATCAAAGAACATGTTCCTGAACCACCTATGGGTCCAAGAAGAAATTAAAGGAAATCATAAATGTCTTGAAACTAATGAAAATAAAGTCATGTCATACCAAAACTTGTGGAATACTGCAAAAGCAGTACTAAAAGGAAAGTTTATTACAATAAATGCTTACATCAAAAGAACAGAAAGATTTCAAAAAAACAACTTAATGCTATACCTCAAAGAACTAGAAAAAGAAGGACAATCCAAGGCCAAAATTAATAACAGAAAAAATAATTAAGATCAGAGAAGAACTAAATGAACTAGAGACCCCAAAAATGATACAAAAGACCAGTGAAACAAAAAGATGGGGGGTTTTTGAGAAGATAAGCAAAATAGATAAATCATTAGCTAGGTCACCTAAACAAAGAAAAGACCCAAATAATAAAAATCATAAATAACAAAAGAGACATTACAACCAATACCACAGAAATTTAAATAATCATTAAAGACTATTACAAACAACTACACACCAACAAATTTGAAAACATGGAGGAAATGGATAAATTTCTGGACACATACAAACTACAAAGACTGAACCAAGAAGAAACAGGAAACCTGAACAGACCAATAACAAGCAGTGAGATTGAAAGCAGTAATCAGCAGTTTCCCAGCAAAGAAAAGCCCAGGAGCAGATGGCTTTACTGCTAAATGCTACCAAACGTTTAAAGAGGAATTAATACCAATTCTCTTCAAACCATTCCAGAAATTGGCCATTCTCCCAAACTCATTCTTTGAGGCCAGCATCACCCTGATACTAAAATCAGACAAAGGTACAGCAAAAAAACCCCACAAAAAACAAAACCAAAAAAAACCCCACAGGCCAAAATCTCTGAAGAACAAAAATGAAAAAATCCTCAACAAAATACTAGCAAATGCAATATAGCAACACATCAAAAAAATTATACACCAAAGTCAAGTACAATTCATCCCAGGGATGCAAGGATGGTTCAACACCCACAAATCAAAAAATGTGATATAACACATCAGTAAAACCAAGGACCAACATGTGATTATCTCAATAGACACAGAAAAAGTATTTGACAAAATTCAACATCCCTTCATGAAAAAGACTATCAGCAAATTAGATACAGAAAGTATCTCAACACAATAAAAGTCGTATATGACAAACCCACTGCAAATATCATCCTGAACTCACCACAAATTTCACCCTTAAGAGCAGGAACAAGACAAGGATACCCACTCACACCCGCCCTGTTTGACATCTTAGTATTTTCTAAGTGTACCTCAGAACTTTTATCTGTGTTTGATCAACATAAGGAGCCCAGTGTGTATTTCAGTTGTACACTGAGGGTGTATTTGAAGCAATATTGTGAATAATCAGTAGGATGCTGATGTTTGCATTAATTCATCTGCTGTAGGCACATACAAGCAGTTTCAATGTCACCCTCACTGGGGAGCATCTAAGGTTTCCTTGTGTAGGTTGGAGGATGAGGGCAAGGAGGGTGTGGCCTGTCTTCCCAAAGTTGCTCACAGCTCAGGATGAAGTGTTGGGTATACAAGTGTTTGAGACATTTCTGCCATGTGAACATGGTGAGATCACTGGCCTTTACCCATGACTCAGAAGAATCTGCTACATGACCAGC
Organism: Cynocephalus volans; assembly: GCF_027409185.1. Taxonomy (NCBI): domain Eukaryota; kingdom Metazoa; phylum Chordata; class Mammalia; order Dermoptera; family Cynocephalidae; genus Cynocephalus; species Cynocephalus volans. The sequence continues at coordinate 1,650,373 of NC_084473.1, read as the reverse complement.
CTTCCTCTCCCTGTGAACATCTACTGAGCTCTCCTGTCACCATGCAGTTCATACACTTCCACCTAAATTGTGACGCTCTTTGCTGGAATCCAGACACACCCTTCCAACGATATCCTCCAGTTCTATCATTGTAACCATGTTGGGCACTGGAAGATGTACAGCCCTGTCCCCTCACAACTACTTTGGAGAAAAGTGGACATCTAATGCGGTAGCCCAAAGATGACAAATTCAATGGGTGAGCTCACTCACTGAGGTCCATACCATAAATTCTGCAGGGATTCAGCAGAGAAAGAAATCAGTGAGGATTACAGTAGTCAAGGGAGGCTAGTGAATAGAGCAGAAGTTAAATTTAGCCTTGGAGGGAGAAATTACTTGGAAAAGTGGATGAGAAATAGCATTTCAGGAGAGGGGAAGCAACATAAGCAGGTGATAATTTGTAGGTCATTAATGGACAAGCCATTGAAGCCAGCCCACGGAGCTCTTGCCAGAAACAGTGCTGAGCCAGGAAGCAGGCAGCTTATGAGTGTTCTTATAACCAGCAAAGTGCTCTAAACTTGATGCTTGGGAAAACCCAAGCCATTAAAAGGTTTTTAGGGGAAAGGACACTGATGGACATGATATCTGTGTAAACTGCTGGGAGACACATGGGTGCTGGCTTTGCTGTGGTCTGGGATCCTGCAGAAGAGTAAAGACCTGCGTGAGCCATTCACCATGTTACACCAGAAGCCAGGCAGTGACAGAACATGCTCTTTAGCTCGTCCTTGAATTTAATCCACCCAGTGAACCAGAGAACACAAACAGCTCTGCACATTTGAGCAGTGCCAACTGACAGGAGCAAAAATTACACTGTGCATATTCACAAATTATTTTAAATATAATTCATATTCAAGCACATCCCAAGGTGGAAATGAATAAATAGAATCCTCCAGGATCCTGAGACTCTCTGGCAATGAATCACATGCATAAGTATCAGAGAGTATTTTTGAAAACAATATGCTTATATGATCACGTGTCGGATTATTTAAGAAAATCAGAACATAGAGCGTCTTGTTTCCCAGGGTCCCCAAAACGTCCTTTTCCCTCCCTCTGAGAAGAATAAAAGGGAGCTCTTCCAAAAAAAGTAACTTCTACTTGCAGCAAATTAGCAGTCTGTCATCGACATTATGGGCATTGTTATATAATTACCGCCTTTACTGTGCTAAAATTGTTTTAAATAAAGGCACTGTAGACCATGTGTCATGTGCTGAATGGAAGCCAGTGCCGGGAGTTCTTTTCAGCAAATAAAGTATCTGACAAAGACACAAACTCTTGTATTAAGGACACCAACAGTTTGCTGGCGTGATATACTGTTCAACTGCATGTTATTTCAGTAACGTTATTATTGTTATTTCTCTGCTCTTATGGAATGTGAATTTTAGCTCCACATGGAGACTGACACTTGACCAATCATGCAGGTTAGAGAAAGCTGTTTCTCTGAAGTCATTTTAAGGTTAGAAGTAGCAACCAACTTTTCCCTTTGCTAGGCTAAGAAATAATTCTGAACAACGGGCATGAGAAAACATATTGCAGGGGCAAATTCATCCCAGACTGACACAGAAGCATCAACTTGAATAACGTTCCCTACCCTTTCTGTTGGCTGGTAGTGTTTTACCTCCTTATCAGTGTTCTGTCTGCAAATCTTGCTCTTACGTGGACTCAACAGGGTGAGACATTTCAGTGATACAGCAAGCATGACATCTGCAGTCTCCTCTACTGTGAAGACGTTTGCAAGACCTGGAATGAAGTGCACCCTCTAGAACTCTTGGCCCCTTCCCTGGTCCAGACTTCACCCTTTTTACCAGGAAGTCTTTCAACAGCCTCTAACAAATATCCCTGCCTTTAGGCGACCTCTGTGCACAGCTACTCTTGATTTATCTAAAGCATCATCTGGGTAACCTGCGGTGGTCTAACGCAGTCATCTTAAGCATGCGTGGCTCTTCACGACCAGAGGCGAACTGCCTCTGTGCCAGTGGCTGTGGGCTCCGAAGTCACACATCCAACTGCTTTTGGTTCTTGTGATGCCTTGTAAAGGCTCTCTGTCTTAGATCAGATTTTTCCTTTTCTAGGAAATTCTCACTGCAGCTTACTTCAGCTAGCTGATGCATACTTTAAGACTACAATTCTTGGACTCACATCTGCAGAGAAAACAGGAGCCACATTAGACATGGAGGCTCAGGGCCACTGAGTGGAGCCAGGCTCTGGGGAGGGGGAGAAACCATCCTGGCCCCCGGCAAGCACCCTTTGGGGAGCACAGGCTGCTCTCAACCAGCTGAGACATGATTTGCACTCACATCAGTGGAGGCACAAAGAAAATCATCTGAGGGTGAAAAGCACAAGTTCCAGATTCAGCACATGCTCAGTGCCTTTAGGCAGGTGTCCAGACTTTATTCTTCTTTCCCAGTTTTCTCTTTTTCACATGGGAAAATAACAACCATATCAAAATCTTTCTCACGAATTTTATGAGCTGGCATTTATGGAGACTGCATAAGGAGTAAGGCATCCTATAGAGGTAGATTAAAATTGTCATTAGTGTAGGGGAGAGAGATGTGACTGAGGATGGTGATCCCAGATTTGAACAGGGCAGGTGGGGCAGCCGGTGTCCCTGGGAGTGAATCGACATGGTTGATCTCTATTTACCGGGTCTTCTGCTGGGCTGCCTGCCTTCATCTTCAGCCTAGAACACAATGACCTACCCCATGTCTAAGTGCTTAAAAACGATGCATCAATCTGGAACAGTGGTAAGGGGAGCAGGCTTTGTGTTCCTACCTTGATAATAGGGCTTCCTGTGACAAAATAAACACTCTTGAACCAAGAGAAGGTGTTTAAATGATTGAGAGTCAGCAACATAAAAACAATGACCGGACATGACACGTATTCCTCATGTCAGTGTCCCGCTAGTGTCCTGGCCGTGGGTGGATGGATAAAAACACATTCATAACTCTTGAATTATATATTTATTTCGTAAAATTGATTTTTCTTGCTTTCCTTTCAGCTAAATCACAGATTATGATGTTTTCATTTTACACTGGAAAAATAAAACAGATTTGCTTCCTTCAATATAATCTCTTCAAAGTGTTCAGAACTTTGTATATATTTATGGAAAATGTAAATTAAATGTAAAATGTCAAAAACACAAAGTTATTTTTGCACACAGTTTTTAAAAAGTTATTTTCTCATAATACATACATATACATTTTTGGTGGCTGGCTGGCACAGGGATTGAACCCAGGACCTTGGTATGATAGGCACCATGCTCTAACCAACTGAGCTAACCAACTAACCCTTATAAAATATTAAAAATTGTGTATTACTAAAAAACAGAAAAGTTAATTTAGAAATATTTAAAAATATAGAAAATATTAGAAAACGTTAGAAATTTCTTTTTTGGAAAATGCAGTTGAATATTATTAGTAATTTATGCAAGTAATACGAAGACTACAAAATATTCTGCAGCTCAGTGACTATCTATTTGCTGATGTGAAGAGTTAGTGTCACGCATAATGAAGGTCATATATATTACTATATGTACAACAGATCCAAAAGTAATATGAATTTTGGGATATTGCAAAATATTTCTCAACTGCTGCAGCAACTATAGCAAACGGTGCACTGACCCATGAGTATGCCAATGGCCCCAAGTTGGAACACAAATAAGACAAGAAGGGACTGATCATGGGCCTGAGCATTTGTATTCCCAGTGTCCTACAGAATCGTCCAGATGCTAAAGGAGACCTGAGGGTACAAGCTGTCCTTCCTCCTTCCCAAGTACATCTGAGCTTCCTGGCGTGGTCCCTCATCAGCCTCAGCAGCAGCACCGTCTGTCCATAGACCCTCGCGGCATGAGGAGAAGGTGACCTGTTGCTTGAAGATGTTGGACAAGAAATGTGAAGACATGTCTTCCTAGGGGCTGAAGGTGCTCGTGAAAGAGCCAATGTTTCTGCTTGTGTGTCTCATTGGATGCCTGACCCCAACCGTGTGTGTGTGTGTGCGTACACACGTGTGTTTTCTTATGTGTCCAAAAAATATTTACTGTAACAAATATGTATAGGAAAGTGTATAAGCACATATTCATCTGTATCTGTCATCTAGGATGTGTGCACCTGTGTGTGTTTAAATACCTCACCAGGAAAGGAGTGGCCAGACCCAGGAGCTCCCTTGTGCTGGGAGCTGCCCTGACACACGCCCTCTCCTCCTGCCAGAAATAACCCCTGTCCTGGCCTTTGTGACACTCAGATCCTTGTTTTCCTACCTTTGTCATACACAAGACATCATAGTTCATTGTGCCTGATCTTGCACTTTATATGAAGGAGTTTATACTCTGTGCATTCTTCAGTGCTGTATTTGTGGGTCCATCTATGTCAGTGCATCTGGATGTAGCTAATCCCGTTCATGCCTGCGTAGTTTCCTTACATGACAATGTTACAATTTATTGACCATTTCTACTATTACTGAGCTCTTGGGTTATTTCCATTTTGAAAGCAATTGTAAAAAAAATGATTCTCTCAGGCTTCTTATACATGTGTGCGTTGGTTTTATTCACTTTTTAATTTAACTTAATGAGTTGCGGTGTTTATTAACTAACATCACCCTGATATGTCTCTAGATGTCTCACGAGACGCAGCACTGTCTCATCCTAAGGCTCCCCTCTGGTGGGGGCTGGAGCAGCTGCGATGGTTGTGGTTGGCAATGCTCCTGTAAGGTGCAGGTAAATTGTTATCATACCTCCTGTCTCTTGGTCATACTGTAGGCACTGGTCATACAGTTATTTGGTCTTCATGTTTATCTACATACTTTTAGAACATGTGTAAAGAGATTTTGATTTAAGTTGCTGTTAGCCCACAGAAATTGGGAAGTTAATTTTTAAAAAAATACAAATTCTATTCATTTAATTTCAGGGATTTAATGTATGGGATACTTATCCTCACCAGTGTAGTAAATTATGTATTTCTTTTGTAAGCGTAATTTTTCAGATTTTGTTTACTTGCCAGTCACAAATAGCTAAATAAGAGGTACAGAAGGAAAAATCTCATTCTTAATGTTATTTTTTTTTCATTCACGTCATCATCAACCTGTCAGCACATTATGTGAAATGAATTAATATTCAAATGTATTTTTCCATCCCTTTACTTTCAACCTCTTAATGACAGGTTTTAAGTATGCCATTTTAAATGTTATATAGCTAGCTTTCTTTACACAACTAGGGAGATAATCTTTAAATATATCTGAAATCATAATAAGTATATTCTTTACAGTCCAATTTATGGAAAACACTGATAAAAGAAAGTCTTAAGGACTGTTGAGAAAATAGGACACATTGTACACAGAGAAACAAACTTATTATTGACAACTGACTTCTCATCAAAAACTGTGCAGGCCACCACATGTAGAAACAATATCTTTAAGGTGCTGCACAAAATTTTCAAAGCCTGTCATCCTAGATTTCTATAAGCAGCAAAACTATCTTCCAGACAAATAGAATCTGAGAGAATGTGTCACCAGAATCCCTACTGTACAGAAAATGTAAAAACCAAGTTCCGCAGGTAGAAAGAAAATGTTACCAGGTGACGCCAAGGCCAACATACAAAAGTCAGTCATATTTCAATATACTCGCAGAGAATAACCAGAATTAAGATTAAAATGATATCATTTGCAATATGTAAAATAAAATACCCGTAAATATGTGCAAGCTCCATACTCCATAGATAAGAATGTTAGACATGGAAACAAACAAAAACATTTCCGATGAGATTAAAGAAGGCCCTGTGGATTGAGACTTTTGTGATGTATATGGGTTGGATTCAGTCGTCCTCATATTGATCTCTAGATTCAATAAAACTCCAAATGATATCACAGCCAGCCTTTTTAATGGAAAATTTATACCTAAAACTTATGTGAAAATGCCTAACGGCCAAGAACAGCAAAACCAATTTTGAAGAAGATTGACAGCATTGGAAGATGTACGCTACCCAAAGCAAAGCTTTCTGTTGAGTGACAATAGTCAGGTCAGCATGACCTTGGTGTGAGACTAAGGCATTTAGGTCAATAGTTATATAAATATCCATTATATCCAGACAGCTAATAGAGAGTCTAGAGGTATACCCACATACAATTAAATTGATTTTTACAGAGGTGTCAAATTAATTTAGTGAGGAAAAGACAATCTTTTCAACAAAGGCTACCAAAACAAAACTAAAAAAAAAAAATCAGAAAAAAAGATTTGGGACCTTGAGGTTAAGCACTGATTTTTTAGATAGTGTCTTAAAAAGTATAAACTACAAGAGAAAAAAGCATGTCTTCAACTGCAATAAGTAAAACATGTGTTCTTTGAAAGATAATCTTGAGAAATTGTAAAAGCAAGCTCCAGCCTGGGAGATGAGATTTGTACAAATGTCTGGCAAAGCAGTTATATCTTCTTGTATCCAAAATACATAATGAACCCTTCCAACTCAGTGAGAAGATTTAAATGGACATACAGCCCTTTTATTCATTAGGGAATGCAAGCTACAGCACCAGTGAGATAGCTGTCATTGCAGTACCAAGTGGGGTGGGTAAAAACAAAAAGACTGGTGTCAAGTACCAAGTGTGGCAAGCTGTGGAGCAACTGGGTCTTTCATACGGAGCCGGTGGGAATGGAGGTTGGTGCAGACACTTTGGAAAGTATGTCGCAGGTCCTGAAAGCAAACACACACATACCATGCCTCAACCATCCCCTCGCAGACATTTACCTAAGAGAAATAAAAATACACATTCACACAAAGACTTGCACATGGGTGTTCACTGAGGCCTTGGTAAAAAACATCCAGACAGTGGACATAGCTGGAATGTCCACCAGCTAGTGAATAAATATGTACATGATGTTTTGGCCACACAGAGAAATTCCACGAAGTAATAGAGGGTCACAGCCTTCTTACTCATGGGACAGGTGAGGTGGATCTCAAAGCAGTATGCTACTTGAAGGCAGCCAAACACAAAAGATGCTGTACTCTGTCATTCCATTACGTTAAATTCTGGAAAAGGCAAAACTGTGCTGTCAGAAAGATCGGCATCTGCTGGATACAACGTGACAGAGGAGACTGGCCACAAAGGGTTAGGGTTAGGGTTAGGGGTAGGGTTAACTAACCTCTTCCGAGGTCAAGGAAAGTTCCATGTCTCCATCGTGGTAGCACTAACCCACTCACTACATTGTGCAGGACTCAGCCACCTGTGTGCTTAAGTAGAGTGGGTTCCACTGGGTATGAATCACATGTTAATAAAGCCGGTGACCATGACAGCCTGTACAATCAGCACAATACACTTGCATCTTCATTAGAGTTATGATTCTGGGCCCTTCACTGCTTTTGTCCGGGGGTCAGGCGGTCAGCCTAGCTCCAGTGCGCACATGCTGAATGCAAGCTGAGCGAACAACTGAGTGAGTGACCGTCTCTCCATCTGCAGAACGGTGGCAGGCAGGACTCTGTGCCGTCCCCTTCCCTTGAGTGTGAGCAGGACAGGGAATGGGGTTGGCCCCGCGCCTGCGACTGTGTTTGATTACATGGAGAAGGGAGAGGATCCGTGGACCTCCCCTGGTCCCACGAGCCGTTTTAAAGCGAAGAGTTTTCTCTGTGTGGTGGCAGGAGAGAAAGTCAGAGCTTCAAAACGTGAGGGGATTCTATGTGCAGAAGAAAAAGGACCGCACGGAATGTGGGCGGCCTTGGACCTGAGGCCGCCCCTGCTGACAGCCTCCAGAACACGGGACCCTCACCCTAGAACTGCAGGGGGCTGAATTCTGCCCACAACCTGCATGATCGTGGAACCAGGTTCTTCCCCAGAGCCAACACCTTGATTTCAACCCTGTGAGACCCTAAACAGAGGACGGTTGAGCCCAATCCACATTCTGATCTACAGAACTATCAGATAATAATTAAATGCTGTTGAGTGTGGTGTAATTTGTTACACAGTGACAGGAAATCGACTGCTGGGTCTTTGGTAAAAGAATCGTCTGCAGAAAACCCTCAACGCAAAACACCCAGACTGTCAGGTGCAGGCACAGGTGGAGATTGAACGCTGGCCAGCAGAGCCCAAGCGGTTAACATGGCTTTTGGAATCACACAATGTTTCCAGGGCATCCTTGGAATAACTTGTAATTCAAAATATTATATCATAGTCTGGAATATGCTAGTGACTTTTTTCTAAGCGTGTAGCTGTTCTTGAATGTGCATCTTTTTAAAGCTGTGATTCCCAACCTTGGCTACATTTTTAAATCAGTTGGGAAGCATTTAAACTTATCTATGCCTGGGCTCCAGCCATTTGTCTGGCACAGGCCCTGGACATCAGACCTTTTAAAAGATATGTGGTCATAGCTGAAGTACTACTGTCTTAAAAAATAACCCTAATTATAAATCTATTTCAAAATGAATATTAGAAAACAATCTTGTTTTCCCTGAGCTGTGCGGTGTTTGTAAAACAAAAATATTAAGCCACGGAGAAAGTAGTTTTCATTCATTTCTTCATCACCTATTTCCTCAGTCATTTATGTAACTGATATTCATTCATTTGGAAATAAGTATCTACTGTTTGCTGAGCACTGTGCAATAAGATGCAAATTTAGTTTGCTTTCCATCACCAACACATGCTTTTAAACACTGACATCTCTAACAGAGAATTTTTTCTTTTCCCTCTTTTGCTCACCAGTCAGCAAAATAGTATTTTTTAAAGGGACTTTGACCATATTTCAAATATCAGATATTCACCCATCTTGGCTTGATAAAAGGTGTTGCCTTCCTGCTGAATATTAATGGCTATCACATTCTGAAAATACTGTGATTAGAATCTCCAGATGCCCAAATTCTTATTTTTTTAGAATCAAAGTGCATGATCTAATATTTAAAATTAGTTCAGGAGACAACTCATCATTCTGAAAATGAGATAATAAGAGGATTTCTAAAAGAAAGACTTTCAAAAAATTGTTTTTTTCTTTTTTGAGAAATAGTAGCCTCAAATTGCAAAAAATCAGTCTTCATTTGGAAGTAGCATACAGATAGTATAAAAGTAAAGCAAAACCTATCAGTCATGACTTGTGAATATAAATCACTAAAAATGAATAGAATCCAAGACAGAATAGGTACTTTTCTTTCTCAGTCAATTTTTTAAAAGATCCTATCAATATCGGAGCTAGAGCTGGAGAAACATTTAAGAAGGCCTATTCCAGTACTTTTCAGTAATTCTCATTTCTCTGGCCCTGAGTAGAAACTTATCAAGGCTCCCAGCCTTGGTAATCTGTTACACAGCTTTAGAAAACTAACACAGAATCTTCTGTAAACAGCAGAACCAGGTCTTCAGAAGAAGAATCATCTGCTGAAAACCCTCAGCACAAAACACTAAGATGGTCGAGAATATACCCCCAGCCCACGCAGACCAGGAAGGCCGGGCAGGTGACGATGCTTCTGGAACCGGACTGTGTCTAAGCTTGAGCAGTGCATCTGAGGAGCTGGGCGGGCGGCTGGTTTCTTCCCTGCTTTGTGAAGTTCCTCTGTCTGCAGCTGCTGGCCTATTGCCTGCAGTTGACTCACTCCGCTGGAGTCCTCAGAACACCCAACGGTCCTGCATCATTTGCCTTGCAACAAAAATACAGATGTGACGAGTGCCATTCAGCTTCCCAGAAGCCTGAAAATTAGCTAAAAACCTTATTTTGGAGAACATAGATCTCAGAACAAGTTTCTATACAATAAATGGAGCTTGCATTTTTGCAGCCTGTTAGGTTTTCAAACATAACTTCATGCTCATTCATTCAATCTAGCTTTTGAGTAATCCTAAGAAGAAGGGACTCTGGGATGCACACATTGGTCACTACTAGGCATTCTGATCAGCTCCTGTGGGGGCATTTCCTCTATACCCCTCAGGGGGCTAGCAGCCATGCACCTGCTGTGGGTGACGAGTGACCCCGCTGTCACCACGTGGTTAAGTGGTTAAATCCATTATCCCAGGAATGGGACAGGAGTGGGAGGACCTCTGAGGACCCGAGATATTCTCAGAGTAGTTCAGAAAGTGAACTCTGGAGTTGCTCAAATCAGGATCAAATCTTGGCTCTGGCACTCAAAGCAGCAGTGGAAAAGATGCTTGACTCCTCTGGCTTTCACTGTCTCATGTGTACAACGGTGCTAGGACACAGGTGATTGCATGGGATGATGTTCAGAAGCGTTTTACATAGTGGCTGGTGCCAAGTGATCCCTGGAAAATGGTGCCCATCATCATTATTCAAACGTTGTCCAGAAATTTGGAATTCAGGCATGGCAAGGCCAATTTGAATGGCATTTGGTTCTGGAATGGAAATGCTGTGTAGACTGAGGCATGGACACTGCCTAGGCACAGCGTTTTCATGCTTCGTGAGTGGAGCAGCAAAGAGAGGAAGCTCGTTGCAAGAGTGAACGGACGAGTGGACCATACGCCCAGGAAACGCACATGTGAAACCACACGCTCCGGGGAAAGAAAGGTTCCCACCGACCCATCCGCTGCTCCTGCTGCTGAGAGCACCATTCCGCAGTTTTTCTGCTTCAGGAAGCCTCGTTCTGCTCCTGTTCTGGATTCTCTGGGGAAATTCCTCACATTCTCACCTCCTTTGAGCAAATGCCAATTCCTCACGTTCTTACTTCCTTTGAGCAAATAAAGGGGATCTATTCCTTGTAGGCAGGTAATTTCTAAGTCAATCCAATTTGAATTATCAGTGCTAATGTTGCTCAGGATAATTATCATCTAAATCTACCCTCCAACTTATGCTTCTGTCTAAATTTACATTACTTCCTGCAAATTTTTATTTAACTTAAGTTGTAGCTAAGAATTAAATGTTATCGTTTCTAGTTCACTGAGAAATAATTGAGTTCAAATCTAGATTTGCCTTTATAAACTTATTAGGATGTCACTTAACTCTTCTGAATTTGAGATACATCACCTAAAGGGCCAGGACTAGCTTAGTTCCAGACACATGGCAGCTCTGTGCTGGGCAGCTGAGCCAAGTTTAGGGCAAATCCTTCATGTAAGAGACCATCCTGAGGACAGCAGAGAGGCCTGGCAGCAAGTTGGTGTGGGGGCTTGGGGATGTCCTCCACGCCGGAGCTGGAGCTGGCAGCAGGGCAGTGTGGGGAGGGGCTAGGCCTGGTGGGGCCGACTCAGCAGGGCTCCAGGGGAGGAAGCGTGGCAAGCAGAGCAGGTGTGTCTCTGCTAGTGATCCTCTGCTGCTGCAGCTTTCTGTTGGTGAGGAAAACAGGGACAGAGGCTCCCTTTCTCCTTCTCTCCCTTGATTTTCCTTCAGTGCAGTGACTGCTGTAACTCTTGTAGCTTCCACAGTGATCTTGTAAGGAAGTTATTTTTGTATCCAGTTTCAAACATGAGAAAATTGTAACCAAGGTTATACAGTAATAGGCTAGTGTTCCGCTGGCTACGTTTTCTCTCTCTTTGCAGAACAGTAGGGTTGCTGTAAGGATCATGGTACAGTCTTAGGCTAACCAAGTGTGATCTGTGCACCCCAGTCCACACCTTATTAGAGGAAGGCAGAGAGAGGAACAGAACCTGAGATGGGACAGTTTCAAATTCGACATTCCTGCTGCATCCAAGCCTGAGGTCAGCAGACTACTCCTCTTCCTCATCAACCAGCGAAAGCTCAGATGTGCCGACCTTACCTGGCAAGTGGCATGAGCTGTGCAGCGGTTACACTCTGTAGGGTCAGGTTACAGCATGGGATACTGTGAGGTCAGCTTATCAACTACAGCCCCAAATTGCATAACATATGGAATCAATTTCCTTCACTGAAAAATAATTTGAAATCAATTACTACATTACAGGATAAATTGTAGGAACTGCTACTGAAGACTGATTTAAAAGGAATTTTGGAAATACAGTCACACCTGCTTCATTCTGAGTAAATATTAGCTACGAATATCCTGAGCTTGCAGAAATTGCTTTAACATTTTCCCTTCCGTTCTTGTCAGCTTAACTGTGTGGCTGACTTCTCCACTGTGAGACTCATTAAAACAAAGCAGAGAAATCCTTTAGAAATGCATTATCTCTTGACAGTAGAATTGATGTTCCATCTAGAGAGGATAAATTAACAAGCGAGAAGCAAGCTCATTTGTCATTTAACACTTTAAATATTGATCGACATACATTTCCTTCAAAGTGAGCTTATAGAGAGTCACGTGGAGGATTTCTGCTTCATTCCTTACTTTTTGTTTGGTAAGAATGTGAAAGAGCAAAAGCCTGATTGTAAATAGCTATTCTCTCTGGTAATCACCTATTTGAAAGCTTTCATTGAATGGCATATACATTTTAATAAAATTTGTGTTCTTATAGTATGTTTGTTATAATCATGTGTATTAAAATGTTGCAAATATTTGAGTTTGCATTTTGTACGTCTTATTTTTAATTTCAGTTTTACTCATTGTTGTATTTTACACATGTATCAGCCTATGACATAATGTAAATAATAATTAAAGTAGTCCTCCCTATAGATAGTTTGAGAGTCACTGATAGAATCCATGGCCAGGCCTGGACAGAAACTCCGAAAGTCCCTAGTAGCAAGTGGATGCTCCAGGGAGGACTGGGGGTCAGGAGACCCCTGCGGAGGGGATGCAGAGAGACCCTCATCCGGACCAGCAGAAGGAAGTGCAGGTGAGACCATAGAGGCCAACTCAGCAGTGACCCCTCACCCAGACTCCAGTCCCAATCATGGTGACTGAGAGAACTGATAAGAGCAGTAGAGGGTTAACCTGGAACATCACAGTCTAGCAAATTCAGGTGCTCTACAGATGGAAGGGACTCTTGGGGAAGAAACAAAGTTCTGTTTTGTTAGCATGGACATGATCTACAAGCATCAACAGTGACCAAGTCAAGAGTCTTTCAGAATTCCTCTGAGACATGTCTAAGATGATCAGGAAAGCCCCTTCAGCATCCTGACCATGACACACTGCAGAGAAGTGAAAGCACACAGTGTAGTAATGGTCAGGGCGATGATGAAGTTTACAGTTCCTGAGGGTGTATCCTGTGCTGGGAGCTGATCTAAACACGAGCATAAACTGATGCATTTAATTTTCACGACAACTTTACAGGAGGTACTAATAAGACCCCCAATTTATAGATGGAGAAACTGAGGCACAGAGAAGGTGAGCAGCTTGCCTGAGGACGCAGAGCTCAGGGCCTCTGTTATCAACCCTTCACGGTGGAAGGAGCAGTGAAGGGAACCTTCAATACCCGGCTCTGAGCCCCTGCTGTCACCCCAAATCTTACGATTAGCCATGACCTTTAAAATCGCTTTTCCTCTTGGCTCCTTGCTCCCCCGTCAACGTTTGGACAGAATCGCTCTCTGAGATTCCTCAAGTCACAGCAAACACTGCAGTGGTCTAAGATGTTTCAATATCTCAAGAAAACTTGCACAGTTGAGACAACAACTTTTAATATCCTCTTACTGCTGGGCCCGTCTTTCTCACGCTCAGCAGTGCAGGTAAACTGAGGATGCAGCAGAACCAGCATCTGGAGCATTGAAGCTTTGTAGGTTAAGCTGTATCTGGATCCAGCCACAGATATACTTGGCCAGTTTATTGTGTTGCATTAACAAAACAATATTCACTAGGTAATTTGTAAAAATATAAATTGAGTATGTAAGTTTATGATAAATATTGTTTTGTTTTTTATAAGTAGACTTTATTTTTCAAAGCAGTTTTACGTTCACAGAAAAGTAGAGTGAAGAGTAGGGACTTCCCACACACCCTGCACCTCCAGGAAACACAGTTCCAGCTGTTGTTAACGTCCTGCCTTAGCGTGATGACTGCCATGACTGAACCCATACTGGCGTGCTTTCATTAGCTGAAGTGCACAGTTTACGTTAGGGTTTGCTCTCCCTGATGTGCATTCTATGGGTTTTGAAAAATGCATAATGCCATGGATTCACCATTAACAGTATCATACGGAATCATTTCATCACCTGAAAAATCCCTCGTGCTCCCCTGTTCATCCCTCCCAACCCCCACCCTCTGGCAACCACTGGTCTGTTCACTGTCTCCATCACGTTGTCCTTTCCAGAATGCCGTGCAGCTGGACTCATGCGGTACAGAGCCTTTCAGACTGGCTTCTTTCACTTGGCAGTGTGCATTTTAGGTCTCCTTCTGTCTTTACGTAACTTGACAGCTCATTTCTTTTTAGTACTGAATAATATTCCGCTGTCCGGATACATCACAGTTCATTTATCAGCTCATGTACTGAAGGGCATCTTGGGCTGCCACGATCAGTCAACTATGAATAAAGCTGTTAGAAACACCCATGTGCGGGTCTCCATGTGGATGTAAGTTTTGAACTCATTTGAGTAACTGTCGAGGGGTGTGACTGCGGGATCACACAGTAAGAGTATGCTGAGTTTTGTAGGAAACCACCAAACTGTTTTCCAAAGTGTCTGCACCATTTTGTATTTTCACCAGAATAAATGAGAGCTCCCACGGCTCCACATCTTTGCCAGGATGTGATGTTCTCAGCGTTTTGAATTTCACCTTCTCTGACAGGTTTGCATCTCATTGTTCAAATCTGCAGTTCCCTGATGAACTGCGATGTGGAGTATCTCTTCACATGCTTGTCATTTGTATATCTCCTCAGGACAAAGCACCTTGCTGAAGGCCTTTGCCTGCTTTTATTATTATTGTTTTAATTATTGAGTTTCAAGGGTTCTGTGTATGTTTGAATACCAGTCCTTTATCAGATACAAACTTTGCAAATATTTTCTCCTAGTCCACGGCTTGGCGTTTTATTCTCTGAACAGTGACTTTCATAGGGCAGAAAACTTTAATTTTAATAAAGTCTAGCTTATCAATTATTATTTTTTTACAGATTGTGCCTTAGATGTCGTATCTAAAAAGTCATTACTAAACTCAAGGTCATCCAAATTTTCTCCTGTGTTATCTTCTAGGAGTTTTATAATTTTGTGCTTTACATTTAGGTCAATGATCCACTTGAGTTAATTTTTGTGAAGGGTGCATGGTCCGTGTCTAGATTCTCTCTCTCTCTCTCTTTTTTTTTTTTTTTGACATGAGGATGTCCAGCTGTTCCAGCACCATTTGTTGATAAGAGTGTCTCTTCTACATCGTATTGCCACTACTCTTCTATGGAAGATCAGGTGACTGTATTTGCACCGGTGTTCATGGGCTCTCTGTTCTGTTCCACTGATCTGTTTGTCCACTCTTTTTCCAATGCAGCACTGTCTTGATTACTGTACTTTACAGCAAGTCTTGAAGTCAGGCAGTGTCAATCCCCCAACTTCGTTCTCCTGCTTCAATACTGATTTGCCTATTCTGAGTCTTTTGCCTCTCCTTATAAACTTTAGGATAAGTTCATCTATATCCACAAAATAACTTACTGATATTTTGATTGTGATTGCATTGAACCTACAGATCAAGTTGGGAAGAACTAACATCGTGACAATATTGAGTCTCTGTATCTATTATTATGAAATATCTCTAGATCTATTTAGATCTTCTTCGACTTTCTATCATCAGAGTTTTGTGGTTTTCCTCATATTGATTTTGTATATATTTTGTTAGACATGTACCTAATTATTTCTCTTTTTTGGGGACTTATGTAAATAGTATTGTGGGGTTTTTTTGTTCTTTTTACTTTAAATTTTTTTTTAATTGACAAATAATGATTGTACATATCTATAGGGTCCAATGTGATGTTTTGATATATGTGTGCAATGTGGAATGATTAAATCAGGCTAATTAACAAGTTCGTCACCTTACATACTTATTTTGTGTGTGTGGTGAAAATATTTAAAACCTACTCTTAAGTTGGAAATATGCACTGCATTTTTACCTGTTGCATTCACCACTGAAGCAACCTAGTTGTTCACCATCAGATGAGAGGGAAGAAAATGTGGTATTCATACACGATGGGATATTATTTAGCTTTAGAAAAAGAGAAAATCTTGTCATTTGCAAGAACATGGATGAACCTGAAGGGCATTATGCCAAGTAAAGCAAGCCAGGTAGAGAATTACAAATGTTGCATGTTGTTGTGTTTTAAGATTCCAATTGTCACTGTTGGTATACAAGACAGCTACTGAATTTTGTATATTAACATCGTTTCCTGTAACTTTGCTGTGATCCCCAGGAGTTCATTGCTGTTGATTCTTCGAGATTTTCTAAATAATCATGTCACATGCTAACAAATTCAGTTTTGTTTCTTCAGTCCCAATCCATATACTGCTAAGGCCTAAATTTTTGTCCCCTCCCCCAATTTTTTATGCTGAAACCCTAACCCCTAAGGTGATGATATTAGGAGAATAAGCCTTTGGGAGGTGATGAGGTCCTGGAGGCAGAGTCCTTATGAATGGGATTGCCTTATGAAATGTACCCTAGAGAGTGCCCTCACCCCTTCTGTCACATGAGGGCACAGTGAGAAGTTGACATTTACAGTCCAGAAATGAGTCCTCACCAGAACCCGACTGTGCTGACACCCCGTTCTCAACTTCCCAGCCTCCAGAACCATGAGAAATAAATTTCTACTTACAAGCCACTCAGTTTACAGCATTATGTCATAGCAGCCCGAAAGAGCTGAGGGAGGCAACGACACTGACCTTCCAACAGTCAAATTGTCAAGATGGATTAGGAGGAATAAGAATCCATTTGTGGCAGGAAACAGACAGGAGAGGCCCGGAGGTCGAGTCAGAGCTGGGAGTTTAGGATCTGCAAGTCCCACTTAGGAATGCTGAAAAGGGAGTTGGTTAGCACAGGGTGGTGGCAGCACGGGGCGGTGGCAGCAAGGGGCAGTGGCAGCATGGGGCGGTGGCAGCACGGGGCGGTGGCAGCACGGGGCGGTGGCAGCACGGGGCGGTGGCAGCACGGGGTGGTGGCAGCACGGGGCGGTGGCAGTATGGGGTGGGTAGAACTGGGACGAAGGAACCCCACGTGCAGTGTCTGTGCTGGCAGCCAGTTGACAGACACTGACAAGAAATTTGCTAAGCTGTTTATCCTTAATGATTTCTACTGGTCAGTCATGATCCTTTCAGCTCATTTGAAACTTAGATATAATTACAGTTTATTTTTAAAATAAAAACGATGACAAACATTAGTATATTCCACTGCACCTTGGTCTTCTATAGAAATTCCAGGCAAAGAGAATACTGATAAATTAGTCCCTTTAAAAAAAAAGAAAGCAATTACTGAAAAATTACCTTTGTCCTAATGAAGTTTTAGTGTCAATTTGCATTATTCCAATCCATTATAACCCATTAAGTCCTAAAAAGTAATTTGGAAATGACCACACCATGCATTAGTGATCCCCACGGTGCTTCCTAAATATAATGGGGACCCTTTGACACTAAATCACTCTAATGGAATAACGTAACCTGGAATATTATACTCTGAACACAAAGAAATATTGAGAAATATAAAAAGAACATATAATAAAATCTGTTTTCATATCAATTCTCTTGAAAGTTCATAATACCTTTTTCAAAATATGCCTCAGAATTCGTCCTTCAGGTGAGTCCACACGTTATTATCTGTACTACTTTTTTTTAACTTGAAGAACGTGGTCCTTCACCATCACCTTTTTTCTAAATTCATGAATCTTTTCGTGTCTGTGACCGTCCTCACTTCTCACGAAGCATCACCTGCAGGCCAGCCTTTGCCAGAACATGACGTGCCCTGAAGTGCTATTTGTATTAAAATATGCCCTTCGTTAAATCGACATTCTCTGAGTTCCTACTACATGTAAATCACTCTAGTTCTTCTCACTTTTTTTCAACATCTTCTATTTTTTTTTTGTTTCTTCCCTTTCCCATATCAAACTTTTACACACTAAAAAATTGTTCTCTCAAAGGTTGTCATATGAAAAACTATTTTCCTCATTCCTTGCTCTGAAAGGTTCTGGGGCAGTCATGACCTCATCTGACCGACGGCCACTGTTGAAATAGGGTCTTTGCTTCCATCCCTAGCAGTTGGGCTCTCTCCTCTCCCTGCAGGCGCCTTCTATCTCCGACCCTGTGCTGCCAACAGCATCTCGCATCCGTATGGACCACGTGCCTTTCTCCTGTCTTTGGACCTCATTGCTGCTGCCTCCTGAGAAGGACCACATGACTTCTGCCATCCCAGTGCCATGTCCCAGCACTGCCTGGCTCCTGTATGACAGTCACATTTCCATCTTTGGAAGCTGCAGGATTGCAGCTGGGGAAATTGTGGTGCCAGAAAGAGACAATCTCTGTTCAGGGTTCCTGAGTCATGTGGCAGATGGGAGCCAAGTGGGCCAACCCCTGGGGTCCTGTTAGAAATAGGGTATAGAAAGAAACTAGTCCTTCTCACAGCCTTCCCTGGAGGATGCGGGAGCTGTGAGCCTTGGTCACTGGCAGTGCCTCACTGTCTGTCCAGTGTCACGCACTCTGGAAGAAGAGTGAGGGGGCAGGTCTCCTAACGACCAGCAGAGGAAGGTTCCTGTTTTTGTTTTCATTTTTTTCTGCCATACTGATTTGGATGTCTGGTTGCACTCTCCACATTCAATAGCACCGACGATTAGATCCTGAGTTATCATCATTCCTGTCTGATTATTCAGACATGCTGGAATTTAACATCACATGTCAGGGGTCTGAGAAAACTGGGAGTGGACAGGTGGGAAAGTTAAAACTTGCCTGATCGTAGTGTTGGCACGTTACCTAACACAGCGGCGACTGCACAATAAAGCCTGTTCATGTGGGAGGGGATGACTTAGAGATGACATGTGTGTTCCCAGGATGGCTCCAGGCAGTGGCTTGGGTTCTGGAAATCAGACCTGGCATGTTGGGCACATGGCACAACCCAAGCCACGTGTGCTCTTGAGTTTCAAGCAGATCTGGCTCTAGAAAGGTTTTGTGTCTAGAAAGGAGACAGAAATAAAGCAGACGCCTACTGTCCTGACAGAGTCCACACATCAGCAAGGAAAGGCAAGGTGGTGGGTCAGTAGGACCAGAGGCCCAGGCTCTCCCAAGATTCCTGGACGGAGGATGACTGCAGCACCAGACGGTCAGCGCCGCAGTGGCTGGCGGGAGGTAAGCGAGAGCACATGGCCAAGCCCTGCTGGGATGCTAAACGGGAATCAAAGCTTCAGTGAACCCAGGGGAGCGCTGAGGAGGGCAGGTGTCAGTGGCGGTGTCCTCCCCTGTGAGGGTGATGCCATTTGACTGGGACTTGAAGCACTACCCAGGGCCTGAAGGTGGCTTCCCCTTCAGAGCGGACCTTGCTCCAGTCTGGTGCTCAGCTGACCCGCAGGTGCAGGACTGTCATGTGGTCCCCACGGGGCCCTGGCATGCAAGTGTGGTGGTTTCCTGTGGGATCTCTCCGTTCCTAGGGTGTCGTGCTCTGTCCCAGGCTTCCCCTCCACGTCTCCTCCAGGTTCCTGACCACAGGTAATAGGAGGCATTTCAGGACTCAGGGGTACATCAGACCATTTCTCTGTTATGCTTCCCTAATCTTAAAGTTCTTCTAATTTCTTTATTGCAATGGAAAGGTAAACCCCGTTGTGAGGCAGCACATTCTCCAGTCCCCAGTGCTTGCAGAAGTGGCTCACAGGATGCAGAGAATCATTCATTTGAGATGAGTGGAACTATGCAGTTTGGTTATGATTTTTACTTACAGCTAAATTGCATGTCAAGTCTGGTTCTTAAGTGGACAAAATTCATGTTCAAGGCTAATGGCTGTTTGGTTGCACATTATAACAACCCAACTAAAACTGACTGCAGGAATAAAGGCAACTTTTTTCTTTCTGAAGAGGCCAGTGGAAGGGTTTGCTCCAGACAAGGTAAATCCTCAGGCTCAAGTGATGTTTTCAGGACCCTATACTTTTCATTTTTTCCCTCCATCTCTTCCATGTGACATAACATTCCCGTGCTGTTGATGGCCAGATCACTTCTCACAACTATACATTAAGGTTTCCCTTGATGCAAACTAAGGAGAATGCTTCCTTCCACTGACAAAAGTCTATTCAACTCTCAGCATCCCTATCTGGGTGCCATGCAAGCAGAAGACCAAGCTCAGGGGTCAAGAGAAGGAAGAAGGGAAGCAGAGTGAAGCAAGACCCCCAGGAGTCAAGGACGGAGCTGGTTCTAAAGCAGCTGGACTGGAAGCGTGTGCATCGGTGACTCAATCAACTAGCACCGGGGAGGACAACAGGTGCTGGACAGCACCAGCGGCTAATGTCTACACAACACTTGACAATTTATCATGTGGTTAAAAAATAGGAATAATAATGTACATACATTTTTTCTCTGGGGCAAAAATAGTAATACTCTTTTTTAAAAGCACTGTAAGATTTTTATGAAATAAAGTTCAGACTTCTAACATGTTAGAAGGATAACATCAAAGGATATCATGGCATCTCACAGGTACAAAGAGAAGCAGTCTCAGCATCCAGATTGGGAACTGTAGAAAAGTCCAGAAATTTGCTTCCTTGCAGGAACAAAATAAACTTTAAATGGTTCTAACTAATGAGCGATTAATGGATTCTGTAAATTTTAGTCAAATGTATTGGTTTAATTCAGATAAGTAACTAATTGGGTGATTTTTTTGTTTTATTTAGTATTTTTTAAGGTAAACTGATTAGATTTTGTATGAAATCAAAGAAGAATCAATTACTTTTCTTTCTATTTTTACCTTATGATATTATTTGGGTAAAGGTTTTAACTAATTTCCATTAATAGGAAGATCGCTAAACCATAATACATTTATTTGGTGAAATATTATGTTTGAGATTGTTTAGTTACAGGAGAAAATAAGCAAGCTATAATGTTTTGTGACAAAGCAAATAAAACACAAAACAAAACAGTATAATCCTAAGCACACATACATTTACACCCATGCACACATACACACATCTACAAATGTGCACACACATTTACACATGTGCACACGTACATACATCTATACACATGCACACACATAAAAGGAAAAATACAACTCAGGTTACATCGGGATGATGGTATGTAGGTGGTTGATGTCTCATATTTTTCTATATTTTCTAAATACTGTATAATAAACACACATGACCTTTATTATCAGGAACATTTTAACAAAATGATTTCCCTTCTATTCTGTCAAACATATAGCCGAGCACTGAACCCTGATGACCACTTCCTGCTCTCAGAGTGCAGTGCGCTTCACGGATGGAAGCTTCTCTCTGAATTTTTCCTCCTTCAGATTCCTCTGAAGTCAGAATTCTTTCATCCTCACCCTCCATTTTCAGGACCTAATCATATAACATCAAAGCACTTGTCAGTATCTAGTGAGCCACAAGCTCCTCTCTTTTAACACAATGGGTCCCTCCGTCTCCCTGCAGGGTAAATTGGGGTCACAGAAGCTGTAAGATCACTTTCGATTTAACCCAGATCACTCATTTTCAGTCACTGTTTCTTAGTTATTCTGATTATTTTTAATGCCTATTGGAGGAGTCTACTGTATTTTTATTTCACAAAGCAGAATACATAATTAGATGCTTCTCATAATTTTTATGGAATTAACATTTAAAAGCAACATGGTTACGTGGTTACAGTGGGGTTACATTACCACATTTACTCTGATTTTCACCTACATGGATAATATTTTGTTTAAACTAGAGCTGGTTTTAATTATAAAACCATGTGCATGATTAAATCCTTGTAGACTAGTGGTTTTTAGCTTTTGTCTCTTGATTTAGTTTTCTCCGCCTAGTTGGCTCAGTTGCTGAAAGTTAACATGAAACCCCATGGAAGTTGGCACAGTGTTGATTGGGTACAAAAGTGACTAGAAATATGCTGTTTTGTTTTCTTTTCTGCAGATGGTGGACTTCTGCTGGAACCACAGTTCCCGTGTGAAGCACAAACACCATATTTCCCAAAGCCAGATCTTTAAAAAACACTGATCTTAAATCAAGTACGTATGTGTATATACACATACACACGCATTTGTGTGTATATGTATGTGTGTACATATATATTACAATATATATAAAAAGTTAACCTAGCACATGCTGTCAACAATAAAAAAAAATTCTGTTCCTAATATTAAAAGTAGAAGATTTAAAGAGCACACATAAAATATTTATCTATTCTTCAATACTGAATACTTTCTGAAGAGAAATATGACAGAAAGAAAAAAGCTTCTATAACCTTTTAAAGAAAATTGCTTCCTTAAGGTGCCTAGAAGAATGACAGGTCTATACTTTTAAAAAAGAAAATTATGAAAATTGTCTCTATTTCTGAGACAGCTTAAAAATTAGGAAGGTTTTGAAACCCTTTAATACAGTTTTTAAAAATTCTTTTATGAGAAAGCCTTAATTATTTAAAGTCAAACATTTTTCAACATTCTCACCTTATAAGCATGCAATTCAAAAATGAAACCTAAATCAAGTTGAAGGTACTGCGTTCCTTGCTTCGGAAATATTGATGCCAAAGCTATGTGAAAATATCCAAAAGAAAACACTGAGCATAGCTCAAGCAAGGAGCTTCTCACTGGAACTCTTCTCTGGTGGGGACCAGGTTCTAACACCCTTTGTGCTCCTCAGGTACAGGAGAGTGACGGGCGGGTCTCTCGCCTTGGACGTGTGGACCTGTATCCATATGCCTTCCACCAGAAGTTGTAAGTAAGGATCTGTGAAATTACGGGGTTCTCATAAGGGCCACACACAGCATTTGGTGGCTTGTGTTAAGGATTTGGAGGGATTCCCTTCTCTCCAGGAACCTTCCAGTTTATTTTGGAGAAAAATGATAATGAACAAAACCATGGGTTGTACAAGTTCTTAACTGCGTGTTGGAAAACATCAGAAAAAAAAAAAAACCAGCAGAAATTGATGGGCACTAAGCTGCGTCTGAGGGATGTATTCTGATTAAGTTTAATGGAATTTCTTTTCTAGTAATTTTCTGGAAGCCATGAGAAAGACAATTTTAGCTAGTTGAATAAAATTAGTTATGGTAATTCTATCGAACATTCAATTAATACGGAGCATTTGTGTCGAGGTCTGACCGGGGCAGAGAAAATGTGAAGAGTTTGAAAGAGTGATGAGTAGTAGCAATAAACAGGATGAATGACAGAGGATCCACTCGCTTCCGGAAATACCACTTGCTACTTAATTTTTTTTACTAGCAAAGGAAGCCATGTTTTGAAAATGAAAAGATAACGTGATTGCTATTTTGATAGTAAATTTAATATCTGTAAACTCTTTTGATATTTTGTGGCACCAATACAAGGTCAAATTGTTACTACATGAACTCTTAGTATTTTTGAATTGAAAACAACCACTTTTAGAATTGCAAATTTACGATTACAGAACATAAAGTATGATATTCTGTGCTTGCTCTATGACTGGTAAACAGTGACTGGACTGATTTACAAAGATGTACCCAGGAGTGGAAACTTTTATGGAGAGATCTGATTACAAGATGCACGATCTTTGGAAAGTACCAGTTTGTGAATAATGTTCAGATAAGGACAGAAATGTCTAAGGACACCAAAGCAAAACTAAATAGCATGAGATGCTCTCACTGCTAAGTGATATAGATGAAAGTTAAGATCATCACCACTGTGGATTGTGTTTACTATTTCCCAATTGTAATGTATGGGCCATGAATTTATTTAAAAAGTGTGTGGCCTCTGACCACTGGTAGCAAGAAAATAAAACAAAATGAAATGCATGGAAGTAACAGATTAGAACCTACTAAGGGGAAGGGAACGTGCAAAAAAGAAAAAAGCTAAAAAATGTTTCTAAAAATTTAAATAATACAAGAAAAAAATGTGCAAACTCACTGTCAATAATAGATAAAATTAAAAGCTAAATTTTTACAAATAAAGCAGGCAAATGTTGAATACATAATATACACACACATACATATAATCACACACACACATAATTGTACACTCTTCTTTTTTTTTTTTTTTTGTGATCGTAACCCTTGGCTTGGTGTCGCCCGCACCTCACTCAGCCAGTGAGTGCACCAGCCATCCCTATATAGGATCCGAACCCATGGCCTCAGCGCTCCCAGCGCTGCACTCTCCCAAGTGAGCCACGGGTTAGGCCCATAATTGTACACTCTTAAACATACATAACACAGACTACACATGAGGTGTTGGCTTGGTTGGCCAGATAGAGTGAAACTGGAATTCTCATGAAAGGTTTTGATGGTGTATGAAAGTGGTCAATGGTTTTTAGTACTTTTTCCCTCAAATATGTATACATTCCATGTCTGTGAAATCATGCTTGGTAACTAATTTAAATATGAATATAAAGTTACAAGTCTATTTGTTACAGTGTTGTTGCTAAAATTAAAGCAGCAAACTAGAAAAAGGTTATATAATTTGCTATAATTGTATCATGCAGTTATTAAAAATTATATCTAAAAGTATTTACTGAAATCTACAATAAGTTGAAGATTTAGTAAATAAAATCGGTAGACTCTTACATACAGTGTGATCATATTTTCTGAACTACTTATGTATGTATATACACAAATGAAATTACAGATATGCTAAGCAAAATGTGAACAGTGGTTACCACTGGCTAATGAGATTGCAGGGGAGTTTTATATTTTTTCTCTTCTATGTACTAATGTATTTAAATGAGAATGTGAACTTTCTTATATATAAAACAGAATATATATGATAGAAATGTGTATATTGCATATGTGTATTATACAAATGTGAAGAATATTTTTACTTCACCCAAGTGTTCTCTTCTTTAAAGATAATTCAAAATGAGAGATTTTGCAGAAAGACAAACAGGACTTATTTCTGAAGAAACTGCTTGTTCGGGGGATAAACAAAAAGGATACTTTCACACCCTAACTAATCTTCAAGCTGAATGCCCTCAGCAGATGAGGCTGATGGAGTGGTTTGAGGAGAGGACATCTTTGCTTCATTCAACGACAGGTACACGCACAAAGCATGGGGGCAAACACAGCATCCATGAGATTTCGTGAACACGGTTGATTTGACCTTCAAGCCCTGGAAGATGATTCTTCCAGATGCCCATGAACTTCCACGCTGAGCTCAGCCCCGGGGCTGTGATGTGGGGTGCTGGCCCACCCATCTTGCTCCAGGCACCCTCTAAGGCCAGTTTATGGCATGGATGACCAGCTGTCTACGGGATGGAGCTATGATGCCAGGCAAGGAAGAGATGCTCAACCTGCAGACAAATGACGGGAGGTGGAGGAAGATCAGGAGCAGCTGGTCTCAGCCCAGAAATCCTCCTCCACTCCGTGACTTCAGTGACCGGGGCAAGTCATTCACTTCTCTGAAGTTCAAGTTTCTCCTCTGTGAACTGAGAACCAAAATTATGTCCAGCAGTGTATTTTTTAAAAATTAAAGGTAAAATATGAAAAGTATCTAGCATAGCCTCTTCCCTGCCCAAAGTCAGTACTTTATAACAAGACAGTTACCAGGGTATTTCAAAAAGTCCGTGGAAAGAGTCATATTATCTTTCTATTACATTTTCCCACAACTTTTCAAAGTACCCTTGTATTTATTAATATTATTAACTATTATTAGGAGTAGCTGTTTTTCACTGGTTGGGACTCATTGAAAGAGCTATGAAATGCTAAACTGGCAGACAACAGGAGGCTGAAAAGTCAAGGAAATACTATAGTCCCTTTGCCAGGATATAAGATCTCAAGGAGGCTGGTGTTTTGACTTTAAAAGCTACGACAAGATGGATTTGATTTTTGCTTTGGGTCCGTTTGCGAGTACCCCTCATTCAGAGACCTGCTACTGATCAGAACTCACCCCCGAGCAGCCTGGATACAGGGCTGTGCAAACTGGAAAAGAGCTGAATTCGGTCAGGTTCTGAAACAATTTCCAATGAAAAGTCAGAGGGTTCTGATGAAGCCACAGTCAGCTCAGTCAATGTATTACTGAGAGGCTGTTTTTCAGGCACCGAGGAGGAGTTAGGGTCCTCCCCTGTGGACCCACTGTCTTACCAGGAGAGATTTTGAGAATTGTTGGAATTCAGGGTCAGTGTTCACACAGGACATTTGCTGAAGCTTCTCTCCAACCCTCCTCGCCTTAGCTGTGGAATGAAATCATGCAACAGGGTCGGAAGGGGACAGCCCTGACAGACCAAGCAGAAAAACACATTCCACCTGCTTCTGGTCTCAGCCCTACTCCAGTGCTCGTAGGTAAACATGCATAATAAAGAGCTGCGCTGTGAGAGCATGTGAGTACGAAGTGAGCAGAGGGCATTGCGTTATGGTAGCAAGACTAGAGATAACCCCCCTGAAGCAACTGGGCACTACGGTTCGTTTAGGAACAGAAATTTTCAACTCAGAGGATTATAAAATTTATATAAGTTTCATTGGATTATGAAAGGCCGTGACTTCTATTATGTTCTGTCTCTCTCTGTCTTTCTCCGTTTCTGTCTGTCCCTCTCTCTCCCCTTCCACCCCCTTACTCTTGGGGAGGACAGCCACTTCTTATCTGAGAATTGCCCTTTGAAGGGACCCATGTGGCAAGGAAGGGACGTCTCCAGCCACAGTCCATGAGAACTGCATCTTGCTGCAGCCATCGTGTGAGCCCGAGCTACCTCCAGCCCAGGGGAGCACTCAGGTGGCTGCAGACCTGGCGACCCCAGAGTCAGATGACACACCTAAGCCATGCCCTGATTCCCGACTCACAAAAACTGCAAGATTCTGGTTGTCTGTTGTTCTAAGCAGATAGGTTTTGGGTCATGTGTTAGGCAGCCATGGATAACAAATACACTGGCTCATCCAGAGTCAGCCGGCTCACAGGATCGCTCCAGAATCTGCCCCAAAGCCGGTTTTCTTTATGACATAGTCTAGCACTTAGAAATGTACAAAACACATGCATGCAGTTCTGAGTTGGTGATATAATTTTAGTAAGAATAATTTTCAAATCAAATTAACAGACCTTCCAGCCTACAGAAAGAGTGGAGTGATAATGGGTGGGTAAAAGTGACCTTCAGGGACAACACAGTTCATGCCTGGATCATTCAAATAACTGAATTTACTTTTAAAAAAATGTTACATTCTTTTTTTCCTGGAGAGAGAGGAGGTGGTAGGGTGTGTGTGTGTGTGTGTGTGTGTGTGTGTGTACATCATACATGTCTTCAGGCATCTTGTTAACCCCAGCCACCTTCCTCTCCCCGGGAACCTCCACCACTGACGGCCTCGATGGATGGCTTGTTTAGGCACGGGCCTCTTCTTTTCTTCCTGAATCTTATCCATCCCTTTCCAGTTAAACGTGCCACCTATTGCGCTGTGATTGATTACATGGCTCCTGCTGATGGGCTGTAAAGTTCCTCTGTGAATTAAAACCACAGGAAGTGAACGTCAACTTCAGAGGCTGAGTCAACACCTGTCCTGCCACGTGGCAGACATCGCAGGAGACACTAATGTGCATGTGAGATGACATTCACACCTTACCACCTTTGTCAGTCGATTTAACAAACGAGCATCAGATTCTGGCTCACGTGCACCACGAGGCTAGCGCTGTTGGGTGGCACGTGGAAGGAGCACGTGAAAGGCAGCCACATGCCCGTAAGTGGTGCATTGGCCTGCTTGAGAGGGAAAGCAGGCACAGGCTTGGGCCGTGTTTCATTCTAGATCATCGAGTTGGAGGTACCTGTAATGTCATCTGGTGAAAATTCCACATTTTGCACAGAGTCCAGAGAGCCACAGAAAGAACCATCCTGTGTCACCTGGATGACTGGTAAAGCAGGACTGAAACCCTTCCAACCACTGTTAGCCAATGATTGGTTGTAAGTTAATTCCAGGAATTGTGCTTGGCAACTTATGTACACAGTCTCTAATTTTCACAACTGTGTAAAAAATGTTAGACACAGGTGAGAAAAAGAAAGCTAATCCTAGTTGTGTAACCTTCCCAGGGTAGGCATAATTACATGAGAAAAACAGGGGAGATGACACACGCTTACTGCCCGCCAGTTTTCTCCTGTGTCTGGAGAAACACAGAACTCTCAGACACACTGATCAGTGAGATAAGTCAAAGAAATGTGAGTTTCCTTCTTTCCACAAGGTGTAAAGTAATAGGGGAAATATCATTTTCTTGCCAGTTGTTGAATTGCAGTTGAGAGGCAAATAGAGATAACAATGTTTTAAACAAATTTGAATAAACCTAAACATGCAGAAGCAGAATATTTAGTGAGTGTTTTTCAAGGACTTTTAGATCCACGTGATAGATGTTTGATTTTTTTCTCTCTGTGAGGAGGAAAAATCACTTTATAGGTAAAGTCTTATGTAAATTCCCAAGCAGAGTGGACCTCAACTTCTTCCTGAACGTCCCGCACTCTGTATCAAGTATCAGGCCACTGTCCTTTAACAATTTCATGGATTAAAATTTTAAGTGATTTTACACAAACCATGAGTCTGGAAAAAAACTTAAGTTAGGAAATTCCATGTAAATAAAAACAAAAAAGAATAAGCACAGGATCTATACAAAGATGTTATAAGGAAAACATTTTGGGAACATATACTTCTTTTCTACAGAAGATGGAAACACCCCCAAAATTCTAACAAAGCAGAAAAAACATAATTTTATGAATTAAAAGATGAAGCAATTACAGATAGAAGAACAATTACCAAGCACAAATACAATAATTCAGGGAGAGATGCCAGGTAGAAATAGTCAGGAACATGCAAATTATAACTTATACAACTCTGAGAAAAATATTTGAAAGAAAATAATATCTTTTAGTAGTCAAATAAATAAATAAATAAATAAAAAGATTAGGAATACTGCTGAAAGCATGGTAAAGGGTAAAATTATAAAACAGTAACAAAAACAAGCAAATAACACTGTAATAAAGTGATTAAAGAGCACAGGTGGAGAGCTGAGGCATTCACTTCTTGCATTTAATAGTAGCTTTTGTGAGACTAACCCTCCTGCTAAGAACAACTATGAAACCTAGATATAATTTTTTTAATGGAACTCTTAGAAATGCATCAGAACCCCCCAGGCAGCCAGGATTGGGTGGGCAGGGGCAGGGGGTGAGAGTCTGGAGAAAGAAGTGCCCCAGGGACAACCAGACACTCTGTGACTCTACCTGGAGACCTTGCTGGTCCCTGAGTGGCAGTAGAACACAAGTACGGCGTGTAGGACATAAACCCTCCTCTCATATGTGAATGGAGTTGGAGGCAAGACAGGAGTCTGGGGCCTTCAGGGCAGACACTAGTGAGGGTCTGAGATGCAGGGAACACGGTCACCAGGAGTCCTGAATCCTTCTCCCCTGACGCACCTGCCGATTCCTAATCTGCAAGGACAGAGCATCCAGGAAGCCAGGCAAAAAGCGGCCCTGGAGAAGCCACAAATGCACGGCACTGAGAAGGGAGCGGGGCTCAGGACAGGGGAAGGACAGGCCTTGCGTGGAATCGCTGTGCCATTTGTGCACGTGTGACGTGCAGCCTCGGGTCTCAGCCACCCTATGTGGAGTGAGGTGGCATGCCATTATGTTAATAATGCCCAGAGAGAAGGGACCTCTCCTCTGGGAAGTATAAAAGTTTCAGACAAAAGTTGTTGTTATAATGTGTCTGACATGAGATCCAATATTGTCTGCCATAAGAGGAGAAAGAAGCAAATGATTAAAAATCAAGAAGAAAATCAGACCATGAAAAGAGCATCACAGATTATCAAACACAAATGTAAAAATAACTGCAATGCATATGTCTCTCTTGGACAATATGTTCAAAAATATGGGCAATTTCAACAGAGAAATGTAATCTATAAAATAATCTAATTAAAATTCTAAAAGGAAAAAATGTATTTACAGAAAATTGGGACTCAATGGATATGTTTAGTAGCAAACCAGAGACACCATCAGGAAGCTGGAGTAGCCTGGAATAGGCGGGCAGGCGTCAATCAAGCACACGGAAGTTTTGAGAGAAAATAAAGGAAATACAGAAGCAGGGTCAGCAGTACATGGGACGTGGAGAAAAGTCACATGTAATCACGGTCCCTGAAATTGAGACAAGAAGAGAAGACTGAGAAAAAGTCAAAAGCACTGTGGAAGAGACACTGGCTGAGTATTTCTGAAAATCAGAAAAGACATCAAGTTATACATTCAAGGACTCTGTAAAAGAAAAGCAGAATAATATGAAAAAACTACTCCAAAGAGAGCAAAACTTACACCACCACCCAACACCCCTGAAAAAAAAAGGAAAAGAAATTAAAAGAGCCAGAAGGGAAAAAAAAAAACATTTTTATCAAAGTCCTATCAATAACACTGACATCTGATTTTTCAATGGAAAAAATGAAAGCCAAAATATGTGTTGTAAGAAAAATAACTGACAAGCTATAATTCCATATCCAGCAAAATGTATTTCAAAATGAAGGCAAAATACAGATATTTTCAGGCACTTAAAAACTGATTTGCCAACAGACCCTCACTGAGAATAATTAATCAGGTAAACAAATGAATGAACAGGTGTCTTCAGGCAAACAGAAAATAGTCCCAGATTGAAATGCAGATAAGTAAAATGCAAAAAAATAGTATCCCAATGAATATGTACACACACACACACACACACACACACACACACACACACACACACACTTAGAGAAATTATTGAATGTCTAAAAATTCTTAATTTTGTCTCATAAGGCTTATAGTATATGTAGAAATAGAACACATGATTTGAAAAGAGCACAGAAAGCCAAATGGTTAAACAGTGTTGAAGTGTTCTAAAGTACTTTGTATTGTTCTGGAAACAATTTTAAGTTACGGGTTGCATTTTCTGATTACTAGGATAGCCCCTAAAAAATAATAAAATGATGCATAACAACAATCTAACGTGACAAAAAAAAATGGAATAGAGGTAAATATTGAAAGGTCTGTAAGAGATTTAGAAAGGAGAAACAGGAACAAAAATCTGTGGGCAGAATAGGAAATAAATGATAATGCTTTATTGTCGTTTAGTGGGTTGACTCTTTCACTGGGACACACAGCCCGCGTGTACACTGCCGGTGGCTCCACTGCATGAGTGTCCACTGTGTCCTGCAGTCCTTTAGCCACATTCGTGGGAAATTTCTGACAGTTTTTCCCTTGCCCTGGACACCTTGGTCCTACCCTTCGAGTCAGTCACGGCCACCTGTCCCCACTCTCTGCACTTCAGGAGACGGAATCCCGCAGTTCTGCACGTAAGCAGTCCTGCGGCTCCTGTGGCTCAGCGTGGCACTTGGTGTGTGGTTCAGCTCTGCGGCATTAGCATCACTGGTTCAGTCACTTTTGTTGCAGAGCACTGCTCCATTGCATAAACGTACCGTGCTCTGTTTGTCACTTCTCCTGTTGGGAGGTGTTTTGGTTGATTCAAGTGCGTAGCTATTATTGACACATCTTCTCATAGTCTTCTAAGTTTACATGTGTGATTGGGTGTTCGTGTGTGTGGTCGTGGGGTACTTTCTCTCTTGGACAAATACCTAGAAGTGGACTTTCTATGCCGTAGGATACATATACTCACATACTTAATGTTTCTGTGTTTTACCTTATAAGGAACTGGCAGACAACTTCCCAGAGTTTCTTTATTCTCGTGTGCACTGAGGACTGTTACAGTTTGGGGCTGTCACACAAGAAGCTGCACCTGCACCCTGCTGACTGGCAACGTTGTTCAGTTCTTTTGCTTTCTTGACACTTTTCTAATCTATTTGGTCTATCAATTGTTAAAGGAGGAGGTTAAATTTTCCAGCTATAATTGTGGATTCTAGAAGCTTTTGCTTTCTGGATTTTCAATCTGTCATTTTGTGCATGCATGTGACCTTGTAATTCATATGTCCCCTGGGTTAATGAATTCTTTTTATCATTACATAATATTCTTTGTCATTGGTAATTTCCTTTGCTGTTATTAATGCAGATATTTTAGTTTTCTTCTGATGGTACATCTTTTTCAGCTCGTTACTTCTTAGCTGCCTATATAATTATATTTGAAATAAGTTTCTTGTAGACAGGGCATAATATTATTTTTTCTTTTATTTAATAGTGAACATCAGGTTTTTAATTGATGTGTCTAGAATGTTTGCATTTAATGTAATTATTGACACGTTAGAAGTTGTGTGCTATTTTATTATTTATCTTCTAATCATTTCTTCTGTTTGCCCTTTCCTGTTCTCCTCTGAGTTATTTGGACATTTTCAGTATTTCAGTTTAATTTATACACAGTGTCTTTGAGTATATCTGCTTGTGTACATTAATGAGTGGCTGCTCTTGGAAGTGCAATACACATACCTAACTTATTGGAGTTTGCTAGCACAGCCATTTACTAATTCATGTGCCATGTAGAAAACTTACCACTGAGTAGGTCTCTTTACGCTCCCTTCTTTTTGACATTGTTGTCTTTAATATTATCACTACGTATACTGAAAACGTCCTTAGTCAGTCTAGTGTTTTTTGCTCTGAACTGTCAAGCAGAGTTTAAAATATTCAGAAATGAAAGAATTGTCTATTATTTATATCCACATATTTATCCTTTTGGTTGTTATTTATTTATTCCTAATGTTCCAAGTTTCTTCTGCTATCATTTCCTTTGTATCTGAAAAACTTCCTTTATAGAGCAGGTTGCTAGAAACAAATTCCCTTAGTTTTCTTTTGTCTAAGAATAAAGATAAAATAAAGATGTTGCTGAAAGAGAAACAAAGATACTTGTTTTTTACCTTGATATTCTATTATTCCTCATTGTCTGGGTGTTAATTTCATCCTATAAGTCTTCATATAAATAATATAAAGAAGTATAATTACTTTTCAGGCTATTCAATATTTCAAAATAGATGGCAATAAAAAAGAAAATCACTTTAAAATCAATATAATATGCTGGGGTTTTTTTTCACATAACAAGGCAATTTAATGTTTTTATCTGCTTCTCTCCTTTCAATCAATAACAAATATACGGTTCCTGATGTTCCAATAAAAATATAATAAAGCTGAAAAGGAAAAATAGAAAGAGATAAAGAGTTCATATGATGTGAAGAGTCTCCATATCACATGGAGATGGTGAGAATGAGATTTGTGGACAGAGATGGCCTGTGCATGTTTATGAATATTTAGCATTTCTAGGTATTTTCATAACACCACAGAAAGGCTACCAAGGCAGGCCAAGTAATTACATCATTTAAATACTCTGTGGTGATCCTAAGGGTGATCTGCAAATTGAAAGCATAAAGGGCCTTGCTGTGGCAAACCAAATCAAGTTAGCAGCAGGTGCATCTTCCTCATGATGTGGACTTAGCCGGGGGCCTAATGAGCGGCCTGCGGGTCTCCAGCTACGTCACACTCCACAGAGCAGTCGGCAGCTGAATTGATTTCCTTACCTGCTTTTTATTACCTTGATTTTTGACAACCCATCAGAAGTGAAAAATTCAAATAGGATCCTCAGCCACGGCAGGGTTTTTAATGTTTTAAATATACCGTATAGGTATTTTGTAAATATGAAATTATTTCCTACCTTTGGCTCTCTTAAAACTTCCACTATGTGTTGAAAGAAAGTTTTCAGTGATAGCAAGGGTTGAAAGAATTGCGTGCATCTAATCAAAATAACGGTGTGCTGATCAATAAATAAATTTCCCCAAACATACGTGAGACAGCAGAGCAGGCCTGCTGACTTCCGAGAAGCAAGGCCAGCTCTATTTCCTCTTATGCTCTGGTTCTATTTGCACGTCTGATCAATACTCAGACGAAGGCAATTCTAGCTTGTTTAAATAAGAAGCTCCCGAGAGACTCTCAATTCCTTGAAATTTTGTGATTTATATTTATGTGAAAGTACTGTGTTTTTTTTTTTTTTCTTACTGTCAATGAGTTATTTTTATGGTACTTTCAAAATCTCATTGGAATGTTTTTTCTTCCCGCTTCATGAAACACAGTTTCAGTTCCTCCTCGGTACCTGGGGAACTGGTTTCATAGGTACCATAATCCATGGATGCTCAAGTGTCTTACATAAAACAGTGCAGTATTTACATATGACCTGCACACAGCCTTCTGTATTCTTTAAGTCACCTCCAGATTACTTATAACAACTGTAACAATTTAAATGCTGTGTAGATAGTTGTTATTCTGTATTGTGTGGGACATAATGACAAGAAAAATGTCTGCATACTCAGTTCCATTGTGAACATTTGTGATCTGTGGCTGGTTGGATCCGCAGACATGGTACCCGAGGATCCGAAGGACCGACTGTGCTTAGTCAGCACGTGGTTCTTCACTCAACGTAAAGTGGCTCAGAGCCATGGAGAAATTTTGGGAACAGTGAATTGAATTTAGGATAAGTCCCTCTGACATTCTCCAGGATGTGATATTGTGGTTTTCTGTCCTGTAGTGATTTTTATTACAACATTTTCCAGATTGTTTATTTATTTACTTTTCAACTGAAACATAGTTGATTATACATGTTTACGGGATACAGAGTTGACTATCAGTATTTGTGTACAATATGTGGTGATCAGATCGGTACTGTCAGCACGAGCACTGTAAGTCCTAATTGTTCTGTGCGTCCATACCCTGCCCTCTCCCACCCCTCTCCCACTGCCCCTTTCCCGCCTCTGGTGATCGCCGTTCTGTTCTCGCCTTCTGAAAGTTCAATGTGTTACTGTGGTTATTCTTTCTTCCTTCCTTCCTATTATTTTTAAATTATAATATAGTAAACAGGGCTAATTTAAATCATGCATGCAAATCAAAACTCTGCCTCCCAGGTAGAAATGATGCCTGATGTTATTTGATTTTAGGGCGATACATACCAGCATCAGGCATAAAAATACAGAATAGATGAAGTGCTTAATTTGTATCACTGCACTGCTTTGTTTGGCTTTTTTGTTGTTTCCTTTTCTTTTTTGTATTATTCATTTGTGTTAAAATCCCTTTAACAATTTACTTTCATTTTGTGAATGTAGAGGTGAAATTTCAGTACTCCTCAAGAGATCGGGGCAGAAATGAAGATAATTTAGGTAGACAAAATGTAAAAACATAAACTAAACATGCTCTTTGGGACACCCCATGGTATGGGTTGTAATAAGCTAGGTATCTGTTAAAACCACAGAATTCACAGGCGGGAATAGCTCTCGTCTTACCCCACATTGTCATCATTCGGAAGTCTGTGCTGAGCTCGGGGGGCTGAGGACCTACCACGCTTTGTGACAAGGAGCATCCAACTGTCTGGGCTGTGGGGGTAGGTAAGGGTCTTCACTGGTCCTTTTAGGTCAACCTGTGCTTTCAGACGTGCTCTGTGACTCTTCCCTCCTGCTCCTCTCTCATCACCCCTGTAGTGTGATGTGCACGGGACACCCCAGGTCCTCCCGGTCCTCACCCGTCCCTCGCAGCCGCTGATCCTTGGGTATCCTATTATTTGGTCAAGTTATTCGTAGCCCAGGGTGAACCCACTATCTTCAGCCATATTCTTAAAAACACCTAGGCTGTAGATCTGATACTTAAATTGTTGACATTCTAATGCGATTTGAACAATAATTTTTAAATTTATGTTTTTCGTCTATACTGGAAATTAATATTGCCCAATTTTGTCTCATTCAAACTGTTCTTACCAAGATCATCATCAATCTATGAATTACAACAACGGGAACCGTACAACATCCACCCAATGCCATTTGTATTTCCTACTTGACTTGTGTGCAGAATTCGCTGTTGTTGGCTATATCCTTTTTCTTGAATAATTATCTTCTATTTTCTTGATAATAGATTCTTCCAGCTTTCTTCACAATTTAAATACTGGTGTTTCACAGAATTCTGTCCCAGTCTCTCTCCCTTTCTCCGCTGGACACATTCTCCCAGCAGTTTCTGACAGTCCATGTCTTCAACATCCGTCTCTGTGCTGGTGCAGCCCGAACCCACCTTTCTGGGCAACAATTTCCCTACTTCCCTGTGCTTCATCCCCTGCATCTATCATCTTTTGAAAGTGACTCTGTGCATGTCTCTCAGGCACATCGAGCTCACCGTGGTCCAAGCCAATGTCCTTATTGTCTCTGCAGCCTCTTCCTGCTTCCGTGCCCGTCCTCTGTCCTGAGCCCAGAAAGAGGAAGCTGCCTCTTTGCATCTTTCACTTTTCTCACATTTTCATTCAATAAATCACAATGGGCTGTTGTCTCTAAACCCATCACACATCTTAAACCATCCATCAATCCATGATCAGCGACACCACACTGACCCAGGAGCCAAACACTCCAATCCGATGATCCTGCCTCCTTTATGTCGTGTTCTGCACTGTAGTCAAAATGAGCATTAAAACCCAAAACCCAGCTGTGCTCTTCCAACAAGGACAACTTCTCGATGGCTGTCCACTGTGGTAGGACAAATCCCAAACCCCATGGCAGGTTTTTAGGATTGCCCCTCCCTTTTCTCCCATTTCAACAAGCACTTTTCCCCTCTTCTTCTTCCCTTCCCATCTTTACTGCAGACAAAAGGGGTATTTTTTGTTGAAATATTATCATATTCCTTGTTACTCCAACCGTTTTGCCCTAGAATTTTACTGCATTCCCCAACACCCTTCCTGGTTACTCTCCCACCCCTTGCCCCACCCTTGGCTTGCTGTATAATCTATTTCTGTGTAACGAATGAACACAAGTCCAGCACCTCAAATCTTCACGCAGGTCTTAACTCGCAGTTCTGTAGGTCAGGGGTCTGGGTGGCCTGGCTGGGGTCTCTATTGGAGCCTCGCAGGCTGCAGCCAAGGTGTGGGAGGGGTGGGCTCCAGTGGGGAGGCCTACGTGGGGGGAACTGGTCTGCGCTGCAGCAAGATTCAGTTCCTCGCAGCTGCAGGACCGAGGTCCCCGTGTCCAGCCAGCTGAAGTGGTCATTCCTTTCTGCTTGTGGGGAAGAGTCTATGCAGACAAATATGTGCATCCCTCCTCATTCCCCCTGGAGGCAGATGCCACGACGGAGGTAATCAGGGAGCAAGACCCAAGACTTGAAAGACTCAAGACTCGTGAAGGGAAAGAAGAGGCGGAGTTGAGGAGCTGCTGGAAGGACAGAGACCCAGTCCACGTGCACGTGCCCTCTGCAGGCATCTGGCTGGGCTGGCAGGGCAGGTCCTGATACCTGCCTGCTGCCAGAGGTCCCTGTGACAGTGGCTGCTCACCTCCGGCCACGACCTTTCATCCACATTGCTGTTGGTTCCACTCCTGTGGCAGGTGCTGTCTGTGGCAATGACATGTGGCACAAAACCTTCTCTCTCCAAACTCAGGTCCCAAAGTCCATCCACAGCCTCTGCTCAACTTCTTGTCTTGACAGACTGGTTTATGTCCCACCAGTGCCCGGCCAGGACATCTGCACCGACCGTGGGTGTGCGCCACCAGCCTACACACAATTCTCCGTCTGTGAACGTGGACGGTCAGGTGCAGCAGCCAGAGCCCGTCCACGTAGAAGCCTTTCCCCGCAACGCTTCCAGGGCCTTCCAGAAACGTGACCAGTGAGGCTGCTCCCAGTTTTTTCTTGTATTTTTACATCTACTCGGTGTACCTATTAATCAAGTTTGCCCACTGCCTTCCCAATCCCGCCCCTACCAGCTGTGCACAGACCCTGCTGTCAGGCTTGAGGGAACGAGTGTGTCCCTTCTGTGCCCTTCCATCCTCCCACGTGCGAGGACGTGTCATGCATCCCTCTACCGTGTGAGGACCCCGCATCCTTCCCTCCACCTCACGAGGACGTGGTGTCCACCCCTCCAACCTTTTACCCTTTGAGAAAACAGGCCCTCGCCAGATGCTGGATCTGCTGTCACCGTAATCTTGGACTTGCAGCTCCCAGCACTGTGAGAAATCAGTGCCTGATGTTAACTGGTCCTCCCATCTTGGGGGCTTTGTGACAGCAGCATGAGCAGCCTGAGACTGGGGTGATGTGGGCCCTGCTAGCCACTTCCAGCCCTGCCTTGGCTCTGCTAGATGCTCCGTTTTCATTGCACAGTGGTCACATCGGGGTCTGTGACACGTCAGCACCCGTCTTCCCAATGGCACCAGGTTAATGTTAGTGTTTAACTTGTGTAAAGAAATGAAAGCGGTTAAAAATGACTAACAAGAAAAATTTTAAAGTGATCAAATATATTTGAATAAGAATAAAATAGATCCCCTAAAATTAAAATTATAATGTAATCCAAGGCAGACAAACACTGTCCGTAAGATAGGGGGCCGGGTAGTTTTCTGGCAACCGCACACTCTGTCCTTGGAGCTCTGTAGACAGAGCTGCTGTAGACAGATGTGAATGAGTGGTGAAGTCCTCTTTAATAAATTTTACCTACAGAAACAGGTGATAAGCCAGACTTGGCTTTTGGGTCATAGCAAATCTCTTGTATAGATATTAAAAATGGAAAGTTTAACACTTAATTGTAGACAACTCCAAGGTGTACTGGTAAACTGAGAGAGAAAACCAAACATGTAATCCAGAAGACTGCACAGAGAGAAGAAGGCTGCAAATATTAAAGGAAGACTGGGTCACAGAGACAGGGAGGGAACAGTGAGATCACATGCATGACCGGTCAGAGGTTTGCAGGAGAAAATAAAGAGAGTGTTGAAAAGGTGATGGCTAGGAGATTTCCAGAATTGCTGAAAGACATCAAGCTTTATATTTAGACAAGGTGCAAAGAAATTCATCTAAATAGATTACAGTGAATTTGCAGTATCCCAAAGACAAATGAAGATCTTAAAAATATCCAGATGATGTAAGTGGATTTCCCAGAATAAAATAGCAATTAGTTTGAGAGGTGACTTCTCAACTACAACAGTGAAAAAACGTGAGACAGTGGAATTATATCTCAAAATTACCTGGAGAAAACATTGCCGCTGTCAGCACATTGAAATTTCATACTCAGCAAATCAGTCCTTTCAGTGGCATGATTTGGACAAAAATAGTCATATTTTATCCCAATTGGCAGAGGTTAAAGCACAATATGAAGAATGTACTTAGATAAAAGAGGGTGAGCATTATTGAATTCCGACTTACATTGAAGAAATAAAGGGAAAAGTAAAGGGACTCTGGCTCTGAAATAAGGAAATGGTGTACTTCATGGGGCGTAGGAACAAGCGATTTAACTAAAGCATTTCCCAGCAGTAGCATTTAGTGCGCCGAGGCCAGACAATGGTTATCTCTAGATACTTACATTGTTAGTGCTCTTGGTAAAATAGCAAGAGAAAAGAAATAGATTTTGTAGGCTTCAAACTAGTAGGAAAAAATATGGAATACAAAAGTATTCAATAAAACTAAAAGAAGGCAAGAAATAGGAAAAGAAGAGCGCAAAGAAAGCAAAATTTAGTGATAAAAATAGAACTGAATATATAATTAATCACAATACATGTAAAAGGATTGGACAGGAAGTTACGATGTAGTGATTGTAAATTGTTTTATCCTTTCCCTGCACACTTTGCCAGAGACACAGCTCCAACTTCCAGAAAGTTTGAAAGCAGGGATGAAGAAAAGAAAAAACAGATAGCTACTAATCTACAGAGAGCTGTAATAACTGTATTAACATCACACAAACTAGACTTTAAGGTGAAAAGTGTTATTTGGTCAAAAGAAAATTTAATTCACTGCAAGATAAAAATAAAAATTCAAATCTTGCATATAGCTAATAAAATATATCAGTGGAGTGCTTAATTAAGATATTAGAAAAACAAAAATACTAAGGACAAAAAAAAGTGAGAGAAGTCAATGTTAAGATCAAACGTTAGTGAAAGAAAAAGCAATGGGTGGAGAGAACCCACAAAGACAACAGAATAATACTCTAAGGAAAATTAGTGAACTGCTTGAACTTGGGACATTATGGGTGAGATGTTGTCAGATATACATTTGCTCTTCATCCCTGTGTCCTGACACACAACTCCTAAAATCCTTAAGATCTCCAAAGTGGTGAGAGCCTTTTCCTATGCTATTGATGTCGGGCAGCCCCTAGGTAGCTTCAGAGTAGTGGCTGGTCACAGGAAAGACCAAGGCAGGACTTTCAGTCCCACCCCCAACCTCCAGGGAGAGGCGAGGGACTGAAGGTTAAACTGATCTGCAGTGGCCAATGACTTAATCAATCATGCCTGTGTCACGAAGCCTCCATGCAGAGGCCTGGGATTGGAGAGCTTCTGGATAGCTGAACACGTGGAGGTTTCAGGAGGGAGGCAGCTGGGGACGGCATGGAAACTCCACGCCTCTGCCCCACACCTCATCCTGTGTGTCTCTTCATCTGTGTCCTCTGTAATGTCCTTTATAATACACCAGTAACCATAAGTGTTTCCCTGAGTTCTGTGAGCCACTCAGGCAAAACAATCACAGCCAAGGGGCGTGGGAGTGTGGGAAGACTGATTTATAGGTGGTTGGTCCAAAGTTTCAGAGGCCTGAGCTTGTGACTGGCATCTGGGGGGGGGGGGGTGGCAATCTTGGGGTCTGAGCCCTCAACCTGTGGGATCCGGTGCTGTGTTCAGGTAGCTAGTGTCAGGATCAAATTGGAGGACACCCTGCTGGTGCTGGCTGGAGAATTGCTTGCTAGCAGGAGAAGTGCCCACACATGAGTCTTCTGTGTTGACTGTCATGCGGTGAGAGCAGAGGAAATCAGCATGTGTGTTTCACACTCACTCACTCATGAATAAATCTCCAAAACATCATGCTAAGCCAAAGAATCCAGGCACAAAAAAACTACATGCTCTGTGTGACTTCAATTATCTGAAATTATGGAAAGGCAAACAGAGAAAAAAAGTCAGATTGGTGATTGCAGGGGTTAGATGTGGAGCACAGGGAACTCAACGGTGTCATAAATTTGTCCTGTGGCTGTGCTAGAGGTTACACAGCTGTGTAACATCATCAGTGTACACACATGAGCAGGGTGGACACTTCATTATATTCAAACTATATCTCAATGAGTTTACAAAAATAGAGCCTAAAAGTAACAGTGGTACTAATACATATTATATAAAATAAAAGCTGTAAATGATCCGCATGCCATTGAAATAGAGCTTCCTACACCCTCATAACGTATGCTATCTGCTTCTGTAGAATTGCTTGCTTAACCTAAGTAACTGCATTTTGCCCCGTCTGACCTGCAGACGACCCCCGCTTCTGCAGGAGAAACTGTTGACCTCATAGAAACAAAAGCCTTTGCATAGAAACTGGAGCCACACACAGTGAACTATTACATAGGAACAGGAACCACACACAATGAAAACTTGCACGCTTGGCTGCTCGAATGGCTCATTCTCGGCCTCTGTGACCTAGCTCTCTAGTTTGCTTTGTGCACCTGGACAAACCCGTGTGCCAACGGGATGTAGGTTTTACCTTTAAAAACCCTACAAGACCAAAGCCCAGTGCCACTCTTCCTTGGTTGCTCCTTGGGAGATGGTAGCTGGCCAGCTGGGATGAATAAACTGCCCTTTTCTGCACGAGTGGCGCGTAAGTGCGTTTCTTGTGGGCGGGTGCCTCACAACACCATCAAAGACAACATACAAATTATAACACAGTTGCTGGTTAGAAATATAATACAGCCACGCAGGTAAATGGACTGTAGCTTTAAGCAGTCATATGAATGAAACTTATAAACACAGTTCTGATTAAGTAGAGCAAATTACAGAAGACTGCATAGAAAGGGCGCATTTTTATGACTCAGGTGAGCAAGTTAAGGAATTGCAGACTATCTCGAATGGGATGTGGAAGCGTCACTCTGCGAGCTTCCTGAGGAATATCAGCGTTGCAGACACAAACGTCACTTGGTTTATCAGAGGCCTGTGACAGCTGGTGTCCACGTGCTTCTGATTCTCTGTGAAGTTTAAGGCAAATCTTCTGGCCTTTGTGGACAATGAGGTGCGATAGGAGGGTGGGTGGGTGAGAGAAGATGTGTCAGAGTGTGGGAAGGAACAGGAAGGGGGTTCAGCCACCAGGCCCACTGAGGTGCAGGTGAGGGTGTCCTTGCAAGTGAAAGGCATGTGCTCTTCCCACCCGAGGGGCCCCCCAGCACCGTCCTCTCTGGACGGGGTGTACACAGGGGAGCCAGTGGCTTGGGCCTCCCTGCAGTGTAGGGACCCGAGTTTCAGGGCAGCCTCATGGTGGTGGACGCTGGAGCTTCTGTGAACCCTGAGGTAAGGTTCTTGGCTGATGTGTTGTGACAAAGGACGGGAATCAGTTGTTTCAGAAGCTCAGAGCCAGCAGGAGCAATGTAGGAGAGAGAGGACAGAGGCAGACAGGACGTCCTGCTGGGATGCTCTGCAGGATGACGACGTTCCAGCCGTGATGCAGCCCCTGCTGAAGGGACCTGCTGGGGAAGGGGTCAGAGATCAGCATTCCTGAGGGTGCCCAGACGCGCGGCACAGTGGGGAGGCCGGGCAGAACGAGGGAAGCGAGAGGACACCTTAGCAAGTGGTGGCCGAGACGCTAGTCCCACCCGGAGCAGGGCGGCGGGGTCTTCGCTCCCGCTGCTCTGAGACTCAGAAGAGGGTCGCGAGGAGCAGCCTCACGTCGCGTCCTGCCCTCGCTCAGGGTGTGCGGGCGTGAGCTGCGAGTGTCCTCTGCACCTGGGACGGTCCCTTCCACTCAGAACAGGGCTCCTGGAAACACTGGGAACAGGGCTGGGGGAGATGCGCTCTGCTTGGGGTGCAAGAGGAGCGTGGGGAAGCGTCTCGGTGATGGTGGCGGCTGTCGCGACGGAGCCGCGGGGAGGCCCTGAGGTGGGCGGGATGGCGAGCCGTGCCTGTCCCTCCTGGAGCGCCAGCCGCCTCCCTCGGGGCTGCAGGCCGGAGGCTCTGGGCGGCCCCGTGCGTCCCCCCGATGGCAGCGAGGTGGGGAGGGCTCCCCAGGAGCAGGTGGCCGGGCCCTCCCGGGGCAGCGTCGGGGCGGAGGACTGTCTGTCCGTCCTTTCACGTCCCCCGCTTCCCACGAACACTCAGTGCGTCTTTTCACACTCGTCCCAGGTGTCTGTTTCCATCGACCCACGAAAGCTTGGATCTCATGTCCTCGCAGGCTTGTCCCTCCACCGTAACTGACCAGTAACTTATGTCGCACTAATTCACACCCAGGGATTCTTGTCACCTGCCCACCCACGCCCAGCGGCCCGCGGCTGAAGCCACAGCTGTGCGTGGGGACTGAGAGTGTTGGGCTGTTTCCGAGGAGAGAGAGGCGGCCGCATGGGTGACGTCCAGGCCGGACACGCGGACAGCACAAGGGGTCATGTTCACGACATTTAGACCCAAGGTCGGCTCTGCCCAGGAGAACACAGGTCCCCAGAGTGGAGCGCAGGAGGCCGGGCTGGGAGACTGCGCGGCGGGCTCAAGATCGACAGCAGGAGAAGGGACACCGGGAGCCGGGGACAGCAGGCCCCGTGCACTGTCACCTTTGAGGTGAGCACCCCCCACCCCAGCAGGATGCGAGGGTCCCGATGGCTGGACTTCGGGGGAGCTGTGGAACTGCGACCCCTGGTTTTCGGAAAGAGGATTTTGACGAGCATTTGCGTGGAGCTCCCGGGACGCTCACTGGAGTCCTTCCACCAACGCGTCCCCCTCCGTGTCCCCGTCCGACGTGCAGGGCCGTCGCCGAGGACTGCGGGCTCCAGGATCCCCGCCCCTGCTCTGCTCTTATTCGTGAGGCATTTTTTAAAACCAAATGTCTCAAAAACCCAACCTAATTTGGGAATCACACTAAGACAGTTGACAGGGACCACGCGGCTGCCTCCCGCCAAGTTAGAGGAATGAAGGGACAAGTGACACGCGGCGCCCAACGTCTCCACGCGTCTGGACAGAAGCGGGACCCA
Source organism: Cynocephalus volans (assembly GCF_027409185.1). Taxonomy (NCBI): domain Eukaryota; kingdom Metazoa; phylum Chordata; class Mammalia; order Dermoptera; family Cynocephalidae; genus Cynocephalus; species Cynocephalus volans. The sequence goes on along the minus strand of NC_084473.1, from coordinate 1,606,677 downwards.
CGCGGCCGGGACGACTGAGGTCAGCTCTTCACGCTCCTCGAGTCTGTCTTCTCTGCGGACACCGGCTCAGTCCGGCGACCTTGTCGTGGTCCAGGCGCTGCCCTCCCGCGGCTGCTCCGTGCGCCCCGGGTGTGAGTCCCCGAGGGCAGGTTTGCACCGCGACGGTGTCGCACTCCGTCACTCGCCTAGACCTGGGCTCCACGCGGGGCGCAGCAAGAAGACGCGGGGACCCCAGCGCCGGTCTAGCCAGACAGAAACCGTCTTCACCGACTTGGACAAGTCGTCGGTGGGGCTTCAGCACGTTTTGTTCACCTCCGCTTACATTTTCTCAATCAGCTGCAGAGGAACGCTGTCTGAGCAGATCCGACAACACATGGGACCGCCCGGCCTCTCCTGCTCCTCCCGAGAAGGCAGGACCCGGGCACAGCTGTGTCGCCGGCGCTGCGCCCGGCGCCTCCACCCCCAGAGGCGCCTCCGCTGATCCTCCCTCCTGACGCTGGTGTCCCAGCCCCTGCAGCTGCTGGCATGACGGGCCGGGCACTGGGTGGCTCAGGAGCGGTGCAGTTCACTCCTCCGTCTGGAGGCTGGGAAGCCCGAGTGCAAGGCGTGGCAGGTGCCGTGTCCGGGAGGGACACCCGGTGCACAGCAGGTGCCTGCACCGCGTCCCCACATGGCTCAAGGGGCGAGGGGCTCTCTGGGCCCTTCTATGAGGCCACTAATCCCATTCTCGAGGGCTCCACCCTCATGACCTCATCACCTCCCCTGCCTCCCAAAAAAGTGTCACCTCCTCATACCCTTGCCTTGTGAATTTGGGGGGACCACACACCTTCAGACCACAGTGGCTAACATCGGCGCCCCTTCGTAACTGAACACCCATACGCCAGGTCGCCTCTGAGGGTGTCCACAGGGGCTGGACATTGCTCACACCCCTCACACGTTCCTGCAGACAAAGCCCTCTCTACTCCCCCAGTCTTTTCTCCCAATCTTCTATCTGTCCTTCAATTCTAGAATGTACCACCCCAGGCCTTGGCACGTTGTGTAGTCAAGGGAGTCTCCCCTGAGATCTCACCGGTGGCGTTGCCTCTTGAACCTTTTTCTGATACTTAAACACTTTGCACACAAGAAAAAGTTGAGAAGTCCCTCTGTCTACCCTACTGTGACAGGAATATACAGAGATATCACTATTTAGGGTTTATGTGTCTTTGTTGTATTTAGAATAAAGCTCCTAAGTATAGGCACCAGGTCTTAAGCCTCATATCTTTAGCACCTAGCAGAGTTTCTAAAAGAAGGTAAATGTGACATAAATTTAACAAATGAACATACTAACCCTAACCCTAAATGAACATACTTTCTATATGTCTGCCTCTGTGAAGGAGGGGATAGTTGTGGGGTGGAATAGGTTAACTTACCGTACTTTTTTCCCATTTGTATTAGAATTGTGATGACCCGGCAGTTCTTGCAGTAGTAATAGATACAGATTGAAACTTTACAAAATCTGTGATTTTAATTTATAAAAGAGATCATCTATGTTAATTTTTTTTTACAAGAAAAAGGAAATTATTTCAAGAGAAAAACCTACTAACCAGGAGAGAAGTCTCAAGATTTTTTATTCAAACCTGGTGGGCCCCACATCCAACATCATAATTATGCAGCCATGAAGTTTTTAGCTAAAAATGAATAACTAGATTCATAAGGGTAACAACATTTTTATTTGTGTATTTGTCATTGCCTTTATGAGAATTTCAAGTAATGCTGCTGTAATAATATCCAATTTTTTAAATGCAAAAAATCTTACAATTTTGTTACCACCAGCTACTTTCAACAGTTGGGTCAGTGATTTCTTCTCTAACTCCACTGACAAGCTGGCCTCACCAGTGGGTGCTCCTAATAAAATTTTTTTGTGAAATTAGACTACAACAGATTGACTTCAGATTACTTTCACATGTTATGATGTTTTCAGATTCTCAATCAAAGTCCATTCCTTACTCGCTGGCAATGATTTAGATTAGATTCATCAGTTTCTCTGTTTGTGGCCAGATCATAATTTATCAGCCTACTTGTTAGCATATGTTCATATAGCCTTAATTATTTAGAACTACACCTTTCCAAAATGGAAGAATATTAGTATGATTTTTTGGAAAACAAATTAATTAATGATTTATATTTTTTCATGAATTCTTATTCAACAGTTTTTCATTACTAGTCATTTCTACACACAAAGTGTCACTTCCCATTAATTGTTTTACAAGCTGAGTACAGATATTCTTTAAATGTCCATCGTGTCTAATTCATTCTTGTTTTTTAAAAATTTTAATTTAATTACCATATCAAATTCCACTGATCATAATAGTTAAACTTTCTAAGCCCCATCCGTCATCCATTAATATAATGTACAAATAAAGACACATTATCAAAATAAAAACTAGTTAAAGAAATGTTTATGTGATTTTACTACTCTGGATACAAGAATGTACAGTTTCTTACTAGATTCTAGATATGTATTATCAATACAATAATTAGGGAATTTCATTAAATCAGAATCTTTATAGAGAAAGCATATTAACACACACACACATATAAAAGAATAAACTGAATTATTTTATTGTATATTTTTAAAAATAGTATGCTAGGTACTTCAGACCAACCTTCCAGCTGAGGAAAAACCAGAAAACTCAGGCAAACAAATGTTTAAAATACCCCGAAATATTTGAGGACCTTTCAAGGTATTAAAAAACTAGGAAGCCCAGATCCCAGAGAACTGACCGCACTTAGGGCTGGGGTCAGTTGCCACCACCAAGGCTTCTAAAGATGTGTTCACAGGATTTTTGACTTCCCAGCCTCCAAAACTATAAGCAATAAATTTTGTTTTCTTTATAAATACCCATTGCATGAATTTTGTTATAAGCAACAGAAATGGACTAATACACTCCTACTAAAGGAAATACTTTCAAATGACCTTCAAACTGAAGAAATCCAGTACCCCATGGAAGCTTGGGCATGCAAGAAGGCATAGAACTGATGGAAAGGAAGAATGTGAGGGTGAGTCTGAATGGGTTTGTACTACTCAAAAACAACGATAGAGGCTTGTGAAGTGTCACATATGCAAAACCATGAAAGGTCTGTTGTTCCACTCATAAGCTACAAATTAGCCTGCCACAGTGTCAGGGACGCTGGCAAAGAGCATGAGTCTATGGGTTCAGAGACAAAGGACCGCATCACCCAGCACAGGGCAGAGCCCGAACATCAGCTGGATGGGGCTACTCCCCCGCCCCAGTTCGCACAGGGGCGACACAAATGGTCACATGGGCACTCGCACATATGGTGTGGGTAGTGTGGACGGTGTCATAGGAGAGGCACCTTGAGTTTGGCAACACAAGCCATTGATCACAGACAGCCAGGGTCCTGACCTTTGCTCTCAGAGGAACCACTATCTCTGACGGCCAAGCCTACAAGCCTTGTGTCCCTCTGTCAAGAGGCAGACACTGTCTCTATTACCTGAGGTCGTTCTCTGCACAGACTCTTTGAAAAGATGGCTCAGAACAGAAGGAGCTCAATGCTCCTGCTCGCAAGACACAACACAAAAGGCCATGGGAGATTGTCTCCCAACACAAAGTATCTACAGAATAAAAATGCATGGCAAAGATGTTACATAGGTTAAGAAAAGGTAAGCTGAGGTAAAGTGAACAAACTTTTTGCATTCCTTCGGAAGACACAAGATTTCTGATTCATTTTATAATTTGATGAGTCATAAATAATGGCATTCATAAAATAACTACAAAAGGAATAGTGTAGAAGTATAATGGAAAAATAGAACAAATAAAATAATATGTATCAATGTAAAAGAAGACCACATTAGAAAACAGATGAATACAGTGTAGGCGGAACAAATGAAAACATAAGAACATGACAGATTTAAATGTGAAGATGATTATAAATGATTACATTAAAAGTAAACTAAGTGGTCTTAGGACAAAATATATATTTATATAGACAGAGTAAGTTAAAATAACCATATTATACTTATAAAAGTCACTTTTAAAATATGATGGTGCAGAAGGGTTAAACGTAAAACACGGGGCTGGATGGTGAGCTCAGTTGGTTACAGGGCAGTGTTTTAACGCCAAGGTCAAGGGTTCAGATCCCTGTACGGGCCGGCCAGCAAAAGCAAAACAAAACAAAAAGTAAAATATGAAGACATATACATCATATAATTACTAAGCTCAGCAACACTAATGGAGCTATGACAGTGTAAAATAGCTTTTCAAAGAAATACCTCATATTGATAAAAGTTTTAATTAACCATGAAGTCTCAAATTTTGAATGGATCTGATCATATAGTTTGGAAATTAATTAAGCAACTATATAGAGAGAAACAAGTGGAGAAATCTATAAAAACACACTCACAGTGGGAAATTTTAACATGTACATGTCTCTTGGTAATAGGTAGAACATAGGCACAAAAGTCAGTATGGATATAGATTTAAACAACAAAAAATTGATAAAATAGACACATATAAAACAAGACATCTGAGAACCTTAGGACATATATTCTTTCATGCACTTATGAAATATTTACAAAAATTTACCTCAACAGTTTTCAAAAGAATTTACATTATATAAAAGATGTTCCCTGACTAGAGCACAAGCTAAAAGTAAATTTAAAAATGGACAGTAACAGAAAATCCTCATGTATTTCAGAATTAAGAAATAAAATTTTAAGTAACTCATGGTTAGAAGAGAAACAAAAAAATAGAAAATAATGTGAAATGAACTAAAATAAAAGGTAATGAATTTGAGAGCTCTGGCTAAAACAATGCTAAGGAAAATTTTATAAAAGTAAATGTTTAATTTAGAAAAGAAAAAGCTGAAAGGCAATAATATAAACATTAATCACAATCAAACACAAAGACAATGAAAGGAAGAAAATAATAAGGAAAATGATTAGAAATAATGATAAAAAAAAACATTCAATATATTCAACAAAGCCAAAACTTGGTGCTTTGAAAAGGCCAATGAAATTGATAAACTTTTGGCTATACTGATGAGAGAGACAGAGCCAGAGAGAGAGACAGAAAAAAGGGAAACTGGAGAGACAGTTAGAAAGAGAGACATAGAGAAGACACGCTAACCAAGATTAAAAATAAAAGGTGAGATAACTAAAGGTCCCGAGATAGACTTTGAAAGTACCCCAAGACTTGCACCAAGGAGGTCAACTGTGATGCTACTTTCCTACTCCTAGTCCCATGTGCACACCTGGACTCAACCCTTCCCAGCTGTGGTCCTGGCAGTGGGTGGCTCTGGCTGTTTTGGAGGCAGACATGTGGAGATGCCAATTGTGAGGAAAATAGAATAGTTTAGTCAGGCCCCCTCACCTCAGATCTGGTTGCGGGTGGTGCAGCACATCCTTTGTAAACAAGTTGTTTGGGGATGGATTTAGTGCACGTGTGTGCCTGTGTATTTTTATCTTGTTCCTATCCTTCTGTGTTCTTCAGTGTGTGTGAGGAAGCAGTTCTGAATTGCTGGTCAGCAGAACTCGCATCTAAAAATAGAGCATGTTTACTTTGCCGGCAGCTGCTCAGTTTCTCTTTGGACTGCCTAACTCTTAGGTGTGTGTATGCTGAATAAAGATTATTCTTTCTTCAAACAAGGCTCCAAGGACCTTTTCCTGTTACCTAGTTCATAGACCTGTGAATGAAGGGTTTGTGACACAGTCTGGACAACGGGCTCAAGGGGTCTGTGAGCTCCAGACCCAGCCCTAGCTCTACAATTGGCCTAGTCTGCAGCAGGATTCTGAGCAGGTACAGGAGACAAAAGCCCTTGGGAGAATGAGGAAATGTGGCTACTTTTGAATATGTTGGGCCCTATGGCCACTTTCCTGTTGACCAGGATCTGGTTGCTGCTCACTATACTGCAAGGCAGCATAGACCAGACACTACAGAGGAGAGCCCCTTGGGAGGGGGAGGAATGTGGCTGTCCTTGAGCATGTGATGCTTGGTGGCTATTTTATGCTGACTAGGGCCTGGCTACTGCTCAGTATGCTGCAAATTGATTGAGGTCTGAAGAAGAAAGCAGAGTTTTTGGAAGTGTGGATAAATGCCCTGGAGGATGACATGCAGTGACTGGCCACTCCTGCTTCTTGGACCAGGGAGGACGATGAACCCAGTGGTGAGTTGGGGGAGATGGCTGCTGTGGTTATGGGACACAGGGGTGGATAGCATGGTATGCTCTGGTGAGGAGATAGAAAAATTGGCCTCCATCACCATACACCTGTCCCTGAGGCAGTGGCTGCAGAATAGTCGCAGATATGCACAAGGGCCAGGTAATCACTCCTTAATGGAATGGGTGAGTGCAGCTGCCCGAACCGTGTGGGCAAATGCTGGAGAACTGCCCAAGATTGTTAGTAAATGGCAAACGTATGCTGAGTTGGTCCAAATAATTTGAGAGCTGGGGATGTGGCAGTCCATGTTTAATGTAATCACTTGTGGCCTGGACGGTGAGAACTTTACAGGCAGCATGAGAGACATAGTGCTGCAAAATGGCCCATCAGCATCCTTTGCGTCACTGATGGCCATACTGGCCCCATACATTGGTCGTCCTGTGCATGAGGCAATGATCATGATGGCCAGCTTGGGTGAATTAGGGGGGAAAAGTCAAGCAAAAGGGGTCCGGAAGGTGGCTAAGACCAAACCCCCAAGAAATACTTAGGATTTTATCCCAAAGTCACCAGGCAAGACTAGCTGTAAGCAGATGTGTCTTGACTTGCTTGCAGCAGGGGTTGATAGGAAGAAAATTGACTGGCAGCCAAACGCAGTCCTGTTTGCCTTGTGACAACAATTGCACCATGAACAGCATTTCACTAAATGTCCAGAAACAGGTAGCAAAGTACGTTCAGTGGATTTAAAGGACTTTTTGGTTGCTACCGAGGAGGTGGATGAACAGTTCCATTCTGATTAGTGAACAGGCCAAGGTACTCATCTTTTGGGGGCAGGCGAGGACTGGAGGCATCATGTTGAATTGGCAATATATTGGTCGAGGACAAATGTGCAGCACGTTTTGGCATTGGTAGATACAGGCACAGAATGTAGCCTGATATACGGCAATCCAGATAAGTTTCCAGGGGCCACAGTTCGTATAGATGGCTATGGAGGACATACTACTGAGGTCAAAGCTATGTCATTGCCATTGGGCATAGGAAGATTACCTCTTCATGTGTATACTGTGTATATATCCCTTGTAGCTGAATACATCTTGGCTATGGATATACTTTATGTTTTGCACTTGCAAACAACAGTTGGAGAGTTTTGGCTGTGAATATGGACAGTAAAGCCTGTGTTACAAAGATATACTAAACATGACCCACATGTGTTACCCCAGCCAAGACATGTGGTTAATGTAAAGCAGTATCACCTACCAGGAGGACATGCAGAGATAGGTGCCACTATATCGGAGTTAGAGAAAGTAGGCTTTATTCACCCAGCTCAGAGCCCATTTAATGCTCCAGTATGGTCAGTCAAAAAGCCTGATGGTACCGAGAGAATGACTGTAGACTATTCAGAACTAAACAAAATAGTGTCTCCTTTGCATGCAGCTGTGCCTTCAGTTCATGACTTAATGGATCAGCTGATGACTCAGCTGGGAAGTTATCGTTATGTATTGGACATTGCAAATGCTTTTTTCTCTATTCCAATCTTGGCCGATAGCCAAGATCAGTTTGCCTTCACCTGGAAAGGGAGGCAGTGGACCTTTCAAGTATTGCCCAAAGGTTATCTGCATAGCCCAACCATCTTTCATGGTTTAGTGGCTGGGGACCTAGGCAAGTGGACTAGGACCAGCACGGTTACAATGTTTCGCTACATTGATGATGTATTACTAGCCTCTGATTCTTTTGCAGATTTAACCCAGGCAGCTGCAACATTGCTAAGTCATTTGGAACAATGTGGGTGGGCTGTGAACACAGCCAAAGTACAAGGACCTGGGCTGCCAGTCAAATTCTTGGGAATGGTCTGGTCAGGTAAGACGAGGGTCATCCAGAAGCTATGATAGACAAGATATAGACATACCCTAAACCCACAACTGTAGCTCAGCTACAGACATATTTTTGACTTTAGGGGTATTGGGGAGCTTTTGTACCCCATATGGCCCAAATGGCACACCCACTGTGTGCATTAACAAAGAAAGGAGTCCCCTGGGATTGGACTGAGGAAGTAGAACAGGCTTACCAGGCTACAAAAAGGATAATACAGAAAGTACAGTCTTTATAAGTGGCTGATCCCACTAAATCTTTTGAATTAGACGTACATATAACCCAAGAAGGGTTAGGATGGGGCTTGTGACAGAGACAAGACTGATTCTGAACAACTGTAGGATTCTCGTATCAGCTCTGGAAGGGTGCTGAAGTGTATTAACTCTAATAGAAAAACAGCTAGCAGCTGTGTATCCTGCCTTGATGGCCATTGAAGCTATCACAGGAACTGCCAAGTTCCTAGTAAGGATGACATACCCCATACTAGGTTGGCCGTGCACATGGGCAACCAACCCTAAAACGGGCATAGCTCAGACTCCCACTCTGTCTAAATGGGAAGCATATATAGAACAAAGGAGCACTGTGTCAATGAGTCCTCTGCCCAAAGAGTTGCAAACTGTGCTAGGCCCAGTAGAGGTTGTGGAGGAAACTTTGAGCACAACTGTTACCCATGGAGGTGGAGGCTACACCTTTCCATGAGGGATAGGGACCTATCACAGAGCAAGCTTGGTATACAGATGGCTCTAGCATGGGACCTCCAGCATCATGGACAGCTGTTGCTATCCAGCCCTCAACTGATACCATGTGATATGACAATGGCACAGGGCAAAGCAGTCAATGGGCTGAATTGGGAGCAGTATGGATGGTGATAAAAAATGAGCCTGGGCCGCTAACCATCTATACTGACAGCTGGGCTGTGTATAAAGGTTTAATCCTTTGGATCTCTACTTGGAAATATCAATGGTGGATGGTAGACCACTGACCCCTGTGGGGACAAGCCATGTGGCAAGAGTTATAGGAATTGGGACATGAGAAAGAAGTAACTCTTTTCCATGTCACAGGACACTTTCCCTTAGCCAGTCCAGGAAATGATGAAGCTGATGCCTTGGCTAAGGTAAGATGGCTGGAGATAGACCCGTTGATGTAGCTCAGGGTTACATCAACGAATGCAGCATGCTGACAGCAAAACCATGTGGATGGTGGCTCAAAGATGGGCCTTGCCTATAAAATGGGAAGATGTAGTGAATGCCTGTCGTGCTTGTCCAGTATGTGCTCAAGAGAGTCCACACCCCCGGCAGGTACCCCATAAAGACGGGCAAATAACATGAGGAAGGGTGCCCTTGACTCGATGGCAAGTGGACTTTGTTCGACCACTGCCAAGGTCAGAGAATTTCAGATACATCTTCACAGCTGTTGATATGGATACTGGTCTTCTGTTTGTATGGCCTTGTAAGGCCCCAGACCTGGTAAACACTTTGAAGGCAGTGAACAGCCTTACTGCTATGTATGGCCAACCTGTCGTCATAGACAGTGACAATGAACCCACTTTACTGGACATGGGGTTCATAGGTGGGCCGCCCAGTTGTCCATTCAGTGGAAGTTACACGTGCCATATCATCCCCAGGCAGCAGGAGTGATTGAAAGGTACAATGGTCTTTTTAAAAGTGACTAAGGCTATCTGCCCAACCCCTATCCCTGAAGGGGTGGACATGGTGGTTATGGCTGACAGTCAGGATTCTAAATGAGAGACCCCACAAGGCCAGGCCCTCTCCAGTGGAAGCTCTGTTGCATAGGGCTACAGCACTTATACAGCTGCAAATCAGTACTGAAGATAAACTTTTGAAGCCAGGATATGGCAAGAATGGAAATATTCTCTTATTGGCCCCAACCTGTTTGCAACAGGGACAGACGGTACAATGGGAATGGCCTTGGAAAATACCCCCCCACACACACATAAAGTGAGTAAGTCTAATAGGGCCTTGGGGAAATGGATTAGAGGAAGGCCTGCAAGCTTCACCTTGGGTGACAAGTACCTGGCCTCCTCAAGTAAAGGTAGCATGGCCTGGAACAGATAAGCACTCTATTCCAAAGGGCACATTTGTATTATCATTATGGCCAATTATGAGTTCCCCTATACTGTTACGTGTAGAACCTACAGATCCAACAGCATTAGCGGATAAAGTATGGTATCATAAGCCAGGTAAGATACCTACTCCTGCAGCCATCTTTTCTCAGGATGGCAAACTGGCATGTATCTTACCAGAGGGGTGAGAACTTCCCCTATTGGTACCAATAACCATTCTGTCTTTTTGCCCATAGTGTTCTGGCTGCAGGCACTGCACCAGTCATGTGATCAATGTCTCAGACTAATAAATATGCACTGAACTTCCCATCAGTATGACTGCAGGATTTGCATGGAGGATCACACCAATGATGACTATTAATTAGACATGTGCGGCTAATAGTTGAAAGGACAGAACTACAGGACAAGCCTTAAGGCATATTGAACAGGCAACAGGTTATATAAATGTAAGGGTCATTTATCCTCAGTAAGGGAACATCATGAAAGATTCTGAATGTGTAGATTGTATGGTGAGGGACCCTGAGAGGGTGGATTGTGAGGAAAATAGAGTAGTTTAGTCAGGCCCCCTCACCTCAGGTCTGGTTGGGGGTGGTGCAGCACATCATTTGTAAACAAGTTGCATGGGGGTGGAGTTAGTGCACATGTGTGCCTGTGCATTTTTAGCTTGTTGCTATTCTTCTGTGTTCTTCAGTGTGTGTGAGGCAGTGGCTCTGAACTGCTGGTCGGCAGAGCTCGCATCTAAACATAGCACATGTTTACTTTGCCGGCAGCTGCTCAGTTTCTCTTTGGACTGCCTAGCTCTTAGATGTGTGTATGTGCTGAATAAAGACTATTCTTTCTTCAACCAAGGCTCCAAGGACCTTTTTCTGTTACCTAGCTCAAAGACCTGCATGTGAAGGGTTTGTGACACAATCTGGACAACAGGCTCAAGGGGTCTGTGAGCTCCAGACCCAGCCCTAGCTCTACACCTAGCCTTGCCTCATGCATCTCTACAACCACAGCAGACAAAAACTCCTGTGACCCTAGGCCAGGCAGACCCAGGCCAGCCGTCAGTGACAGCAGCTGAGTGGCCTCAAGCAGAGAAGCCACTGCACTGAGCCCAGACCACACCGCTGAGCAAGTGGTGAGCGAACTAGCTGTCTTTTAAGCCACTAAATTTTGTGGTTTGTTAGTTATAGTTTACTGACACATCTACACATGTGAAAACTGAATGCAGACAGTATGAAAGACGTGGATAGTCTTATCTAAAAATCACATTTGTCATTAAAAACTTTTCCATTAAAAACAACTGAAGGACATTATCGATTCATCAGTGATTTCTATGAAATATTTAAGAAATCAAACTAGTGTTAAACAAATTCTTCTGAAAAACAAAAAAAGAAAAAAAAGCTTCCTAATGTAATTTAATGATTTCAGCAAAACATTAATAGCAAAACTTTACGAGGAATGAATGTTATAGCCAATATCATTTATAACCAATCATGTAAAAATACTAAACACATTATTAGCAAATCAAGGCCACTAATGTATAATGAGGCAAAACATCACGATGAATTTGTTTTCATTTCCAGAAGGCATGAAAATGGCTTAAAATTCTAAAATCAATTTATAAAATTGTCAACATTAACATAGTTAGAAAGAAAATTCTTGTAATCATCTCATCAGATGTAAAAGCAGCATCTGAAAAATGTCAACATCTGTTCATGATTAAAAAAAAAAAACAGTCCTCTCCTCTTAGTATGCGGTAGAGGGTCTGCAGTGAAGGCCTCAATTATTCATACTCACCCATATCCACACCCCTGGGTAATGTCCTCCCATGAGGACCTGGGATTTGCCCCTGCTTAGGCCAATGGGCACCTGCTGCAATATGACTCCTGAAAAGCACCTTAAAAACATATCTTCTCTCACTTGTCGGCATGTTCTGGCTTGGGTGGCTGTGCAAACTGCATGGCTGTCTTGCAGGAGGCATGAGTCAGAATGGGAACTAGAGCTGAGTTGTGCTGCCCAGCACATGCTGGGCCAGCCAGTGCCCACACAAGATGCACACAGCTCAGAGAGGCAGAGCAGGCCTAGGGAAGCCGGCCCGGATAGTGAGACATGCACCCCCCACGTCATTAAGAGGGTGAAACAGCAGGCCAAAGACTGGGAGGATGTGTTTGCAGCATGTCCAACACCCAGAAGAATCAGGACCAAATCTATGAAGGACTCTTCTGCATCAACAAGAACAGAGAAAAGAGTGTACCCATGTGGCCCAGTGTCTTTATAAAGACGCAGCTTTATTGCCAATCAACGGAATGCAAACTTAAACTATACTGAGAAAGTGGTATTATACATCCACCAGAAGAGCTAAAACTAAAAGCCTGACACCACCAGGTGAGAGGTACTGATGTCAGTGGACAGTGTAGAAAGGAAGCTGGTGCAATGGAGGCATCGCCACTTTTCAAAGCAATGTGCAATTATTTGCAGAGCTACACACATGCATACCTACCACCAAGAAATATAACTCCTCTCAGAAAATGCACCTATGGGCACAAGGAGGTATGTATGCATATTTCTCAGCAGCATTATCTGAATATTTCCAAACTGGAAATGATGCAAATGACCATCCATCATACAAAAGGTAAGTATTTTCATTATGTCCATATAATGGAATACTATGTAAGCATAAACAATTATTCTATGCTCGCCAGCAGGGTGGTGTCTCACAAACACAGTACTTAGTGAAAGGCGTCAGAGCCAACGAGCAAGGGCTGAAGTTCTCCATCAGATCGACTGCATAGACAGGCAGTGCCAGCTGAAGCGCTGGGAGCTTGGATTGCTTTCACCTGTAGCAGGTAAAGAGGGGCTGACAAATGGCGGTGAGTGGGCAACCTCCTCCACCTTGAGCTGGCTAGACGGGTCTGTTCTTCGTGAAAACTCATCAAGCAACGTACTTACATGTTTGGCATTTTCCGTATATCAGACATCATTTTTTAAAAGCTGTGAAAATAATGGCGAGTCTTCAATTAAAATGAGAATATAAATTTTAGTATCTATTCACCTCAGATAACACAAACATACTGAATATGGTGACGCTGTCATTAGTGTTCTGGCCCACGTGAAGGGATTATCGATGCTGACAGCTGGGTGTCAGGAGGGGAAAACGTCCCTTCTGATGCTCACACATGAAGCCTCTGTTTTGATGCTGTCCTCAGTCAATGCTGGTGCCCTGTGTCTGTCTCCCTGTGTCCCCACTGGTGCTCCTGTGGCTGAGACAAGGAGAGAGAGTCACCATCTTATTGCGTTTCTGACACTCACTTTCTCTTACACAAAATGTGCAAGAAACTTCCTCAAAATGGCTGTTGCAGCTTTACCAGGAATGTCCTTTCTCTCTCTTTTGTCTTTCTCTATTTTTTTTTCTGGTTTTCTCTTTCTGTGTTCAGTTTCTCTCTCTCCCACCTTACTGCATGCTCTGGTGTTAGTGTGTAACTCTGTGTGTGTCTCTGCATGTGTGTGTGTAAAGAGAGCCACTTTAAGCTCAAGTTTCAACTCGAGTTTTCTGTGTCACATGATTCAACAGATATTCCTGGCAAGCATGTGCTGATCTTTCCTGCATGCTGGACAGAAAGGATGGCACCAGGACAAGTCCACATGTCGCCCCACTGCAGCTGCTCTGGGTCGCTTCCCGCCTGCAATGTGTGTACTGCGATGACAGTCCAAGGTAGTTCTTGAAGCATGACGTTTGTCTCCCCCGACACAATCAGCTTTGCTCTTCTCTCATGAGAAATTAATTATAAATAAGAAAGAGTAAGGTGATCGTACTACAAACCTGTATCTCATTTCATTGGCCAAACAGAGACACTTTAATCTTAACCTCTGCAGTTATGCATGCCATTAATAGTGTCCATTCAGTGGATTCTGTGAATGGGCAGGTGGGTAGCACGGCAGTCATGAACTTTCTAATGTGGAGAGCTCCATTTAAGAATCTAATGAGGCTGTGCGGTTAGCTCGGCTGGTTAGAGCACAGAATGATAACCAAGGTCACAGGTTCAGATCCCCATAATGGCCAGCTGCCAAAAATAATAATAATAGAATCTACCGAAACCCACCTCAGGGAAAAACAAAATCTCATGCAAGAATAATTTTGCAAATGACTTTGGCTTCATGAATTCCCAGGACCCTATCTGTAGACCTCGGTATTGGCAATTTAACACACATGAAAAAAAGAATTTTTGTGACTCCTGTAACCATGGCCAGTCTTGGTCTGTGGGCAGGCCCTATCTGGTGGCCTAAGGCCCAACAGTTCCCGAGGGGTGGGCACCTGCCTCCTAGTTGACGTGAACAGCACAGATTCTCTCCAGAGGTGGAGCTGACGGACAGAGAACAGTGAGCAGGAGTCGCTCCTGCTTGCGGGACAGTGGGAACACACCCTCTGTGGATCCAGCCATGTCCAGGTGTCAGGAACGATGCCCCCTGACTCTCTCTTCATCCCACTTCTCTCTGACTCAGAGAATAAGGACCTGCCCCACAGAGCACCCTCGCTGGACAGAGCTCCAGGCAGCTGTTCTGAAATTCTTATCATGGGGCCATTCCACTCACCTGTGCTATGAATTAATAATATGCCTATGAATATTCCTTTACATGACAAGAGATGTGACTGATTCAGTTAAGGATCTTGAGAGGACTTTTTCTGTATTTTCCAGGTGGATCCTGACTGCAATCTGATGCATCCTTATAAAAGAGAGGCAGGAGATACTAGACACAGACAAGGAGAAGGCCACATGCCAGTGGAGCAGGAGAGATGCTTCTGTGAATCCAGGAGCACCTGGACCCACGAGAAGGTGGAAGAGGCAGGAAGGATCCTCCCCACAGCCTCAGAGGGAGCACGGCCCAGAGACAGCTTCATCTCAGACGTCTGGACTCCAGAGCTGTGAGAGAGAAAATTTCTGTCTTTTTAAGCCACCAAATTTGTGGTAATTTTTACTGCAACCCTGGGAAACCAGCACAGTGCCCAATCTGTGAAATGAAAACATCTCCTCCATAGTCCAGCCACGTGGATTTTAATGAATCCATGTGTTAGTCTGTTTCTGTTGCTTATAACAGAATGCCTGAAACAGGGTAATTTATAAAGAAATGAAATTTATTTCTTACAGTTTTGGAGGCTGGGAAATCCAAAGTCCAGGGAACACATCTGAGAGCGTTCTTCTGGGTGGAAACTCCACAGGGTCCCATATGTGACCAGCGTATCACAGGGGCAGAATGGGCTGAGAGAACTGAACCTCCCACTCGCTTTCTGTGTAAAGCCGTCAGAACCACGCCCATGACAACTCGTCACTCCATGAATAGATCAACCCGTTCACAAGGGGAGTCAGTCTTCACAACCTAATCACCTGTCAACGTCTCCACCTTTCAAATACCATAATCAAATTTCCCAACCTCTTAGCATTGCTATAATGGGGGTCAAGTTTCCCCACCTGAACTTTTGGGGAGACATTTAGCCCACAGCAATCCATAAGCCAGGTGCTTAGAGAGCTAGGCAACACTGGAGCCTTCCGTATTTACCCACCTATGTCATAAACGTACTTTCCCTCCTGAGCAGCATGCTCAGAGGCTGTGGACATAAGGATATGTGACTGCAGATTTCAGTGTGATCAAAACAGAACACAGCACAGGAATATCACAAAATCCCGGTCTCTCCCATCCTTCCTTGAACATCCGAGTGCCCCGGCATTGGCTGTGACAGACTGAGTTGTCATGATGTCTCACTGAATATCAAACATTAAACCCCACAGTTAATAAAAGACATGTCGGCTTTAGACAAGGATGTGAGAAATCCTTTGTGCTATAGTTGAAAATACATGAATTTCTCAGGTGAAGGCTGCTTTCGCGGTCAGGAGCATTGTGGGACATGCACATACCTTTGACCCTTGGATATTTTAAATCCTACGGGCCTTTGTGTAGGATCTGAAGGCTGCTGTTCAAGGCATTACGTGATGTTAGCTTCCAGGCTGTGGGAGGAGCACAGTGTGTCTTGCACAGCTGGCCAACCTCTAGTCTCAGTTCAGGTATTCTCTATTTTCAGAGCGGTTGTTTGAAAATTCAGGAACTGTTCAGCTTGAGCCTGGCATTTGGGCTGTTTAGTCTGGATCGAAGCTATACCTTTAACTTTCTTCTGTGTCTTGTGCAACATCTTTCCCTTCCTCTCACTATTGCGTGATTCCCTGCCGGATGGGTCATGATGCATCCGTTATCTGTCTCGACTGGGTGAACTCTGCTTTCTATGGAGCCAGGTCTGTTTTCACCAGCATCCTAACTGCTGTGCCTCCAGAAGCTGCTCAGAAACAAGCACTCGACCAACAGATGAGTTAATGAGTCAGTTAAGGAACAGACGGATGTAAACCCACAGGTATTGCTCAATTAGCATTAATTTTCTCCTCTTTTCTTGTTCTCAGTTGCCCAGGTTCTGGTTTCCTGATGTGTGTTGGTTTTTCCTTTGCTTTTTCTAGGCTTCTGTTACTTCCCATGCAGAGGGTTTGACACACATGTGCAGACATCTGTGGTTTGCTAGCACAGACAATGATGGCAGTATCCCTTCAGAAATGCCAGGGCTCGACACGCTATAAATGAGAACAAATACAATTATATGTGAGCACATCACCCTTTGTGGACTGGCCAAACTCAATTTGTTAAGCTTTGTAGGAAGAAAGGGATACCACACTTCTTGGCTCTTAGTAGCAGCCAATATAGTTCTCAATAGAATTAAGTGTAAAACACCTCAGGCATTCTCCTGAGCGTGCAGGATACACAAACTCATGAAGACGCTTGTACTCAGTTCCCCTAACACACCTCCTAGGACCGTCCATCTGGACCTAATTCCTCATGTGTACATTACGGGGCCAGCTTTCACTGTCTCTGTCCTTCTCTTCACCTTTAACCAGGTGCCCGATGTTATGACCTTCAGCTCCCGTGAACAGAAACTGAGTGTGAAGCCACCGTAAGGACTTCCGCAGGAACTGACACAGAACATCAATCTGAAAATTCCTCAAAACAAAGCCTAGGTGGCTCTCGATGTGAGAAGTTCAAGGGAAGAGGGGACCCAGCCCCTAGTCACTCAGGAAACAAAGACAGAGAGCATCATAAGGCCATTTATCAATCAATGACAGGCAGAAATGGTTGAAGTTATAGTAAAAGGTGCACTCAAAAAAATTAACTGCCACCTTGCAAGTAATCTGCAACATGCCAACAATTATAAGCACTCACTGTAAAAAAAAGAAAAGAAAACACAAGTCATATCATCTATGGAAGCCTAACTTCATTGCTTCCACATCCCGCTGGCAAACATTTACATTTTTCCCCTCTATCTAGATCTTTCTCTTTACTACGTGTCTCACTGGTGTGTGTGAAACTGTAGTTACACTCGTCAGAGCTCCCTTAGCTTTCTCCGTCTGTATTACTGTGTAGACTTGAAACTATGTCTTATCTCCATGGTGTCGATCAATTCCTGGATGATACGTGAATGAGAAAAATGAATGTTCATGCAGGTATTTGGATGTTGAGCACACATGTGTATGGCATTGTATATTTATTTAGGAAAAATATTATAAAGAATTTTCAATATGTCAAGAGGCCATATGGTCAAAAGTAATACAAAAAAGATAAGAATATATCAAAAATCCCCATTTTTTAATTAACTCAACATTGAGGGTCATGAGGCTAAAGACAGTTTAGAAAAAAATATGATTACATTATGAAATGGATAGAGAATAAGTACTGGTAGCACATTTTTATTTTTCCACTTATTTTTGCTAGCTATAGATATAATTTTGCAGAAATTAGAAAAAGTTATTACTCAGAAAAAGACTGAGACTGGGGACTTCCCGTTCTGGGGAGATGGAGCAGACGTACCCTGCCTTGTGCCTTCTACTAAGTGCAGCAAAAGGCTCTGGCATCGTAGACACATACGGCAAACATGGTGAGACGGACAGGTGGAGGGATGACACAGACCAGCTAGGGACTCAGGGTGACAGCGTGAGGCCGCCCTTTACTGCTGCTGGTCTCACCTCCCATTTCTCTGACGTGAAGCAGAAACAGCCCACAACCCAGAAACACCAACAGGAGAAAACAAACGAAAAAGCCCCACAGGAGCTCTGTTCTCTCTAGATAAAGGGGCAGGAAAGGGACAGTGTAGGAAGACAGAAAACTTCCAAACATTGGCCATTCTATTCCAGCCAAACATCAGAGTAAAAAACACGTGGTCCCTGCCCAGCCACCCCAGCAAAGGCCAGCTGGGAGACCGCACTTCCACCCTCACCAGGCTGAAAGAGCCACCTGACCCTCTGGATAGTGTCAGAGAAGGCCTGACGGGACGCTAGGACTCCCACCCCCTCTGCCTGCTAATGACACCCCCCCTTGGTGTCAGCGCAGACCACGTGGGGTCTGAAACTCACACTCAGTAGGAAGAGGAGCCTCCCCGTGAAGGTGGAGTGTGGGACCTGGACGTCCGCGTCAGCCCCCGGCAGTAATGAGGCACCGCAGCCTCTCCCCTGCAGGAAAGATGTCAGGAAAAAAACAAACAAAAAAAAAGCTGCAGTGGAAAGTTTAAATAAGTTCCAGAGTATCAACATCCTATAAAATTTTAGGTTTCAAGTGAAAATCACTAGTCACGCCAAGAAGCAGGAACTCCTCAAGTGAGTAAAAAACCAATGAAAGCAGAGATGTGGGAATTGCCTGGCACGGATCGTAAAGGGGCACAAGGGAGCGCGTCACTGAACAACTACAGACACACCTGTGATGAATAAAAGACCGGAAACCCAAGCAAAATATAGAAATCCCCAGCAAAGAAGAACCAAATGGAGATGTAAGAACCGAAAAGTACAATAACAAACACTAAAAGCTCAGTGGACGGGCCCAGCAGAACAGAGGAGATGGAGGAAAGAGTCTGTGAACTGGAGGACAGAAAAACAGAAATGACCGAATCTTAACAGCACAGAAAAAATAGACTGAAGCAATGAACGGAGCCTCAGCTACTGAGAGATCATAACAAAAGACCCGGCATTTGTATCATCAGAGGCAGAGAAGGAGAGAAAGACGGCAGGACCTAAAAAGTGCTTAAAGAGCTAACAGCTGAAGACTCCCCAGATTTGGCAAATGTCACAAACGCAGACTCAAGAAGCTGAGAGAACTTCACATGAGATAAACCCAAATAAGTTTGCCATGGGACTCCTTGGCCAGCCCTCGTCACTTGTTCTCTCTCAGGTTTAGCGTCACTATCTGGAAGAAACTATTCACGGCCCCAGGTGGTCAAGGTCTCTGTACCATCTGCTGTATTAACACCCCGATCATGTTTCCTGGAGGGCATAATTGGCATCTGATTTATTAGAAACCTCATGTTCTTGAAAAAGCCTGCACAAGAATGCTCATAGCAGCTCTATCATAGATGATGCGCAGGAAGAGCTGAGAGCAACACAGATGTCCTCCAAATGTAGAATGAATGACAAACTTTGGTACGTCCGTGTAATAGAATCCTACTTAACAATAAAAAGAAGTCAGCTAATGATTTATACAAGAGCATGGATGAAGCTAAATTGAATTTTGTTAAGAAAGAAAAAGCCAGTCTCAAAAGGCTACATATTATATGGTACCTTTTATGTGACATTCTAAAAAAGGCAAAATTACCAGGATGGAAAACTGATGGTTGCCGGATAGAAGGGAAGATTTGTCTAAAGGGCTGATAGAAGTGAGTCTCTTTTGATGGTGGGACTTTCTATGCCTTCGTCAAAAGCCATAGAATTGTACAACACAGAGAGCGAACTTTTCTGTTTGCAAATTAATTGTGTGTGTGTGTGTGTGTGTGTGTGTGTGTGTGTGTGTGTGTGTGTGTGTGTGTGTATGAAAATAACCATGTTGGCAGATCCAAGGACAGAACGCAGACTGTGACGTGTGAGCATGACCAAGCTCCAGATGGACAACATATCCTCATTGAGTGAGTGCGGCGAGGAGCAGCCCCGAGCAACTCTGGAAAACTGCTTTATCTAGAGGCAGTGAGTCCACAGACAGAGTCCTGCCTGTGGACGTTGGACCCTAGTTGGTAATGTTGACTCAAAGAACCCAGAAGCAGAGGCAGCCCAGAAACCGCAGCACACCTAGCTCTCTGCTCTTTAGACAAAGGCTTTATTCTAGGGCTGGGGATCAGAGAACATTCGACATAAGCCTGGAGCATTTTGTTGTGTAAGAAAGTGAGAAAGTGTTGAAAAAAAATGGGGCATGTCAGAAAGACAAGCACAGGAGCCAACCCAAAGGAGCTATCAATGGCCAAATGTGGAACAATTTGATCGTCAAAATATATAATGACAGTATTGGTTTATAACTCAGAGTATAAAATAAATATCCATGGGTCTATATTGAACATGCATCATTAAAATAAACAAATTAATTAATTAATTAGACTGCTGGGAGAGAAGGGATAATTCTTTATAGAAGAGTTCTTATTAATGTAGAATGACTGAGATACATCAAAAATCGTGATAAAAACATCGCAGTAGTAATTACTGATTCACTGATGAATACTAAAATCAGCAGGAGGAATGTTAAAGAGAAGCAGAATTGTTCACATGGCTTTAGACCATGTTCCCCCAAAACCTCATTAGTTGTGCTGGTTCTAACATACGCACGTCCACAGGTACTTGGCTCCTCCCCTCCAGGAAGTGGAATTGGATTCTCTCTGAGTGCAGCAGCTCCACAGTCAGGAAACTGAGCAGAACGACATTCTACATCAGACATGCAGTCTCTGGCCCCAAATAAGACACAAGGCCTCTAAAGACGTGTGGTCACGCCAAACAAAGAAAGAGCATTTGAATTATGAAATATGTCCACTTCAGACTCTACCAAACTATGTAGCCTATGTGATGTCCTGCAGGGCATCATGCCTCAACAATTCTTAGATGTGAGGTTTATCTAATATAAGTTGTGTTTTAGCCAGGAACATCCTCCAAGGGCTCTGAGCCAATAATATCTCTTTTTTCTAGCAAATATATTTATGTGGACCTCCAGTTAACAAAGAGATTAGGCCAGGTGGCCAGATGTGTCTTTTCTCTTTCAGTTTTTTGTTTTTCTGGATATATGTCACCTGTGTGTGTTTTATGCATGCATGTGGGTAGATACATAAGTATTCGTGTGTGTGTGTGTGTGTGTGTGTGTGTAAGACAACAGTAGGTGTTGATTTTTCAGTCTCCTGACTCAAGTACAAAAAACATATCGTTATTTTTCTATAACTGAACATAATTACCAGCTCCCTCCTCCCTGCTAGAATTTCATCTATATTAATTAATGTTAGACAGTCGGTTCAAGGTTTTCTCTGTAAATTCTGGTGTTTCAGTCAGCTCAGGGTTGCACCTCCCACACTGTGTCTGAGTCCTGGGAAAGCGCTGATGGCAGCGAGGCTTCACGGTGGTGGGACGTGGAAGGTACAGGCCGCGCTTCCACTTGTTTGTCCCACCCACTCACGTAAGCCTCCATGGACGCACCCCAATGTTCTCCTGGTTTTCAGTGACACGTGCCCAACCCACCTTCACTGAGTCCCTTTCATCTTATCACCAGTAGACAGTCCATGCCAGACGCTGTTCACCTACAACAAGGTGTGTAAGGGGTGGGCAGAGGAGCTGCAAATTGTGACTTCTCTCTCTCTCTCTCTCTCTCTCTCTCTCTCTCTCAGCCTCTTTAAGTGGTTAAGAACATGGCTTTGGATTTGAAATGCAACTGAGCCACTTACAACCTCTGATATTATGAGCAAATTTTTAAAATTCTTCTGTGCCTCAGTTTCCTCACAGAAAAAATGGAAATAAACTAACATCTACCTGAGGATGCTGTGAGCACTCAATGTGATAAACTGTGGACACTTTCAGAAGAGTGTCTGGAATGCAGAAAGTGATCATTAACTACAGTGATTATTTATTTATGGATTTTTACCATTATCGATAGGTGGTTGGAATGCACTGAAAGTATTTGGAATATCACACATGAAAATATTAAGTGAGTACTTTTAAGGAATAGGTTAGGTTAGGAAGACATTAAGGATTTGATTTTTTCCCGTACAATTCTGTACTATTCCTTTTTATGAGGATTATACTTGACGCAGCAGCTGTGCACACGTGTGTGGTCCAGCACCCAAACTAGGAGATACCGTCTGATAGCACAACGGAAATGGACCTCCCTCCACATCTTGTGACAAGATCTATATAATACAGAGAGACGTGGCTTTCTTCCCTAGTGAGGAACAAATAACACACCAACAACAGAGCTGTGTGCTGTTGACAAAAGCAACCTACTAATGGATGCACAACAAAGGGGACTCTAAGCCACCGTTGTTGGATCAGAAAATATTTCACGGAGGTCTTTCATTTTGGATTTGCGACCCATGGCACACGGTGTCAGCCAGGCTGACTCAGTGGCCGAGGTGGATATGTTAGGGACGAGGAGAAGGTGGAGTTTGTTTTGACTTTCATGTCAGTATGACAAAGACAAGCACTGGCTGGGGACTATAAGTCTTTGGAAAATAAACGATAAATGTTCAACATAGATCAGAATGCATCGGAAATTTGGTAGAAAATCTGGAAAAGTAGGCAGGACAGACAATGATCGTGTAAATGGGGTAAACGTTTGTAATTGTATTAATGGACACAGTGGAAATCCATTGAGATTTCAGAAGCGCCGATGCTGTCACACGATTGTGTTCATCTGTTGGAAAGAGTTCTCTGATCACAGAATGGTCCCTCCAACCTTAGGAAGTCTGTGTGTTTGCTTCAAGACAAGGGAAGAGGTAGGCATCACGTCACACCCTGAGATTCTGAGAGAGATGCCTCAAGAAAACCATCATGCACAAAAAGTAGAAATTTGGATCTTCAGATGCGGTAGAGCTTGATGAGGAAGAAAGGAGAGTAACTAAGGACACGGAGCTGTTCCCCAGAATCCACATAAGCCGTGGACGGCAGACCGATGGGACAATGGAGCGGACAGCGTGAAGGTGTTCAGAGACTGTCCGGATAGCTCCAGGACAGCCGGGACCCCACGTGGCTGTGGCTTTCAGAAGCAACAAGAATGACATTGAATCAATGTTTCTTCTTTTCTGTCTTTGTTTAGCTACATGTAGATCAGATTTTAAAAATCAAAATAAATCTGGGGCTTTCTTTTTGCCATCGATGGTGTAATGCTGGTGGATTTCAGAACAGAATGGCTTTGTCCTCACTCTGCTTCTGCCACCCTGAAGGAGGACGTGTTCATGCCAAGTGGGTTAAACTAAATGACGCGTCACAGGAAGGGACCCAAAAGCACTTTCTGGTCTCCCGCTGAGTCTGGATAAAACAAACCACGCTACTGAGATGCCACAGTTGCTGGTTACGGTCATTTAAAAATCATGAAGGAGTTATCAGAGTTCTGAAAACAAGCAAACATTTCGATTGTTGCTTTTTGGTTTTGTCTTGTTTCAATGAAGATACATGATTCTAAAATGAAGTTTTAGCAGAAATCACAGCTTAATCCTGTATTATTCTCAATTTAGATGCGGGACCTCATGATCATTCTATTAAACTTGTGGGAACAACCCAACCGAAACGTAATTTCAGGGGGTTTGAGGAGGCTTCAGGAGGGCATTTTCCTAGGGGGAGGACAAGCTGCAGAGCCGGTCAGACAGAGTGACTCTGAATCGACTGTGGTGGTGTCCCTAAGACTGTCCTGTCCTGCACACGATGGGCTGTGCCTCAGGGCAAGTGGTCTGCAGGTGAGAAATGAAAGAGCCATTAACAATGGGTGGGGACAGGTGTTTGAAGACCCCTAACACATCTTGTCTAGCAGAGGAGGGGACAGGGTCCTGCAGGGGTGGCACAGCTGGGGGAGGGGCCATGGTTTCACGCAGGGGTGATGGCAGATGCGGTGGGACCGTGTCCTGGATCCTAAGGCCTGCTTGGCACTTCCAGGCTAAGGAAGAAGGACACTGAGGCGTGAGAATCACTCAGGCTGGTGTGAACGTAGGAAGGGTCTGTCCTCAGGACGAGAAAACCACCCACTGCGACTGTGTTACTGAAACAGGTGTGTGTAAAGGGGAGGGGGAGGGAGTCCCGAGCCCCTGGACAGCGCTCCGCACGGTCCATATTGGGGTTCGAGTGGCACAATCGTCAAAACTGACTGTGTCCTCCAGATCCTCGACTCTGGGCACTCACAGGGACATTGTCACATGCTGCTGCTTCACGCAGGCCAGGCTGCTCTGGGGCTCCTGCAGGCTGGGGAGGACTTGGGGGAGGATGGGGGAGAGAACTGAGGGGAGGACTGAGGGGGAGGACTGCGGGGACGATCATGGAGAGGATCTTGGGAAAGACTCAGGGGGAGGACTCAGGGGATGATCATGGGGAGGATCTGGGGAAGGACTAAGGGGGAGGATTGTGGGGGAGGACTTGGGGGAGGATGGGGGAAGACCGGGGTAAGGACTGAGGGGGAGGATCAGGGGGAGGATGAGGGGGAGGATCATAGGGAGGATGGGGGACGGCTGCGGGGAGGATCATGGGGAGGATCTGGGGAAGGACTCAGGGGGAGGATCGTGGGGGAGGACTGAGGGGGAGGATGGGGGAAGACCGGGTAAGGACTGAGGGGGAGAATCAGGGGGAGGATGAGGGGGAAGATCATGGGGAGGATCCAGGGGGAGGATCCAGGGGGAGGACTCAGGGGGGGTGTTTTAGTCCGTTTTGTGTTGCTGTAACAGAATACCTGAGACTAGGTAATTTATAAAGGAAAGAGGTTTATTTGACTTATGATTCTGGGACCGCTGCGTCTGGCACGGGCCTCAGGCTGCTTCTACTCATGGTGGAAAGTAGCAGGCAGTCAGTGGGTACAAGCAGATCACATGGCGACAGGAAGCAAGAGAGAGAGAGAGGTGCCAGGGTCTTTTTAAGCAACGAGCTCTCATGGGAATTTCTAGAGCGAGAACTCACTCATTACTCCCCCCTCCCCAGGGAGAGCATTAATCCATTCATGAGGGATCCACCCATGACTCAATCAGTTTCCAACACTGCCACATTGGAGATCAGATTTCCACATGAGTTTTGGAGGGGACGACACATCCAGACTCCATCAGGGAGGACCGAGGGGAGGACGAGGCCCACGACGGCGTGTGTGATGCCGGAGGAGTGGAGCCCTGCGCGGGGCAGCACCTCACTGCGGTGCTAGAGGCTTTCTCGTCCGCTGCCTGTGCTCACTCAGATGCACGTGAAGGGAAGACGGGCAGGTGGCTGTGATCCGCACGGGAGGAGCGGCGAGGCCAGAAGCGAGGCTGTGCAGGGACCCGGGAGGGACGGGCACAGGGCAGCTGAGTGGAGAGCCCCGGAGGACGCCGCCTTCTGTCCCAGGGTGACGAGACTCGGTAAATCATCCTCACTTCTGAGACAGATAAAATCACAGAAGTTATTTGAGGGAAAATGTTATGAATTTAATCTGAAATGCACATACGCTGTGAAACCCTCTCAGATGTCTAGGAGGAAACGTGTTCCCCAACACCTGCGTTACCTGTGGATATACCTGCATATACTTGCAGACACCTGTGTCAGATATGTAGGCTGCAGTTAACAGGCCATATCCAAAACGTTCTTTAAAATGCACAACTGACTCTATATAAACTACAAATAAAATAGTGCCCGGAGGCCATGACCAAGCCTAAGAAGGTGTCCGGTGTCTGAGACCTTAATTCAGTTGCTTGTTTTGGGTCATTTATAAAGCCCTGGAGGGGAAGATACTTAATCCTGCCCCCCCACACACACACACACGCACTCCCAGAAACCCCCACCCCCCAAGTGCTGAAGCATTTCCTTGTGTCATAGAGGGAGAGACCAAAGCCACAGTCGCCCAGTCTCCTGTTCCATGTGCAGACTCTGCAGGCCAGCCAGCAGCCAGGAACACACTTCCAGCTCTCTGAGGAGCTGTGTCTCTGTCCCCCAGTGCCAGTGAGGGCAGACGGAGGGGCAGAGTTCTCTCTCCTTCTCCTGTGGCCGCCTGGCCTTCTTACATAGACAAGAAGGGAGGGATGGGATAACTGTGACTAGTTTGGGGTCTCTCTTGTCAAATTCTGCACAGATGTGTTGACATGCTCTTTATAACATGTGGGCATGCACCACCCAACTTCACTTGCTTTGCAGCCTCAGTTGAAATCCCAGAGCAACCAAAATTTTCTACTTGCCAGACTCTTATGCTGTGTCTCTTAAAAACAAAAACATATAAAATCTCATTATTATTCCGATACCAATTAGCTATTTTGGGTACTGACGCTAATGAAAGAGTGCAAAGATAATGCAAATTTGTAGTGTCTCTGCTCCTAGGAAACACTGCTTTTGGAAAACACACACACAGTCACCCCACATACAGGAACACATACGCAGCTGCTGGATTTAGTGACCCTTCATTAACATTCAACCTGGGGATTATTTGTTAAGATTTTCAAGCTGCTAATTTTAAAAGAGAAAAACGTATATTCCACCTAAGCCAAAAAATATTTTTCTACCCATTATCAGCCTTCGTGGGAAAAGCACACTCTGAAGCATCCGTGTCAGTTTTCTCGAGCCCTCACTGCTGCAATGTTGCAGGCAAGGGGTCCAGTGTCCACCTGTCAGTGGCAGGAGCTTCATCTGGCAGGCTGGACACGGGCTGGGTCCCGGTCTCTTGTCCCCTCCACTGGCCTCTTTCTCCTGCCCCACGCGTCCTTCTCCCAGCTCCCTGCCTCTCTGACCACTGGTGTTTATCTCTGTGACTGGTCCTTTCCTCTGCCCGTTCCTTCAGCGTGACTGATTCTCGCACATGTGGCAGAAGCTCTCGCACCTCACTCTGAACATCTTCCCTCGGTGATGGTTTTAACCCTCAATCGTTCATTCATCATCTCTAAACTCATGAGTCCAAGTTCTTATTCATCTCCAACTTACATCTTATGATTAACATGCTGGCCTTTATGTGCAAAGGATCAGAACTTCCCAAACCAGACTCAACACTTTCCCTCTGTGCCCCCTCCTCTGTCCACCAACGTGTTCTCTCCTTTATTCATTATTTTAATGAAAATCACACTCCACCAGAGACCTACGTACCTGGAACTACTAAGCCTGTCTCGGGCCAAGTCAGTGTCCTGCACCTGCCTGCTTCCTTGCAGTCTCCTCTGGAGCGTGGAGCAAAAACTCAGGTCTGATCCTGGCTCCCAAGGTCAAAAGCCCCTTAATATCCTCTCACCTCTGAGACTGCTGCGACCAAACTCGGACAGGTGATGAGGCTCCTGGGCTGCCTCAGCCTTTCCCACGAGCCTCTCACTTCACCACCTGCCTCACCAGCCAGACCCCCAAGCACCGCCCAGCGCCTCATGTGCAAAGGAGACCCGGGTGGGGTCTTGTTCCTCCACCTGCCATGCGTCCATCAAGCTACATCCCACGTTAAGGCTCTTGCAGTAAAGGCTTCTTGACGCTTCTGTTTCTGTGTGGAATCCTGTACTTCTCCTGGAACAACACGCATCGTCCAGTATTTTAGTTACTTTTTCCACTTCAGTGAACGGACTGTGGTGAGCAGCTGGCCCTGGTGCATGGTTGTCTCGGTGATGGGCAGGACCGTGCAAGTGAGCGATGCAGCCAGTTCCCGATTCCATGCCTCACTGGGGGCAGACACTTGCACCAGGCCTGAGGTGCTCTGAAAGGCAGATGAGGAGTCACTCTACTGATGGGCTGGGACATTGATGAAGATGGCTAGACTCACTAAGGTTCAAGGTGGAATGAGACTCTGTGACCGGCTGCAGAACACTAGTGATGTCTCATCTGCAACAGCTGAGACACGCTGTGCCTCACTCCTCGTGGGTTGACATCAGATCCTTTTCCATGGAGGCCCGTGCACATCCCAGGAACCAGGCCCCAGGTGGGGCAGCCCACTCCTGAGCTGAGGGGCTGGCAGCAGGAGGCTCCACGTAGACAGCAGATGGTCCCACCACCTCGAGCCGCACGTCCTGTGCCCATGTTCCTTGACTGTGAGAACCACTGCCCTGTGCCGTGGCCATTTGACTTTTTTTTTTTTTTTGGATGGAGGCTTGGACAGAGAGAATTCTGTGAGAGGATGTTTTCTCTGCTGTTTGTCAGGTGAATGCTGCAGACAGCTTCATAAATTACAGACCATAGCTGGTCCATCCAACACCTAACAGCTTGATGCATATTGATACCTGTCACTACTTTTAATACTTTAACTTGTAATGTCCTGTTATGTTATCGTTAATGCTGATCAGCTCAGATCATTTTGATCAAATCCATCCATCCTTCGCCTCCTGTCCTAGTGCCCCCGCCTCTCCTCCTCTTTATTCTTTCCTTCTTTTCTTCTCCTTCTTCTTTGGCATGGTCTTTGTTGAGGCAGCTTTAAAATATGCCACATTTGACAAGATGTAAATACTGTAAAGGCGGACAGTGCCATGAGACTAATTTGAATATGTTAATTAAAGAGATACATCTTGCTTGTTACAGACAACACTGCTTGGCACATGTTGTGTCCCTGGAAATATTTTATATTATTATAAATATTTCAAAATTTAGCGCCAGAATTTTTCTATGAATTTACCTTGGAATAATTGCATCAGACTGAGTCATTCCTGAAAGTCTCTCCTTGTATTTCTGTAACTCACACCCTTGAAAGGAGAATACGAGCGAACAGCTGGAGGAGAAGAGAGACGCGTATTCCCACGAGCAGACGACTGAGGATGAGACAGCAGGAGCCCCACACGTGGAGTTTTCTCTCTGGAGCATCCCCCCGGTGGGAGGACAGTCACTGGGGAAATCCACACTGTCTAGCGTTTGCCTGTTTGTTCACAGAGGGCAAGCTGAGGAAGGAACGCTCGACTGAAAGCGCGTGGTTGCCCCATAAACTGGGTCGATGCAGACGTGGGAATTCAAGAGTCTTTGCCATTTATGTGCCTGCTCTGACCAGTGAAGAACAGGACGCTGAGAAACATGAGCAGGAGATTTCCAGTACAAAACAAATGCCTGCCAGCAAGAATGTTGCAGAACTACGTGGGGAAGAAGTAGTGTGACATTTTCATGCACCGGAAACAGAAAACTGATGGTTTGGAGCAGCTTTCATGGAATCCAAGCCTGAACTGTTGGAAGCGAGTGGCTGAGTCCTGACACGGGGCTGTCATGTGCTACTTGAAGATGCGACCCTTGTGAGAAGCAGGATTTACATACAGCATTATCCAAGAACATTTGAGAAAGCTTCAACTTTAACCAAGTAACTGATCTCTGTTTTAAGAAAATTAAACTTTATTGCCACCACTATAACTCATTTTTGAAGAATAAGGTAATTGTTAACGCTTCCATATTTTCAATAAAAGTCTAACGGTTTTAGCAAAGGCTTAGCAAAGGTTTTAGCTGAATCACATCACACTCAAATCAGGGAGAAAATAAGCGTCCAGAGCTGGCATTGCAATGAAGGTCTCGGTGTTACGCCCACAATGTGCACATGCAGATCACGTAGTCTGAAAGCAGCAGCTTCTAGGAAATGCAGGTGTGATGCATTCTAGGTGTTTTTACATTTAGTACAAATTTTAATTGCCTATGTCCAGATCAACCACATGATCACTTTTTTAGTGATTTATTGAATTTTTGTACCATACACTGTGGATAAAAATATGAATTAGAAGAAATTTTTGTCTGGTGGATAAACAGTCACATAAATAATATAACCTGATATAATACGTTTAAAATGACAACAGAAGGAACTTAGGAAATGAATGTTTAATTTATTGGGAACTAATTGAGCAACGGCTTGGAAGAGAGTATTATTGGACAGGAGTTTTCCAGGAACAGCAGCACTGGGGAGGGAACAGGCCACGCTTTGAGTGGCCATGAGATTCCCGAGGGGGACTCTGCTGCTCCTGCAGAAAATTGAAAGTTAGAAGCTGGAGCCAGGGGCTGAGGATCCTCATTTTTCTTTTCAGTGAGATTTGGCTGCACTAAATGGACATGGTGGGGTGTTTCAAGGAGCAGTTTTGATCGCACAAGTTCTGACAGTGCATGTGCTTCAGAAGCATCAGCGGTGTGCAGGAGGCTGAGGGCTGGGCACAGGGCGCTGGGCTGAGCTGCTGAAATCACAGATGCTTGGGCTCCCCTTTGTGACATCCAGTATAGATTCACTGGCCAGGGGCCACCTCCTGCCACGTCCCACCATCTCCAGCCACGTCCCCACAGGCATGAAGTGCTGATGCGCAGAGGGGACCACAGCAGACATGGCCCAAGTCCTGGAGTTGACAACAATCGTAAACAGCACCAGGTATGGGATTGCTACAGAAGGCAAATGCCACAACCAAACTGCCAGAGGGCAGGGGCACGATCCGAAGTGACAGGCTCTCAGAGGCAGTGACGATGTTACAAAATATTATGAGATTACAACATATACTATGGAACGTTGTGATAATTTATGAAATGTAAAGGAGTCAGCCTGGTAAAGAGAGAAGGAAAGAGCATTCCAGGTAGAGAAAAGGTGAGACATTCTCTAAGGCCTGAGACAGAAAGAAACGGCGCATTCTAAGAACCGAGAGATTTCTAAAGTTTGTGTGGTGAGGGATGTGAGAAAAATTGGGCGAGAAATTCTGGAAGATGTGAGGAATGTGCATGGCATGAATAAATTATCCATTATCTAGAGTAGCTGATTATGTAGACTAGTACCTTCCCCTTACTGGAAAATAGCTATTTTTTTTATATTGTGGTATTTTTCTGCATTCCTATTCCCACCACGCATAAAATTTTGAATTTGACATTATGTGTAAAAGTCAAGAAAAATGTTAATGATTATTAAACCAGCAGTCATATATATGGAATTTTAATGAGAGGAAATAATTCATATGAAAGAAAAAACTCACAGGTAAAATTTTCCATTGAACTGGTATATCAGTTAAATGGATACATACAGTCATTAAAATGCACAGTTATAAAGTTTATAAAACAGAATGGAAAATGCTTATGACTCAGTCTTTACTGAAACACACAGCACTGCATTGTTCTATAAGACTCGTACAAGTACATCAGGTGGCTGCGCAAGAATATACCTTGGGGAGGGATTCACAAACACCACCGTCATCTGCTACTCCTGAGGAATTGCAGGTGAAAATTTTCCCTCATCTTAAACTAATTAAAAATATCTTATTTTACATTAAGAAACAAATAAAACCTAATGTTGGGGCACACGAAGCACTTATTTCCAAAGCGTGTCACCACACTTGACTCCATTTATTTCAAATAAAATTCAAAATATTACTAATGACACACATGCATTTTAAAGTAAATGATCTGAAATACCTTAAATGCAATAGATATGCTTTAGATCAGAGGAAATACATGCATAGTTTGTATATTATTGTACAGAGTTAAAATCAGATTCAGGAAGTTTGGTCATTTTCTATTACCTCTGATATAATGCCTCTGACCGACTTTCTAAAACATGGTCAAACTTTGCAAGTCAGTGTATTAGTGTTCCTGCTCAGATCCCCTCAATTTTCTAATTTATAACAACACTACTTTTAGGAATAGAGACCAAATATTGTGAAGACAGGTAAATGGGAATCTCAACTTTCTGATAGAAATGCTCTACAGGATGGCTCCTGATGACCATTTGAACAGTATATCTGAATTCTCTACCTAGTGACAGAAGATGCACACACAGGGCTTAGTGACCAGATGGGTTGCTGCACACAGCCTACAGTGTCCATGTCATGTGATGCATGCCTTGAGCTGAGTCCGGTATTGTTCTCGGAGGTCTCTTATGCATTAATATGACATTAGTTTTCAATAAAGACACTGTGAAATAATTTCATACAGCCATCAGGTAAACTAATTAATCATTTTATATACCTAAGTTTTAGGCAAATTCATGTCTTCAATTAGTGAGCTCAAATGTTATAGGATAAACAATCGTGTTTTGTTTGCACTTTTCTGGACTTTCTGTCGGTAATAATTGTGTTTTAGACATAGTCTGTAGGGAGTTCCAGTCAAGATGGCAGAGTAGTTGGTTCCTGGTGTCACTGTCTCCCACAGAATGACCAATTTGCAAATATTCAGGAGCAACTGACAGAAGACCTGAGATCTGCACTGGAACAGACAGGAACTGTGTGCTGCAGGACCCCAATTCAGGTTGCTCCCCACTGCACTGAGACTTTAGAGCTTCTGGGCCCACATTCCCCAAGCCTTCTGGGCCAGGAAAGGCAGGAAGGGTGGGACTTCTGGCCCAGGCTGGTCCCCACTGCCAGGAGAGAGTTAAGAGGCTCGGGGGCCCTCACCCCCTGAACCAGCTATCCCGGAGAAGGCAGGCAGTGCTGATTATAAATCAATGCTAACAAAAAAGAAAAATAATAGTTTACCTATCACCCCAAGAAACTAGTAAATACAGAAGACAAATAGAAAATTAGAAAGAAAGGAAAAGAAGGTACTTAAGACATCTGAACAAAAATCAGTAAAATGCTAGGAGTAAATCAACACCTTTCAATAATCACTCTAAATGTAAAGGGATTAAATTCCCCATTCAAAAGACACAGACTGACTGGATTAAAAAGATGGATCCAACTATATACTGTCTTCAATAGACTCACTTGATCTGTAAAGACACACAGAGACTAAGAGTGAATAGATGGAAAAATATATATCATGCAAATAGAAATGAAAAACAAGCTGCAGTAGCTATTCTTATATCAGATGAAATAGACTTTAAAGCAAAAACCATAAAAAGAGATAAAGAAGGCCACTGTATAATGATAAAAGGATCGATCCATCAAGAAGACATAACAATCATAAATATATACACACCTAACATCAGAGCAGCCAGATTTATAAAGCAAACACTATTAGATCTAAAGAGATAGACACTAGCACCATAATAGTGGGGGACCTGAACACCGCACTCTCTTCATTGGAAAGATCATCTATGCAAAAAATCAACAGAGAAACACAAGATCTAAACAATACTTTACACCAATTGGACTTGGCAGATATCTACAGAACATTCCATCCAATAACTGTAGAATATTCATTCTTCTCATCAGCATATGGAACATTCTCCAAGATAAACCACATGTTAGATCAGAAAGCAAATCTCAACAAATTTTAAAAAATGGAATGATTCCATGTATTTTTTTTCCAATCACAATGGATTAAAATTAGAAATCCATAATAAATGAAACTCTGGAAACTATACAAACACATGGAAATTAAACATTATACTTATGACATATGGGTCCAAGAAGAAATTAAACAGGAAATCAAAAAATTTCTTGGAACTAATGAAAATAATGACACATCATACCAAAACCTTTGGGATACTGCAAAAGCAGTATTAAGGGGGAAATTTATCACATTAAATGCTTACTTTGGAAGAATGAAAAGATGGCAAATAAACAACCTAACACTTCACATTCAAGATCTAAAAGAACAGGAACAATCCAAACCTAAAGTTAGTAGAAGGAAAGAAATAATTAAGATCAGAGCAGAATTAAATGAAATAGAAACCCGAAAAACAATACAAAAGATCAATGAAACAAAAAGTTGTTTTTTTGAAAAGATAAATAAAATCAACAAATGCTTAGCAAGATTAACTAAGAAGAAAGAAGACCCAAATAACAAAAATTAGAAATGAAAAAGGTGATATTACAACTGACATCTCAGAAATACAAGGAATCATTACAGACTACTATATACAACTATATGCCAACAAATCTGAAAATCTGGAGGAAAAAGATAAATTTCTGGATGCATACAAATTACCAAAACTGAGCCAAGAAGATATAGAAAATCTGAACAGAACAATAACAGTAAAAGAGATTGAAGCTGTTATCAGAAGGCTCCCAACAAAGAAAAGCTGAGGACTGGACAGCTTCACTGCAAAGTTCTACCAAACCTTCAAAGAGGAACTGATACCAATTCTCTACAAACTGTTCCAAAATTTTGAAACAGAGGCCATTTTTCCAAACTCATTCTATGAGACAAACATCACTCTGATAACAAAACCAGACAAAGATGCATCAAAAATGGAAAACTACAGGCCAATATCCTTGATGAATATAGATGCAAAAATCCTCAATAAAATAGTAGCTAACAGGATACAGCAACACATACACAAAATTATACACCATGATCAGGTGGAATTTATCCTAGGGATGCAAGGTTGGTTCAACATACGCAAATCAATAAATGTGATACACCACATCAATAGAAGTAAAGACAAAAACTATATGATCATCTCATAGATGCTGAAAAAGCATTTGACCAAATTCAACATTCTTTCATGATAAAGACTCTCTACAAGTTAAGTATCAATGGAAAGTATCTCGACATAATTAAAACCATATATTATAAGACCACTGCCAATATCATCCTCAAAGGGGAAAAGCTGAAAGCTTTTCCCTTAAAAACAGGAACTAGACAAGGATGCCCACTCTCACCACTCCTATTCAACATAGTGTTGGAAGTACTAGCTAGAGCAATCAGAGAAGAGAAGGAAATAAAGGGCATCGAGATTGGAAAAGATGAAGTCAAACTGTCCCTGTTTGTGGATGATATAATCCTATATATTGAACAGCCTAAAGTTTTTATTAAAAAAAAAAAACCTGCTAGAGTTGATACATGATTTCAGCAAAGTTGCAGGATACAAAATCAACACTCAAAAATCAGTAGCATTTCTATACTCCTACAGTGAACATGCAGAAAAAGAAATCAAGAAAGCTAGCACATTTCCAATAGCCACCAAAAAAATGAAATACTTAGGAATAAAGATGACCAACGATATGAAAAATCTCTACAAAGAAAACCACAAACCACTGTTGAGAGAAATTAGAGGACACAAGAAGATGGAAAGATATCCCTTGCTCTTGGATTGGAAGAATAAACATTGTGAAAATGTTCATATTATTCAAAGTGATCTACAGATTCAATGCAATCCCGATCAAAATTCCAATGACATTTTTCTCTGAGATGGAAAAAGCTATCCAGACATTTATATGGAATAACAAAAGACCACACACAGCCAAAGCAATCCCGAGCAATAAATAGATAGATAGATAGGTAGGTAGGTAGATAGATAGATAGATAGATAGATAGATAGATAGATAGATAGATAGATAGATAGATAGATAGATAGATAGATAGATAGATAGATAGATAGATAGATAAAGCTGGAGGCATAACACTACCTGCCTTTTAACTATACTACAAAGCTATAATAACCAAAACAGCATGGTACTGGCGTGAAAATAGACACACAGGTCAATGCAAGAGAATAGAGAACCCAGAAATCAATCCATATGCCTACAGCCATCTGATCTTTGACAAAGACAGCAAATCTACACACTGGTGAAGAGACTGCCTTTTCAACAAGTAGTGATGGGAATATTGGTTCCTCATGTGTAGGAGAATGAACCTAGACACATACCTTTCACCATATGCCAAAATCAACACAAAATGGATTAAAGAAATAAATATACATCCTGAAACAATAAAACTCCTTAAAGAAAACATAGGAGAAACACTCTAGGAAGTAGGAGTGGGTACAGACTTCATGAATAGGACCCAAAAAGCACAGGCAACTATAGGAAAAATAAACAAATGGGATTATATCAAACTAAAAAGTTTCTGCACAGCAAAAGAAACAATTAACAGAGTAAAAAATCAACCAACAGAGTGGGAGAAAATATTTGCAAAATATACATCTGACAAAGGATTAATATCTAGGATATATAAGGAATTCAAACAACTTAACAGCAAAAAAACAAATAACCCAATTAAAAAATGGGCAAAGGAGCTGAATAGGCATTTCTCAAATGAAGATATATGAATGGCCAACAGACACATGAAAAGATATTCAACTTCACTCAGCATCCAGAAAATGAAAATCAAGACCACTTTGAGATACCATCTTACTCCAGTTAGGTTGACTAATATCCAAAAGACTGATAATGATAAATGCTGGTGAGGTTGTGGAGAAAAAGGAACTCTCATACACTGTTGGTGGGGCAGCAAAGTGGTGCAGCCTCTATGGAAAATGGTATGGAGCTTCCTCAAACAATTACAGATAGATCTACCATATGACCCAGCTATTCCACTGCTGGGAATATACCCAGAGGAATGGAAATCATCATGTTGAAGGTATACTTGTTCTCCCATGTTTATTGCAGCACTCTTTACAATAGCCAAGAACTGGAACCAAACCAAATGTCCATCATCTGATGAGTGGATAAGGAAACTGTGGTATATCTGCACAATGGAATACTACTCTGCTATAAAAAAAGAATGAAATACTACCGTTCAAAACAACATGGATGGACTTAGAGAAATTTATATTAAGTGAAACAAGTCAGGCACAGAAAGAGAAATACCACATGTTCTCACTTATTTGTGGGAGCTAAAAATAAATAAATAAATAAATAAACAAACACAGAAACAAACCGGGGTGGTGGTGAAAACCACAAAAATTACTCAAACTATTTAAGTCAAGTGAACAGATATGATGTCAGGGGGGTGGGGGAGAGAGGAATGGATGAGGGGGCATGAAAATCAACTACGATGTATATTGAGAAGTAAAATAAAAAACAAACAAACAAAACAATAAATGAATAAATAAATATTTATTCTTTAAAAAAAAGATGTAGTCTGTAATATCAACAATGAAAAAAGGGGCACTGCTAGAGAGCTGGCAAGCATTAAAAATAAACTACGACAATAAGTGTTGTAAATGATGTGAAGAAATCAGGGCACTAATTTGTCTTAAGCACACAGCAGTTAACATGGACAACCAAAGAAAGAATAAATGTGAAAGTGTGAGTGGATCTTATCAATATTACGTTGAGGGGAGGAAGCCAGACACAAAAGACTAAATCAGTGTATGATCCCATCTTCTATACTTTTTTTAAAAAGGCAAAAGTAACTCTGGAGTTGGAAACCTGGTGGTTTTTTGGCGGTGGGTGGAAGACAGAGCAGACAAGAAGAGTGCAGGAGATGCTCTCAGTGGTGACTCCTACACCTGCTTCCTAACTGGGAATCACTTTGTAGCATTCATAAACCTGGCATGCTTGGTACATTTGTTCTATATATTCATGATACAAATAAACACAATTTTTACAAAATTACAATGTAACAATAATATTAAAAATGCCACTTTGCAAAAACATTCTACATATATAGGCACTTTCATGATATTGAAGCAATATTTTCTTAGCAAACACTAAAGCGTATGTTCTAATTATGAATACACTTATAAGGAAAACAGAAGTAAGTATCTGAAATCAGAACTTTGCAAACCATTTACAAAGATCAGATCCTGGACTCTCTCCCACCACACCCTTGTATTAGTCCGTTTTGTGCTGCTGTAATAGAACTACCCGAGACTGGGTAATTTATAAAGAAAAGAGCATCATTTGGCTTATGATTCTGGGACAGCTGCATCTGGCATGGGCCTCCGGCTGCTTCTACTCATGGCGGAAAGTGGCAGTAGGCCGCAGGGACAAGCAGATCACATGGTGAGAGGAAGCAAGAGGTGGGGAGAGGTGCCAGGGTCTTTTAAGCAACCAGCTCTCATGGGACTAATAGAGTGAGAACTCACTCATTAACCCCCCATTAGGGAGAGCATTAATCCATTCATGAAAGATCTGCCCCTAGACTCAAACAGCTTCCAGCACTGCCACAGTGAGGATCAAATTTCCGCATGAGTTTTAGGGGGACAACCCATCCAAACTCCATCACCCCCAACCTGTAATATGAGATTTTCAGCAGTTACACCACAATAGAACAGGAGACAAGCTTCTGCTCTCACCCAAGCCCAGGCACCCTCCTACAGAAAAAGCATGCTGAAAATTCCAGGTGATTCCTCCACAACAGAACTGGGTTGCCTAAATCGATGACCAAAATTTAAATGAGAAGTCCTGATTTAACCCCCTTCTGTTAACTTTTTCTGTCCCTGTCTCGTTTCTTTCTGAAGTCTTTCTTGGGCCTCAGGGGCATTAGATCTGTGCACCACGTACTATGGCTGTTATTTTATAAGCGCACAGCTTCTTTCTTTCTGAGGTGTCAGGAACGATTGACATGTGGTCTAGTAAGATGCTGCAGGCTTATGAGCCTGTTCCTTCTATAGGACCAGAAGTGCATACTAGAAAAGAGGTCTCCTCGAAGCCTCCTTTTTTCACTCCTTTGTGGATGTCCAGTTTATTTCTAGATACTTTTAGGAACATTCCTTACAAACTGGTATTCAGGAGAATTTGTGCTTATGTTTATTAGTCATTTTTATTTCCGTTCACTGTCCTTGCCCGACATAAGATACTTCAGTGTGAAATTTCCTGTCTTCTGGCTTTAAACAATCTTTCATTTAATGTGTTTAAAATACGTCTGTAATCCACCTCCTACGTTGTCTTCTTCATGCCTTTTCAGAACATCCATTAGCAGACCGAACCTCATCTCCTTCTTCATTTCTCTTCCATTTCTCTCCTGTTTCTCCTTTTCTTTGTCATTTCTCATGTGATCATTCAATGCTATTATTTGTGTTGACAATCATATTTCACTAAAATCACTTTATAATTTTTTTCTTCATGATGTTTTATTCTTATTCTTTGGATTAAAAGTCCCAGTCACACGGGGAAAATAACCTAGATGCACAAATACCAGCTCTGCAGGATCACTGGGGCAGAGGCAGGTCTGTGGGGCTCTCAGAGCTCCCTGCAGCTGAGCACAGGAATTAACTGGGTGTCTGACTCTGGGTTGGGCACAAGGACTTTTGGCTGCATGAGTAGAGAAGCACCAGACCCACCTTGGCATGATCAGGGTCTGGCATCCAACATTAGCATCATCTTTGTCTAACCCTTGTCTCTATCCCTCATCTGCCAGCCCGGCAGTCGTGGCTGGTGTGGCATCACCAGCGTGCTGCACTCCAGCCTTCTGGTGGCAGCTCCAGGCCAGCAGAACATTGGCCTCCGTCCCAGCTCTGACCACAGCATTCAAAGCTGAGTGGGCACCAGCCTCTTTCCTGGATGTTAGTGGGAATCAGTGGTGCTGTTTAAGAAACCCACCTCCTTTTCTGTAATATGAGACTTAAAAAAAATAATAAAATCAGCCTTACAGAAGTTAACACCTACCTCTTGAATAACCTCCAATCAGAGGAATTAAAATGCTTTATTTAGTTTTTACATCCCTTTCCTTTCAAGAAATACCTGTGTTATTTTCATGTTCCATTGATCTGGTAGCTTATTGTACTCTCTTTTATAAATGCACTTTGCCAGCATTTTACTATCTTGTGTATCCACCCCATAATATAATGTTTTATACTTTATGTACACAATAAAATGTATTTAAAATTAAAATAAAATATACTAAAGTGCAAAAGAAACACTAGAAAGCTGTAACACGTAGCTGAGAGTTATGGCATTAATCTCGGAGGCAATCTGAGAGGTTCGTACAGCACTGCCAGGAGAGAGGCAGCGGCTCTCTACGCTGGAAACCTGGCTCTTCCCAACCAGCACCTACAACAGGATAGGCAATCACTATCCTGAATTGGCAGTTCTTAATTTTGTGTTTCTATATAGTTTAAATACGTATGTGTCTACCCATGAGCATCATATAGCATTTTGTGAATGATTTTAAAATTTACATATGTGATAACACAGCGTAAGTATTCTTTAAATTACCATTTTTGAGTCATCACTTAATTTGTTAAATTTATCTTCACTGCTGTAA
The DNA here is from genome assembly GCF_027409185.1 of Cynocephalus volans. Classification (NCBI taxonomy): domain Eukaryota; kingdom Metazoa; phylum Chordata; class Mammalia; order Dermoptera; family Cynocephalidae; genus Cynocephalus; species Cynocephalus volans. The sequence goes on along the minus strand of NC_084473.1, from coordinate 1,566,854 downwards.
AATACTACATTTTAAAAATATATCATAGTACTTTTATCTACAGTTGATGGACCAATTATTTTGTATAGTTTATTACTACAAACAATTCTTCTATAAATATTTTGTCCCTGGATTCTTGAGACCACATATGCAAACAGCTACACATCCAGGAGAAACACTAGGTGTTCTAGGGTATGCATCTTCAGCTTGGCTGTTCATTATAATACTGCAGTGTAAATCCATTGTACTCAACATTCTCACAAGTCAGGCACAACGATTCTCCTTTCTCTAAATAATTACTAGCAATCAGCATTATGAATTAACATCCTATTGCATTCTAATAGCATCTTCTTGGTCAGTAGTGACATTTGGACAAGATTTCTGGTAATAATCCATTTTGTGTAAATTTTCTACTTGTATTTTTTACCAATTCATTTATTTGAGTAGTATGTTTCTTATAATTTACTTGTTAAAAATTGTGACGCTTTTTGTATTTAACAACTGTTCATTATTTGTGACATCTTAAATCCATTGCCTATCTTTTGTTTATTTTGTGGTGAACAGAAAGGTTTTTAACAGTCATCTAAAAAATATTTATCTATCATCGCATTTGAAAAATTTAAATAAAATTTCTTTCTACATATGAATATGTAATACCCTGTATATATGTTAAGTAATATATGTGTACTCTATGTGCACAAGAGTACAAAATTTCTGTATATGTGTGAATATACAATGCATGTATATAAATTTGATTTTCATACATAGGTAACTTTCTATGTACATAGTTTTTCTTTTAAGAGGTCTTTGGTTCACCTGAAACTGAACTTTGCGCATGGTTTGTAACAAGGATTCTAAATTTTTCTCCTTCTGACATTAAGCATCGCCCTAGCACCATCTTTTGAACAGTCCACTGTTTCCCAGAGCTTTGCAATCCCATGTCCTTCCTGAGACCCCCGTGGTACTCTGTGGTTCATTTTTATATCCCTTCGTCATTACCATGTCATCTTAATTACCACAGCTTCCCTGTAAATCTTGTTATCTGGTGTTAAAAATCCTTTTTCCTTATTCTTCTTTAACTGTATTTGTAATCTTGCCCTATATATGAATTTTAGATATATGTTCCTTTAAAGTTCCTTTAAAAATCCCAATTTGTAAATTTGATTGTACATGGATAAGAGAAAGAACTATCCAAGAGATACTAATTATCTTCAAGTTAATCTATAAATTTCACATCATTCCAATCACAGGGTATATCTCTGAAATGATGTCTTATTTAATAACTTTACAATTATTTTTAGGTTATTGAAAAATCTTTGTTTTCTATTAAAAACATTATCTTCACTATTATATTTTATAATTATTTATTACCCATATATAGAACTACAAATAATTTTTACATATAGATCTTATATCCAGAAATGTGGTCTTTAATGCTTTGGGTTTCCAGGTGAGCAATATCTTCTGTAAATAACAACAACTTTCTTTCATTATTTTTCAGTTTTCACAGTTTTATGGCTAGGATTCTCAGCCATAAAAACTATGTTTAATAAAATTAGTGATACTGAGCATGTTGTTTTTTCACAATTAAATGGAATGTTCTAACAATTAACCATCATGTCACATATCTCTTGTAAGGTTTTGGTTAACATTCTCTAACCGACTAAAGAAGTGCTCATCTATTTCTGGTTTATTGTGAAATCAGATTTTTTCCCCTACTGCTTTTTCTGAATCTATTAAAAAGTGATATTATTGTTCTTTTACTTAAATAAACTTTAACTATTACAGCAGATTTAGGTTTACAGAAAAATTGAGAGGAATGTACAGAGCTTTCCCACATCGACTGTCAACGTCCCCCACTAGACGGTGCATCTGTCAGGCTGCTGGGCCTGCACCAGCACACCATCATCACCCCAAGTCTGTAGTTTACATTGGGGCTCTCTCTGGGTGGTGTACATTCTTTGGTTTTGGAAATATATAATGAGATATCTCCACCATTGTGTCATACAGAGCAGGTCACTGCCCTAAAATTCCTCTGTGATCTGCCTGTTCATCCTGCCCTACACTCTAACCCCTGGGAACCACTGATCTTTTTATTGTCTCCATAATTTTGTCTTTTCCAGAATGTCGTAAAGCTGGAATCACACAGCATGTAAACTTTTCAGATTGGCTTCTTCCACTCAGCAATATGCATTTAAGATCTTGAGTGATTACATTTTGTGTTTAAAAAAATTTTTTTTGAATCTACAAATCTGGTAAATTATATTAGCAATATTTTTTTGAATCTTAAATCATTTTGCTTTCTTGGACCAAACACAATTGGGAAATGCTTTATATACTTTGCTGGAATGAGTTTGCAAACACTTTAAGATTTTTTTAAAAATCTATGTTCGTACTTGAAATTAACCCTGTAATTTTCTCTTATGGCTTGATTTTATTATAAAGGCCATATTTGCCTCATAAAATGAGTCAAGGGTTTCCTCTGTTTCTACTTTCTAGAACATTGTTATCTTAATGCACTTTTCAAGGAATCTCCCTAAACAATCTTGACCTCACTAGTTCCTGTTTCATGCTACTAGTATTATTCATGCCTGAGACACAGTTTTTGGTTCAAAATTTTTTTTAAAAGCGACACCAACTTGAATATCTAAGTACAGGTGCTGGCTCCTCCTCAGCTGGCAGAACTGGTTTCCTGGAGACCTTCCCCACCAACAGCAAGGGTGACTAGACCACGGGCAGGGGCTTTACATCAGCACCTGCACAGAGCCGTTTATTATATGGGAGATGTCAGCGGATGCCCAAAGGAGAGGGACGTGTCATCGCAGAACCAGAACTCGTAACTTCTCTATCTCATTCACTCGATTTATGTGAAGTCTTTTAGCACAGTCTTATTTCCCATTTTTTTCTTTTCTTTTTCGTTCTTTTGTTTTTTAATTCTTCATGGTGAGCAAAGAGGTGGTTTTTCTTTTGCTTGGTTTGGTTTCTGCCTGGAGCTGAATCTGTGCTTAGGGCAATCAGAGAAGGAGAATCATTTACCTTTGTAAAGTGTGTTTAAGATCTCTTTGTTTCCATTTCTCTTTCACTTTTTAGTAGCTTCTCATTAGTTTATCCTACCCTGTTTACTTTACTTGTCTTTCATTATGGTTTAACTGGTGTTTCCACATAAGTGACAACCACTTGGACAAAGGTCAGCATCAGGAGCCCAAACACGCTGCTCTGTGATCGGTTTCCCTGGATCTCCTCTGACCCAGCCCAGCCACACGACGACCTCCCCCATCATCACACGCCCACCCTCCCAGTCACTCCAGATGCACACGATGAGGTCCCGCCACCCATGATGCAGCCCCAGTTGCAGACTAAAGCACAGCGTTGCCCAGCTCCAGCCAGGGGCCAGCACCACACAGGACACTGGGTGTGAGAGATGAAAATTTGTATTATCCCTTGAGCCTACAGGATAGAAGCACTGGTAACTGTTAAAATTATTTTGGAAAACACTCATACCATATTTCTAGGTAATACATTCCATATATTTTAATCCAGAATGTTCACTTCTAAAATCTATTCTGAATTAATAATTCCAAATATTTTGGAAAAAACTTTGTATGTAAAAAAATAATAACTAGAAACAAAGTGCATGCTAAATTTTGAGGCAATAGGTAAGTAAACTTGAAGAATTGTTATGTGTTTATTAAGCTGTGTGTTGATGGATATCCAACAGTCATAAGAAAACTAAGCTTTGATGTAACAAGTAGAAAAAATAGGCTGCAGAATTGTATATGGAATATGGTTGTATCTACCTAAAATACGCACAGGAGCAAAACACCACAAGTCATGGTCATTAGGATGGTGGGTTAGTGGGAAGATGGTTTTCTTCTCAGCAGCTGCCCACAGGATCTTGCTCCCTGTTGTGTGTTCATGCCATCTGCTTTATGTCCCCATGACACACACCCTTTCTTTGTCTGACTCCCAGTTTGACACACATTGATACTGAAATTTGTTCCCACTGCTGATCTTTATGCAACTTTATAACCCGAGTATCCTGACCTGTGTGTGAAGAATGGGAGCCTTCAGAGAGACCAGGGGTGTGCACTAGTTGGACACTTTGTGTGTTGTCTTCATGCATCCTGCTTACTGGGAAGGGAAGGGAAGGGAAGGGAAGAAAGAAAGAAAACACACCGGATGCGGCAGCTGCCCAGGGTTTGGAAAGGCGAGCATACTGGGAATGCTTTGCACGTTGTCACTGCGGAGGATATGCTCCCCTGTCTGAGATTCTCTATTCCATATCTCTACATTCTTGGGTCCTGCCCAAATTTCAAGTCTGTTTTTGAAACCAGCTTGTTAACTCCCTGATCGGCCCGCCAGGAAATAGTCTTTTCAGTCTCAATCATCTCGTAGCCATGCACCAACGTACTTCTCAAGACATTTAAATGACAGCATCTTTTGTTGCTATTATTTGCTAACTTCCCAAGCAGCTTAATTTTCCTGGATTGCTCTCAAGTAGGATGGTTGCTGCTTTCAGCTTTTTGTATCCAACTCAATGTGATACTTTAAAATATTCAGCCAATCCTGCCCCTCACCCCACACTGCAGGTGGAGGGGCTGGTAGGCATGTGCCATGCTTGGCCAGGTGTTATACTGCCCTGTGTGCTCCACATATGTATGTGCACGTAGGCGAGTGGGCATTTACGTATAAGCTTATCTCTTGACCATCAAGTGTGTTTGGAGGATCCTAGCCCTTCACTTGATACACATCGGCGTGTTCTTCCTGAGGACAACACTGTTCTCCTTCATAACTGCAACCCAGTTATCAAATTCAAGACATTTGATATTTATTCTGTACAACTCTTGATTTTACATTCCATATTCAAATTCCACCAGTTGTCCCAAGCATGTCCCCTAGGCCCCTGCCCCACCCAGCCTGGGACCAGTCGTGGCTGTGCATTGCCCTCTCACTGGCTTCTGCACTCTTCTGCTGCGTGCTTGTTGTTCTTTGAGCACTTTCTCCTCTCAAGACCCAGAAGATGCTCTGAGCTCATCATCAGCTGGCTCTTACCTGGTGGCTCTGGGGAGAATCACTTACAGGCTCATTTTGCCTGTTGGCCAAGTTCGGTTCCATGCTATGGCAGGATCAAGGCCCCTGGTCTGGGCTGATGCTGGGTTGCGGGTCATCCTCAGCATCTGGGGACGGCCCACACTTCCTGCCTGTGGCCCTCTCTTTATCTTCAGAGCCAGCAATGGAGGACAAGTCCTGCCCCTGCTTCAAGTGTCTCTGCCCTCATTTTCTGCTGGTCTCTCTGACTTCCTCTCCACCCTCCTGGACGTGATTACCCTGGGCCCACCCAGATAATGCAGCCTGCTCTGCACAGTTTGAGGTGGGATGATTCTGCCTGCAGCATCCTTTCACAGAGCACCTGGATTAGTGTCCCACAGAATAACCAAGGGCCACCTTTACAGTTTTGCCTACCTCCTGGGTAAAGGTGGTGTCTGACAGTTACTATATTTCCCTTTGTAATTTGAAAATAGTTAGTAGGAGATATCTGGGGGCCATATAAGCACTCTGATACTCATCAAACTTTCACTTCAGCTGTTTTAATTTGGTTTTCCAAACTCATCATATCCTCAAGGTATTAACTGTCATTGGAGTGTAGGAAAGATATTTGCCTTCTTATGTGTTGATAAGGATTGAATTGTGTCCCCAGGTGTTATGTATTAGAAGCTTCATCCCAACTTCGACTACTGAAGGTGGGAAATCCTATCACAGTAATGGAAAGGTGGGGCCGTGGAGAGGTGATTGGGTTGTGAGGGCTGCACCCTCGTGAACGGATTGACCCATTCTTGGAATAACAGGAGTGGTTCTTCTGTCTTTAAAAAGAGAGGGGATGAGGAGGTTAGTCTCTTTCTTTGCTCTGCCATTCTCAACATGTGAGACCCTACGTTACTGTAGAGCCACCACCAAGGAAAACCCTTATCAGATGCGTTCCCTGGACTTTGGACTTCCCAGCCTCCAAAAGGGTAGGCAATAAATTTCATTTTCTTACAAATTACCCAGCTCCTGGTATTTTGTTATAAGTAACAGAAAAGGTCTAACACATGCATGCATGTGTATGTATGCACCTAACTGTGTCGTGGTAGACACTTGGACCCTTTATTCAATGAGATACAATTCATTGCCATCATTTTTATTTTGATGGTGAGATTATCTCAACCCTTGTCAGTGTGATGCCCTCAAGTTGGCTTCTGTGCTACTTTCCTGCTTATTCATCATTCTTTAAAATCCCTACAGGGAGCTGTATATTAGGTGGCATTTGTGTATATAAGTAATAACACTGTGCCTAGCACTACTGGTTGGACAGTAAAGGAAACGATTAGTAATTCCTTCTGAGGAATAAAATAATCCAGTATATTTTCAGTTTTATCATTTGTATTATATAGAGAGAGATACGGACATACATACCTCGACATATGTGTATGATATTTCAATAGCTGATCTGTGTCCAGCTAGTTTACCATGGCAATAACCTCTTAATCTCCTTGTTATCATAACTTAAATTTGCAGGTGTTTCTTGGTGTGCTAAAAGGGCAGGCCCATAATGACAGTTTGCATCTGGGGAGCTTTTGCAGTTTATAAAGCATTTTCTGCAAGCTTTCTCACTTGGTCATGGTGGAGGAAGACATCCTTTCATTTTTGCAGATGAAGAAACTAAGTTTAACAATAAGCAAAAGTGTGATACAATCATAGTGATGACTTAGAACAATCAGTCTATCTACACTGTCTTGGAGAAAGAGAGACAAAGGCCAGGAAACTAGTTATATAAATACACGCAAGTGTAAGAATCACTGCAGATGATGGGAGAAAGTGGAGCATGAAGAAACATAACGTACACACAGGTGTAGTCATGCAGGCTGACAAAAATCACTATCACACATGCTGAAATGGTGCAGAGCAATCTCAATAAGCAAAGGCAAGTATTTCATTGTTCTGTGACCTTTAAAAATGTTGGTTAAAATGTTAAAAAAAAAAATTTGCTGTCAGTGTACTGTACGATTTTTTAAAAATAAAACTATGTTTATCTGGTGCACTATAATTTAAAACATTATAAACTATGAGGATTACAGTATTTCATTTCTATGTAAAAAACTTTCTGTCTGCAAGTTTGAAGAGTGCTTGCCTCCCCTCACTGTGTAACCCACAGTGAGGAGTGAGCATCTTTGCTCTGCTTGGTGAATTGTCATTCTCTTTTCTAAGTGTAAGTCAGCTTTGAACATGTCCCCTTCAAACTTTTGATGTCATGGAATATCCTGGGAGTTCCTTTCATCGTTGTGGCCAGTGTCCCTTGCTGCGGGACGTCTTCTTCCTGCTCCTCATGCTGCTTTCCTCTTTGTGTGGATGAGATCACCGTCCTGAGTTCCTCTGGCTGCATTTCCAGAATCCTGAAGGGCAGCGGGGCCGATGTCCCCGTGGTCAGCCTCCCATCCTGAAACCCCACCTGCGTATGGTGGAATCACTTGCAGAGTTATCCCTTCTGGTTTCCTTGCTATGCTTTTGTCTTTTGTCCACTTCCCTCTTTGGGTTATACTTTTCTGTAAAATGTCCTGTGGATGTGTCACTGGGGAATACAGAGGCAACACAGCTGCTTGGCTCGCTGTCTGGGTGTGAGCTCAGTAAGGACGTGAGGAGACGTGATGTGCCCCCAACCTGTAATTTGCACGTTCGTTTGTGGACTGGCAAGCTGGCGGCAAAATTTGTATTTTGTGTGATTATTTACACTAAATGTACCATGATAAGTAAGCTTTGAAGTGGGTGGTTGGAGGCTGGTGTTATTTAATGAAACCACGCTAACTGAATTCATGCTCATGGGAACCCTGTCAACGGAGGGCGGCCAATATCAATGTCATCGCAGAAGTCTTATTACTACTGCAGTTTACATATTTTTTTAATTTCTTCATAATAATTCAACGATAAGTGAATGGTCATTATATTCATATCAATATTTCATTGTATTTTTACTCCAAGAGAATTTAAAGCAAATCCATTTTATTTGATAAAACAAGCCATGGGAAACTAAGTATGTGTCTAAAGCAAGCATAGAAAATACTTTACTATCTACTTGTGAGTAGCAGAAAGCAGAGTAGAAAATTAATCAGGAATAACATGGTTACCCTTCCTTACACACAGAGGAAAGCAGAACACATGTTTTTTTCTTGTCGAGGCCTCTCATGTGCTTACTTTGTGATTTGATTAGCTGAGGAACTGCTCTATAGCAGAAGTTGTCTTTAGCCCTGACTAAAAAGAACAAAAACAAAAACAAAAAACCTCTGCAAAACTAGTAATTTTCTGATGTTATTTGTGGCTTGGGTGAAAAAAAGAGTTATTTCCGAAGGACTATAAATAACTTCCAGGCCTTACTGATGTGAACCACTAGAGGATATTGCTTTTTCTTAATTTCTATTTTGTCATCATGATAAAACACCTTTTGCTGCTTCAAGACATTTTGCTGGTTATTCATTATTACAAACTGTTAAAGGAAAACAAATTGAACAGAAAAAGAAAGCAGAATAACCCAAAGCCAAAAGCCTATTATTAATAAGGAACTATTTCTGAAATTTTTATATTAATAGATATTTAATGAAATCATTGATCACTATGTATTTTACAAAAGTGCTCTGTTTCCATCAATTTCTTCATTTCTATTTTACACCCTAGAGACTGCTAGCTCAGTCACAAAAGAATTGTCCCAAACTTGGCAGGGTTTTCGCTTTTCTGTTAAAAAGCAGAACAGAATTAGGAACTATGGAGAGAGGGTCACAGAAATGTCTGGTTGGGGTTGGGGACTGTAGTTCAAAAAATAGATTTGGTCATTTTTCGGGTACAGAGTAAAATGCAGTAACCAAAACTAACAGAAAAATCAGAGAACGACTTACAAAGGACAGTTCTCCTACATCCCTAGGCTTCCAGCTTTCACAGACCCCTCACTGAATTCAGAAATCCCTCATGGTGAATAAATAATTGTATAAACGAAAGAGAATTTGACGTCTGTTTCAAATCTTAAACTCAGAATTAATCATTGTAGTTACTGTTTGTTTTCCAGTCTTTTATTTTTCTTTTGTCTGTATAATTACAGATTCATGTTAGTCAAGTCTAATCATCACAACTGGAAGAAGTCTGTCAGTGTGGGACTTTATAGTGTTGATTTAGAATTATATAAACTACTGTGGTGTTTAGTTAGAAATGATGCTTCATTATGTCAGCAATACCTGTGAATAAACTGCATAATTGTAATATCTGAAAAGTAATGAAAAAAGCGTTAGTAATAAAAAGTAAATTTTCCTTTATTTTCAATTTTCCAGCTGCTGTTTTCATGAACAACCAAAAAAAAAAAAAATAATAACCTATAGATTAAAGAAAATTATTTTTAAGCAAATTTAAATTTACTTGTAAACAGTGTGGAAAAGGTAGAGAAAAACTCATTATCAATTGCAAATAGTCTTAATAGGACCAACCGAGTGAGCATCTTAATGCATGCAAATTCCATTAGATTCATACTCATCCTGTGAAGTTCCTTTAAAAAACACAAACTATCTGTTAAATTTTTGAGATGATTGGAGATTCACATGTAGTTTTAAGAAATCAGACAGAGAGACCTGGTGTTAACAGTTTCCCCAGTGGTAAAATCGTGCCAGACTGTAACTGTCACAACCAAGGTACAGTGTTGCTCTTTTCACTCCATAAGCCCCTCAGGCTGCCTTTATGGCCACTGCCACCTGCCTCCCACCCAGCCCCTCTGCCTGACCCTGGCAACCACTGATCTGTCCTCCAGTTCTGTAATTGTGTCATTTCGAAAATGCTGCCTAAGTGGCATCAGATACTGCGTTGCCTTTGGGACTGCCTTCTCTCACTGATCTGAGTACCCTGCAGTCCACCCAGGTCATTGCTGAATCGATAGTTTGCTCCTTCTTGTTACTGAGCAGGTTCCACAGAGGGAGGGACCACAGATCATTACCATCTGAGGAACATCTGAATTCTTTCTAGTTTGGGGCTATCATGAATAGAGCTGCTATAAACATTTGTGTTCAGGTTTGTGTGAACATGTCTTCATCTCTCTGGGATAAATGCCCAGGAGTGCCATGGGTGCCATTGCTGGATCACAGGCAGTTGCATGTTTAGTTTTATAAGAAGATGTGAAGCTGTTTTCTGGAATGGCTGTACCATTTTACACCAGCAGTTGGGGTGGTATTATTTTTTATGTTAGTCATTGTGATATGGGTGTGATGATATCTCATTGTGGTTTTATATACCTGCATTTCCCTAATGGCTAATGATGCTGGATGGGTTTTCAGGTGCTAATTTTCTGTGTATCCTCTTCTGTGAAATGTCTGTTCAAGTCATTTGCCCATTTCTAAGTGGACTTTTTTCCTCTTGAGTTTTTAGAACTTTTGTAGATTCCATGTGCTAGCCCTGTGATGGGCATGCAGTTTGCCCACATGTGGGTTGACTTTTTCATCCTCTTCACTTGGGCTTTTTCAGAGCAAACATTTTAATTTTGGTGAGCTCCAATTTATCCATTCTTTTTTTTATGGATCCTGTTTTGGTGTCAAGTCTGAGAACTTTCTGTGTATTCTTACATCATACTGTGCTTTCTTCTAAAAGTTTTGGAGCTCTGGGCCGGCCCGTGGCTCACTCGGTAGAGTGCGGTGCTGATAAAAGTTTTGGAGCTCTGAGTTTTCCCTGTAAGCACGTTATCTGTCTTGAGTCCGTGTTTGCACAGTTGAAGTGCGGGTAGGAGTTTATTTTGTACTTGACTCTGGGTGTCCAGTTGTCCCGACACCACTCGTTGAAAAGCTTTTCTTCCCCCATTGAGTTGTTTTGCACGTTTGTCAAATTCAGCTGAGCATATTTGTGGGGTCTGTTTATGGGTGGTCTCTTCTGTTCCTTTGACCTGTGTGTCCATCTGTATGTATGGATTTCACACTGTCTCGGTTACTTAAGCTCTGTGATAGGCAGAGTGGGCCCTTCCATTTCACTCTTAAATTTCAAGATTGTTTGAGCTGTCCTAGGACCTGTGTCTTTCTGTATAAACTTTCACGTTTGTCTGTTTCTATGAGAAGACTTCGTGGTGTACAAATTGCATTATCTCTAGACTAGTTGGGGAGCCTAAGCACGTGAACGATACTGAATGGGACATATTTGGACTAAGAAGTAAGACTGTTTGCTGGAAATTCGGGCTGCCGTGGGAGCCCTGTACTTACCTGGCAGCGCAGTGGCTGGGCGTGGGGCCACCACCCGAGTGAGCAGAAGAAGTGAGGTAACATGTCCTGAATCTTGGAGACCTTGTCAGCGAGGTCCCGGGTGACACCGGGGGAGTTTCCTGCAATGGGTGGGACTTTTCCTCAGGCCAGGATCAGGGAGGCTGGGCAGAGCCGTCCCGAAGGAGAGATCCTGCCAGGACACTGCTCTTACCTGGCAAAGGTCTGAATCACACCTCTGGCCGCGCGCATTTAAAACACTCGGAGCGACCCAAAGGCGGAGAGAAGGGCCCAGGATCGGGCTGCGCTCCTCCCGGGTCTCCCACCGCTCTGCTCCCGAGGAACCTCAGACAAAGACCGAGTTTGGCCCGCGGCGCACTCCCGACCACGCTGCACCCCACGGAGGACCACTGAGACGGTAACCATGCCAACCGCGTGACCCTGCCACCCTCCAGATTAGTTGATGCAAACATGCCAAGCTACAGTCGGAGCAGAGAAGAGGCGCACCCCCTTCCAGGTGCGACCTCACTGTGGATTGGAGCCGTGCACACTCATGCTCACACGCGAGCACACATGTGCACACACATGCACACTCACACATGCACACTCATGCTCACACGTGAGCACACATGTGCACACACACACACTCACACATGCACACTCGCGCTCACAAGTGAGCACACACACACTCACACATGCACACCCACTCACACGTGTGCACATGCACTCACACACGTGCGTACACACGCACAGGAGAGTGCCTTGGCAGGTCCGCGGGAAACAGACTCAGAAGACAATGCAAACTCTTCGGTGACCTCTTCAAGGACCCTCATGTACAGCCAAGTGTCTTTTAAGGATGGGGAGACGTTCTGGAAAAGTGTCCTCAGACGATTACGTCCTTGTGGGAACGTGGCAGAGGGCACAGCCTGCCACAGGCCTGGGCTGAGGGTGCCACAGCCGTCCCCATCCTACATGTGTCGGTCACTGACTGAGACAGCGCTGTCAGCGCATGACTGTGTGTATATATATATATATTCTTTTTTATATATGTTCTTTTATATCGTGGCAAAAACATAACTTAAAACTTATCCTCTTGGCCATTTTAAGTGTGGCACTCAGTAGTGCTAAGCATGTTCACACTGTTGTGAAACTGACCTCCAGCACTTTTTCATCTTGCAAAACTGAAACTCTGTACCCATTAGACAACAGCTCCCCACCCCTCCCCCACCTCCACTGCCCTTTGTCCCTATGAATCTGCCTCTTCCAGACGGTTCACGTGAGGGGAGCCATGCAGCATTTGTCTTTTTGTGACTGGCTTATCTCACTTAGCCCAACGCCCTCAGGGTCCATCCATGCATCACATGTGTCAGAATTTCCTTCTTTTTTAAGGCTGAATAATATCCCGTTACACTGACCATACTTTCTTCATCTAGTATTTCTGAGACACTTGGAGGTGGCTTCCACCTTTTGGCTGTTTTGAACATTGCTACTATTGACGCGGATGTGCAAATATGTCCTTGAATCCCTGCTTCTGATTCTTTGGACACATACCCAGAAGTGGAATTGCTGGATAATACAGCAGTTGTATTTCTAAATTTTTGAGGAACCTCCATACTTCTCTTCATAGCAGCTATAGCATTGTACGATTTCATCAACACTGCACAGGGGCTCTAATTTTCCACATCCTCACCAACACCAGTTATGATATATGTCCATATAGATATACACATAGATATATAGAGATTTCTATATAAATATCACAGTGGGTCCAGGGTGATCTCACTGGGCTTTTGGTTTGCATTTCCCTGATAATTAGGGATATTGAGAATCTTTTCATGTGCTTATTGGTCATTTGTATATCATGTCCGGAGAAATGTCCATTTAAACTATTTGCCCATTTTTTATCTGATTATTTTTATTTTGTGTTATTGAGTTCTTTACACATTCCAGATATTAACCCCTTATCATATATATGATTTGAAAATATTTATATTTTAATTGATATAGAAAAAAATACTTCTGTTGGGGTGTGGTTCATTGTGTTTGGCAAATGCATGGAGTTGGGAAACGCCACAATCAACACACAGAACAGTCACATCGCCCCATGAATTTGCTCCTGCTGCTCCTGTGCAGTAAACCACCGTCGCCACCCCAGTCCCCAGCAGCCACTGTTCTATCCTCTTCCTTTTCAAAAACGTCATAGAAGTGGAATCAAACAGTCCACATCCTTCTGATTCTGGCGTCTTTCACTCAGTATAATGAATCGGAGAATCACTGGCATTGTGGAACCTATCAACGCATCATTCCTGTTTCAGTGCAAACTATAATTCAGTTGGATGAATATGCCAGTCTGTTTATCCATTTGTCAGTTGAAGGCTGTCTGGCTTGTTTCCAGGTTTTTGTTTCTTTGCTTGTTTGTTTTTAATTTTTGAGTAAACCTGTAGTAAACTGTGCATACAGTGTTTTTGTTCTGAACACAAGTTTCTATTTCACTTGAGTAAAAACCTAGAGATAGATTGGTAAGTCATATGTGCAGTATTTGTTTAACTTTACCCAAAACTGCCAAACTGTTCTCCGAAGTTCCTGTAAGATTTTGCATTCTCATTGCAAAGCTTGAGTGAAGATGATGGTTTGTGATTTTCAGGGAATTGGTCTATTTTACCTCAGTTGTAGAATTTATAGGTATAATGTCAAGCAACTGATGTCTAGTGGTTTGTCCATTGTCACAGCACTGTGCGGCCTGCCTTGACTGACAGACCTACGCATCCTTCTTTCTCACTCAGTCGGAGGCATCAGCATCACCCTGGACTGCTCCCTCTGTCACCCTCCACCCCAGTCTGTCAGAGTGTCGGGGTCTTAGCCTCACGTTACACAGACCCTCGCCCTCTCACTGTGTCCACTGTACCACTGGCTCAAAGCAGGCTCACCTGTGCTGAGACCACTGCAGTATCTCCCACGCGGTCCCTCTGTAACTTCCTCCGTCCTGTGCCACACTCTCCCCCAGAATGGTCCTTTTAGAACATGAGCCACCACTCAGTTCCAAACCTCCCACTGGCTCCTTAGCCTACTCAGAATAAAAAACAAGTATTTCAAAGGGCCGTTGGGCCCCGATCATGTGGCCACACGATACCCTGCGGTCTTCGTCTCTCCTTGGTGCAGGCTGGCCGGCTCTGTGCTCTTTCTTTAGGTAAACGCCTCATTCCCTCCACCCTTTCAAGATAGTCACTGGTCACTTGTCGCCTTCTCAGCAGGGCCATTCTGGCCACCATCCACATGATCAGCCCCCATTGAACTTCTTTCCAGATTTGTGTTTGTCCCAAGCACCCGCCCTCTCCTGCTGTAGAACTGTGTCTGTCTCTGCCCTGCTGCTCCACCTCGAGTGCAAGATCCCCGAGGACAGATATTTTTCTTTCTTTTGTTACCGATTAATTTCCAGTACCTGACAGGCTCTGAATAAACAGCTGTTGAGTGAACAAACACATGAACATGATAGGCTACGAGATCCTGACCTTTTGTCCATTTGCATTGATTTGCTTAATTGTTACATGTGAGTTCTTAAAATTCTAATAACAATCCTGCAAAGATGTGCAAGATTATTTTAATTGCTTTCCTTAATTCAGTTATTTATTTCAGTTCTGAAAAACCATTAAATTTTACTTTCTAAAAGAACTTAGTGATTAGAGCCAGAAATCAAGATGTATTAGAATCTTGCTTAACTTAGTTAATCAATATATTGCAATATATTGTATATCATATGCTGCTTAATTTATGTTAAACTCAGTTTCCTTACATGAATAATGATAATACTAACATATATCTTACATATCTTGCACATTTTTGAGTATTAAATAGGATAATGTATATAAAATGTGTAACACAAAGTCAACATAGAGTAAGTGCTGGCTTCCTCAGCTGACTTCATCAGAAAATAACTTTTCATTTATCTACAAGCCCTTTCCAATTACTAATAAATAGCTAAATACTGTTCAGATATTTTCTTTAATAAGATAGATTCAGGTACATGGTGGATTTAGAATAGGAAAAAATATGAGACTATACAATTTTAACATCTTGTGTTGACATTTATATTAGTAAAATATAAAATTTTTATATGGTTAGAGCTCATGAAAGAGTCTCTGCCATTGTTTAGACAGCATAACCCCCATACACCTGCCACCTGTGGAGAGAAGCTGTCATAATCACCTTTTGAGGGGTCTGCAGTTAAATACGATTTATGAAAGAGACAAAATTGAAGGGCTTACTTACAGACTTTGGCTTCAAATACTAGTCATTTCCAGCTAGACTGCAGATCACGTTGTGGACTGAAGTTGGCTTAGGTAGGTGATTACTGTGAAGTTTATTAGGTGCAATCAACTGTGTAAGCAAACCAGACATCCTGATGAGGAGTGGGAGGTCCTGAGAAATTGCTGTCATTGGACCTGTAACCAGGTCACGTCTAGAGAGAACCCTGGATTAATGATCTGTCACTTTCTGTAAACACACATTTCAAACCCATGAACCCACAAGGACTGCGTTAAAATTACATTAAGTGGGAATGCACTTAATGTTTGTTGAGATGATATCTAAAAATAGCAACTGCCTAATTAAAAAAAAAAGAAAAAAAACACCACTAATTCTCACTGCCAGTATTCTGACCCCATGACAGATTCTGTTAGACATGACATTACTTCTGTTAGATTCCTGCCACATCACGTAAGGCAGAAAATTAATGTGGATGGAATCATAAGCTCAAAACACTGAATTTGCTGGTCCTGTGCAGCTGACCTGTCCCACCCAGGAGGGGCACCCAGCAGTCTAAGCTGGAAGAGTGTCAGGTGCACCTTCATGGGATAGGGCTCAGACTCATGTCCTTCATTCTCCCTTCTAGGATTTGAGGGCTGACGTGAGGCACAGGTTCATCCCAGTCACTGATGAGTGGGGGGCCATGTAGTATTGGATCCCGCATGAGTTTGGAAGACAACAGAATCAGAATGCTATTCCACAGGGAGATGTGCACGGCCATGTACAAAGAGAGGAGAAGCCCAACACGGACACACTCAGGACACCTAGGACAGCTGCCGCCGACGGAATGCAAAGCCACTCACAGACTCACAATCCAGAGGGAGTTCTGACTGCATGCAGTGTGGGTCCCTTGGCCAGCTGTGGGGAGCAGTTCCACTGTGAGACTGACCAAGGCCGAGAACCCACAAGCTTTCCAAGTTTCTTTCTTGTCCCTCGTGGTCAGGGCCATAAATCTCTCCTGTTGACAGTCACACCTACCCCTAGGAGAGAGCACAAGAAAGCTGCTGAGCACACGAACATGCAGTCACAGAGCAAATCCTCTTCAAGGGAAGCCTTGAGACAAAGTATTCAGACTTACCTAACACGTACTGCTTACCGTGTTTAATAGCCCAGTGAGCATTTAACTGTAGTCCGTTGAGAGCTACTGGCCTATAGACACCAGGGGTCTGACGGTCCAGTGAGACTCTTAAATGACATCTGCATAGCACCAGGCAGAGCTACTACAGGGAAGACCCCATGGAAGGGGTGCCTCACCTGTGTTTTATGGGTCTGACAAGTTTTCCTGGAGGATGAATAACACACCTAGGACCCGAAGGAAGAGTGTGAGTTAATTTAAAGGACTGCAAAATCTTTTTGTAGAAGGCAGAGCATGTTAAAAATCAGGAAGAATTACCTTTACAACCTTTAAGATTGCTATTAAAATAAAGACTACAAAAATATCACTGAAAACATGTGGTCTTCTAACAAAACATCCTCAGGGGTTCGAGTGTCCACAGTCCTAATCTGAAAAATGTTTCCACTGCTACCTTGTCAACCCTGAATGTCGCACACACACAGAAACCTTCCAACTTTATTATGTTTCTGTAAGGAAATCCTCCCAAACCATGTGTGTGTTCAGTGGGAAGCTGGGGCTGGAGCTGTGCTGGGTGCCGGGAATACGACAGTCTACCCAACTCAGGCTCATCTCGAACAGCTCGTATCCAAGGTAAACTCCAGATCATTCGGGGTCTTTCAGCCTGTGTGCGAGGTACACTCTGAGCATCCCAAAGGAATTCCTTCAGGATTTCTTGTGGCACAGGTCGGCTGGTGACAAATTCTTTCAGCTCCTCTTTGTCTAAGGAGGCTAAATTTCTTTTCAGAAGGATGTCTTTGTCGGGCAGAGTTGTAGGCTGGCAGTGTTTTCTCTCAGTGCTTTACAGATGTTGCTGCAGTAGTCGGCGTGCCCACTTCCAAGAGACCCTCATCTTTTCTTCGTGCTCTTTCTTGATATGTAATGTGACCCCTGCTGGCTGCTGCCAAGATTGTTTTCTTTATAATTGGATTCAAGCAATTGTATTGTGGTGTAACTTTATATACATTTTTTTCATGTTTTTGGAACTTGAATTTAATAAAGGGATTTGAATTACACACATATTTACTTTTTTTATTTTTCACACCATAATAAAATTGCTCACTAGTGCTCCCTTCATTTTATTTATTTATTTATTTACTTATTTTGTATTTTTCTCTCTGGGTTTTATTTTGACTAATTTCGTTTGCTATAGCTTTAAATTTACTAATCTTTTGTTCTGCAGTGTCTAATCTTCTATTAAGCACACCTAGGGGCTTTTTCACCTCAGATGTTTTAGCTTTCACATGCACAAGTGTGAATCGGGTTTTTGAAAATGTAGTCTGTGTGTCCCCTGACACGCTCGTACTTTTCTCTGCCTTCGTAAACAAATGTGGTATATTTTCCACAACTGTTTTTATGGCCCCTGTCTAGTCACTCTCTCACGGGCGGTTTCTCAATCTGTTTCTGCTCATTGATATTCATTGTTATTTTACATCGTATTTTTCTGTTTCCTTGCATGCCTGGTAATTTTTTGTTGGATGGCAGAAATTGTAAACGTTCCTGTGGTTGCGTCTTGAATGTATTTTATTCCTGTGAATATTCCTGAGCTTTGTTCTGAGACGGACACCGTTTATTGCTCAGATGGGCACTTTTATGCTTTATGAGGCAGAATCTGAGAATCTTATTTTGCACATTCTTGAAGCAAAGCTTTTTGGATTACTTTACCCAAGTTCCCCTGAATTACTAACTTTTGCCCTCTGACTGGTGAGCTCAAAAGCCACTCCTGCCCTTTGGGACCTACAGATGCTGTCCCCAGCCCACACATGTGCTGGCCCGTCATCAGCTGCAGCTGTGGTACCCAGCGGACCCCACTGCCACCCTCTGCAGCTGTGTTCCCAGCATCCCGTCCTGAGACTCTGGCCAGCTGTACTGCCTGGACTCCAGCTCTGCCTGGCTCCCCACTGGTTCTGACCTCAATGGCCCCTCATGCCTCCACAGTCTTCGTGCATTTCTCCACTTCCTCAGGGACCACTCTCCTGTACACCTTCATGTCCAACACTGATCTCCCTGTTCCATGTACTTTGTCTGGTTTTCAGTTTGTCTCAGGGGGGAGGACACTTCTGGTCACTGATACCCCAACCCTGCAGTGTGGCAGGAATCACTGAATGCTCAATGGACACCATGAGAGAAAACGAGGAACCACAGAAGGGTCAGTCTCCCTGCAGGGAGAACACAGACCTTGAGGTGCGTAGGTTAAGTCGGACTAGAAAGACCATTCCAGTGGACAGACACCAGAGGAGTCTGCAGAACCAGGGTGAGGGATGCCTGGTGGGATAAGAGAACTGCGAGGAAACAGCACGGCTGGTGTGGAATTTGGGTGGGAAAGGTTAGAAGTGAGGCATGTGGGGGCAGGTGATGAGATGCACAGAGAACATGGTCTTCTGTGAAGAAACGTAATCTTTCCAGGAGTGCAATGTGGGACAAAGCATGCACAAGGGGGACGTAGGCTTGGACCGCTGGCCCCCTTCAGATGCTTCATTTAGGACATGGAAATGCTGAACTTGAACAGGAACCTCTCCAGATATCTGTGCATGTCACATCCAAGTGTAGGGATTCATGTCTCTTGTATCCCACATTCAGCAAATACACAGATACATGAACTTCTCTTTAATGTTCACTTCTAAGCATTATGAACGAGGCCTTGAAAATGCGGGGTTTTAGTAGGATCAACGGCTGTAATAAAGGGAAGTAATTCAGGGTGGCTCAACTGGAAAACTCAGAAAAACAGACTCAAGATGTGACTTCAGTGTTTCTGAGGAAACATGCTCCAGATGACACTTTTAAATTAAGGTAGGGATGGACCATGCCTCTCAAACACACACAGTGGAGTGAAGACCTTGTGGGAAGATTGGAAACTGCCGCCCAGTAACCAGAATATAAACTCAGTAAGTTAAATTGACCTAGAATGGAGCATATTGCAAGTTATAAAAAAGTTTTCAGGGAAATAGAAAGTTAAGACAGGGAAAGTCCACAGAATGCTTTGCATAAGTTGAAACTCATTGTGCTTCTTACACCCTGTGTGTTTGCTTGTGATTTTGAAACAAACAAATAAACAAAAGCCAGGAAAGTAAAAGAATACTTATAAACTAAAATGAAGAATGTTACCAGAGAGGTGAGAGAGAGTAACAAGAAAATCCACAGTTAGCAATGATACATTTTAAATTTATTGTCTCACATTAATGCTGTATGCAACTGGAAAGTGTATGACTCTATGGATACACTACTGGAAAGTATTTCATTCCAGAGGTGCCATAAAAATAAAATACTTAGCAGAGTGCTCAAAAATGTTATTTAATTGTCAAGGTATATCCTTTTTAAAATGAAAACTATCTGTTAGGTTTATTTTTTAAGTGAAAG
Organism: Cynocephalus volans; assembly: GCF_027409185.1. NCBI lineage: Eukaryota > Metazoa > Chordata > Mammalia > Dermoptera > Cynocephalidae > Cynocephalus > Cynocephalus volans. Next base: position 1,546,862 of record NC_084473.1, on the reverse strand, counting down.
ATAGCATTTTCCACTAAGATTTCTTCTCTCTTATCTTGATTGGTTAAGAAACACAACAGAATATTTTTTTAGATAAATAATTCTACCATCAGCTAATTAATTATTAGTTGATTAATAATGATTAAATAATGATAAAATTAATAAGTGATTAAATAGCACATTTCAACTGTGCCAAAGGCCATTGTTCATGAAAAGTTACTATGGATAATTAAGATACTTTCCAAAAATAAAAACTATAGCATATCTATAATTTTATAATTTTAATATTTCTAATTTTTTTTTTTTTTTTTTTTTTTAGCAGAAGTAAAAACTTTACCAGAGGTAAAACTCCCCAACCCTGTAAAACTTTCCAACTGGAATTATCACATTTATTTCTTTCTGGTTAATGAGACCACTTATTAGTCCACAGGTTGGAGTGAACAGAAGTTGTCAGGCAGGATGACTCCGGGTGCTGGACCCGCCTCACAAACAACTGCACAGTTGTCCTCTGAAGCCGCGCTGTGTGTGCAGATGCGTCACCTAAACTCGGAGTCATATTGCACATCCTCTGAATGCTTTTTTCACCTAATCATAGGAAACTACCTTTTTCAGCACATGCAGCTTTTTAACACAGTTTGAGAGTGATAAATCCCTTTCTATTTTGTATTGTTACGTAATTTAGCCAACAGATCACTACTTTATGGCAGTTTTTCTCCCAAAATTTGTATTAAAGATGATGTCATAAACATACCCTATATATACGTATCTGCACAATTATAGGAATGTATTTGCTTGATAAATTTATGATTGCAGAATTACTGATTATATGTGAATTTTAAATTTTGATGGACAGTTCCATATTGACTTCTATAACATTTGTGCCAATTTAAGCTCCCATACGCAGCGTGTGGCCTTCAGAGTTCTTCCCCTCCTGGTCAGACTGTGTATTATCAGTCTTATTTTTTCCTGACCAATATGGGAAAAATAGTAGTTCATTATTGTTTTAGTTTGGAATTGCAGAACCACTGCTAAAATTGAATCACTTTTCATATGCCTGTAGGCTTGTTTTTCTCTCTCTTGTGCATTCTTACACTTTTTACTGTGCATTAGAAAGTTAGCTTCTTACTGTTGCCATAACAAAGTACCAAAGACGTGGGAGATGTGATGGCTTAAATGACACATGTTCACCATCCTTCGGTTCTGAAGTCAGAGCCTGAGAAGGGTCTCAGTGGGGGATGTGGGATGGGGGGACCAGTTTTCTGCTCAGGGGTTGCTGGAGAAGTCAGTCCTTCATGGCTGGAGATCAAGGTCCCCATTTCCTTGCTGATTCTCATCAAGGGCCGGTCCCAGCTCGAGGGGCTGTCTACCTTCCTCGGCCCCTGGCTGCTCCCTCTGTCTTCATAGATGGGACCCAGTCCTTCTCTCTCTTGGGTTCTTTTCTCCTTTGGCCACCGTGTCTCTTACAGCAGCCAGGGAAGGATATCTGCTGTTAACAATTCATGTGATTGGATTAGACCCACCCTAATAATACAGAAGAATCCCTGGTCACTCACTGTACTCACATTTGCAAAGCCCTTTTGCCATGTACAACTGCACACTCAGTTTCTGGCTATTGGGGCATGTACATCTTTTGAGTGAGGGGCGTTATTATGCCTACCACATACTGCTTATATTGATTTTTTTAACTTATTGATTTGTGGGATCTCTAGATAGGTTTTTTAAATTGATGTTACTCCATTATATATTTTAAGAATATTTTCTATGAGTCTATCAGTATTTTTTGTTGTTGTTTCTGGTCTCTATCACAAAATTTTTGTCAATTACATGTTATATTTCTTAATGACATTCTTTACAGAAATAGAAAAGAAATACTAAAATTTGTATGAGATCACAATAGACACAGATTAGCCAAAATCGTCTTTAGCAAAAAGAACAAAGTGGGAGGCATTGCACTCCCTGACTTCAGAATACACTACAAAGTTATAGTAACCAGAACAGTGTGACACAAGCATGAGAACAGACTCACAGACCAATGCAACAGAATAGAAAATTCAGAAATAATCCCAAGTATTTGCAGCCAACTTATTTTAGACAAAGGTGCCAAGTACACACAATGAAGAAAAGACAGTCTCCTCAATACATGGATATCCACATGCAGAAGAATGAAACTAGATTCTTATCTCTCACCATTGTGCAAAAATTAACTCAAAATGGATTAACGACTTAAATGTGAGACCCGAAATTACAAAAGTGCTAGAAGGAAACATAAGGAAAAAAACTCCATGACATTAGTCTAGGCAAGAATTTTTTGGATGAAACCTCAAAAGCACAGGCCACAAAAGCAAATATATAGAGATAGGATTGCATCTAACTAAAAAGCCTCTGCACTGCAAAGGAAACAATCAATAGAGCAAAGAGACAACCTGCAGAATGGGATAATATATTTGCAAACTATACATCTGATAAGGGGTTAATAACCAAAATATACAAAGAATTTAAACAAATAAATAACAAGTAAATGAATAAACAGATTAAGAAATGGGCAAAGGATCTGAATAGACATTTCTCAAAAGAAGACATACAAATGGCCAGAAGACACATGAAAAAACGTTCAACATCACCAAGCATCAGGGAAATGCAAATCAAAACCAAAATGCGGTATCACCCCACACTGGTCAGGATGGCCACTGTCAAAAAAAACAAAAGATACCAAGTGTGGGCAAGGACGTGGAGAAAAGGGAACCCTTACAACACTGCTGGTAGGAATCTTAATTACTACAGCCTCTATGGGGGTTCCTAAAATATTTTAAAATAGAACTACCATATGATCCAGCAATCCCACTCATGGGGATATATCCAAAGAAAATGAAGTCAGGATGACTGAGAAATACCTGCACTCCTATGTTTATAGCAGCTCTTTTCAGAATAGCCAAGATATGGAACCAACCTAAGTGTCCATCAATAGATGAACGGATAAAGAAAATGGGGTATATGTACACAATGGATTGTTATTCGGCCATAAAAAAAGATAACATCCTGTCATTTGCCACAGTATGGATAAATCTGTAAGACATTATGTTAAGTGAAATAAGCCAGGCACAGAAAAACAAATATCACATGATCTCACTCACATGTAGAATCTAAAATAATGTTCTCTAAAAAAATAAATAAAATAAATAAAAACTAATTAATTAATTAATGTACTCATAGAAGTGGAGAGTATAATGGTGGTCACCAGCGGATGGGGACAGTAGTGGGGAAGGGGGCCAGTGTGAGAGATGCAAAGTCACAGTGAGACAGAAAGAATACGCTTTGGTGTTCAGTTACATAGGAAGACAACTAAAGTTAACAACATAACATTGTATATTTCAAACTAGCCTGGAGAGAAGTTTGTGAATGTTCTCATCAGGAAGAAATAATAAATGTTTAAGATGATAATTATGCTAATTTCAATTTGATCATTACACAATATATACATGCATCAACATATCATGTACTTACTCCATACACATGTACAATTAAAAAAATTTTTTTTTTAATTTTAAAAACTAAGTTTACACATGAATTCTAATCCCCTAATTGACACAAAGTCAAAATAGGATTATGTACAAAATAAAATTAGCATTATTTCTACTTTAAATTTAAAATTATTTATCAGGAAATCCACTTGGGCTAGGAGATTACGTGTATGTACGTTTTATTTAGTCAACTTTAGACCATACAGATTTTTGGTTTCTTGTTGCTTCCGTTTCTACGAGTTGTGTTCTTCAACAGAGTTACCCAGTTCATTTAAATTGTCTAATTCAATGCTATAAAGCTTTTTATAATATCCGATTTTTATCTTTTCAATGCTTGACTCTGTGGTGATGTCTCCTATCTCATTGTTTATATGGTTAATTTGTGTTGTCTGTATTACTTTTTCGTGTTGTTTTGTTTTGTTTAACTTAATCTTGCTGAATGTGAACTGGTTTGTCTTAAAATGGCTGAATACTGTTTTGTTTTCTTAATTTCGACGGTACAGACATTGGGATGTTTTAATTGACATATATGAGGATACTTCAAAAAGTTTGTGGAAAAATACAGTAAAAAGATAAGATGAACATTTCTGTGAACATTTTGAAGTGCCCTTGTACTCTGTTTTTTTTCCCCAAGCAACTTTGGGAAACCCCAAGAAACTTTATATAAAACCAATATAGCAAAATATATATTTGTAGTAAAATAGAAGTACTTAATAAGTTAATATATAGAAATTATAAATTAAACAATTTTCTCAGAATTATTAATGGAATGCTATAGCCTACTAAATGCTGTATCATACACTGATTGTGTTCTTATAAACCAAATAAGTTAAGGCAAATTATATATTTGGGAAATACTTGGTTCAGTTTTTTACAATTAGGCCTCTCATATTTTACTATCAGAAACTCCCTCACTTCGAGAATTGTCTTCCTATGTCAGACATAATTTCATGTATTGTAAAGGATATTGCTATGGTCTCCCTAGTCAGTACTACTAATTATGGAAAAGATAGGATCTGTATAAAGATGCTAAGATTACATCTTTATCATAAAAGCACACTCCATGTTTCTGAAAGTCTTAATTCTCAGTGTTTACAAAAATACTCTGTACCAAGAATTTATTGAACTGTGTTAACCTTTAATTTCTCAATATTTTCTTATTGAAATAGGGATTATATGAAAAACCAATTGGTCTGTTTCAACTTTCTTTATTCCAACATACATTTTTGATAAAAATAAATACTGAGAATTAACCTGGTGAACTAAAAATTAATAAGGTATTTCAGTCTAATAGACACAGAACCTAAAAATACATACCTTATATTTTTTTTTTTTTGAAAAGATAACTGGTAAGGGGATCTTAACCCTTGACTTGGTGTTGTCAGCACCACGCTCTCCCAAGTGAGCCAACCGGCCATCCCTATATAGGATCCGAACCCATGGCCTTGGTGTTATCAGCCCCACACTCTCCCGAGTGAGCCACGGGCCAGCCTGTAATTTTATAAGTTGCGACATTTAACCTTGGGCTCATTATTATACTAGTCATCCAAAGTGACCGTATTTGTGTGCAATTTACTTCTTAGTTTCTGTTATTCTTTAGCCTGCATTTTTGAAGAGAAAAAATTTAGACAAAAAATGAGAGAGATTTTGTGTCTCCGATCCTACCCCCTGCAAATTGTCTTCTATGAACACCCGAGTCTAATGAAGTGTGTGCACAGAAATGGCTGTCTTCTCACTTCCCACGTCTTCTTGAAATTTATATCCTGCAGAAGCTCCCTCCAGGGGAAAGATTTGGGCCACAATAGAGTGGCTCCAAAGCTGGAGCTGGGAGTGATGCCACACAGGCCCACGTGCAGATACAGATGTTAGGTGCTTTTCTGTACAGCTTTATCACACCTCTGTAGTGTTTTGTTAGCATCAATATTTTATTGATGAGCAAAAGCCTGCGCATGTCTGATGGGTTGCATTCTCCAGGAAGTTCCCTGTCCCTGCAAGGGTTAAGTGTCCCTGAGCCCCTGGCTATCACACATCCTTCCTGGGCCACCCATGCTAGAATGCACTCATCTTTATAACTGTGCCTGGTAAAAAGAGGCAAACTTTAAATGATAGGGAATTATACAAATGCATGAATGTAAATGAAAAATGAGTATTTATAACTTTTATTGTGGTTTCAATTTCAGGTAGCAGAAATGTGCTTCGGTCATGTTAATTATGCTAATCCTAAGATCTTACCTCTTTTGATAACTCCATATGTAGGCAACATTTTTAAGACACTTTCAAGTGAAGCAGGATCCGTTTTCCCTGATTTTTTTAAAATCTGAAACGTTTTATTTTAAACATTTTTACTTTTAAAAATTCCAATTTACCAAAAACTTTCAAAAACACATAAGGGTTTTCTATTTACCCTCCACTCAGCAACCCAAATGTTAACATTTTCCAAAACCATAGTAGAACTATCAGAATTATCAAAAGCAGAAAACGAATTAATGTTGATGCAGTGCCATTAACTGGTGTCAGATCTTAGTCAAATTTCACCAGTGGCCCCTCATGTCTTTTGGGTACAGGAGCCAGTCCAGCTTCCCAGGTTACATCTACAGGTCGTCTCCTTGTTCTCCGATCCCTGAGACCTCTCTTCAGTCTGTTTTTGTTTTCCTCACCTTTATGATTTTGAACATTTATTCCACATGCTGTCCTTGAGCTCTGGGTGTCTCTGATAGTTCCTCGTGATTAAACGCAGGTTATGGTTTTTGGCAAGAATCCTGCAGGTGCGGCCGTGCCCTTCTCTGTGCTGTGTCTCCAGGTGCCTGAGGTTGATGTCCCCTTACTAGTGACGCTAACTGGATCACTGGGCTGAGTTTCCCCAACAAGTGTTTCGTGGAGAGATGATTCAAATCTATACAAATGCCTGTTTCTCACTCTCTTTGCATCTACATGCAGGAGTTTTGGTAGTGATGGACGTGGGCTCAGGGGCCACGTTTTTTCCTACATTTATGTACTAGAATTCCACTCAAAGGGAGAGCTTTCTGTTCTACTCTTTCATTCATTCATTTGTTCATTCATTCATTCGTTATGCCAGGGTAGATTAATAGATGATTATTTTCTCATGTGGATTGTAAGTCATTTCTAGCATTCTTTAATTTTCAAGTTCCCCAATTTGGAGCTTTCAGTGTTCTTTCAAGTTGGGTCTCTGTTCAGCTTGTCTTCGTTCTGAATACTTTCCTACTTCCTTCACTGACTGCTCCTAGGCCTCATCAGTGGACAGAGGTAGACAGCACAGGTGTCCGTACACACGCAGCATCTATGTCTAATTCCAGAGCTATGTATCTGTGCATCTACAAGAAACCAAGAGTCTTACCGCTGTCTCTTAACTAGTCAAACATCACAGACTTCATTCTAGTCTTTTCCTTTCCTCGTGTGTAGTTTCGTTTTTTGAGAATACTGGTTCACATTATCCACAACATATTTACTTGTTTACTCCACCAAGAACATGCATACGGTATCTTCAGAAGTTCTCACACGTACCCTGTGAAAAACATTTACACTAACTGGAGTATAACACTCGTGTGCTTTTTTCTCTAGTCCTACAGTATCTATTAAAATTGGTTCTCCAAATTTGCTTGTATTGGCTCTTTTTCTGATTATGGTTATGGATGGATTTGTAATGCACTTAGGCTCATTTGTTGTGGTTTGTATTTTGTTTGCGTTCTCTCCACACCTTAGCTGTTACCGTTCATTCACTTTATTGAAGTACGTGAAACCTGACCATGTTCCTGAAAAAGCTATGCAAAGCTATAAATAACCAAGGAAGCAGAAGCGTGGCTCTCCCCAGCCCCTGCCCCGGCCCCACGTCCTGTTCCTGCTCCACACCCCCACCCCTCCCCTGAAGAGAACACTATCGTTAGATTCTGGTTCATCCGGCCTGACCATCTTTTCACACAAATCAGCAGACATATTTGCATTTTGCCATTTCCCATTCTTTCTTTCTTGTTTTGAAGTCTTAACAGTACACGTACTCTTTTGCATATTTTTGAATTCTATGGTACATATCGCTCGATATGATACATATCACTCTAGGTCAGTTCTTTCATAACTGCAGAGTGCTCCATCCTGTGGGTGGGCTGCAGAATAGTCAAGGACTCCCGTGTAAACGGGCATTTAGGTTAACAACCGTTTGCAATTACAGACTTGCCCATGTGTACTTTTGTACTGTCTGAAGTGCATTTTCAGGGCAAATTCCTGTAAGTAGGTTCACTGGGTAACAAGGTAAGTGCAAATGTAGTTTTTTTGGATATGGCCAAATTTGCATCCAAAAGGGTCCTACCAGGTCTCGTCCCCACAGCTAAGCGTGAGAGCGCCTGAGCTCCTCAGCTTTGCAACAGAACACCTGCTGTACTTTATAATACTCACTGACATAGCTGAGAAACGGTACCTCAGTGTCACCTTAATCTGCATTTTATAATTATGCATATGTTTGAACACTGTTTAATATGTGTAAGGACAATTTTATCTCTTTTTGTGAATACTTCCATGTCTTTTAATTGTATGTCTCTATTGGTTTTTGGTCTTTTCTAGGTCAGTTTTAAGAGTTTTTTGTAACTTAGGATGATTAGCTATTTTTCCATGGCATATTTTGCAGATATTTTGGCCAGTTTATCAGATGTCTTTTGACTTAGTTTATGGTTTTCATTGCCATGGTTTATTTTTAAAATTAAGTAGTCACGCTTTTCAACTTTTTTCCTGGAAATTCTATGAAAAAAATGCATACACGAGTACTATTATTTACTCATAATTCACACTCTGTATTTTTGTAAAGATAAATCAGAAGTTTTTAAAAAATTATCCCAGAGCATACTTAGTTTATCACTAATGGTTATCAATGTACCTAAAACTGTTATTTTAAATTATGCATTAAATGACTTCATTGCTTTGTATCCATTACAGAGCATAACCTAATATACATGCTAATAGCATTAATCAGTATCTTACTTCCAAGAGAGAACATTGTGGTTATCTACATAATAATAGAATCTCTGAGCAGACTTACCCTAAGACGCAAGCTACATGGATCTATGCCCACCTTCCCATCATGACTAGGGCTTAGGCCACCCTTGCCCACGTCACCTGCATCAGCCTGGTCCAGCTGCCGTAAGAAAACACCACAGATGGGCAGCTCAGTCAGCAGACGTTTGTTCTCCCACGATTCTGGAGGCTGGAAGTCTGAGATCAAGGTGTGGCAGGGCTCGTTTCTCCCGAGGCCTCTCTCCTTGCCATGTGGATGGCATCTTCTCACTGTGTCCTCATATGGTTGTCCCTCTGTGCATGTCTGTGTCCTGTTCTCCTTTTGTTATAAGAACAAGGGTCACACTGGATCGTACCCTAAAGACCTCATTTTACCTTAATTTACTCTATAATGTCCCTGTCTTCAAATAAGGTCACACTCAGATGTTCTGAGGGCTAGGTCTCCAACATGTGGATTCAGGGGACACAAGGCAGCCATCGTCTGTCTACTCACCAGGTGAAGTCATGCTGTGACACCCGGACCATGCTCCTGGCTCCTCTCAAGCCTCAGGTAGCTGCACACTGCATGGAGGATGATGCCGACCCCCTGACGGGGCCCTCATGGCCCTGAGACCCGGCCCCACCTTACAGGCCTGTCTTCTTCACCCACCCCCAGCCCTGCTGCTGCTCCTCGTGTAGACAAGCTCGTCTGCACACTGGGCCTCTGCACCTGCTGTCCCCTCTCCTGCCTGCGCCTCTCACTCAGGTCTTGCTCACACCTGTGCAGACTCACCTATGCACGTCTTGCCGCCCTCACCTGTCTGCCCAGTTTTCTTTTCCTTTGTGACACTGCACCCCCCCTGAGAACACACACGTGCGCACTAATCATTATTATTATTGAACGTACTTCTTGCTCGTGAGAGTAAGAGCGTGGGAGGTTGGGGGGTTCGTCTTGTTTGCTTCTGTCTTGTATGGAGCCTTCTGAGACCCTCAGTAAACAGTTGATGAATTAACTGGTGATTAACGTATTTAAAAATTAATTGAGGAAATCTTCTCATGTTTTATATGGATGTATGAAGGTATTGCCATCAAATTACAGTTCACATTTTTTAAATGTAAAAATAAATCCATCAGGGCTCAGTGCTCTGGTTATTTTCTCTAATGCTAATTGTGTGGGTCTTATTTTTCCCTGTATCGATCTTACCACCGTGTTGCTTTTCTTACAGACCTTAGAATTACTCCCAACATTTCCATATCCATACTTAGTTTAAAGGCCAAATTTCAATTGATATTTTCATCTTCCTCCTGAAAACACACGTTCCCTAGAATTTTCACCTCTAATTACCCAACTTCTACCAGATTTTTTTAGTTGTTTAAGGTTTTAGTTTATTATTGATTTGTAAGTCACATGCATTTATTGAATTCCCTAAGAAGAGCCTGAGGCAAAGCTTCTGGGGCTGGCTCTTTGGTGGGTGGACCTCAGGGCACAGCAATGGGGAGCGGAGAGAGTCGATGTGCCCTGGACTGTGGAAAGTTCCAGATACGTGAGTCGTCCTACCTCGGATGTCTTCAGAAGCCACAGGGATGACCTCCAAGGTGGTGGCTCTCCTGCTTTCTCAGGGGTGGCGCTGGCGACCTCGTGCAGCCACAGGGATGGCGGATCAGAAAAGGGCAGTGCGGTGGCTTTACAGGGTGTGCAGCCACACTTGTGGGGCCAGCCAGCAAGTGGCACCTCCCACGGCCCCCAGCCTGCAGACCATCGCCGCGGAGGCCGGACACCAAGGACGCCTTGGCTCACAGCTCCATCCACGAGCACCTTGCCTGCCCTTGAGGCGCCCAGCCGGGTGTCTAGACTTTGAAGAGGTGGAAACACCCTCCAGGCAGGGCAGCTGCGTCTTCACACCTCAGCGTCTTTCCCCACTGCCCCCTTGGTGTTCAGAGCTTCCTGGCATCTGGTGGGGGACGGTTGAGGAGCTTAGAGATTAACTCGGGTTTAGGGGACATGTCTGTGAGTTTGCGGCTGTCCCTTGCATAGCCGTTGCTATGCGGGGGGAGGGCCAGGGGTATGGTGTGTTTGTCTCATGTCCCCACCAACTGACCTGAGGTCATAAGTGATCTGGGCTGTCCTGGGTATTCACCACCTTGGAGAAAGACAGGTGGTGGAAGGGACCCAGGGTTTGGAAAGCATGTGGAGCCTGTGGGAAGTCTTCTGGTAATCACACACGTGAACTCACAAGCAGAGGATTTGGTTCTCACTGATGCCTGGACAAAATCAAAGTCCTCCCCTTCAAGGGTCTCCTTGCTGATTCAGGGCGTGCAGTGATAAACGCCCTCACAGAATTCATCAGAAATCCTGTGTCAATAGGTCATTGTACGGGAAGAATGTATAATGAAGATTTTCAAGTAGATCTTATTAAAAATAGTTATTTTCTGTATTTTGCTGTGTTTGAAACATTTATCAATTTTAATTTGTTATACAGTAAAATTGACCTTTGGGGCTTCAGTTCTATGCATTTCAACACGTATGTAGATAGATTCATGCAAGCACTTTCACAATCAGAATACAGAATGACCTGTCACCCCAAATGCTCCCCCCCATGCTGTTCCATACAGTCATACGCACTCCCCGTGGCAGGCACAGATGCAGTCTGCTCCCTGCTGTGTTTCTCTTCTTAGGAGGGCCCTACAGATGGAACATAGCATGTGTGACCTCTGAGACTGGTTTCTCTGAGTCAGTGACAGGACTTGGAGGGCCACCCAGTGTATGCATGTCAGCTCCTCTTTATGTTATTTATTTATTCAAACTGTGAAGTTTGTGTTGTCTGTTTTCTTATTCTAAGTATTCATTTTATACCCAAGTATTCCTAATTCCTCAGTATTTTTCTTAAAGAAGGTCGTGGAATTGTATAAGTTTCTGGTCCCACAAAGCCTAGATATGCCCTGGAAAGCTCCAAGTGGGCCCCACATCCCAGGTGCAGTGAGGACCTGCAGGGCATGTTGGGGTGGGGGGCTGCACGCAGCCCTAGGCAGGTCTTAGGGAGCCCCAGGAGGAGCTGCCTGCCAGCTGGGACCTGGCTCTGTGATGTGGGGACAGTGCACTCTCTTGTCAGGGCCTCTCTGGCCAGAAACCAAGATGGCAATGTAAATAGTGACCTTGTCCAGTCACAGGAGGCAGGAAAGTGTCACCCACCCTAGACCAGCCTTATAACTGAGAGGCCCAGTCCAAAATAAAGAGCCTCTTGTTCGTAAATTATTAAAAATTTCAAGACAATAAAGCATTGAAACAACGTCAATGATCAAAGCAGTTTGGCACCTTCTGAGCACAGACCCGTGTGACTGCAGCGATGGCACTCCCGTGAAGCCAGCCTGAACCAGCTGCAAGCCAGAGGAAGGAGGCAGGGCTCCTACAGGAAGGAGAACTGGAACCGTCCAAACATCCCACACACCCATCCTAAAATCTCGTCTAAAGATGCAACTTCAGACATTGACCCAGTTGTTGATTGCTTGACAAGGTGATGCTGCTATCAGCATTCTTCAAAATGTTTGTGGAAAAATAGGATTAAAAGGTGACATGAATCTCTGCATGAGCTTTGTGAGGTTCCCTCATAGAGGTGTGTACAATTGATTGCACGGGGCAGAACTTGGGTTTTATTGCTGTTAAATGTCTGATAATGGACAGAAGAAAAAGCAGTGGCCACTTCACGTTGACCTGAAGCTCCTCGACGCCTCGCTGAGCAGGGGAGGGTTTGCCGAGGAGCTCTTCTCCCTGGCAAGGTGTCTCTGCAGGAGAAACTCCATTCACCTCAAATCATAGCTTACTCTGTGACCAAAACCTTTAGTGTGGTTTCCACTGAATAGTCTGGTGAGCCCACTGACCAGGAGGAGTCGTCCTCATGGAAACTGAAGTCCAAGAGCAGCCCCAGAGCCCTCAGCTCAGCGGGCGGATCTGGTGCCCTCATGCCACGTGAACGGCGATGCCACTGACATGGCTGAAACAGGACGCGTCTCACATACCCAGCACGGTCGTGTCCCCGTGTCCCCACGCCCTTTGGAAGGATGCTTATTTACAAGATCTTCAAGAAGATAAAGGCTCTCTCTGGAGTGCAATTGCAGTCAGAGATTTGCCAACGGGCTTCTATAATGTAGGTCAAACTTCAGAGCTATCCAACTGGGTGTCCCGTTAGCTCGTCATGAGGAATAACTAAAAACGTTCTGCAGAGTGTGAAATTATAAGGCAACTTTAAGCAACCCGATCTTTAAAGAAGTTTTGCCTTATGCAGTCAAATCAAAATCTCCTGTGAAACCTTTTGAAATATATGCCTCATGCAAATCAGAACCCGGCTCAATACATGCTCCACGAACATGGGCGGAGTGAATGCAGATTGTCCTAGTCACTCCCCTTACACACGTGGCCTTTTAATATTTGTGACTGTGCACACGCACACACATGAACATAGACATGTGTATGTGCATGTATATTTATAGGTGTATGTATTATACACTATGTATACACATACACATTTTCTGCAATGATGTACGTATGTGTATATACCTAGCATATGTGTATGTAAAACTCTGTATATGTATGTGTACACACACTGTTATATATAATGTGTATGTGTATGCATGCATACATACAATGTGAATAATATTTACACCAGTATGTGTGTAACCAATTCGGCAAAGTAATTGACTTAATATTCAGAAAAATTTCTTCTACTAGAGCAAGACTAAATATGCTGAATAATTTATTTTTTAGAAAGCTTTTGAAAGCATGTCAGGAAGTGGAAGGGACAGATTCCTGGTGACCTAGGGCCTGCCCCATGACCTCATAAATGGGGGCACAGACAAAGCTGGGGCCACCAGGAGCCCCTCTGTGGCTGTGTCAGGAAAAGGCCCCTCCACCTGCAGCAGGAATGACCCTGCCATGCCTGTGGCCTTGGCCCCACATGTGGTGCCGGGCACCCCGGCCAGGTGCAGTGAGGAGCTGACACATCACAGGGGAACACAAGGACACTCTCTGGTCCCCAGATTCCTGAGCTCTGTACTGTTTCTGCTTGATAGAACAGAGGGACAGGATGATGCCCTGAGTGGTCCCAGAGGCAGAATTAGAGGGGCCCAGACCCTAGGGATGGGAGGGCAGGAAGCATGGGCCCATCGTCATTCTGACAGTGCTCCTGAGGCCTCCTAAGACCCAGGAGGAGCTGGTGCATGAGACTGGAGAGACTGCTGCAGGGGCCTTCACAGGGCCCGAGGCCATGGACATGTGGAGGGCCTACCCGGCACCATAATTCTAAGATGACACCTACATGGGGTCTTCAGCAGGGCGCCCTCCGCTTCCTGTGTGTTAGGATGGTACCCCGGAGCCCTGTGTCCCAACCTCCACACTACGTTGCCCATACGTAAGTGGAATTGAACAGATACACATCCCATGACTCTGATCCGCAGATGGGGGAAATGGACACTTGTGAAGGAGGCCCAGGTGTCTGTGGCTGCATAAAAAACTGTCCCCAGACTGCGGGGGTCAGAACAATCTGCTATGGTTTCCAGGTGCTCAAGCTGGCTGGACAAGGTCAGTGGTCCTCACTGTGTCACTGGAATAGCACTTCACAAAGGCTGAGCTTCTGTGTGTGTCCTACTGATGGCACCTGCAGAGGGCTGATGAGCATGGGGTGTCACTGGAGCAGGAAACTGGGGTGTCACCGGAGCAGAGAACTGGGGTGTCACTGGAGCAGGGAACTGGGGTGTCACTTCAGCAGGGAATTGGGGTGTCACTGCAACAGAGAACTGGGGTGTCACTGGAGCAGGGAACTTGGATGTCACTGTAGAATAGAATGTGAGGTGCCATTGGAGCAGAGAATGTGGGGTGTCACTGGAGCAGAAAACTCGGGCATCATTGATGCAGGGAGCATGGGTTGTTGCTGGGAGCCCAAGGTCACTTCACCAGTCCTCTTGCTTTCCTGAGTCACCTGTCCTGTGGGGAACTCCTAGAGGTCAGGAACATGAACAGTCATTCTTGATTTAAAGTGGGTGTTGTTGGAGATGAGCTACCACAGTTTTTAGTAGTTCACGTTACTCACTCTGTGTAGTGGATTGATTTACGTCCTCCCAAAATTCACTGAAGCTTGAATTTTGTCCCCCAAGTTTTATGTATTAGAAACTTAGCCTTCACTGTGACTGTTAAGAAGGTGGGAAATCCTATTATGGTAATTGAAAGCTGGAGCCTTGAAGAGGTATTTGGATTGTAGGACCGAGCAGTAGTGAATGGATTAAAAATGATGGTCAGCGGAGTAGTTCTGAAGGCTTTAAAAGAAGAGCAGAGTCTCTCTCTCTCTCTCTCTCTCTCTCTCTCTCTCTCTCTCTCTCTCTCTCTCTCTCTCTCTCTCTCTCTCTCTCTCTGCTTCCACCATCTTGCAATGTGAGATCCCTGGGTCACTGTTGCCACCACCAGATGGACTTCGGACTTCCCAGCCTCAGAAACTGTAAGCATTAAATTTCATTTTCTTTATAAATTACCCAGTTCCAAGTATTTTGTTATAAGCAACATAAACAGACTAATGCAGAAAATTGGAACTAGAGAAGTGGGGTGTTGCTTACAACAAATACCTGAACATGTGGAAGCAGCTTTGGAACCAGGTGTTAGGCAAAGGTTGGAGGAGTTTGGAGGACTCAGAAGAAGATAAAAAGACGAGGGAAAGTTCGGAGTGTCTTAGAGACTGGTTACGTGGTGGCGAGCAGCATGCTGATAGAAATCTGGACTGTAAAGACCATTCTAAGGAGGTCTCGGATAGAAATAAGGAGTTTATTGGAAACTGGAGCAAAGATTCAACCTGGCTATGAACTGAAAAGGAACTTGGCTGTGTTGTGCCCAAGCCCTAGGACTTTGTGGAAGTTGGAACTTAGAGACTTGTGAACCAGAGCATCTGGCAGAAGAAATTCCTAAGCAGCAAAGCATCAAGGAAGCTGCATGGCTACTTGTAACAACCTACACTGAGTTATGGTGGCAAAGGCATGACATAAAGCCAGAATTTAAAAGGGAAGCAGAGCGTAAAGATTTGGAAAATTTGCAGCCTGGCCACGTGGTAGAGAAGCAGAGAGCATGCGATGGTGCGGCCCAGTGAACGTCAGCTCAGAAGATCAGTACAAAGGGAAAGGATTATCAAGAGAAGGAGAAAAAGGCACTGATGGCATTGCAGAAGCCTCTGGGGCCAACCCTGCCATTTCAGGCCCAAAGACCTAGGGAGACAGAATGGTCTTGGGGAACAGGCCTGAGGAGCCCTCCACGGGCTCACTGCCCAGGACCACCTCGAGAAGCTGCTTCCAGCACCAGCACCCTGGCTGCTTTGGCTGCTCCAGCTGTGGGTAAATAGCCCAAGTGTGGCTGGACCCACAGCTTTGGTAAATACAAGCTGGAAGCTTTGGCGGCATCCACGTGGTGCTAAGTTTGCAGGCTCACAGAATGCCAGAGCTGTGGAGGCTTAGGCACTTCCACCCAGATTTCAGAGGATGTATGGAAAAGTCTGGGGGCCCAGGAAGAGATTTGTTGCAGGGGCGGAGTCACTGCAGACAGCCTTTGCTAGAGCAATGCCGAGTGGAAACATGGGGTCGTAGTTGCAGCAGAGAAACCCCATCATCTCCATGTCTAGTGGAGCCACGAGAGTGGGACCGCCATGGAGACCCCAGACCTGGGTAGCTACCAGCGTGCAGCACCAGCCTGGGAGAGCTGAAGCATCACCTGAGACCAGGAAAGCCACAGGAGCAGTACCCAGTTCCGGGTACTTTGCTATAAGCCACAAAAGTGGACTAATGCACGCTGTAACGACTAACTATTTGATTATTTGATTATTTACTTGATTAGAATCCCGATGCTGGCCTTGACTGCTGTGGAGTGTGTGAGAGCCGGTGGGCAGCAAACACATCCCCAGGAGGCTCCTCTCCCCGACAAGTTCGTCGCTGTGAGTGGCCTTGCCTGAATGCTACCTTTGTTTTGCCTCTTTAATGTGCTTTCCTATGTATAATCTAGGACCGTTCTGAGTATACATCTGAGGAAAATGTATGCACCCATATGAATAACTTGAAGACATTCCTTCTAGCTTCCACGTCTCTCAGGGTACTAACCAATCTAATCCTGTGGTAAACATTGTGTATTTGATCGCTGGCAGAAATATGTTATGATAATAATGGTGATTTACATTTTGATCAGTATCTAAAGTGTTTGGAAGAATTCCACTATTTTTTATAATTGCCACTGCACAGTTTTACTTCTTGTTTATACTTGGGAAACAGGCTCTAAATGGTGCTTTTGTGGCGCTTTCTTCTAATCATTTTTGATGAATCATGTGGGAAATGCTAATGATCCAGAGTTTGTCCTATGTATACACAGCTTTTTCTTTCGCATTTTCTTTTCATTTTCTTTTTTTTAGAAACGCCTCTCTCTCAGAGTTGAGAATGTCATTTAATAACTTTGTCTTAGGAAATCTCTGCTGGAATAAATCTCCGTGCCCTTCTGCTGCCGGCCTGTTCGCCTCCCCTCTGTGACTCGGGAAGAACACGCCTTCCTCTTGCATAACACTGCGGCTCTGGGTCTGCGGACGTCTGTGTAAGTGACCACGGGCTCCGTGACAGCCAACACTCCTTCCATTACTGCTCCAGCAAGAACTTCTTTATTTAGAAAGAAACCTCAACAACACTTACACCCTTGAAAGAATAACTCACTACATCCTGGACATGGAAGAAAAGAAGAGAAGGAAAATAGTATTTCCAGCGTCCAACATGTGTTTTTTATACAAGCTTTATTTTTATACATCTATTTAGAAAGTTGTAATTGAATATCGTTACTTGACAATGAAATGGATTTTACAAAATAAAAATTATTACATGACATAATCCTACAATAACTCATGAAATGAGCATAATCCTATAGACTAATACATGACAAATCTGCACACTGGACGTGGCCGGCCTTTCATTTTATATATCTAGTTTATAAGTAAATCTCAAGTCCCAAATATTCGCTAAAGACAAATGTTTAAAATGGAAATTTTAATAGGTTTTATAAATTTCTCACACAGTAGGGTAAACTCTCAACGCATTATTTGATACAAAGATACTCAGTAAGGAAGGGACCAAAATTTCAAAAAGTCAAGACGTGTATTGTGCTGCCCATGTCGGGAAATGCTGACTGAGCCAGATGGGACTACGGCAGCAATGGAGCCACGCGATGCTGCCTGTCCCGTGCTGCGCCAGGAGGGTCAGAACCTACTGCCGTGCAGACCTTGATGAAATGTTAACTCTGCCAGTTACATAAATGGAGAACCACGTTTCAGTTTATTCATATGTGAAATAGCAAGGGAAAATACCCACCACACACAGCTTAAAACAGATTTTATTGAGGTCCTGCAAAAGTGTTGGGGATACATGGGGTGTGCAATATGTGGTCACTGGTGTCACCTCATGTAATGTTAGGTCCATCCTCGTAGACTTGCGGTGCCCCTTTTGGAAAACTGCTGCTTCTAGCTCGTATTTCAGCTATGCATGTACATTTCTCAGTTGTGCAACCAAAACACTTCTGTCTTTCCTGCAAGGCATTTGCATGATTCCTTTTTCATACCACCCAAAATACTTCTTATAACATCTTGGATACCATAAGTTCAAAAACATTGAACGATCTCCACTAAAGTGTTCAGTCAAAGATTATAAAACATAAGTAGCACGCATGCAATTTAACTAGTTATTACGCACACAATCTAATAAATTTATCAAGCTAGAGATTTGGAAACGATGACCTATGAGGCCTAGAGGATAAACAGATGAGCTGTGCAATGTGGCACTTCAAAAACAAGCAAGGGCCTTCTCTGTAGTTTTAACGCCGTGACCACATTCCCTCTCACCGAAGGCTCTTTCTGCTCCTCGTTGCTCTGCTGCTGTGCAACAAACCTCCCCAAAGCTCGCTGACTCACGGACAGTCATCCTTTCCCACAGCTGTGGCTGCCCAGGCCCAGCAGGAACCTCAGCTGGGAGCCGGGCTGTGTGCGAGGTCACCCCGGGCTGGGGCTCGGGCACCGGCCATCCCCAGGTCTCTCCTGCTGCAGCCTGGAGCTCCAGCGTCACTCTGCTTCCTAACAGTGAGTGACTGGAGAAGTGACATGGCAGCAGGCACACGCGAGAAAGAGGTGTTTGTGGACAACACAGAAAACAGCAAGCCACGTCTTCTAAAGGGAGATCTTCCCAGAGGAGTTATGACTTTAGTGCTAAAAGTAAAGTTAACCCGGGAAGTGTGCTGAGGAGGGCGTGTCTGTGTGCGTGTGTGTGTGCTTGTGTGGGGGATGTGTGTGTGTGTGTGTGGTTTATATGTGTGTCCATGTGTGTGATGTTTGTGTGTGCATCTGTGCATGTGTGGTTGTGCGTGTGTGTGGTTTATGTGTGTATAGGTGTGTGTGTGTGTTTGTGTGTGTAGGGGATGTGTGGGTGATATTTATTGGTGTGTGTGTATGTGTGTGTGGTTTATATGTGTGTACATGTGTGTGATGTGTTTGTGTGTGCATCTGTGCATGTGTGGTTGTGCGTGTGTATGGTTTATGTGTGTATACGTGTGTGTGTGTTTGTGTGTGTAGGGGATGTGTGGGTGATATTTATTGGTGTGTGTGTATGTGTGTGTGTGGTTTATCTGTGTGTACATGTGTGTGATGTATTTGTGTGTGCATCTGTGCATGTGTGGTTGTGCGTGTGTATGGTTTTTGTGTGTGTAGAGGATGTGTGGGTGATATTTATTGGTGTGTGTGTATGTGTGTGTGGTGTGTATATGTGAGTAGGGGATGTGCCTGTGTGTACGTATTTGTGTGTGCGTGTGGTTCATGTGTGGGGTGTGTGGGTGTGGTTTGTGTGTGTATGTGTGTGTGGTGTGTGTATGTGTGGGGGGACATGTGTGTGTGTTGGAAAGTAAGGCTATTGGCAATGAATAATAAACAAAGATTCTACTGCACAAATTGGCCCTAAGCTGATCTCGTAAAAAAAATAAACAAAAACCATAGGCGCAATTTGTGTTAAACACAGTCATATAATTTTCTTTCAATTTTAAACCTTTGGACTGTGAAAATATAGTCTTTCTATCTAAACCCATTATATGTGATTAGTGTTATTTTTAATTCTCCTAGTATCTGGCATATTAGTAATAAAACGATTAACTGATAAATAATGGCATTCTTTTTATCAGCCCATAGCCCATAAAAGTATGTTTCATTTCCAACCTACCGCAGTGGGTGAACACATAAATGCAGAACTTAAAACCCGTAGCTGGACAACTGCTGATAGACACCTCCCACCCCTACGTGCGCGACTCGATCGCAGGAGACACGTCCTGTCTGAGGACCACACCGTGGGTGCTCTTTAGGCCGGGCAGCCCCGACAGATACGGTTCAGGGCATCTAAAGGAGCCACATGATCACTTTTCAGAGGGAGAGTAAACAATGTCCTTCCCGATGCTGCTAAGAGATGACTGCATAGCCTCGAAGACACTCTGTCTCTTCTCTCTTGTCAGCCTGGTGCTGAGGCTGGGGAGGGCGCCGCAGAGCCCCGGGGCTCACTGGATGTCTGGGAGCCATGGCCGCAGTGGAACTCAATGGGAAGCTGGTGACCCTCACTGCGGAGCACTGCTGGACGTCCCATGCACTCTGCCAGCCGCCACACTGCAGACAGAGCAGGAAGAGACGGAGCCACCTGGCAGGAAGAGAGATGTTTCCCCTGTAAGTTCTTCCCAGAGGAGCCCTACACTGACTAAGCTACCACACGCCAGCCAGGCGGGGGCCTCACAGTGCCCATGTCTATTATTGCAGAGCTCACAGCTGGAGATGGACTTGGAGCTGCCCTCACCTGACTGCTGGGGCCACAGGTACTCCCAGAACAATGTTATAAGGACGTTCCAGGGTTGGCCCAGCACCCTGGAAGGACAGGACTCTGGTTCTGCCACCGGTCTCTCCATCTCTCCAGACTGTGCTTCCCTGCCTTCCTGCACCTTCCAGATTGCAATCTGGATGCCATGAGCGGACAGTAGGAATGAAGGCTGCTGGTGTGAAGTTCTGTGTCACCTGGCCAGCTCCCTCACCTGGGGTCCTCCATGACTGCACTGGAGTCTTGTCCTGTTGGCAAGCTGTGGGGACAGCCTACAACCTCAGCATCACGTCACGGCAGGTGTGCCTGCACCTGGGTCCCCGGGCCGTGACCTGCAGAAGCATCTTACACTTTACCATCCCCCACCCCCTCCCACCTCCCTCATGTAAACCTGGATGGCTGGCAGGGGCTGGGGCTGCCAGTGTCCCATGGCCCTTCTGTCAGGTCCGCTAATGCCCTGTCAGGTTAGTTCACCTCCCGGGCAGGTGCTACACAGAATTGTCTCGGGTTGTAATGAAACGCTGACCTTCCCCTCTGCCTGGAGGCAGCATGAGTGGGTTTTCTCTAGTCTTCACCTCGAGGAAAGCGGGGGCTCCTGGAAGAAGCCCCGTGGAGGCAGGTCCCCAGTGGGAGTGTTTAGCCCTCAAGCAAGTCCACACTATCCTCCCACAACGTCAATTAACATCTAAGTGTTTCTGCCGGTCCAAGGCTCCACAGTGTCTTCTTTTTTTAAAAAATTTTATTTTATTTTGTCACTATACAATGGTTGATTGTTGTGGCCCATTACTGGAACCTCCCACCCCCTCCCTCTCCCCACACCCTCCCAACAACCTCATATCCGTTTACTTGTCTTATCAGCTTCAAGGAATTGTGATTGTTGCAGACACCTGATCTTGGCTGTTTCCCTCTCACATTTTGGGGGAGGTGGTTTGCCCTGTGTCCTCAGTTCTGTGAAGGATCTAAAACATTGGCGTCAGTCTCCAGCGTGTTAACAGAGAGGGCCTTCTGGGCTCTATCTCTGCCAGAGCTAACCCTGCAAGGGCGGTGCATGGCCCCTCACTTCTGCATTAAGACAAGCAAGTCTACAACCTAACGCAGGGCAGATGCTTGAAATGACTCCCACAGAGTCACAGCCCCCGGGGCAGCTGAGGTGTGGATTGGAACCTACTTCCCAGAACCCTGTCCTTCCTGTCGTGCTGCCACCTGCCTCACCTGTGGGAGGAGAAGCTGGGTCTTGGAAGCAGGAGTCCGTGCTGTCACTCAGCAGGACCTTCACACTTGGGACAAACAAGCTGAGTTCAGTCTTTCTGTGTCAACCTTGCAAAGTGACTTACAGGAAAGAGCTCATGAAGACGCTTGCCAGCCCAGCGCGATGTTTAGTGCTCACTAAGTCGTCTTCCTCGCCAAGGTCCTGTTAGTGGCTCTGATGAATCCCATGGAGTTTTTGTACAAATGGGGTTTATGTAGCAAAATCTCTGCAGTTGTAGACTTTATTATCGAATAGAGACGATTTTTTAAAAAATTATTTATTTATTTATTTATTTATTTATTTATTTTAATTTTATTTTGTCAATATACATTGTGGCTGATTATTGCTCCCCATCACCAAAACCTCCCTCCCCTCTCCCTCCCCCCCTTCCCCCCCATCAATGTCTTTTCTGTTTGCTTGTCGTATCAACTTCAAGTAATTGTGGTTGTTATATCTTCTTCCCTCCCCCCCCGGTTTTTGTGTGTGTGTGTGTGTGTGTGTGTGTGTGTGTGTGTGAATTTATATATTAATTTTTAGCTTCCACCAATAAGTGAGAACATGTGGTATTTCTCTTTCTGTGTCTGACTCGTTTCACTTAATATAATTCTCTCAAGGCCCATCCATGTTGTTGCAAATGGCAGTATTTCATTCGTTTTTATAGCTGAGTAGTATTCCATTGTGTAGATGTACCACATTTTCCGTATCCACTCATCTGATGATGGACATTTGGGCTGGTTCCAACTCTTGGCTATTGTAAAGAGTGCTGCGATGAACATTGGGGAACAGGTATACCTTCGGCTTGATGATTTCCATTCCTCTGGGTATATTCCCAACAGTGGGATAGCTGGGTCGTATGGCAGATCTATCTTCAATTGTTTGAGGAACCTCCATACCATTTTCCATAGAGGCTGCACCATTTTGCAGTCCCACCAACAATATATGAGAGTTCCTTTTTCTCTGCAACCTCGCCAGCATTTATCGTTCAGAGTCTTTTGGATTTTAGCCATCCTAACTGGGGTTAGATGGTATCTCACTGTGGTTTTGATTTGCATTTCCCGAATGCTGAGTGATGTTGAGCATTTTTTCATATGTCTGAATAGAGACGATTTTAAAGCAATCAGGCATGCTGAGTGCTGAATGGATTCTGGGTGCATCCTGTGGTCTGATAGGAAAGACAAGGGAGACACCTCAGTGGGGCGTTTCACAGATGAGTTTGAGAGGACAAGGGCCTCGCTCTTACAAGCAGCCAGGGGAGTTGATAAAAGGCACAGAATTTTGATGGTTGTTCAGTACAGGTCAAGCCTGGTCAGAGCGTATTGATTTGTCCGAAGGCTGTTTTGAGACTCGGGGAGCAAAGAGCACGTGTATTATAATCCCTAGAGTGAGGTGAATGTGGCAGTAAGCTTCTAAGCACCTGTATTGCAGGAGTGACTGTAGAAGAGACAGCACAGTGTGGGCTGTAAACTTCGGACTGCAGCTGGAAGTCTCTGTGCACAGTCACTTTGCCTCAGAGCCATGAGCCCTGGGGACGTCGGGGAAGCTCTCCTACCTCGGGAGGGAGGCTTTCCACCATGAGAACATAAAGCGTATTCTCAGGTTTCCTTTTTGGTGTGAGCTCAGGTAGAGACCGGGTCCTTTCTGTCCTTGCTGACTGGTCTCCCGTCAGGTGGCCTGCACTTCAGCGGTGTGCGGCCCACCTGCCGTCCACCGCACACAGGAGCACACGTGCCGCCGCACACGCCTCGGTCGGGTACAGAGCAGACATTTGCACCACCTATGCTCACGCTTCACTGATCACCTCAGAAGTGACATCACTGTGCAGTCTGGTTAACCAGTTGACACTCCGGCTCTGCTTTTCAAATGTGTCTGTCCCTCTTTCTGTCTCCCTCTCCCTTCTCTCTGTTAAAGGCGCGAACCTGTACAATTGTTCCTTCGTCACATCTGAGCCTCGGGTGACCATCCGCAGATGACACATTTCCCATTTTACAAGTTTTTGTCTTTATTATTTATGTCTTTATTGTTAATCTTAAATGTAATGGAGTTGAAGACCTAGCCCACTGATTTTCAGTTTTTTTTAATCTAATTATGTGCTACAGACACAAATTCTATTTATATTTAAATTTGAGTTAATATTTAAAAAATTAAAAATTTGGTTTCTCAGTCAATGGCAGCCAGATTTCAGTGCCCAAAGCCACATGAAGCTGGGGTCTGCCCCAGCGCACAGCTGGGACAGACCATCCGACACCGCCTGAACTCTGCTGGACGGTGCTGAGATACATTACTCAAAGCAATGAAAATTCTTTAATATGCACTTACCTGCATCCCACAGATTTTCATATGTGCTGATTTTATTATCACATTTAAAAGTATTTTATACTTTTAGTTATGATTATTTTTTAACCTGTGATGTGTTTTTAAAACAGCCTTAATGAGACCACTGCCATAAATTCACATCAAGTGCGCAGATCAGCGGTGTTTAACATACTCAGTCGTGTAATCAGCCCCCAATCTGACTTCAGAGTATGTTTATTACACACAAGGGAAGTCCTTCCTGCCCATCCCAAGCCCCAGGTAACAACCAATCTATTTTCTGTCCCTGTAGACTTGTCTGTTTGGGTCATTTCACAGGACCAGAGAGGACCGGTATGTGACCTTCTGCTGACTGGCATCTCTAGCAGTGACTTGAAGGTCCACCCACAGTGTAGCGCACATCATAATCCGTTCTTTTTTGCTGTTGATCGATACGCATTGTGGGACACACTGTGTTTGTTTGTCCATTCTTCAGATAACGGGCATTTGGACTGTTTCCACTTTTTGCTGTGATAAATGACGTGCGAGTTCTGCATGAACATGTGTTTGCATGTCTCTTGGGTGATCACTGAGTTGAGCAGTCACCGGTGAAGTGACAGACATTTTGACGAACTGCTCCACAAAGTGGGCACCCACTTGCTTTCACCAGCAGCGCACAGGAGTTCCAGCCTCTTGCGTCCTCATCAGCACTGGCTGCTGGCTGTCTGTTCTAAGTTTAGCCATCCTGGCAGGTGCAAATTGGAATCCCATTGTGTTTTTATCTTGTTTTATTACTTTTTAAAACTGCACATCTTTATTGTGTATGAGATGATGTTTTGAAATATATAATGAGGGCACCTCAAAAAATTCGTGGAAAGACTCACATTATCTTTCAACTCTATTTTTCCATGAATTTTTTGAAGAACCCTCATATGCCATGGAAGGCTAAATCAAGGTAATTGCCACGTGTGTCACCTCACATAGTTGTCATTTTTGTGGTTTAGAACATTTGAAGGACACTTAAGGTCTACTCTCTTAGCATTTTTCAAGAAGGCAACACGCTGTTATTAACTATGGTCGTCACGTTGTACAATAAATCTTTTAAACTTATTCCTCCTGTCTAGCTGAAATTTTGCAACCTTTGGCCAATGTTTCCTCAACCTGCATTGCCTCCCAGTCCCTGGTAACCCCATTCTACTATCTAGTTCTATGAGATCAACTTTTTCAGATCCCACATATGAGTGACATCATGCAGTACTTGTCTTTCTGTGCCTGGCTTACTTCACGTAGCTGAATGTCCTTGGGGATCATCCATGAACCACAAATGACAGGATTTATTTTTATGGCTGAGTGACGTTCCATTGTGTGCATATACCACATCTTCTTTATCCATCCATCCACTGATGGACACGCAGATTGGTTCCACATGCCAGCTACTGTGAATAGTGCTGCAATAAACATGACGTGCAGATGTATCTACAACATACAGGTTTTATTTCCTGTGGGCATATACCCAGAACTGGATTTATGGACCATACAGTAATTTTATTTTCAGTTTTTTAAGAGAACTCCATGCTGGTTTCCGTATCATCATGCTGGTTGACATTCCCACCGTCAGTGTGCAAGGTCCCTCTTCCTGCGTTCCTGCCAACACCCAGCTTGTCTTTCGATAACAGCCATCCTAACAGGCATAAGGTGCTATCTCACTGTCCCATGGCGGTTCTGATCTGTGTTTCTCCAGTGACTAATAATGTTGAGCATTTTTCATGTGCTTATTGGCCATTTTTATATCTTCTCTGGAAAAAGTGTCTATTGAAAGTTTTGGCTCATTCAAATTGGATTGTCTTTTTACTACTGAGCTGTCTCCATAAGAGACTTATCAGACATGTGATTTACACAATGTTCTCCCATTCTGTGTTGTCCTTTTACCCTCTGGTGTCCTCAATTGAAGTACCAGAGGTGTTAATCTATTACAGCAACTAGTGACACCTGACACAGAAGCCACACTCACACATGAGCTGTCAAACATTCTTCCTATCTGTTAGGTACACAACAGGCATACACGAGAATGACATTGTTGTTTTAAGTTCTTGTTACTTAATTATAACTCAAGATAAGCTTTTCTTAAACAGATAAGCCATATTTTCATGTGTGTCAATTTTTTTCCTTACTGGTATGTGAAAGCTCATTATATATTGAGAAAATCCACACCTTGTCAAGAGATGTTTAAATGTTTTCACTATGTCGTGATTAGTACATTGATTTATCTCTGTTACTTTTGACCAAAAAGAAGAGTTTTATAAGATTTTGAAGTCAAATGTACAAACATTTTACTTTGTGGTAAAAAGGTGTTGTAGGCTGCACCAGGATGAGACTTTTTCACTCATAAATTTAAAATGCAAACATCATGCATACATTTAATGTTTAATTTTTTTTCAGCTTTTGAACTTTAAGGAAATGGTTTATTATGAGCAATAAGGTTTAGCTGCACACATGACACATACACATGTGCACTGGTTTAATTGAAAGAGATGGTCTGCCAATCCTCACAGCATGGTTTTATTTACTAATCTGTTCATTTCTCCCCCACTTGATTAAGACGCTATCCTCATCATATAATTAATGTTCACATGTAATTTTGTTTACTTCTTGACTCTTCCTTCTGGCATAACCAGCCAACATAAAATTATTTCAATTACTGTCACTTTACAATTAAGGCATTATAATTATTTATGGCTCTACTCATTTCAGAATTTTCTTTGGGAGTACTTCCCAAAGATTTAGTAATATGAGATGGAAGTTCCCAGTCCTATTTCACCAATTTCTCTTTGACTGCATTCCATAACCACACATCCACATGACAAAAATTCAGTAAGACAAGTTTGGGGACATTTATCAGAACGGACATCTCCCTGCAGTCCTGTGCCTGGAGAGGCCTCTGCCGCGTGATTGCTGCATTGTGATCTGTGATCTTCAGCGTCTTCCTATTCACTATGGATAACTCGGATGTCTGGGACATCTTGGTAACCCATATCAAACCACACATGTTACGTTTATATTTTTCTCAAAATCCTGTTTTTAAAAAGAAATCCAAGTTAGCTCAATCTGGGGAACTGTGTTTTTGAGTAAGGTGTTCTAACTCCATTGAGCAAAAAAGCAAAAATCGCTGTTAATTCAAAGGCAGAGCCACCATTTGTCATGACTGGGGACTGTGGATTTGTGAGCATCCTTACTCACTCCTGTCACTCCATCCTGACCCTCTCCTGGGGACAGCGTCAGCCCAGCTTTGGTGTGGTTGTCTTGCTGCCGGCATGAAGTTGCTTTGGCGGAACCTGCACTGGCTTCTTACTGGCCTAGGCCGACCTCTGTCTTGCATGACAGTGGTTGAGTAAAGGATCTGAGTTAAATTAGCCAGTTTGGAGAGAGCCATAAAATCAAGCAGTTTTATAATTATCAAGCCACGAGGAGTCTAGTCATTCCTTAGGGTACGGTGGTTGAAACTTAATACAGAAATGCACTGATGATGTGCTCAAGCAATCTTCAGACTGAAACTGATTTAGGACTAGACTTCCTGGTTTTTTGAAAAGAATTGAAAGCATTGTCAGCAGTGACCAGGTGTTGCTATGGTGACAGTTCTCTAAGGTAGAGGTCTCCAAAATGCAGACACGTGCACACGGGGGTGGATGGGTTTAAGGTGAATTAAAAATCAGTGCTTTGCCCAGTGTGACTTTAGAGCAGGAAGTGTCATTTCATGAGCCAGGTGGGCAGTGCCACCCATCCTCCCCCTTTGTGTCCTGCAGGAAGAGGCCGGGAGCCCCAGCGTCAAGAGGATTATAGACAACATGAACCAATTCCGAAGAGACTGGGCCCTGCAAGATTAATGTCTTTAAAAGATTTTGGAAGGAAACTTCCTGTTGAGGAGGACACAGTGAAGATGACAAGCTCGAGCAGACCACAAAAGAAGAGCAGGTCCCCAGCTCCTGCACTCTGACCTTTGTCGTCTGCATTTTAGGGTAAAGGCAATGATACTTATCGGACCTGACGACATGTCAACCAAGAAATTGGGAATCATAATAATGACTAGTTTTCCACATCAGTCTTTGTGTCTATTGTTTTAACTATAAAGGTCACCCCACAGGAGTACTGTACTTAGTTATCTTTTCTATGACACTATGAACCTAATTATCAAGACATTTAAAAAATTTTGTTTTCTCTTGTTTTGTTCCTAATTGTCACATATGTCCATAAGATACCTGATATATTTGCATAAACATCCATTCAATAAGTAAATATTCATATATATTAAAATACAGCCTTTTTCATTTATTACTAAAGGAGTGTACATTCAAAACTGTATTGTGGTAAAAAATAAAGTTGCTATATTTGCCCAGCTTGATTCACTTTGTTTCTTAGGTAAGTTAATATTCAGTTCTTTGAAATGAAACATTTTCCCTTGTTGAGAAATCAGAATGTGATTGATATTGTGACACGACACGGCCTCTTGCTTTGGTATTGATCCACAGGCAAAGACATCCTTCGGTAAAACAGACGTGGAGGTGGAGGACAGAAGGCACACGCATGGGGTGCCGTGCGGAGCAGGCCTCTCGGTCTGTTTCTGAGCGCAGGTGAGACGGGGACCCCAGCCCACGCTGGGCCCCAGGGAGCACGTGAGGGCCTCTACCTGTGGATACTGCACAACCGCACTGCCTCGCGTCCAGCCAGCAGCAGAAAACTAGCAAGTGATCCTCTCCTCCGCACCAACAAACTTTTCTCGGGATCTCTGATTTTCACAGACTTACTTCATTAGCATCGCTGTAAATAGAGGCATGAAGCCGGAGAGAAAAGTATGAAATCTCTGTGTTCTTCTTGTACTATATTTATAACTCTAACCCTAACTTGACCTGGCTTATTGTCATTCATCTATTAATACTGGTGGGTATAAGGAAGGGTTTCTCTTGGCACACATATTTTATGAATACAATCATTTTTTGAGGGTGCTACTTAAGTGAACGCAAGTTGTAGTGTGCTTTTGCAATTATGACTTTTTGCACAGACAGGGGTGCTCTTTTCTTTAGCTGTCAGGTGGTGGCCGAGGTGGGAGTTGATGCCATTATGGCAGAGGTGGTCCTCTCAGCGGTTGGAGCCCATGTTGACAGAGGTGATCCAGGCACTGGTTGGTGGCCACGATGACAGGTGTTGTTCAGGCAGATAGAGGTGATAGAGGCTGTGGTTGGTGCCTGTAATGACACAGGTGAGACAGGTAGTGGCTGATGCTCATGATAGCAGAGGTGGTCCTTCCGGTGGTAGGTGCCGGTGATGACAGTGGTGGTCCAGGCCCTGGCTGGTGGCCATGATGACAGCAGTGTCCCGGCACTGGTTGGTGCCTGTAAGTACAGAGGCGGTCCTCTCTGTGGTTGGTGCTCATGTGCAGAATGATGGCAGAGAGGTGGTATTGGACACTGTGCCTGGCAGAAAATAGCTTATCAATTAATATTTTGGAAATACCTCCATCGGACTTATATATTACAGAAAGATGTAAGTTATTTGGCAGTTAGTTTTTCCCTTTGTTTATGTTCATAAATTGTACTATTTTACTCTGTCCATAAATTATTAATCATAGTGAAGAGGACATGTTGATAATTGAAATTTTAAAAATTCCAGTGCAACCTGAGACTCCGTCTCCTGAGCAGGGCATGCATGTTCATTCTGCATTACATCTTTAAATGCGATGCATCCCTCCATGTCTGTTGTTAGAAGTTGGAAGTAAGAAAAACAAGCAGGTGAAATTGCTGCGTTATCACATTGTCGAATTGGCGTATCACACTGTCCGTGGGTGGGAGCACGTTAAGGCATACCTGTGGGAGGTTGCCTATCTCATTTTTTTCAAAGTAAAGGCATTTTCAAACAAAGGGATATTCTCTTGCGTTGAAAGGAAGGTATAAAGCATAAGGAACTGTTTGGATTTGTTCTCAAGTCAGCCTGGCAGCATTAAGACCCTACCACCCACGTTACAGTGCAGGTCACTTTGGGATATTCTGTCTGAATAAAATTGTCAAAGAATTAGAAGGCTAGCATTTGATTAAAGTTTAATGAATTATTATTGTTGGATAAGTAAAAATATTAAACTTAGTATATACCAAAGTGTGGTATAAGAAGAGATACATTATTCAAAAATGATCATATCAGACCATTTGGTATGTTCGTTTTGCTGTTGCAGAAGCAAGTGTCTTGGCTGGAGCAAGGTTAGACGTGGCTACTTTGAATTAGGACCAGAACTCACGTTTGCTGCTCATATGATACCTGCCCCCCCCCCCCCATTTTAATGCTATTTCCATTATATTCTGTGTTTTGTGGCAGAGAAATGTAGACCTGATAATAATAAGACTAACTTATTAGAAGTTAATAACAAGAGGAAAATAAAATACTGGATGACAATACTGTGTAAGATGGGAAGGATTTGGTCAAAGGTACGTCTGTGATCCTTGAATGATCTGGGATGAGGGTAGAAATAGGTATTTAGTTGCAGACGTTACTGAGCTGAGTGTGATTCTGGAAGTTTAAGGATAGCCAGTTAGAAACAGAAAAAGTTTTAGCCTTTAAATAAGTAGAGAGAAAAATGGATTCAAAAACTTAAACTGAAGAAAGGCATGAAAAAAAGAAAAAAAGAGCTTAGAAAAATAATGCAAATAAAAATCGCAAAAGAACATTTTAGGGGAAAAAAATAGGTTGTATCACTCCTCCCACTTCAGTCAACCCTTTCCTTCACGCGGTTACTTTTCTGCTGGTTTTCTGCCACGACAACACGGAAATTAGGTAGACGCGTCTCCATCATCCCCCCTTCTTTCCCAAGTTTTTATTGAAATTCATATACATTTACTCTCCGTTAATATTCATAACACCTCAAGAAGCTCCTTCTAGTATTTCTATACCCTCTTCATTCTCTTCCAATTTTTACTTTGTTTTATTTTTCTATTACTGCAAATATAGTTATAATTGCAAATTTTATTTTATTTTATTTATTTTTATTCATTTTTTAAATTTTATTTTATTTTATTTTACTTCTCAAAATACATTGTACTGGGTTTTCATGCCCCTTTACCCATTCCTCCCATTCTTCCAATTTTTAAATATTTATATCGTATCGAAAGTCTTAGAGCATGTTAAATATGATCCAATAAACACTGCACTCTATCCTCTATGACCATCATTTAATTTTAGTTATAAAGATAAAGTTTGTATTAATCCTCATGCCAGTGTCCAGTCATCTGGCTGTTTGAAGCGTGTCTTCCTTCAGTGTCTCAGGAGGTCCCCAGGAGGAGGTTGTGGACTGTTTTGCGTGGTTACAGCACTTTGCTCTTTTTATCTGAATTCGCTGTGACCGGCAATGGCATCCCTGACTCTCACTGTCTTTCTCAAGGATCTGAAATAGGCTCCTTTGTCACCTTCTCTTAGAAAACTCTGATGACAGTCTGGTCTTCACTTTCCTGCCTATGACTTGGTCTTACTTCCCGAGTGATTTTTTTCTTCTTCTTTATTAACACAATAGCTTTATAAGCAGCATTGATGTTGATCGTTCTGGATTGATTTTTTTCAGATGGTCAGTATAACCTTATAATATGTGGTGTCATGACTTATTTATTTACTTATTTACTTATGTATGTATTTTCTTGGTAACATATTTCACTTTACTGTAAATATTTTTTCAGTTTATTATTGTGGGGTACAATGAGATTCAATGCACGCATATACTGTGCAATGATTCACGTAAGGTAGAGAGCAGTTTTGTGCCTTTGCCCACCCCTTCTCTCCCAAACCTTCCTCCCCTCCTGTTCTCTGGAAACCATTATCCTACTCTCTACTTCTAGAAGAACCACTTTTTAATTTTTTTCCAGATCCCACATATGAGTGAGATCATGGGGTATTTGTCTTTCTGTATCTGACTTGCTTCACTTAACAGGATGGTCTCTAGTTCCATCCATGTTGCTGCAAATGAGAGGATTTCATTTCTTTTTACAGCTGAGTAGCATCACATTGTGTATATTCACCACAGTTGTTTTAGTTTTGTTTTTTGGTTTTTTGGGGGGGTTTTTTTGTTTTTTTTCCATTCACCAAGGTCAAGGGTTCAGATTAAAAATTAAAATATAATTTGCTTGAACTTTTGGTCTTGTTCTGCTCTGTTGTTTCTATTTTTAATCTTTATGCACTTCTTTAATGACGCCTCACGTCTCAGATCACAGAGACACACACTAGTGACACGTGGCTAGGACTGGAATGCCAAGTTCTGAGAGTCTCCGTTCCTGCCCTTGCAGCTGTAGGACTCTGAGCAAGCTACTTAGATCTGACTCAGTTTTCCACTCTGCAAAAAGGTTTACTAGGTTTTTGTGAGGGTCTAGATGTGGCATGAAAAGTGCTTTTCCCAGTACTGGACATAGGAATTGCTCAGTAAATGCCCCCAACAAGAACATCTTGTACACACACAAATAAAACAGCTGTAGAGAGCCCAAAGCAGAGCCTTTAAAGCTGGACAAGAAGGATGGAGTTCAGGGTAGAAGCAGAACCATCACGCCTTGGATGTGGCAGTGACTGGAAACCGCGTCAGAAGCCGCCTGTCCGGCACAGCAAGTCACTTCACAGTAAGGAAGTGGAAGCCGTACGTCTTACTGAAGGTCACATGTTGGCTAGCATCAGAAAAGAAAGGCGTGACTTAAAAAGTGCTTGACACAGTTCCTGAATAATGTGTGTGCCTTCAGAAAAAGGAAATAAAGTCAATACAACGAAGAACTTCTATCCCAACCCTGATTCTTTCACCATTAATATCGTCACCACCACAAATGTGATGATAGTCTAGGTAGAAGCCTAAGGCTTCACTTCGCTTATCTACATTGTTGTGTGTGTGTGTGTGTGTGTGTGTGCGCGCGAGTGTGTGTGAGTGTGTGTGTGTGTAAGTGTGTGTGTGTAAGTGTGTGTGTGTGCATGTGTGTGTGAGTGTGTGTGTGTGCGTGTGTGTGTGAGTGTGTGTGTGAGTGTGTGTGAGTGAGTGTGTGTGTGCGTGTGTGTGCGTGTGTGTGAGTGTGTGCGAGTGTGTGTGTGCGTGTGTGTGAGTGTGTGTGTGTATGTGTGTGCGTGTGTGTGAGTGTGTGCGTGTGTGTGTGTGCGTGTGCGTGCGTGTGCGTGTGAGTGTGTGTGTGTGTGTGAGTGTGTGCGAGTGTGTGCGAGTGTGTGCGTGTGTGTGAGTGTGTGCGTGTGCGTGTGAGTGTGTGTGTGTGAGAGTGTGAGTGTGTGCGAGTGTGTGTGTGTGTGTATGTGTGTGCGTGTGTGTGAGTGTGTGCGCGTGTGTGTGTGCGTGTGAGTGTGTGTGTGTGCGTGTGTGTGTGTATGTGTGTGCGTGTGTGCGAGTGTGTGCGAGTGTGAGTGTGTGCGTGTGTGTGTGTGTGCGAGTGTGTGCGAGTGTGTGTGCGAGTGTGTGTGAGTGTGTGTGTGTGTGTATGTGTGTGCGTGTGTGTGAGTGTGTGCGTATGTGTGTGTGCGAGTTTGTGTGTGTGTGTGCGTGTGTGTGCGTGTGCGTGTGAGTGTGTGTGTGTGTGTATGTGTGTGTGTATGAGTGTGTGTGTGTGTGAGTGTGTGTGTGTGAGTGTGTGTGTGTGAGTGTGCATGTGTGTGTGTGCGAGTGTGTGCGAGTGTGTGTGTGTGTGTGTGAGTGTGTGCGAGTGTGTGCGTGTGTGTGTGTGTGCGTGTGTGTGCGTGTGCGTGTGAGTGTGTGTGTGTATGTGTATGAGTGTGTGTGTGTGTGAATGTGTGTGTGTGTGAGTGTGTGTGTGTGAGTGTGTGTGTGTGAGTGTGCATGTGTGTGTGTGCGAGTGTGTGCGAGTGTGTGTGTGTGTGTGAGTGTGTGCGAGTGTGTGCGTGTGTGTGTGTGTGCGTGTGTGTGCGTGTGCGTGTGAGTGTGTGTGTGTGTATGTGTGTGTGTATGAGTGTGTGTGTGTGTGTGAGTGTGTGTGTGTGTGTGAGTGTGTGTGTGTGAGTGTGCATGTGTGAGTGTGCATGTGTGTGTGTGCGAGTGTGTGCGAGTGTGTGTGTGTGTGAGTGTGTGCGAGTGTGTGCGAGTGTGTGCGTGTGTGTGTGAGTGTGTGCGTGTGCGTGTGAGTGTGTGTGTGTGTGAGTGTGTGAGTGTGAGTGTGTGTGCGAGTGTGTGTGAGTGTGTGTGTGTATGTGTGTGCGTGTGTGTGAGTGTGTGCGCGTGTGTGTGTGCGTGTGAGTGTGTGTGTGTATGTGTGTGCGTGTGTGTGTGTGTATGTGTGTGCGTGTGTGCGAGTGTGTGCGAGTGTGAGTGTGTGCGTGTGTGTGTGTGTGCGAGTGTGTGCGAGTGTGTGTGCGAGTGTGTGTGAGTGTGTGTGTATGTGTGTGCGTGTGTGTGAGTGTGTGCGTGTGTGTGTGTGCGTGTGTGTGCGAGTGTGTGCGAGTGTGTGTGAGTGTGTGTGTGTGCGTGTGTGTGTGCGTGTGTGAGTGTGTGTGTGTGCATGTGTGTGTGTGCGTGTGTATGTGTGCGTGTGTATGTGTGCGTGTGCGTGTGTGTGTGTGCGCGTGTGCGTGTGTGCGTGTGTGCGTGTGTGAGTGTGTGTGTGTATGTGTGTGCGTGTGTGTGTGCGTGTGCGTGAGTGTGTGTGTGTGTGTGTGAGTGTGTGTGTGTGTGTGTGTGTGTGTCCTAATTTCATATGCCCACTTGCCCTCCTTAGGGGATGCCCAGAGAGCTGGTGAAACAGTTTCCAGTCTCGTCTTTGAGGCTGTTTCTGGACGAGATCAGCATGTGCTTCAGCAGACAATAAACAAAACGATCCTCCCAGTGTGGGTGGACGTTTTCCAACCCACGGAGGACCCACGCAGAACGAAGAGGCGGACGGGGTGCACTTGCTTTCTCTGCTCGAGCTCCTGCCCTCCTGGTTCTAGGGTGTCACACTAGGACAAAATCACATCACCAGCTTTCCTTGTACTTCAAACTGCAGAGAGCAGATCGCAGGACTTCTCGGCCCTCATAACCGTGAGGGCCAGTTCCTGCCATGATTTCATCTACCTGTCTGTCTGTCTGTCTGTCTATCTCCTATTGATTCTGTTTCTCTGGACAGCCTGGACTATCTATCTATATCTATATCCACTGAAGCTTGTGCTTATTTTTCTAGCATGATAAGCGGTGTGCCTGTGCCTTACAATTCAAGTTTGGGGCGGCCTTCACAGGGAATGTGTTGATAGTGTAGATGTGCTAAGTTTCCTCATTTGGCTTCCAAGAGTCTTTTCTCCCAATTTCTCTATTCCCTGGCCAGCGACTCCTTTCCAGGTCCCTCCTCATTTGCTGAGCCGGGTTCCCCAGGGCTCAGTTCTTGGGCCTCCTTTCTTCTGTTTTCTTCCTGCTGTAACCACCTCCCTCCTTTCTGCTCCACCTCGTGGCTGTAAAAGTGCACATAACAGGATGGTTGAGAACGTATCAGAGGTGAAATCCCAGATGCTACTTTCAGAGCTTTGCCTAACGAACTTCAGCGCCACCTGTTTCTTCTCTGTCTCAGTCTAACTTTGGTGTGACCCGCTGTGGCCACAGAGCGATAGTGCACGCTCACCGACACCTCGCGTGCATGGCAAACTCAGGAGCATTCGTTGGGAAGAGCTTCCTGGGCCCTTCAGTGTGAGGCCCGCCTGCTTAGTGCGGGACCCAGGGCTGTCCCTGAGAAGCCGGTGAGGGCGCAGAGAAGCTCATACCCTTCTCGCTGCTGTCCCGGTAAAGCAGGCCAAGCACAAACAGACGAGCAATGAGCAGCCTTGAACACAGGGCGGCATTAAGTGAAGACACAGGCAGTCCTTGGATGGGCAGCAGGGCACGGGCAGAGGAGCCTCACAGCCGGCCTTGCTCACTGGATCTCCACTCACGGCCTGTGAGTCTGAGTCCAGCCTTTGTGACCTTGACTGTCATTGCGGCTGTCTGGGGTACACTAGCTCAGGGTGTCCCAAACTTTTCAACTATAAGAATTACCTGCAGTTCTGTTAATCTTATGACGTGCCCAGACAATTAGCCTGAGATTCCGAGCTACGGCTCTGGACTGTGGCTGAGGAATCCCGAACAATCATTTCTCACTCTCTCCCTCCCTCAAAGATTTAGCAGACTTGGAACAGGGCTCGTTCCATAAAAGGTAGTTTTCCCAGGAAGAATACCGAGTTCAATACTTTTTAAGTTCCTCTAGCATCGGTGCTTTTTATAACATTCCCAATTCTTTATATATTTAAATATAAACGTAAATATTCTGAAATAAACACAATATTAGTTACCATATTTTAAAAATAAGAAACCATCTGCAATTGTAGAAAATATGTTGAGAACATCGGTTAATTTGATGAAACACAAAATTGCACTTTAGATGGTTATAATATGCAACGAATACCCAAGTTCAAAAATTACTATGATTACCCATGCATTTGAATTATTTATTTACAAAAATGTAAGCATTTTGTTTCATATTGTTTCACAGAGAATCTATTTAGGTTAGGTTGCCTATGAAAATGAATTAAAAAATAACACAATATCTTTATAAAATATGATTTCTTAACAATGGAAATGTTAAAATATGCAACTTTATGCACGTTAAGCTGTGTGGGCATGGAATCTGTTAAACTTCAAAGGAAGTCAGTTTTGTGTCCTGTCAGTGACGGATGTAGTTCCTATCAAACATGTAAGTTTCCTCACGCACAAGGGAAGCTATAAAAGATTTAATAATGCAATTAATCTAAAACATAAATAAATAATGCTTGATACATTTTCCAAATTAACTTAATGTTTAAGCCACTATAAGCTATAATTTTTGTTCCTGTCTGTAAGTAGAAAACGTGCTGAATTAAAACGTGAACTGCATGAAACTGGCCTATTAAAGACATAAGAAGTAAACCGTCCCCGATGGTGAAGTGCACCTGGTTACCCAGAGGTGCAGGAGCTAGGAGCAGACACCTGGGTCTAAGTGGCTTTGCTGAAAACTGTGTGACTTGGGACTGGCTCCAGACATCTTTTCCCCACCCCCGGACATGAGGAGACCCCTGGCTTCTGTAAACCTCTTCTAACCGTCTGCAATTCTGTGTCCACATGTGTACGGCGGGGAGGGCGTCTACACAGAGCCAAGGCACGTGGGCTCATGGCTGGCTTAAACTCCTCCAAGCCCAGGAGGGAGCTGGGGCACCTCTTCCGAGATGGAAAGGGGGTGTGCGGTGCATAACATCAATGACGCTGAGGATGGTGACCAGAAGGGTGGCAGGAGCAGGAGCAGCACAGGCAGTGACCGCTCGCAGCTGCCACACCACACGCATTCAGAGCAGGTGTTGTCTCACCACTCACCCTTCAGATCTCAGCCAAAGCAGCAAACACTAGCTCAGACATCACCTCCTGAGGAGTCTTTCCTTATGCCCGGGCTCCACTGGCCTGAATTCTCTACTCAGTATCACTCTTCCAGGCTATTTTTTTGTCTTAACATTTATTGCTAAGGAAACGTTTGTACTCATTTATTCCTGCTTTGTGGGCTGTCACCCCCGCTGGACTATGGAACCCACACAGCGGGTGTTCACTGGCTCTTCCATAAGTGATGATTAAACCCACCAAAACGGTGGTTAGGGGGCAGGCGTCCAGCACGATTTCCTCTTCTGCGCCCGCATCTACTGCACCTGCCGTCCTGCTGTCTAAGGCTGGAGTCCTGACGCCTCCAGGACTCCTCTTTTTCCTGTGTCCTACACATCAGGAAACCCACCCGGAGCTGACCTCTTCTCACTAACTCTGCAGCAGCCACCAACACCCAGCATCCATCTGTCTGGATCCAAAGTGCCCTGCACAATGCCTTTTAACCACACAGCAAGCACTGTCTTTGAAGATGTCACTCCACATCCAAACCCTTTGGTGGCAACTCCATGTCACTCAGAGATGAAGTCAGCTCCTCTACAGCACTGGGTGGAGCCTGTGGTCCTGCCAAGCTGGGCTCGCCCCTGGGAGGGTTGAACTTCTCACAACTCTCTCTTCCCTTCTCTTACCTAAGCAGGTCCCTCCAGGCCCTCACATCCCAGCACAGGCCTGCTCAAGGCCTTCCTACGGCTCATCTCTCCACATCTTTGCTCAAATGTGACCTATCCTGATGCCCTCTTTAAAGTCAAATTTCCCACACATTTTTATTACCTGTCTGCTACTGTTTGGAACATAAGAGCCTCAAGAACAGGGATTTTGTCTGCTTTACCTGTAGACATGTCTACCCCGGTGCCAAAACACCCTTCACACCCTCGTTTTGATTAAGGGATGAACAAGGGAATCAATTAATGCAATAGTGATGAGCTATTTATTCTTAATTCATTGATTTATTTTAGAATTTTAAGCTAAAGAAACTCTCTAAATATTGTTGCAGAGCCCCAAGCCAGGTGATAGAGTTTGGATGTGTTGTCCTCCCAGAACTCATGTGGAAATCTGGTCCCCACTGTGGCAGTGTTGGGAACTGATTGAGTCATGGGGTGGATCCCTCATGAATGGATTAATGCTCTCCCTAGGGGAGGGGGGATTAATGAGTGAGTTCTCGCTGTGTTAGTTCCAGGAAGAGCTGGGTGTTTAAAAGACCCTGGCACCTCCCCTCTCCCTCTTGCTTCCTCTCACCATGTGATCTGCTTGTACCCACCAGCTAACACAGGTGGTTATGATGGGGGACAGGACTTCCCTGGAGTTTTAGTCTATTTTGTGTTGCTATAACAGAAATACCTGAGACTGGGTAATTTATAGAGAACAGAGGTTTATTTGGCTTATGATTCTGGGACAGCTGCATCTGGCACGGGCCTCAGGCTGCTTCTAATCATGGAGGAAAGTGGCAGGGAGCCAGAGGGTACAAGAAGATAACATGGCAAGAGGAAGCAACAGAGAGAGAGAGAGAAAAAAAAGGTGCCAGGGTCTTTTTAAACAACGAGCTCTCACAGGAACTACTAGAGTGAGAACTCACTCATTAGTCCCCCATCTCTCAGGGAGAGCACTAATCCATTCATGAGGGATCCACCCCCATGACTCAATCAGTTTCCAGCACTTCCACATTGGGGATCACATTTCCACATGAGTTTTGGAGGGGATAACACATCCAAACTCCATCACCACCCTTCTGGTATGGAGACGGGACAAAACACAAGCAGCATGGCTTGAGGAATTCTGCTTTTACCAGGCTAATCCCAAACTAACCCTTCCTTCAGTTAAATAAAATGTGTTGACTTACAGCTTGCATACAAATGGCACACACTCTAAGTTTTCAAAAAGTGCACATGCGTGTGACAACCACGCTACAGGGATGGGGAATGTCTCCCTCAGCCAGAAGGTGCCTGTTTTCCCTGTGCCGTCCCTGCATTCCGGCCTCTGCCCACAGCAACTGTACACCCGGTTTTACCACTGGATTTGTTCTGCTTATTCTGGAACTGCCTATACATTAAGCCACATATGTGCTGTTTCGAGTCTGCCTCGTGCGGCTCAGCACAGCATGTTTGCTCCATGTTACTGGGCTGTTCAGTGTCCCGTTGCATGGAGACAACGCATTCTGACCTTCCATCCACCTGTTGATAAGCTTTGCTCTCTGTCTGCTTTTTCTTGTTTGACAGTTTGGATCTGTTATACATAAACTTACTATGGACACTCATGTACAAGCTATTTTATGGATACGTGTTTCAATTCTAAGGCAATTCTTTTAAAATCTGATGAAATAGAGGATGCTTTTTGTTCTCTTTTCAAAAAGAACCCTTTCAAGGGTTAGATTTTTTTTTCACAAGTAGAACAGTCCAAGTATTTATTCATAGAAATAAATATTTTAAGTTTTTAAGCCCTTGAAAGCCTGGAATTGTTTGAGATGGAAATAAAGACACAGGATGTTTTCTCAAGTCATCTAGAAACTGATGAATACTAAGTTCTCAGAATATTCACCGTTTTCCCCATAAGCTACTTATGAAATTCCGAAAATCTATTACCACTGGATTTGGAATTTAAAAATGTTATTATTACATGAAAATTATGCCTTAAATTCCTCATTTTGGTAAGGTCAATTATTTTATCTTTTGTAACAAAAATAAACCTCAAGAGAAATGCTGTACTATAGAGATAGGTAGACTTGTAATTCATAGTTTCACTCCAATCATAAAATAGTGTAATTT
This sequence comes from Cynocephalus volans, assembly GCF_027409185.1. Taxonomy (NCBI): domain Eukaryota; kingdom Metazoa; phylum Chordata; class Mammalia; order Dermoptera; family Cynocephalidae; genus Cynocephalus; species Cynocephalus volans. Next base: position 1,506,767 of record NC_084473.1, on the reverse strand, counting down.
TCATAAAAATTTCTCCACAGTTAAAGCCATTGTTCACCTCTGAAGCCCGGAGCTGTCCCACTGGAGGGAAACAAGAAACAGCGGCCGTGTCACCACGGCTCCTGGAAGAGGAGAAAGCCTGGGCAGTGGACGTGCGGCTGGAGGATGCCGTGGGGGCCTTTCCCCAAGGCTCCTGCTGCAAGATTTGCTTCCCGACCAGTGCTCAGTGGCCACTGTGCCTCACAGCTCAGCTTGTTCAGGTGGAGTCTCAGTGACCCTGAAACCTCTGCCCAGAGTTCCCATCCCTCCCTTTGCTTGCTCCTCAAGGACGGGCCCTGAGGGCCATCTGCACCTTAAGTCCTCCTCTGGGTGAGTTTGTATCAAACTTGCTCGCTTGTTTTCTTGCTTGTTGTTTGGAGGAAGATGCAAAAATTAATGTAGATTTTAGTATAACCAACATCAGCTAACACTTCGGATCACTCCCAGCATGAGGCTGTTCCCGGGATGACCCTGGAAGGGCCTGAGACCCCGTCACGGTGGGGAGGGGCCCTCCACTCGGACGAGGAACTGCAGGAAACTGAGGACAAGAAGAGTCTCTCTGTGGTCACCATCATGTTGGCCCACGTGTGTGGGGAGATTTGAGTTGTAAAATGTGAAACCTCAGTAAGTAAATGTTTCACTGTTGTGTTGACCGGGTTTATTACAATGAATGTTTACATTTTAAATTTTAAAAGAACATGCACATATGTGCTTCAAAAGCAGGCCTGATATTAGTTACCAGCCGCCTGTTCCCAGGGGAGCCTGTGGAGCACTTTGTCCCCCATTCCAGCAGCAGTGTCAATGGGACATTGAGTGTTTTACCCCGAGCCACTCCTCTATTGAAAAAAATCAACTGAGCCCAACTGCATCCCTTTTCAAGAGCAAAGTACATAACTCCTCACACACCACTTTGTGTTCAATAATTCAGTAATTTGCTTCATATATTAAAATAAAATTGGGCTGGAAGTTAGAATATCTGTCTTCCAAGGCTGTCGGTTACTATGTAGCCTCAGGATATCAACTAAATTCAAATAGCTTTGTATTCTGTGCACAATACCCTCGCTGAACTAGATCATTTTGATTGCACAGAGTTCAAGAACGTACAGTAGACAAGACGATAAGGTTCTGTATGAGTTAAACAAATAATAGAATAAGAGGAGAACAATGAAATAATAAAACAAAATATTCAAAATGTCCATGTAAAAGTATTGTTCCTGGTTTGATATTCGAGAAAGTACCATGAATATTTATTATAATTAAAAGCACCAACAATTCTTTGTGATAAAACATGAATATCATAAACTATAATGAATTGTGGATACTAAATCACTTAGAATTGTTAAATCCCCATCAAATTTAGGGAATTACTTAGTAGGGAAGATACCTACAAACTGTTATAATAGATGCAATATTGCCACTGTCGTATTTTAAAGCAAAGTCATTTTCCTAACTATGAAAAGCACAAAAACCTTTCTATCAGAGAGTACGTGAGTGAGTAGCTTCTCCAAAGCAGAATCCCACAGCCAGGCCCATTTCTTCTTGCTTCAGGGGCACTTCTGTACACTCGCCCTCCCGGTCAGGCGTGCTTCCGTCCATCCCTGGCCCCAGATGTCATGCTTGCCAGAGCTTCATTTCACACAGGCCTCTTTTCCTGCAGTGTTTACATCCTGAACCTCTTCCCCACCTTTCCCTCATCTACACTGGCTGGGCATTTCTCAGTACCCCAGGGAGCTGGTGCATTGGGGAGGCCTGTCCACGCTGTGAATGCTGGAAGGTGCATTCCTGTGAAACCAAAGCTCTTCCAAAACAGCCTCTTATTAAAATAGGGGAATTTGATGGGGCAGAGAAAAGATAAACTTAAAACTGGTGGAAGGAGCCTCTTCGGTGACTAGTGCATAATTATCTATAGATTGGACTTAAATGTTAAGCTGTGGGGTCTGACCCCCGTTTGAATGTGGTCTGACTCCCGTTTGAATGTGGTCATTGCATTAGCATCCTGCACTTTACAAGTATATAGATGAGAAATTAAACAAATCACAAACTAGATTATTCCAAGTATGTGAATAATTATAGTCATATGGAAACCTGCGCAAGTCTTACGAAATACATTAAAGTAAAAATGTAGAAAAACACTAGGCTCTGTGCTCGCTTCGGCAGCACATATACGAAAAACACTAGGCTTTATAGGTCCAACTGTGTAAAAATCTGTACACTTGAAACATGTTTTAGTAGGGTCATACAGAAATAAAAATAATTAAGCATTTAAAAAATCTTTACCAGTGTTGTAAGGTTATTATAACTTAAATAATTAAAACTGCTTTAACTAGATAAAGTGAAACAAAGCGAATTCATTTGCTAGCTATTCATTCATTTATCCCTAAGCTAGATAGTAACATTGATCAATCTAGTAATGATATGTTTGTTTCTTGGCTATTTTATATGCCATTTGAAAATCTTTATTTTTTAAAATAACACATTATTACTATTATTATTATTGTTACTTCCAAGTTGAAAATGATTCCCTGTTTCTTTTAGTTCTAGGCAAAATTGCCTACACTTTCTTTCCTTAGTTGACGTAATTGTTTCATGTAAGGCCTCCAGCTGTTAGACTCCAGTATCATCATCCTAATAGAACATATCAAAGAACTAGAGGAAAAACTGAGCTGTTTCTAAAGCTCACTAATAACAATACTTCTGAAGCCTCTATCACTGCATCCTCATGGGATGAAATCTAATTGAGAAGTTGGCTTTTAAAAATGATCTCTTTGCCATTTGGTAATCTTGAAGAGTCACAGTTGGTATCGTGCTAATAACCTGAGATATCTAAAATTTATTAACACTAATAGAAAAATGACTACGCTTTATAGTGAGTTCAAACAAAATACTAATGTTTTTCAGATATCAATCCATGTTTAATAATTAATAAGCATACTTATTTTTGTAACTGAATTATTGAAAACAATGTACTTCTAGAAACAGAAAATTACAGACCTACTAACATAGCTTTCACATCATACAATATTTGACATTTTCCATTAGTTTCTGAAAATTGTAAACATAAACTTACCAATCTGAAATGTAACTCATTAACATTAAGTATAAAAATAAAAATTAAAGGAAAGTCACCTAACCAAAAGGCAACATGTGAATTTCATCTTATTTATCTTTCATTAAGTTGATTTTAATTCAGCCTTTGATCCCATCTGATATCTGATTGCATGGAGTGAAAGCACATCCGGATGAGACTTTCAATGGGAGCGAGGGGCAGGCTGCGCTGCACGGCAGCCGCACACACTTGTCCTGACCTCACCGAGGGCCTGTCGCAACCATCCATCCCTCCTCAGAGCCGCAGCCACGCCTGAAGGCACAGAACTGCCTGAGACAGAGCAGCGGGCTGTGGCGTGTTTGTTCCCTGCATTTTGCAGGCAGTTTGGTGACTCCTACCTGCATTCTGACACACTGGACACCTCCCCACCAGCGAGTGCAAAGACCAGCGCAGGGGCTGGTCAGAGAGTCACCAGGGAGCTGCAGCTCTGGGAAAACAGGATAAGACAAGAACAAAGATGTAGGAGGAGAGAAGGGGCTCTCCAGATCAGCATGAGCCTCCTCAAAGAGCTGCTGCAGAGAAGGAGGAGGCAGCCCTCTCTGGGTCTGCGGCAGCAAGTGCACTGAAGACAGCCCTCGGTCCCCATGCAGGGGCGTCGGGTAGAGAAGAGCTCCTGCTGGAGCAAGTGCCTTTGAGGCGCAGGGGAAGCCTGTGTAGGCGTGAGCCCATCACCAGCACATGTTGGTTCACCGGGAGGGGAAGCCGTGCCACAGCTCTGGCACTGGCCCTGGCACCAAAGAGAAGGCAGCACAGAGGCCGTTCTCAGGCTGCAGGTTCTAGGCCACCCGCAGGCCCAGCTGGTCCTGGGATCTTCCCAACCCACCATAAAGCCACCCAAGTCAGCGCAGGACCACGCCCAGCTTGCAAGTCAACCTCTAAGCTGAGCTGGTGGAAAAGGCAGGGGCTGAAAGAGGGCTCAGGTCGCCATCACTTTCTACAGCGTGTGTTTTCCCCGTGCTGAGTAACTACGGGGCACACGTCCTTCCTCTGGTCTCCTTCTGTAACAAAGGAGTTGACCAAGCTGTGGAGATGTGGATGTAAATAGGTCTTTCTGCTCTTTCTGGATGTTGTCTCTGTTCTCTGCTCCATGCAGAAAATTCCTCAAAATCTTCAGCTGAAAACACCCTAGAAATTGCACCAACACTGCCTCTAAAACCTGCAGTTTTCTACCATGCTATAAAAATAGAGCAACTATTTTTTTAAGGGTATTTTTTTGACAAACAAGCCCATTAAAAAAGCTCAACCTGCTAATTCTAGGAGTCAGGGCTGAGAAGAGGCTGTCTTTATTAGCACAGGAGTATGCTTTGCACATTGTCACATTGTAGCTAACACCACATTCAATTATTATGGTATTTCACTGCGCACCTGAGGCCTATGCTTCTCACGGTGTGAAGGACATTATTTGGTGTGACAGTGAACGTCAGGTCAGTGCGACAGATGTTAATTCAGTGTAATAATTGCATCGCTGTTCTATTCAGGCAGTGCACGTAGGTGTTCATAAAATTATACCAAATACAAGAAAACGTGTCACTACACGTTGTCTGGAGTGGGATCCACAATTCTGACTTAGTGTGGTAGAGAAATAATCTCCCTGGACCAAAATAACTTGCAGAAGCCATCTCTGCTCTTGTACCTCTCATAACACATCGGTGTGTAAACACTAGGTAACTGCCCGTTTTTGCTTTCTCAAATGTCTAATTAAACATCAATGCAGTATTTAATTAAATGCAGATCTAATTAAACATCTTTGCACGCAAGTTTTCAGAATCAGATACTATGCTTCTAAGAGTGCAAGAATTTTACTTGCTCATGAGGTTTCCAGAGTCTATACAATAGTTTTGCTAGGTGACACATTAAATATTCAAGTGTGTTTGTGGGAGCTGATGAGGGGTCTAAGTGAAGTTCATTTATAGTATCATTTGAAAAAATAAAACATCCTAAGGTTTCTTTAAAGTGTTTTTTGTTTGTTCAAATTCATTTACAAGGTTGTGAGAGAAAAGTGGTTAGATCCTTAACAGTGTATCAAATCTGATGTATTTTGAAAGCAAACAAAAGTAAAACTTTTAAAAATACATTAACATCTATACCTGGTCAATTAAAAACACATTTTACATCAAAATTCATCTATGAAGAATGTTATTTTGTAAGGGTAACCTCTGCTAATTAAAAATGTCAAGACAGTCAAGTCTAATACAATTTATAATATCAGATTTAATATTTTGTGTCCTTTTCTTCAGGCTTCAGAGATGTAAAATGCTGCATATAGAACTGGAGAGAAGCTTTGATTGGATTGGAAGGGCAATTAGAAATAAGGAAGGTTAGGAAGGATAGATTTGATAACAGTATAATCGTAAAAGAAAATCAGGATATTATCAGAACTGTATATGAAAAGAAAACACCTGTGATGTCTGTAGGTAGGTGCAGTTGAGTCCTGCAGGAGGACACGGAAGGCAGAGGACCCTGGATGCTAAGCATGGACCCATCAGGACCTGCAGACCCCGAGGAATCTGCTGATGCTGCCCCAGCAAGGCCCACGTGAGAATCTGGACAGGACCAGATTACAGCTCCTTTCCAGTCCAGGACCTGGTGACGCCCTGCAGGGCATGGACAAAGGCTCCTGTCCCTGTTCCCAGGGACTCCAATACAAGTGATACTGGCCACAGCCTGGGGCCCCTGAGTGACCTGAAGGGTAGATGACCAGCTGACCCCTTGGGTCACCCCGTAGCAAGGAAAGATCCAGGGACATGGCTGTGATCCCGTGTGTGGCTCGTGCTATAACGCATCTGTGGACATCTCTCACAAATGCGGACATAAAATATGAAATTAAGAAAATAATAAGAACCAGAAGTACTTCAAAAATTCCCCCAAAACCGTACAGCACTAAGCTTTCCCGAAAATCCAACTTGGTGACAGAAATATTTATAAGAAACAGTGAACAAGGTAAGGAAGTAGCTTTGATAGTTTTGTCGACTGTTTGAGACAGCAGCCACTGAGTCATGGTGAAGTGCTAATCACACAACAGTGGAGCCAAGAGGCCTTTGAATTTAAGGAGGGCAGCTGGGTTTATAGGCTGGAATAATTGGCTTCTGTGCCATCATCTGGACACCTGAAGAAGCACTGCTCTTGCGCACTGCAAAAATAAGTTACCTTGAGAAACATTTGAGATGTTACCTTTTCTTTATGAAAAACTGGAAGTGATAATAGCAGGCCACCTCTGAAGATAAAGGGAGAAGGTATTTGTGCTTGCATTAGTTTTATCCCGCATCTATTATATCCCATTTTATGAATAATAGACTAGCTGTTGTGTAAGTGATCTCCTGTTCTTCATTGCGGGCAGATGATCGACGGGAGAGTCGCATGTGAGCTTGCTGCATCTCTTAGGGTATGTCGACAGATGCTGCTATGAACCTAGGCACCTCCGTCCACCCAGAGGCAGGTGCACCTGGATGGAGTGAAAGCCAAATGCTAGAACAGTAACAGTACTGCTACTGGCACTACACCTGCAACGATGGTGAGGAGAAGAAGAACACTGTGATTTAAAAGATTAAAGTTATTTTAGTGGTCTAGTGGGTGAAAGAGTTAAAACTAATGTTTCTGAGCATTTGGATAGAGATTCAACCTTCAATATTAATTCACTCAAACACACATGATGTTTCAGTGTGAGCGGTGCTGTGCTGCAGGTGGTTCCCAAGCCCTCACGACAGAAATAGAAGATAAAAGTGATAAGATAATTCTCCTGTGTACATGAAAATTCATGACATTGTGGGGAGAAAAAAAGCAAGGCAGGCTCTCTTCTGGAGTGTGGTTTTGAGAAAGTGAATAAGTCACTATAAATATAGATGTGAAGTGCAAGAGTGGTTTCCAGTCTCTTATGCAGGCACTTCTGTAACATCCAAAATATGCCCAGCATGCCACGTGGCAGATTTATTTCTCATCTATTATCTGCTGATTGAAAAAATCGACGGTATGATTCTCTTATTAGTTCATATCGAGTTTAATAAATTCTGATTTTATTCTACGTACGAATGAGTGCAAGCTCCCAGACAGCACCTGTGACCAGGCCCGTGCAGGGCACAGGTGGGTTCCTGGAAGCTGTGATCCCCGTGACATCCCCCAAGGGTCTCAGGGCACCACCGTTTAACAGTCTGCAGTCAGCCCGGAGACAGAGGGCTTTCAACCACCTTGGTTTCTCTTTTTGTCTGCAGGAGCCTGGTGGTTTTCTACAATTTATTTTGTCCATTCGCTCATTGTTTCCTCTTTCAAGGCTATTTGCTCTGAGGAAGTCAATCAGTGTCATATCGGCTACTATGTCCACAGAGCTCTAAATTCCCAGCGTGCTTGTGGGGATGTTTCTTGAGCCCCCGGGAGCAGGGCCGCGAGCTGGGCAGGAAGAGCTGGAGAGGCCCCGGGCTGCGGCGGGAGGGCTCAGGTTGCTGGGCCGGGAGCCGCTCTCCCACCGGGCCTGGCCCTGGACCCTCCGCTCGGGAGGCCTGCGGTTGTCATGGGAGCCAAAGCGTGTCCGGACACAGCAGAACTCCCCAGTGTCCTACGTCAAGACGCTTCGGCAGCAAAGCACCCCTCGCCCACGTCCCCGAGGTGGCGGGTGGCGGGCAGCGACGCTCTCGCACCGTGAGGTGGCGCGAGTCTCACGAGTGCACCGTTTGGCTCGTTGCTGCTTTTCCAGCGTTGGTTCGGTGGGAAGGTTCTGCAGCTCCGGGATCCTGCGGGACGGTCTGCCGCTTCCCAGCGCGGACCCCAGCCTGGTTCCTGTCCTCTCTCTGCATGGGTGTCGCTGACCCCGGGGTCCCCTCACCGCCCCCAGCCTGCTCTGCCCCTGCTCCGCTCTCGCCCCCTCCCTCTCCTGTCCCCATCCCCCACGCCCATGACACCCGAGTCCAGAGAGTCCTTGGGCCCCCCGGGCATGTGCACAGCGGGGAGGCGACCCCCTGTTCTGGGTCTGCAAAGGCCCCACGGATGGAGTGGGCTGTGCCCCGGTCAGGATGCCCAGGGCGAGCCGTCCCTTCCTCCTGCTCCCGTCCCCAGGCCCGGCGAGGCCGAGAGGGGCGTGGAAGGCGGCCCCTGGGCACCCCCAGCCGGGCTGGGGCTGTCGCAGCAGGCGCAGCAGGGCTCGGGGCTGCACCTGCCTCCGCCCGCCGTGGCCCTGACCCTCCCTCCACCCGCAGCCCCCACTCGTGACCTTTGCGGGGTCTTGGTTCCTCATCGAACCCGTTCTCACCTTCTCCCTCTTCGGCCCCTGCTCGTCCACCGGCTCCTTAGGAATGTTGCTTTTGGTGGCGCCGCGCAGCTACTGTCCCTCCTGACCCCGGGGCCGCGTCACCAAGGGCCACCCTGGATCAGCACCGACCCCGAGACTTCCCGGGTCCCGGCCCGGGGGCTGCGGAGGAGCTGGAAGGACGCGGGCCCCAGAGGGTGGCCCCGTCCGTGCGCCTTTGTCCTGGCACCGCAAGCCTGGCGGGCACCAGGGACGTGCTGAGACCGTGGGGCCGCCCGGCAGCGCGGGAGGGGAGATGAGACAGTGATGAAAGCGGAGCATCAGAGCGAGGGACGGGCACGACAGCAGCTGTTCCGCGCCGCGGAGCCGGGCACAAGCCGGGGACCCAGCGGAGCACCCCGGCCGGGAGCCTCCAGCGTCCGCGGCAAACGCCCTGCACGGATCCGGGGCGCAGCGACCGCAGACCAGGGCCGGCAGCAGGGCAGGTGAGTGACCGCAGCGACGCCAGCTGTCCCCAGCGCTGCTGCGGGATTCAGAGGCGGACAGAGGGCGCGCCCACGGGTGGCAAAGCCCGCCAGGGACGCGTGGACAGCGCAGGCTCCATGTCGCCCGCGCGTTCGCGTCTCCCCGTGTCGCTTTTGCTCGGCCATCCTTCACTCCGCGGAAACTGCGCCGTCCCGGGAGCCGCTACTGTCACTTTGAGACCAATAAGAACATTTTTCAACGGGCGAGCTGTTAGTTACTAGCTCTGAATATAAATTGGCTCCGTCATTACTTGGTTTTCTTCCAAGGATCTGTCCCTCCCTGGAGGGCCTTCCACAGTCACTAGCCATATAGTGTGTCCCACGCTGCTTAGCAATTTAGTCTGATTTAATTCAGCCGGGATGAGGCTCTTTCCCTTCCAAACAATGTGCATGCAGGAAAGTCACTGCCGTTTTGTGCGATATCTGTGTTCGGAGCTGAAAGCTCTTCTGTCTCTCAGTTGTCTCGCTTCGGGACGCTGAGTCGTCACCGCCAAGGGGTGTGCAGGGGCCGCACGGCTAATCCCCTCCTCGCGGTCGTTCTAAATGAGCCCTTTGTGCTCACGCTCTTTCTGATCAACAGCGGAAGTAAGGAGGAAAAGCGCGTTAGTGGGGACACTTGCTGTGATCGGCAGTCGCCGCTTAGGCCCGCTGTGTGGATTTTAGATCGCTCTGCGGAACAAGGTCACATTCTCTCTCTCTCTCTCTCTCTCTCTCTCTCTCTCTCTCTCTCTCTCTCTCTCTCTCTCTCTCTCTCTCTCTCTCTCTCTCTCTCTCTCTCTCTCTCTCTCTCTCTCTATGTATATGCACGTGTGTATAACTTCAGATGCAGATAGACTCACGCAGCATGATCTAGCAAGTCCTCCTACTCTGCTGAGATTTTTTTTTTTTTTCCAGTCATGAAAGGGTACTGGATTTTGCCAAATCATGTTTCTGCATTTTTTGTAACAGACAAAAAAAAATGTGGTTTTTTTTGTTCGTTATGGTATTAATGTGGCAATTACATTTTCTGACTTTCTGAGGTTAAGTTAACCTCACATACTTGACATAAATACCACCAGGTCATGGACTATACTCTTTTTTTTATATCCGTCTGTGTTTGGTTTCATACTACATTGTTGGGAATTTGTGCATCTACATGAAAAGAGATATTGGTCTGCAGCTTTCTTTTCTTATGATGTGATTATCCAGTTTTTGTTTGTTTGTTTGTTTGTTTTTTATGTTAGGATAATACTAGCCTCCTGGAGTGCACTGGGAAGTGTTCTTTTACTTACTTTTTTGGAAAATTTTATAAACAATTGGTAATAACTTCTTGAATGCTTGGCAGGATTTACAAGGGAGGCCATCTGAGACTGGGTTTTTCTTTGTAGGGTTTTGTAACTACTAATTCAATCTTATTATGTATGATAAGTGTTTTCAAATTTCTATTTCTTTGTGAGTCAGTTTCATCAGTTTAAGCTTTTCTAGGTATTTGTCTTTCTTATCTAAGTTATTTAACTAGACATATAGTATTCCCTTATTAACCTTTTATTTGTATAAGGTTGATAGTGATGTCTCTTCTTTAATTCATCATTTTAACAATTTAAATCTTCTCTCTTTTTTTCTTCTTCAATGATAGGAACTAAATTGTGTCCCCCAAAATTCGTACGTTGAAGCTCTAAACCCCAATGTGACTGTCTTTGGAGATGGCCATTAAAGTGGTGACTGACTGAGTTTCAAGATGGCGGCGGCTGCGGCGGCTGGCGCGGAGTAGCTGAGGTGGAAAAGGTGGCCACTGGGCCTCAGGCAGCCGGGAAACTTGTGGACCTTCCTCTGGCCATCTCTTAAGGGAGGACTGCTGCTGCTGGCCGGTCGTGGGGGCTCAACGCCACTTTGCCCCCGGCAGGAGAGGCTGCCTCATTTACAGGCAACAGCTTTGAAGTGTGGAGCAGGAAAAGAACTGATTCTTAGCTGCAAAAGCGAGTCTTGAAACAGGGAACACGGCGCCAGGGCTGCTGTGGATGCAGCCAGGATCCCGGAGGCTGGGGCCGCACTGAAGGCGGCCAGCTGCCCTATTCAGGATTCGAGGTTTCAGGCCGGCATTAAAGAAGACTCCTGGGAGCGCCCGAGCGGCGCCGCGACTGAACAGCCCGAGGCGGCAGCGCCGAGAACACGGAAGGCAACAAACCAGAGACAGAGCGAGCGCCAGACCTGGCACAGCACTGTGAGTGATCCCTGGCACAGCTCTGTTCGGGGGGTGGATGTCCACGCGGCTCCCCGCCTGCACCACCAGGCCACTCACTGCCCCGGTGCTGCCTCCATTTTCCCAGGTGCGGGCAGCTCCGCCCTGCTCGGCCATCACTGAGCCCATTTGCTTGGCCTGGCGCGGGGCTTTCCGGACCCTGCGGGCCGGCCTCCTCTCCCACTCCCTCCACGGTTCTCTGGCAGGGCTGGGGGTGTGGGGCGTCCCGACCAGTTTTGGGAGTGCTAGGAAGTACGGGCGGGCCGACTGTCACTCCACCACACCCTGGACTCCGGCCCCGGTAAACTCCCTGTTACTGGGAGGCAGATACCATCTCTGCGACCACCAGTTTGGAAAAAAGCCTAACGAATTTCTGGTTGGGAATAGTGTGGTAGGAGAGTTCCCAGGTCTGCTTGAACCTGCCGGAGAGCAGGCTGCAGGCGGGCACTAGACTCGGTTTATACCGGGGGGATACAAAGGTGAACAAGACCCGAGAAAGATCTACACAGTGCTACAAAGGCACCCAGAGAGACCGGTCGTCTGTGCCTAGCAGAAACCTGGTAGACTTCCTGGGCGAGGCGGTGCTGAGCAGGGTCTTGAAGGCCCAGCTGATAGACGAGGGGTGCAGAAGACACTCGCCAGCCCAGCACGGTGTGCACAGAGGGGGGAGACGTGCAGCCAGGGAGGCGGAGACTCGACAGAAACCACACACCCGGTGGGGTCGCCACTGCACGATCTAACAGCCTGGGCCAGAGCACACGGAACGGGGAGAAGTCCTGTACAGAAAGTGAAAGCTCAACAGAGATCACACACCCTGTGGTACGTGATCCACCAGCCCAGCAGAGTACAAGCTGACCAGAAAGGTGGATCCCCGGAGAAGCCCAAGACCCGAGGCAACCACACACACAAGACACTAGAGGCCAACTGAGCAGTCACGGCGGGAGCCATACCAAATTGGCAACCACAGCAACATCCTAGTTAGTCATTAGTCTTAAACCGGTGGACTGTGAAACCCCCTGCCACAATGAATAAACACCAAAAAAAAAGACACCAGAAATACAAAAAATCAAGAAATTACACCACCAAAAGTTAATAAATCTCATACTCTAGATCCTATAGAACAAGAAGCCCTTGAAATAACTGACAAGGAATTTCGAGTGATAATTCTAAGGAAACTGAATGAGATACAAGAAAACTCAGCTAGACATCATGATGAAATGAGGAAAAGTATACAGGATCTGAAAGAGGAAATATACAAGGAAATCAATGTCCTGAAAAAAAATGTAGCAGAACTTGCTGAACTGAAGAAGTTATTCAGCGAAATAAAAAACACAACGGAGAGTTTAACCAGCAGGCTTGTCGAAGTTGAAGAGAGAACCTCTGAACTTGAAGATGGGCTGTTTGAAATAACACAAGCAGACAAAAAGAAAGAAAAAAGAATCAAGGACATGGAAGAAAATCTGAGAGAGATATCAGACAACCTCAAGCGCTCAAATATCCGAGTCATGGGTATTCCAGAAGGGGAGGAAAATGGAGATTCCATTGAAAACATATTCAACAAAATAGTGGCAGAAAACTTCCCAGGTATAGGAAAAATCACAGATCTTCAGATCCAGGAAGCTCAACGATCTCCAAACGTATTCAACCCAAAAAGGCCTTGTCCAAGACATGTCATAGTCAAATTGGCAAAACTCAGAGACAAAGAGAGAATCTTAAAAGCTGCAAGAGAGAAGCGTCAAATCACCTATAAGGGAGCCCCAATCAGGTTAACATCAGACTTTTCATCACAAACCCTAAAAGCTAGAAAGGAATGGGATGATATTTTCAAAATACTAAAAGACAAAGATTGCCAGCCAAGAATACTCTACCCTGCAAGGCTATCCTTCCGAAATGAGGGGCAAATAGTATATTTCTCAGACAAACAAAAACTGCGGGAGTTCACTACCACAAGACCACCCTTACAAGAAATCCTCAAGGGAGTACTGGGTTTGGTTCCTGAAAAATAACTACCACTGTCATAAAAACCTAAGAAAAATCTAAACCCGCTAGTACAATAAAAATGGCATTCATGAAGAGAAAACAAGCTAACAAAAACACTATCTACAACCTAAGGAACCAACAAACAAAGAAACCAAACAGTAAATCAGAAAGCAAGGAACAAAAGACACCTAAGACAACCAAACAACCAATAAAATGCTAAGAATAAATCAACACCTTTCAATAACAACTCTTAATGTTAAAGGCTTAAATTCCCCAATTAAAAGACACAGACTGGCTGACTGGATCAAAAAGCAGGACCCAACTATATGCTGCCTACAAGAGACCCACCTCACCCATAAAGATTCACACAGACTAAGAGTGAAAGGATGGAAAAAGATTTACCATGCAAACAGAAAAGAAAAACGAGCTGGAGTGGCTATTCTTATATCTGACAAAATAGACTTTAAACTAAAAACCATAAAAAGAGACAATGAGGGACACTACTTAATGATAAAAGGACTGATCCATCAAGAAGACATAACAATCATAAATATGTACGCACCCAATGTTGGAGCAGCCAGATTTATAAAACAAACTCTATTAGACCTAAAGAAGGAAATAGACACTAATACCATAATAGCAGGGGACCTGAACACTCCACTGTCAATATTAGACAGATCATCTAGGCAAAGAATCAGTAGAGAAACACAAGATCTAAACAAGACTCTAGACCAATTGGAATTGGCAGATATCTACAGAACATTCCACCCAACAACCTCAGAATATTCATTCTTCTCATCAGCACATGGATCATTCTCCAAGATAGATCACATATTAGGTCACAAATCAAGTCTCAATAAATTCAAAAAAATTGGAATTATCCCATGTATCTTCTCAGACCACAATGGATTAAAACTAGAAATTAATAACAAACAAAACTCTGGAAACTATACAAACACATGGAAATTAAACAGCATTCTACTTAATGACATATGGGTCCAAGAAGAAATCAAGCAGGAAATCAAAAAGTTTATTGAAACTAATGAAAACAATGATACATCATACCAAAACCTGTGGGATACTGCAAAAGCAGTATTGAGGGGAAAATTTATTGCATTAAATGCTCACTTCAGAAGAATGGAAAGATGGCAAGTGAACAACCTAACACTTCACCTTAAAGAACTAGAAAAACAAGAACAATCCAATCCTAAAGTTAGCAGACGGAAAGAAATCATTAAGATCAGAGCAGAACTGAATGAAATTGAAAACCAAAAAACAATTCAAAAGATCAACGAATCAAAAAGTTGGTTTTTTGAAAAGATAAATAAAATTGACAAACCATTAGCATGGCTAACAAAAAAAAGAAGAGAGAAGACTCAAATAACAAAAATTAGAAATGAAAAAGGCGATATTACAACTGATTCATCTGAAATACAAGGAATCATTCGAGACTACTATAAACAACTATACGCCAACAAATTTGAAAATCTGGAGGAAATGGATAAATTTCTGGACACACACAAGCTCCCAAAACTGAACCGTGAAGACGTAGAAAATTTGAACAGACCAATAACAATAAAGGAGATTGAAGCTGTTATCAGAAGGCTCCCAACAAAGAAAAGCCCAGGACCAGATGGATTCACAGCAGAATTTTACCAAACATTCAAAGAGGAATTGACACCGATTCTTTACAAACTATTCCAAAAGATTGAAACGGACGCAAATCTCCCAAACTCATTCTATGAAGCAAACATCATCCTGATACCAAAACCAGGTAAAGATATAACCAAAAAAGAAAACTACAGGCCGATATCCTTGATGAATATAGATGCAAAAATCCTCACTAAAATACTAGCAAACAGAATACAGCAACACATACGAAAAATTATTCATCACGATCAAGTGGGATTCATCCCAGGGATGCAAGGTTGGTTCAACATACGCAAATCAATAAATGTGATACACCATTTTAATAAACTCAAACACAAGGACCATATGATCATCTCTATAGATGCTGAAAAAGCATTTGATAAAGTTCAGCACTCATTCATGACAAAGACCCTCTATAAGTTAGGTATAGAGGGAAAGTATCTCAACATAATTAAAGCCATATATGCCAAACCCACTGCAAATATCATCCTGAATGGGGAAAAGCTGAAAGCTTTTCCTTTAAGAACAGGCACTAGACAAGGATGCCCACACTCACCACTCCTATTCAACATAGTGTTGGAAGTACTAGCCAGAGCAATCAGAGAAGAGAAGGAAATAAAGGGCATCCAGATTGGAAAAGATGAAGTCAAACTGTCCCTGTTTGCAGATGACATGATCCTATATATCGAACAGCCTAAAACCTCTACAAAAAAACTGTTGGAATTGATAAATGATTTCAGCACAGTAGCAGGATACAAAATCAACACACAAAAATCAGTAGCATTTCTTTTCTCCAATAGTGAACATGCAGAAGGAGAAATCAAGAAAGCCTGCCCATTTACAATAGCCACCAAAAAAATAAAATACTTAGGAATTGAGTTAACCAAGGAGGTGAAAAATCTCTATAATGAGAACTACAAACCACTGCTGAGAGAAATTAGAGAGGATACAAGAAGATGGAAAGATATTCCATGCTCTTGGATTGGAAGAATCAACATAGTGAAAATGTCCATACTACCCAAAGTGATATACAAATTCAATGCAATCCCCATCAAAATTCCAAAGACATTTTTCTCAGAAATGGAAAAAACTATTCAGACATTTATATGGAACAATAAAAGACCACGAATAGCCAAAGCAATGCTCAGCAAAAAAAATAAAGCTGGAGGCATAACACTACCTGACTTTAAGCTATACTACAAAGCTATAATAACCAAAACAGTATGGTACTGGCATAAAAACAGACACACTGACCAATGGAATAGAATAGAGAATCCAGAAATCAACCCTCACACTTACTGCCATCTGATCTTTGACAAAGGCACCAAGCCTATTCACTGGGGAAGGGACTGCCTCTTCAGCAAGTGGTGCTGGGATAACTGGATATCGATATGCAGGAGAATGAAACTAGATCCATACCTCTCACCATATACTAAAATCAACTCAAAATGGATTAAGGATTTAAATATACACCCTGAGACAATAAAACTTCTTAAAGAAAACATAGGGGAAACACTTCAGGAAATAGGACTGGGCACAGACTTCATGAATACGACCCCAAAAGCACGGACAACCAAAGGAAAAATAAACAAATGGGATTATATCAAACTAAAAAGCTTCTGCACAGCAAAAGAAACAATTAAAAGAGTTAAAAGACAACCAACAGAGTGGGAGAAAATATTTGCAAAATATACATCTGACAAAGGATTAATATCCAGAATATATAAGGAACTCAAACAACTTTACAAGAAGAAAACAAGCAACCCAATTAAAAAATGGGCAAAAGAGCTAAGTAGGCATTTCTCTAAGGAAGATATCCAAATGGCCAACAGACATATGAAAAAATGCTCAACATCACTCAGCATCCGGGAAATGCAAATCAAAACCACATTGAGATACCATCTAACCCCAGTTAGGATGGCTAAAATCCAAAAGACTATGAACGATAAATGCTGGCGAAGCTGCGGAGAAAAAGGAACTCTCATACATTGTTGGTGGGACTGCAAAATGGTGCAGCCTCTATGGAAAATGGTATGGAGGTTCCTTAAACAATTGCAAATAGATCTACCATACGACCCAGCCATCCCACTGTTGGGAATATACCCAGAGGAATGGAAATCATCAAGTCAAAGGTATACCTGTTCCCCAATGTTCATCGCAGCACTCTTTACAATAGCCAAGAGTTGGAACCAGCCCAAATGCCCATCATCAGATGAGTGGATACGGAAAATGTGGTACATCTACACAATGGAATACTACTCAGCTATAAAAACGAATGAAATACTGCCATTTGCAACAACATGGATGGACCTCGAGAGAATTATATTAAGTGAAACAAGTCAGGCACAGAAAGAGAAATACCACATGTTCTCACTTATTGGTGGGAGCTAAAAATTAATATATAAATTCACACACACACATACACACATACACACACAAACCGGGGGGGGGGGGGGAAGAAGATATAACAACCACAATTATTTGAAGTTGATACAACAAACAAACAGAAAGGACATGGTTGGGGGGAGGGGGGGAGGGAGAAGGGAGGGAGGTTTTGGTGATGGGGAGCATTAATCAGCTACAATGTATATCGACAAAATAAAATTTAAAAATAAATAAATAAATAAAATAAAAAAATAAAAAAATAAACAACTAAAAATAAATAAATAAATAAATAATGCTGCTATTAAAAAAAATAAAATAAAATAAAAAAATAAAGTGGTGACTAAGGTTAAATGAGGTCATAAGGGTGGGGTTCTCACCCAATATTTCTGGTGTCCTTATAAGAAGAGGAAGCAGCACAGGGATACCTGCACTCACAGAGCAGGACATGTGACCATCTGCAAGTCACAGAGAGAGGCTGTCTGCTTGTTACAGCAGCCTGAGCTGACTAAGGAGGTTAGAACAGCTAAGGTTTGCCAAGTTTGCAGATTTTTCAGAGAACCTACTTTTGGTTATGTTGACTTTTTCTGCTGTTTTTCTATTGCCTATTTCATTGATGTCTGCTGTAATCATTATTATTTCCTTCTTCCTGCTCTCTTTAGGCTTAGTTTGTTATGTTTCTTCCTGCTTTTTAAGGTGGAAGCTTTGGTTATTGATTTGAGATCATCTTTCTTTCATATGTTTTCAGCTACAAATATTCTACTACAAATATACTGCTCCAGTTGCTTTCCAGCAGTTCTGGCATTACTGTTTTGTTTTTGTTTTCAGCCATTGGAAAGTGTTTTCTGATTTTGTTCGGTTTCTTTTAGAGCTGTTGATTGCTTAGGAGTGTGTTGTTTCATTCTCACATATTTGTGAATTTGTTGAGTTTCTGTCTACAATTCCACTATGGTCAGGAACAGCCCTCGTATGATTTTGATCCTTTTAGATTTACTGACTCTTGTGTTACGTGCAGTATATGGTCAATCCCTGAGAGCAGTGCACCTGCTCCTGAGAGGACCGTGAGTTCTGCTCCTGCTGGGTGCAGCGCTCTACAGACGCCTGTTGAAGGCAGCTGGTTCACGGTGTCATTTGAGTCTTTCATATTTTTGTTCTGTTCACTACTGACAGTGGAGTATTGAAGCCTCTGACTACTACTGTTGAATTTTCTGTTTATCCCTTCAGCTTTGTTGGTGTTTGTTTTAGGTGTTTTTGGACTCTTAGTTTCATACAGTTTTATTCACTTCAAAAGACAGTTATGCTGGATACAGGATTCTTGGAAACCATTATTTTTTTCTTTCAGAATTGTTGGTGGACCTTTTTTTTTTCTTTCTTTCTTTCAGCACATTGAATACTTTATCCCACAACCTTTGGATTGCATTGTTTCTGATGAACATTCAGCTGTAATTTTATTTAGATTGTACATGACGTGATGTTTCCCCCTTGCAGGATTCAAGATTGTTTTTATTCTTCGTCTTTGGTTTTGACTATGTTGTGTCTGGGTGTGGATATCTTTGTGTTTTTACTACTTAGAGTTCATTGAGCTTCTTGGAGTTTATTTCTTTATTTTATTTACATCAAGTTTATAAAGCATTTGATCTCCATTTCCTCAAATATGGCTGTTCCCCTTTTTCTTTCTCTTCTTGTTCTGGGACGGGCTTACAATGCTTATGCTGCTGCACTTAATGGTGTCCTGCATTTCTCTGAGGCTGTAATCATTTTTCTTCATACTTTTTCTTCCTGTTCTTCAGGATGCATAATTTCCATTGACTCAACTACAAGTTTCCCAATTATTCCTTCTTCCAGCACAAATATAGTGTTAAGCCCTCTCATGAATTTTTCATTTTGCTTATGGAATTTTTCAACTCCAGAATTTTCATTTAGTTCTTTTTTAAAATTTATGTAATTTTGTTGATATTCTATATTTTATCATACATTACTATCCTTCTTTCAATTATTTTTAAAGCCACTTTATAGAGGTATTATTGACATGTAAAAAGTTGTACATTCTTAATGTATAAAATGTGATTCATTTGGAGATAACTATACACCTGTAAAACCATCACCACAATCAGTCATAATTATATCCATAACCTCCCAGTTTCCTCTAACCCCCTTCGTTATTATTATTTATTATTATTATCTGTGGTAACAATATTTAATATTAAATCTACCCTCTCAGCAAGTTTTTACTATCCCTATAGTATTGTTAGCTATGCCCCCTGCTGTATTGTAGATTTCTAGGACTTATTTATTTTGTATAACTGAAACTTTGGGTACTTTGACTATCACCTCCCCACGTCCATGTCCCCAGCCTCTGGAAACCACTATTTTACTCTCTGCTTCTATGAGTTAACTAATTTAGATTCTCCACATGAGTGAGATAATGTGCTATTTGTCTTTCTGTGTCTGGCATATTTCACTCAGGGTAATGCCCTCCAGTTTCATCCATATTGTCTCAAGTGGCAGAATTTCCTTCTTTTATAAGGCCGAACAATATCCCATTATGTACATGTGCCACATTTTCTTTATCCATTCATCCACTGATGAATACTTAGCTCAATTCCATTTCTTGGCCTGTGTGAACAATGCTCAGTGAGCGTGAAGAGCAGATACCTCTTTGACCTATGGATTTCGTTTCCATGCTGTTCTCAATCACTGCTGCCCTGTCTTTCGTTCCCACAAACAGCAGACAAGGGTTCTCTTTTCTCCAGACCCTTGCTAACATTATCATTTTATTTTTTAAAATAATATCCATTATAACAGGTCTGAGGTGATATCTCATTGTGGTTTTGATTTCCATGTCCCTGATGATTGATGATGTTGAGCAATTCTTCATATTCCTACTGCTATAGATTGAATGTCTCCCCAAAACTAACTGAAGCTTTGTCTTTACTGTAACAGTGTTAAGAGGATGAGAAATTCAATTATTATATTTGAAAAGTGGGGCCTTAAGGAGGTCTCCGTGGTACTCCATGGTACTCTGCACCGAGAAGTAGAACCACACCAGATCTGTTCCCTGGACATTGGACTTCCCAGTGTAAGACTTTCCAAACTGTACAAAATAAATTCCATTTCTTTATAAATTACCCAGTTTCAAGTATTCTTTTATAAGCAACAGAAATGGACTAATACACCTGCTGGCCATTTGTATGTCTTCTTTGGAGAAATGTCCATTAAGATCCTTTCTCCATTTATTTGGTTTTTTTGTTTGTTTGTTTTGGGGGTTTTTGGGGTGCTTTTTGCTATAGAGTTGTAGGAGTTTCTTACATATTTTGGATATTAACCTCTTATTAAATATATAGTTTGCAAATATTTTCTCCCATTCCACAGGTTGCCTTTTCATTTTGTTGATTGCTTTTTTTTTTCTGTACAGAAGCTTTTTAATTTGATATAAGCTAAATAATTTATTTTTGCTTTTGTTGTCTGTTCTTTTGGGGTCATATCCAAAAAATTATCACCAAAATCAATTTCAAGATCTTTCTCTGTGTTTTCTTCTGGGAGTTTTACAGTTTCAGATAGTACATTTAAGTCTTCAATTCATTTTGAATTGATTTTATACATGGTGTAAGATAAGGGTCCAATCTCATTCTTTTGCATGTGGATATCCAGTTTTGTTAAAATTATTGTTAGAGACTATTCTTGCTTCCTTTTGTATTCTTGGTGCCCTTCTTGAAGATTCATTGACCATATGTAGGTGGGCTTGTTTCTAGGCTCTCTATTCTGTTCCATTGGTCAGTATGTGTATTTTTATGACAGTACCATATTGTTTTGATTAATATAGCTTTGTAATATAATTTTAAATCAGGAGTTGTGATACCTCCAGCTTTGTTCTTCTTGTTCAAGATTCCGTTGGCTGTTCAGGATCTTTTGGGGTCCCATATAAATTTTAGGATTTTTTCTTTTCTTTTTTCCTGTGAAAAATACTGTTGGAATTTTAATATGGATCATAAACCTGTCGATTACTTTGTATAGTATGGACATTTTATTTAACAATATTAATTCTTCTAATGCATGAACACAATGTCTTAGTCCATTCAGGCTGCTGTGACAAAATACTATAAACTAGGTGGCATATAAAACAGAAGAAATTTGTTTCTCACAGCTCTGGAGGCTGGGAAGTCTAAGATGAAAGTGTCTGAAAACTCAGTGTCTGATGAGGGCCAACTTTGTGGTTCACAAAGGTCACCTTCTTACTGTGTCTTTACAGGGTAAAAGAATATGTTAGCTGTCTGGAGTCTCTTTTATAAGGGCAGTAATCCCAATCATAAAGGTTTTGTGCTTATGACTTAATCACCTCCAAAAGTCTTTACCTCCTAATACCATCACTTTGGTGGTTAGGATTTTAACACATAGAGTTTGAGAGGACACAAATATCCAGACCATAACACATGGTATATATGTCCATTTATTTGTATCTTATTGCATTTTTTTTTTGTCAGAGCTTTATAGTTCAGCTTGCAGATCTTTCACCTTTGTGGTTAAAACGATTTCTAAGTATTTTATTCTTCTTGGTGCTATTGTAAATGGGGCTTTTCAAATTTCTTTTTAAGTCATTGTTAGTGTATATAAGTGCAACTGATTTTTTTATGTTGAATTTCTGTCATACAACTTTCCTGAGTTCATTTATTATTTCTAACAGTTTTATGGTGATGTCTTTAGAGTTTTCCACATGCAGTCGTGTGTCACATAACAATGGAGATACATTCTGAGAAGGGTGTCATTAGGTGCTTTTGTCACTGTATGAAATACAGAGAGTGTGCTTATATAAGCCTAGATGGTACAGCCTGCCACGCACCGAGGCTGTATGGTATAAGCCATTGCTCTGACCACCATCATATATGTGGTTTGTCAGTGATCAAAATGTTGTTAGGCTGCATATGACTGTACTTTAATTCCTTAAACATGGTTTCATTTAGTTCTTCAAATGTATTTATCATAGCTGCTATGAAGTCTTTTTCTGCTAAGTACAAGTTCTGGGCCCTTCTAAGGCAATCTGTACAACCTGTCATCTCCTCTGTGTATGCGTCACACTTTCATTTTCTTTTCATGCCTTCTAATTTTTACTGAAACCTGAACATTTTGGACAATAGCAACTCTGCACATTGATCTCTCCTATGAAAGTTACTTCTAGGTGTCAACTGAATTAGATTAAGGAATACTGAGAAACCTGGCAAAGCTATCTTTTTAGGTGTGCTCATGAGGGTGATTAGCATGAGAGCCTGAGTGGACTGAGTGGGAAAGTCCCACCCTCAATATGGGCGGGAACCATCCCATCCACTGGGGGCCTGGAGAGAACAGAACAGAGAAACAGTTGAATCTCTCTCTCTCTCTCCTCTGGAGCTGGTATACACTCTTGTCTCCCAACCGTAGATATCAGAACGTGAGACGTTTTAGCCTTGACGTTCCAGGACTTACACCAGTGGCACCTCCAGGCTCTCGGGCCTTGGCTTTGGACCGAGGATCACCCATCCGCTTCCCTGGTTTTGAGGCCTTCAGACTTGGACTGAGCCACGCTACCAGCATCCAGTTTGCAGACGGCCTATTACGGGATTCCTCTCACAATCGTGTGAGCTGGTTCCCCTATCGGATCCCCTCTCAAATATGTATGACATATTCTATTGGTTCTGCTCTCGGTAGAACCCTGACTAATACACCTCCCTTCCAAGACTTGTTTGACTGTCCATTTGTTACACGTCTTGGTGGGGCCAGGTCACAGACATCTACTTCCTCCCCTTGTGCAGCCTCTGACGTTGCTTTCCAGAGGGCACGGCTCTGGGCACGTGCACAGTCTTCCTGTCTACCAGGGACTCTGTGGTGCTGGCCAGGCTGTCTTTGAGACCCTCTCTTTCCTTCATCTCCCAGAGACGCCATCTCTGAGGACACGGTCTGTTGCCTCTATTGATATTGCACCCAGATGCTATCCTTCGCTCCCTGCGAGTGGATTGCCCTATCCCTTCTCCAGGTACCTGGGGTATGATTTGCTCCACTCTCTGTTCAGTTAAATATGGGGCTCGGGTGTTGCTGGTCTTTGAGGTGTGCTGGACCTCAGCTGGACAGGCCTCTGCATTGTGGACCAGAAGCCGGGGACAGGGCTTTGATCTTCCCCAGGAAGCGCGAGTTGGAGATTGGGGAATGGTGCCACCTTTAGGATGTGGCTGTGGAAAATGGACCTGCCAGAGTCCCCTGGGTGCCAAACTCACCCGGCGTATCTTCCACACCAGGAAACTGGAGGGGACGGGATCTGCCAGCATCCTCTCGCTCTACGCCCGCTGAAGTTCTTCCTCACTACGCAGCTGTGGGTGGACAGAGGAAATGCCCAGCTCGAATGCCCACCCTCCCTCTGTTCTTGCCCAGTATTCGTAGGTCTTATTTAATAAATTCTTCACAGTGTGTTTAAGCCTTTTCATCAATCTCCAGTGATTTTGAATGGTTGTCTTTGCTAATTAGGACCAGCATAACAGATGTCTCCCCGGGAGAAAGGTTTCTCAAAGCTTCTCACACATTCCAGAAGACCTGCCTCCAGGTCACTTCACTCTTAAAACCCCAAATAAAATTAAAATGTTTGTAGTTTTCTACAAACTGTATGATTTCATGCCTCATGCCTTCGAACCTGCAATTGTCCCTACCTCAAATACTCTAATTTTATTTCCTTCTTTAAAGATGAGTCAGATGCTACATCCTTCAAAAAAGCATCTAGAGGATTTTTAGATATTAACCTCCAAAGATTTTAGAATCATTCTAAATGTTAGAAAATATATTAATCATCTGGTAAATCTTTGAGGACATAATTTAATGGGCTAGTTGGTTTAATTGGAATTTGGTCCAAAATTGTCAGGAGTAATAAATATTTGACTTTGAGAAAGATGACAATTGCTTTATCCTGGCACTCCAGTACCTGTATGGCTTATCTGTATGTACTCTGAGTAGACAGAAAGTGTCCTTGATATTTTCTATTCTAACCCAAGAAGGGAAAAGCAAGATACCAATACTGTTAGAACGACACTGGCTTTTCTAGAATCATATGACATTTGTCCTTATAGTATCAAAAATTTTATGAAACACATCTCTGGAGATCTTATTTACTTCTAGGTTTCCATCTAGACATTCTATTAAAAATCATAAAGGTATACTTAGAAACTCAGAAAAAAAATCTATCCAAGATCATTATTTTCATGCAGGAATAGAAAGGCTGAAGATACTGATTTATGTTTTAAATCCCTTGCATGCAAAGAAGTGCTATTTAGTAAGCCTTTAGAAATATTTATTAAGTATCGACATAAAAGAAACAAAGGTTATCAGCCTTTTCTGAAAGGCTACTTGTGTCAAATATTAAGTCAAGTAAGTGATTTATAGAAGTTATGTCATTTAACCCCTGAAATTGCACCGTGATTGAAATATTATTATTCCCCTGATTTATAAATAGAGGAGCTGTGGTTTAAAGAGAGATGTTCAGAATCTTTCTCCAGAGCACAGAGCTAATAACAGCAAAGTCCTGATTTCAAAAGTGTTCTTTAGTGGCATGCAATTCTGTAACTACTTATTTGGATTTCCCTATTGCAGATTTACTTCCAGGAGATGAATTCCTATTCCAAGGAAATACATATGTAAATAATATAGAAATATAAAATAAACATAAACATATAGAGCACCAGAAAAACAAACATCAGATTTATAAGTTTTATGTGGAAAACAGACAAATATAAACAAAGCAAATGAAAACAACAATAAAACCGAAATAGTTAGCAAGCTAAACTTAAGTTTGTATTTGTAATAACAGGTATTAATAGCAACAAAATTAGCTGAGCAACATTTCAATGCAAAATTGCTGAGAGATAAGATAGTAGGCAATGATACTGTAGTTTTTATTTTGTGTTTCAAAATCATTAGCAAAAACTAATGTCTATCTTATGTAGGTACAATATTCTCTCTTTTTTTAAAATGAAAATAGAAATAGGAAAGATAGGAAGGTTCATTTACTTCCATGGATCCAGTGCCAACTTTTTTTAAAAATCAAGCAAAAATTACGACTCCCAAGTATTGCCTGCATTATATGAATAACTAAAACACAGGACAAATTGTTTTCTAAGTAGCATTTAAGCATAATTAATTCGTCTTAAGTCTTGGAAATTTCCCATGTAAATTCTGTGCATAGAAGCACTTCCATTAAGATATTCTCAATATTTGGGCAAAAAGTATTAAAGATTTAACATTTGAATTAATTGTTAGTCACTAATTTTCCACGCAACTAATTTTTATTAATGCCATTAAATGCAAACTTCATTATTGCTGTGTCTTGGGAAAAGTGTAATGGCATTGGAATGCTGCCAGCCTTGGCCAGCCTCGGCCACCCTTCCAGGCAGTCCCTATGGGACTGGATGGCTCAGGACATCAGGCCTTTGGGTGCCGTCCCCACACTCCCTCCTCCTCCTTAAAAGCCCAGATCATGTTTTCTTAACCTTATGTGGGATCCCACTTTTAGTGGATAGGACGGACTTCCTCTTTCTCCCTTGATACCTTGTACCTATTTTTAATGAAGTATGTATAGCATTTTTTGTTGTTGTCTAAATATTCATTTTCCACATTTAACTGTGAGCTTCTGCAGTGTGAGTACAAAGTTTGTCCCAGCACTCAGCATGATGGCTGGATGCTGGAATCGGTTGAAGGACTGAGCAATAGCTCTTTAGGGAAGACCGAGCACTACCAGACAGACGTCCTACGGAAGTCTTCCCCGAGAAGGGAAATGTTAGCCTGGACACAGGTGATGAGCAGAATTGGGACAAGCAGACAAGCCAAAGAGGAGAGCCCTAAAATGGGGACCCAACACTGGAATGGCCAGGGCCAGACACAGGCTCCTGACCAAACAGAACATTGGCTTCTTCCTGGAGACATGGATATCTTTCAAAAGATCTGGGGACCCCACTCAATTTTGGTGCATTTAATAAAGAAATTAGGAGCAGATGAAATTCTCTGACTTTTTCTTTGTCTCCAAGTTCCTGAAATTTTCACTTTGATGTGATTACAGAAGGAAAAGAGCAGTTTCACACAAAGATCTGAGAAAATCACAAGTCTGATAAACTTGAAAACTCTAATCTTAGCCTCAGTTTCTCCACACTACTACATGGCAGTAGTGTGTTCTATCTCAAAGGTTTCTTCTTGGCAGTATATTTTTTAGTGCCTTATGAGACGTGAGCTGAAGAGGCTTCTTTTGCCACAGACACAAAAGGTAGACGTTGTCCTCATTGGAGAGAAAAGGGGACAACATGTCTGAGAAAGTTCAGGACTCTGTGTCATGACACGAAGCCATCTGTGGCACACGCATTCCTCTCTCCAGCACCTGCAGGTGCATGTGGCACATACTACACTCCATAAGTAGTAGCTAGCTTCACGAATAACTCAGAAATACAAGGAGAGTTACTTTTCTTTGTTTTCTGTGCAACAAGCAGCTCTGAACCTGAGTCCCAGTCCCAGCAGGCTGCCAGGAGATTGTCACTGTTGGAACTCACTCCACACCTGCCCCCCACCAAGCCAAGGTGCACGTAGACTACAACGCCTTTGGGGAGGAAGAAATAGTGCGTGGAAAGCCAAGGAGGAAGGTAACATACTAGGATAGAGCAGCAGGAAAAAAATCCATCTTAAACCAAGAGTTTTGAAGTTTATGTGCGGAAAAGTTGACATTAAATCATGATGTCGGGGTACAGGAAGGTGTCTGTTACATGATTTCTGTGTCCTCTATATGTGTGAAATACTTTAAGTAAAGCTTTAAGAACATAACAACACAATATATCATAAAATGACAACAACATGAGTAAGAAAGAATGCTGGATTTTTTAATCAAAAGACTCAGATTTCTATCTATATTCTATTTCTTAGGAGTTGGATGTTATCGGGCAACTTGCTTAACCCTTTCAACCTTTGTTTCCTCATATACTGTGATGATTATATAAATTGTGATGATTAAATCCTGGAATATATTCAAAAATATCTAATGCCATATTTAGAAAATAGCATTTGGTCAAAAGATATTTTAAATTAACAAATTAATAAATGATATAAATACAATCATAACACCATAAGCAAAAAATGGAAAAACAAAGATTACTTTTACCCTTGGATATAAAGAATATCTGTTATAAATCAGGACAGGCGGCCCCAAAGATGTCCCAAGGTCGAGTCCACACTTGGAGCCTTCCCTGAATTCATGTGGCGTCCACTCAGGGAGACGGCGGAGGAGCCCGTTGAGTGCAGGGTGGTCTTGCACCCCTGCAACTCCTTGCCAGGTGTCAGGACACCTCGTCTGGAAGCCTCAGCCTTCCCCTGTTATCCACATGAAGACCCCAAAGCCCGAGGATGAACAACTTTTGAGAATCACAAGGATGCACATGGGGTCTCCAGGTCATTAGGAAAGCAGAGCGTAGCAGGCCACAGTGTGTGTCACTGCCGTGTCCTCAGCAGATGAGGACAGGTGTGTGGTTTGAGCTGGGCTTCACTCTGGGGCATCACCTGGGCCGAGGGGTGAGTGAAGAGGGACAGTTGTGCTTATACGTAAGTCAAAATGGAAAATAGTCTGAGTCCTGCCCCCAAAAGTGCACACACACACGCCCACACACACACACACACACACACACACACACACACACACAGAACTTCTATTTCTAATTCTTGTAGCCTACGTTGCTTTCCTCAGAAAATATTTTTAGCAAACACCTGAAAACAGACAGCGTCAGGTACATGACCCTCAGTCCATGCCAGGTGTTTGAGGAAGGACAGTTTCTGAAGAAGTCTCTGCAGTGGAAGAGTTTCCCAGCATATCCAGTGTCCACTGAACGTGTAAATGGAGATTATCTTTCCTATGAAGAAACAGTGACTGGGTGGTTCTTTAGGATTTACATGGCTGCCATCTGTCCATGCTGGGGTGTGTTGTGCTGCGTGCAGGTGGCAGTAACAGCCAAGGTCTGGTCCTTTGGTTACACTGTGCATTCACCCAACTCAGCCTATTTATGGTAAAGTTTGACTTAAAGTCTTGTGAGCTTACCAAGTTCAAAATCAATCACTAAAGGAGAACAAGATGCAAGTCTGTAAGCTGGAATGTTATTCCAGCCTTTACTGAAACTTTTCCAATGGTTTAGAACATGTTGAGAAAAACACATCTCTGTTATCAGCTATTCGTGTGTTTCTCGAGCCTTCCCACCACAAGTAAAAGCTGTTCCAAGGTCTGTGGGAGAGCCGGTCACTACAGAATGATCAAAAGGACACACTGAAGGGAAAAGAAGTGACCACTTGTCATTAAACATTCGAGCCGATGAAAACTCTAATAACTCTTCTGTAACTGGAAATAACACGGCCCACTGCACTGGCTTATAAATCAGCAATACCTGTAATACTATTAATCTCTCCGAGTTGAATTTCTTCGACTGTAAAATAGGAATAATGTGTTTGACCACATACGGTTCTCATGATTTAAGTATTAGATAGCAGGTACGAAAGCAAGGAGCACAGTGTCCCATCTAAAGTGGAATTTAATACTGTTGTATTTTTTCTTTTATCCTTCCCTTCAATTTAGGTGAAAATAGGTAAGACACAAGAAAAATTACGAGTTTTATCTTTTAACTTCAAATAAGAGCCAAACTCTTCAGAGCATCTAATTCTTCATCTCGCACTTCCCTTGTCTACCGCACCTAACTCACTTATGAGGGTCCGCGCTCTGAGGCACTGGAAGCCTCTCAGCGCCCGAGCTATAAGAGCAAGTATGTCACTCAGCCGCATCAGCTGGGGAGGAGAGGCTGCCCTGAAACAGTTCCCCCTCGGACGGGACTTTCCCACCACACAGATGACGCACGACACCTCCCTTTCTCTACAACTTCTTTTGTCCTCTTCAAAGGATTTAGTATAGTTTGTAACAAATTTTTTTAAAAATTAACTTACTTATTTGTTTATCTTTCTGTCACAGAGCAATATAAACTCTGCAAGGACACGCGATGTGCTGAGTTTGACCATCAGATCACCAGCACGGTGTCTGGAGCACAAGAGGTAATAAATGTTTATTGAATACGGTGTGAATGACTGCAGCCAGTGTGTAAGATCTTAGTAAATGCTGCTTTGTTTTAGCTTTCCCATAATTTGTAAAATTATGATTATGAACCTCTTTTCCTTTACTGAAGTTTTACTGAACCAGTTTTTGTTTGTTTACTTAGTAAATGTTGGTTCCTCATTAGTGAGCCTATTAATTTTAGGCTAGCTTATACGATTTTGGTAGAACACACATTTGGGACAGCTCCTGTGAACTGTCCTAAAAAGAATATTGTATAGTCTTGTAGATTTATGATTAATGTAACAGAACCTCAATATTCCTGCATTTAATATTTATTTATTTATCCATAAGAGAAATTAGTGCTTCCTAAGTTCCAGACAATACATATGTAAGAAATAGATAAACAAAGATGAATAAAACATCCACAGCCCTAAACACATGCATACTAAGTTATGGAGAAGTAGACAGCTTATTAAAGGGGCAAGGGAAATACAGGGTAAACAAATCAGACAGGAGGAACATACAGGGCGTTGTGACAGCAGATAGCAGCGCACACGGTTTACAAGTCTGACCACTTCTGGCCATCCCAAGAGACAGGCCACTCTTGATAACGTGTAGTTCTGCTACGGCAAGTTAGGAATCAGGTTGTGTTTCAACAATTGTTGACATGGAGACTCTGGCCTAGTAAAGTGAGACCAGCCAGTCAGGCAGGGGCGCATGGAGTCCACACGGCTGTGCCACCCTGTGAGCTAAGTATTACTGTCATCTTTTTATAAATGCAAAATTGAGGACCATACACCAGCGTGTAGCCACAGGTGTAGAGATTTTCGCAAGTCTTAAATAATCCTCTGGAAATATTAAGGAACTATCACAGTAGTTCTCAATTTGGGATATGCCTAAAACCGCTCCTCTAGTGATTCAAATAAGAATGCCTGGTCTCGTCGACATCTACTGGGTCACAGTCACCAAGGCTGGGGTTTGAGCATCTGATTTTTTAAAAGTTTCAGATTCAAAGACGAGGGTTCAAAGCAGTGGAAGGGTTTGCGTCAGGCCGTGCTGGTGGTGGTGGTGGATGCACTCACACTTTTCTGCAGGAAAGCGCTGCAGGATGTGGACCCTGAAAAGTGAACCTCTTCCCTGATATGCCTTCCCGCAATATCTTTCCTCAGGAAAAGCAGAATAAAGGAAGCTCAAAGGAGGTCTTGAAAATGAAGGACATTATAAAGGCAGTCGTGATGTGGACACGGGGAGGGGTGGTCTGAAATTTTTTATTGGATGACTAATGGGTACTTAGGGCAGCATTTATCTATTGTGTTTTGGGCTCAGGAGACAAAACTACCCTCTTTTTCATGGGAGATTTATTTTATTCATTTAATAAACACTTATTAAGTATCCGCTATCTGTCAAGTATTTTTCCAGGTGCTTGGGATTCAATAGTGAACATAACAAACGTCCCTATGCCCACCAAACTTACACTCTGGTGGGTAATAAAACTGGTCATAAACAATAAATATACTTAATAAATAGGCCGTATAGTATATTAAATACCAAAAAAGTGCTGCGCGTAAAAGAATAAGAGAGAGTAGGAGTGCACGGAAGCAACAGCAGCAAGGGTAAACTGTTAAGTGTGTTGTCAGGTTAGATGCCACAAGGAAAGTGACATCTGAGCCAGATGTGAGGCTGAGGCCATCTGGGGAAGGAGCATTCCAGCAACGTCCACAGCAGGTGCAAGGGCCCTGGGCCAGGCTGGGTCCGGTATGACCAATGAAGCAAAGAATCAGTTTTGCTGAAGTAAGAAGAAAACAAGGAAAGTAGCATAAAGAACTATGAGGATTTGCTCAGGGACTACCTACATAGGTCATGGCCGAACACTGGAAGAGCCTTGGCAACTCTTATCCTGTGTTAACTGGGGAGACAGTGCAGGGTTTTGAACAGAGAGGTGTCTGACACAGGATCGCTCTGGACGCTGTTGAGGGACCATGGGGGTGGGGACTGGATAGGCAGACAAGCTGGGGTCACTCGGGAACCCAAATAGGAGGTGACCACGACTCCAGCCAGGCTGGAGAAGGGAATAAGAGCGGTTGAATGTCAGATTTCCTGATGGGTTAGAGTTGGGAGTGAGAAAAACAGATGAGTTAATGACTACAACAGGGCTTTTTCCCTCTAGTCTGAGCAGAAAGATGGTGTCATTGATTAAGCTGCTGGGACAGTAATATTCCATGTAGATACCTGCACATCTGGCCTTTCTCACTGTAGGTTAGGTCTTGTGACCATTACGGTCAATAGACTACAGAGGGCAAGGGATGTGTCACTTCTAGGCTGAAGTGGTCAAAAGAGTGTAAGTGCAGGGGCCTCCTGCACCTGCACTAAAACTGTGCGGCGGCCTCATGGTGGAGCCGGAGGGGCCTCGTGGAGCAGACCTCGCTGGCCAGCGCCGAGCTCCTGCGGGGAGCAGGCAGTGCGCCTTCACTGTGAGGAGTCACCCAGACGGGGACGTTTCTCCAGGTGGAGAAGACTCGTTAGAACTGGCTGGAGGGGGGAAATTAGGAGCTCTGTCTTGAACATGCTAAGCTGAAGATTTCTTTTAGACATCCAAATGCAGACATCAAGTAGGTGTTTGAATATTCACATCTAAAGTTCATATGTTTTATGTCATTGAACACTGTTATTAAAAAAACCTGGAAAATAAAGTGTGGGTTTTTCTAATTAAGAAGCCTATTTTCTAAAAAAGAAGACATAATGTGATGTTTGCATGGGGGTGAAAAATATTAAAACTAGAAAGATGCTGTAGTTTTTACAGCTGAACGTTTTTGTGTCAATGACAGTTTTGTCTCAATAATATCGGTGAGTTTGTAAGATTTCTGAGGATGCTGTATCTGATGAGGCAGACAGGAAACCCTATAATAAAATAAATCAGTAGTAGTGAAAGCTACAATCTCTAAATGATGTGATAAGTGATAAGGAAAAAGTTTAATAAAAACTGACCCAGAATTGGCAAAGAAGTAGAATTAGCAAAGACATTTATAAATTACTATACCCAGATTATATTTTTATTGAAGCATAATTTAATTAACTGTACATATTTGGGGGGTACAGCACTGACTGCCATCACCTGTGTACAACATGTGATGATCCAATCAATATTATTAGCATAGTCATTGTTACAAATCACAATTATTCTCTGTACCCCTAATATCTTCCCAATCCCCCTCCCTCCCTCACCCTATTATATATGTTTCAAAGTTAAAGAGACACCCGTGATGTATAAAAAGCACAAACTCAAATCCTAGAGAAAAAAAAGCCACAATGTTTAAAATAAAAAGTATAATGGGTGGGAGAAACAACAGGTCAGACATCACAGAAGCAAATATTCACATTACAGGCACAGCAATAGAAACCACCCACAATGAAATACAGAGAAACCATCCACACGTTAACATGCCCAGAGAACAAAGAACGTCAAAGGGGGAAACAGAAGGACAGAAAGAGGGCCAGCGGGCTGGGGGACAAGCTAAGTGGCTGATGTACAGGCAACTGCAGCTCGTAAAGGAGTGCACGAAGGTGTGGGCAGGAAAATACTTGGGAAATAATAGCTAAAACACGTTCCAAATTTGAAGAAACATAAACTCCTGGGTCCAAGAAGCTCAACTAATTCAAAACACCAGAAGCATGAAGAAATTTAGAACGAGGCTATCGTGATCACATTGCCCAAAACCAGAGTTGAAAATGTTGACTGTGGCCATCTGTGTGTTGGGTGGGGACGAGGGGTTTTTCCTGCAGAAGAGCAGACCGGACAGCAGCAGCAGCAGCAGCCGGCATTGGACGGGAGACCAACCAGAAGCCAGAAGGGCAGGAGCCACACCTGTCACTGAGGACGAAGGAAAGCGTGCAGCAACGGGGCCAGGTGTTACCCGAGCACCGTCAGGTGCAGGGAAGCATGGTAACAGGTGGAAACCTGTAAACAGACGAGGAGCAGGAGCGCAGGACACGGGAGCTGTATTTCTAATTGTTTAGAGCGCTCCAGAAATAATGAATTATTTAAATTAGTGGTAATAACAATAATAGTGTAAAGTGGGGTTTATAACATAAACGAAAGCAACGTGTGGCCACGGTACAATAAATGCCAGGAGGAGAAAGAATGGAAGGGTACAATTGTGATGCTCTCACACGGCGAGTGAGTAAAATAAAACATAAACCACTTGACGGCGAACCGTGGTCAGTTATAGATCCTGATGCTGTTATATAGCAAAGCAAAAGTTGTGATGAATAAGTCAACAAAACGTATGCAAGAGAATCTAAAAGAAGGCAAAATTATAAAGAACAATTGAGGCAAATAGAAAAAAATAGCAAGGTAGCCGTCGATGAAAAATTGAGTTCTATCAATAATCAAATTAGATGTAGACTGTCTACATGTACCAGTTATGAAGCAGAGTCCGCCCAATGGAATTAGAAATTGTCCCTGCACGTCTTGCTGCTGTCACTCAGTGGATATTCTGTAATTATTTGAAATGTTATCAGTTGGATGCTTAGTTACTTAACTTATAGTTTTCCTTTTTTTCACATAAACATTTAATTCTTAAAATTATAATTTCTGTTGAAATAATGTTCTTGCTAAATATCACAAGCTTTGATATACAGTATTTTCATCATCAGGCAAGTCTTACATTTTTATATGTTTCATTATATTTATCTTAAGATTGATGAATTATTTAGAAGAGTGTGTTTTATTTTTGATTTCCAGATAGATAGGAGGTTTTATTTACATTTGGTTATTGTTGTATAATTTGAATACATTTTATCTGAAGCATCTATTTTAGTCTTGTTTTGCAGTGTAGTTTCCCTACAGCCTTGAGCAGAATCAGCTCTCTAATCTTGGGGGTGTACGTTCAATGAATCATGGTGTTCATGGTCCTGCTCAGTGCTCTTATTTTTGATAATCTTCTATTTACTGGCCTCAACAAAACCTAGGAGTATTTAAATCTCCCCAATGTGGACAGTAGATTAATACGACCTTGGCGTTCTATTAACTTGTGAATTTTACACATACTGTGGCCATTTACTCGGTGTGGGGCTGTCTGGAGCTGGTCATCGTCCCCAGGTGCCCTCTGCTCAGCTGCGTCCGCAGGTGCACGGCCCCAGCAC
The DNA here is from genome assembly GCF_027409185.1 of Cynocephalus volans. Taxonomy (NCBI): domain Eukaryota; kingdom Metazoa; phylum Chordata; class Mammalia; order Dermoptera; family Cynocephalidae; genus Cynocephalus; species Cynocephalus volans. The sequence continues at coordinate 1,472,444 of NC_084473.1, read as the reverse complement.
GGCTCGATTCCACGTCCCTCCTGGGATGACTCGTGCTCCTTTGCCAGCCCCGTATCCACGCTGCCAAAGCATCTCTCCAAATCCTCTGCCCTTTTCTAATTAGATCGTCTGATTTCACTGCTGCATTTTGAGAGTTCTTTATGTGATAGACATGTCCTGCTTCAGACACGACACATGCAGGGATTGTCTTCCATTCCGTGGCTCGTGTTCTCACTCTTTAACAAGGTATTTCACAGAGTCTCAATTTTAACGCAGTCCGATTTATAGATTTGTTGTGTTATGGGTCATGCTTTTGGTGTCTAGTCTAAGAACTACTCATTTTAGATACTGAAGAGTTTCTCCTATGTTTTATTGTAAAAGATTACGGTTGTACATTTTACATTGACGTCTGTGATCCCGTTTATAAAGCTTGAAACTGAGGTCAAGGTTCATTTTGAGGCCATGAATGTTGAACTGCTCCAGCATTTTTACACCTCAAGTGGATCAGAATAAGCTAGTCCTTTAACACCATATAGAAATTAAAAATCACCTGTGGAAGTATAAGCACCACACGTATTAAAACACAGAGCATTTTGTCAAATGAATGTGATCAGCTTAGCATTTTTTTAAAGTTAAAACATGAAATTGCTTCTCTACAAGTATCTCATTCAGTCAGTATCTGTGTTTTATAATATACCTCTGGATTAAACTTGGTACCAAAATGGCAGGAATCCTAGGAACGTGATTTCAAAGGAGAACATCAGCCCTAAGACATCCATTCCTCTGCATTTGGAGAAAAGCAGAAAAAGAAGAAAAAGTAAAACTGGAACTTCATCCAAAAACTACATCTAGCAAGTCACTGTACCACTTAAATAAAAATAATAATTTTTAAAAAGTCAAACAGGACAGCCGGGCGGTAGCTCAGTTACAATCAGTAGAGACTGCCAAGGGGGCAGGGAGCAGACCTCTGTGTGTCTCACGCCTGTCTCAGCAGCCTTTCTGTCCCCCGTTTTCCTTTCTGTCCCCCGTTTTCCTTTCTGTCCCCCGTTTTCCTTTCTTTCCCTCTTTTTCCATTCTTCCCATTTACAGATGGCTCTCCTGTTTTACGTTTAATTTTCATTATTTCTGCTCTACATGAATCTGATAAACCTGTGTCTCAAGTCAGCCATGCAACGGGACAGGCCCACGCTCTGCTTCCAAGGCTCACTGCACGCTACGCAGTCTCTAGTCCTTCCACACAGGCACATTTTCCTCCCACCCTATTTTCTTTGTTCCTTGTCTGCCCTTTGTTAGATTTTAAGCCCTTTCTCATCATAAAAGTTACTTCTCTTGCTTTTTTTAGCCACATCCTAGTGCGCTGACAAGGTGTCTAGTGTTCGTGTAGTATGTGCGGTTCTCCAACCTGAATCGTAGATGAAGCCAGAGCACAAACGAAAACGTAAACATTGTTTTCAAGCCTGCTCTTAGAAAACGACGATCTCAACACTTCATGGCAAAACGTGCCAGTTGGCCCAATCCTTATGTTTTCTTAAACAACAAAGACAAAGAATAATGAGAGAACATGAAGAAGGAATATGTATGCATATGAGCACGTTGAGTGATCCACAGCTAACCAGTCCACCTAGCCAGCCCACGTGCTACATCACTTTTGAGTCCAAGGACCACTGAGGAACTCAGCTGGATTCCAGAATGGGAAAGTGAGCCCCTTGTAGAAAACCCAGCTGCCCCGCACTCAATTCGCAGGGTGGTCTGTCCCTGCCCCTCTCAGAGCACGGCGAGCAAGGGGTCCCAGCACACCTTCTCCCTGAGGAAGTATTTGATTCCATAGACAGACCTTCAGTCGACAGTGTCCTTAACCCATCAGAGAGAAGCTCATGGGTTGTTCCGTTCACGTTAAGAAACCAGACTCACCCTGGTACTGGTTGGACAGTCTGCAATTGTAACTCGCAGCAGATACAACCAGGCCGTCATCTTGTGAGCCAGCAGCAGAAACCGGATGTGGAGGTGCCGAGCATCAGAGTCGAGCAAAACCTTCATTCGGACACAAACCACCCCAGGAGCTCTTCAGGAAGCCCCAAGATTCCCATTACCGTACGGTGGTGGTTGACGCCGAAAGAGCGTCCCTTCTCTGTCTGCAGCACAGAAGCCATTCCCTTCTGTACTGAAACATAACAATGACAGCTGTCATGTCTCAGGAGATGGAAGCGTGAGATACTGCTATAGAAGGAGACTTTGTTCCTAACAAGATTTTAACTTCAGACTATTCTCCGGAATTTTTAGTGCTGATTCTAAGAAAGCCTTCCCATGGCAGCTGCGAGTCTCCCAGGCGCCTGAGCGTCACCTGTGCACGGCCTGGGACGCCTGCTCCGTGCTGACCTCCGTCTCTCCCCACAGCAATTATCCCGAAGAACAATCATCTGCGTCTTTAACAATTGGAAATGTCATGTCTTGTAAAATTTCCCATGTCGTTAACCTGGGGATGCCAATATTTCTTTTTGTTGTCCTGTATAAGACTGAAAGTGCCCATTTTCCTCTCTCAGATTCCGAGGGGCAGGGAGCACTAGTGAACTGGGAGGCACCCCAGGGAGCGCCTGTGCCAGTCCAGAAGGGCACGTGGCACCGTCTGATCCAGCCCTCTCGTGCATTTTCTGGGCTTATTTCCTGCTCATCTTCCAAATTTTGCTTTACTCTTAGAAAACAACTCTGTTCCAGAGAAATAATGCAATTATGCATGATGTGCCTAGAATTCCATTTCCTAATGGCATATGGGAGAAAAGTACATAACGTGGAAAAGGATCAACTTCCAAATGCCCCAGAACGAACAGGGAGATGCTCACCTGATACCCAGAAGTGAGAGGGAACCCAGGACAGGAGCCAGAGCTGCCCAGGGGCCACCAGGTCACCTCTGCTTCTGAGGGTCCAGGACATTCTTTCTCTGTTGAAAACTTTTACTTGTTCTATTTGGGAGTGGGGCTGAAAACCTAAATGTTTGACAAAATATGATGTCTGATTGATGTCATTCATGAGCTGGAAAAAATTCAATAGCTTTCTGTCGATTACAGGACACGGGGGTCTCTGGACTGCTACCTGGATTTCTGCATTCTGGAGCAGATTCTCTTCTGGCCACACCACATGGTGGGCTGGGGACCCTGGACAGAGTCCCTTCTGTATTCCCCTCTGAGGTGCCAGCTTTTCCCACTGGGAATCCCAGTTGCTGGCAGGCCCTGCAGCTCCTGTCCAGTCTCCCAGCTCCTGACAACCCTCACGTCTCAGCTCAGAGGTTTCCTTCAGCAGATCCTTCCTCAGGATCCATGCAGCTCACACGCTCTCTAGCGTTCACCGTCCCACACGTCCTGTTTCCTGAGAGCCTCTGCCCAGCGACAGTGCTTGAGTCACAGCCTCTACGGCTCACTCCTCATCGGGAGAACATCGTGCTGGTCTGCAGATGAGCCACAGGGGCTCACAGGCTGAGCTTCCCCGAACACGTGGGAGACACACAGCAGGGCAGGTGTCCTGGTTGGGTCCCCTGTTTCTCACTGCCAGACCCAGCTGCAGCTATGAGGCCAGTCTAGGGATGCCATGGGCTGCACTCAGGGCTCAGGGCCTAATCTGACCTGGGGACACGTCTTGTGAGAGGACAGGCACAATGGACAGCAGTATAAAATGAAAAAGAAAACAGTGCTCAGTGCTCATTCTCACCCTACCCACATCTGTTTCTGCTGCAAAAGAAAAAGGCACCTGCGCCAGCTGAGAGCACTCAAAGCCCAGGCCTGGCATGCAAGAAAAGTCTCATCAGATGGAAGTCAAGGATCTTTTAAGGCCCTGCACCTGGCCAGCTCTATGACCTTGGGCAAGCCTTTAAATTATCCAGTCCTTGTTGTCTACTTATGTGTTCTGTTCTAATAGGTAGAGTAGAACTGCTTGTATCTCCCAGGCTGTTGGAAGAATCCAGTGAGCAAGCATGGTCGAAACTTTGACAGGAAATCCACGCCCAATGGCACACTGCTGCGAGGTGTATTTTCATGGGGAAGCAGCGGGCGGTGGCGGGAAACACAGGAGCGCTGACGTCAGGCTTAGGTGCCATTCCCACACCTGCGGCTGGTGGACCTCAGGCAAAGCCCTTGGTGTCACTCAGCCTTATTTTCCTCAGCAGGAAATGCAGTCAGTTCAATCTTCCTGGCAAAGGTGTTAAAAGAAAGAATCTGTATACATGTATAGTTGAGATGGTACATGTAGAAATTGAAGGTGATTAAGGGACATTCAGCACACGATTGTTCTTACTAGCACTTTTCACAGATTATTCCGTGCACGGTGCTCCAGTAACGCCCGAGGCTGTGGGGTGTAGGTGGGAGCAGTGCCGACAACAGGTCTGTCGTGGGAGGCCCTCCTCGGCGCTGTCCCTGAAACACCCTGACCGCTCTTCTGTTCCCTGCATCAGTCTTGTCCTTCAGGATTCCGGTGAGGGGCTGCGGCCTGCTCTCACTATTGCTGTGATGTCTTACCTTGGACTGTGTCCTCCTGGGTATTCTTGTGAGGATCTGGAAGGGTGGCAGCTTCCGGTTTATGCCAGAAGTTTCTACAGAGGGAGCCTCTGACCCTGGCATGAGGTGCTCAGGGAGCCCCACCTGCCACAAGCAGACAGGCAGAGGTAGCCCGGTTACCACAGCAGGAATCCAGAAGCCAGGGCCGGAGAAGGTTCCAGAGAGTGCGTGGAGCTGAGCCAAGGGCAGGATGGTCATTCCCAGCCCGGACCCACTGCCAGGCTTGATGGCCCCATGTGCCGAACAGCAGAAGCAGCAGGGGAGAGATTGCCCAACGGCCCTTCACTCATGGCTGGAGAGCTATTTTCTTCCACTGGAAAACATCTGTGTGTGTGCATGAAGCACAACTTCATGCTCAGGTACATCTGATGCTGCTGAAATAAATGAGCTGCCCATCTCTAGTTGCAAATTGGAGGACAGAATCTGAAATACATTTGCTTAAATTACGTGTTATGTTCATCATAAAACCACTTGCTAGATAAAGCTGTCTTTATTTTGAGAAAAAGTAATGTACGTCTGATTGTCTCATTCTCATATTAAATGCTAAACACTTCCCAATTATAAAATAATTACATTGCAGAAAAGTTAACTGATATGCAAAGGCCAAAAAAAATCCCATAAAATGTATCCTTAATCCTGTTGCTTATAGCTACTCTCAACATTTTGTTATATGTGCTTAAACCTAGACCGGCAGACTATACATACACAGAGAGAGACAGAGAAACTTTCTCTGCTCTGTAACCTGCATATTTCTCTACTAAAATATGACAAAAATTTCTATTAAACATTCAATATTATTCTACAACATAGTTTTAGTAATTGCACACTGTGTATCACACCACTATTCTATAGTTTATTTAACCAATCCACAATTGTTGAGCATTGAGAGTGTCTCAAGTGTCTGTTTTTATGTATAATGCTGAGGTGAAATCCTCATTGTTAGACCTTGTATTCCTTGATGATTATTTCCTGGAGATAAATTTCTAGGACTCAGATTGTTGAGTTAGTGTATAGGCTCTGTATTTGTCCATTCCTATTGCTTATAACAAAATACCTGGAACTGAGTAATTTATAAGAAAACACAATTTATTTTCTTACAGTTTCAGAGGCTGGGAAGTCCAAAGTCCAGGGAACACATCTGGTGAGGGTCTTCTTTGGCGGTGGCTTTACAGCAATGCAGGGGTCTCACATGGCAGAAAATGGCAAAGCAGAGAGAGAGAGAGCTCCTCATGCCCTCTTCTTTGAAAGTCCTCAGAACCATGCCCTTGACCGACATTATTAATCCATTCATACTTCACAGTCCTACAATCCAATCACCTCTTGACAGACCCACCTTTCAATTACCATGATAGGACTTCCCACCCTCCCAACAGTCACAGTGGGGCCAAGTTTCCAATACCTGGAACGTTGGGGACACAATTAAAGCTTCAATGAGTATGGGGGAGACATTCCATCCACAGCAGGTGCATAGACACCTGTCACCTCCCACAAAGACTCTCAAGGTTGCTCCCACCAGCGTGCACGGCGATGATTGTCTCTTCAAAACCTGCCATCAACAAACCTAATATTTTTAATTTACTAGGTCGTGAATGTAAAATAGTATTTTGTTTCCATTCCATTGCTTTGATTATTTATATCATGAAAGGTATTTATCATCTTTAAATTTTTAAAGACTATTTTTCAGTTGCTCTGGTGTCGCTGTCATCGGGGTCTTTGCATTTCCTTCTCACTGTTCAACTGTCAAGGTCATTTCATGAGTCTGCGTCACACTGACCTGCAGAGTTTATGCATCCAGCAATGACACCAGCTTTTTTCTGCCTTATATGTGGTGAATCTTTTCTGGAACTAAAGTCGCCTTCGGAGGTCTTCATGGAGGTCTCTTATAGAGGTGTCTTCTACAGACGTCTCCAAAAGTGTTTTAAAACTTCAGGTGTTAAGGTGATCGGTTTCCTCTGGTGCTGATTTTGCTTTTACTTCTGTTTTCTCAAATTTCCTTGCTCAGATAGCTTTTCTTCTATGTTTTCCCCTGAAGTTTCCTACTGTTTTATCATGTAATGACTTAACATATGTGGGTTTTATCTTTATGTGTTCATTAATTTAGTTAATAAGCACACCGTGTCTGCTGTGTGACAGGCATAAGTGGGACTGAAGTGACATCTACTGAGTAAACCAACATTTCCCTACCAGTTTTAAATCTTATCTTTTATAAAAACTAAATGGACAGATATTTGGGATGGTGTCAGGTCATTCTAATATCTTCTATTTATCTGATTATATTGTTTTACTACTACACACTATTTGCAGAATTGTAAAATTAACATTATTTAATATTACAGAATGTGGATTACCATTTTGTTTTGTATTTTTTCTGACACTTGTCAGCTCTTCATTCTGCCAAATTTATTTAAAATTTAGAATAATTTTGTCTAGTTCAATAATCCTCTTGGTATTTTAATTAAAATGCTACTTTCTACAGAATAAATTTGGGATCCATCTGTTTGTGTATAACATGGAATTTGTTATCCAAGTGAAAGGTCTTGCTTTTTATTTTATTCTCCTTTTATATTGCTCTGTAATTTCAGTGTCTCTAACATATCCTTTTTCTAACAAATATTTTTTTCTACACTGCCAATGACTCTTTCCAAATCTGACAGAAACCATGAAGACATAATTGTGCAAGACTTCATAGCACCAGCACCAACAGTCTCCTCTTTTCTTTTTGGGGGAACTAAACATAGGGAACGTCTACCAGAATTTTGGGCGGCTTTCAATGGAAGAAGTCTGGGAGAATTCCCAGAAGATTTTGGTGATTCACGGAAATAATTGAACTTTGGGTAACTCCAGAAATCAAAGACCGTGGCTCCCATCTGTGCCCCTCTTCTCATCACATACACCCACACGTATGCAGGCATGTATTTCCACACACACACACACACACATGCATAATGTCTGCCTTATGGTTATTTACGAGAATATTTCAAAAAGTTTGTGAAAAAATAGAATTGGAAGATAAAATGGATCTTTCCATGAACTTGTTGAAGACCCCTCTTGTGTATAAATTCATGGTATTGGATAGGATTTAAGTGTGCTTTGGTGAGTTCTTGATTTAAAGAAAAATTATGTGACACTCAGAAAAGAAGAGGAGGCCACTTTTCCCTGCTGGGCGCTGCATGTGAGTCTCTGGTCCGGGTTGGCCTACAGCGGTGCATTTACCACAGCCACAGGATGCAGTAGCGACCTACGGTCACAATCAGTTTCTTTCAGTCTTTGGTGCACTAATGTCCCACATCTTCTGTAACAAATGACCACAAACTGGGTGGACTAAACAACAGAAATTTGTTCCCTCACAGCTCTGGAGGCCAGAAGTGGGACATCTGCATCCCTGGTCTGAGATCAAGGTGCTCCTGGGCTGCGCTCCCTCGTCAGGCTCCAGCAAGGCTCCTTCCCGCCTCTTCCAGCTCTGGGGCTGAGGCGTCACTGGGCTCGAGGCCAGATCACTCCAGTCTCTGTCCTCACGTGTCCTCCGGCTCTTCAGCCTGAAATCAACTCATCTCCCTCTTAAGATTCCAGTGGACCCTGCAGGATAACCAGGTTAATCTGCACCTCCAGGTCCCTCGCTGAATCCTGTGTGCAAAGCCCGGCACAAGCCGGCGTTCACGGGCCCTGGGGTCAGGATGCGGATACTTGCAGGAGGTCATTGTTTATGTACAGTTGCGTCTCTAAGTGCTCTCTCATTTACGTTCAAAGTTTTCCTTACTTCCCTTGTGTTTTTTGGGCCTGCTGCACAGGATGTTAAAAACATAGTTAGATCTCAAAACTCATTGCTCCTGTCTAGCTGAAATGTTGTGTCCTTTGACCAGTAGCTCCCAACTCCCTCACCACCCCAGCCTATTGCACAGCAGGTGCATACGGTCAATAACAATGTATCGTATTTTCAATATAAGACAGTAGATTTCAAATGTATCACCACGAAAACTCTCAAGTAATTGAGGTGATGGTATGTCAATAAGTTTGATTTAATCACTCACATTGTATCCGCATATTAAACCCCATTGTACTCATACACGTAATGTAATTATGATTTCAGTTAAAATTATATAAATAAAGAACAAAACAAAACATAATTAGAAACTCACTCACAAAGAATATCCAGGTCTAGATTGCTCTCCTCGAAAATTCTCCCAAATTCGTAAAAGAAATAAAGCAAACCTCTCACAGAGACCCTTCCAGAGGATGTAACGAGAGGAAACATTCCCAGCAGAGGACCGAATAAAGTGGACACTGCAAGCTGGAAGCACAGTCCAAGAAAGGGGTCTGCGGTCTACTTTCCCACACAACTTGCATGCAAAAATGCCCAAACAACATTTTAACAAGTCATCACACAGGGAAATTTTTTTTTTTTTTAAAGTAACCATCACAATCAAGTCGTGTGTTCTGGAAAACGAAGAGAGTGTAACAATCAAAAATCAGCGGAATCAGTGATGTTAGCAAAAGTGGCAAAGACCCAAGGCTTGTCCCTGGACAGAAACACTGAAAAAACTGATCAAAAACAGTCAGAATCAGCTTTGCCGGAACTCAAGAAATATCATGAGTTTCCTGTAATTAAATTCTGGAGCAAGAGAAAGGTCAAAATATGGCAGGAGTTTGTAGAATCCCCGCCTGGCCCCACACATCCCAGACTAGGCGGGGGGCTTGGTATTTGTGTTTTCCCGAAATACTGAAATATGCAGGAGATGTACAGACTGCCCAAAGGAAAGTATAAATTGTTATTAAAACATAACATTTGAAAACAATAGTTTGCTTGATAATAAACTAGATTTAAATTAATTCTATACTTTTTTGCTGTATATGATTATTATCATGAATACGTACTGCAAGTAAAATGCAAATCTTTGATTCAAAAGATATAGCATTTGAATACAGCAGATTTTCTTTTGTGATTATATTTTAATATTTTCTTAAATTAATACAGATAAATTGATTACAAGAGTTAATGACGAGACTAAGAAAATCACCAACTGGTGCTAAAATGTGAACAGATTTTTAAGTGTTAAAGCACAAAAATAATAATCTTACTGGTGAAAAATATGTAGAATTATCTAGATAAACTAAAATAGTAGAAAAACTTACATCTCCTCTATTGGGTATCCTTGCATCTCTATAACTAAATTTATATGTTAGCTAATTTACATACACTGCTTTATTTACATGTAGTTATTTTGAAAATGTTTTAACTATTATCTGGTCTAAAGGAAGGATGTCTCAAACTATGTCTTCCTTAGCCTCAGATAAAATACTGATTACTTCTTTTGGCCTCCTGTGCTGAAATATGGTCTGATAAATCAAGAAGAAAAAAGTTTAAGGACTGAGAAGAAAGAAGGAATCCTGTTTTCACAAATAAATATTACTATCACCTACTCGGGAAAACCTAACAGAATCAAAATACAAAACATAAGAATCAATAAGAGAATTTACAAATTTATTAAGGTTGGTCAACATAACATTAATATACCAAAGTCAAATGAATTTTTATATCCTAACATCAAGCATTCATCAAGATTGGATATTTTTAAAAGGTTCTACTTGTACTAGCAACCAAAATTACAAGTTTCTAAGACAAATCTAAACAAAAATGACATGAAGGGTTTTAAATAGAATAAAATACAACTTTATAACATCTAAAAAAAAAACCATAGAGAGATATAAAAAGTTTATGAATAAGAATATTCAAGTTAAGAAAATCCCATTTCCTCATAATGATATGTAAATAAGGTGTAATTTCAGAGTTCCAAAAGGATTTTTAATGGAACTAGATAAATTGATTCTACAGTTTATATGTGAGAATAAAGGATCGAAATTGTCAAGACACAGCCTGGAAGAGGAAGGTTTGGTGACAGCAGGTGGGACGGCACAGCTACAGCAGGGGACAAGCGGATGGACTGAAGAGCATGGAACGGGATGCCCAGAATCAAGTGTCTCATAAATTAAGACAACGCGGAGTGGACGTCACTGAGCAGCAGAGAAGGAACGCGATCTGTGTAACACGCAGCGCTGGAGCGACTGGTTATCAGTACTGAAAAACAAACTTGGATCCTCACGTCATGACTTGCATTAATTTACTCCACATGTGTAAGGGGTCTTCAAACCAGTCATGAGAATATCCATGTTACCTTTTAGTTCTATTTTTCCAGGAACTTTTTGAAGTGCCCTCGTATTAGGCATTTTAATTTGAAAAGCAACCTAAAACTTTTAGAAGAAAATATGAGGCGATCTTTATGCATTTAGGGTAGAAAAACCTTTCTTCACACATGAGTCATACATTAAGAGCTTGTAGACTTAGCTGTATTAAAAATAAAGAAAAGTTAAGTTTATCAGAAAGCACCATTAGAAAGTATCTGAGCTGCAAACTGGAGAAGATAAGTGCATGGCGTACTCTCCTAACTTAGAAAGGAAAAGGATAAGCGATTGATAGACAACAGACAGATGATCGATGATTGATGGACGAGGGATGATAGGTAGGTGGACAGACAGACAGACAGACAGACAGACAGACAGTGACCACTCATGCCAGGTTCCCTAGAAAACAAGTCCTGAGTCCAGCTGGCCCACTCACCCTACTCTGGGGAGTGCAGTCCCAGAAAATTAGGGTGAGGGACAGAGGGAAGGGAGGCCTCTGGGAATGGAGGCCTGAGGTGGCCACAGCTCCGTGAAGAGTGGACCCACTGCTGGGTCTCACGGAAGGATCCCGACAGGTCACATGTGTTCACTGCACCTGGACCATGGCCAGCAGCGAAGAGGGGACGAGGCTCCTGTGCGCACCTCCAACAGGCCCATGTTGCCACGTTCTCCTGCAATCCCAGGCTGTGATGCTGACCCCTCGAGACACCGCTGGGGAAGCCACAGCAGAGCCACCTCTGTAAAAGGCAACAGAGACGTGAACTTGCTGCTTGCTGCTATTAAAGCCACGATTCCCGTGGACATGGCTTTGACATCACAGACTCACGGGTTTGGATCCCTCCAAAGTTCCATAACACTCCGAGTGAAATAAGTGTGTACAATCTCACAAAGTCTCCAAAGTGTCTGACCAGCCACTACAATGTCATAAAAGGTCTTTGTGTGCCATGCATGGTCACAACAGCTGTGCACCTTTTACAAAGCTGGCGTGTCAGTTGTCTCCCACTGTCGACGCAGAAGCCACGGCTTCCTCGGGTCTGCGTTGGCCAGAGGCCATGCGCCAGGTCTCCTGTGGGCAGCCCAGGCTGTGACAGGAGTAAGAAAACACATGACCCCACACAACAGAGAAAGTCCAGACCAAGAGCCAAGAGAAAGAGAGGACACAATTATCATGGAAAATAAGGCTGCAGGTTTGAGACCATCCATATAGGTCAATAACGTAATCAGCTCTCTGTTTAAAACCAGAACACTCTTGTATATACAAGCCAATTCTAACTCTATATTCTGCACTGAAAATCAAGAAGCAAAGTAGCAATCCATCTGTGTTAGTTTTCTATTGCTGCTCTGATAAATTCCCCCAAATTTTGTGTTTTGTAACAACACCAATTTATCCTCCTAGAGTTCTGTAGGAGGAAGTCTGAGCAACTCTCACTGGGTAAGGTCCGGGTGTCAAGAAGGCTGCATTACTTTTGGGGCTCTGGGGAGAATCGATTTCCTTGGGTTTTCCAGCCTCCAGGGAAGCCACATCCCTGGGCTCGGCCTCCCCTCCTCCGTCTTCAAAGCCAGGAGTATCTGAGCCCTCCCCGTGCTCCCCCCACGTCTCCTCTCTGCCTTCTCTTCCAGTCTTAAGCACCTGGGATTGCACTGGGCCCCTGCAGGTAACCCCAGATCCTCTTCCCCACACTGAGGCCAGCGAGTCACCAGCCTCGACCCCATCTGCAGCCTGGGCTCCTCATTGCCATGTGCACGGGGTCCGGGGATTACGAGGAGGGCATCTCTGGGGGCCAATAATCTGTGCACTGTCTTTCGGGGTTATCTTAGGCTGCTGAAACAGTGAGTCATATAAGTCTCTGTGCTGATTTGACTCCCTCTGTGTACTGTCTATATCACTCTGGATCTTTCTGGGAAAGCAGAGCTCCTATAAATATTGAGAGAACTGAGGGGCCTCCGTAGAGGAATATGGGCTTGCAGGAATGTGGGGAGCACTGATTCCATGGGCTGAGAGCCCACAGCTGTGATTCTGGAAGCCTGTGAGGGAACCCCACCCTGAACCCAGGGCAGCTCAGAGAGACCGAGGGGGTCCATCGTGGGAACCTGAGTCAGGCCCTGCACGGTTGGCTCATGTCCTCCTTCCAAACTTCTACGAGACTCCCTCTCAGTGCTGGTCTTTAAGCATAACGCGAGCAGAGAAGACATCCTGAGAAAGGCAGCTCTGGAGCCTCAGGAGCAGGTGGCGTGGTATCAAGTCAACAATGGAAACCAGAGTGTTCAAAATGCACTTTGAAATGGGAAAAAAACAAAACAGGGCATGGTAAACCGCAGCCTGTTGGATCCCACCTGTTTGGAAATGCACATTTCATCCATGAAATGCATGTGCCGCAGGGGCGATGCTCCTCTGACCACACCGCGTCCTCCAGTGCGTTTGCGCCAGTTCGCCCGGAGCTCAGCTCTCCCTGCGCCCCAGTGGAGCTGCGTCCAGTTGCTCACCATCTATGGCGAGTCTTGAACAGGCTCCTGCCCGTCCAGCCAAGTCCAGCACCATTTCTCTTTGACACCTCTCTCAAGTCATGCCAGATATCTGACAGCGACTCCCTATTTTCCACAAATGCTTGTTATTTAACTACTGAGATTACATGTGTTTTGTTTGCATGTCTGAAACTTAATGGAGAGATGGAGTCAGATAAATGACTTGTATTCTTTTGAAGCAATATTATATCATTAAAGATGGACTGTTCATGATTAAAACTTCCTCAGAGAAATCAATAACAGGAATTCTACAGGTGAGTAATCAAAGCTGACAACAAATAATGGAGTCACGGATCTGCACTCACACGTAAAACCGTGCATCAAAGAGAAGTGCAGGTGCCGCGGAAGAGGAGGCCTGTGAGACTTTTTATAGTTGACAGATCCAAGTATTTCACAGACAGAAGGACTGCAGGACTCTTTATGTAAATATCATTCAGATAGAGGAAGCAGAATTATATACCAAATCCAAGAATAGATAGAATTTGTATAAATTCCTTTAGATTGGGTTTTACAGCAGCTTGAAAGAAAAATGATTTCCCTTTAAATCTGAATAAAGGTAGAAAAAAGAAAATCAAGCTTTTTGTTTCCCTGCCCAAAAGTATAGGTAAAGTTTCTCTCAGTTTAATTTGTCCGAACTGCCCGCGGAGTTGAGTTAACAGACGTTTTCAGCACACCCTTGGAAAGGAGGGCTTAATTTTCATGACGAGCGGGCTTCTACAGTCTGCAGCTATGCTTCCTGCTGTGGGTGGTGAAGAGCCTGTTCTACACCCTCAGCTCTGCATCAAGGTGGCATTTACCAGAACCTTCATCCATCATTTCTATTCTTTGGGAGAGTTTGCAAAAGGCAACAAAGAAATGTGGAATTGCCTGTTGTTAAAGCCAAAGTTTCCTATCAGCTGCTATTATCTTCACATTATGCAGTCGTGGGTTTTGAAGGGAACTTAAGAGGTCTCCAGAAGGTTCCTGACTTTCCACAGAAATGAACTCATCCAGTTTCCAAAGCCCTGGACCTGCTCTGTGTCATGAAGACAAGGTGTTACAAGACATGCATATTCCCAAGGCCGTGAGGATTTTACAATCCCAGTCGCGTCTTTTTCTTATGGAAACAGTAAAGCTCAGAGTCACCGCTGTTGCTTTTCCCCTCATTTATGAATCCTGTTACCCTCTAACTAGTTCCTACCTTGCAGGGTCTTTAAGTACACATTCTAGTGCAAACGATCTTTACTGACAGAAAACCATGCTTTATTTCAACGTCAAATCCAGTGTGGTCTATTTTTGGTCCAGCTCCAATACATCTGACTTGGGTGGGTTCTTTCTGCTTTTTATGATGCTTATAAAGCTCCCTCTTAGATAAGCCATAGCACACAAAGTCAAAATGTCTTCAAATTTTTAATAATCTTTCATTTTCTATGCAATTTTTAGTTCAATTCATTAGTTCGTACAGAAATAGAATAAAACTGCGATGGATGGAGTTGAAGGGAAGTCTGGCTTCTCTATAAGAAAAGAAGATTCTAAGTTATTTATCTTGACATCTTCTTCTGAAACTCTGCCTGAGCATTTTTCTGCTTGTGATAAATACAGACACGTATGGCAAGACAAGGAGAAAAACTTTGCCAATCTGTCCTACTGTGAAGAGTTAAAGTTTAAGAGCAAAAACCCCATTTCCTCTGAGGCTTCCACTCAGGCTTGGCCGCTGTCTTACAGATGGCAGTTGAACATCTGCACACACGTGCATGCACACACATGTGTACATTGCACATGCACTGCTCTGGGCTAACACAGAAACCTGACCAGACAGAGAACAGTCGCTTCCCAGAGTCCATGTTTTGAAGACTCGATGGTCCCGCTGGTGACAGATCGTGTGTGGTGTTTCCATCAGTACCGGGTGGGTCTGACTCACTCTGCGAGTCAGGTCGGAGGATTTGGTGGCTATTACCTCCACTTTGCAGAATCATTTTTTCACCAAGCAACTATCGAACACCACCAGTTCCGTGCCCAGTGAGGAAACTGAGGCTTGATGAGTTTGAGCTTCCACGGGCCACACAGCCCGTCATGGCTCGGCCTTAGCAGGACCCACCTCTGTCAGCATCCACAGCCCGAGTGTGAGCGTGGAAGCATGTTTGTGCGTGTGTGTGGTGTGCACACATGTGTGAGCCCAGAGACGTTCAGGCTAAATTTTGTTTAGGACTGTCCCTAGCAAGGTCGTTATCTATTTTCAGGTTTCAGATGGACAGGCGCTGGCTTCCAAACAAACCACTGGCATTGAAACAGGCCTGTGTCTCCTCCCGCATTTTGGAGGGAATGAGAAAAGATGCAGCCCGCCTTCAGCGGCCCGTGTCTGTGCAGCGGCAGGAACGCGTGTGGCCTCGGGGACCCAGTGCTCTCAGTCCCCGACCTACACCGCAGGGCGGTGGGCAGCCCTGGATATGACCCCACTGAACCTCTGTTTCATTTTCAGGAAACCCAGAAAGGTGCGCATCCCACAGGATCACTGCAAGCACAAGGAGGAAAGTGAACGCTGCCTAACTGGAGCCCAGCAGTTCAGACCTGAGAGTGGGCGCCCACCTCGGCAGTCTCTGCGTGGGGCAAGTGCAGGCGTCCCTCCCGCCCCGCGTCCTTTGACACTCACGCCATCCCACCCCTTCTGCCCTCTGCACGTGCAGTGTCCTTCTGTCCTGCGTCCTCTGAGACTCACCGTCCCGTGCCTTCTGCCAGATGCAGAAGCTGAGGTTTAGGAGGAAAGGCTGCGTGTTCACAGATACAACTTAATAAAGTGTTACATCAGTCCTGAAGTCCACGTGGACATGAGGTCCCAACACCCATGTTCTTAGCACACTCTGAAAAGTGAGAACGTAGAACACAGAGAATTTTACACTTAGATGTGAGCTAAGCATCTTTGGCAAACATATAAATAGGCATTGGAGCCAGCTTTTATTAACACAGAAACTGTGACAATGAAGTTCTCCAAAGAATCCCTTCCACACCAGGTTTGCCACCTGTCCTGTCTAGGCCTGGCTCTTGAAGAACATAAATGGTCATATTTGTTTCCATTTCAAATTCCACTTTGTGGTCATCGGTGCAGCAGAATGCTTTCTGTTGGGACAATGAGATTAGACTCGCCATTCTAATTGCATGCCTCTGTGATGGTGCAATTCTGAACTAGATCTGGAAATCACTTTTCCATCATTTACAGAGGCAAGTTTCCCCAACTACCTGCAGCTGCAGCCGGAGTCTCTCAGCGCCTTTGGCAGTTTCTGTCAGGACCTGGTGGCGGAGGGAGGTTAGGACAACTCTTCTGCAGATGCTCATTTAATCAGAAGCAAATATCCACTATTACTTTATTGGATCACGGGAAGCTCTTGGTCAACATAACAAGAGAACAGGGAGGAAAGGTAAACCAGACACGTATCAAATTTGAAAGCCCATCAGAAAAAATCCATAGGTCAAAGAAGCAAATAAAACATGAAAATACTACAAAACCTGGACCGGGCATGATAAGGGGCCCAGGGAGCTGATGTGCATGAGGGAGTCCCCTTCCCCGTCCACCCAACCGTCCTCCATCGGCCCAAAGTCATAGTTTCCTTAGCCCTACAAGCCCCACGATCTGCCACTGTCTGGCCCATCAGCTCCTCATAGTTCCCCTTGCGGGAAGGACTCACAGTTCCTGCCTTCTTGCCCGTGACTCCCACGCTGAGCCCGTTCTCAGCCACTCAGAACACGGCTCTGTTTAGCCACCCTCCGGATGTCGTTCTGCACCTTCCAGGCCAGCAAAGTCCCCCACAAGGGGCACACCCCTCCCCCTGTGAACCACTTCTGGGCCCCAGACTGAGCTCTCCACCCGCTTCCTCTTGGCTCTTACTCAACATCCGTCATTACGAATCCCACTTGTTACAATCTGTGTCCCCGTGGGGATTTTATAGAATTTAACAACAAAAGCAATCACAAAAACAGAACAAAACACAGCCTTACGTGGAAATGTTTGCTGATGAAACACAAATTTGTAACTCCAGAGTCACATGTGTGGCTGTGAAGTGTGCATCTGGAGTCACCAAAGCCTAGGTCACACCGTCCATCCATGTCTATGTCCCCATGCAGGGCTCACCGCCCCAGCAAATGGCACCTCCATCTCCTGCCATCTAAAAGTCATCTTAAAGCCCCTTCTTTTTTATTTTCTCAATCCCCTCTCATCCACTCCAACAGCAACTCTGAAAACTCTTCTTCCAAATACATCACAAACACATCCCTTCTATTCCCCATGTCAAACCCGAACCCAGGGACCCCGTCTCCTTCCTGCACAACTGCATGGCCTTCTCTCTGTGCTCCCTAGTTCCACTATCAGCCCCAGCCATCCAAGCAATGACAATGACCTTCTGAACACAAATCAACTCATGGGACTCATCTTCGTGAAGTCCTTGGAAATCTTCCATTTCCTCCCCATTATCCGTGGCAGGGCGGAGGTCAGGCCTCGTTGCTGTGCACACCTGCTTCTCTCTCAGCCCTGCTCTGCTCCTGCTGCCTCCTTCAGGAGCCCGCCCCTCTCGTGGCCTCGAGCCCCTCCACATTTCCAGCACACTTTCCCCGGGGGCCGGGCTGCCTGCGGCTTCTCAACCTCTCACAGTTAAAGGGCATCTGAGTGTGGCCTCTTCACAGAGCCCTGTTCTGATTGCTCCATCCAAAATGGCCCGTGCTCTCACCCACTCCAATTTTTCTTCTTCTTCATAGATTTTATCCTAATTTGAAAAAAAACGTAATGTCTATGTTGCTGTTCCTTTATTTGACCTATCTTCCCCAGGAGGTTGCCTGTTCATGAGGGCTGGGCTTGCTTGCTTTTGTAAAATAGTTCCTGGCGCAGAATAGGGTAATATAACCTATTCTGCACCAGGAACCATCATATATGTGTGTGTGTGTGTGTGTGTGTGTGTATACATATGTGTGTATATATATAATTAATATAATTAATATTGATAATATGTATCAATTAGATGAAAGTAACAGCCAGGCCCAATAACCTATACAGAATGAAATATGAGTATAAAATAAACCAGAATAAACTGGGAGAAATTACTCCACACAATGTCAAGACAGCATATTGCTAGAGAAATCACAGCTATGTGGTATCTGTTGGGGGATAAACACACAGGTCAATGGAACAAAATAGAGAAACCAGCAGACCAACAGAATATGCTCAACAGATTTTTGAAAAAGGTGCAAAACCAATTCAGTGGAGGAGAAATTTCTTTTTAGCAAATGGTGGTGGAGCAATTGGACATAAATAGGCAAAAAAAAAAAAAAAAAAAGAAAGTAAAGAAAAGAAAAGAAAAAGAAAAAGAAAAGATCAAACTATGCCCCACACTTAATATCAGTCCAAAATGTATCAGGACTAAAATATAAACCTAAAACCATAAAACTTTTAGAAAATAACATATGAGAAAATCTTTGGGATCCTGGTCCTGGTAGAGTTTTTAGACTTGACACCAAAAGCAGGATCCGTAAAAGAGGAAATTGATAAATTGGATCTTATCAAAATTAAAAAGCTTTGCTCTGCAAAAACATTCATGAGGAGGATTAAAAGATAAGCTACAAACTGGGAGAAAATACATTTACAAACCACAAAAAAGAACTAGTACTAGAATATATACAGAATTCTCGAAACTTAACAGTTTAAAAAAATCCAATTAAAAACTGGCCAATAGATATGCACAGACACTTCACTGTGGAGAATACACTGATGGCAGACAGCACAAAAAAGACATCCGGGAAATGCAAATTAAAGTGACCGTGCGCTGCAGCCACACGCCTGTCAGAATGGCTGGAGCTAAATAAATGGTGACAGCGGCAAACGCTAGGAGGACGGGAGGAGCTGGGCCACCCACTGCTGCTGTGGGATGGAAACTGGCACCACTGTGGGAAACACACCACAGTCACACGACCCCGCTAGTGCACTTGAGGACATTTGTCCCAAAGAAATGAAGACTCATGCTCACACGGAAGTCTGTAGACTATGTGGGGAAATGTCCCAACAGAGGCAGAATCATCAGTACCAAGGCCAATGCCTTGAAGCTGTTTTGAAATGCTTGCTGAAGGAAAGACTTGTTCACAAATAATCAGAAATACAGATGGCAACCTTGAGTACTGGCTAAGTGCCAGGTGCATCACTGGTTTACTTCTCACAGCACCCTGGAAAGATACACACTGTCAAATTTATTACAGAAATGAGGGCATTTGGGCTGAGATGAAGCAACTTGCTGAATGGGACAGAGATGGTCGCCGGCAGCTCTGGAGTCAGTCACAGGTCAGCTCCGCACCGAAGCTTCCTGCTCTTGACTTTATAGCCCATGGCTTCAACTCCGGGATGTGCACAGAATGAAGCACATGATGGTAATGTAGATGTTTTTATAGCTTATAAAAGTAACAAGGTCAAGAAGAGAGTCAGGTATGCGTAACTCTGGCACGAACACTCAAAGAAAAGCACAATGTTTCCCCACTGGATGTGAAGACAGCACTGGTTTTCACTGACACCTCTTTCTGATAAGGTTATTTTCTTCCCCTGGTGCTTGCTGACTGCCTCATTTAGGTGAGTCGTAAGATCTCTTCCTTGACTCGGGAAGCTGTCTGTGTGAACAGAACAACGTCGTCCATTGTTATGAATGCGATCCAAAGAACAGCGTGAGAAATTCACATGGATCACTTATCGTTTGAACCGTTCTGCAGAATAGTATCCCTTCCCCGATCTCTGTGGTTCAAGAGTGCCTCGGAAATATAGAACTTTAAGAATGCACTACTGCATATTTTTTACAGTATTTTTATTGTTAGCATTTGATAGATTTTTGTTCTTTTTAGCATAATGATGATACATAATGTGCTGTAGAAAATGTACATAGCCTAGAAAAGCGAAAGGAATAAAGCAGTTATGAATGTTACAGTCTTCAAAAATAACTGCTGCTTACATTCTGGTATAAATCCTTCCAATAATTTTTTATGTTGAATGGGTAACTTGGGCTACTCATTGATCCGAATGTGATCGGTGCACACAACACCTGCCTGCACCTGCCCAGGTTTGCTCACTTTCATTGACGTCCATGGCTGCTTTCCTCATCCCTGGAGGAGAAGTGTGTATATGTGTGTACAGCATAATATTGGAGAGGTTCATGTACAAAGATGTAAAGAAAAGCAGATGATCTGGTGTCTTTTCTGAAAATATAAGTTTGAGTGCCTGTGGTTAAAGAAAAAGAGCTGGAAACCTAGGCTTGTGTACCAAGGGCTGTCCTCAACAAAGCACAGCAAAGCAAAGCAAATGGAACTATTAAAGAAAGACCTTAAGAGACAAGCAGAGACGTGACATAAAAGATGACACAGCAGGATGCTCCAGGAATCAGTCCTTCACAAAAGCTCACCAACAGCAGGGCCCCAACATATAGGAAACAAATGTCAATAGACTTGAAAGAGGAAATAGACAATTCTGTAACAATAATTGAAGACTTCAACACCCACTTGGAATAACAGATAAAACGTTTGGGTAGCAGATTAATAAGGAAATAGAGGAATTGGACAACCCTGTAAATCAACTGGACCTAGACACATGCAGAGCACCCCACAATGAAGCAACTTATACATCCTTCCCAAACACACAGGAGACATTCTCCAGGAAAGACCATATGTTAGGACACAAAACAATTTCTTAACAAAATTTAAACTTTTAAAATACCACAGAATACAACCTCAGACCACAATGGAATAAAGCAGGAAATCAATAACAGAAGAAAAACTGGAAATTTTCAAATAGGTAGAGCTTACAGAACTGCCCCTTAAACAACCAAGTAGTCAAAGAAGAAATTACTAGAGAAATGAGAAAATACCTCGAGATTAATGAAAATGAAAACACAACATAACAAAACACGATGATGCAGCCAAACAGTGCTCAGAGGGACATGTACAGAGAAAGAGGGAAGATCTCAGTCCACAGCCTAACTTTGTGTCTCAAAGAACTAAAAAACTAAGAGAAAACTGAATGCAAAGTGAGCAGAGGAGAGGGGATAATGTAGACTAGAGTGCAGACAAATGGAACACAGAATAAAAGGTGATCGAGAGAGTCAATGGCGATGAAAGTTGGTTCTCTGAGAAGATAAAAAGTGACAAACCTCTAGCTAGACTCACTAAGAACAAAAGAAGAAGATACAAATAACAAAAATCAGAAATGAAATCAGGGGCATTACTACCAAGCTCTCAGACACAAGAGGGATTATAAGAGAATGCTATAAACAATTGTTCACCAAAAAATCAGATAATCTAGGCAGAATGAGGAATTCCTGGAAACACACAAATCACAAATCTGCCTCAACAGGAAATATGTCATCTGAAGAGACTACAACAAGTGAAGATGTTGAATCAGTGATACAAACCTGCCCACAAAGAGAAGCCCAGGACCAGATGGCTTCACTGGTGAATTCTACCAAACATTTAAAGAAAAATGAACACCAAACCTACTCAAACTCTTCCAGAAAGTAGAACAGCAGGGAACTTCCTAAGACATTCTGCGAGGCCAGCACAGCCTGATACTGAACAGCCCCTTTCACCAGCGGTGCTGGGTCAATGATGGCCACATGCAAAAGAATGAGGCTGGGTCCTTACTTCATTCCACCTGCAAACAGTAACTCAAAATGAGCCAGAAAACCATAGAAATATCAGAATAAAACATAGGGATATTTGGCAATAGTTTCTTAGATATGGCACCAAAAGCACAAGCAGCAAAAATAAACAAACACAAATCCATCAAAACTAAAACTTCTGTGCATCATAGGACATTATCAGTAAAATGAAAGGACTACACACAGAATGGGAGACAAAATTCACAAATTAGATCTCTCAGAAGGGTCTAGTGTCCAGAAATATTAATAGAATCTTAAAACTCAACCACAAATAGACAAACCAATCAAAAAATGGGCAAGGGACTTGAATAGACATTTTCTCAAAGAAGATATACAGAGGGCCAAGAAAGACATGAAAATATATTCAACACCACTGGTCATTAAGGAAATGCAAATAAAAACTACAGTAAAGTATATAAACGTTGTGGAATGGTTAAATGTAGCTAGTTAACAAATGCATTACCTCACACAGTTACCATCTTTGTGGTAAGATCACATAACATCCACTTTTTTGACATTTTTATGTTAAAATAAATGCAATGTTATCTGTCAATGTAAAAAAATTTTTAAATTGAAAAATAAAATTTTCATGGTAAAAAAACACCGTGAAATACCACTTCACAGCCACTAGTATAGAAATAATAAAATAATAATTATAATAAAAGCAATAACATGTTTTGGTTACAATATGGAGAAATAGGAACTCTCAAACCTTGCTGGTTGGAACGCAAAGTGGTTCTGCCACCGTGGTGAACAGCGTGGCGGTTCCTCCAACGTTAACTCAGAATTACCGTATGACATGGCAGTAACACTTCTGGGTATTTATCCAAGAGAAATGAAAACCCATCCACACCAAAATTGCACACGAGTTGTGGCAGCATTATTTGTAATGCCTAAAAGGTTGAAAGCAAGCCATGTGTCCCTCAATACATGAATGGATAAAGAATTACACATGCACTAGAATATCACTCTGTTAAAAAAGGATCTAAGCGCTGACACATGCTACAAGGTGAATGAACCACAAAAACACGCCATGTGAAAGAAGTCAGGCACTTATTGTCTGGTTCTTTGTATGACCATAGAGACAGAAAACACATCCATGACTGCCTGCTGCTGGGGAGAGGGGGCGCTGAGGCCACGGACTGGGCGCAGGGTGCTTTGGGTGGTGGAAAATTTTGAAAGCAGAACTAGGTGGCGGTTTCACAGCATTGTGAACACACAAAATGCCACTGAGTTGTGCACTCTAGAATGGATAACTGTATGCCATGTGAATTTAACCTCAAAAAGCAAGTGGGAAACTGTGGAAAGGGTTTTCTGTGGGACAAAGAAATGGGATAAACCTTACAAAGGCTCCGTTTTCCTAAAGAAGAATTCTAGAATGAAGTAGTGCTTTAGACTATGTGAGTATACACACTGTTTAAAAGTAAACATTTAAAAATTAAACTGCTAAAAAGAGAGTAGAAGGAGCTAGAAGACCATCCCCCCTCCTTTGCACAGAGTGGGGGAGGGCTCTGATATTTGGGTAACTATGAGACATGAGGTCATCCAGGGACAGGGCCCATGGCTTCGGCATCCTCTTGAAGAGCAGTGCACTGTGATTTTTTACCAAGTGACTCTCTTGAAAGGGATGCATGCACATGAGAACCGGTGAGGAAAGACAGAAAGGTAGACACACTTCGTCTGAGTGACGAGAATGGCAGGCTGGCCATGGGCTCGCCTGACGCACCCCCTCAGGATGCACTGGACCCTACCAGGGGAACTCAGCCTCGGATAAGCTCTGGAACTATCAGAGTTAGTAATTAAGAGTAAAAGTGTCCCATGAGGGACTTTCTCTGGTGAGAGGAATGTTCAATATCTTGATAGGAGTAGGGTTGCACAGTGCTGTACATTTGTCTACATTATTAAATCATACAGTTAAGACCTGAGCATTTCACTGTGTGTAAGTTCTGTCTCTAAAACTGTGAATGAGTGTTGAACTTTAGTCATGTTTGCTTTATGCAGAGGTGTTAGCTGGCAATTCTGAAACATCTCATTCAATAAATGAGACAATATCTTGAGGATAATGAGTGTCATGTATGCTACTGTGGGAAAAAGAATTTATAAACATGGAATGTGTGTGTGTGTGTGTGTGTGTGTGTGTGTGTGTGTGTGTGTGTGTGTGTGTGTTTAGGAAGACTGAAATTACTCATATCTGTGTCCATATATTCATGTATACGAGTGGCTGTTTCTGTTCACAGGACTGGAGGCAGTGATGTCCCAGCAGTGGTGAGCACACTTGGGGCTTAGACCGTGGCTTCTAAGTGCCATTCTCCACTGAACACAACCAGGACCCTTGGAGGAATCACTGAGTCCAAGACCAAGGCAACAAAGTACAGAAGGGCCACGAGATCTCCATGCTGTAGAAAGTACAGAAGTGTTCACAGAACGATGCCGCATGTTCAAATGACACGTAGGCCAGCCTAAAGGGCTCCTTTACCCCAAAGTAGGACAGTTTTAAGGTCAAAATGAATAATAATAGTTAAAGAATTATAATAAACATATGCCATAAGAATGTATTAGCCTATTCTGACATAAACAAATGATGTAAATAAACAAGTGATTGATTAAATAAACATACAAATGAGAATGAAAACTTCAAAGCCTCTCTCACAGTAAAATATGGAAGGGATGCTGTTAACAATCACTAATGAATGCTTAAACTAGAGATTAAGTTGAAGAGAAATGGAACATCTACTACTCCATGATTTACCTACCAGTTATAAAAGGAAATGTCATGCTTTACAGTGGAGAAACCTGATAAACATGCCCTCAGCCATGTGGCCAAGGCCAGCTTCCCAGTGGTGGGCAACCAGTTCCACCTGCACTGAGACAGACGCATGAAGAGCACACACCATTGCTTCAGTAGTAATGTTGCCAAGCACATAACACCTGGATCTAATGTTGAGAAGACATAAGACAGACTAAAATGAGAGGCACTACACAAAATAGCTGGCTGTGCTCATAAAGAATGTCAAGGTTGAGAAAAATAAAGAAAGCCTGAGGAGCTGTCCTAGGGAGAGAGGACTAGACATGATGCCTGAGGGCTGCTGGTTACCCTGGACTGGGTCCTGCTCCAGGACTCTGAAAAGTGAAACTGTGAGGGCTATTGTTGTGTAGTAGCAAACTGTGGGCCATGCAGTAGTTCCTCATCCAAAATATAGATGGTGGATTAGATCACAGTGTGCATCAGAGTGAAATTTCCCAGTGCTAATAATAATTATGGTTATGTTTTTAGGAAATGAACAATGAAGTATTTAAGGATAAAGGGGCACTGTGTCTATAACTTACTCTCAAATGGATCAGGAAAAGATAGTAATAGGTAGACAGATAGATAGATAGATAGATAGATAGATAGATAGATAGATAGATAGATAGGAAGACAGACAGACAGGTAGATAGATATAGATAGATAGATAGATAGATAGATAGATAGATAGATAGATAGATAGATAGATAGATAGATAGATAGACAGACAGACAGACAAGTAGATAGATAGAGATAGATAGATAGATAGATAGATAGATAGATAGATAGATAGATAGATAGATAGATAAATGATATAGAGAAAGACACGGTGCAAAACATACCAAAACCTAAATGATTCATCTGGGTAACACGAAACCTAGTTCCTTAACTTATTCTTGTAACATTTCCACAAGTTTGATACTATATCAAGATTTTTAAAATACAGATAAACAATGTCACCCTCTAAAAGTGGTGACAGTAAAAGAGATGGATTAATTGGACCTGCCTAAAAGTACTTACATTCATCAAAAGACATCATCACGAGAGAGAGCAGGCTAGAAGTGTGTGTGTGGAAGAGATGCCCCAGTATCTAACAAGTACATGAGCAGTATTTCACCATCATTAGTTGTCATGGAAATGCAAATTAAAACACAGTGTCACATGACCATAATTACAACAGGATGGTTAGATAAACGGCAGATCGTACCAGACGATGATGCGGATGTGGAGAGAATGGAACTGTCGTATGTTGCCGGTGGGCATAGACACTGGTGCAACCACTTTGGAAAAGTCGTTGGTAATATCTAGAAAAGATAAACACACACATACACACACTCCCAGTGAAGTAATAATCCCCATTCCCAATATAAATGAGTGCTATGTCCAGCAAAATACATACGCAAGAATATTTACAGCATTTTATTCATAAAAATTAAAATATGGGAAACTATCCACATGTTCGAAAATAAATAGAAAAATACATTTCCAACAAAATATTAGGTTGCAATGAATAATGTAATGAGCTAACAACACTACAAAATATAAATCTCACAGCTGTTCAATGTTCAATGAAAGAAGCCAGAAACAAAACCATATGTATTTATATGAAATTCAAAAGAGAGATAAAGTTAATCTATGGCAAAAGGGGTTGCAGCAGTGGTTACTGCGAGGGCTGCTGGCTGTAAAGGAGCATAGATGAGCTTCTGTGATGAATGAATGTTCTGTGTCTCGCTTGGGTGGTACCTACACACCTGTATACACAGAGAAAATTCAGGAACCTCTACAGTTGAGATTTGTGGTCATTGCTTTATGTAAATTATACTTCAGTATAGCATAAAAAGTATAATTAAAAATAATTACAAATGCACCCTAATTGTATTGCCATAGAATGGCCACATATGGGACAGTTAGGGAAAATACCTATATTTCATCGTATGTTTGTATTTCTCTACACCATAATATGTAATTTCATCACAGTATTTCATTTTATGCATATGCCATAACTTGCTTTAATAATTGCCTATTCTTGGATATTCAGGCAGAATATGAATAATGTTCACCAGCTGCTGCTCGATTGTGAGCAAGATGCTGCCACCTTCTCCTCTGTCCCCTCCCCTTCCCTTTCTTGCTCCTGCATTTTACTGTGAGAAAACAATATTCAATGCCTCACAACCTTGTGAAGTAGCCAATATATAAGCGGGACTGAAAATCTAGTCTAAGACTGGCAAACAAGTGCACATATTTTTCAAGCAAACATACATAACTTTTCTCAATGACAAAAGTTGCTTGGCAAAAGACATTTGGAAAAAATCCAATATCTCTCATATTCAGTTCTACTCTGGGGGGAAAATAAGGGTAATTTGCATAAAGGCAGAAACATTTCTTGTAATATGTCCCTGAGCCCATCTCTAGGAAGTCCTCAACTTTTAACTGTAGAATAAACCAAGATTGAGAATTGCAAGCATGTTTTTCCATTGCATTCTAAAAAAGAGTCCAGACCTGCAAACATGTGTGAAAGGCCTTTCGTGGTTCAGCTACTGCTCCTCAAACCGACAACCTCAGCTCACGCTCAGCCCTCCCACACCTGCATCCCCACATGCCACTGCAACCCCACTACCTACCTGCAGTCTCCTGGTTTCACCCTCCTGGGATATTCCCCTCAATCCCTCTATCCCCATGGCCGTTGCCTCCTCCTCTGGGGAACAAGTCAAGTGTCAGATCCCACCCTGGGTAAATGCTCTTCAGAACCCCCATTGTCCTGAGGCTTAGCAGTACTCTGTGCTGCTACTCTCTCCCACTAGTTGGTGCCCTGTGGGCAAAGCCAAGGGGTCCAGCTTGCTCACCCCACACCACATGCTGGGGCCTTCAGAGAGCCCTGCACAGAGTAGATGTTCCCCAGCCACCGCCTGGTGTCAGAACATTTGCAGGCAGAAGATGTTAACTTTAGTCTGTCTTTGAGGCTTGTACACATTAACTGCTCAGTATATCTGTCATTCAATTATATTTCTTTCTAAGCAAAAGAGAAGGATTCATACCTGAAATTGCTTTTGAGCTGCCTCTAAAAAGTGCTGTGACCTTCATCAAATGACTGCCTTGGCCTCTAGAAAAGAGGAGTTTAGAATTGATGAATTCTAAATCCCCTCCCCAGCATAATAATTCTTTTTTAAAAGGGTGAAACAGCCCGTGACAAGAGATGCTTCAGGTCCCCATTCACAAGCCTCTAATCCTGCCAGTACGTCCCTGCTCTCTGTGGCTGGCACACTGCTGCATCGGAGAGAAAGCACAGATGTGCCTGCAGTTGCACACGCCCCTGGAGCCGTTATCCTGGAAGCAATCACAGCCGCTCCTACCTGTCCAGAGTCGCAGCCTCTGACAGCTGCCTGGAGACACGCATCGAGCTTTGTTACATGATAGACACCCCAATACATTTTATTAAACAGGCCCATTTGAATAATTGGCCTTGGGGTTAAATGAGGCACAGAAAGTTTCGAGAATTATTTAAATGACAATTAAAGAATGTTATAAAAATTCACTGCTCAAGAAAGAGGGGAAAGGTGCAGAATCCTTGACAGGACTTTTTAGGACTGAAAGAACAGCTAAAGAACAGTGGTCAGGTGCCCATCTAGTGGCCGGACTTGGAAACAGAAAGACTCAGCTCAGTTTCTTCAGAAATGATCTTTTTTGTGATTCTCAGAGCTCCTGAACCACCATGAACAAACAATGATAGACAGTTTGTTTTACTTATTATTGATATTACAATAGACCCTTAAAAATAGTTTGTAGAGAATAAAGCTAATTACATAGAAAAGAAATAAACAGACAATTAAAGGAAACTCCTTAATGATTTTTAAAAATTATAAAAGCCAAAATAAAATACATCCTGATGATTGCTTCATATGGATTAATAATTTATAATGCATTATGCTCATCTCACAAATGAGCCAATCAAGACCAAGGAAGGTCTAAGGACTTGCCTTGAGTCACACAACAAGCAGGTGGCAGGGCCAGACCTCAAGCCCAGGGAACCTGGGTCCAGAGCATATGTGCTTAACCACTGAGCAACCTGACATTAGAAACAACACTCCCAGTTTCTTCAAGATCTCAAAACCCCAGAAGGCTCCATGGAGTGGGAGCCTGATTGAATATTAACAATCCAAGTAATTGCAGACTGAAAATAACTCCATTTATGTGACACTTAATTGGAATGCATTTACAATTTATTAGGCACCTCCTCTGTGTGGGCCATCTTTATATATGTTATCATATAGAAATCTTTTAACCCATTTCCCACATAAAGCTGAGGCTCCAAGAGTTTAAGGAACTTACCCAGGACCAAGTAAAAAGCTATAGAGCTGGGATCCAAAGCCAGAACCAGAGAACTCTCTATACCCAGCTCTGGCATTTTATGTTTTAAGAAACAAGATTAAGGTTGAATTTATTCACTGTTGTTACAGGAATACACCTTTAGATGCATGTTGGGGTCTCCAGTCTCTTTCCCTGCTGCTGGGCAGGAGGAACTGCAGGGACAGAGACGAAGGTGGACACGGCAGGGGAAGCGGAGGCCTCAGGTGGAGAGACCCGTGCAAGGTGGGGCTGTGCACACAGAGCTCAGAACACAGACGTGGAACACGGGCCCAGCCTGGTATGTCACCAGGCATGGCTACGGGCTGTGGGTGGGGGTGATGATTTTGAAAGTCATTTGTGGAGCAGGGAAGGCTCTTGGACACCCCTTGCTGTTTCAGTTTCTGGACGTTTGTTCCTGGAACTCTTTTTCCTAGTAAACTGCACAGAGCTTCCAAAATGCTGTTCTGATAAAGAGATGTTTTTCTTAACCCGACCATCTAATCTTTCACAGAGATGATGCTCTGTGACACACATCGATGAACAACGGTCCCTCAAGGGGGACAAATCCAAAGAGATGCCCAGTTCATTGCTGGAGACGGCTGGGGTATGTTTCCCCTGTTCAAATAGGTTTCCATGTGGATATTTTGTATTACTGTGAGACTGGCACCTGCAGTGACCATTTCCACCTCAAAGGAAGTAGAAAAAGGAGGTGCCGTGAGTTCAGTTGGGAGACCCAGAATTGCTGCAGGTGAGCTCACCCGTCCTGCTGAGCTCCTGTTCTCTGTCACACAGGCAGGTGGGCCGTGAGGATAAAATGACGGGCTAGACAATGCTCTCACCTCAGGCAGTTCAATCTCAGAGTAAAGTCAAGTACATGAGTGGAAGGTCACGATCAGCTCTGCTGTCTGTCTTTGGCCACATTTCTCATCCCTGGCTCTTATTCCTTCTCTACAAATTGCTCCTGGCAATGACTCTACTTACTAAGCTTCATCACGTTCCTCGAATCATCACCCAGCTGGTTTCCCTGAGCAGTCTGGGGGTTTGTTCTGAGCTTCGTGGAGTTATCAATGTTGTTCTATAATAATACATCAGGTTCTCCTCTTTCTAGGCTCATGTTAAATCACACTCTTCTGTCCCCTTCAGGTTTTGTGAGGTTATGTGACTAGCCTCAGCCGATTAAAAGTGAACTTTGTCACCACTAGGAAGAAGCTACTGAGAGCCAAGTTCTTCTGCCCCATCATAGACACCAGACGTGCTCTGGACCTGCACAGCCAACGTGGTGGCCACCAGCCCCATGTGGCTATTTAAATGTAAATTTAAGTTAATTACAGTTAAATAGAATTAAACATTCAGTTTCTGAGTTACATCAGCTACAGGTCAAATGCTCCAGACACATCTGTGACCAGTGGTTGCCACATCGTACACTGAAACCCTGTAGAGCCTCCCCGTCATCACAGGACGTGCACTCCATGAGCCTGCGCCCCGACGGCAGGTGACATGAACACATCCTCCACCTGATGTGCATTGGACACAGGGTGACAGAGAGAAGTAAGCTTGATTTTTTAAGACACTGATATCTTGGATTTTTCTGCCATAGGAGCATAATCTTTCCTATCCTGCGTGAAGCAAGTTTCTTAAAACTTGCTAAAAAAAAAAAACTGGTAACTCAAAGTCATACAAAGAAATAAAGGACACTGGAGTTAATTGCATAGACCTTTGTAATGCCTCTTTTTGTTTCCTACAGGACTTAAAAGATAAAGGCACACAAAAGAGTTTCCATGAGTGGGGAGACAGTGTGACACAACGTGACCGCCTTGGCCATGATGGCCACAGTGCATGCAGGTGAACTTGAAGATGCCTCTTTGTAACTTGAGTGCTGCCTGAATGGAAACTTCATGCCATTTTATAAAAATGTGTTTCTTATATTTGACATTTAACCTCTTTTTCTCCGTGGCCTTTTCTGTTGAGACTTCCATAAAATTGGTGGAAAGGGCATAAAACAATTAAAAGTCCATATTAACGATGTTATTGGTGACAATGTGTCATAGGGTGGCAGTGCTATACAAGAGGAGAGTTTTTGAATGTTGCTAAAACTAAGTTGGTGTCAATTCAGAATAGATTGCTATAATGTTAGGATGTTAATGTAATATTAAAGATAACTATAAAGAAAATAATTAAAACATGTATACAAAAAAAGAATAAAGAATCCATGTAGCACAGTAGAAACAGCCAATCAAATACAAAATAATACAGTATCAGAGAAATCCTGGCAACAACAAAAGGAGACACATGTAAAATAAATAGAAAAAGGCAGAAGATATTCCTTAAACTAAATACTTTAAATGTAAAATAATTAAACTCACTAACTAAAGGACAGACTTTGGGAAAATGAAAAGAATAAAATGACCTTGTAATATCAAGAGATTCCTTTAGAACTGAAGACACAGGGAAGTTTGGAGAAAAGATAAAAAACAGGCTGGCAGTCAGCTGCCTTGTTTAGAGCCCGTGCTGATAACACCAAGGTCTTCAAGAGTTCCTCTTACTGGTCAACTACGAAAAAAAAAAAAAAAAAAGAAAGGAGGATATTTCATGTAAACAGTAACCAAAAAGTGTGGACTGTCTCTACTAGTACCAGACAAAATAGATTGTAAGTCAAAAATTGTTAAAGAGATAAAAGACATTACCTATTGATAAAATGATTAATTTATGAATAAGATATAACAATTGTAAACACATACACATGCAAATCCCCAAAGCATGTGAATATGTGAAGAAAACATTGACAGAATTGAAGGGAGAGTCATGCAGCCATAGAGACTTGCACGTCCTGCATCAACAGTGGCTGGAACAGCTCTTCAAAAGAGCAGTAAGAAAACAGAGGGTGTGAACAACGTCACAGACCTAACCGACGACATCTACAGAAACTCTGCACAACAACAGATGGACAGACGTGTATCTCAAGTGCACATGGAGCTTCTCTAGGATAGGCCATAGGCCAGGCCACGAAACAAGTAAATTTAAAAAGATTGCAATCATACAAAGTATTTTCTCTGAACACAATAGAAGAAATAAATCAATGACAGAAGACAACTCAAAAATGTACAAATAAGTGGAAATGAAACAACACACTGTTAAGCAACTAACTTGTAAAAGAAAAAAAAAACATCACATGGGAAGTTAGAAAATACTCTGAGATCAATAAAAACAAAAGTAAAGCTCACCAAAACTTGTGGTCTGCAAGGAAAGCAATCTTCAAAGGGCGTCCTATAGCTGAAAAGGCAAGAAAGCGGCATCTCAACTGATAACCTAACTTACATAATAACAAGTGACAAAAAGAACAACAAACTCAACCCAATGCCAGCTGAGGTAAGGAAATGATAACAATTACAACAGCAATGATTATAACTGAGAAGAGGAAAACAATAGAATCAACAAAACCAACATTTGGTTCTTTCAAGAAGTAAACAACATTAACAAGCTTTTAGCCAGCTGACTGAAAAAGAAGAGATGATGGTAATAACCAAATTCAGAAATAAAAGTGGGTACATTACTGCCAACTTTACAGACATTGAAAGGATAATAAAAGAAAATATGAACAATTGTATGACAACAAACTAGATAACCTAGATTAAGTTAAGAAAAAAATGCTAGAAACACACAAATTACCTAGTCCAACTTAAGAAGAAATAAAATTCCAAACAGATGTATAACAGGTAAGGACATCAATTGGGTCAACTAAGACTTTCCAGCAAAGGAAAGCCAACTGTTCAATTCTACCAGACATTTACAGAATTAACACCAATCCTTCTCAAACTCCTCCAAAATACACTGATGGGTTTGAAAGTGTTGTCCTCTAAGAACTCATGTGGAAATCTGATCCCCAATGTGGCAGTGTTGGGAGCTCTTTGAGTCATGGCGATTAATGAATGGATTAATGCTCTCCCTGGGGGTGGAGATTAATGACTTTATTAATGATGAGAGCTGATTGTTTAGAAGACCCTGGCACCTCCCCTCTCTCTCTCTTGCTTCCTCTCTCCATGTGATCTGCTTGTACCCACCAGCTGCCTGCCACTTTCCACCATGAGTAGAAGCAGCCTGAAGTCAATGCCAGATGCAGCTGTCCTGGAATCGTGAACCATATAATCCTCCATTCTTTACAAAGTACCCAGTCTTAAGTATTCTGTTATAGCAACACAAAATGGGTTGACACACACACTCAAGAAGAGAATGTTTCCTAACTCATCCTATGAGGCCGTCATTATCCTGATACCAAAGCCAGACAAGACACAACAGAAAAAGAATACTACCTCCAAAAATCCCCTGTGAGTATAGATACTGATGAACTCAACAAGTACAACACCAACAAAACAGCAACCTGAGCTCGACCACATATTAAAGGGAGTGCACACTGTGAGCAAGTAAGATTTGTCCCAGGAGCGCAGGTGTGGATTAACACATAAAAATCAATCAGTGTGATACATCACTTAAAAGAATGGAAGGAAATAAAGATCACCTCAACTGATGCAAAGAAAGCATTTGACAAAATTCAACACCTCTTCACTATTAAAAACAGTCAGTCAACCAGGAAAAGAAGAAAACGTTCTCAACATAGCAAGGAGCACTTATGACGAACGCATTGGTAATAACATACTCAGCAGCGAAAGACTGAAAGCTTCCCTGTAAGGTCAGGAAGAAGACAAGGATGTCCACATTTGTCACTGATGTCCAACATAACACTGACAGTTCTAGTCAGAGCAATTAGGCAAAATAGGTACATTAATTTATTAATTAAAGGCATTTGAAGTGGAAATTAAGATGTAAAATTAACTCTACTTAATAGGTAATCCTGAATAATCCAGGAAAGAAAAATTAGAGCCAATAAACAAATTCAGCAAAGTTTCAGGTTAAGTATTGGCCTGCAAAATTTGTTTGTGTTTCTATACACCAGAATTAAAAAGCTACAAAGGAAGTTAAGAAAACAACTCCATTTACAATAGCGTAAAAAAAAATAAAATACTTAGGAAGAAATTTAACTAACAAAGAGCAAGATTTGTACACTGAAAACTAGAAAATACTGATAAATAAAATTAAAGAAGACCTAAAAAAATGCAAAGGCATCCCATGTTCATAGATCAGAAGACTCAATATTGTTAAAATGACAATATTCCCCAAAGTAATCTATAGATTAAATGAAATCCCTACCAAAATCCCAACAGCCTTTTTTGCATAAATGTAAATATTGATCCCAAAATGCTTGTGGAATTGCAAGGACCACAAACAGTGAAAATAATATTGAAAAAGAACAAAGTTATGGGTCTCACATTCTTGATTTCAACACATACTACAAAGCTACAGTAATCAAAAGTGTGCTACTGGCATAAGTATAAATATCTACATCAACAGAATAGAATTTCGAATCCAGAGATAAACCTCTGCATCTATGGTTAATTGATTTTTGACAAGGGTTCAAGTCCATTCAATGAGGAAAGAACAGTTTCTTCAACAATTGTATCTGAGACGACTGAATATCTACATGCAAAATAATAAATTTGGATCCCTACCTCACATCATATAAAAATTAACTTAAAATAGATAAATGAAAAAAAATAATAATAAAAACAAAATAAAAATATGAAAAAAGGGAAATGTATAAAAGACCTAAATAATAGACGTGAAACCATAAAATTGTTAGAATAAAATACTCATGACCTTGAATTTGGCAATGGTTTCTTGCCCTCTTCTTCTGTAAATGATGTCAAAAGCAGAAAAAACAACAGAAAGTAGATAAGTTGAACTTAATCAAAATTTGAAAGTGTTATGTCAAAGCGTAGTGTCAAAGGACACTGTTATTAAAAGCTACCAAGAATTCTATCCTGTAATGTGACGAGTACACATGCACAATCATTCGATTGCAAAGGTGTTATGGTTCTCAGACTATATTACTTGTCATCTACTAGACATGATGTGAAGGACTTTATCCCACTGGAACAGATTGCAGGAAAGATACTGCCATCTGAAGTATCTGAACATAACAACCTGAGCATAACAACCATCGATGTTTTTCAATGTATATGATAGACTACAAATATATAAATGTATGTTTTTTCTCCCCTTCCATTTTATTTTAAAGTGAATACAGAATTAGATCAATTTGACGAGTGACATTTTTTGAATGTATTTGTTTAAAAGCAAAAAATCTTTAAAACACAATTGTTTGAATGTACATCATTAGTGAAATATATACTGAGACGAGAAAGTGGAACTGGAAAAATAATTTTAAAGTCACTTTGAGTCGTCCTTTTGGTTATGATTTTAGAATTGTTATTTGGGGACTATTGCCAGTGGATGTCAATAGAACAAATGAGTGGTTATGTTATTCTAAAATCCTTGATTCCTTGAAAACCAGAAATATACATTAAACATAAGAAGTTAAGTTAAAACCCCTTATCTTGAATTTGAATTAGAAGTATCTGTATACATTAAGGTTATTTTTTCTCTTAAACATACTTTTGGCTTTCTTCACTGAGATTCTAGCAGTCTAATCTACAGGTATTCAGAATCCCCTTTGCCATCTACCTCCTTGAAATTCCATTACCTATTTTTAAAAAAATAATGAATCTTTGGAAAAATGTCTTATTTGAAGTCTGGGGCAAGACATGTACAAGATACAACAAGATTATCTTGCTAAAACCTACAGCAAGAAAGATAGCAAATGTTACTAGGGCCATGTCAAAAGAACACAGGAGCCAGAGTCACAAAAAGACAAGTACTCTGTGATTCCACTTGTGTGAAGTCCCCGGAGCAGTCACAACGTAGAGACGGAGAGTGGAACGGAGGCTTCCAGGGCCTGGGGCAGCGGGGGGAGGGGGGAGTGTCTAATGGTTGCAGTGTTTCAGTGGGGGAAGATGAAAAGGTTCTGAACGTGGAAGGTGGTGATGGTTGCAGAACAGTGTCAATGTGCTTAATGCCACTGAACTTAAAAATTATTGAAATGGTAAATGTTACGTTGTATGTATTCTACCATAATAAAAAAAACACGGTATAAAAATTGCCAATGGTAAAGGCTCACTTGGGGTTATGTGGTGCGCAGAGAGGAGAAACTTGAAGACGTCTCGGGACCAGGGAAGTTTACACACATGAGAAACACGTGTCTAGGCACTTAGAAAAAAGATGGGGGAGTTAAGAAGGGGAGAGGGAGGGTATCTACAAGAGGGTGACACACAATTCCTGTGTCCACCAAATGGGACAAAGATCCTCTGCTAAAGCCACAGGTTTCCCTTTTATTTCAGGTTGTTTTGATGAGACATGGAGTTGGTCTTGTTTTTGAGGTTTTTGCATGGGTTCTCCCCTCAAATCCTTGCCAGTGATCATAAAACTTAGTTTTATGAATTATGACAGGTGTTGTTTGCACTAAAAAAAGAATCAGTTCTGTAATCCGAAGCCCTTAAAACCTCTAATTCAGCACCATGATAGTCTTCCACCCATATTCACAGTTTCTAGATGCTGACTGGTCTTTCATCCACTGTGCTGAGGTGGGCCAGGAGGCCCGGTGCCTCCAGAGCACGAGGGCCAGCTCAGAAGTTCTCAGCACGTGAGCATTGACAGGCACCATGGTGTGTGTGTGTGTGCACGCGTGCGCTCACGTGCAATGCACGCGTGTGTGTGTGCGTGCACTGTGTGTGTGTGTGTACGTGCAATGCACGCGTGTGTGTGTGTGTGTGCGTGCACTGCGCATGTGAGCGCACACTTATTTAATGCATACATGCATTCTGCATGGTGGAGCCGTGACGAGGAAGCTCGTCCCCTAGGGTTCCTACTCCCACCATCATCCGAGATAATAAAAGCTTACAATTTGCAAAAATTAAGACCAAGGACAGGTCAGAATGAGACCAAAACCTGTGCAATAAACCCTAAACTGTGCAGTGCCCGATGTTCCTCTCTCCAGCTATTTTTTCAGAGCTGACCATTCTGTGATCCAAGAACGAAGAGCGTGTAACGGGGGCAAGTGAGTATCTGCATGTGCTGAAGGCGACTTTGCTTAAATATGAATAAGCACACACACGTACGTCTTTAACCAGATGACTGAGTTTGGTCATCAGGCATGGAACATAGATTGTGTGTTTTCATAAACACTTCAGAAACTTTATTTATGTTGCTTTTATGATTAGAAATGCTAGTGTCATACCAGCCTTGTAAATGCTCATTGTGTTCACAATGTATCAAGTCACTTCTGCAACACTGAAGATGTAATTATGTACTTACTGGCAAATCAGAGATATATGATTACAGACACTGGGTTACCTAGATAGTTCAAGGCAGAAAGGTCACTGAGGCTTCCTCAAGTCTCGCTGACAGACTGAAAATGGAAGGGAAAGAACACAGCACACTGTCTGCACAGCAGCACGCAGCCTGATTTAGATGGCTGGGGAGAAGCACATTTTTAAGCTCAATGTTATTCAGCTTTTCAGCAGACAACCTCCTTCAAAAGCCTTTGAAGGTTCAGCACATACTGAATTTTAGACATCTCTCAAAACTGTTTGAAAACTAAATCTGTTTTGCTGCGATAAGATTCAGCTGGTGATTTGGTAAATGGCAGCTCAGGGGCTAAATGACTCCTGCCTCAAACATGACGTTGTTCACCTCGTTATCTAGAAGGTCCACAAGAAACCCCGCCGTCCGTGTGTGAATCCCCAGGCCGGCCTGCCGAGGGAGTCGGGCGAATCAGACGATCCTTCACTCGTAGTGAACAGAAGAGCTGCCGGGTGTGATTGAGTTCAGTCAACTCCCTTGTGTTCTAAATGTGCACGGAAAAAGTAACGAGGTCGTAACACCGGGGATCTAATTTAAAAATAAACGGTAAGAAAATTCATACTATGTTCATGGAAAAAACATTCAATTGCTGCAGGTGAGAGGGAGGACTTGAGGAGAATGATGACTGCGGCGAATCAGTCACGAGCAGACGGTGTGGGACCCGCCACGGTGCTGGGAGAGCTGGGTCTGCAGGAACAGGAGCTGATTGCAGCAGAGCAGGGGTAGGAGCCACAGCAGTGACTTGGGAGAGAAGAGGTGTGACGGCCACTTCTCAAATACTGAAGCCTCCAAAGCCCAACTTTCTAAATGAGGGGAAACATATTCTGCCATTTTAATGACAGGAGAATCCATTTACTCACTATTTATTGTCTGCTTATTCACTTACCTCTTAGTCAGCAACTGCTGAGGGCCACTGTGTGCCAGGGATACGATACCGAGCAGGTCAGAATTATCCCTGCGGCAACGGAGCTTCCGTCCGGCAGAGAACAGAGCAGGAAATGAGTGAGCATAAGCAAGCACGTAAATAAAAGAACGACCCACGTCACGAATGCTGTGAGGGGACACGAGCTCAGGTGTGCACACCTGCTGGCTGGTGGCTCTGCACGCTGGGATGCGTTCACCCGGGCTGACCAGGTCTGCGGGCTGAGAGCTGGGGTCGAGAGCTGCGTGGCTTTGAGACAACAGGTTCACAGCTGACTCTGGGCTGTGGAGCGGAGTCTGGCTGGAGAGACACATCTGTGCACCTCGGGGGGCACCGTGGTGATGGGCCTGGGTGCTGCCACCAGAGAAGGAGAGGAGCCTGCAGGGCACGACAAGGCCTGGGGAGCAATGCACAAAACCAGAGGGAAGAGAGGAAAGGGAGGTCATGAGAGGGTCGCGGGCCACTGCCAGGCGTCCCACGCTGGGTATCACACCTCGGGTGACGGATGTGACCTCGACACCTGCCAGGAGCCGCAGGGGGAGGGATGAAGACAGAAGCGTGAAGACAGGAAACTCCCCAGCACAGATTTGCACCCCTCGTCTCCTCCTGGTGAGACAGACGGCCACAGAAGGACCACGGACATCGTAACCCGCGGTCACTTCCTCTCCCTGGGCTGCTTCTTACTCTGTATCAAACCAGGCCGAATACTTCCCTGGTTTCAGAAATAAAGGTGTATATTTTTTGTGTGTGTTTTTCCTTTCACCCTCTACCCACAGGGAGTAATTCCTGCAACTGCATTGTAACACCTCAGAACACCAGTGAGCGAGTGGTCACTATTGTTTGGTTACACAGCTAGTAGCTGAAATTCTGGGTTTTACGATGTATGTATGTTGATTTCTAAGAGACAACAGCAAAGACTTTCCCAGAGAACTTGCACCAGTTCGCACTCGCACCAGCAGGTCCTGGAGCTCAGTCTCTCAGCACGTGCAGCGTCCTCAGCCACCGTAACAGGAGCGTTTCAGGTGGAACACGACTGTTTCCACTGGAGTGACCCGCACCTATTCTCATGTGTACACCGCTGGTCTCTCTCTCTCTCTCTCTCTCTCTCTCTCTCTCTCTCTCTCTCCTCTCCACCTGACTCTTCACTCCTCTCATGGCACCCTCCCTGGTCAGGACCTGTGAGTCAAACTCCTGAACCTGCCGGCTGTTCTGGGGATGCACTGAATTTGCACCCTCCACCTGAAGAACCAGGGGCTGCCCCAGGCCGGGTTTTCCGCAGGACCCCAGGGGGAACACGAGGTCCTGCTCCCAGTGCCAGAGCGATGGTCAGGAGGCATAAGCTGCACGCAGGGCAGGCAAGAGCCCCAGGGCATCCGTCAGTGTTAACAAGTTTCCACGTGAGTGACACCCTGGCTGGGGGTTGGACAACTGGACATCAGGCCGTGCCCCAGGTGAAAGAAGTGTCCCGTGAAAGGCAGCCATAAACACCCACTTTCCACCCCTGTCTCCCACTAGGGGAGGGCTGCCAGCTGCTGTGGCACTGGAACCCCAGCTTGGCAGGAGGCTCTCAAGACACAGGATAAGCTTCTGATGACATTTGTGTCAGTGATGGAGTCTGGCAGTGAGGGATGGCGTCTTCATGTGGACTTAGGGTCATGACCTCCCACCCTTTCTTGACACACAGGCGACATGGTATCCAGGGAGGGGGCGTCACGCTCACCATCTTCCTCGTCCTTAACTTTCAGGTTTTTCTATTTTTCATATGTCAAAATACAGGTCCAAGTTTCATAAGACTTTTCCCTGATTGTCAGCATTTAATATTTTTCCTAAAACTGCATCAAAACCAATCGACCTGCTCCACCATCTGCTTTTCTCTCTGCCTCTGTCCTAATCCCTAAATCTCTCTCCCTGATAATCAGCATTCATATTTTTAGTCTGCTCCATCGTGAGAACAATGATGCTGTCATGTGTGTGGACCAAAGGCGACTGCAGCTACATCATCCGATGATACGCACATTTGTTCCTGAGGAAACGGCCACTAAGAGCTTTGACTGCA
Organism: Cynocephalus volans; assembly: GCF_027409185.1. NCBI lineage: Eukaryota > Metazoa > Chordata > Mammalia > Dermoptera > Cynocephalidae > Cynocephalus > Cynocephalus volans. The sequence goes on along the minus strand of NC_084473.1, from coordinate 1,432,162 downwards.
TTCACACAAGCTTTCTGCACAGGACGAGGGGAGGAAGGGGACAGTGGTGCCACTCACTCCTGGCCAAGCCTCCCTCAAGGACTTGGCCCGTTAGGGGGAAAAACATAAAGGACAGTCTAAGACATAGAGAGTAATGTTTTTGGCCGTGTGGAAAATATTAAAACACTGAGGAAGAAAACTAGCACTGGCTTCCTCAGATGACAGACCTCGAAAGAGCATTCCGCAGGCTGCATGTGTTGCCTGGACAGGGAGTGACCTCTTTCCCAGAGGAAGTGCTCCACGGTGACGATGGGGACACTCTAGAGATAACTGAAGGGCTGGGGAAGATCTGAGTTTACACAGCTCATGTCCCTCCTGCTTCTGTCTCGCTTCCTCTCTTTCTCTGTTTGTTTATTTTGTTTTCTTCCCTACAATTCACATTACTCTTTTTCCTGAAATTCATGAGATTTTTGAAGCAATTAACATATTTTACAAGCCATGGTTAAATTACTTTCTTGGATTTCAAAAAAAAAATGTCTAGGAGAAAGTACTTTCAGAACCAATGTCCCATAAATACAATTCTCCTTCAAAATGTAAGACTCTATACCAACTTAGATGTAAGCAGTACATTAAAGTTTAAAAGTTTGTATGAGTGTATTAATAGTTAAATTAATAACTCAAAAGTCTCTTGATTTCTGGCATAATATTTTTTTCTGGCAGTATCTATTTTTATTTTCATTTAGAAAACATATTATGATTAAATTTGTATACAAAATGTAAAACACCAACACTTTTGTTGAGTTTTGAGAATATTAATTAGGGAGCCTCAAGATCTAAAACTATCTCTTAAATAAGCTTTATGCTGCTCAATAACTTCTGGATCAAATTAACCCTTAGAAAAATGAGGAATATGTGCAGCTGTCACAGTGTAAAAAACGAAAAAATGATCTCATCTTCATCAATTGAGTCAACTTGCAATTTTTCATACAGTTTATTAGTATAGGAGCTGTAGAACACATCCGTGATGCACATTTTCTCAGTGCACATGTATCACTTTTGAAAATTATTATCGCTCCAATAAAACTCTCATGGTTGTTCGGGAATTTCACTGAAGATGAAGATAGTTGTTTTCCTTCTTCCAGTAGGATCAGAACTACTAGTAATCAGCACATAATTACCATGCTTCTCATAGCTATGTCCAACAGATCAGTACTTCCCAAGAGGTGCTAAATAACTTGAATCTCGCTACTGAAACACAAGCACCAGCTACAAGGTTGACAAACGTCTGTCCTGTTTACACTTGAAGATGCAGGACCATGTGACTGGGCCTCCTAAGCAGGAATTCAAGGTCCTGGCAGGAATCTCACAGCCTGTGGCTCGTGGCTTTCTGTCCCCACCTTCCCATACCGCTCTTCCTGCTCCAGACTTTGCAAAGAGCACAGGAGTACCAGGGCGTTCCTGCCAGCAAGGAGAGCCTGCGCGCAGCAGCAGAGCTTTCCAACGAGGGTCCACATTCTCCACACAGCCAGTCTCCGTACTCCTTCTGATGCTGGTAGAAAATAATGGCAAGCAAAATTGATCCTTCCAAGAATGGGGTATTTTTCATGTTCAATTTCCAAGGGGAAAAAGGGGGATCTATATTGGAAAATCAAGCCTGGCAATTGGAAAGATCTGACTCTAAGTACCTGCCAAATTGCTAAACTGACTTTCTTTTTTTATGCCAGAGTAAATTTAAAATAGATATAAACCTTATTTCCATTTATATTCTTCAAAGAAAAGCAAGTATAAAAATAAAATAAGAAATACTACTACTGCATAAATAATTTGAACACCATTATGAAGTGAAACAGATCATAGAAGAAGAAGAGGGTTGGATCCTCTCTTACAATAAAGGGAAGTGGTTGTAGAGAATATCATCTCTCGAGAAATAGAAGGAGAAAATCGTCGCCCTCTGGGAGGATATGGAAGACCACGATTTAAGGTTATTGTTGCAGTGAAACATCCATAAAGCAGTTTAATGCATTCTTTTTTATATATCCTCTTCCCAGCTATGTGGAGGAGATATTATAAGGATGGGTTGAACTGTTAAAATGGTAAAATTGAGTTTACTGTAAATATATAGAGGAGAAGAAAGTAAAAATATGTTCTTGTAAGTTATATGAAAAAGAATAAACTAACCGGATGATTATTTAACAAGTATGTTTTTTAAAACATCAAGCTATTATACACAATGTGGAGTATATTTATGGTCTGTTTACTTTATGGAATGGTTTTATTTTGTTTATTTTTTAACAATTGTCATTTCAGCAATCTCTGGTAAGAGGTGAGACAATACATTTAAAAGCCCAGAACAAAAGAAACTTGGAACGTCATCTTCTCTATGAGAAAGGGAACCTGGCCTTTCTGTTTTATTTCTATCCTTCTACTAATGAAACATGAAGTAAATGGTTAGTTCTAAGTCAAAGACCAAGAAGGCGTTGAACTGAACAGAAAAGTATTTAAAGTGCTTCATACAGCTGGAGTCTCACCCTTGGAAACATCAAACTTCCACAAAGAAGTATTATTTAGTAACAAAGAAAAGGAAGAGACTCGTAAATACTCAGTTTGAGCTTGTCGTTTAGAATAAAGTCAGTGTTCTTGGTGTATGTAATCTATTTATTCACATTTCTCATTTACAATCTTTATTTATTGGTGAGGTTATCTCCTGATATAGTTTAAAATACATTACTTTATAACTGTTTTTTTGTGTGTGATAAAAGTAAGATTCAGGACAAGTTAGCCATTATCATGCAATATGTGAGAAAATGTTGGTTATAGACTACTCTGCAGATCACTGGGGCAGAGCATGCCCATAAATCTCAGTTTCTTGTATGAGCATTTTGATTTTCAGTTGTTACAGTAGCTTACAGGAGTTGCCAACTTAAAAAAAAAAAAGAAAGAAAGAAAGAAAGAAAGAAATACCGGGTGCCACTGTTCCAAATCCTGATCCCCTTGTTTGTCGAGAGAGGTGAGAAGTGGACGGCCAGCGTGACACATGGGCCTCTGTAGGGACGTGTATAGGGGCTTCAGCCTTGGGATAACCCTTAAAATATCCCGCATCCCTTCTGCATGTGAAAGCCGGTGTGGTCCCAACCTAAGGAAGAGTTTGCTGGGCTCCACTTGTGCTCGTGACGGGTCAGGCGCGTCACAGCTCTCCAGCTGCACCTTCACGGACACTGCATGAGAAACCCCCAGTGGCAATCTCCACTCGCATGAGCATTAAAGAGCCTCATCTCCACTTTCACTATGTGTCGGATTTGCATGTGGTTTTATCCGATCCTGAAGCCACATCCACGTGCTTAGGTCTCTGCTACTACAGGGCTCCACTTCTGGGTACTGAGATCTCTATGAGTTTTCCACTGTTGCTGTGACAAGTTGCCACAAATGTATCAGCTCATCAAAACACAAGTTTATTATCTTACAATTCAGAGGTCACAGTCTGACGGGGCTCCTGGTCTAAGACCTGTTGTCAGGGCTGGAGACTCCAGGGGAGAATCCGTTCTCTGGTCCCTTCTGTCTTTGAAGCTGAGAGGCTGGTCATGTGGTCCAGGACTCTTCTCTGTGGCTCTCACCTGTTCTGGACCGTCTGCCTCCCTCTTCCCTCTTTTACAAGGACCCTCATGAATTCATGGGCCCATCTGGATAATTCGGGACAACCTCCCTATTGTAAAGGCAATTGATCAGCATGCTTATCTCACCTTTGATTCCCCTGCCGTGTAACAGGACATAATCACAGGATGTGCACATCACTGAGGGTCGTTTTTTTGCCAGCCAAATGCGATAACAAAATAAAGATAGAAATCAAGACAATGAACATTTGACAACATAAAACAGAGACATAAGAGTCATAAACCACTAACCAAGCAACATAGCATCTAAACATATAAATGAAAAACTGGTAGATGCACAGGAGGAAAATTACAAAATGAAAAGCATAAAAAGTAACAATCAGAAAGACTAGCCATCAGGGATTCTGGGAAGACAGCACATCTCTTGCATCTTTACTTTGCAAACTTCCTCTCTGGAGCTACATGCTGGGGCTTAGAGACCAAAACTGTCCCCAAATGTCCCAGGGAGGGAGGGAGGGAGACTTTGTTCTCTGTGGAACATGGCAGGACCTGAGGAACTAAGAAGAGAAGTGTGCTCTTTCTGGAAGCCTGGAGCAGGGGCCTCTGCTTTGGTGACTTCAGGGGGAGTACAGGTGGCAGATGCCAGTGGATCTCCTGATGAAGGGACCATTGTAACATATGACTAGAAACCAAGCTGACCACAGGGTAGGGCTGGAGGCAAAAATAGCTTCAGATTTAGTATGTGGTCACTAAATACCAGAAGTGGCTGGGAACCCTGAAGCCTCTCCCCGTGATCCTGCAGAGTGCACAGGGTCTACCTGTCCCTTTCAATAGTGCAGGGCTTGCACCACCTGACCCCTGACCAAGTGTCTGGGCCGTTGAGAGCAGGCACAGGCAAGTTGAAACCCATTTGTGGGTACGCAAACCATGGACTGTTATGTCCATAAATGCAAAAATCCTGGATGAATTCTGGCAAATTAAGTCTAGAAGGTTACTGTGATAAACTCTATCACCACAGTTCATCATCACCTGATAGGAGCAGAAAAACTACATATCAACAAATGTCAAGAGACTCTCTGGAACTCAGAAGCCATTCTAATTCCTGATTTACTAAAATAAAAATGTAAAATAGAAATATAAGAAAACTGTCTAAATATTAAAAACTGTTCACCAAAACCTGAAGGCTAACATTTTAACTACTAAATATTCCTTCTCATTAAATTTAGGAGTGAATTAATAAATTCCTAATTACTAAGCACTGTAATTTTCAGGATTATTTCATAGGTTTATTAGAAGGTAAAAAAAGGCACACATACGTATAATTATACATATTAATGATAGCATCATATTTATCTATAGATAATACTTTATACCTAGAAACTTTGAAAGCTCCACTAAGAGACTATTATAATAAGATAATTTGTTTCTCTATAAAATATTAGGTAAATACTAATGAAAATGCAGAAAGCAATTCAAATTAACAATATAAATGATAAACTATGTACATACCAATGTAATGTTAATAAATAATAACAGTACTATATAATCTTATGTAAGTACTTAAAAGAAAGAATGAATAAATGCAGACATGTCTACTATGATAGGAAGATTTAATCATAAAAATAGAAATAGTACACAAATTAGTATGTAAATTTAACGCAATTTCAGTCAAAATCCCAAAGATTGCTTTCAGTTTTCACTTTGACTTTCTCTGATCTACTTTGGCTTGGCTTCTTTGTAGTGAGGAAGTGAGAAGACTAGTTGGAAGGTGCAGTGGAAGGGGCTAGTGTCACCAGTGTAGGGACAGTCACTAGTCCTGTGATGGCAGAAGTGTGTGGGATTCAAGTTAATGGGGGGGGATTTTAAACACCACGTGCATATTTGGCCCTCTATGTGAGAAAGATAAACTATTTCCCATAAAAGCAAGTACATTCTGTATGTAAATATTAATGAACTCAGTTTCCTCCCCCTATGGCGGAGAACTAAGTGTGTGAGCTGCTCACCCAGCCTGGCCGGGCTGCCTGTCCTGCCCTCACCTCCTTGCACTGGAGCACAGCTGAGGAAGAGCTTGCCCACGCTCTCATAGCCAGAGGGCAGCTTCCTGCCTCACTGGGTGCCAGGTATAGCCAAAGACCCTGTCTGGCAAATGGCATGAAAAAGAACACTATGGCCTGAAGAGGGCTAAGGTGTAGATGACTCTTCTTTCCCCTCCAGCTTGTCTGGAAAAAGGAGCTCCACAGTCACCATGCACCATGAATGGGGGACTGGAGTATCTGCAGCACAAGGCACAAACCTCAAGGAGGCCAGCACTGTAGAATCTGCACGAGGAGGCTCTGACCCCATGGGGGCCATCATTGGAGCATCTGCAGGAGGAGGCACAGACCCCATGACGGCCATCATTGGAGGATCTGAGGAAGGAGACACTGACTCCATGGGGGCCATCATTGCAAGATCTGCAGGAGGAGGCATGGACCCCACAGTAGCCATCGTTGTGATGCCAACCTCTCTGGTGGAGCCTACAGCATGCCTGGCTGGAAAGAGACATAGTCAGACAACCAAGAGACAGGAGTGCCGTTTTTTTGCCAGACCCACAGACTTGTGTAGACAGGCAGGTTAGGCAGCTTGCTGTGAGCAGCCCCTTAGGAACGAATCCTTCCCTCTGCCTCCTCTGCCCCCATGTCCTCCACCCCAAACACTGCCCTGCATGGATGGCCTAGGAGCTGAGAGTTGGGAGGAAAGCCTAGGATCCAGCCTGGCCGGGGCTCTCCCCACTGGACATGACTACACCTTAATGATTGAAATCAACCTCTTAATCAACCCAAAATGACGAAAATTCTGTGGGCTTGACACTGGAATATTACTGGTGGAAACAGAAGAGTCAGCGGGTGTGCTACTGGGTGCAGGAGCCCAGCCTTCCCTGCCAAGTGGAGCTCCATCAGGCTGAACTGCTCTGTGTCTCCCCATGAGCTGGAGGCATCCCCATGGGTCATCGTGCACTCACACATCAAGACCATTGCAGAATTGTGGCTCACGTCCACATTGTACTTCCTAGCTTTAATTTCTAGATTGAGTCACTTATTACACATTTGACAGACATTTCTGAAATGGTGTTGATGGAACTGAGATCATGAGATCACAAGCAATGAGTGGCTGAAAAGGGAGAAAGGGAGAGCAAGGAAGGAAAGTGAGCCTTTGGTGGGTGATTTTAACCTAGCGGTCTGGCTGGACATCAGAGCCTAAGACTGTCACACGATGGAGGAAACGCACCTCCGTGACTGCTGGAGCAAGCAAAACTGAAGCCATGCTGGGACCTAAAACTGCATGGGCTTTAGGAAATTAAAAAAAAAAAAAGAAACAGGGTTTTTTCTTGGCATGCATTTCTCTGAGTTCCCTCTTTTTCCACGGTTATTTGATATTTCGAACCTTGGTTACAAGGCAAGATAACATCATTAACATAAAGATAAAGTTGTTTTCCAGCCAGCCTGATGCTGCAGACTTGCCACAACACACGTACTGTCCAGACTCTGAGGAACCAAGGAAGATGCTGGTAAAGCTGTGCTGATTCCACCCCGAAGCAAAGCAAAGTTCTGCAGGACCCTAAGATAATGTCAAAGATGAGAACAGAAACCAGACGGAGCCTTGACGAGACCTTGCACCTGGGTCCTTGCGTGGAGCCCCCACAGCTCACATGCCCCTCTCTCCTGCTTTTCATTTCTCCCATTACATTCCCTCAACCCCCTCTTTAAAAACCCCTCAGTAAATCTGAGTCTCAGAGATGGCTTTAGCCGGGCCAGTCTCCTTCAGGTTTACGGGACAGATGGGTTGGCCCAACATCTCTCCTCAGGTCACTGTCACTCCTAAATAAAAGCTGACTTCATTTTCACCAACATTTGACTTTTGGGTCATTTGTCTTCATTTAGGCAGGCTGCCAAACTTGGGTTCAGTAACAAGATTTTGGCAAGCCTCAGCCAGGAGCTTTTCTGCAGAAAAACCACATGTAAACAGACAAAAAAATTATGGGCCATTGTTAGGGCTTCATAAATGGGCTCAGGACATCAGCCTCAGAAAATCAAGAAGTAAAAGATACATCCAATCGGTCTTTTAATTAAATGATCGATCCATTTTACCTAAATATGCTGTTTATTTTTACTGTTTTTATACATACTATTAAATTTACCTGATGTCCAAGAAAAAAGGTATCTTCACCACACCATTAATTTATCAATTCATCCAGGTTACAAGTACTAACTATCCCTAGACATACCATACATGGAATTGTGTTTGGGTTGGGAGGGAAATTTATGGCTAAAACCAAGCATTTCTATTCACTGTAAGTGTGTGCTCTAGATTAAATAATATATTAATTTTCTTATGATATTTCTTAAGATTTATTGAAACTCAGCATCTGTAGTCACAAAATTTGTGAAAATAGAATTGTCATGTTTCTTAGTGATCATGTGTATCACCTTACTACTCTTTCCTGTAACTGACTTTTTAAATTAATTGAATTCTCGTCCCAAACATGTCTTTTGTATTTTGCAGAGAGGGAAGTATTAGTGCTGTGATTTCACCAATTGTCTATTTAGAAATAATTCCATCCAAAGAATAAAAGAAACAGCACCTTGTCATTTATCTTCCCTACATTGACCATATATAGAAAAGAGCTGAAAACAGATAGAGTTGCTGGCCTTACGCATTAAAAAGAAAAGAGATAAAGGAAGAAGCCCTGCGGATATTCAGGAAAAACACTTTAATATTGAAAAAGAAGGAGACAATATAGAAATAATAGTAGCTATTACTTATTATGCAAATACCATACACTTGGCACCATAAAAGTCATGTAAGGTGCATTACCACAAATCCTGAAGACAGCCCACTAAGAAGGCATCCTTATCCCATTAGAAAGGCATCCTTACTTAGACATGAGTAAGCTATGCCTTGGGTAATTAAAAACTGGTAATCCCAAGGTCATGCAGCCAGTGAGAGGACTCGTATTCAAATCCAATTCCCCCTGATCTAAGGTGCACCTTCTTCCCACTATCCCGAATGCTGATCAAAGTGGACAGCTGTGAATGAAAAGGGACCAAGTGCCAGCGCTGTGCTCAACACTCACATCAGGGGCTGCTGTGGCCTGAGTCGTGTTCCCCAAATTTGTATGTTAATGTCCTAACCCAGGACCTCAGAATGAGACAGTATTTGTAGACAGGGTCTTTAAAGAGGTAACCAAGTTACACTGAGGTGACTAGGGTGGGCCCTAATTCAATGTGACTGGTGTCTTTGTGAGAAGAGGAGTTTAGAACACAGACACGTAGATGGATGACCACGTGAGGACACAGGGAGAAAATGACATCTACACACCAAGAAGGGAGGCCAAAGGAGAAACCAAAGCTTCCCACTTCTTAATCTTGGACTTGCAGCCTCCAGAACTGTGAGAGAATAAATGTCTGTCGTGTAAGCTGCCCAGTCTTTGGTATTTTGTTATGGCAGCCCCAGGAAGCTGCTGCAGCAGTGCAGAAAGTTATCCAGAACATCATCTCGTGGAAGGACCAACACTGTTCCTGTCAAGAAGGTGATCGAAAACTTCTCTAAATCCAGATGTTACAGGAATTGTCAACATAAAGTAATCACTGTATGCCAATATGTAATTTTTGCACCAATGAGAAACATACAGTCAGCAGGCCAAATTCCTTAGCCAACCACCAACTCCATTCCATACGTTCATGCAAATTCCTGACCACCACTTTTTATGTCAGAGAGACTGCCTGACATTCAATGAGTTCCAAAGACAGATCTGAATGTGAAAAGCTCAAACATTGTCTCCTGCTGATTTTTGCTTGCAGTCAGGAGCAGGCTTTTGATGGCTGCACCATCATTTCAGGGCTTTTGTCTCTTTCTGTGGAGCTAGAACAATGGCAGGTGCTCCTAAGTGAACAGGTGAATATGCTCAAAAGGATATCTTAGGCCTATTAATTTGGTAAGAATGAGCTGATGATTGCTTCCAGTGGAGGTAGAAACTTCACTGTAATTTAACAACTGCATTTAAAATCATACTTTAGTTATCAAGAGTGCCTTAAGAATAGGTGAGATGGTAAACCCCAGTAATCATTGCTCGGAGCCTAGGAAACCACGCAAGTCTTCCCTACCTGTTAGAGAAGATTTAAAAAGTGGCTGATGTGAAGGCAGCCAGAGCCCTGCAGTGACAGGACAGCCTGTTGGATTTGACCTGTTAGTTCTCTAAGGTGGGTTGCCATGGTAACAGGAAGACTAAAGACCAGCTGCTAAAAGAGTCCAACCTGGGTTTGCCACACCCACAACCCTTCTCCCACCAGGTGCTGGGGCTGGCATTGGGAGGAAGTTATCCTTAGCATAAGCCACTCTTAGTGAGAGAGAAAACTGCCTTTGCAGTCTCTAATTTTTCTAACTCATCTTTTTGACATGTCAGGAAAAGTAAAAACTGTAAATAAACATCCAACCTCAGAACTCTGACAGAGTAAAGAGCCGCTATCACTGCAGAATGCCAGGACCAATTCCGATTCCCAAGTAGCTCCATTTTCTAACTGAATCCTCAACTGACAGATGACGTTCAATGATAGCAGGTCTCTCACCAGTCCCAACAACTCTGGCTTTTCCACAGTAGAAAAGCTGAAGCTGACCAGAGACCCCAAAGTATCATTTCAGGTATGCAAATAAGTGGTATGCCAGAACATTTGCAGACATGAATTCAGAGAAGACAAGCTGTATTGGGGCAAGAGCATCAGGTATTGAGTTAGCGTGTATTACTTCTGGGAATATGATCGTCTCCTAATATGAGGAAGAATTTTCCAACCAGAGGAGCGGGGAGGAACACCAGTTGGGGATGGTGCAGGGAGGAGCTGGGGGCCCTGCATTGGAGATAGTAGAGGTCAGTGGAGACTGTGTAATCTCTGGAATCACAAGTGAAGTCCCAGATCCTGACTGGAGCAGTCGCTAGCTGTCATTTCAGGTACTCTCCTTCTCAGAGTCTCAGCGTCCTACTGCACAGTGAACACAATCACATCTGGCCTACAGGGTGGTCTAGGAGCACTAAGTAACACATAGACAGAGGGATCTCTGCTGTAGTAATGGCCGAGTAAGCCCCTAACATGCCGATCTGCTTCAGATGAAAACCACAATGAACAAAATATGAAAACGTGATTTCCTGAAGGCATTGAACAGGGATGAAAAACACAGATCATGGGGAGGGGCGGGCATGCAGGAAAGAAGAAAAGAGCAGGAGGCTGTTTAATGATTTTCCGTGTTAGGGTAGGACTTTTGCCATGCAAGGCAGAGTTGCCAGCACACAGTAGAAGCCCTCAGTCTTTCTGCCCTGAAGAAATGGAGGAATGCCTACTAGAAAGCCATCCAAGGAAGAAGAGGTTAAGAGACGGGGACCCCGAACTCTGTGCATAAACTCTGCCCTAGATCCTGGCGGACATCTGAACCTTGAATGCAGGAGGCAGAATCCAAACAGCATATCTAAGTATAAAAAATCTGAACTGAGAATTCAGCTGCTGCCCAACAGACAGAGTTCGAGGTCCATCAAACCAATTGAATGGCTTTACTTTTAAAAAAAAAACACCATACTCTTTAGAAGAAATAACAGAGCTCAGACTCTCCAGAACATAACATTCAAAATGTCCAGTAGGTAGTGTTAAATTAATCAAAATTTAAGAAACAGGAAATATGACCGACACTCTACAGAAGAAAATCATTTCAGAACAACACTTAGATAATCCAAATGTATAATCAGAAGTTAGCTACTGTATTGATGCTCACTGATGGAAATCAGGCAAACCAAAGGCCAGGGTCCAAATCCGGTCTGTGCCTTTTTTTTTTTTTTTTTTTTTTAGCCAGCAGCTAAGAATAGTTTTGCAATATTATGAAGTCTAACATACATTCATTTTTCATTCCAGGAGAGAAGAAAAAGAACATGAAAGAAAAAATATTTGAAGATATAATGCTGAAAAATTTAAAACATACATTATTGACAGAATCAAGAAGCTTATCAAACCATAATCAACATAAATACAAAGAAAACTAATTCTAGGCACATCATAGTCCAATCGCTAAAACCAAGATAAAGAGAAAATCTTAAAAGCAGAGAAAAATGACACATTATCTATAGGAAAACAATGATTTAGAACATTGCTGTTTTCTCTTTAGAAACTATGGCAACCAGAAGACAATGGAACATATTTAAAGTGTCAGAAGACAAGAATAAGAAAACCAGCATGAAGCAAACAGTATGCACCAAAGTGTTCTTTAAAATAAGGTCAAGCTAAAAGCATTTTTAGATTCAAAAAACTAAGAAAATTCCTTATCAATTGATTTGAACTGCCTGAAATGCTAAGGAAATTCTTTAGTCTGAGAGAAAATCATATTACATAAAAATGTGAATGTTCAGAAAGGAGTGAAAAGCTTTGGAAAGACAAATGCTGGGCAAATGTGAAGAATATTTTTCCCTAAATTTTTGTATTATTCAAATGATTTTAAATTTTAAAAATTACCTTTACTCTCGTTTTATTGTATTTTCTTGCAGTGCGTATAATACATATAAATAAGATTTAGTCTACAGTAAAAATAATCAATATATTGTGGTATCTACATTAAGGACGGGTCAATGGAGCAGAATAGAGAGCTCATGAATAAACCACATCTTACAGAGCTAGGTGGTTTTGGACAAAAGTGCCAAAGCAATTGAGTGGAGAAAATAAAACATTTTTAATAAATAGTGGTAGAATAATTAGAAAAATTAGATATGAGAAAGAAGATGAAACTTGACCCCTAATTCACACCTTTCACAAAAATTAATTTGTTCTTATGGAGACCAGGGGTGGGTCGAGGCTGTTAGGACCATGTGTAGCTGCTGTGGGTGCTAGACGGTCATGTTAGTTTACTTTTCTTAATTGCATACTTTCTGCCGTACATCACATGTCCTTGAGCTCAGAGTGCAGACGATTTGTTTTCTGATGATAAGGCTTCAGATTTATTGATCGTTGAGCTCAATTATTTCATTAGTCTTCAGTCACAGACACTGCTGAATCAGTCCTAGAGAGAGTTATCTTCTGTCTTGCCTATGCTGGTGTCAAAGACAGAACGCACGAGGCAGTGGGAGGTGTTGCCATGACGGCCATGCAATAGGGAGAATTCTCATTACTGAGAGCATCTCAAAAAGAGGGAGAAAACTCAGGGATTTATAAAGTAGGGGAGGCATTGAGAAGGGTGGAGGTGGGGGACTTATCTCAAACATTCTAGGGCAGGGTGCTACCTGGAATTTAGCCCCCATTTCCCTGCATTTTGGGAACACAAAAGCACAGGGGGACTTCTTAGTTGGTCCTATTTTCAGGGCACACAGCTCAGGGGTAGCTCAGCCCTGCGGTGGTGGCAGCAGGGTGGGGCAGAGAGAGACCCACTTCCAGACCTGCTTTACCTTGGAAATTATTTACTATTAGCCCCTGTTAATTTCCTTCAGGTTTGCATAAAAATAGCTGTAAATTTCAAAACACAATCTTATGCATTTTTCACTGTTCTAAAAGACGAAGAAAGACGAGTGGCCCTAATTTCAATAAATCTTGAAAAAAAAAATGTGAAGCATATTTAAATAGTTTTCAGACACATTTATTTTAAACCTGTCACTCCGCCTCCGCCCGCTCCTGCGGCGGATCGAGAGGCTTCGGCCTCAGCGCGGACTCGATATCGAATCCCTGGGCCCCGTGGGTACTCTCACCGTCAGTTTACTATTCCACGTAAAATCTCTAGAACTTTGCCAAATACTGGGAAATGCCATGAAATTATCGCGAGAGGGCCTGACAGCGCACGTCTCGCGACATCTCCGCGAGGGAACGAGACGCGAAGGGAGCTTCCTGGCCGGAGCCGGCGCGGCGGGACTCGCGGAGGTTGTGAGACCGGCCTTCCGGGCGCCATGCCGTCCGCGTTCTCCGTCAGCTCTTTCCCCGTCAGCATCCCCGCCGTGATCACGGTAGCTCGCCGCCTGCGTGGCCCCGGGGGGCGGTGCGAGCGCGCGGCTGGAGCGCGCACGGGCTCGCAGCGACAGCAGGGAGGGCGCGGGCGCTGGGGGGCGGCGCGGGCGGGGCCTGTGTTGTGTGGGCGGGGCTCGGGCGGTGGGCGGGGCTCGGACGGTGGGGCGGGGCCTAGGCCTGCGGGGTGGGGCTCGGGCAGCGGGGGCGGGGTCCGGGTTGCGGGGACGGGGCCTGCCCTGTGCAC